>NW_024465419.1:7800000-9000000 GCF_017591425.1 Ochotona curzoniae
TCTCGACAGAAACTTTCGCTCACCCCATTCTGCAACCAGAGACTTGCTAAAGTGAAATCTGACTGGGAGATAATTGTGGCGGAAATGCCAATTCCACATTTTGTATCTGTGCACTTCACTGGGTCTTGTCAGAGCTCCACAGAGACGGGATATGAAAAGAAAAGCGTGACAGGCGAGGGATGGGAAGAAAAGTAATGCTGGAGCAAAGCCAGGCAACGTGGAAGTAATTGAGATTTACCCGCATCATTTCCATAATCGCTTTTGGATGCACAACAGCTGACGAGTGTGCCATAGATTTTCATTGATTAGTGCTCTGGGGTTACAATGTTGTCATAGAGGGTGGTGAACCTATTGCTTTTGCAGAATTCATGGAGTTTCCATCGAGGAGCAATGTGGTAAGACCTAAGCTAGTCCAACCACGTCAGCAGCATGTGATGCCAACCTCTGCTCCCCTCCCCTGCCCTGTTGTGCCATCTTGATCAACTGTTCATCTCATCTGCTACAATAACAAGAAATAGTTTTTTGTGAAGTCATGTATGGGTTATGGGGGTTTATTATATTTCCCAACTGAGAAAGTAAATAGCAAATAATGCAAAACTTGATGAGGCACTGAAAGTTTTAATAGCTCAATACAAGCAGTGAGGCCTACTGTGTAAAACTCATCTAGGTCCATTTGCCTTCCTCTGGAAGACTGAACTACTGTGTTAAATAGACAGCAGGTACTTGTTACCACGCAGCCTTCCACCTGTTCCCACATGAAGTAGAAGCTCCAAAAGTAGGTTCGACACCCACTGATGGCCCAGCCAGGTCAACATTCCTTAGAGGTGCCACGAGTTCATTCCACACGATGTGTTCCCATTTTCATAGAAAGAAATGGGGCAGGGTTGTTGAGTTGGAGTATTTTCTGACACCATCTATGTAGCCCTATGCTTTAACTACATCCCCTTCCCTGTCAATCTGGGTTACCCACTCTCTCATAATACACCTGAGTCTCATCCAGAATCAGAAGCCATGATGGACACACGGAACCTTATGAACACTAAACTCTACCTTATCTGTATATTCAACTAGTGTACCACCCTCGATAGTGAAAAAGAATAATAACATGACAGCACCCTTTTTCCCCTTTTGGCTTCTCTACTTATCAAGTGCTTCTCTGTCTTCCTCCCAGTCTCTTTTCTCATAGGCACAGCCCTTTGGCCTATTCAGGGTGGGTCTCTCTCCTTGTAGGATGGCCCACATGCCCATGTCAATGTACATTCAATCTCTCACTTATGCACTGTATCAATGCTCCTACTTTGAAATTCCTATCTCTGTGGGAGCAAAAACTTGGAATAAAGTTAAGTTGCCAGTGCTCCTTGCAGTTGGATAATGTGAAGGCCCGCATCCCACCTCAGTCTGTGACACCAGCACCCCTGTGTCAGCACATTGTGGATCAATGGAAACTTCTCCCTAACAGAGACCAAGAGACTGACTGCCTTGGCATTTGATGACTCTCACAGAGTGCATAAAATGAGACATCAGAGAAACCGCCCCTTAGGCAGGGATGGCGACTCTATCCCCCACTGGGCCCAGAGCAAGTTAATAACCCACCGTGGAAATCTTCCCATTGAGACCAGACTCAGCCTCAGGGCTTCCACGCCAGGACATTCCAAGCAGCCCAGCCTGTCCTGGGGCTGAACTCAAGAGATGAATTCTTCATCTCTGCCTCAGGGGTAGTGGAGGAAAGTGAACAAGCAGCTGTGTTCTAGCACTGGCACCAGTGCTTGTTAATGGGGCTGCCCGGTAGAGTGGGGGGAATTCAAGTCATGGTCTGATCTATCCAAACACCACATCAACATAGACATAGCATCCTTGCTGGGGCACAGAGAATGCAAAGGAACCATGCAATGATATGGTCACCAAGCTTCAGGCCACACTTCCCAGCATGCTGCCTGTTGGAGGTGGATAAACAAAGATATAAGCTTGGCTTTGGTGTGCCAGTAGAATGATCGCCACATGGCTAAACACTAACTTCATTCAAAGTAGTATGATCACCATGAGCATAGAAACTAGAAATTATCCATCTGAGCTTGAATCCTGATTTTTTTAATGTTATGTTTAGTTTTGAGGGCCGGCGTCATGATATGGCAGGTGAAACCTTTGCCTGCAGCACCAGCATCCCATACAAGTGCTGGTTCAAGTCCTGGCAGTTCTACCTCTGGTCCAACTCCCTGCTAATGACCTGGGAATGCAGCACAAGCGCCCTGTACCTGCATGGGAGACCCAGAGGAAACTCCTGGCTCCTAGCTTTGGATTGACTCAGCTCCAACCATTGCAGCCATTTGGGGAGTAATCTAGCAAATGGAAGACGTGTGTGTGTGTGTGTGTGTGTGTGTGTGTGTGTGTGTGTGTGTGTGCTTTTTCTGTAACTCTTTCAAATAAAAATAAATCTAAAAAATTCTAAAAATAATAATTTTATGTTTATTCATTTAAAGCACAGAATGAAAGACAGATTTCCCATCCATTGGGAAATGCTCAAAATTTCTGACACTAAGGCCAGGACCAAGTCCAAAACTAAATGCTCTATTTGGATTTTCCATTAGCAGGGGCTCAAGTACTTGTATTACACCTGCTGCCTCCCAAGGTGCATATTAGCAGAAAGCTAAAATCAGAAGTAGACCAAGGACTTGAGTCCAGGTACTCAAAAGTAGGACAGGAGCAGACCTGGCTACACCTTAACATCTGTACTAAGCTCCTTCCCTGGAAACTCAGTTTACCAGTGGAAGCTCTGTGTACCTATCTGTAAAGTAGGTATAACAACAATGTCCACAACATAATACATTATTGGGAGAGATAAATTGATTTAGTGTGTGAAAACTTAAAATAGAAGATAAAGCAGCAGCCACTAATAGTGTGCCACTCTTGTCAATGTGTTCAATCAGCAGTGGGGCTGGGGACTGGTATGGTGCCGTCACAGGCTTATCTCCTGCTCTGCCCTGTTGGCATCCCATGTGGGCAACAGTTAGTGTCCAAGCTGCTCCATATCTGATCCAGCTCCCTGCATATGGCCTGGAGAATTGCCCAACCTTGGGACACTCCACCCTTGTGGGAGACCTGAAAAAAACTCCTTCAGATCAACTCTGCTCTAGGCATTGTTGCCATTTGGCAAGTAAACCAGTAGATGGAAGATTTTCTTTCTCTCTCTCTCTCTCTCTCTCTCTCTCTCTCTCTCTCTCTCTCTGTCCTCAATCTCTCTCTCTCCTTTTTCTATAAAATACGCCCTTCAAATAAAAATAAATCTTTGTAAAAAGACAGTAGGGGTTTAGAGGCAGAAAGTGGTTGGTGGTACAGGCAGCAGAGGCGATGAAGCCAGGTAGGAGGCTTTAAAGGAGACAAGCCCAGCAACAATGGGGCCTCGGGACAATGACAGGAGCCCTGGGCTGGAGGGCAAGGGTCATCACCAGAGCTGGCTATAAAGTGGAAGAGAGTGCAGACTGCGGCATTGGGAGTGTCTTAGCTGAAAGCAAGAGTGGAGAAGGCTGTGGACCCAAAGCCTACAAGAGGGTGACTCCACCATGACCACCATAGAGAAAACTGGGAAGGCCCCAAGAGCATGTCCAGCCAAAAGTGAGGCTCCTGGTTCTTCTTGGATTCAACTCTTCCCATGGAAAACAAGTTTCACCCAAACCATTGCTTCTTCCTGCCTGTTAGCCTGGACTATGTCCCCCCGTCCCCTTGACAAGCCTGAGTTGCAAATAACTGATAGAGATATTCCTGACAATCACCCAGAATGCATGCTGTAAGCTGGTCCACAGATACAATGGACTCCAGTGCACAGATCAAAACCCTTACACTTGCAAGAGTCCCCTGCAGTACCCATCCCTGGAGCTTTCTACCATATCCCGACCACCTGTTCTTCACCCTGGAGGAGCCATTTGGATAGTTGTTGTACCCAGGCACCTTGGCAAAGAATCTTTTCCCCGGCAAACAATTAAACTCAATAGGGTTAAAAAAAAAGGGGGGGGGGGGACATGGCATCTGAGGGCAAAAGACAAAGTGCAGCTCAATCCACTTATCTCATGTAAGCATGGTTTTAATTGGCTGAATCATTCCTTGAGCAACGGTAAGAAGAGAATGGGGCAGATCTGAACTCTGACAGGTTGGGTCCAAGTAGCAGCAGCTACTTTCAGAATGGGGCCAGTTTTCAGCCCTAAATTACTTCTGGTTCTACAGTAGCATCTGTCCATGAAATAAGCTTCTAGCAAAAGTTTAAACTCCACAGCAGCAATTATTGGAATGCCCTCAAACGACATTTTTGCCATTTGAGACTCCGTTCCACAGTTGCCAGCCATCTTTCCTGCACACCTAAGCAAAGACATTGGCTGTTGAAATGTGAATTTCCTTAAGGGAAGTTGTCTTTAAATACTTTATGCCCACATCCCCCACCCAACACACACAGACACACGACACCCAGTGCAAATGATGGCAACTGCAAGTAGAGTTGTTCATGCAGCCTACGTCCTCATGAAAGAAAATTCTACCCAACCCTCCAGAATGCAAGTTTGGCTCTTTATCTCAGCTGAACCCTGACGATTCACATTTCCAAGGTCCTAAAAGGAAAATTGATTACCTTCTCTATCAAACACTTAAAGGGAGAAGCAGAAATGCTAGTCAATTCAGGGAGTGTTTCTACAATGTGAAAATCAAATCAGTTGGTTAATCTTCAGAAAGTTTGGGCTGGGCAGACAAATGCTCAGGAAGGCTTTAAGCACATGAATTCCAACACAATGGAGCTCCCTCAAAAGCTGCCTGTCTTCCTGTTTCCCTGTAGTTCCAGACTCACTCGTTCCTTTCCAGGAGTTCCCCTGCTAGTACACACAAGGCTGGGATGACGGATCCTGTGAGTCCACCTTGCTGCTGATTTACTTGTGCCTATCATCGTAGTTCAATACGGTGGCAAGAGTTCTAGAGGGAGCCTTCTCCATAAAGAAATCGAGATTCTCTAAGCCCTAAAGTAAGCAAGCATGGCTTACAGTGCTGCAGTGTCCTTAAGTTCTGCATCATGGCTCTACAACCCTCCAATTACGTGTAAGATAGACTCCATAAAGACACACAGTTTGTGTTAGCATGATTAAAGTAAGCCTACAGGCAATGGGTAGATTCCTAAAAACCCCAATTTTACTTATACTAACAGGAAAATGCATAAATCAGATCTGCCAAGGCCTTGAACAATGTTTCAGTTTTCTCATGCCTTAAAATTATTCTTTCATGTCAGGCCTGTTATTTTCTTCAATATGATTCTTTTGTGAGGGCCAAATTAGTGTAACACTTCCCATCCACCTCCATCAGATGTTTTCAACAACAACCTTGAGCCAGACTTGACCAAAGGTCAACAGCTTGGCATTAGCACATCCCATACTGTCCCTTTTCGACCGTGCTCAGCTCCACTTGTTGTAAAGCAATGATTTGTCCAAGGTTGGGTCCAGATCCTGCACTAAGCCTACTGAGTCTATTGATTAATAACTTTGGTAATTCTATTAATGACTGGAAAAGTTACAGATACACAAGAAGGTGCAAGGATGTCCAGCATTGTGGTATAATAGGACATAGGTACCCACATGCTGTAATGGGAAACATGACCATTCCAGCTGTTCCACTTTCAATCCACTTCCATGAACGTTTCTCAGTGGGAAGGCAACAAAAGATGGCCCAAGAATTTGGATGCCCGCCACCTATTTGGAAGACTCCAGTGAAGCTTCTGGCTCCTAGCTTCAGCCTGGCCCAGCCCACATCACTACAGGGAATGAATGAGCAGGTAGAAAATTGCTCGCTTGCTCGCTCACTGTGTGTGTGTGTGTGTGTGTGTGTCTGTGTGTGTGTGTGTATTTCCCTTTCTCTGTAACTCTGACTTTCAAAATAAATAAATAATTCCTGAAAAAATTAAAATAAAACAAACCTCCAGGTATTGGTTATAAAAGCCCAGCATCAACATGACAAGGAAAACTGCTGTAGAGCATCAGAACACTCATAAAACTTCAGTCCTCTAACTTAAAATGGCAGGAAAAAGATCCAGCCACTTTAGGCAGCCCAGAGAGGAGGGCTAAGAGTTGAGTGACACCAGCACTAATAAGCCCTCATATCAGGAGACCAGCCTGGCTTGATTTCCATCATCCACTGCCACTGCCACAGCAACCTCAGTGTAGGAATCTACCAGGCTCAAAGACTGTACAAGGAGCAAAAGTCTGCCTTTTCTTATTTCATTGCAAAACTCTCATTTTTCCTTTTCCTTTAAGCAGTACTATTCAAAAGGCTAAATTTATGCATATAGCTCCTGAGAAACGTTCTAACTGGAAATTTGGCGAGAGCAGTGGAGAAGAAAAGGATATAACCTTCCCACCACGGTTTGTCTTAAATATAGAAACTCCTTGCTCTTTCCTTCCAAATTCTCTTTGTTTTCCAAGTCATCCAAGCCCATGGTTAGGCTCCATTCCTGTTCTCAGCAGAAAGTGTTGGCATCCCTGCCAGATCCCCTGCAGCTGCCGTCGGCGAGTCCATCCACAGCTGATGCTCCCCACTTGAAAGCTATCCCAGGGAGCTCTGCCTCGCCTTCTTCCCAGAGTCCCTCAGACAACAGCTAACAGCTGCTCCAGAGATCATGGTTCAGACATTCAGGCCCTAGCCAACACTATGAGAATGCAGCCGGGGAGAAGCAGAGCCACCTGCCCTGACAGGTCCACGCCAAGGTCAAGGTGAGGGGAGAATGGCAAGAGGCCAGTTGCATGCTGTTCCCTCCACGATGTCTGGCACCCATGATGTCATAATTGTTTCCATCTTGGTAATTGTCTCCTGTGTCATAAACACAATGGTATGACGACTTTGTGGCAGGATGGGCCAAACAAGAAGCAAAATGGGGAAAAGAATGCTTGTTAAAGCAAAACTATTTTCAATCATCAAAAGAGGGAATAGAGAGCTCAGAACTCTGTGTTTGTGTGTGCATTTTCAGCATCAGAACTATGTCCATATAGAACCTGAGGACACATCCATGACAGTTTCAAGGAACTCTGGCTCTGGAGCAACCTGGAGAGCAAGCAGTACCCTCTTCCAACAGGGGTGGGGGACCTTCAGTTCCTGGAGCCCATTCCTTCCCATGACCTCATCTTGGAAGTAGCGGGTGAGGAGACTCATTCAGCTATAATTTTGAAGTAGAGCGATGTTTGTCTTACAGAAGCTATATCTGAAGCTGAAAATAGCAAATCTCTGCTGACCAAATACTGGCAATCATTGGATGCATCTCACAGCAAAAATTAGCAGGGAGAGAATCCAAAACAAAATGATGGTAACGAACAGGCGTCTGTGAAGGCAGGGGTGGCAGCCTTTGCTCACCAGTCACTCATGTTCCCCAATCTAACAAGAAAAGAAGGAGCGAAGTCTGTGAGCACTGCCAGTCTGGGGGACTGGGCACAGGGAGACTCCTCACCTGGCGCTAGGCCCGTTGTTGTCTGTGTTCCAGGAGCTTCCGCCAGCTGTGAGACTTGCCAGTTCCTTCACGAACTGAGCATCAGAGCAAGACAAAGAAAATATACGTAGTCCATCTAAATATACACTATAGGAAGGCCCTTCAAACCCTTTACAGAAATGGAGTGATTGATGTTCAACATTTTTAAATCAACATATCATTTTTAGAACATAAATTCATGCATAACGTTGCTAATATAAAGCATAACAAGTGATAATATAAAGATTTTATAAGAAAGTACCAACTGAGTAGGCCTTGTGGCACAGATGCTTATTTCCTATCACAATGCCTGCCTCTGAGTCCCAGCTCACTCCTTCACTTCTGATCCAGAATCCTGCTAATGTGCAGGAGGCAGCAGCTGATAGCTCAAGTGCTAAAATCCTGATCACTTACGTGGGACACACAGATGGAGATCTGCCTTTGGGCTCTTTCTCTCTCTCTCCTTTCTGCCTTTTAAATAAAATGAAACTAAGTAAACAAATATGTTGAAAGATAAAGGTCATACCAGTAGAGGCTACACAACAAGCAAAGAAGGCAATATCATTGTGACCTACATTTTTTTCAAAGATGGATTCAGTACCACCATGATTCTCTGCTCATCCCATCATCAAGAGGATAATGAGAAAGCAAAGATTTTAGCTGTGTACTTATGAATTGCACACAGGTATCAGCAGGTTTAACAGCACAAGTTACCTGTGTCATTTGCACACACAGAGGCATCCATACATTGAAAGGGTCTTATTAGAGACGGGTCTTGTGCCACAGTGGATTAAGCCACCACCTGTAAAGCCAGTATCCCATATGAGCACAGTTCAAGCCCTGGCTGCTCTACTTCCTATCCAGCTCCCTACTAATGGCCATGGGAAATCAGCAGCAGATGTGCCTGGGTGACAGTCACCCATACAAGAGACACAAAGGGAATTACTGACCCAGGGTTTTGTCCTGGCCTAGCTCAAGCCAATGCAACCACTTGGAGAATGAACCAGATGTTGAAAGATATCCTTCTGTCAGTCTGCCTTTGACATAAATGGCATGTAGAAGAAAGAAAGAAAGAAAGAAAGAAAGAAAGAAAGAAAGAAAGAAAGAAAGAAAGAAAGAAAGAAAGAAAGAAAGAAAGAAAGAAAGAAAGAAAGAAAGAAAGAAAGAAAGAAAGACAAAGAGAGAAAGAAAGAAAAGAAAGAAAGAGAGAAAGAAAGAAAGAAAGAAAGAAAGAAAGAAAGAAAGAGAGAAAGAAAGAAAGAAAGAAAGAAAGAAAGAAAGAAAGAAAGAAAAGAAAGAAAGAAAGAAAGAAAGAAAGAAAGAAAGAAGGAAGGAAAGAAAGAAAGAAAGAAAAGAAAGAAGAAAAAAACAGAGAGAAAGGAAGAAAGAAAAGGATCTTACCAAGTTTCCACACAGGGCAAAGGGGTTCTGGAAACTTTTTTCCTCTCTCCACCATTCCTGAAATAGAGCTGCCCCATTTGCACAAACCTCTGGAAAAATTATGACTGCAATCATGCAGGTGAAAAGAAAGCCACCCTAGGGAGCCTGGCAATCACTCTTGGAGTGGAAGACATTGCAGGAAGTAGCCAGGTGATCTTACGGGATAACGAGCAGAAGTGAGATGTGATTGCACAGGAAACACTTCCTGAAAGTCAGAAGCAAAAGTGTGCATTCAGCAGCCAGGCCATGGTAAGTGAAAGGCAGAAAGGAAATAACTCACAAATCTGAACTGTGTCCTAAAATACAATACGTTCCATCCTGATCAACCCAATGGCTGGCAGGAAAAGTATTTTGACTTTTATATCCTTTTCTGCAGACAAAAGAGCTCTGTGTCTCGCTATTTGAATAGGTGTGCTTTGGGACAGCTGCTGAGAACTGACCCTGTACTGAAAGCAGGAAAAGGCTGATGCTAATGCTGGATCAACATAAAGCCACCCCAAGGAGTTCATAGTCCAAGTGCCAAACAGAATAAAAACAAAAGTTTGGGGTATACATTCAGCTTAATAATTAAGATGCTCACATCTAATATCCCAGTGGCTGGGCTTGTGTCCCAGCTCCACTCCCAGTCCAAGCTTCCTCCTCACATGCACCTTGGGAAGCACTTGGTGCTGGCTCAAGTAACTGGTCCCTGCCATCCACTTGGGAGACCTGGGTTGATAGCCTAGCACCAGGCTTCAGCATGACCCAGCCTCGGCAATTAATTGCAGGCATTTGGAGAGTGAACTAGCAAATGGATATTCTCTCTCTATCCATCCATTCGCCTCTTACATACATGTATACTCAATACATGTATACAGTTACTCCAAAGAAAAAAAGATTTCACAGAGTCTGCTGGCTACTAAAAAGAGGAGGAGACTTTTCTAGAATCCTAACAAATTCTGCCCATGTTCATTCACTTCTTCCTTACTATTGATCAGCTTGGTCACTTGTAGCAAGTGGAAATCTTTTAATGTCTCTGCTTCCCTACCTGTAGAATGAGGACAATAATACTTCCCTCTAGGATATTTTTGAAGACTGAGAATTGGTGGGTGTGAAGCTCTTGTAGGGAGCCTAGGACATGGTGAGCAGAAGCAAGAACTAGCTATCCTTGCTGATGTTCAGTGGAGGCAAGGACTTCAACACAGAGCAGAACACAGCCGGGCTTCACCGTGATTGCTTAGTGTACTGGCATTGGTCTGCATGCCTCTCACTCCAACTAGACTGAGCACCTGTATTGGTCTTCACTGAGATTGATAGCGTGCTCCAGGCTTCAAAGTATTTGTCACTTCCATTATTCATTCTTTAAGAAATCACCTAACATTTTTTTACATTAACTTTTACCTGCAATTTTCACGAAAGTCTATTCCCTCTCATATCTTTCTTAACTTACCAAAAGCTTGATCAACCTAAGAGGAGGAAACAAAAAATTTGGTTATAAAATCTTGGTCTTCTGCCTGGTATAGAGCGGGAAAGTTACCAGGATGGAAATTTATTTGAGGAAAGAAATGGAAACACATTGTGTGGACCATTTTTTTTTCAATACAGTCTACTTTTTTTTTTCCAATACAATCTACTTTTAACGTCAGAGGAGAAATTGGCCAAATCACTCTGTCCATATTTTTGCCCAGTTCTGAAATATGTCTCTGAAAGACACACACTGCTCATTTTGTTACTAAATTCTTATTTTAAGATATCTGTGGACTCACACACAGTTGTAAGAAATAATTCAGAGAATAATCCCTTATTCAGATACTGCCAACGCAGCAACTTGAAGACTCATGGTAATTTGCAGCCAAGACATTGGCACCAATACAGTGAACATACAGAACATGGCCTTCGTCACAGGGATACCTCATGCTGGCCTGTTGGAACTCACTCACCTTCCTCCTGCACCTACCACCTCCTGCCTCCCTGTCAGTCACCAATCTGTTTACTCTTTCTGTAATTGAATCACATCAAATGTCAAAAATTTAACCTTTTGGGGACTGGCTTTTTCACAAAGCATAATTCCCTGCAGATTCACACAGATATTGCATGCACCAAAACTAACATTGTTTTCATTGCTGAGTAGTGTTCCCTGGCATAAATTACTGTAATTTTTTTGACTATGCATTCTGTGAAATACATCTGGGTTGTGCTGAGTTTCTGGCTATTAGGAATAAAGCCACTGTGAACATGCCTACAGAGGCTTTTGTAAAAGTCTTCATTTCCCTAAGATTTGTGTCTAGGAGTGCAGATGAGGAGCTGTATGGCAGTTGCATGTTTGTTAAGTATGCACCACACTGTATAATTTTGCATCCTGCCCAATGTTGTTTGAATAATCCAATTTCCCTGCTTCTTTACCAGAACTTGCTGTTCTCATTAATTTTCTCTCTAACATCTGTGTATTTATCTCTCCATCATCTATTTAAAAGACAGAGAAAGAGAGAGAGAGAGAGAGAGAGATTCCAACTACCCACAAATTCTCCAAATGTCCACAATAGCCAGGGTGAACCCAACCAAATCCAGGGGCCAAGAAATCCGTTCAAGGATTTCTTGATCCTGTGTGCTGGCATCTCCTTGTGATTCTGTTTCCCATTTTCCTAGCAGCAATGATGTTGCATGTCCTTGTGTTCATTCGACACATGTGCATCCTCCTTGATTAAATGATTTTCCCTGTCTTTTGGTCACGTTCTAAACAGATTGCTCAATTTCTCATTTTTCAACTTTGAGAAGTTGCTATGAACTCTAGACTTTGGTGTCTGTTAGATTCATGGTTTGCAAATCTCTTCTTTCAGCCTGCAACTAGGCTTTTCATCTTTTTAACAGTGTTTCACGAGTGTTTAATATAATCCAAAGTATCCGATTTTCTCCTTTAATGGAGCATGCTTTTTGTTGCTAAAATTAGGAAGTCTTCACCTAGCTCTAGATTACCAGATTATATTCTATTATTTTTTTCCCAAAAGTTTAGCTTTATAGTTCAAAAAAGCGTGTTGCATTTTGAGTTCATTTTTAAATTAGTCTAAGGTTTAGGTCAAAGGGTGTGATTGCTAATACATCTTTTATAGTTATGCATTTTTATATAATATATTTTAGATTTATATATCTCATGAATATCATATTACTCAAACAATATATGTTGAAAAGCTCTTTACTCAGCTATTTTATTACACTGCTAAAGAAAACTGGGAAGATGTGTGGGTTGGCTTGAGGTGCTTTACTCTTCTGTATCGCCACACAGAGCATTCCAAAATCTAATAGACTGAGGTCTTTTTTTTTTTTTAATCAGATTCTTTTTTTTTTTAATCTTTTCTTAGTTCAGCTATTCTAATTATTTTTGCCTTCCCAAATACATTTTAGAATAATATATATGTAGAAAATATCTTGGTGGAATTTTTAGAAGAATTTCATGGAACTTGTGTAACATTCTGAGGCAAAGCGACATTCTCATGAGAAATTCTCTTTTAATAAACGAATGCTATCCATCCATTCCTTAGGTCCTGCTCTGGTTTTTATCATCAGTGTATACACTTTCCAGCATTTAACTCCTACACGTGGCTTCTCAGCTTTTTTACTTAGAGATTACACTTTTAAGTGACCATTAGCAGTGTTTTCTTTTATTGAATAGTCATATATACCTTGTGAGTATATAGGAATACAGCAGATTTTTTTAATGGGTGTCTTGTGTCTATCTTGTTGTCTTGCTTAACTAACTCATTAGTTCTATGAGTTTTACTGTAGAACTCTTAACATTTTATAGACAACCATGGTTTTATTTCTTCTACTGTAATTTGCATGCTATATGTTTTCTTCACTATTGAGCAGGATAGAACTTCATAAAGAAAGATTAGCTGTAATTACACCGAGTAACCAAGGGACTCACATTTTTATTTTGTTTCTGCCTTTCCTTTATTATCAAATACAATATCCTGGTTGCTGTGCTTCTGATCATCTCCCTACTGAAGGCCTGAGAAAGCAATAGAGGATAGCACAAGTGCTTGGGTCCCTACATCCACATGGGACACCGGAAAGAAATTTCTGATTCCTGTCTTTAGACCAGCCCAGCTCTGACCACTGCAGCCATTTGTGAGTGACCAGTAGCTGGAAGATTCTCTCTCTCTCTCTCTCTCTCTCTCTTAGCTCTGACTTTCAAATAACGGTAAATGAAACTTTTTATCTGTAAACCATTTACAAATGCTATTTCTTACCCATTTGAGAGAATTCCTTTCTACTCTTATTTTTTCCTGAGTTTTTTTAGAATGACTAATCAATTTTATAAGATATTTTCAGAATTGTAAAATACACTGTTATGATTTTTCTGTTAGTAAGGTTTACAACACTGACTGATTTTCAAATATTGAGTTAGCCTTAAATCCCTAAAATAAAATTCATTTGGTAGTAGTGTACAATTCCATTTAACTAAATTCTTTGATGCATGGAATATTTAGAATGTACTAATTAATTCCGAAGTGTTTAGAGATTTTCTTGCTATTAATTATTTCTGCTATTATTACTGTTGTTATTATTATTTCTGTTAATAATTCCTAGTTTTATACCGTCATGGTCAGAGAACCCACTCAAAATTATTTCAGTTCTCTTCTTGGTGAGATTTATTTCACAATCCAGAATATCATTCATATTGTTATATGCTCTGAGGGTACTTGAAAAAATATGTTTTCCACTATTGTGAGGTTATGTGCTCCACACATGGCTGATTATGTTTTGGGGCTGTTTGTTTCTTTGTTGATGTTTATCTCTGCTTCTTCTATCAAATGTTGAGTGATAGGTGTTGAATATTCCAGCTTTGTGGATTTATCTAGTTTTCATTTCAGTTTTATTTATCTGCTTCCCATATATCGCACCTCTTATTTTGGTACATGTATCTCAGTTGATTGATCCTTTCATTGTTATATACATGTTATACAGGTTATATACATGTTATATACATGTTAAGCTCATGTGTTTTTTAGTCTAAGGAAAAAATGATCTGATATTAAGACTGCCATATTTTCTCCCTTTAGTTAATAACTGAGACATATTTTTCTATTCTTTAAATCTGCCTATATTTTAAGTGTCTGGTAGTCAGCACATAGCTGCCCCTATTTTTCATTCATCCTGCCAATTCCAGCACTTTCATTGGCATATTGAAGCGTTTTCATTTAATTATTGATAGGCCAAGTCTTGGATCTGCCATTGCACTTTCTGTTTTGAGTATTTTTGTTCCTCCTTGATTCCCTTTCCCTGTTTCTACTTTTATTTGAACATTTTCTTATGATTTCATTTTTATTGGTCTGTGCTTCTTTAGATTATCTCTCTGGGTGTAAGTTTTAAATTGGTTACTTTAGGCACTACATTATACATCCCAGTCAATTTGCGTTGCCATTTTGCCAGTCTGAGTAAACTGTAGTTGTATCACCCTTTCTGTTCCTTTACAGTCCTTACACATTAAAATCCAAAATGAGAGAAAACTCACTGCATAGATTAATGTTGTCATTTACTGTGTTCTCGTCATGTTCTGAGATTCCCTCTCTGATTAGGCCCACAATGTTTGGAGAGCTTTCCATAGTCCAGCTATAGGGTAAGTTTGCTGGGGAGAAACTCAATTGGTTTCCCTCCATTTGAGAAAGTTTTGGTTTCCCCTGTTTCTGAATAAAATTTTCACAGGATTCACAGTTGTTTGCTTTAAATGGTTGAAAAAGCGTACTGATTCCTTTGGCTTCCATGATTCCTCTGAAGAAATTCTTTGTCCTCCTAATTATTTTTCCACTATAGGTCATGTGGAGTTGTCTTGTCCTCAGTTTGAGATTAACCATAAGTGCTCAGGTTTTGGTATTGGTTTTTCTCTCAGTTTCCTCAATCTTAATTTCCCTTAGAAATGACTCTTGGAGTCTCATCAGTACTTGTTCCTTCAAGGATGTCTTCAGTCCCACCTGTTCCATCCTCCACCTTTGAGACGCTGGGGGCGTAAAGCAAATCCTAAGGCTCATTCTGGTTTTCTTTCTTTCATTTTCCTTTCTGTGGATGATTGGTTCATTTCCTTTGTTATCTTTCTTGCCCATTCAATTTTTTTCTTCATCTCCTCTGTTCCGCAATTGAATTCATTCACTGACCTTTTCTTAATTCATTCACTGACCTTTTCATTTCGGTTATTGTATTTTTAAAGTCTCAAATTTCTATTTTGTAATTTATGTCTTTGCAGAGCCTCCCTAAAATTCTCATCCTCTTCTAGTGCATTCAAATTGTTGATCACGACCACTTTAAAAATCTCTTCAGATACTTTCAATACCCTTGTCTCTCAGTGTTGGCAGATATTAGTTACCATTTGTCTTTACGTTTGAGATCAGGTAGATCTTAAAATCACAAGTCATTTTCATGTTCAAGTAGCATTTCATTTTGTAAGGCAGATCTTATAAACCTTGTGATTTAGCTGGATCTTTTTTTTTTCTTCTTCCTGTCATCTAGAAGGGGGCAAGGGCAGGTTGAGCCTTCACTACTGTCAGGTGAAAGTAAAAAACCATGTTTTTTCCTTCCCTTCTCTTGATACCTGAGACTTTCTGATTAGTAGCGGTCTTCTGTGGCATAGCAGAGTCCTGCATTGTCATTATTTCTGAGTCATAGGGAATACGCCCACCCCACTAGATTTACCCTGATATCATCTCAACTAACAATGGGAAGAGATCCCATTAATTTTGCACAAAATTTGAAGTCTGTGTCCCCTCGTGGCCTCCACTAACACAAGAGGGGGCAGGGGCTCATGATTAGTCAGTAAGAAATGGACTCTAGGGGGCCCAGCGGCATGGCCTAGCAGCTAAAGTCCTCGCCTTGAACGCGCCAGGATCCCCTATGGGTGCTGGTTCTAGTTTCAGCAGCCCCGCTTCCCATCCAGCTCCCTGCCTGTGGCCTGGGAAAGCAGTAGAGGACAGCCCAAACCTTTGGGACCCTGCACCTGTGTGGGAGACCCGGAAGAGGTTCCTGGTTCCCGGCTTTGGATCGGCGCAGTACCAGCTCTTGGGTCACTTGCAGAGTGAACCATCAGACCAAAGATCTTCCTCTCTGTCTCTCCTCCTCTCTGTATATCTGACTTTGTAATAAAAATAAATAAGTCTTTAAAAAAAAAAAAAGAAAAAGAAAGAAAGAAAAGGACTCTAGGGTCCTTGCTCACCACCTCTGACATCACCCGGTCAGCAATGTGCTGGTGTTTCATGACAATCTGGCAAGAACGGTGTTTAGACTCTACTCAGCCTTTGCTGATACAGATAGTCGAGTTCTATCATAGTTCTCCGTCTGAGTCCCTTAGTGTTTCTGGTTTTCTGGCTTTTCCGACTCCAAGTCTCAGATAAGTGAAGGCAAAAAGACAGCCAGGGAAGCCATGGTTACACTGTTTCTTTTGTTGTGGGGTCCCTAGTGAGGTCCATTCTTCAATACTTTTTATAACTATTTCATGTATAACATCCTAAGATTTTAATTGTCTTTAGAGGGAGAATAAAGAAACAGCTATCCAGCCAGTTTTCCTATCAATTCACAGATTTGTTTGCTTACCTATTGAGAGACAAAAGTGATAGATAGAAAAAAAGAGAGCCAAATAGGCAAAGAGAGAACTCTTATTCAATGATTTGATAATCAAATTCCCAGAATGGCTGGTGCTGGGCCAGGTCAAACGTAGGAGTTAGAAACTCAACCATGTCTCCGTGTTTGGCAGGGATCTAACCATTTAAGCCAACACTTGTACTCCCTCCCCATCCCCCTTTCCACCTGCAGAATGCACATCAGGCTGAAGCTGGAATTTGGGGAAGAGCCAGGATTTGAACCTAGGCACTTTGATACAGACTACAAATAGCCAAACCAGTTTCTTAATCTTTATACTGAACACCAGATGCTTAAGTCACATTATTTTAATCTCATGGTTTCCAATGTAACTTAAACTGCGAGTATGTGACTCTGGGTGATACTGTTTGAACTCAAATATTAAAATCACTTTCTCGTATGTATTCTCTAATTGCAGTTTTATATTTCATAAAGAATATTATATTCTCATAGAGACAAGGTAATAGGAAGACTATTTTGATAATTAAGCTTAATGTATTATAATTTTCAAATACTACATAATAAAAAGAGTAAATATATGCATATATTACTATATGCATGAAGAGATATCTTTTTTTTAATAAAAGAGGCTTTTTTTGGAAAGGCAGGTTTATTCGGATTGGGGAGACTATGCCACTGACTGCAGTACTGGCATCCCATGTGGGTACTGATTGATGTTTAGGTTACTCCATTTCCAGTCCAGCTCCCAGCTAACACATCTGGGAGGGCAGCACAGGATGGCCCAGGTACTTGAGCCTGTGTACCCATGTGGGAGACATGGAAGAAACTCCTGGCTCCTGGTGTTGTCCTGGTCCAGCTCTAGCCACTGAGGCTACCTGGACAGTGAACCAGCTGGTGGAAGTTCTCTTTCTCTCTCTCTCTTTCTCTCTCTTAGATCTCTCAAATAAAGCTCTCTCAAATAAATAAAACAAAGATTTTTTTTTAATTTCAAATTTTCTCCACTACAACGTTTTTTTGGAGTTGGTAGAAGATAGAATTAAAGATTAAAATAAGTTTGTTTGTTGCAAAATATTTTGTGATCCCTGTATATGAGGGACCTCAAAAAGTTCATGGTAAGCACATGTAAAAGCTTTGTATGGATTCAAAACTTTTGCAAATAAATAAATTTATCTTTTAACTCAATTTTTCAGAAACCATTTCTTTAGGATATTTTCCTAGAAGTGTTAGTGTCAGGGAAGATCTGAATTCATCAAGGCTTTTGATGCATTTAGTTACATTATTCCTCAGAAGAGTTGGCCCAATTTATGACATGCCTTGTAATTCACACATGAACCCCATTCCGCAAACATGGGGCACGCTCATTGCTTTTATGTCTTTACCACTTGATTACAATGTCATCTCACTCATTTGTATTCCTTTGATTACTCATGAAATCAGATATTTTTCACATGCCTATTGGGCTTTGCTTTTCCTTTTTATGAATTTGTTGGCAATTTATCTTAATGATTCTTCTATTGATGGGTTCATCTTTTCCTTCTTATGCAGATGTATATGCCATGCATATATTTTAATTATAGATTTAATATTTATACCCAACCACATCAGTCAATGTTCTGTAACAATATATAAAGACTTTTTCTGGCATAAGGCTCATCACTTTACATTTTGTCACAGATTACAATTTACCTTTTACAATGCTGTTTTATCATAGGAAAGTTATCTCTCTCCTTACTCAAACGCATAGATGCATTTCTTTGATCATTTCTACCTTAGGAAACATATTTAAGAAATTCTCTACCTTCAGGATCCCATAACTTCTAGTCCTTTATTTCCCCTATGTCTGTCTTGAATCTATTTGCTCTGTGATAGGCAATATATATCTTTCACATCTTGCCCCCAGATATGAGACACAAAGCCAGTCCATGCCCTTGAGTCTATGTTCATTCTTTGGAGTCCCTGCCCACCTCTCAGTCCCACACCCCACCACCAAGAGACCATTCACCCCTCATCTTCTAGGGCTCCTTTCAACACTAAGCACTCCCTTTTTCTTCTCAAATGTTAATGCAAAGCTTTGCGTAGGGGAGGGACAGGACTGGAACTACACACAGGAGTCACCACCTCAAAAGACACAGGAGAAACCGAGAAGATAAGGGGTCTCCAAGGTCATTCTCACTCTGAGCTTAAATCAACAACTGAGGACAGGAGGAAAAAATCATCCTGACATCAAACTACCATCTAAGAGCCCTCACAGATAAGCTCTGAAGAGCAAGATTAAAAGCCCAAGGCTGTTAACTGACCTAAAAGACTCACCACTGTGATGTTGATGGGGTGTTGAGAGGCCAGTCCTGGACAGAGGTGTGGAGGAGGCAGAGCAGGGACGCCAGGACAAGATGATCATCCATCGCCACCTTGCTGTGAGCCCAAGACCACAGGGTAGCGGTCACCTGAGTTTGGCAGAGCTTACACAGCAAGAATGACAGAGTAGAAGATTCTGGGAAACTATCCCTCCCCAAAATGCCAGCCCATCAGACAAGCAAGTTTCTAGCCAATCCTACGAAACTCTGGGATGTAGTCAAAAGTTTACTCACAGGTACCAAGGGAACACATCCCCGCCCCCCGGGAGGCAACAGATACCTGGGCTGCCTGTGGTCTACCCAGCTCTGCCTCCTTACAAAGTGGTGAACTTCCAGAGAGCAATTCAGCCTTCCAAGAGTCAGGCACCTGGCTCCAGAGGAAGCAGACCAGACCCAGAGCTCAGGAAATTCGGACTGTCTGCTTTGACCTGACTGGGATTTCCCCAAAAGGCTGATGTCTGTGGCTTCCTTTTGTCTTGCCTACTTGGGATTGCTCCCAGCAGAATGGCTGAGCAGAGGGAATTCCCCAGAACAGCACCAGCCAAGTGGACAAGCCACTGCTTACCGGAGCACAAGTAGCAGTTGAGACAACCAACAGAGACCCCTGGACAGGCAAGGGTGGTGCAATGGCTTAAGCTGCCACTTGGGATCCCCACATCCTATATTGAAATACATCTGCTTCCAACTCAGCTTCGTGCTGATGTACCTGGGAAGCAGTGGATAATGGTTCAAGTTCCTGGCCATGCCTGGAGTTCCTGACCCCTGGCTTCAGCCTGATATAGTCCTAGTTGTTGTTGACACTGGAGAAGTGACCAGTGGATAGAAGTGTTCCTTCCCTCTCCTCCCTCTCATTCAAATATAGCAAAATATATATATATATTATAGACATCAAAATGCTAAGCTAGTGAGAGTTGAGAACAATAAGGATTGATTTCAAAAGTTGCTACTGCACCAATTTGGTTGTTCCCAATTTGTTAAAGTTCCAGGCAATTTAGCAATCCTAATCCTAGGTAAGTGCTCAGAAAAAGTGAAAACAACTGTTGAAGCAAAAACTGGCACACAAAAGTTTGTAGTACAATTCACAACGGCTAGCAAAAAGAAATAGCCCCGATGGCCATCAATCAATGAAGAGATCAGCAGACTGTGGCCTAGACTGCAATGGAACATTAGTCCTGTGTGAAAAAGAGTAAAGTACTGACACACAACACAGATGAAACTTGAAAATACTATGAAGAAGCCAGCAACACATGCTGCATGATTCCATTTCTACATAATGCCCAGAATAAGCGAAGCCCAGAGAGACAAAGAGCAGACTGGGAACTGCCTGAGGCAGGAGGGACAAGGCAGTGGAAGCCACAGCTTACTGTGAGTGGGAGTCCTGCAGGGACCACAAGGTTGGGAATGAGGTAGTGGTCTGGATGCACATCTTGCTAATGTGCTTCATGTGACTAAACTATGCCCTAAAAAATAGTTGAAATGATACCTTTTATTGTACGAGTTTTATCATAATTTTAGAAATAATATAGATTCCCTGAAAATACCAAACATAATAATTAGAATAATGTTCACAAGGAATGCATATATATATATGAATGTGTGTATATATATACTGTGCATGAATATATATTCTGTATATAAGTATATATTGCAAGAGAATTACATATATTTACATGTATTCCATATTTTTTTTAATTTGGGGGAAAATACTGAATAATTTTCTTATTTATTTGAAATGCAGAGCTAAGGAAAAAAAAAAGTTTTCCCACTTGCTAGTTCCTTTCCTAGGTGGCCCTAAGGACCCATACTGGGGCAGACCAAAATCAAGAACCAGGAGTTTCTTTCGGGTCTTCCACATGAGTGCAGGGGCCAAGCACTCGGGCTATCTTCCACTGCTTTCCCAGGCACATTAGGAAGGAATTGGAGAAGTGCAATAATTAGGAGTTGAACCTGTGCTGATATGGAATGCTGGCACTGCAGATGGCAGCTTACTCCACAATGTTACAGTACCAGCCCCAACTAATTTATTTTTAAGAACCTTCCAACTGGGAAATCTTTTTAATTACGTCACATAACCCAGATATGTTTTAAAATTAATAACTTTGTTGTAATTTTAATTATAAAAAGTTTTTCATAGGGGAAAATCCTATAAGTCAAAAATACAAGCTGGGATGACTATTTCATATCAGAAAAATGATACATTTCTAATTAGGTGATATGTTTATAAATCCATTACAACATTGATGAGAAAAATCAAAAGAAAAAAATGAATAAACATATAGCATTAGACATTTAGAAAGAACTCTCTTACCCCCTCTTATAATAGGATAAATGAGAAGTATTTCTCTCTAATCTGTAGAGAACAAAACTTGAATAACAGAGCCTGTGAGTGAGAGAACAGGGAAATTGGATACTGTTCTATATTGCCAGTGAAGGTGTAAATCAGTAAAATTCCTATAAAAACAAATGGGACGGAGGGGTGTGGCCCCCCTAGGAACTCAGAGCCAATCTTACACCTGCAGCCGCATTCCAGGAGCCCCTTCCCTCTGGCGGGTCCCTCCTCCCAATTCCATTGCTAAACTTGTGTAGTTTTTTTTGTTTGTTTCTTTGTTTGTTTTTCTTTACTTTTTCTTAAAAGCCAAGTTTTTTAAACCTAATCTGTTAGAATAGCACCAAAGAAGAAATTAAACAGAATATTAACCACAAAAAGAAATGAATGCCTGGTAAAAGACCTGATACCAGATACATACAAGGAACATTGATGTGATAACCTGGGAGTTGCAGCAGGCACATGGGAAGTGAGAGGCAGCTCAGCAGCCAAGTGCAGCTCTAGTTGACCTCAGCATGCACTTGGAGGAGACAATATCCCAGTTAAGAGATGGTTAAGCAAGTCTCCAGAGAAAAGGAACCAATGCCGTGAGCAGCTATTGGAGAGACCGTCATTCCACACCACTGCTGGCTAGCCTCACCCATGTGCTGCCAATGTCCTTCTTTGCTTAGAGCTCTCCTGACACCTAACCCGATCAAAGGCACATGGTAAGTTATCAATGATGTTAAATGACTTTTGCACAAATAAATTGATGAATAAAAAATCAAATAGCCATAGGCTTGAGGCTTGATCCTTTAAGGAGTGGTAGATAGAGGCAAATGTCACACAGAGGATACAGTCAGGCGTGATGCGGAGAAAATGGAGAGCCTACTCAAGGGAAGGACAGACATGACAGAGATGGAAGACTCCAGGCTGCATGAGCAGGCAGCTGAGAAAAACAGGGACGCATCCAAGAAGTGCCACCTGCCCAATGCTTTCTCTGGAAAGGAGCACTTTCCTGCTTCTAGGCTGTTCATCCCCACCTGATGCAAAAATACAAGGCATCACTCAGAAAATATCCGTATTTTGACTACCATAGGATATCTCTGAGAGTCTCTGTCTCCCGCACCTGGCAACAACCAGGCTGATGGTGGCTGTGCTGTGATCAGTAGCTCAAATAAGGAAAGCTGGCCCCTTAAGGGACACTTCTTGGAGTTCTGAAGTTCCCCTACCCTCCCTGGGTTCTCCTATCAGTGATGAGTTCTCAGCCAGTGCACTCTACTGGGGCATAGGAGCTTGACTGGCCAGACGTTCCTGGCAGCTGCAACTGCAGCCAGGATGCATACGGACTTCAGCCCAGGGTAGAGGGATGTCAAGTTTGGGCAAGCCCACACTACTGACCCCAGGACCCCGAGCGCAACTAAGGTGTTGCTGCACATCACTAAGATATGCCAGAACCTGCTGCACAGCCTCTCAGTGGCCTTGCTCTTCCATCTCTACCCTCACTGTTGGAGGACCATCATGTGGGGGAGAAGGGCAGGGCTGATCATCTGGAGGAGAGCACTGTGCATCTTCGCTTTCATATCTGGTGACATCAGGACCCCTGGAAGGTGTGCAACAAAAATGTTCTCTGGGGTTTTTCAACAATGACTCTGCCTGCTATGTTGAGTAGACCGGGCCACTTTGAGATCTTTGCCCAGGTGGCTTCCTATCTCCAGACCACCCTGCTCTTGGTTGTGCACCTGTTCCTGCTAACACTCATCTCCAAACATCACCCTGGCCACTCTTCTTAAACTGTGGCCTGAACAGCTGCTGCATCCCCCTTCCCATACACCATGCTTTACTTTCTAAGCTTTTCTCTCCCCAGAAATGTATGTGGACTCGGTGCAGGCAGATGTCAGCCTCCTTAAGAATACATCTCAAACTTCAGCTCAGATCATGTGAGGACATCTCGTGTGCTGAAGCCCACTGTGTGTGTGGACATGTGAACTAGGAGCAAGCATTTTTTTGTGTGTGTCTTTAATCACAACTGGCTTGTCCCAGGCTCTCATAGGCTTCCATTGCCCTGGTTGTGCCATCTTGGGCATTTCCACTGGGAGGAAGGTGGATGGGATGGTAGTCTTACCTTCCATGCTCTCCTGGTGACCCTGAGTGAGTCTCCTGGACTTCTTTACCTGGGTATTCTTTATAGCATCAGAACTTGGGGAAGAGACCCAGATGGGTCTGGCACAGATGGTTAAGCAGCAGCAGCAGCCCTAGGCAGCTTAGTACTTCTCTGTTCTATCCAGCTGCAAGCCCCTGGCTCCTTTTAAACACTGAACACAGCCATAAAATTCTTGGCTTTTGCCTTGTGCTACATTGCTGAGAAATACAAGGAAAATCCTGCAGGGTCCAGAGCTGACCTTGAACAGGATGCATGGGGGTGAGCATTGCACAGAGGCCCTCATGTGTCCTGAGAGGGTCATGCACTCAGAATAATGAGATGGGCGTTGCCTGCAGGACAGCCTCTTCCTGCTTACATCCCAGGGCAGTCAGCCTTTGCTGCCTGGGATGGACACACTCAGATCAATACAAAAATACATGGCAAGGGGTTTAGGTTTCTGAGCCAATCTGCTAAATACAATCGCAAATGTTCTGTGGTTGGAAGAAAGGCAATTGGTGTTCTCCAAATGTAATCATTACACCATCTTTCCTTACAGGTGCCTTCGCTTCATAATGTAAAAAGACAGTTCTTATAAGGCAAGCTTGAATAATCAGGAGTGGGAGAGCAGACATTCCATGCAGAGACCAGGGACAGGAAAACTGCAGAGGATTTTTTGTTGCACGTGTTCAGCACAGTGGTCAAGCCACTGCTTTTAATGCTTACCTCCCATATCACAGCACTTAACTTTGGTGCTTGGCTTTGCCTCTTAGCTTGCTGCAAATGTACTGCTGGATGGCCCAAGCAGTCAAATCCTGGCCACCCATGAAAGACCAGGCTTGAGTTGCAGACTCCTGCTCCAACCTCAACCTGTTGTGGGTCTTTGGGAAATTTGGGAAGTGAACCAACAGGTGTGAAATCTCCATCTCTCTCTCTCGAAGACATAAAATATTTTTGGAAAGAAAAAAACTAAAAAGTATTTCTTCCCAATAGAGACGCTCTGGATCCCTATGGAAAGAAGACCAAATCCTCAGAGAACTGCCCCTGAAACCAACTCATGGTCCAGCAGGGACAGCCTATTTCAACAAAGGTCCTGGATGAAGCAGGAAGGCATTGGCATTGAGGTGCAGTCTCTGGTGCTCCCACAGCCTTGGTCTGCTCTGAACATCACAGCTCCTTTACCTGCACCTGACAGGAATAGTGTTATCCCTCCTCTTGCCAGCACAGAAGTCACCGAGGTCGTTCGGTTAGGAAGAATGAAACATCCTGAGCCTCCATCAGCCTCAGCTGCCCCCAGGTTCACACACCGCAAAAAGGTATCCACAGGATTCCTGGACCCTGTGGTCCCCAGTAAGCCCCTCCTGAGGTTAGAATTTGGGACCTCAAACACCACCAACCAGCATTCAAGAGTAAGTACCATGACCTTTTCTGTATGTGATGGTGAACATGAGCCAACTGTGACCATCAGGACGTCTTCATAGGCAACTGCACGGGTGCATGTCATCAGCTTCCAGACTTGTCAATTTGACTCAACAGAAGCTCTTTGTGACTACTTCCATGTGCTAGAGACGTGGAGTTGGTGCAGGCTCCTAGGCAAAGACCTTCTACCTGCTCGCAGAAGCCACAAGGACCTTCAGCTGCACAGCTGACCCTGTGGTGCTGAGTCAGCCCCGTGGCGA
This sequence comes from Ochotona curzoniae, assembly GCF_017591425.1. Taxonomy (NCBI): domain Eukaryota; kingdom Metazoa; phylum Chordata; class Mammalia; order Lagomorpha; family Ochotonidae; genus Ochotona; species Ochotona curzoniae. Next base: position 7,824,959 of record NW_024465419.1, read on the forward strand.
GGAAGCAGCAGGGTGATGAAGCGCAGCTGCAGTGGTGGGCCCTCGCCATCTGAAGAAGTAATTCACACACGCCACGGAGCGCCCTTTGCTCCCAGTCCTTCCACAGACATGTTTTGGGAACTTCTCAATTGGCTGCAAGTTTATATAACCTCTCATCTGCCAATTCTAATAGAGAAAAATGTTTGAGGTTTTACAGAGCACTTATGCTCACAGAAAAACAACATGAAATTCTGCGTTGCAATATGTGCCCAATTGTCAGCACTAATGATAATAGAAGGAAACACTATTTGAAAGGAGGCCATTCCCTACCTATAACTGCAAGAAGAAGAACAAGCTGAGGTCATCTCCAAGGAAGATGAAGCAGTATCACGTCTCAGGCTTGGCTTACCTATCCATTACCTATCCATTATTGGCCTTCAAGTATGACTTCTTGATCTCATGCCCTGTTGCTTCCCCAGAACTACAGTGTTCCTTAACTTACGTATTTATGGGACTTAGAATGGTGAAATGACAAGGCCTTGTCCGTACTACTGGGATGCACCAAGGAGTACATAACACAGTGAAAACTCTCAGGGCTGAGATAGCTAGGGCGAGACCAGGGAAGCCATGGGAGTAAATCCCATCATGTAGCAAAGAGGAGCCTCACAGCAGTCCATGTGTTTCTTTAGCAAAACTCAAGGCCCAGCATTCTTGGAACTTAAGACAGGTCAGTCTCAAAAAAGTTAAGTAGAGTAAAACATGGGAAGCTGGTTTCAAACAGAAGAAATGACAAATATAAAACCTCATAGTAAATTGGAGCCTCAGTGTTTACATGGTGGCAAGGATTTTGGAGTGTACGGAGGAGAGAGAAGGGCAGAGTTCCCAACAAACCTGAGCAGAGGTGTGCTGACACTTCTGGTTTTTATCTGGAATGTAGTGGAGACCATGAGGTAGGTATGAATAAACCATGGGATATGATGTCAACAGAAAACAGGGAAGGGGAAGTCATAAAGGAGGGAGGCCAGAAGCTAGGTGTCTTCCATCTGCAGTGTCACCTCCTCCAGGCTGTCTCCCTCACCTGCTGATGGGAAAAGCATGGTCAAGTGGAAGGGCTTATGATTAGGCTCAAAAATGGCACATGTCTCTTCTGCCCATATCCATAAGACAGAACTCTGACTCAGTGCCACAGAGATGACATCTGAGATGAAATCTAGAAGTCAGCCTTCACCAAGATTAATTTTTGTCAATCTCCACTACAATGACTGAAGAAAGATCCCTTACATTTGGCAGTAGATGTGGTTATGGAGTACAACAGTTAACTACCAATGCCTACTAGACCACCGCCCAATGTTAAGGTCTAAAAAAAAGTAATGAGGGAAAGGTGTTTGACTTGGGTTGAAGCACTCGTATTCTATGCCAAAGTATTTATATCTGAACCCTCACTCTCCTCCTGATTCCAAGTTTCTGTTACTGTACACCCTGGGAAGCAACAGTGAAGCTGCAACTGCTTGGGTTCCTGCCATGCACGCAGGGGACCTAGACTCACTAGGTTCCTGGCTTCAGCTGGCCCAACCTGAGCCTTTTTGCATAATAGTGAAATGAACCAGCAGATGGGTATTCTCCTCCCCAATATCTCACAAAAAAAAATCATTTTTAAAAGCGATGACTTGGGCCCAGCATGGTAGCCTAGTGGATAAAGTCCCCCCTTGCATCCACAGATCCCATATGGGTACTGATTCATATCCTGACTGCTCCACTTCCTATCCAGTTCCCTGCTTGTGGCCTGTGAAAACAGTAGAGGATGGACCAACATCTTGGGCCCCTGAACCCATGTGAGAGTCCAGGAGGAAGATCCTGGCTCCTGACTTCAGGTCAGCTCAGTTCCAGCCATTGTGGCCACTTGAGGAGTGAAAACGCAGATTGAAGATCTTTCTCTCTGTCTCTCCTTCTCTCTAGAAATCTGACTCTCCAATGATTTTTTTTTTTAAAGCAATGATCCATTGTTTCCTATGGGTATGTGGATTGTGAAGGCGCTCTGCTGATCTGGGCGGGGCTCAGCTGAGGCCTCCTGGCTTGTTCACGTGGCCACTCAGCACAGGTCAGCTGGAGGTATGCTCTTGAATAGCTTGGATCCCTGTAGCTTCTTGTTCTCCGGTTAGATGAGCCTGGATTCTCCTGCACAGCAGTAGGAATGAAGAGGATGCATGCAAGACCTTCCAAGTTTTCAGGCAGAACTGGCCCATTTCTCCATCTTCTATCAACTGCAACAGATCCCAGCAGCCCAGACTCAACGATGGGCAAAATCAATCTGCTCAATTACAAAGCTGAAAATTCACTTTGCAAGTGCTGTGGTACAGAGTTAGGGCGATGTTGCTGTCCTTTTCCCCAAGCCACATGGCAGGAGCACTGCGAGTGGGATGAGGTATGGGCTCTGAGCCCTGGGCTGAGGCAAGGGATGCTGAACCAGCTGGAGTAATTGCTAGGTAGAGCCTGTGAGAAGAAGGCTGAAGGAAAAACAAGGCTTGAAAGACTTGGAAAAAGCCAAGTGAGAACAGAATGAGGTAGTACACTGGAAAAATATGCATAAATTAGCAGCAAAACACTAAAAAGCAAAAACAAGCAAAAACACTACTGTGGCCATATCACTTAATCCTTGGAGGTGAAACACAAGTAACATCAAGTATGAGTGACCCTCATGCTTGCTAAAGGAGGGGTAGAGAACACTGCAGAACTGAGATGTGAGTGTAAGCACAGACCTGAGAAGCAGGGCGGCCACAGCACGCCGTACGGGACAGAGCACGCAACCACAGTGGCAGAGCTTCCACATGGCACAGGGTTCTGTTCACTTCAAAAATGAGGTGTTGGGCATTTGCATGCGAGTAGTAGTGGCATATTAATCATCAAGGCACCCCAATGCGCCAGGTGCTGGAGCATACGAGCCCACATTCCACACCACTCAATGTTTCAACTGTGAAATAGGTGCCAAGGATGAAATGGACAATAAGAAAAGGGATGGGTTCCAGCGATCATCAGACTGTGCCCAGCATCACAGGACTCAACTATCTGCTGACTGAACCCCCACCCGGGCTGATTCCAACACTCCCCTTGGGGAAACTCAGGCCCCCTCAGTGAAGGCCCAATTATTCTGATTCTGGCCACTGGCCAGGAGGATTTGCAGAGTCCCACACCTCAATGGATGTTGAAGTAACTACAGATGGTGTGTTTCTGCAAGTGGTGACACTCCTGTCCTAGGAGTAGAAATATTTCTGGATGTTCTCCTGGATTCCTGTGTTAATCTGGACATTTCTAAAGCAGCTGCTTTGGTCCCAGCTCAATGGCTGAGCTGGCTAATCTTCCTCTTGCAGATGTGAGCTACAAGGGAAACTGGGTGTAGGGCACATAACTACAACAATGACCTACGCAATCTTCACAAGTTTTATCTACTTTAAAACTATCCCAGGGCCCAGTGCCATAGCCTAGTGGCTAAAATCCTCAACTTTCAAGCTCTAGGATCCAATATAGATGCCAACTTGTGTCCCAGCAGCCCTGCTTCCCATCCAGCTCCCTGCCTGTGGCCTAGCAAAGTAGTCAAGGACTGCCCAAAGCCTTGGGACCCTGCACAAACGTGGGAGACCTGGAAGAAGCTCCTGGCTCCTAGCTTCAGATTGGCTCAGCTCTAGCCATGGCAGCTGCTTTGGGAGAGAATCAACGGATAGAAGATCTTCCTCTCTGTCTCTCCTCCTCTCTGTATGTCTGACTTTGCAATAAAAATAAACAAATCTTTTATAATTGCCTTTCAATCTGAATCTTGAAAAAAACTAATAAAGCAACTGGTTTGAGGGGACCCCTCAGAAACGATTATGATGCTGATCTTTTAGTATCTCTTTCTGCTGCAGACTCTTACTCACACTAATGATAGTGGTATTGATAAGAGAGGAGACATTCATTCTTTCTCCCTTGAGTCAGCCACATCACAGTGACATCTTTATCCTTGCAGGGACACACTATGCTGTGACTCACCCAAGCTCAACATGCTGAGCACTTTAAGCACTCATACGCTTTCTCCCAGACTTAGACTCACTCTCTTTCTCCACAAAATTTGGCTTTCCAAAATTAAGTTGACAACAACTGGATTTGGACTTCCCAAATGAGAAAGATATTTTTGATGCTCAGTAGGTTCTCTTTCCTTTCCCAGTGTACCCAAGATGCCAGTGCCTTCTATTTCTGTGAAAGCTGTAGGACAACAGGTAAGCAGGGTATGCCTATCCCACTCAAGGATTACCCCCTTGACCAAACCTCCACTCCTATGCACCCACTAGGAGCATCACTAACAGTGCAGGGAAAGACAACTATAACAATTTAGTCAGCAAAGCTTCCTCAGGGGACAAGGGTAGGAAAAGAAAATAGTAGTATTTGAATGCACCATCACTCCAGAGCTATGTGGACCCTCCCCCATTATGTACGCCATTCCCCAACTTTTGAGTTTGAACAGGTGATTTAGCAATTAACACATCCATGTATCATATCGGAGTTTCAGCTCTGTTCCCAAGTGATGAGAACAGCGCTGTTCCCAACAGTGATGGTCAAAGTGCTTGGTCCTTGCCCCCCAGGGGGAACAGAAGGATTGAAACCCTGGTTCCTGGTTTCACACAGCTTAGCCTCAGTTACTACAAGTATTTGAGGAGTGGATGAGGGTATTAATGCTCGCGCTCTCTCCTCTTCCTCCCTCCCTTCCAAATAAATACAATAAACAGAAAGTAAAGAAAATAAAACATACATTTTAAAAATTCACCCTCCCTTAACTGATCCGGCAACTAAACAGTCAATAAAGTATAATTAGGAACACCTCACAGGACTAGAAAAAGTTCCCTCCCCTCCCCCCGTCCCCCAAAAGCCATATTGGGGCAGTGATAAAAGGCTGTCCAATATTCAGGTAGGAGCTTGGCCACAAATCTTAGAATTTTAATCCACAATCCACAACTCAGCATTTCTGGAAGAAAAGCTACTTCAAAGATACTGCCCCACTTCCAGACAAGAAAATTGTAAGATGCTCATGTGTTAGGAATCTTCCTTGAGATAAACATGTACACAAAGTATTATTACCAGATGGACACTTGATGTGGTCAGTTAAACGCTGCTTGGGGCGCCCATGTCTCATGCCACAATGCCTGGCTTCCAGTCCCACCTCCGCTCCTGATTCCAATTTCCTGCTAATGCACACCCTGAGGGGAAGTGCATGCAGCAAGTCACAGTTCAGCTCTTTGGGTTCCTGCTACTGATATGTGAGACCCAGATTGAGTTTCTGGTTCCTGGCTTTGTCGTGTCCCAATTCTTGCTGTTGTGCGCATTTAAGGAGTGAACCAGTGGACAGAAGATCTCTCTCTCTTTCTCCCTCTCTCTCTCCCCCTCCCTCCATCCCTTGCCTCCCTCTCTATCTTTTCTCCTCTTCCTCTCAGATGAATTTTAAAACACATATTTTTTTAAAGAACATACTATTGGGCCCAATACCATAGCCTAGTGGATAATGTCCTCACCTTGCATCCACCCAGATCCCATATGGATGCTAATTCGTATCCTGGCTGCTCCACTTCCCATCTAGCTCTCTACTTGCGGCCTAGGAAAGCAGTCGAGGACAGCCCAAAGCCTTGGGACCCTGCACACACGTGGGAGACCTGGAGGAGGTTCCTGGCTCCTGGCTTCAGATCAGCTCTGCTCCAGCTATTGAGGCCACATAGGGAGTGAACCAGAGGATGCAAAATCTGTCTGTTTGTCCTTCTCTCTGTAAATCTGACTTTCCAATAAAAATTAATAATGATAATAATAATAATTTCTAAAAGTTACTAGGAATATTTTTTTAAAAAAAGAACATACTAAGAAAAAATTTGCAAAAACAAGTCACATCACAACAACAATTCAGGAAAACACATCTTGGTTTGGCTTTGTTTTTGTTTTTTAGTTTGGGGTTTGTATTTTTTATTTCTGCACATGTGGGAGGACCAAGGACTCCTTTCACCAACCAAGATGGGGAAAATCCAAAAGGAAGCAACAAGATGAGAGCAAAGGGCCCAAGATGAGCAGGTGGATCTCTGCAGAGGACTTGCTAAGGATAGCTCAGAGGGAGGAAGAATAAAGACGTAAAAGTGAAGATGTGGGGCCTAGCATGATGTCTCAGTGGCTAAATGCCCACTTCACATGAACCATGATCCCATATGGACTCCGATTCATATCCTGGCTGCTCTGCTTTCCATTCAACTCACTGCTTTTGGCCTGAAAAAGCAACGAAGGATGGCCCAAAACCTTGGGATCCTGCACCCATGTGGAAGACCTGGAAAAAGCTCCTGGCTCCTAGCTTCAAATAGACTTAGCTTCGGCCATTGTCATTGCTTGCGGAGTGAACCTGTAGACATAGGATCTTTCTCTCTGTCTCTCCTTCTCTCTGTAGATCTGCCTTTCAAATAAAAATGAATAAAGCTTTTTTTTTTAAATGAAGACATTATGAATTAAGGGTTGCAGCCTTCTTAGCTCTGTCATGCAGTCAACCTAGCCACTGCCTTACCATCCCACACAGGAGCACCAGCTACTCTGCTTCCAATTTAGCTCCCTGCTGATGCACTTGGGAAAACAACAGAAAATAGTCAAAGTATGTGGGTCCTTATCGTTCACATTGGAGACCCAGATGGAGTTCCTGGATTCTGGCTCCAGTTTGGCCCAGACCCAGTCATTGAAGCCATAAGGGGAGTGACCCAGCAGCTGCAAGCTCTTTTTCTCTGTCTGTATACCTCTAGCTCTCTGCTTTCAAATAAATGAATAAATAAATCATTTTGAAAGAAAGTCAGAAGCACCCCTGCAATGGATGTGGCTTGAGGCGATTCCAGAGACAGTGTGCTGCTGATAACGTGGCTGCTCAGAGAGACCCAGAGAGCATCGAGATGCTGCCAGCTTGCTCCTCTCTCACAGAAACAGCAGAGGAGTTGGCAGAGACGTCATTCATTTCCATGAAAGTCCTCATCAGGGATGCAGGAGCAGAAGGAAGCGTGAGTGATCCCAACATACTGAGAAGGCATCCAGGTGGGAGCAAATTCCACAGAGGCCACTGTGCCTCGGGTCTGCTTTGTCCAAGTATATCTTGCACACTGGAAAGAATTTCTAGAATCTTGTGTAAGCTACTCTGTCTTGTGGTGTTTTGTGTTTCAAGTTTAAAAGTTCGATCAAATATTGTCATTGGAAGTGTAAGTCTATCATCTTCAGAAGAACTGTCACCTCATGTTCACCTTTACCACCACTAGGTGTGAGAATGGACAAGATACAAGACGATTTCTTGAAGACAAAACCAGCAAACAAATTTTCAGTGAAAGTCCTTCAGAAGCTGTGTTTCGAGTGCAGGATGCATGCTGTCCTGGCAGGGCTGTGTGGTTTTCTTTAACATCTACGTAAAGCTTAGGAAACTGAGCAGATTTAATGGGTCTGAGTGTAATTGAATTTATGCACACAGAGAAAAATACTAATTTTCATCAACTGTGGAAGGAACGTGGGTCCATGGCTTCCCAGACAGGTCACAAAAGACCAGTTTACTGGGATTAAATAAGCACAATATTTTATGTTATTATTCAAGAGAATCCATTGGCAACAAGACTAACAGTCATCACTTGAACCTCCCCAGGGCCAGACATGAGCCCTGCTTTCTGCTGCAGCCACCAGTTCCCCTTGCGCGACATCTGAGCACATCCCTGAAGGTCGCAAGAGCTAAGGGCCTCAACATTCTTAAGCTGGGGTTCAGGAACCTGTCTAGCAGAAGCAGAGAGCATGAAGAATGTGTTTAGGCAAAACTGAGAATTCACAGGAAGTCCCTGCTGAGAAGATGATGCGAACAGCACAGGGGAAGGGTGTGTTGCGCTCTCCTGCTGGATTGCATTGTATAGATGTAAGCAAATGTACTGGAGCCAACGTTCCAGGCTGAGCCTCCACAGCTGGATCAGAAACCCCAGGGCACAGGCCTCCTTCCTGCGGCCAGGCTGCACTGCCTGGGCCCCTCAGGAGCCAAAAAGACCAGACCTGGCACAAGGTACACCTCCCCGCTCAAGAATTACTTGGTCAACAAAGAGCTTGTTAATTAGTGCCAATTATTGGTTTGTCAGCAACTCCCACAGACTAATATTGCAGGAGTTTGAGATCCAGCTCAGCAGGCAAACAGCAATGGGCTTGGAGTTAGGACTCAACATTTCCAAATTGCAGAAAAGGAGGGAGGGACGGAGGGAGAGAAATGGTTTTTGAATAAGGAGGAAGAGCCTCATTCATCTCGCTAATACTCAGCACTCCAGGAAGCTGCAACAGCTCCCCAGGCTCCAGCGTGCAGCATTGCCTTGCACAGCCATGACCAGGCGGCTGCTGGCAATAAGGGAACTTGTATTCCGCTTTAGTTCAATAGAGTTCAATAGCACGTGGGATTTCTGTAGCAAAGTGCAGCACGCTTCCACTTCCTTTGGCTTCAAAGCACTTTTCAAGAATGTATCTCTGAACCCGCTTAGATGACTGGAAGCTATACAAGGTTTAGCTTCTCGGGTTTTTTTTGGGGGGGGGGGAACACTCACTCACAGCAGCCCCCTGTACTGTGCTTGCACTTGCCCACTGGGCTGTTTAGTTTCTTCAAAAGCCCTAGGAGCTTGCATTGTCACCATGGGAGCTGCAATCATAAGCGAACCGCCACCCTTCTGCTCCCACAAGCGGGTCACCCCTGTTCCACTTGGGTTTGAAGACTTCACTGGACTCTTGGCCAACCCCTGGCTCCCACTCACACACCCCCAGCTGCCCTCTTCCCTATCTGACCTCGGAGTCCCCACTGCTCCCTCTGATCCTGGACTTCCCCAGTGACCCCACCCCTGGCTCCCACCTGAACCCCACCCACACCCAGGCCTCTCTGAATTCCACCTCCCTGTCCCCAGCTCCGAACCCAGGACACAGATGCCCCAGGATTCTCCACAACCCTGAGCTCCCTACACTACTGACTCCTCCCACACCCATCCCCAACTTCCTGAGGCACCCGCTGGGTCTTCTAGGCTGGGAACCCAGTTAGACACCCCTTCTCCTTGAGACCCCCCACCCCTAACCTGCCAGAGCTCCCTGGGCACCCCTCTCCAGCCCCCCACAGCCCGCCCCTCCCCTGCAGCCTGTCCGCCTCCTCCCCTTCCTCCCTCCCTGGAGCGTTCCCGGCCTGCCTATCATCTTGCTCTAATTGTTTCCAGATTCGTGTGGGAGGTCAGGGCCCGGGAGTGCTGCTTCATGCCAAGTTTATAAACAGAGCAGTGTTTCCAGATGGCCGCTGGCTCCAGCCTGGCGAGCAGGTTGATTGGGACCAGAATAACAGCAGGTGGAGAGCAGACAATGGGTTCCTTGACGCTTATTTACGCCCTCTACCCCCCTCCCTGCCCAACGTCTCCGCTGCCACCACCAAGAGGAGCTCCCCGGCCTTCACTTGAGCAAGGGGGGAGGCAATGGAATGCAAAAGAAAACAAGCCATTTCCCTAACGAGGGTGGCGAGCTGGAGGCGGAAAGGAACTGGAGCCGGTGGAAAAGCAGGGAGACCAAGGCAAGAGGCCAGGGACTCTGAGTCTCCAGCCTCCTGGACAGACTCCCCTGAGGCAGGCGGGAAGGTGCAGGGGTCCCCCCCTCACCAGAATTCCAAGTGGCACCACGTGGAAGGAAGCCATGGCAAAGGCTGGCTCTGCCTGGCTGGAAAAGGACTGTTCTGAACTTTACACTGTCCCCCACTGGAGTGGGGTCTCCCAAAAGCCTGCCCTGCCCTCAAGAGGCTCAAGTTCAGACCTCCCCATAATCAGCTAGGACAACCCCTTGTCCTCCTGGGTGCAGCTAAGACTCTGGGAAATGGCCAAAATAGAACCAAATCAGCTAGAGTTTGGGTGGAAAGCCAGAATCCCCTACAAGGCATTCAAGGGAACCTGCTTGCCCTGCCCAGCCCAGCCCAGGAAGACCCAGCTCCCAGCAGCTCCTCTTGCGTCCCTTAGTCACAGGGAGGGCCAGGGACGGACAGCCCAACAGGGCCAACTGCTTTATGAAGTGCAATGAAGGGTTTTAGTAAACAGCACCCAGGCTCCAGATGCCTCTAGTTAAACACAGAATTGCACAGCGAGCCGCACAGGGATTGAGAAAGCCCACAGCAGATTTATGTAGAGTGGCATAAATTACAAGTTGCCCTCTCCGGAGACCTGGGCTCCAGACAGCTTGGGGCAGGGGGGGTTCCCTAGTGGGTGTGCCTGTGAGATCAGAAGCTGGTCCCCACGCCTCACCCCCATGGGCAGCACAGACAGGCGGCACAGAGACCAGCTTGACTCCATGGTGGAGAGGATGGCCAGTCATCCCCAACAAGCAGTGGGCAGAAGGCAGTGTCTGGGAGAATAAAGCATATAAATATCAAAAGTATATTTTTAAGGGTCTCTGAGTTAAGGCTCGATTATCACTGTGAGCTCTTTGAATCTCGGGTTCTACTTCTGAAATGTAACCCGACACGCTGGCTTTGAAGATCCAGGATCCGGGACCAGGACTGCGCAATTTATCTGAGCTGACAGAGAGGAGACGTGGGAGCCTGGGCGCCTGACCCACTCCTGCCCAGACATCTCTGTCACCCGTGGTTCCCAGATCACTGCTATCCCTGGCCTCCCTCCTGCAATAAGGGAGCCTGGGGTGTGTGTGTGTGTGTGTGTGTGTGTGTGTGTGTGTGTGTGTGTGCGCGTGTGTGCGCGCGCATGTGTGTGCGCATGCTTTACAGCAGTATGTGGGCTGTCTTGGAGACACCCTGCCTACAAAGCAGGGTTTGGGAATTTCTCTTGGGAAATGCCGCATCTTTGTAGAGAAAGAACATACGCCTATGTTTTCAAAATGGCTTTCGCTGGGTTTTCTGCATACCAGCCACTTGCTGAGGTTCTTTTTCCCCCTCCCCCCCCCCCTTTTTCTTCAATCAGGAAAGCTCCACATATCACATAATGAATTCTTTTTTAAATTATTATCATTATTTTTCACGATACAGTTTTGTAGTTAGATGGATTCCTCCTCTCCATCTCTGCTTCCTCCCGCCCCATTCCCCCCCCACCATTATAACAATACTGTACTTCTTCAGCAATAGTCACAAGTCCAACATTCTGCTATTTATCATGGCATTGTAGATATAGGCTTTTTAGTATAGGACATGTTTTGTTCTGCTTAAGAATTTTCTATCATTGCCTATATCTACTGAAGGTGCTAGAAAACTCTGCAGGGAGAGATCTTGGCTGACAGCAGGTGCCCTCTGCAAGCAGTAGAGCACCCACTCTAATCAGAACCCCATTTTCTCACAGTATAACAATCCTGTGCCCTTGAGAAGAGGCTCTCCCCAGGACAAAACAGAAGGTCAACAGCTGAAGGATTTCCACCCACGTCACACTGTTCATGTGAGCACCTAGTGACTATACCCTGTGGCCAGAGGCAACCACAGTGGCATTCTCTGCCATGACCACCCCGTTACACAGGAAAGCTGTTTTCCACTTGTACTTTTAAGACCGGGCATGAAATTGTGGCCCCGCCACAAAGCCCTGAGACACACCATTGTGGCATCCACTGAGTTTACCAGAGCAGGAGCATACAATGTGTTCCTACAAATTGCAAATACCAGTTAAAGTGCAGCCTCTCTTTTTATAGTTCAAATGCTCCCTCCATAGTTAATGTGATGTGAAAGTTATGGGAGCTCTGCAGTTATAAAGACAGAGCCAAACAAAGGATCTAATCACTTAGGGGAGCCTCTGCTGATTTCAGTGATACATAGAAACAGTTTTTCCTTGTGGGATTACAAGTATGGACATAGGTAGGAATGCTGGCTTTACCACCTGTCAATTTTTGAACAACAGTTACAGACCCAAAATGCAAAAATTAAGGCATAGAGAAAGAAACACATGGATCAGAAAAGTAAATATTTTTTAGTTGGACTCAGTGGCACCTTAACTACTATAGAGTGAAGAAATCAGGCAAGATAGCGTATTTGTTACACGTATATGCTCCAGTGGCATCCCAGAACAACAAAACAGTAGAGCCGAGTACCCAGCTCTGAATCCCTAGTGCTTGCTACTAGCAGTGCAGTTCTACTGAGCATGCGTGGACTTCCTGACCCAAAGTTCAGGCGTCAGTCACACGGCTCCCGACATTACTCAGCCATGTTCCCCTTCATGTGACGTCTGAAACACTTCTAACCAGTATTAAGGGATTTTTCCCCCTTTAACTTGGCAAGCAACTGCAAAGAATAGTGTGGGGGAGGTGAGAAATGCCATTTTGAAAATGTGAAAGAGCCAAGTGAGCCGTCCATGGTGACTTAACCCAAATTCTCTTACAATGGAGCATTTGTTAGTGCCAACTGCAGACTTCGAGGATGCAAACTCAGAGATTTCAACGTGTGGCTGACAAGTACATCCTTTCCACTACTTTTTTTTTTCTCAGAGTTAAACTCTCCAGCCACCCCCTCTCTCTGCTTTGCCAAAAAGCTGGTCCCCATGCATGCCACCCTGTCATACACAGAAGTCATTGCCAGCCACACCCATCATTGGTGGTATCAGAGTGAAAGGCCTGGTGTGCAGTGGTCTCACCATTCATCCACCCTGGATGCTGCTCTTCAGCTGGGCTGTCTTTGAAGCAGCTGTCCTTTGTTGAAAGCAGTTGAGAAAATGGCTCTGGCTTCTTGCATTTGCGGATAAATTAATCTTTGCTCTCAACGGTGTGCTGAGTATGTGACATTCATCCAAACTCTAAATTTAATGCTTCTAGGAAGACTATGCAGTAAAAAGTCAGCCAGAGCCTCCTTGGCCTACTGTTTTTAACCAAGAGTTTGGCAGAACAGAGATCTGACTCATTGGGCTGGGTTTGCAAAGGTTAGCACATTCATCATGCAGGTAAAGCAAGCAGACCCCTCATTCCCAAGTGCCCTGGCCATAGACTGAAGGAGGAGCATCCAGAGGCTGCCAATCTGGATCTCCTCTACCTGGCTGCTGTTCCTGTGTGAGAACTTTGACAATTAACTCAGATTTGGTAAGTCTGTACTCATGATTACAAAGAGAATGTAAGTCCTAAATAAATGAAAGAATTTACCCAATGCTGCTTTGTCTTCCCAGGAAGCCATTCTACAGTAACAAAAACAAAACTCTTCAAAGTCCCCAGAATTGCAGAAGAACAACTTGCATCAGGAGAGAACAATAATAATCCCCTTTCTCAGGGACTGGATGTAAAAGCATTTTTAAAAAATAAAATCAACTCCATCACAAAACAGGAGAACTTAACCCAAAATATTTAATTTCATTGAAGATATTATTTGGAAGATTAAAAAAAACTTCCACTGTAGTTTTTGGAAGAATGTGTTATTTGCATTCAATGCCCTGGGACATCCATAACCTATGCTGCTTCAGCAAAACAAAACTGAGACAGGGATTAGTTTTAATTGGATGGGTGCTTATCGCACCACTGTTGTTTTTATTTAAGAAAAAGATTTATTTATTTATTTATTTATTTATTTATTTATTTGGAAGGCAGAGTTACAGAGAGAGGGAGGGAGAGACAGAAAAAGAGAGTGTTCTTCTATCCACTGATTCATTTACCCAGATATCTACAACGTTGGTGATGAACCAAGCCAAAGTCAGGAGTCTAAAATTCCATCCAATTTTCCCACCATGGGTCACAAGTGCCATATTCTGCTGCCTTCCCAAGCACCCTGGCAGGACTGGAAGTGGAGCAGCCAAGACAGGAACCCCTACTCATATGAGATGCCAATATCAGAAGCAGCAGTTTCACCTCCTGTGTTCCAACACCTGTTCCAGTACCGTGATTTTTAACTTTCCTGGTGATTAATTCACAAAACCCCTTTCCCTCACTTTGACATGGAGCCCAGGCAGGAGTCCCTGGTGTCACCCCCAACTTGAACTCCTCACCTCTATGCAGCTCCTAGCGGTCCAGTACAGAGAACAGGCATAGTCTCGACACAGCTTGTACAGGATGGAAAACTGTCCTTGTCCCAGGACACTGAAAAGTCTTCCACTTCTGAGTCAGTTAAACTTCCTCCCAGGCATTACTCCCTGGAAAAGAAGAATAAGAGAATGTAAATAACACAATTAAAATCTGTCACAACACTGAAACAGATTTGTGGCACAGTTGAACAGAGTTATTTTATTTGGAAAGAATCAAAAGTTACTTGAATCTCACTTGCTTTTGATAAAGATTCTTAAATAGCCAAGAGGATTAGGAATGTAGTACTTAGTAGTAATAACTTATTCTCCCTAAAAATGAGCCTTGGCCAAGGACCAGCTAAAAGTTATGTAACCCAAATTACATTCATGACAGTTGAGAAGGCTTTGCTTTCCCAAAACTCCAATGTCCTCCAGCAGATTCCCTAATCGCTACCTGATGGTGCATTATTCAGGAAAGTACAGAGAAAGTAACCCCGGGGAAGCACTGGGGAGACAGAGGGAAAACTAGCCGTGTGAACACTTGGTTTTCAGAAAGATGACTCTGAAATCTTGAATGCATTTCAAAAAGTAGGAAACAAGTCATTGAATCGTGTCTGTACTATGAAGTATTCCATGTCTGCCTCATCCCTATTTTCCCTCCGGGAATCCAGACCCTCATGATGACCAGCACAAATTCCCTGCATGAAGAGTCTATATTTGTCTGAGTGGAACATCATAAATAAATAAATAAATAAATAAATAAATAAATAAATAAATAAATAAAATGACCCAGCAGGCACCTCCTCCTTAGGGAAAGGCAGGTTCCTCCTGACAACAGAAAGTTGAAAAAGCCATGCGATTTCTTGACGTCCAGGTGGATGCATGAGAAGAGCCATGCCTGTGCATCCATCTGGCACAGGTGCTTGTCCTCCACTTCCCTGAGACACAAGCTCTGGAACTGAATAAGAGTAACACAGCTCAGTGCTGGGCAGTGGGATAGGGAGTCTGGCAGAATGGCAAGCCACATAAAGCATGGTTCCATGTTCCTGGTGGATTGAAAGCAGATATCAGGCCTAGGTTTCCATGTGGCCTTAGGACAGTCAGCGTGGAGGATGGAAGCCACAGGAGCATGTGCTGGCATTTTTGGGAAGCCAGAATGCAGGGAAGCCCAGACAGGCAAGTGAGAAGTGGGAACTCAGATAGTCCACTTCAGTTCAGACTTAGAAACTAAGACCAAATTGTGTACCACATTTAGTGGGGCTTAGGTCAGGGTGGGGGTTGCATCCTTTAAGAATGAAGTGCTGCTCCTCAAATGTTCTGTGAGAGATCAATGCCTCTCTCAGAGAACCTCACAACTCGCAGTAAACATCTGCCTGTTCCTTGTGACCAAGGTTGTGTCTCAATGTTGAATGCCCCACACCTGCAGCCACAGCTAGTCCATGGCTGCCTCAGACTCCTGGGTACAGGAGAAGAGAAGTGAAGTGAGGCATGAAAATCTTTCCCAGCTGTGTCCATGGGCCTGAGAGCTGGTTCCCTCGCCTGTGAAGGAGGAGCACACCTCTACTTGTCTCTTTGAGGATAAAAGTAATTTGTAAGTTGGAAGTTACTCTCCTCCATGGCCTGCTACTTCTCAGATGTACACTTCTACCACATCAACGTCACAAGATCTACTGCCTGGGTATAGCAAACTTGGTCAACCACAAATGGCCAGTATTTTTTTATTTAAAGAAAATCAAATAAATATCTACTTAACTATGGCGATGAAATACCACCTTTATTTTGAATGATGCTCCAGAAACAGTTTTTTAATGGAAGAACTTGGCATTGTGGCACAGCATGTTTAGCTACTACCCATAGTGCTAGCATCCCACATGAACACTGGTTCTCTCTCCAGCTGCTCCCACTTTCAGTCCCATTCATTGCTAATGCACCTAACAGCATCAGGCTATGGCCCAAGTGCTTGAATGCCTGCCGCCCATCTGAGAGACCTGGATGGAGTCTATCTCTTTCCTTCTGTCTCTAGGTATAACTCTGTTTCTCAGATAAATAAACTTCTTTACCAAAAAAAAAAATATATATATATATATATATACATGATTCAGAATAACAGCAACAAGCTCAGATGTTCAACATATAGAGCAGATGTGTTCCAAAGCCCACATTTTGTAACATCTCTCAATTACCTGGTATGTGAAAAGAATGTCCAAACCCAGCTGTGCCAGTCAGACAGGGCACTATGCTCATGGCAGTGGGGCAGGGTTCCCCTGGAAAACTCTGGCAGGGCTCAGACATGGGAAGATAGGGCCAGCACTTACTGGGAGTTGGAGAGGGATTCAAAGTGAATCTTGCAGATCAGGGCTTGATTAAGCCTGAACAATGAGCTGGATGCCTCCCCAAAAGACTCCAGGGAACAGTGGATGTCGACTTTGAGATGAAGCATTTCTTACAATTAGGGCAACAGTTGGCTGTATTCTTCCAATCAGAGTGACTAGGTAAATCACAGCAAGCCCTGGGCCCATATTAAGGATTCAATAAGAATGCAAAATCAATTTTTAAAAGAGAGGACAGAAGTACTGGGCCTAATGGTAAAGTCTCCATGTCGCACATTGAGTGCCTGGATTCAACACCCCACTCCATCTTCTGACTCCAATTTGCAGCTAATGCAGAGCCTGGGAGGTAGCAAGTGATGACTGAAGTAATTGGGTCCCTGTAACTGATCTGAGAGTCCCTTCCCAACTCCCAGCTCCAGGCTCAGCCTAGCCTTGGCCTGTGCTTGGGGAGTGTATTAGTAGATAGCAGTGGTGTGCGTGTGTGTGTGTGTGTGTGTGTGTGTTCCTCTCTATTTCTCTCTCTTTCTTTCTGTCTTTCAAATAATTTTTAACTAAAAAAGTAGAAGACATAAGGAAATAAAAAATGCTTAACCCATTAAGTCTGAGCTTTGTGTTGACCATTCACGCCAAATCATTACAGAGTTCTTCGGCTCTCTTAGCCTAGATGGAACTGTTCTCATTCCTCATGGTTACAGAATCTAGGAGCATCTTTATTAAGAAACTTCCTCTTCCAAGAGTGAGTGAGAGAGCCATTAGCTATTTCATCTGTAAAGCCAGGATTCCACTCTGATTTCATTCAAAGATGCCTTCAAGATGCTTCTTAGCTGTGGTGTTATTCCCCACTCTGTATGTGCTCATGTAATAATCCTTGACTTCCGACACAACACTATTCACACAACAAGCCAGGTGGTAGCAGGGGTCTGCCTGGCTCAAGGCCAGCCATGGGCGCATGTCCCCAATGCCAATGACCCTCCCCTGAGCTCTCAAACCTCTGTGCTGGCTATCCTTGCAGGTCTAAAGCAGAGTACAATCTGTTTCCACAGGGAATTCTTTGGGGATCTCTCTTCCAAAGACTTCATCCAACACCAGCAGCTCTTCCAAGTCCTTCTGGGTTCCTGTGAAATCTGAGGTCTCTTAAATCATCCATGGGCCTTCCCAATCGGCTTTTTCCACCCCAATTTTGACCAATTTAGGTCCTCCCAAATAAAGAACTCACTGGTTTCTATCAGAGAGCCCTGTATTAGTGCGCATTCTTGAAATGATTCTGAACCCCTCAGCAAGTGTCTCCCTGTCCAGCCCAGATGCTCGGAAAATTTAACAGTGGCCCTCAGACCAAGTCCTGGGCTGAAGAGAGAGGGCTTCTGTTCCAAGGGAGATGTCACCAGGGACCTCAAGCCTTGAAGTTGGGGCTGAGCAGGAAGGAAGAGAGTGAATCAGCAGGCGGAACGGGAGCAGCAGAGAGGCAGAAGCTGTGGGAGAGAAACAGGAAGACAGTCAGCTTCTAGTTAGGATTCAGGAGAATCTGAAAGATACAGATTTTAAGTTTTCCACATTTTTCTTTTGCATTAGCCAAGGGATCTCTTTAAGAAGAGATTTTGAAAACAAATTTGTTTTTGACTTTTGATGCTTTTGCAGACTCATTAAAAAATATAAAGAATGAGGACTACCGACATATGAGATGTTGCTCCTTTTTTTTTTTTTCTAAGTTATCTCTCAAATACACATTCTTGGTCACATCCTCATGAAAGCATGCCTTGGCGGGAGACAAGCACACAAACGGGGATTAGAACCTAACAGGTTCTTCAGGAAGCAGGGGCTCAGCCTGTATTTAGGCTAGGAGAAATGCAAGAGCATCTGGGAATGCTGCTTCTGTTCCCTAGTTTTCAGAGCCTTCCCCTCAGCAGACAGGCTGCTCAGCTGCAAAACCCCAGAAGAAAGGGCAGGTGGACCAAAGCCACTTCCCCCAGCTCTTATTTCTGTTGGTCAAATGGAGGAAAGTGAGGGAAATTCTCTAATAACACGTGTCTTGAATAACACGCTCACTTCAGGGTCCCTGTTAATGGGGGCGGGGAGGGAGTTATAAAATGATAGCAAACAGTAAAACACTACTGTTGTTAACAATAAAATTTTCACCGAAGACACATTTCTTGAGTCTGATCAACCAGCCAGCAAATAGGTCTCAAAAGCACACCCGAAGCACCACAGCTAGAAGGTCACTGACAGAGGTCATTATTCTCACCTCAAGAGACCCACTTTGCCAAGCCTGGCCCAGGAGGAGACCCCATTGGACTGAGAGAGGGCTATGCTGCACGGGGAAGGGGGAAGAGGTCAGATCAGTCTCGACCACCCACACAGCATATCCAGCAGAGCCTGCTAGCGCACTGAAAAGCTCTATCAGAACTCCAGAGGCGGGAAGACCAGGCCAGAATCCACTAAAAGTTGGGTGTTTGAATGAACTAAGGATTGAATAAAGATCGTGGTACACAGGCAGAGGGACAAACCTGGCTTGGTGGTTAGATCCTCACCTTGCATGCACTGGGATCCCATACAGACACCATTCGTGTCCCAGCTGCCCCACTTCCCCAGTTCCATGCCTGTGGCCTGGGAAAGCAGTAAAGGATGGCCCAAAGTCTTGGGACCCTGAACCCATGTCAGGGAGCTGGAAGAAACTTCTGCCTCCTAGCTTCGGATTAACTCAGCTCCAGCCATTGCAGCCACTTACTGGGAGTAAACCAGTGGATAGAAGATCTTTCTGTTTCTCTTTCTCTCTGTAAATCTGCCTTTCAATAAAAATAAATCAATCTAAATTAAAGCTAAAAAGGTCACAGCTTGGTACCTTGAGATGTTCAGATGAAGGATCTTTTTTTATTTTGAACCTTTAAGAAGAAGCTATTAATTTTTTTTTCCAATGGAGAGTCATTTAGTCTTCCAGAAATTTCCTACAATGAACAATCAAACCATTTGCCTGAACAGGATATTTCTAGAAAAAAAAAAAATTAAGCTCATGAAAAGGGAAGAAAAAAAAAAAAAAGAACTGTGATATTGGCGAGAGCTGGGTATGAGTCCATTTCCCTGTGTCTGAGTATCCAGACAGATTGTGGGGGGAAGTTTCTCAAATTAGAAACTATCATAAATAATTAGCTAAAAATACCCAAAACAATAAAACTAGCATTAATTGGCATTCAAAAGCAACATTTGAGAAAAATTCATGTCACTCCAAGTACTGGAGAAAGTCAAAATGGTATCATGCAACTTCATAGATTTTCATATTTATTCCTCACAATTGTCAAATACCATGAGATTATGATGTCCCTTTTGGGCTGCCGGGACAACAGGGTACCCAAGAAGTTAAACTGTCCTGGATAAGACTTTGAGAGAGCAAGAGAGAGCCTGGAGTCAGACCCAGGGTTTCTGAATTCCAGCCAGGTGCTGTTTTCTCCACCACAGTTGCCTCGAAACAGGGAAAACATGGAGGGGAAAGGTCACCCACGCGCGTGTAGCCACACTCCTCCCACCAAGACAGCGTGGAGCCTTTGAGCAGTCATCCCCCAAAAGCCCTCACCGAAGCCAGGCACTGTCTTCGTCCCCCTGACCCCATCTCCCCTTGCCTGGGCAGAATGCAGTCTGCTAATGTTGTGTTTTAGTAATCTGGGCCCTGGGACAAGCCGCTGTCTCCTGGGCAGACTGCTCTGTGTTGGCGAAGGCCAGGCTAGAGATGGTCCTGCGCTGAAAGCCCCCCTCCTGTCCTCAGAGACCAGGGTGGGAGGAGGGGATGTCAGTCTGAACTCCTCAGGGGTTCTGCATGAGCGGGAGGGTTTGCGTAGGGGCCATCAGAGAATGGAGGGAAAATAGAGTGGGCGTGTGACAGGGTCACCCCGGGACACCCTTGGAAAAGCTGCTGCAGAGCACTTTCCTGCAGAGTGTTGGGCGTCGGAGCCAACTTCCAAGGAAGAGAGGCAGGCCCGGGCCTCAGCCAAGGAGGACCTCCTCCACGCATCTTGGACTGAGCACGCAGCCACATCTGAGTCATCTCTGTCTTGAGGCATTTATTTGGGGGAATACACATTGGATCTGGGATGGCCCAAGTCACTGCTTCCCAAGCTCTTATTTTTCATATGCTCTTTGGGAAGAGTGTAGAATCTGGGGCTACACAGAATCCCCATTTTGCCCACGAGCAGCATGAGCTTGCTGCCTCAAGATATTTTTCCATCAGTATACAGTCGCGAGTTGGATGCTGAAGGCGTACAACTCCTGCAGCCCCTGCTGTGAGGCCCACCATATGGCATCCTGATGCCCAGGGTCCATGAGCACAGCTTAGGCCTCCAGAAGAAGGAAGCTACTGCTCTGTCCCCCAAGATCAAGGAAGTTCCCATAAGACAGCAGCCGTCTTGCTAGGTGGCAACAGATAACTGGGGATGGAATACAGGATAGAGAGAAGAGGAGCACAAAGGCTAGCACCAGGACCAGCAGGAGATAACTGAACCACATTGACAGCGATAGGGATGCTATCATGACATGACACCATTTTCAGCATTGTGGATGGAGAACCTGAATCCTATGACCTCACTGACCTGTTATTAGTGGAGCATAATCCTCACCACTTCAGAGATGACACATTTCCAGCAAACTTAGATAGTTACCAGCTGCCCACATGTGTAGCATGTTGAAGGCAAGGCTGGGATTCAAGCATTTTCCTGCAGCCAGGGCTAGGGCCTTTCCCTTATGCTGGGCTTCCTCCCATCCTGCTTCCAGATCAATAGGACCCAGCCTGGCCAAGGCATGGCCACAAAGCCAGTCCAGGGTGGTGAGGTCAACCCTTATTTCAGGAAACCTTGCTCACGGCCACCATCCAATGAGTCACTACCAAGCTATTCTGGCTTTGTATACACTGCTTTGCTTTGATAATGCTGTATGATAACCCATCATCCCCATTTCAAAGATGAACAAGCCAAGATTCAGCAGGTTTAGTGTTAGGATAAGGCTCTTCATGGCTTCCTGCAGCAAGGCTACCTAGCAAGGCTATTTTGGGGCATACTCCCTGTGCGCCCCTGCCCTCATCCCAGCAGATACCCACCACCCTCAGACACAGAGGAGACGGGATCTGAAGGTCTTTCCTGAGCCCATCAACTGGCTGGAATTTGTCCTCACACGCTATTCAAAACTTCCTCAAGTTCTTTTGTTTGATTTAAAAGGAACCTGTGTTTTTCTTACCCAAAAGGAAAACTCATCGGTCAACACTTTCTTCCACTTCCCCCCTTCCCAGAAGTTGACCAAACGCTGAATTCTTGAGAGAGTTTTCAATTGTTTTTACCTCTAAGTTCACCCTCAAAATGCCCTCCTCCCTACCCTTGATGCTAAAATGAGCTTGTGAGGAAAATGGCTGCCATTAGAAAAATAAAGTCCCCAATTGCATAATGGGGTCCTGCTGCTCTCTCTGAGTCACATGCAAGTTATGGAGGAGGGGAAAGCCTGCCTCCTGACTGGCTGCACCTGCAGGATAGTCACATTAGATACTTCTACTCTACAAGATGTGAGATTTTGACTTATTTATCTAATCTCCCAGCACTTTTACTAAACCTTGCTACTCTGTTGCTGATCTCTCTATGCTGAGTGATATTATTAGTTCACTAGTTAGCTGGACTCCAAAGCAATGGAGCCCGCTCCACACACTGTTGCAGGAGTAATAGCATGCTGTTTCTGATAATGAGAAACCCATCACCATTATAGCCCATGTTCAGCTTTCATGAAGAGACTTGGAAACTATGAGGATTCATTTGTTTGATTGTTCCAGTGAACTGAATGCTTGCACAAGGACTATGTGTGTCTCCTACTCATCTCAGATGTAATTTACTTTTGGAGAGATGGAAGGAATAAACATGAACCCATAGACCAAGCAGAAAAAATCCTGTGCTTCAGTGAAAATCCATGCATCATCTACATGGTGGCTACAGTCTAACTCTTTGGTGTGTCATAAAGCTGGTTCACACTTCTTTGTAAACTGCAGGTAAGGAATAAAAATGCAAACTAGCCTCATTCTATAGAAGTTCAAACAAGTTCATTTTCCCTGTTTAAAAAAATCAGTTTGTCTCCAAGTGGAATTAAATTCATTGATTCCATATGATTTTGGAGGCATTTTTTTTTAGTGGGAAAGGAGGAGGGAGGGAGGAAGAGGAGAAGAGAGAAGTAGATAAAGTACTCATCTATTGATTCACTCTCCAAAGGCCCACAATGGCTAGGGCTGGGCCAAGCAAAGCCAGGAGCCAGAAACCCAGCCCAGTTCTCCAGATGAGTGGCACGAACCCAAGCACTTTCATCACTACTGTTGCCTCCTGGGGGCTGCGTTCACAGAAAACCAGAATCAGAAGCTGGAACTAGCACTGAAAAGCAGGTACTGCAATGTAGCACACTGGTGTCAACCAGCTCTTGACAGCCAGGCCAAATACTCACTCCAACTTGTGTTTCCTTACTTTCCTTTTTGAAAGTAAATACTTTTCCTTATTGATTACCAAGTCAAATAAAATATTATCTGTACATTCAGTTTCGTGTCTTTATGAATGGGTATAAAGTATCTGCACTTTCAACTTTTTATGAAAATTATCCTTTCAGAGAGACACTTGTACAAGGGAGCTCATGTGATGCCACCCCTGATGAGTGCCGCAGTGTGCAGAGCAACCAGGATATTACCCATCTCTTACACGGACTTTTCCAGATTCTGAGCATCCCTTGATCCTTCCTCTCTTAACTGTTCTCAATACTTCGCCCTGCATAATGAGATGTCTTCTTCTGTAAGCAAGCTTTTCTTGATTACACCATGTGTCTCATATGTAGGCAGCATCAGGCCCAAAGTATATTTGCCTGCCTAGTATCTTGACTGGGTGAAGGGACTTAGAATCATTGGCCCTCAAAAGATGGTAGTTGAAGAGTAGTCATGAAACTATCCAGATTACAAATATAGTTATTGCACTGTGTCATTCTGAATATTCTATAAGTAACAACATAGAAATAACAACTAAGTGAAAAACTGGCACTCTTAAATGAAGACAAATCTAAGGAGACAAAGTCTGTAATGAGTGTACTTAGAGCACCCTACTGTTGAAGGACTTTGAGGTAGATTTCAGTATCCATTTTAATTTTCAGTCTGACAAGTCGGAGGAGAATTCACTGCTTAAATCATCATTTGTGAAATAGATGGAAAATGTTATTGAAGTAACCAAAGATTAAGAAAAAACTGAGTCGACAAGTTGCCTACTCTAGCATTGTGTAACCAAGAGTACTACTTACTGTGTTTTAAGATCTTTGTATAGTTAAAATGATGAGGAAGAAAATTTGTCTACTAAAAATGTTCTAACAGATGTCAGGAGGGGTAATTGTAATAGAAACCACTAATATTTCTTTATTTCTTTCCCTGAATGGTGAAGAGAGCACTCATTATCACCTTTTTAAAAAGCCATTTGCTGTAAGCATGAATCTTTCCTGAAATGTTAGATCGGAAGCAGTCGCACATTTCTATTAAGTTCTCCCCAAATACCCACTTTGTCAGGAAATCCTTTGGCAAGAAAACCAGGTAAAACAAACACCTTGCTGACCTGGCACCACCCCCTCTGTAGAACATGTTGCTAACTTGAAACAAAACTGTAATGGAGAAGCAGAGCAAACTGCCAACCAACATGTTTCTCTCACTAGTGAAAATGCCAGTAGTGGAACGAAGTTCAGACTTTGCAAGAAGGGGGAAAATCCATGACTCAATTAATAGCATGAAATCTTCGTTTTTCAACCAGATTGCTTGCTCAGGAGGATAGAGCTGTCACTTGTGACCATATTAATATGCATTTTGAAGCCTTAAATGATTCCATTAGCAAATATCACAAATAAAATAAGACATTGCCTCCCACATTTTCACTTTTTTTTCATACTCATGGCTCAACATTTTCCCTCTACAAACTAACATGTCAAGTTTTCTCCCAAATTTCTCTAATGGGGAAGTGCATAATCTGAGCCCCATCCTGACAGCAAAGGCAACCACTGCCCACTAGGTATTTCAGCAGCCTTGGAGAGGCAGAACAGCCCCAGGAATAGCCAGTGGGAAGTGAACTTAACAAAGGGAAGGGCTGAAGCCTTGGGTGGTGTCATGTGACATCACTGCCTACTGTTGCTGTGGTGACATGGTGTAGCCTCTGAGCCTGCATAGCTGCTTGCTCACTACCCAGCTCTGCCCACCAGTTAGCATCCCACTTCTGACACTCACCTTTAGACACAAGCTACATGGACCTCACCAGACAACCTGCTAGAGTATGTTGGGATGTGGGAGAGGGGACTGGGACTTTATAGAGGACTTTATGTATACATATAGATAGATTTAGCTATAAATAGATATAGATAACCACTAAAGCTTTCTGATATTTGATAAATACTCAGTGTAGAACATAGGAGGCAAAGGGCTTCCGTAGGAAAATGAAAGTAAAAGGTAATTTTGTTCTGGGGCACATTGCTGCCACAGTGGTTGGAATGTCACCTGGGATGCCTGTATCTCATATCAAAGAATCTGGAGTCACAGGTCTGGTCTCAATTTCAGCTTCTTGCTAAATACTACCCTTGGAAGAAGTAGGTGATGACTCAAGTTGTTGGGTCTCTGTTACCCACATGAGAAAATTAGATGAGCTCTTAGCTTTCCTGGGTCTAGGCTGGCCCAACTCCAGCCATTGTGGATATTTGGGGGAATGAACCAATGCATGGAAGAATTAGTTCTCTCTCCTTGTCCCATCCCCGCTCCGTTCAAATAAAGTTGTCAAAAACTTTTGAAAACCTCAAATAAACAATATCAGATATAAGTTTACATTAATATAAAATATTATTTTAGGAGCAGACACTGTGGTATAGCATGTTAAATAATCATCTGTAGTGACAGTGTCTTATATGGGCACTGGTTCAAGACCTGTTGTTCCACTTTCAATCCAGCTCCCTGCTAATGCACTGGGAAGATGGCAGAGCATAATCCCAAGTACTTGGGCCCCTGCATCCATATGGGAGATCTGAAAGAAGTTCCTGGTTCCTGGCTCCGGCCTGGCCCAGCTTCTGCCATTGCAGCCATTTGGGGAGTGAAACCAGTAGATGAAAGACTCGCTCTCTCAATTTTGACTCCCAAATGAGTAAAATAAGTCTTTACAAAATTATTTCCAGTCCATACACAGATTTTATAAAACATGGGTATTTTCTATGAACTTTTTGAAGAACCCCTCTTATAAAGCATTATGTACTGTACATTTGAGGGGGAAAAAAGTCATACACTAAGCATAGGCAACATTTACTGGGACCTTACAATGTGCCAGGCACTTCACCAAGTTGAAATCCTCAAATATGTACAAAAGGCTGAATCTGTAACTTTGGCTCAAAGCAAAGTCTCAGGGAGTTATTGGCACTCAACAGTGAAAACTGCACTATAGCAGCAGGTACAAATCTGGACTAGCCCAGGATCCCAGCATGCAGGCCACACTGGCCCTGGAAGTGAAGTCTAGGCAAAGAGAAGTTACCAAGTTCACAGTGCTGAGGCTGTGGTGTAGACTGAATGGAGCCCAGAAAGTCAGATCCCAGGCTGGGCTCCTAGCCACAAAGCCTCCCTGCGTGGTGGGAAATTAAATAAACCACTAAATGACTTTACTGGCAAGGGGCTAAGATAAAAACTTTATGGAGGGGCAAGATGGGTAACTCATTCTTCCTTGCCACAGTTCTTCCAGCTAAGCACAAGCACAACCTCAGACTGTACCAAAAGACTCCAGAGGAGGGGAAATAGAGGCACATGTGTCAGAACCATGAGGAGCAGCTCAGTGCTGGGACTCAATCCCTCCAGCACACAGAGGCCACACCACCAGGCCTGGAGCCTCAGCCAGCAACAGCAGGTCTCAGGAGGGCTGCAAATGGAACAGGGTTGCTCTGACAACACCAAAGGAGCCACAAGAAGGGGAAATCAACAGTAGAAGGGGCCTCTCTCATGCTGAGCCAGAGATGCTTCTTTTCTGATGGGACACACAGAAGTGAGAGGCAGCAGAAGAGAAGGAGCCCAGCCATGTAAGCAGTTGGTGAGAGAGACCCTAATGCCAAGAGCCCAGGCATATCCTGCCTGTGCATATGTCTGAACAGTCAGGGTGCAGGTGCATTTTAAAGCATTCTTCCTCCAAGAGACATCTGGTGAGCAGCCTGGTGAAGTCCCTCCTGTTCCTTAGGTCACACCTGCAGGGATCTGCAAGAGACCCAGGAAGCCAGGAATACAAGCAGAGGAAAGCCATGCAGCAAACACTGCAATTAAACAGCCATTGCAGCCAAAGTCCACAAAAATAAGCCAAAATATATGTATGAAGCCTAAACAGGATGGTTACCTGCCCTGCAAAAGATAAAATTTACAGCCCACAGCTGAAAGTCAGTGTCATTACAACAGCTAGGAAGATCTCAACTTGAATGAAACAGACAATAAGCAGATGCCAATAGCCATAATAACTCAGTGTTGGCACTATGTAGCAAGAATTTCAAAGTAGCAGAAACTGGCATGATAGCCTAGTGGCTAAATCTTTGCCTTGCATGCACAGGATCCCATATGGGCACTAGTTCTAGTTCCAGCTGCTCCACTTTCCTTCCAGCTCCCTGCCTGTGTCCTGGGAAAGCAGAAGAGGATGGCCTAAATCCTTGGACCCTGCACCAATGTAGGAAACCTAAAAGAAACTATTGGCTCTTGACTTCAGATTGGTGAAGCTCTGGGCATTGCAGTCACTTGGGGAGTGAATCAGCAGATAGAAGATATTTCTGTATCTCCTTCTCTTTGTATATTTGCCTTTCCAATAAAAATAAAAGATTTCAACGTTTAAAAAAAAAAGAATTTCAAAGTAACAATCATAATATTTCAACAATCAATCAAAGATTTTCTTAAAAGAAGTAACAAAATCTCAGAAAAGAAATAAAGAACCAAATGGTAATTGTGGAACCGAAATAGGCACAAAGAGATATTGGAATTTTCTTGATTGGCTCAAGAGTAGGGAAGACATGAAGAGGCTAGAAAAAGTGACATTTAAGAAAGAACAATAACATTAACTCAACATGAACAAATAAGCAGGAAATAGATTTCTTAAATGAATAGAATCTTTCTCAGAGACATCGAAGACAAAATACGCAACATCCATATCATAAGATTCCCAAAGGGAAAAGAGAAGGAAGTCATGAATAAGCATTTAAAAAAAATAGTAACTGAATATCACTTTACAGATCTGTCAAAATACAACTGTACAGATAAAAAAAAGTTGAACAAATTCTAAACACTATTTTTAAAGCATTGAAAGCAAAGACTCAACAGCCATGAATTCTATACCCAAAACACCAATCCTTCAGGAAAGAGGGAATATAAAAACATTCTAGTGTGTATAAAACTGAATAATTTGTTATTGCCAAGTATAGCCTTTGCCTAAAGAATGCACTTTATGCAGAAAGGAAATAAAGAAGAAAGCATTCAGAAATGGAAATCAATGATAGAAATTGTATTCATGGGTACATAATGACAAACTGTCCCTTTCTTTGTGAGATTTGTACATGATATCTGATAAATAATCTAAATTATACCTTATGAGTCCCAAGTAAATGGTTATTATTTTTAAGGGACAATAAGGGCACCTCTAAGGATGTGGATTTTCCACACTCACTGAAAATATACTGGTATCCAGGAAAGGAGAAGTGGCATAACAGGCTAATCCTCTGCCAGCTAGCACCAGAATCTCATACATATGCCAATTCAAGACCCAGCTGTTCCACTTCACGACACAGCTCCTTGCTAATAGACTGGGAAAGCAACAAAGGATAGCCCAGGTTCCTGGCCCCTAAACCCATGCTGGAGACCCAGAAGAAGCTCCTACATCCAAGCTTTGGACCTGCCCTGCTCCGGCCATTGCAGCAATTTCAGGAGTGAATCAGATGATATCTCTGTCTCTCTCTCTTTGTCTCTTTCTCTCTCTCTCTCCCCTTCTGTGTGTGTGTGTCTCCTCTCTCTCTCTGTAACTCTGACTTTGCAAGAAAAATAAATAAATCTTTTTTGGAAAACACACTAGGGCAAAGCATAGTGGCTAAGTGACTAAAATCCTCCCCTGGCATATGCCAGGATTCCACATGGGTGCAGGTTCGTGTCCCAGCAGCCCCACTTCCCATCCAGCTCCCTGCTTGTGGTCTGGGAAAGCAATAGAGGATGGCCTGAAGCCTTGGGACCCTGCACCCATATAGCAGACCCAGAAGAAAGTCCTGGCTCTTGGATTCGATTAGGCTCAGGTCTGGCCATTGCAGTCACTTGGTGAGTGAATCAGTGAATGGAAGATCTTTCTGTCTCTCCTCTTCCTTTGTATATCTGCCTTTCCAATAAAAATAAACAAATCTTCAAGGAAAAAAAAAACACTAAAATCAATCTACTGTTACAACTAAAATGTAAACTTCTTAAACCCTGAGTGGCTGCCACAAAAATGATACAAAGTAACACAATAAAACACCCAAAATAGATCAGGTTGAAATCCTAAAACAACATTCGAATTATTGAAAGGAATGGAAGAAAAAAACACAAAGGATCAAGTAGCTAGGAAAATATAAAGCAGTGCTTCTTAGAGTGCATACCAATAGTCATCTTAAATTGTGTCTAAATGTACTAAACAAATAATTAATTAATTATTATTACTTTTAAAAAGAAATGAGCACAATTCATGCATGAGCATTATCCAACCTATGCTACTTACCAAAAAAAAATTTCTTCTGCAGTAATACACACAGGTTGAAAGGAAAAGGATGAAAATAGATACAGCATTTGAACATTTATGTTTGTATAAAGCAGTAATAGCCTTACAGATCCCTTTCTCATATGCAGATTTCTTTGGCTATATTCCCAGAAGTGGGATAGCTGGGTCATATGGCAGGTTTATTCGCAGTTCTCTCAGCACTTGCCATACTGGTTGTAATAGTCTACTCTCCCACCAACTGTGAAGGAGGGTACCCTTTCTCCACCTCCAAGCCAGCAGGTGTTGTGAGTAGAGTTACGAATGTTGACCAATCTCACTGGAGTTAGGTAGAACCTGAATGTGGTTTTCATTTGTATTTCCCTGACAGCTAGGGAGCATGAACATTTTTTCATACACCTATTAGCCATTTGAATTTGCGTTTTTTGAAAACTGCCTGTTCTTTTCTTTCACCCATTTCTTCATGGGGTTGTTTGTTTTGCTGTCATTAAATTTCTGAAGCTCTTTATAAATCCTGGATATCAGTCCCCTATCAGTTGTGTAGTATGTAATGATTTTCTCACATACTGTTGGTTGTTTCTTCATTTCCTTTGCTGTACAATAGCTTTTTATTTTGATGTAGTCTAATTTGCTAATTCTGGCTTTGACTGCCTGTGCTTTTGGTGACTTTTAAAGAAGTCTTTTTGAAGAAGACTTTTTAAAGAAGTCTTTCCTCTAATAGTCTGATGCTTTCTGGGTGCAGATTTAGGTCCTTAATCCATTTACAGCTGATTTTGTATAAGGTGAGAAGTGGTTCTTGCTTTTTACCTCTGTAAACTGCTATTCAATTTTCCCAACAACATTTGTTGAAGAGACCTGGCCTTCCTATGCACTATTTTCTATACTCTTGTAAAAGATTAATGGGCTGTATATGTGTGGGTTTCCTTCTGGTGTTTCTATTCTGCTACATTGATTTTCTTCTCTGTTTCTGTACCAGTAGCAGACTATTTTGATGGCCACTGCTCTGTATAATGTTGGTGTCTGGAATTGTGCTTCCTCCTGCAGCACCATCTATAATAGCAAATACATGAAAACAACCAAGATGCCCATCAAAAGGGGATTGAATGAAGAAACTGTGGTACATCTACTCCATGGAATACTAGTCAGCCATTAAAAAATGCAATTCTATCATTTGCAACCAATTGGTCACAACTGGAGATCATTAAGTCAATCCCAAAAGGACAAATATCGTATGTTTTCTCTAATATAAGCTAACCTTCATGCAAAATATGAGATCAATAGCACTTTCAATACTGTTTTTGTTACATCTCAGGGGTTTTCATATTTTGATTTTTATTTTCATTCATTCAAAAAAAGGTTTTGTTTTTCTTATTAATTCCCTCACTGACCCATAGGTCACACAATAGCATCGTATGCTTCAGGAGGTCTTTGGTTTTCTTTTCCATTTCTTCAGTGACATATTGTTCATTCAGTAACATGTTATTTAACTTCGTTGTTGTAAATTTTCTATTTTTCTCTCCGTTGTTGATTTTGTTTTATGGCTCTTCATTTATGAGGATATATAGTAACTCTGTAGTAGAGACTATCACATACAGATGTGAAGGTGCAATATAGTGTGTATCCCTACTTCCAAAGATGGACTCCCAATGAAACTATTGAATATCTTGACAATAGGATGCTGGGCTCTGCCATGTCCATGCCTATAATGTCAGGATATACTTCAAAAGCAGAATGAGGGGCTTAAGACAGATTTTGAAGGACTATACTATTGTAATGATGCAGTGGAGAGTGGATTACTAAGGAGAGTGGGAAGTTGGGGCAGGGGGAGGAAAATCCAAGAGCCTATAGAATTATATCATGGAATAATAGAATAAATATTTTAATTCAAAAAAGGCAACAATAGCTACACATATATTTAGTAAAATTGACTTCAGAGCAGTTAAGATGATGTTTAAGATACCTGTGTCCCATAGTAAAGTGCCTAGGTTCAATACCTAGTCATAGCTCCTGATTCCAGCTTACTACTAATGTGAAACCTGGGAGGTAGTAGGTGATGGCTCAAGTGGTTGGATTCCTGCCAACCAAGTGAGAGATCTGGACCGTGTCCCTGGCTCTGGCTTCAGCACAGGCTCAGGTCCAGCTATCCACAAACATTTGGGGCATAAACCAGCAGTGGAAGCTGACCCTCAAGTAAATAATTTCTTTAAAACTTTGGAAGAAAAACAGTTCCATATTGAGCATATAAAGCTTTTCTTTCTTGTTGGACAGTACAACAACTGTTTACACATTACTCCCATTGTATTGAATATTGTAAGTGAGCCAGAAATTATTTAAAGTATATGGAAGGAAACTCCTACTTTGTATACAAATGTCTTTTACTTAAGGACTTCAGCACTCACAAATTTTGATTTCTGCAGGGGCAGAGGGTCTTGGGACCAATATTCTGTGAATGCTAGGAGAGAACTATTGATAAAAATAGCAATGCACCAGGAGAAAATAATGATCCAGAGTCAGCAATCAGTACAAAACTTCTACCACCCCCAAAAGACCACATACGGAATCTGTGATTTAAACCACAGAAGAATTTCCAAATCCACACTTATTTTCACTCTTTCTCAACAATAATTGATTCTGCCAAACAGAAATTCAGCAAGGACACAAAGGAGTTAGACAACAGAGTTCACCGAGAGTCTAATTGACAGACATACAATATTCACATTAAGTAAAATCTACCAGCACAATTCACATGTTGGCCTGTAAAATAAACATCAACAATTTGAGAATTAAAGTCACATAGAATGTTCCTTGATCAAAATGAAGTAAAACTAGAAATCAATAATAAAGAAACAGAAAAGTTACAAATTTCTAAGTAATCCATCAGTCAAAAAGGTAGCCTCAAAAGAAATTGTCTTTTTTTTTTACAAAGCATAGAACAACAACAAAAAAAACCCACAAAATACCATGTATCAAACTACATAGAACTTAGTTAAAGCAACTATGAGAAGAAAATTCATAATGCTGCAAGCTTACAAGAAAAAAAATTCCTATCTCAAAGCTAGAAAATGGGAAAAAAACTTTCAAAGCACAAGAAACTACATTCACACATACATATATATATATATATATAATGAAAGAACAGTAATCAACAAAATTATAAACAGAAAAATAGTGGAAAAATAAATGAAGTAACAGGCTACTTCTAGGGAAGAAAATTAATAGAATTGACAACATAATATTCAGACTAACTAAAAGAGTGAGGACACAGATCACAGCTATTAGTAAAGAAAAGGGGAAGGGGGAGAATATGACTAGAACCTCACAGTCATTAAAAAGGAAACGAAAGAACACTGTGAGCAAATTCACACTCACACCTTCTCCAACTTCAAAGAAACGGGCCAATCTCCAGAAAACTACAACTGCCAAAGTTCAACCAAGACAAAGTGAGCTATCTAAATACTCATGACTATTCAAGCCATGAAATTCACATTTTGAAATTTGCCACAAAAAAAGAAGAACTCTCTAAGACAGATAGTTTCACTAGGAAGGAAAATTCTACCAAGTTGAGTTAAACCCAACCTTACACGTCTTCTTTACATAAGAAAAGAGGAACAAACACTTCCTAACTCATTTTATGTTGCCTATGTTATCCTAATACCCAAACCAAATATGGGGTTTGGCAGGGGGTAGAACTATCAATCAACATAGCTAATATATTTTGATGCAAAAATCCAAAATAGAATGGAAGCATATAAAACTGAATAATGCACCAAAAGGAATATATACCAAGTTGAACTGAAATTATTCAAGGGATAAAAAGCTACGTCAGTATTTGTAAATAAATAAATATATTGCACCTCATTAGTAAGAAAGAAAGAAAAAAGTCATACTCAATGATGTGGGAAAATGATTGGACAAAATTCCACACTCATTCATGATGGGAGAGTGGAGAGGAACTGGGAATAGAGGGAAATTATCTTATCTTGATAAGCCATGTATAGCCTTTTTAAACCTACATCTAAAATCATATTTAATAGTGACAGACTGAATGCCCTCCCCTTCAAGGTCAAAAGCAAGGAAAGGCTCTATTAACTCTTACTCAGTGTAATTCTGGATGTTCTAAACAATACAACAACCAATAATAAATTGCATACATACTGGGAAGAAAGAGATAAAAGTGTAGTTGTAGATAATGTCTACATAAAAAAAAAGCTCAAGATATATCACAGGAGATCAACACACAAAAGTTACATTTTACAGTAACTAAAATTTAAAAACCTGTTACCATTTATAACGATGGCAAAGTAAATGTAAAAGTTAGATATACAGCTTTAAAATGTACAGGAACTCATGTAGAAAATTATAAAATACTTAAGAAAGAAGTAAAAGGATACATAGCAGACAGCATGCTATACCATGCTTATAGATCAAAAAATTCTAACTTTCTAATTCAATTAAATCCAACTTGCATCTCTCCAAATAGGACTATAGCATTCATAAAATTCCCAGTCAATGTTGGCGAAGTTGTGTTGCTGTTGCTGCTTTTTCTACAGGTATAGACAAGTTTATAAGATATGTCTTTAAAAAAAAGCAAGTGAAGGTAAAAAGTATCTTGAAACCAAAAAGAAAAAGTGAAAATTAAGTAGGAAGACGCATTCTCCTTACTATCAAGTCTTGTACTACAACTACAGTAACCCATACAGTAGATTCTGTAATGGAACCTGCTCGTTCTGGTGTTCCAGGTCTTCTGCTATCAGTTCACACCCTTCCTGTCCAATGCAATGGAACCACTTCACTTCCAACTAGACTAAGTGCCTTCCTTTCCTAGTCTTGAACTCATTTCCACCTCCCATCAGCCCCTGCAGACTGCCCTAGGACATATGACCACACCCATTGTCTCAAGCTGCCCTTCTGCCTGCTCTCTTCCCACTTTTTGTCAACTTCAATCTCCCCCTCTCTCAAGACTCTGATTAACACTCTTCTTTGATAATGGTCCCTCTAGTTTTCTCCTCACTTTAAACTTCCACAGCTCATTGATCACTTTTGTTATTGCTTAGAATCACTTGTGGCTGCTAATGTTATATATGTAACACCAATGTACCTGATTCAATTAAAATATGGAATGAATAGGAGCCCTGCCCATTTCTTCTTCCTAGTCCATGTGAGGATAACACTGATTTCAGCTTACTGAAGGGGAGACAATGTGTAAAGCAACCCATCACATTTAAAACATAGCTAAAATATGAGCATCCACTGGGTAGTAAACAACATTTGATTATGATGTTAGTTAGGAGCACTGAGTTTAAAAAAACAACAGTAAAAAGAGTGATAATGGTAAAGGGGCAGATACATTCATGAATGGAACAGAATAGAAAGCCCAAAATTGGACTCAGACCAATTGGACTCTCAATTGGTTTACAGAAGAGAAAAGTAATCCAGTAAAGAAAGTTTAGTTTTTTCAAGAAATGATACTTGACATTTAGAGGTAACACAACACATTGTACAAAACTAATCCAACTGATTCATAGAGTTAAATGTAAAATATGCAACCATAAGTGTTCAGACAAAAGCGTAGGACTAAATCTTCAGAATCTAAGCTTAAGCAAAGAGTTCTTAAATTTAAAGCCAAAAACGAGGATGAGCATTTGGCCTAGCAGTTGAGATGCCAGTCAATGCATAACCATCCCATGTTGGAGTGCCTGGATTTGTGTCCCGGCTCAGCTCTAAATTCCTCTTCCAGCCAGTGTTGACCTTGGGAAGCAGCAGTGAAGGCTGCAGTGGTTGGGTCCCCTCCTCCTATATGAGACATCCAGACTGAGTTCCTAACTCCTGGGTTTGGCAGGTCCCAGCTATTGCTGTCATTTGTGTGTGAACTCATAGACGGGAGATGTCTCTTACTCTCTTTCTCTCTCTTCTGCCTCACTCCCTCTCTCTCCCTTCTTCCTGCTTCCCCTTTGCAAATAAATAAATAATGAAATCAAATAAAAATTTTATTTCCTCCATGAAGGGAGAAACTGATCAACCAGACCTCATTTAAATTAAAAATGTTTGCTTTCTGGGCGCTCATGTAGAGACAAAAAGAAAATCCAGAGATGGGAGAAAACCTGGCAACCCACATGCTTAGCAAAGGACTAATATCTGTAATATAGAAAAAAAATGAAAATTCAACATAAAAAATCTAGCAGTCGGCGTGTAGCCACTTAGGAAACCCATGTCTCACAATGGACTGTCTGGGTTTGATACCCAGCCCAAAGTCTTGTTTCCAGCTTCCTGTTGGGAGACAGCAATGATGGCCCCCATAATGAAGTTCCTGCCACCTGCTGATAGATTTGAGCTGAATTTTTGGCTCCTGACTTTGGCATAGCCTGGTCTCAGTCACTGTGATCATTTGAGGAGGGAAGTCATGGATGGGAATACTCTCTTTCTCTCCCTGTCTAGATCTCATTCTCAATTTCTGCCTTTCAAATCAATTTTTAAATGCTTTTAATTTAATTAGAAAATGAAAAATAGGTATGTAACTGAAGACGAAATACACATGGCATGTAGCACACAAGAAGATGTTCAACATTGCTGGCCATTAGAGAAACAAAAGAAACAAAACAATAATATCAGTACACGGGTACCAGAATGGCTAAAATGAAAAAAAAAAAAAAGTGACACTCTAAGCAATAGTGAGTATGCAGAGAAAGTGGGTCACACATACACTGTTGGTGGGAGTGTGAAATATACAAGCATGCTGGAAAAGCTTGGCAGTGTGCTGGTCAGTGTTGCCTTGCTACACTGAGATGCTTGTGGAGAGCTGCTTAGGAAGGAAAGGAGATGTACTCAGCTCAATTTCTGGAAGCTTAGCATCCATAAAGCATGGTGCTGCCATCAGCTCAGTCCTGCTGAGGGTCTCCTATGCTGTGTCCCACAATGCCTTACATCACTGGCAGAAGCTCACAGAAGACGAGACAATCAGATCTCAATATAAGAAGCCTGAGAGAAAGGGTGGGGACAGTCAGAGGCTTCTAAAATGATCCACTGGGTTGGGTGATGGAAGAATGTGCCCAACATCAAGAAGCTCCCAGAAAATGCCAGACGTATGTTCGGAACAGATGTTTTGAAGAGAACTCTTTAAGGATAACATATCAAAATATCCTCCTATTCCTATAATAGGTGAAAAGCAAAGCACAAATAACAAAAATCAACTGTAGAACAAGCAGCGGTCCTCTACAAACATTTATCAAGTCAGCGTTATGTTGCCAGCTCTGGCCTGGCCTTTGAGGGCACTATCCAGTTGAACCTCCGAATACCTGGAAAGGTAGATCTTGTTATCCTCCTCTGCAAGATGTGAGAAGCCTGAGACTCAGAGTGGTTCAGGGCCAAGTACCCAGGCCTACTTCCACAGTGCCTATGCACAAAACCAGTAATGTGAAAAGCTAAGGGCAATTATACTGAACCTGAGACTACAGGTTCTTTTACAGTTCCATATTAGCCAGGACACCATAATGGTGTTTTACAACAAAAATACGTTGAGATCCCTACTGCCCAGGGTTCGACATATAAACAGAGCATCAAGTCAGCCCTACACACTCAGCCCTCAGCATCCGTGGGTCCTGCCTTCAGGACCCAGCGAGATTCCAAAGTCCTTCAGCCTGAGTTCTTACAGAAAAATGGGGTGACACGTGCATATCACCACGCACATCCTCTCTATACACCTCAAATCACCTCTTGATTGAGTACAGTGTCTAATACAGTTCAAATGCTACATAAATAGAGGTTATGCTGATTTTTTTTTTAAACTGTATTGGGGCAGGGAATCATGACAAGAAGCAAAGTCTGAACATGCTTGGATTTTCAAAAAAAAAAAATCTGTCTGTGAGTGGTTCAGCCTGAGGATGAAGGGCCAACAAGGGCTGTCTCTGGGAGTGTTCAGGGATTGCCCGTGTCACCAATGTCTCTTTACCAACCTACATATCCTGGGCCAGCTACTGGTAAATCCATCAAAATACAGAAAGTATTAGGAGAACTGCTCAATCTATCTGAACCCATTTGGGGGATGAGTCTCACCCCCACCCCCATCAAATGAGAGTGGAACGGACTGACCCTTTTCTTAACACAGAAACATTCACCCAGCACAATGATAGATGGCAGGTCTGTTCAGTAACCGCGCTTCTGAAGCCAAGCCATTGTCTGTGGCTGAGGACTGAGGAGGTTTGAACAGATCTCCACAGGAAGCCATGGCTGAAATCTTACACCCGCAGCCCCAGCTTCTCCCCTGCCTCCTCCTATCCTGCCCTGGGGCCCAAGTTTGCCCTCAGATCCTCAAACCACACTGGGCTCCTCTTCATTGATAGCCCTAAGGAAGCCTATGCCAGGGTGCCAGGATGAGCCCGCCAGTTGAAATCGTCTAGGCGAGCCGGTGTCAATAACTTGTGACTGCGCTGGAAACACATCTACATTTCATTTTCATGATTGGTGATGACAGCGCAAGCTCTCCCATCATTCTAGATTCTCCCTCTCCATCAGCTCTGTCCAAAGGGTTCGTGGTGCACCGTGCGCTGTGCGCTGATGGCTTCTCCAATGAACCTTGGGAAAAAAAAAAAAAAAAGAAAGAAAGAAAGAAAGAAAGAAAGAAAGAAAGAAAGAAAGAAAGAAAGAAAGAAAGAAAGAAAGAAAGAAAGAAAGCCTCAGGAGTTCATTCACTGCTACAGAGGCAAAAAAAAAAATCAAGCAACTTGGTCAAATGGGGAGAGAAAGTCCCCGCGCCACACCCTCTGGATGCTGGAGAAAGGGAAGGTGTTTCCTGCCTTTAACTCCAGGAGCCAGTCCTTCAGGAGTGAGGGCTGGGGGAGGTGGATGGGGACGCCGTTCAGGACCCAAGCCTTTCTGAGAATAGGGGCAGGATCCGCCTTCTTAGCCGGTGCACAGTGACACAGGGCAGTGCGTGCAGCCGAGCTGCCTGTCCATCCCCACTCGGGAATGTTTGCTCTTGCTCAGGGCCTGCCTGCCGGAAACGGGCCACCTACTCCCCAGAAACTCACACCCGCCTGTAGCACCATTCACAGAAATTTGGCATCTTGTTTCCAATTTGGCCATAGATAATGAAATTACACACCCCCTCCCCAAATTACCATAAGGTGGAACCAGTAAACACAAAGGCGCTGGAGCTGAGTTTTCTCCTGGGCCCTCCCCATGCACCGCAGAATCCAAAGTCCAGGGCTGGTTTTTTTTTTTTTTTTCTCTGTTTCAAAATTCAAAGCAATGCTTCTGTTTTTCTAAGTCGCTATTTTGACCCCCAAGCAGATAAAGAACCCTCAATGACACATTCAGCAGAGCTGCTCTGTTCCTGCCGGGCCGCTATGTTTACATCAGGAAATCCAGCCCGGTGGGGACTGGGGGGTCGGAGGCGGAGGCGGCCCGGGCGCCGGCCTCCCTCGCGCTCGCCGCCGCGCTCGGCTGGCTCGGCCGCGCCGGCCCCTGGCGCTCGGCAGCTGACTCCATCCAGATGTGCGGCGGCTCCAGAGTGGCTGCCGCGCACAGTAAATGGGCATCGGAGGCTCGTCAATCGGGGCCAGAGCAATTGCGGTCTCGCGGGCCGCCCCACTGGCACTCGGAAACGTGCGCTCCGGAGGGGACCTTGGTTGGAGGCCCCGGAGCAGGGGCGCACCCTAGGCTTGGGGCAAAGGGAGGGGGTGTTCGCAAAGGGGGAGTGAGGGGCAGAGGGGTGGGAGCAAGCGCTCAGCACCGACCCGGGAAATGTTCCTAATACATTTGTACATTTCCTTGTAAATGTTTTACACTTGAAAAGAAAAGAGGAGTGGTGTATATCATTTGGAAATGTTGGCTGTCTATAGGTCCCTGTGGACATGACTGGGTTAGTACGACTTGTAACCAGAGCAAGAGAAACATAAAAAAGCTGGGAAACACTGCCAATTAGTCATTACAGGGAGATTGTAAAAAACAAGAGAAAGAGAAGGAGGAGGGATCAGAAGGAATCAAAGAAGAAAATGCCCCAGGAAGGGGGGAAAAAAAAAAAGAATTAAAGAAACTGATGCATTTTTGTGAGGTTCCCGGAACAGAATTGCAGAAAGGCAACCCTTTCACCACGAGGACCTGCAGACCTGGAGTTCTTTTTTCCTGTCAGACACTGTGTAGCCTGGGTCCATGGGTGGGCAGGGTGCTTTGCAGTGGGACCCAGTGGAGCTCAGTCCAACTTGGACATTTATTTCTGATCACCAGCTGCCTACACAGGGCTTGCTGGTTGAGGAGTAATAGAGAGAGAGGGAGAGAGAGAGAGAGAGAGAGAAAGAGAGAGAGAGAAACCGTTTTTTTCTTTCTTTCTGTTTTTTTAGGATCCCAAGTTCCTACCAGCCACCAGTTTCAAGCAGATTGTGGCCACACTTGTTGAAAACTGTTCTTAATTTTACAGTTCTGATGCTTGAAATCTTTTTCTCCACTATGCCCCTCCTTGCAAACTCAAGAATGCAAGAATGCTTAACGTCGCCATCAGAAAGGGATCGGGTGAGGCCCCTAAATTTACTGGCCTGTTTAAGGACTCTGGCAAAGAGAGCTGGTTTACCACAACGTCAGAAACCCAGGATGGCTGATGCTTCTTCCAGACAAGAGCTGTGATCTCTCTGGAGCTTCCCGGGATGGGGGCGGAGGAGAGGAAGCTGGGCCCATTCCCCAGGGACTGATGGGGGGTTGCTGGCTGCAGAGAACTGCTTATCTCAGCAACATGAGGGGCCGGCTTCCAGCCAGGCCTCTTCAGCCCGCCACGATTTGGTCCCCACCTCCTCTGAGTCATGAGGATGGCCACATGTGCCTCAGATCCAAGCTCTGGCAAGGGTACAACTTTGCTAATCAGCTGGGGTCCTTCTTGATGTCTGGCCACAAGTCAGCAGATGCACAGCTCCACTCTACCAAGACAGAAGATCTCGTACAAGATCTGTTTCAAAAACAATTATGGGAGCAAATTATCTTGGCTTCTCGCAGCAGATTTTGAAAATCTAGTAGCGAGATCTCAAAAACAAACCACAAACACTATTTTAAAATAACATTGAAGCAGACAAGAGAAGAAGGATTCTTAGGCAATCATCAAGAACACACTGTACTCCCTGGGCCCGAAACCTCACTGTCCACACACGTGCATTCTCTGGGTTCTCATGGGTGTCCTTATTTCTATCAGGGGAGGCAGGGGGGCTTTGTCAGAGATAGGAACTAGCACAGCAAATGTTCCTTATCTGTTGGTGGCTTTTACCTTCAGAACACGAGGCTTTGAAGTCCGCCAACGGAAAGGTGCAATCAGAGACTAATTGGAAAATCCTTGTGAACTGGGTGCCTGGCCTCCCCACTGGAATCGCCCACCTCCTGGCCCATTTGGCTAATGACAGGGTCCACAAGTGATCTGAAGACTCAAAAATAGTACCACATTTTTCCAGAGCAAGCCTGTTCCCGCTAATACTGCCCCAGCCTAATGCCGGACCAGCTAATCCAGCTCCTCCTTCAAACGCTGCCTTTTCTCCCCTCGCACCTGCTGCTAGCTGAACCTCATAGCCCAGACCTTGACCTTCTCTTAGTCCCTCTGCTTCACCTATTCTTCAGCAACTATCTTTAAAGTTAGGATTTAAACAAATGACTTTGGAATGTTATACCAACATGGCAGCCTCAGATTCCAGCTATGTCATTTACATCTGAATCTCACAGCACTGGAAATTCAGGGAGGGGTAACCCTGGAAATATGCTATCTTCCTTTCCAATCTCACTCAGCCCCCTGGCTCTCCAATTTCTACCAGATAGCAGCCACTCTTCCAGTAAGAGAGACACAGATCCTCAGAATTTCTCTTTAACTCCTTCTTCTTTCTCCTCATTCAGATTCTGCTTTCTGTAATAGATCTCTGGGGGTGTGTAGGCCTTGCCTCTTGCTCTGAAAAGCACAGGCCCAGCCTACAATACCCACAGCCCACTCAGCACATGGTCACCATGTGGATCACACAGCTTCCATTGCAGCACTGTTTCCCTGCTGAAGATGCAGCAGGCCTTCACCTTGACCTGATGGGGAAAAGCTTGTGCTTAGTAATCCTGAAAACCACACCAGCACTCACCTCCTCTTCCGCTAGCATCTTCAATTCCCAACTGAATCAGCCTGCTTCTTGTTACTATAACTCTACACCTAAGCCAGCTTCCTTCTTCTGAGGAAAGAAAATGAATTTAGGCTCATGCCTTTGAAGGTGCTCAATGCAAGACTGAGCCGATCTCATTGATCCTGTTGTCTGTTGAGGCAGAAGGAAAGCAGAGGTTGAACGCGTGGCAAGTCAGGTTTGCGGGATGAGCTGGGAAGTGGAGAGAAGAGGATACTATCCATAGTTTATGTCTTGTGGTCTCTTTGAAGAAAACCGCTATGATTTGGGTGTTCCACCCTAATAACCCAATCCCATTTTTGCACTTCCCAAAGCTTCCACCTTCAAGGCCATAATTGGAGAGCTTCCACCCTTAATCCATTAAAACATTAATCCAATTTAATAACGAACCTGCTAATTAACACATGGGCCAGTTGACACATTCAAACTAAAATCTACACCTGTGCGCCACGTCACCTTCTCTCTCAGCAGCTCCTTGCAGGAGGCTTTATGCTCTCGTCTCTGCTGGCTATGTGCCTTGCAGAACATCCCACCATCAGCACCAACAATCATCTCCTCTGCACCAGAGCTCCTGACCTGGTTTCTATCACAAAACAGCATTTTCAGCACTAGATTCGAATGGAGCCAACAGGAATACTCTCTGCCCAGGAAGACTTACTCCTTTCTGTCCATGAATGATTTCTCAGCCACATACCATGGGCACATTTTTGGAGTGAGTTGCCCATTGGCATGACTGAGCATAGAAGCCAATCCCTCTTCATTTATTGTGTCACACACTGCCATCATGGTAAAGAAAGAGATGGAGGGAAGTCTTCAGGGGCCAGCAAGAAGCCTCATCCTGGGATTTCCCCAAGTGTGCTGGGAAGACCAAATGTATCATCCCAACTCGTAGGAATTCAGCCCATCAGATGCCCAGATCACACAAATCAGAGCATACAGCTGACTCATTCACTGCCTCATGTATATTCATTATTCATTCATTAGAGGGACCATTGAGATCCATCCCCTGTGTCCGACAGTTTGAACAAACACACGTGCATGTTCAGTTCACTCAAGGGTTCCATCGCGAAGAGTTAGCCATTGGTTTTATCTAGCCAGAAAAGGTTCAGCTTCAGGAATCATACGTAATTCCAGTTCTTATCAGATCCAGTCCAGAGCCACAGAGAGCCATATCAAAGGGATGGCGTTGTTGTTCTTCTCCCAGCAGAGGGGCAAGGTGGGCAGCACAGAAAGCTGGGCCCCCTTTTTCTCCAAGCCAGAGAAGGGCCAAGGCTAACCCCCACCCTCATAACAGCATCAGTTTTCCTAAACCCCTGACTCCACCACACGTGGTGGTAAAGTGAATATGGGCTCAGGTCTGCCCCGAGAGCATGGCAAAGCTGGTGCCACATCCCAGGAAGCACCAACAGACCCTGCTTGGGCACAGAGAGGCCTCCTCAGTTCACTTAGCTACAAAACCATAAACAGGTGTCCCAGGTTCGTCATAAATTCCTTGCTCTCCCCAACCCTCAGCCCCAGCCCGGGTACTGCTGGTGTCTGCACAATTAGGAGGGCATTTTCCCTCCTTAATGGGAAAGTAAATGAGAACGATGTGAGCTGAGACTGGAAATAGCAGCCCAAAGGACACGCCTTGGGCCCTGGGACTGTTAAAAAAAGAAAGCTCTGTAAATGGAAGGGAAGCTCAGTAAAGCACAGCCCTCAAGTCTTGGCTCACAAAGCAAAGCAAAAAGAAGAAGAAGAAAAAAAAAAGATTAGTGGGTGGGGGAGTTTCCTGAACCCAGAGTAAAATTTGGCAGGCAGCATCCTATACAGCCTTTTTTGGTTTCAGTCCCCATGACATCACAATCTATGAATTTGCTGTGATTGGATTTGAATGAACTTGTAGATTCAAAACAAACCCCATTTGAAACCAGCTCCACAAAGCCCTCTCCCATCTCCACAGCACTGCAGCTTTTCCCAGCTGCCTTGCTCAGTGCTGAACTGCAGGGGCAGCAGCGAGGCTCACCTCACACCAGCACAATCCAGTGTAAGCCACACAGACACAGGGAGACACACACCGAGACACACAAATACACACTGAAACACATGCGTGTGCAGACACAAAGAGAACACACAAACACACAGACACAGATACACAATGGGATATGTGCAGGCACATACATGTGTATACACATACACACAGCTACACCGAGACATATACTTAAACAGACACACACACACGCACAGACACACAGAGAGATGCAAGTCACATGTGAAGACATGAATACACACAAAGACACAGACTCACACACATACTGTGACACACTCATGAGCAGATATGCACGCTGAGACACACACTCAGTTGCAGATACACACCTTCACACAGACACACACTGACCACAGAGACAGAGGCACGTGTATACAGATACACACACTCAGAAATACACATGTAGAGATCCACAGAAACAAACATGCAGAGCTATACATACAAGTGACACACAGACACACACATGCAGGGGCAGATCTAGGCACATGCACACAGAGACACACACAGATCCACCCACAGTGTTACACTCTGAGCTGCGGTGCCACTGATGGCGAGCACCACAGGCTGACGGCGTTGCACTATCCATCTATCCATCCTGCATCTGTTCCGCATCCCCTTCTCAGTCCTGGCCCTAATTCGTGGTAGGCAGGGCAAAGAGGAGGCCATAGTCCCACTGTGCACAAAGACTCTGGGCTCAAAACCAGGGCAGAGAAAATGGAAAGCATACAGCAGTCCTGCTTCTGCAGTATGCTTTCCTGTTCCACAATGGAATGTTTCTAATGAGCTTGGAGGTGTGGGGAGGAGGGGAGGCACATAAAAGATCACATATACCTACACACAGCATGTCTTGTCCAGCAGAGAGAAACAAAGCCCACCCAAATCTGTGTGTCCAAGATGATGCCAACAAACCCGAATGGGCCGTTGTTTAAAATGGAAGGCCTGCTATGCCTCAGTCTGAACAATTCTGTACCCAATATAGATTTGTATAGTATGTGTTTAAATATGCAGAAAACGTCCTGGTGAATGCGTTCCTCCCTCCTGACTCTCTGTTTGAAGATTCTTCCAAGAGTTCTTTGGAAGGCTGTCATTTTGGCACAGTGGGTTAAACTGTCACCCTCAATACCAGTGCAGGTTCAAGTTCCACCCAGCTGCTCCATTTCTGATCCAGCTCCATGCCAGTGTGCTTGTGAAGGCCACGGGGGGGGGGGGGCGGAAGCCTGAGTATTTGG
This sequence comes from Ochotona curzoniae, assembly GCF_017591425.1. Lineage (NCBI taxonomy): Eukaryota > Metazoa > Chordata > Mammalia > Lagomorpha > Ochotonidae > Ochotona > Ochotona curzoniae. The sequence continues at coordinate 7,869,358 of NW_024465419.1, forward strand.
GCTTCTGCCACCAATGTGGGGGACCCAGATGGAACTCAAGGTACCTAGCTCTGGCCTAGAGCACCGCCCCCAAGTTGTTGCCGCTATTTGGAGAGTAAATCAGCAGGTGGAAACCATTTCTCTCTCTTATCTCTCCCCTGGGCCCCTATAACTTTACTTTAAAAATTTTTATAATCTCATAGAAAACATCGATTATGAAAGCTATCTCAGATTTTCAATGATTTAGCATGAAACTAGACTTATTTTTGAAGTCCATTTTTCCATGACTTTTATGAAATCCCATCATAAAGACACTAGGGGTCCCTATCTTTTCTCTCTGTTGTTGGTCCCTTTGAAAGTTAAGATTTCCAAACTTGTAACCTGGTAACTCTCACTGGTGGGATAGTTAGCACCCTCTAAAGACAGCAGAATTGTCATGACACTGGAGTATGGGTGGGACAAGATCAGGGATGCTGCTCAATGGTCTACAATGCACAGCACGGTCCCCCTTCCCAACAGTGACCATTGCCCCAGGCGTCACCATTGCCATGGCCTTCCTCTTTTACAAGAGCCCACCTCCCAACACTGATCCCTGAGCTCACAGCTACCAAGGCAGCCACGAACACAGAGTCCACACCCACGTGCCAGCAGACCTTGCAGTGGAGTCTGCAGAGTGGAAGGCTATAGGTTAGACACAGCCTGGAGAGATGGCCCAAGCCTCTAGCAAAAAATAAGTTCAAATAAAAATCAATGTCACCATTTGCCAAGTAGTTAGCCTAGGATTACAGGGATAAGATTTCAAGGAAAATATTTTATCTTGGTAAGTTATATTAAGGGAAAAAGGAAGGCCCTCTATCCATTATGCAGTAGCACTATTCATTTGCGGTCTATATATGATTTCCTTGAGTTGCAAAAGACTTCAGGATGGATGTCCAAATAGACGAAAAATGATTGCAAAAGGCAACTGGTGGGGGTTCTGCTCACATAATCGAACCCCGCCCTAGCTTTAGGCTAGGAGAACCCAGAAGGGGCCATGTCCCCGCCTACACGGGCCATATCCATCACCGACAGAAAGCAACAGCTACTTGAAGTTTCCTCCTGCTATGTAGATCCCCTTGTGGGCTTTGAGTAAGAACCATGTCCAAGAGAGAAACCTCTGGATTTATTGTCTCATTGTCTGACCTAGGGCTCTTCCTTTTCCTCTCTGGGCCTCTACTTCCTCATCTGTAAGATGGGCTTTGTGCCTTGCATCGTGTGGCTAGCTTTTATACATCACAACCAGACATTTTGCAAGTGAGGAGACTGAATCCCAGAGTGTTTATTGATTTCCTGGTCACATAAAGAGGGCAAGCTGAGATTTTCAACCCAGGCACCCATGTCTCGACTTTCATGGAGCTATAGGTAGTTGCGGCTGAAGCCAGGAGAAGGTGACATGATTCTTGGCCTCGAGGGTGGCTTTCAATGACTGACAGTCAGACAGAAAGACAAGATCTCTTATCTGCTGGTACACCTGCCAAATGTACTCTCAGCTAGAACTGAGCAATATCAAAGCTGGGGGCCAGGAACTTAGTTCATGCCTCCCTTATAAGTGGCAGGGAAACAACTATTTGAGCCATCACTCACTATCACTTAGGGCATGGATTAACAGGAAGTCATTACTAAAAGCATTACTAAAAATCAGAAGTGGAGCTGAGGCTTGAACCAGGCATTCAGAAATGGATGTGGATATTGAATATAGTGTCTTAACCACCAGGCTAAAGCCAGGGGCCTCTATCCCCATTGCAGGCACCAATGTTCCACTGTCATGTCCACTGAAGACCACTTGAAACTGTATGATATTCCTGTAGTTATGGTGGAAACCCTGACAGAGCTGACACCTCAACAGGCAGAGATCAATAAAACACAGTCTATTGAGTGAGGAATCCCTCAAAAAGTCCCATGAAGATGCTGGAAAATTGGAAAAGGCTTTTCTTGAATACAATCCCTCTGTGAGATTGAAGAAATCCCAGTGTTGCTTACATAGAGACAGTTATGGAGCTACCACCCAATTTATGGTGACCTATAACTTGGGATGTTTGCATAAATGAAGAAAGATTTGAGTAAGAGTTGAGAGATTCAACCACAAACTCATCTTTCTCCTAAGTGGACTTTGGTAACGTGAGTTTGCATCTCTCAAACACAGATGCCTATGTACCTCTGTGACAATTGAATCAGAAGCAAGAAAGTACTTTGAGTAAAAATTCAAAGTACCAAGTGTAGACCTTAAAGTTCTGTCCCTTTAGACATCTTATTTAATCACACACTCAAGAGTCACAGAAAATATTTTTGTTTTGTTTTTTCAATTCACAAATACAGAAATCAGGAATCAGTGTTATGAGCACATCAGGCTAAACCACCATCTGTAGCACCAGCCAACATGTGACAGCTGAGCACTGGTCTGGATCTTGGCTGCTCCACTTCCAATCCAGCTCCATGGTAATGTACCTAATAAATAGGAGAAGACTGGACCAAGTACTTGGGCTCCTGTTATCCACATGGGAGACCTGGATGGAGTTCCAGGTTCCTGCCTTCAGCCTGGCCCAGCACTGGATGTTGCGACTAAGACTGCAAATGGAAGATCTCTCTGTCCCTCTCTCTCTCTTTCTCAGGCCATCTACCCCACTTCTCTGTGTAACTCTGTCTTTCAAATAAATAAATGAATGTTTTTAAGATTTATTTATTTTTATTGGAAATGCAAAGGCAGATTTACAGAGAGAAACAGAGACAAAGAGAAAGATCTTCCATCTTCTGGTTCACTCCCTAGGTGGTCACAACAGCTGGAGCTGAGCAGATCCAAAGCCAGGAACCAGAAGCTTCTTCTGGGTCTCTCATGCAGGTGCAGAGTCCCAAAGCTTTGGGCCGTCCTCTACCACTTTCCAGGCCACAAGCAGGGAGCTGGACAGAAAGTGGAGCAGCTAGGACACAAATAAGCACCCATATGATATCCTGGCACATGAGAGACAAGGAATTAGCCACTGAACCATCACATCAGACCCACAAATGGTTTTTTTAAAATATGGAAACCAAACTCCTTCCTTCAAAACAGGGTTAAAAAAAAAACACATAACATCCTTAGAACTCAAAGTCTATAAATGCAAATAGCTAAACTATGTCAGGGTCATCATTCTAGTCCAAGATTATATATAATTTACCTCTGGAATCTCCAGTATCACTTGTGGAGTTTTCACATTTGCTCTCACTGCCAAGGCCTAAAACATAATAATACTCATTTTTTTATGCTCTCAACAGCTGTAGATGAATCTTACGAAATCTGCAACTACAGTATTAGGTAATGCCATAGAAATGGAAGTTCAAAACATCCTGTTCTTTATGTAATATTTCTCTTTGTATTCTCACACAAAAGCAGTTAAAAATAAGCTCCATCTGTGAGTGTCAGCCACACAGATCTTGTTTACGGGCCTGGAGTTGACGGGTGTCTGTTAGCAAGACAGTCGAATCCCTCATGCAAACGGCTAAGCATGAGAAATCATCTGGAGATCTGTGTAAGCAGTGCAGTAAAAGAATGTAAGTAACAGAAACTTGAACATGAAAGCAGATGCATTCGTGTGCAGCTTGGATGCCGACACCACTCTGATCCACCACACTCAGAAGAAACGAACAATCGCTGAACAGTGAAGCAACAGCTGCATGAACAATGGGGTTAAAGCTTTTCAGTATGGTGTCAGAGAACTTCTCGCAGGTGCATTGTGCACCGATGTATGGTCCCGGCTTCCTATTCATTCACTGCATGAGTCTCATTCACCGACAATTCTGGTTGAAAGAGAAGCGCTCAGGTATGTGGATCCCTGCAATGATTTGGGTTCATACTCTTACACTCTGGCAGAAAGCTGTTGTGTCGGTACTTACCTACAACTCTCCAGTATCCTGGTTGACTCCATCTAGGGTGGTATGAATTTAGAAATGAGGAGACTTGGTTTAAGACTTCTGTCCTAACTGGAAGTCAGTGTAGCTCCTTGTGGAGGCTGACAATGGCATTACTTGTTTCAGGTGTAAAAAGTTATCTTGTTGATATTTGTTACATGGAGTACTTGTTTTCATTGCTAGGTACAGAGGCAGCTTGCACAGAGAGTCCAAGCTGTCAGAATTCTGGCTTCCAGGTGGAGAAGTCTTGGCATAGTTCACATCTACCTAATGATCATCCTAGGGCATTTAGTAAACATGTGCACCATTAGAGCTGGGGCCTGAGTAGGGTGGAAACCAGTGAAGCTGCCAGGTGAGTCCCACAGCTCGGAGGGTTTGCTCAAGGCTGGGGTTCAGCTCACATTTTCTAAGCACCAACGGCATGCCTAGCACTGTGCCGAATGTTAGGGCTGCCAAATCCCCCCTCTAGCCTCTCCTCTCTCTTCCTACTTGAAGGAGATCTACTGTGCTCTGCCGCGGTGCCCTGGGATTCGGCCAGCATCCTGAACTGGGAGGCTGGGTCAGCATGAGCTATCTGGTCACCACAAACCCTCTTTGCAGCTGAGATACTATCTTTATGTGGTGTGACAGCATCTGTGACCTCTTTATAAGTTGCAAACATGACTCAGAGCACTCTGCAGACTACACATGCCACATTTCAAAGGGAGGAAATCTTTCCAGCATGAATCTGCCCTAAAGATGTTACTCTCTACAAGACAAAGGAACCCAAAACTGTGCATGTCATTTATATCTCCAGGTTGAAAGTTAAAAAGAGGATTTAGCAGTTAAGGCACCTGAATCCTACATGGAAGTGCCTGGGTTCAAGTTCTGGCTCTGATTCTGGTTCTGGCTCCTGATTCTAGCTTCCTGCTAATGCAAACCCTGGGACTCCATGGTGATGGCTGAGATAATGGAGTTCCTGCTACCCACATGGCAGAGCTGAGTGGAGTTCTCAGCTCCAAGCTTTGGCTTGACTGCAGCCCTGGTCATTGCCGGCATCTAGGGAGTAACCAAGGAATGGGAGCTGTGTGTGTGTCTTTCTGTCTCTCCCTCTGTATATCAAAATAAATAGGTAAAAGCAAGAAGGGAGGTTAACTCTTACTGGCATCAGAAATAGAACTTAAAAGTCCTGAAAGCACACAGTGTTGGCGTACCCTTGACCTTCTACATAGTCCTTACTTGGAAAACTATTGCACTCACATTGGTGACCCCATTATCTCTGTTGCTGAGCACATTGCCAAGCCCATACCCTCTCCAGCAAAGCCTCCAAGTGTGTCTTAAGAACCGCCCATTGGCCTCTGAAGGGTCAACGAAGCTAGAGCTGGACAGAAGGTCCAAGATGGCCATGTCAGTCCTGCCCCACCAATCTAGCTGACTGACTGGCCCCAATACACTAACACTTCTCACTGTGTGCTGTATTTGGCAGGCCAAACCCTGAATCCTTGAAAAGGAAGGGACAGTCACCAAAGGCTGGGCACATGCTAAGGGCTGGCCCAAAGCTGACTTCGCCTGCAGAGTAAGCTTATTGGGTCAACACTGACATCCTGATTTACCAATGAGAACGCTGAGTGGTTGACTCACTGTAACTGACACTTGATTTGAAATATAGTCAGTGCTTCCTCGAGTCCAAAGCTCAAGCTCTCTCCCAAATACTGCAGTGTCTTGTTGCCTGAAAGCCCTGTGCTACCATCCCATAGTAGGTGAGACTTGAAGCACTGAATGCAATATCCACAGTATCTCAAATAATGCTTGGCTTCCTAAGGGACCATGTCCACAAGGCCTGCTCAGAAGGACTTGGCCATCAGCTGAGACTGTTACCCTACGGCAAGCAAGCTTCCCCCAGAACTGTGCCCAAACACCCTGCCCTGGCCTGTGGTCACCTCTTCAGATAAGTAAGACTTTTGGCATCTGCTCTATGAAGTTCCAACCCAGTCTCCTTGTTTAACAGCTGAGAAGCCCAAGACAGAAACAAGTAGTCATATTTGAGGGGCTCTTTTGGGACACAATGGGTCAAGTCACTTATTAACAGTGACATCCCACATAGGTGCACAAGTGGGAGTCCCAGCAGCTCTGGTTCTGATCTAGCTCCCAAGTAACACACCTGAAAAAGTAGGGAATAATAACCCAAGTACTTAGACCACTGCCACCCATGTGGGAGACCAAGGTGGATATCTGGGCTCCTGACTTCAGCCTATCCTGAGCCTGGGCTGTTGTGACCATTTGGGGAGTGAACCAACAGCTGAAAGATCTATACCCCCTCCCCTTCCTTTTACTTTGCCTTCCGAATAAATAAATAAATAAATAAAACCTTTTAAAAATAAAAAATGGACCATTTCATGGGGTACAGCAAAAGCAAGCTTGCTTGTAATTGGCATAATACAGAACTCAGTCCTTCTCTGCTGATTGAGAGTCCCTATGTTGAATTTGAGACCAAGAATTCTATCAAAACACCCTTCCGGACCATGAAGTGCAAATACTTAAAGTAGAAGAAACCGCTTCATAAGCTATCCACCCAAGCCGAGACGCTCCTTGCTTTGCAAAATGCAAGTTGGTGGCCGTCAGATGTGGGAGCCTCCAGGCCCATAACTGGAGTTTCCTGTGTTCCTCCGATCTTCGGATAGGGGCTGACGTCCGGCCAAAATAAATACTGGATAAAGAGGGCTCAGCAGTCTCATTAACTCTGGCCTTTTCCTTTAATGGGACTGCAGGACAGAGCTCCGCCGTGAGGATTTCCTGTTTCGTTTTCCTTTCATCTCTATCTCTCTCAAGTCCCCTGCTTCTCCTTTCTGTGAAGAAGTTATTCTCCCATGCAGTTCAAGTCACCCTTCTCCTTCCATAAGGGCCATGGAAGTGGAAGCTATGGAGTTTCGTATCCGCTACTGCGTGTTCACCTGATCAAAACAAGTTACAAATCAAGAAAGCCACATCTCTCAGCCATTCACAAAGCAAAACTCTCCCTTCCAACATGCCTGAATATTTTTTTCCCCAATTACTTGCATGACTTAATGGATGGGGAGGAGACAAGAGCCAAGCTATGAAATCAGTCTTGATAGTTCTTAATCAAGAGAAACACAGTGTGCCCTCCTCCACAAGCAAAACTGAGTGGCTTCTCCTCTGACACAGGAGGCACACAGCCTAGCTCCTCTTCTGTCCAAACAGCTCTTAATGTGTTAGCCTATGGGTGATCTCAAGGGGTGGGGATGGCGGGGAAATCCAAAGAGAGGTGAGTGTGTTGATGCTGGAAGCAAACAACAAGTGCATTGCACTTTCTCGCCTTTCCGCCGCTGCCCTGTAAGCTCCGATGGTTCTGGAACGGTTTTTGATCACTCACAGGGGTTCCTAGGGCCTTATTAGCCTCCACAAATTAACACGTTCCCTGGCTCCTTAATGAGCAGGAGATTTGCAGAATTGGAGCTCCCGTCTCGCTGCCCGCGCAGACACACGCCTCCTGCCCTGGCGTCCCTGCAGCCTGCACAGCTTTCATGTTCCACCTGGGGCCTGCTCTCCGAAGCCAGGTCACCGGGGGAAGCCACGGGGTGTCTTATAAACAGTGCTGCTCCGCCGGCCGACCACTTGCCGCCTGATATAGAACAGAAGCCTCATCCCAGGGAACTCCTCAGGAATTTCTGCTGCTCGCTCAGGAGGGGGGCTGCCCAACCTAGAGACCTTCTGGAACAAGAACAAAAAGAAGCTCCCCCTGCTGAAGACAGCGGAAATGTCTGTCTTGGAAAGGAATCCTTGGTCGCTGCCTGGCCTGACTGATGGGCTAGGATGGCTGAGATCCGCGTTCCCCGGGCCCCTTCCCAGCTCCAGGGGACATATCGCTTTGGGGCGGGGGGCGGGGAGTAGTGGGGGGAGGGAGGAGAGGTGGCAGGAGGTGCCAAAGCAAGCCAGGAAACTCCCTTCCATCCTAGAAACCCAGCACAAGGCTTTGGGCTCCCGTTCCCTGTAGGACCGTGGCTTCCCTTCTTAGTTTGTACACATGATTGATGTGTGAGGCTCTCACTTTCATTTTCAAAGAAAGTATGATAGATCCGATATACAGTGTTATTTCTTGGAATTATCACCCACAAGGACTGGAAGAAGACAATGAAGATAGGGGTTGTTTTGAATTTGAATCATTCTTTTTTGTTTAACTTTCAGATGGTTTCCACATCTGCACCAAACCAAATGAAAAGGAAAAGATCTGATTGACATAGTCTCCCTGTGAAGCAAGCCAGGCTGAGTGACACAGTCCAAGAAAGTGCATACATGAGGAGATGTTGTATTGTACTTGAAAGGCATATGCAGAGACACATACAGATCTTCCATCCCTTGGTTTGCTCCTCAACTGCCAGTGACAGCCAGGTCTGGGCCAGGCTGAAGCCAAAAGCCAGGAGCTCAAGCTGGGTCTCCCTTGTGGGTAACAGGGACCCAACTACTTTAATCATCACTTGTCCCTCCCAGGGTGCACATCAACAGAGTCAGAAGTAGAGTTGGAACTTGAACCCAAGCACTCCAACTTAGAATGCCGATGTCCCAAATGACAAGGTGACCAATGCAACAAAGACTTGCCTAGTTCCCTTGCCTTTTAAAGTGATTCATGGCAGATGTGATAAATTCTGAAGGTAGCATATGCAAAACTTAAAGCAGGAGAAATGGTTAGCTCTCTTCTACTGAGAGAGACAGAGAGAGAGAGGGAGAGCGAGAGAGAATTCCATCCAGCAACATGTGAAGGTTGAAGGTTGGGAAGGGCCAGGGCTCAGAGGGATGCTTTGACAGCATGCAGCTCCCTGGGGCCAGTGGCCAGGCAGGCAGTCACAGGGAATCCCCTGCGAGCCTGGTCACCTTCAGAGTGACAGACCAAAGAAGTAAACCCCATCCACCTAGCTTGATAATGCAGCCATGCCATCCCGCTTGCACTGTGCTAATGAGGACAGAAGCATTCCGTTCTCATAAACCTTGCAGTCTTACTGGGGAAGACAGACATAGGCAAAGAATGAAGAAACAAAAAGCACCAGATAGAAGTGTCACAAAGTGAGTTAGAGAATGATGGGGAAGCCACCTGAAGTGCTCTCATCAGGTGTTTCTCCAAGGAAGACATGCAGCTATCTAAAAGGTATAGTAAAGGAAAACTCACACACACTCACAATGAGCTACTACCGCATGCCAGTCAGAATGGTTATTATTAAAAAGATAGAAGATGACAAGTCAGGAAAAGACACAGAGAAAGTGGAGCACTTGCACATTTTTCTTAGGAATGTTAACATAGTCATCATGGCAGACATCATCATGGCAAGCACTTCCTCAAAAAACAAGAAATGGAGCTGCCATTTGATTCAGCAGTCTTACTTTGGGTATCTAACCAAATGAAGTGAAATCCTTCCGTCTCAGAGACATCTACACTCCCGTGGTCATTGTAGCACTATACCCAAAACCAGGAAATGGAAACAACAGGTGGGTGAAAAATAAAACACAGTATAAATACACAACATAATATTATTCAGCCATAAAAAAAGAATGAAATCAAGGATCTGACACTGTAGCCTAGCAACTCCCGTCCTCACCTTAAAAGCACCAGGATCCTATATGGGCACAGATTCTAATCCCAGCAGCCCCACTTCCCATCCAGCTCCCTGCTTGTGGCCAGAGAAAGCAGTCAAGGACGGCCCAAAGCCTTGGGACCCTGCACCTGTGTGGGAGACCCAGAAGAGGCTCCAGGCTCCTGGTTCTGGATTGGCTCAGCTGCAGGTGTTGCGGCCGCTTGGAGAGTGGATCATCAGACGGAAAATCTTCCTCTCTGTCTCTCCTCTCTGTATATCTGACTTTCCAATAACAATAAAAAATGTTTTTTTAAAAAGAAGAATGAAATCTTGTCATTTGTAGCAAATCTTGCTTTTAACTTACATCAATTTAATTTTGCATTTGGGCTGACAATTGCCCGCTGAAAACTTATCTTGCCATTCCCCAAAGCAAATGTGACCAAATGACACCATTTTATCCCATAAAGTCGAAAAAACATTTTCAAGTGAATATTTGCCCGGGATTGTTTTTTGAAAGCACGTCGTGGGGGCAGGCACCAGTACTTCTAGGTAAGATATGCTTCCCACATCAGAGTACTTGGGTTCAAAGCCAGGCATCAGATGCTGACTCTAGCCTCCTGTTAGTTCAGACCCTGGGAAACAGAAAGTAATGACTCAAAAACTGGGTTTTACCACCTGCATGGGAGATCTGAACTGAATTCTCAGCTCCCAACTTTGGCTCCAGCCCAGCAGTGATCGGTACAGGCGTTTTTTAAAGAATGAACTAACAAATGGATGTGAGTTGTCTCTCTGTGTCTCTATCTCTCTCAAATAAATTAGCTAGAGCTGGTCTGTACCCTCTGCCCCGCCCCCACCTCTCGCCACCACAATCAAATTTTTTTGTATGTAGAACACATACACATAAGAAGTAGTCATCTAACAAATACACAAAGGACACAAAGCAGGAAGCTAAGAGATCCTCTGCCTCCTTTGTGCTTTCCTCCCAGTGCAGCGATATGTAATGACTTCAGCTGATAAAATATCTCCGAGCATCATCTAAGGAGATGATAGAGCCAGTAGAGGTGAGATAGCATTGAAGTAGAACACTGCTGAACAGTTTTCAGATCAAAGGAAAACACTCTCATGAAGAATCTTCCCAAATCCCAGCCAGAAAGGTGAAGGGTAAATCTCAGACACACTCAAGACACCAACAGAGAAGGGAAGTATTAGAAGTAACCACAAAGAGACACTGATTCAGAGTGAGTTTTCCTGAAGAAAGAGGCCAGAGTCAAAGGCATAACATCTTCAAAGTGCTGAAGGAAGATCATTGTTGGCCCTGATTCTATACAAAGCTAAATCATGACTCAAGAATAAGAGGAAAGGAGATTTTTTTTTTTGGGGGTAAAGAATTTATCAGTTACAAACCTTTGCTGAAATAACTGCTGCAGGGTTTATCTCCAGAAAGTAGAGGGTGACATCAGAAGAAAGATGGTAAAAGCACCACTGAGTAACGACATTGGTGAACATCTGTATAAATCTAAACAACCACTGACTTTAATATATATAAAATCGATGCTGTCCTTAGCAAAAGCATGTGATTAAAGAGGCTGTGGCAGTATGAGTTACTGCAGCTGCCTCTCTCCTATCATTTTTCTGGCAAACATCAGATTTTGTTATTCCACACCCAGACTTTCACCTCGGTCTCTACTCCTTTCTCTACAACACAGAATGTAAAGTCGATTTCTTTACCATGGCATACAGTTTAGGGGCCTTCTCTACATTTTTGACCTACCTAGAAAGCCTTGGTAACCGACATGGTTCCACTTTGCAGACTTTAGTCAAGGAAGAAATACTTTTTGACTGTTTTATATAGGACGCCAAGTAGTTAGGTTACATGCCTGAAGAAGCAAAACCTGTGCCATATCTGACCACCAAAACCCACCAGCTCCACTCTCGCCCACTCTGCCAGTCCTCCCCACACACACATGCACTAACCCACTTCAATGAAAATGACACAAAATGAAAGGGCCCGCCCACTGTGACTGTTTGCTGTGTGGTAAAGAGCTTCACTATGACCAGAAGTTTCCATGGCAACATGTACTAGGGATTTATGGTGGTCTGTAATAATCCAATAATCCATGTGGTAAAATTTGCTGGATGGTCTTGCTTAGTGCTGAGTTATGCTTTAGTGGATTTTCTAAAATAAATAGAAGAAATAACTCATCCAAAGTCTTATAATTTGCAAAGGCCCTCTCTGATTTTTGAAAAATGTGAATTTTTTTTCTCCCTCCCCTCTCTTTCTTTTTAATCAGGAGTCAAAACAGGGAATCACCGTCTTGCTCTTCATAGACTTTATTTCCCTTGGTCTGATCATTTCCAAAATAAAGTTACAGAAAATTATGGGTAAGATCTTATGGGTTTCATGACACTGATCAAATGCCTCTTGTCCTAAAAATCCAGGCCAACTCTACCCACTTGGGGGCAGAACTTAGCCCTGTGGTCCTCTCAAGCTCCACTGCCCCCAGCCCCAGATTACAGACCTTGAACCCTTTGATTCATTAGGGACTTCCCATCCTTTGAAATGCACCAGGCAGGCATTGGCAAAATATTCTCTGGGGGAGGAAAAAATCATGCCTTCACTCTCTTACAAACACAATACAGAAACAAGACCTAAACTCCAATGCACTAGCTAGCCCGATGCAGTCACATTCCATTCCCAGGCCTAGCTGATGAGGTGGTCGGGAAGCATTCTGGCTGGGAAAGATCACATTGCTAAATGGGGATGTGAAAAGGAATGTGGTTTCCTGAAAGTTTCCAACAAGTACATGGGAATGGAGCTCTTGAAAGGAGCTAGAGCTGGAAGCACTTCCCTTCGGAGAAACACTTCCAATCCCCCACAGAGCCAAGTGTAATAACAGTCCTGACATTATTATTACAAAGGGGAAAAAAAATCATTCATGCAGACTCACTGCTGTAATTTGTGTCTTTATAAGCCACACCCACTTTGCAACCTTCAAGCCCTGTGGTTTCAAACAGAGCCCACGCAAAACAAGGGACAATCAGTCAGAATCAGACAGCAGTGACTCTCCAGTCTCTGTAAGCTGTCAGGGACAGCTAGTTTGCAAGTATTTTGAGACACTTTTCAAGAGTTGGCTTTCTTTCTCCTTCCATGCAATATATATCCTCAAAGTTTTTACAGAATTTTCCCTTTTTTGACCACAAGATAGAGTTCCAGACATGGACAAAGAAGTCATGCAATAAGAGCTCATGGTTCGGGGGAATTTAATACAATAATCATGTGTTCAAAAAACTTTTTGCAATTGCAGCTTTTTTTTTGCCTTGAGTGAATCTGCTTTACTTAGAATGAACCCAGAAGTCACTGTGGCCTCCCCATGTTCATGGGTCATCAGTCACAATTGGACTGACTTCCTTAAGGATCATGGACGTTGGGAGACTGAACATATTAATCTTGTGGCTCCTGGGCAATGACAAGATTTTTTTAAAAAAAAATTGTGGCAAAGCATGTATAACATAAAACTTAAAACTTTAGTAACTTTTCAGTGTACATTCTCTGGAATTGCTGGGCAGCCATCAACACCATCCATCTCAAAAGCCCTCATCTTCCCAGACAGAAATTCTGTACTTACTGAGCATTCACTCTCCACTTGCTTTGGCCCCAGTCCTTGGCAATCATCCCCCTATTTTCTGCCTCTGAATTTGTAAATTCCAGGTAGGAGCACCCCGTAAAAGTTGAATCATAAGGTTTGCCCTTGCACGGCACATAAAGTAATATCTGTCTCCAAGATTCATCCATGCTGTGGTATGTATCCGAATTTCAATTTTTTAAGGCCGGATAATGTTCCATTACATGTCTGTACACGCACATCACATTTGTTTATTCATTCATTCATCATTAGACATACGGATCATTTCTTTCTGTCTTTTGATTATTATGAACAATACTGCCATAAGCATTACTGTATACACTTCTGAGTCCTGGCTTTCAAATTGTTTCGAGTACACATCCAGAATTGGAATTATTAGATCACATGATAATTCTGTTTAATGTTTGAAGAACCATTAATCTTCTCACCAAATGTGCAGTTTCTCTACACCCTCACTAACACTTGCTATCTTCTGTCTGCTTTTTTATAGTAGCCATCCTAATAGATATGAAATGGTATTGCTATGATTTTGATTTGCATTTTCCAAACAATAGTGATATCAGATATCACTATTCATATGCCTATAGTCCCTGTGTTTGCTATGTATGTTTGAAGAAATGTCTACCCAGCTCATTGACCCATCATGATTTTTTTGTTTTTGTTGAACTGTAGGCATTCTTTAGAGATGGAGATCCCTTACTAGATATATGGTTTGTAAATATTTTCCCCATTCTGCGGGTTTCCTTTTCACTTTTTTGACAGGCTCCTTTATTGAGCAAGAATTTTTTGTTGTGATGAAATACAATTTATCTGTTTTTAATTTTGTTGGCTCTACTTGTGCTATCTCTGAGGATACGTGTTTCTCTATTCGCTTGCTCAGCAATCAACACGACTCAGAACACTCCGGTGACCCCAAATGAGGGGCTATTTTTCCCAACATGAAGCAAACAGTTATACAGTGTCCATTCACTGGGCAGCCCCTCGTTTAATTTGGTTCTGACATCTCACTCACGGGCTTAAGGCTTAGTCCAATAAGATTGCCACACACTTCAGATAAGTTTCTTGAACTTCTGACCTAACAGCTGTAAGTCAGGATTCCCGTGACTCTATCCTTCAATTCAAATCATGTGTTAGGACAGCTAACATAACCCAGGGAAATATTTGTATTTACAGATTCATTGTGAAGGATCTTAACAAAGGCGATCAAAGAATGTCCAGATGGGAGAGCAACATAGAGCAAGGCTTGGGGAAAAAGACTCCGAGCTTCCATACCATCTTTGGGTGATCCCTCTCAGGGGGCCCTCACACGGTCTTCTCTCCAGAATTTTTATGGACGCTTCAGTACACAGGCATGATGGATTAAGGTCTTGGGCATCAGTAATCAGCTGAATTGTACCCTCTGCGCACTCCAGAAGCTGGGAGTAGGGCTGAAAGGGTTCATCCTATGCAATCACACCATCGTATTCCCTATGACCAGCCCTCACCCTGAAGCTATTAAGGCAGCTTTATCCACTCATCAGTACATGAAAAGATACTTATTCTGGAGTAGGTCCCATGCTGTGGCCTAGCCGCTAAAGTCCTCGCTTTGAACATACCAGGATTCTACATAGGCACCGGTTCTAATCCCGCAGCTCCACTTTCCATCCAGCTCCATGCTTGTGGTCTGGGAAAGCAGTCCAGGAGGACCCAAAGTCTTGGGACCCTGCACCCGTGTGGGAGACCCAGAAGAAGTTCCTGGTTCATGGCTTCTGATTGGCGCAGCACCAGCCATTGTGGTCACAGAAGATCTTCCTTTCCGTCTCTCCTCCTCTCTGTATATCTGACTTTGCAATAAAAACAAATAAATCTTTTTTTTTTTTAAAGAGAGATACTTATTCTGGAGAGTCCAAGAATTTTATCAAGTCACATCTATTAGGAAACAAGGAGGAATATAAAGCACATTTCTGCAATGTCAGTTTCTAATCAAGAAGTTGCTGCCTAATCCAGTATCATAAAGCTCTTCCCTTGTGTTTAGAGTTTTAGCTCTTCTGTTTAGCTCTTTGTTACATTTTTAGTCCATTTCTGTGTATGGTTCAGATTAAGTAGAACTTAATTTCTTCAGATATGGATTTTCATTTTTCCAGCACCAATTGTTGAAAGACTGCCTTTTCCCCTACTGAATCATCTTAACACTTCTGTCAGAAATCATTTGACCATACAGGTCAGGTGTTTCATTCAATTCCACTGATGAACATGTCCATTTTAATTCCCATATCACACTGTTTCTGGATTGTTACAGTTTTATAGTAAACTCTGAAGTCAAGAAGTGTAGAAAATTCAACATTTTGAGCTTTCAAATTAGAATTCAACTTTTCATTTTAAATGATGTTTTATCTGCAAAGACGTAATTGAAATTTTATAGGAATAACACTGCAACTAAAGATAGCTTAAGGAAAATTAGCATTTTCATTTATTGGCAATTAATTTCATTAAAACATTACATCTTCTTATCCATGAACATGAATTGTCTTTATGTATTTCTGATTTCTTTTACTAGTGTTTTCTGCCTGCATTTCAGTGTACAAGTCTTTCACCTTTGTGGTAAAGTTCATTTCTAAATATTTTGTTCTTTTTGATGTTATTAAAAGTGGAATTGTTGTCTTCATTTTCTCTCCATGTTGTTCTTTATTAGTATATGCTGGGGTTGCTTTTTTAAAGTATTATGATATGAAGTGTTATCTGGAAACACATCTATTGTAAAACACTTATAAAACATTACTACAATCACCTTCTTTGCAGATGTCTGCATATTGGTCCCCTCATAACTTTAATCAAAGACCTACTGGAGGCACAGAAGTAAAACAAAAAAAGAAAGAAGGGAAGAAAAATAGGTGTCCTACGGGAAAGTGTGTGATAAGAGAGAAAGAAAGGGGGTGTCTCTAAGGGCAAACTTCAGAACAAATTGGGATTTTTCCTTTTCATAGTGAATACCTATGATACTCTAAGAACTCTCTAGAATGTGTGAAAGCAAAGGTGACCACAACAAAGTGTACAACCATTAGTGAATTTATCAGAAAACAAAACAAACAAAATACACAGGTATTAAGTAAAAGAAGCGGGATGGTTTGTCAATTCCTTCCCTTGGACTTTGCTTTACATGGCTACCCATCCAGGTATCAAAATAAATAAAAAACTGTAAAACAAAGTTCAGTGAAAGGAACCAACCAACCAGCCAGCCATCTTTATTTATCCATACTGTGATGCCAAGTTCAGTAACTGTGAGAGTGTGTGAGTGTGTGTGTGAAGTGCAAGCTGTACTGAAGCAAAAGCAAACATGTACCTCTTCTTATCTGAACTGTACCAATACATTCAACATCATTTGTTAGGGAGATGTATACTAAATACCACTACAATGCTACACAATATTAGGAGTACAATGGAAAATACAAACAGGGGCCAACAGTGTAGCACAGCTTGCTAACCTCCTGCCTAAGATACTAGCATCTGATATGAATGCTAATTCAATTCCTGGTTGTTCCACTTCTGATCCAGCTGCCCACTGATTCTCTTAGGAAAGCACAGGGAGATAATCCAAATGCTTGGTCATGTGCAAGACTTGGAAAGCATTCCAGACTCCTGACTTCAGCCTGGCCTAGCACCTGCTGCTGCAGCCATTTGGAGAATGAACCAGAGGATGGAAAATATCTGTCCCTTTTTTTCTCAAGTCTTCCTTATACATAAATTAAATTATTTAAAAAACACAAGCTGGAGAGAGACATGGAAGGACTGAATCACTCTGACAGTGCTACAGGAAGGCAAAAATGGTACAGCCACTCTGAAAAAAACAAACTGGCAGATTTCTTAAAAATTTAAACTCACTCCCAAGGTTTTACCCTTAAGCAGGAGTCAGCAAGCTTGCCATGAAGGGTCAAACAACAAGTATTTTAGACTTGTCTTTGCTGCAACAGTCCAACACCCTGTTTGCAGCCATAGTAAAGCACTGAAACAAACAAGCATGTCTACATGCTAATACAATTTCATTTAAAAGTAAGTGTCACCTGGTTTTATTTGATTTCTTTTTTTAACACTCTGAGCAAGCTGTTAATGATTTTAATTTTATAAGTGGTTATAGCAGTACATGCCTATTAGCCTTAATTTTACCTCTTGCCTATAAAGACCAAAATATCTGCTCCCCAAAGAAAAGAAAGATTTTCCAGCCTTGCTCTAAAGAAGCTGGAAACTTAAAGTTTACTCAAGATTCTATCCATGCAAGTTAGTGGCAATGCTGTTCACAACCACCAAAAGCAGGAAAATGCCGAGAAAAATAAATAAATGGTGGCACTCCTATGCAAAAGAATATTAGACAGTAACAACAAAAAAGTGCATACACCCCAATGCTTGAATGAATCTACAGAGGATTACACTGAGAAAAGAAGTCAATCTTCAAAGGTTCAAAGATTGCACGGTAGAATGAGCTAGCAATGCCTTGGAGCACTGGCTTCCGGAGCTGCCCAGATCCTGAACACGGTGCAGATGTACCTGTGTCTCAAAGTTCCTGCAGCTAAGTACCCAATTCAGTTAAAAGGTAAAACACCAGTGGCAGATGAGTATGTAGAGCAGTAGTGAAGATGTCACTTAGACTCTTACCTCCCTCCTCTGGCTCTTAGCTTCCAACCAATGTAGATTCCAGGAGGCCGCAGGTGATGGTTCAGAGGTGGGTTCCTGACATCCCATGGGAGAGCTTAACTGAGTTGACCTTAGCTTCCATTCAGCACAACAACTGTATTATTTAATATAAATCAGGATATAGTAATGCTTTCTCTCTCTCTCTCTCTTTCTCTCTTCTACCTTTAGAGGTACTATAAACACTATCAATGTGTACTTTTTCACTACTTAATGCATTGAAATGCCTCTTTTTGCTAAAGCTACAAAACACTGGACCTGGTATGGCCTAGTAGCTAAAGTCCTCACCTTTGATCGTGCCAGGATCTCATATAGGTGCCAGTTCTAATCCCGGCAGCTCCACTTTCCATCCAGCTCCCTGCTTGTGGCCTGGGAAAGCAGTAGAGGATGGACCAAAGCCTTGGGACCTTGCACACACGTGGGAGACCCGGAGAAAGTTCCTGGCTCCTGGCTCTGGATCGGCAAAGCACTGGCTGTTGTGGCTGCTTGGGGAGTGAATCAATGGACAAAAGATCTTCCTCCCTGTCTCTCCTCATCTCTCTCTACATGACTATATGACTTTACAATAAAAAATCCTTAAAAAAAATAATATAAAGCTACTAAGCTACTGGGGATAACATAGCATTATGAACTTTGGGGAGCTTCTACACAGACAGGAGCTGTGATTTCAAAAGCCCAGGGTGACCCCCGGAGAGGAGTAAGAACAGGGGAACAGAAGATTCTGACTCCAACCTCATGATAAAGTTGTAATGTAGAGCAGTGATAACACTAACAGTTCCACAAGTTACCAAGAACAGACAACTAAGGGGATATCTGTGTTGTTTGTCATGAATTCTGGAGGAGAGAATTTTTAAGTGTCAGGCAATCACCAAGCAATATAAACACAAGGCACAATCAACAGTAGGCATTGAGCTTCAGGAATGCAGAGGAAGACCAAAGGCAAAATTGCCCTTTGGAACTGCACAATAACATGGAAGGTGAAGTTAACAAGGGCAAGAGGGAAGGTCTCACACAAAGAGTAGGACAGAACAACACTCTCCAATACAGCCTGGCAAGGACCAGTCAGTGGATCAAACAACCAGACTCAGCCAGCTTCTGAGAAGCTTAAACAGAACAGAGGGAAGGAGTGAGAAACCCATGGTGGAGGGAAAGCAACAGCCCCCATTAGGCTACATCAGGCATCCCTGGGAGCAGAGTCCACAGCTCATCTTGGCACTGACCAGTGCTGCTGCACTCTGAGTATACAACTCCAAGGTACTTGCTTTGCATGTAACAGTCCCACCACATACACTAATCAAGGTTTGCCAGAGAAGCAGAACCATGAAATGTTGGTGCAGACAGACACTGATGCAAGGAATTGCCTCACACGACTATGGAAGTGGCGAGTCCAAAATCTGCAGGGTGATGTTGTGAGCTGGAAATTCAAGAAATGACAGGGAAAATCCCAAGGCCATCAAACTGAAGCACCAGGGTAAGCTCATGACCTTACTCTAGTCTAATGGCTGCAGGTGCCTTTACTGCAGAAGGCTAGGGAAAAGGTGACAAGCCGTTGACATTGCACCAGGGTCTCTCCACAAGCAGACCTAAGACTCCCCTTCAAGCAAGGGTCTGAATCCATCAACTGACACCAGCCTGGGGAGTGACGTGGGGGCAGTGGTGGGGGTTAAGATTCTGCTCTTTTGATTCAAGTTAGACTTCTGTTCACTTGACCCAAAACTTTTCTGCTCTTACTGATCAGGCAAAAAAATCCAGGAGCCTTTCTGTCTATCCCACTTCTAGGTTCACTGTGATCACCGAGCTGGTGCAGGAGTGAGACTCTTCTGATTTCTGCTTTTGACCCTGCTCCACTGTCCATTACACCATCTACACCCCGCTTGCCTTGGGCAGCTGAGTGCTGTCACTCAGCCTCCATCAACTGAGAGCCAACACCCCCCCCCACCGCCTTTATATTTCCTACTTCACTGACTTCAGTGGCCACTACAGGGTCTGACCTGCAGAGGAGAGTGATCACAGAGCTCGTCAAGGTTGCCGAGACACATGTGTTTATCACGGTTGCGTGGTGAAAGGTATGACTGCTGGACCTTCCCGGTGTGGGGGTGTGGGTCTCAAATGACAAATCCATACCAGCATTCCAATCTCCCTAAGCCTTTAAACCCCTTCCCCTGCATTAAACCATGACAAGCCTAGCGAGTCCAACTCATTTACTGCAACCTACTCTGGTCAACATTTCAGCCAACCCAACAAACTACTAGAGTCCTTTTTCCCCAAGCAATTGCAAAACTGAATGCAGAATCCCTGCCTGGTGGGCCCAGATCAATAAATTTGGCCTGATTTGACTTTGTGTTCCTTCTGCCATTATTACCCACTTATGTCCCCGTTCTTTCAGTCTTAGAAGAAAAAGTCCATGTTCTGCGACCACAATGGGATCCTATTCCTTAAATTCGGTAGATGACACCAAAGCAAGGAAGGAAAGGGCAAGGCATAAAACAACTAGCCAGACGAGTTCACATTGATTACCTACTATGTGCCAGCCATGGTACTGCGGACACTTTCATAAGAAAGACACATACAAGAGGATCAGAGAGGAGCTTACTCAGTGACAGAGAAGGTAGCAATCCAGGTCCTTCTGGCTCCAAGACATTTTTAACCGCACATTGGGTCAAACCCTCAAGCGTATTGATTCTCGATGTTGATGGCTTAAAAATGCCTCATTGGCATCTTTGTTTCCCAGACATTTGCCTGTTGGCAAATTCTCTTTTGTGACTCAAGCCTAGAATGCAATGGAACTAAGACAACAAGAAAGCAACCTCTAGTTTTTATGTTAGAACCCAAGAGATAAATCATTTGGCTTGGTGAAGGTAGCAAAAATCCATAGCACTAAATTAAATCCTTTTCTCAAAATTATTAATGCACAAAAAGTGCATGCATACTGTAGGGAAGCCAGTGCTTTGAATATGAAAGCAGGCTCAGTGGGCTCCAGTTCAGACATTCCTTGCTGCATTTTGAGATGTCACATTCTGGGAGGACACCAGCTTAGCTACTGCGAAGGACTCCCTCCTAGAAAGCATGACACATTGTAGTTGAAAAATTCAGATATTCCAAGTGAGAAACAGAATGACCAATAAGTTTTCAAATGACCAGAAATGAAGGTTCTGTAGAAGAAACTTATTTGCTACCTTGTGATTTATTATGGCCCCACTGGCTTTCTCATCCAAGTCACCCATTCAAAGCAGTTGTTATACAATCTCCTTTTGGACCAAACTGAGAATTCAGTGTGACAAACCCTGGGTAAACACTGTGTCGTGTCTCTGACTTAGGCGGTGGGAACTGGCATAGATCTGCAATGTACACTAATACAAGTATCCTCACATCAATGAGAATTTTCTCAGCACCCCTGATGTAGGAGATAAGGTCAACAATATAGGATTAGCCTCCAAGCTCCCAAAGTACGCATTAATCATTTTATTAGAATTGTGTGAGGAAAATTTTTTTGTAAACACAGGAGACATAGAATAAGTGGCTTATGTTAAAACTAATTATTTATACGCTGTGAAACGTCTGAACTTAGTCTCCTGAGAATAAACCATCTCGATATAATGCTTCAGCTTAGTCGAAAGAAACTCAATAATAATAAACATGAAATGTCTGTGCTTTTTGCACATCTCAGAAAAAAAGTAGGAACCCCCCACTCAGACTGCTCCAGCAGCAGCCCCGTGCACGAAGGATAAACAAACAAAAGCTTCAGGAAACGTGGGATAGAAGAGGGAGGACACTTGCATTCCAGAGATGGGGGTTGCCCTCATGGTGTGGCCCCTGAAAAGTGTGAGACTTAAAGGTCAAGGGCCAGCCAAGGTCCCAGTCAATCTGTGACCCAGAGACTTGACATATGAGATGGGCCAAACCAGAAAAAGTCCAGAAAGTTTTATGCCCTGCCCGACTCTTTCAAATGGAGTGAGCATGGCTGCGTGATTGAGGAAAAGGTTGCAAAGCCTTCCAGAGAAATTCTCCCGGGTCCTGGAGACAAGCTAAGACCAGCTCTGCCCTCATCTCTGGCACTAACACTCCAGTTTACTGCCATCTCATGGGTCCCTCGGGACTCCCTGGGTTGGATTTCTTGCTGAGCATAGAGACTCCCACAGTTCTGCTGAAAACAAACGCGGGATTTCCAAAACGCAGCTCAGGAGAGTAACACAAGTAACACAGCACCTTAAATCAGTCAATCATGTACCAGAAAGATCCCTGGGGGACAGATTCAACTTTCTGGGAGGTCTGCTGTCCCATTTACTGCCCGCTCAGTGCACTTGCTGCCAGCTCAGTGGAGGATCAGCACTCCCCATGGCCTGCATGTGTGTGGGGAGTCTCCATCCTCCCCTCCCCGAGGGTTCCCTGGGAATAGGCAGGACTGTATCTCCCATGAGAATTCCAGAACTCAACAAAATCTTTCACAGTTACAGGGAGTTCAGGAACACAAAGTATAGGGTAGCATCAATAAGTTGGTGGAAAAGTGGGATTAAATAGGAAGTTAGTTTTGATACAAACATTTCTGATGCAAAGCTTGCTGAAATCCACTCATGATCTTTTCATAAGGTGCACTTCCCATGAAGTTTCTGAAGCCTTCACATATTTATGGTTTCAAAAAAATTTTGTGCCAAAATAAACGTACCTTTTAAATTCATTTTCCATGTTTTTTTAAGTGTGCTTATAGATAGGAGAGGAGTATAACGAACACAAAGACTTAAAGGTGAGAATCTGAAGAAACTGAAAGGAGGAAGAGGAAGAGGCCCTGGGGTATCATATATGCAAAGTAAACCAGGGCAAAAGGAGAGAACACCAAAGTTCAAGCTCTGAAATAAAACCTATTAAATGCATCCTCCCAAGATGGGGCTAAGGTGGCCCAGTGTGAGAACCTAGAAAATATTTCCTGAGAAAAGAATTCAAGAGACAGAAAAATTAATCCAGAGCATTAGGTCAGTCATGCAGCCTGGAGTGTGGCAGGAAGATGCAGGGCAGGCAGGGGGTGGGCGGCCCAAGTCTCACTTCACAGGTACCTGCCAACCTTAGAACACGCATCTCTGCGGAGAAAGTGAGATCTCTAACCCGGATGTTTGCCTGGAGCAATTCTAAGCATGCAAGTTTCTTAGTATTTTTTGTTTGTTTGTTTGTTTTAGTTTTTATTTGGAGGGCTTGGGAGTACTTTTTCTTTCTGAAAAGACAGAGTTCCTATCCACTGATTCCCTCCTCAAATGCCTACAATGGTGCAGCAGCCTGGGCTGGTCTGCACTAGGCTGAAGCCAGGAACCCTTCCCCCAAAAAAAGAACCTCAATTCAGATAGGTAGTAGGGATTCAACAACTTGAGCCGTCACCTGGTACTTTCTACAATATATGTTAGCAGGAAGCATGAGTCAGGAATGGAGACAGGACTAGAGTCCAGGTATTCTAACGTGGGATGCTCGTGTCCTAACTGGCATCCTAAATGCTAGCCAGACACCTGGCAAATGAGCATTTCTTTCAAAACATGTTTTGCTAAAGGATTGTGTTCATGTGGATGGAAAACTAAATGACATTTTTCTTACTAATTGTTGTTAACCAAAAAAAAAAAAAAAAGCATGAAAGAATCCTCTTGGGTCATTTGGCTCATTTGGCTCAGTTGTTCAAATGCTGGTGTCCAAGATCATTTGGATTCAAATCCCCGTTCTGCTTCTGATCCAGCTTCGTGCTAATGTGCACCTTGGGGGCAGGCAAATGATGACCCAAATATTTGGGTTCCTCACTCCCATGTTAGAGACTCAGAGTTTCTGGCTCCTGGCTCCCAAATTCAGCCTGGACCAGCCCCAACTATTATATTTAAAGAATCAAAGAGTAGCTGGAACTTTCTTTATGTCTGTCTGTCTCTCTGCCTTCCAAATAAATAAGGATAAATGCATGAAAACTTTTTAAAAGCAGCAAACAAAATTGTGCCATGACTTATTAAAATATTTCTCTTATAGATATCAGAAGAGGACTGACTTTGTTCAGAGTAAGCGTGAGGCACACAACTCCACCAGAACAGAGAGAGCCCACTGCCAGCGAGCCTCCTAGGGACATTCTCCCCGCCCTCTGCAGGAGAAGCAAACCAGCATGATTTTCCAGGAACAATCACCAGGCAGCACCGAATCTGCCACCCACGTTCCCCCTTCCCAGGGACAGAGCCAGGATTTCAACCCACCATTGTCACTGCCACCACCACCCAGACTACTACCCCAAAAGGAAGTCAGGGAGGCCGTCTGGTCTCTCCAAGATGCTGAAACTTCAAGGCTTTTGCTCACAAGTATGCATAAGCCCTTGGCGGGTCAGAGGATGCCTCTAGCTTAGATAGGCTTCTCTGCCCCTCCATCACCCCCAACCTGTCCATTCCGAGGCCATTCTGCCCCGGACTAAACTCCCCCACTGTAGGCTGTCATTAATTCTCCTACGTGAATTTCTGACAAGCCAGACCAAGAGGGAGGCAAGAGAGGGCCGCAACCCATCAATAACCGTCAGCATGGAAGACCAAGCAGCTGGCCACAACTAATTAGGTGGGGTTGGGTAATTAAATTCACAGGCTTTGATCTGGGCAGCAAATACTTCCAAATGTTCTGTATCACCCAGCTCTAGACATCGTAACACTTCTTCACCATGAAGAGATGCCTCCCCGGGTGACCTTGCCCACTACAGATAAGCCAGCACCCCCAGGCAGGTGAAGGCAACAGAAACCTAACCTGCTCAGCCAGACAAGCTCAGTGGGGAGGGCTGGGGGTGGGTAACTCTGATCATCAGGATTCCATAGTCAACTGGACTCTAAGCCTCAGCGGAGCAGGTTGCCCATATGCAGGAAAGATGTGGGTGGAGTCACCACCCCTCATGGCACTGTGGTGCCTCCTGGTGCCCAGGCAGGATATTTGACAAAATCCCAGCCCTCACAAGGCTCTCTCAGATAGTGCTCGCCTTCGGGAAGGATCAACCAGATGGATTTTGCCATCCAATTATGCTCCTAGGGAAACTCTTTCCCTAGGAACTTGGAAGTTGTGTTAACATGAGTAATAGACAGGGGTGCCCAGAAATTGCAGGAAGTGACTGACCAACTTGCTTGCCAGCCATTCTCTGTGTCCAAAATCAGCTGGACCATCACAAGAGGGCACTTGGGGCAAGCTTATTTGCAACAGAATTTGGGAGCCATCCACATGACACAAACCGCCACACTTCCCCCACAAGCAGAAAACCGTGCACAGCACAGGGAGGCCCTGCTCTGTCCTGCAGAAGGTCCTGTTGCCATGGCTCCCCCCGCACACACATACACACATACAGGAAAGCAGCTGCCCTGTAACACGTCAAAGCTGGGTCCCCCAGCTTGACTGCAACACTGGCAGGAGAAGCTGTTCCCAGTCCCATCCTTGGGTCAGATGAGCTAGGCAGCATAACCTCCCACCTACTTCCAGGAACCGAGCCCTCTAACACATAAACTGGATCCACTATATCCTTGTCCGAGGGAGGAGAGTGAACCATGTGAGAGAGACGAGAACCACTCATTGCATTCATCACTTCCCTCTGCAGATTACTCCTTATCCCACCTCTGTGTGAAGCATTCACTTCCATCCGATACCCACACTCTTTTGACTCAAAACAATGGAAAGTGAGAAGGCTGCTTCATTGCTTTTCCATCTCTGGCTCATGCATGAAAAGACTATTCTGAACCAGCACTTACAGGAAGTACCAAAAACCTCAGGAGACGTTTCCAATGCATTTTCACTGGCTGTTCAAGACATTTCCGACAGGTTTCTGCTGAAGACCCAAACATGTGGGTGTGTATCTGAACTGAACCCAAATCTTTGGAATTTTACACCTCTCTCCTGCAGATCTCACCGTGCATGCTTCAACTTGCCACTCCCTGAGGTGCTGTCTCCTGGGGGAGTGCACGTCAACTTCACATACACCTGTTCCACAGCCCATAGCAGCCCCACGGTGCTTCCTCCGACTGTGTCTGGGATTCTCCGAGTCATTCTGGATGATCTGGGCAACCGCCCGGCTTTCAGAGCAAGCCCCCAGGAGTGCTTCACAGTTGGATGATCATAGCAGGGATTTGTAATAAATCCACTGGGAAGCAACTCTGAACAGGTACCAGCTAGAAGGACAATTAGAGGGCACACTGTGCCAGGAGATTCTGCCAGTTTTTACCTGTTAAAGCAATTGAGAAAGAGACCTGTACTTGCTGAAGAATGTACTTGTGCATGCATGCATCCTGTGGGAGGGTGAGCAGGTGCTTGCGAGCCACAGTTACATTCTGAACAATGCTTTCTGTCTCCAACTTTGAAAGAATGCTTGCTTGCTCAAACCTTCTGACCATAGAAGGGGAAATGGCGTGTATCAACCAGGAGCCTGATGGAGTGATCAGCATTTCAGAATGGAAGAAAGTGTTCACCAGTGAACATGAATTTCCATAGCAGAGAATTGTGGAATTGTCTTTTTTTTTTTTCTGGTTTAAACCAAGTAGCTTCAGATTATTCTTCCAAACACCTCCCTGCCAAACAGTAGGGAAGGAGCCAGACCTGAAAACCAAAGCCCAGGAATACACCATCTGTTATTGGCTCACCCTCAGTCCTGGGGTCTGCCCGGAAGCACTGTGTCCCCCTGTGCTGGCCTGAAAGGACCCCACTGAGGGAACAAAGAAACAATAAAGTAATTCATGGTGTAACCCTGCTGAGAAATGAATCCTGTTTCAAGCCAAATCTAATTGCACAGAGACACTTAAATTAGTGCCTAGGTGATAATAGATAAGGAATGCTTTCATGATGCCTCAACGCCTGCCTACCAAGGCTCTTGTCAAGAGCAAGAGCAGGCAGAGCACTTTGTTAATGCACATGCTAATGGGGATTGCATCAGTCTATTCTACAGACTAATTTACTATTAGAAGGAAACACGTGCTTGCGCACGCGCACGCACACACACACACACACACACACACACACACACACACACACACGACAAGCTTTCATGACAAAGAAAAAAACATTTGAGGAATTTTTGAGATTCCTCTAGCTGTTACCTTCCACTGGGATATGAACTCCCTCCATCTTCTTCTCCCATGTTAAGTCTAAACAGCTGCTCCCACTGAGAAATTGGAGTACCAGGCCTTCAGCATCTGGTATCAGTCAAAGCCCAGGTGAATCCTGCACTTCTGTTCTCACAGTTAATTGGCCAGCAAAGCCACTTGCACGTGGCAAGTGGCCACCTGTCTGTTATTGGTCTGTGGTCTGTGGTCCAGCCCATTGTGGTGAGTATCGTGGTTTTCTCCTAGATGTTCATTCCATGAAGGTTCCATCTTGAATGCTGTCAACTTAGTGCCCTCCCTGCTCCCTCCTCTGAGGTATTTTTGCATTGTACTTGCCCAACTAGCAGACTACTTACACACCTAAGTCAGGGAAATGTATGTTCTTCTAGTACAGGCTGTCAGCAATCCAAGGTCTCCTTCCAAAGCTCAAAAATAGTGAAAGATATTGGAAATAAGGCAGCTGCAGAAGTACCACTTTTAACTTGATCAGGGACACCCAGATACAGGAACAAGTAGCAGCAAGATGGGAGACCAAACTGCTGTGCATGGATGGCGAGTACGCGATGTCAAGCACAGGTGATGCGCCCAGTGGAGTCCCAGTACAGGCAATTGCCACCTGGAGAACGGAACTCAACCCACTCAGTCTTGTGACACTGGTTACGCCATAAAACAGAGGCTCTTCTCTGCCTGTATAACCATCTCTAATCTACATGATTTTAATAGAAAATGACATTTGTATTTAAAACGATCTCAGGAAAGGCCCCTCAGCTGAGAAATTCCAGCCTGAAACAGGCACCCGGGCCTACCAGCAGAATGTCACCCTCTTTTCGGTAACTTTCAATTCAAACACATTCACTTGTAAAACCTTACCTAGGGTTTTAAAAGGGGTGACAACCTTGTTAAAGGGGTAGAATGGGTGGGATGGGCAGAGATTCAAAAGGTCAATCCCTTCACTAGACATGCACCTGAACAGAACTCTGTTTGGAAAAGTGATGCCAGCTCTCTGACAGTCGTCTTCTTCGTGTGAGCAAGTGCCAGGCAGGACACAAAGGATGCCAGCTGTGCTTATAACCTCATCCACCACAGTTCCCTGAGACTTCCAGTGTGTAGGAAACCCCTTCCTACACAAGCCCAAGGGTTCAAGATCACTCAGATCCCATCCCGGAACTGCTGCCTTACGTGCAGGTGTGCATGCCAGACAAAACCCTGTCCCAGTGGAAGACACTTTCAAAGTGCACTGTCCTACTCTTCAAAGCCAGTCTCCAAACCTGGGGATTTCACAGGGGCCTCTTCATGTTTTCCATCATTTTGTTTCCAGAATGCAACAGTAGCCCAAAGGTTCTCATGGCTATGTGGCTGATGGGCTTCTTGCAAATGACCTTGCTATTTCAGTTACTTTTGAATGGGTACGCAGTTTTCAATCTTTGCAGTGGGTGGCTCCACCTATGTCAAGACGGGCTAGCTGCAGCCCTGCCTGCCAGCCGGTGCTTCCTGCCACTCGGCCTGCCTCATGTGTAATTGCTGCAGTGATGAAGGCTTTACAGTGCTCTTGGTAGCTAGCAGCTGTTCCCTCCTTTGGTCTCATAGCACTTAGATGGCAGATGACATTATTACCTCAGCTTTACAGAGGAAGAAAAAGGGCCATGGCATTGGTGGAGTTAGATGCAATAGCTGAGGGGACTTCAGAATGTTTGAAAATCAGGATTAAAAGATAAACTTCAGGCAGGTGTTTGACCCTGTGGTGAAGCTATTTGCATCCTGGGTTGTAGTCCTGCCCCCCCCCCCGCCCCATTCCAGCTTCTTGCTAAAATGCACTGTGGCAGACAGCAGTAATGGCTCCAGTAGTTGGTCTCTGCCCACTCAGGAGGGAGATCTATAATGAGTCCCTGGCTCCAGGTTTCAGCCAGGTTCAGCAACCGCTGTCACAGGCATCAGGAGAGTGAATTAAGGGATGGAAGCTTTATACCTCTCTGTCTTTTGCATTGTCCATTAGATAGATAGATAGATAGATAGATAGATAGATAGATAGATAGATAGATAGATAGATAGATCAATCTACCTCACAAATCATTTCAAAAATAAAAAAACTAAAGTGTATTTTAGGGCCCGACACATTAGCCCAGTAGATAAAGTCCTTACCTTGCACTCCCGGGATCGCATATGGACACCAGTTCATTTCCCAGCTGCTCCACTTCCCTTCTAGTTTCCTGCTTGTGGCCTAGGAAAACAGTCGAGGACAGCCCGAAGTCTTGGAACCCTGCATCCTCTTGGGAGAGCTGGGGGAGGCTCCTGGCTCCTGGCTTTAGATTGGCTCAGCTCCAGCTGTTGCGGCTACTTGGGGAGTGAACCAGTGAATGGAAGATCTTCCTCTCTGTCTCTCTTTCACTCTGTAAATCTGACTTTCCAATAAAAATAAATAAATATTTTTAAGTTCATTTTGGTGCAGAAATCATTTACATGTATGCATTATTTTCCCAATCATATGTATTTTCCATGAACATTTTGGGGACTCCAAGAGCAAGGAAGCAGCAAATCTGGTCCCTCATGCAGGTCACCCATCTCTACACAATCCACCGACAGGCCCTGGGAATAACATGCACACAAATTTATCAACAACTCCTTCCTTTGTGAGTTCTACAAGAGAGAACATGGAAACTACATAAATGCAAATAGTCTATGAAATAATTACAGCAAGGCTAGCAAGCACAGATTGCCATGGAAACACCTGACAGTAGCACCTTATAAGGTATGTGATTTCCCTCTATGGAAAAACACCCTCTTCAAAGGAAAACAGGAAGCACACAGTGCACGCCTTCTCCCTGGTCTGAATCTTTAATCCCTGCCTGGGACAGCTCACTATTTTCATGAGGAGCTGAAGATGTAACTTAGTCCCCAAAATCTTTCATCATTAGCTGGTTCTCCTGTAACATCCAATATCACTCCTACGTGCCACCTCAGTCTTTGCAAAGCAGTTTTCAAAGTGGCTTCCATTTTTCTAAGACACTATACATTTCCTTCAGTTAACACTAAACATTTTCCTATGTTTTAGAAAATAAAGCAGTAGTGCATGCTTCCCATGTCATGCAAGCATTTTTCCTGGGAATTTGTTTTTCAGAGAATATTCATCTCCAGGCAAATATTCTCCCTTCTATGAAACGAGGATGGTACAAAGATGGGTTGATAATGGAACAAAAGTAAACCAAGGGGAAGAAGTTGGACTGATTTGCTCTTCTACGGAGATTTTTTAAAATGTATTTCCTTAGTAGTATTGTTTATTTGATAGTTAGAATGCCAGACAAAGAGGCATAGAGAGATTGCCCATCTGTTATTGGTTCACTGCCCGAAGCATGTCATTGCCAAGATAGGGTCTGGCCCAAACCAGACAGCAGGAACTTAATCTGGGTCTCCCACATGTGTAGCATGGACCCAACTACTCGAGCCATCACTTTTTGCCTGCCAGAGTTTGCAACTGCAGGAGGCTGGAATGGAAACTGAAGCCATGACTTAAAACCAGGCACTCAGATGGTATGAAAGTGTCTCAAATGGCAGATTTATTACTGCACCAAATGCTTGCCCTCGTGCCCACAATAGCCAGTGCTGGGTCAGGACAAAGCCAGGAGATCGGAACTCTGTTTGGGTCTCCACCATGGGTAGCAAAGAGCCAACTACTTAAGCCATCATCTGCTGTCTCCCAGGATGTTCACTAGCAGGAAACTGGATCAGAAGCAGTATTAAGACTCATTTCCAGGCACTCTGATATGTGCCACAGGTGTCCTGATCGTGCAAACTCCTTGAGAACAGTGGTTAGGACATCACTTAGGATGCCTCCCTTTCATATCTGAAGTACCTGGGTTCAAGTTCTGCCTCCACTTCCTACTCCCGCTCCCTGCTAGTGCACTCCTCACATAGGCAGTAGGTGATGACTCAAGTATTTGAGTCCCTGACACCCAGAGATCAAATTTGGATCCTCCCAAACTTTGCCCTGGCCCAGCCCTGGATGTTGTGGGCATTTAGGCATTTCAAAGTGTCTCTCTTCTCCTCTCCTTTCCTCTCTCCTCTCTCCTCACCTCTCTGCTTCTTTCTTCTCTCCTTCCTCCTCTCCTTCTTTCAAATGAATGAAGATTAAATAAACCAAAATAATTTTTTAGACTAAAATCATTTAGTGCACCAATGCTACTGAGCAAACTAAAATATTCCATTCATTCACACTGCACTAACTATCCTACTATCAGCTAACATTACATGCAGCATATGTTTTGCATGACAGATAAGCAGACTGGGCCTTTGATATAATTTACACCCTTCCAGGCAGAAATTGTTATAACTACTTCATAGAACGTAGAAATGAATCGTGATAGCGACAAGCTTCCAGTGATGCTTGCTGCCTATCAAACATGATTCCACACACTTCATGAGCTGTGATGGATGCTTCCCACACATCAGTACTCAGAACCCGAGTCCCTACCATTTAGGGGATGAGTCCTGCCTTCGCTCAACACACACCCTGAGGCTTCCCTCTTTCCCTGTAGATGGGCCACGCAGTCCACAGGAGGTGACTCTGGAAATAGTTCACACAGCTCCCCCGTACCCAGTGCTTGAGCTGCCACTTGTGGCAGCACTGGACTCAGAACCAGAGCTTGAGTCTTGTGGAGGTCCAGCCCTTTGAATTCCTGCTCTTTTATAAATCTCCTCTTCCAGATGTGCTGTGATAATTTTCTGGCAAGCTTATAGCCTTCTTAAAGTACACTGGTGACCGCCCATGATGTTTGTACTGAAGAATCCTGACACATGTCCCCACAACAACCAAAGGAGGTGTGGCTACCTGCACTATGCCCTCATTATGCTCATTGGCCCGACCAACCTGACTCCAAACATTTGCCAAGCAACCCCGAGTGCTGCCATGGATTGGCTTCAGTGCCTTTGCTTGCCCTTCTTTGTGCTCAGTGCACAGCACAGGGGAGCCAGGAAGACCCTGAAGAGCAGCTTCCAGAGGCTGGAGTATTCAACACCTCAGAGTCCTAGAATCATTCCATTGCTCCACTTGTCCCACCTCTGATTCTGGACAACAAGCTTTCCCTCCCCTAGTAGAGCCCTGACCTCTCTCCCTTTCCCCCTGTCTTGATCTCAATACTCAGAGGGTCCTGCAGACTAGAATGTCACCTACGACCCACTTCCAGGAGGCAGGTTCCTTAGCCCCAGCAGGGAGTCAAGGCCTCACTGCCCCCTCCCTTCGTCCCCCGCACCTGCAGTAGGGTGGGAGAAGTACTTCTTATTTAAATCTCCCGATATTTCCAAACGTCTCAGACCTCTCAGCCTCCCAGGCTCTGCATAAAGGTGCAGTGTTTCTCCTTCACAAACAGCACACTGTACCTCCCTTTGTATCAAGGCAAGGGTCACCAAATGCCCATGGAAAACAGCCTTTCCATTGAGAAACCCTGTGGTCCTGGGTCTTCCCTGGCCCGAGGAAAGCTCCAGCGAAGGTGTAATGTGGAGAATGACTTCCACCTTCCCTGTGTGCCCAGCACAGAGAGGACAGAAGGCAGATTGGTTCCCTGGCCCCAGGGGTATCTGAAGACACAGGAAATGGGGCAGACCCCTGTTGCACAGAGTAGCCCCAGGCAGCAGCTCCTGAAGGCCCTAGAACCCCATCAATGGCATCTCTAAGTGGAAATGAAAGAGGGGTCTCACTCCTGTTGTTTTCCTTCCCTAGTTCTGAAACAGTTCATTTTACTTCCCTGCAGGTTACCCATTGCCAGAGAGGAGTTGCTGAGGAGTCAAAGGATAGTTCCATGCAAAGGAAAGGGAGGAAGAGGAGGATGGGGGAAAAGTTCTTACTTTTGCTTTCTGTTGGCAGGGGTCTGTCGAGTGGCCAAGCTGCAATAGGTTATCAGGCGCATGTTTGGTGTGGAGACTACACTGGGATGATTCAACAACCTCTTGAGGGCTTGGCTTCAGACGCCCCTAGCTCTCTGTGCTCTTGCAGACACAGCTTTTTAAGTGAATCAAATTCATTAAAGGAAGGCTATTTTTCTAAGCCCTGAGACAAAAATCAATTATTCCATGTTATTTCCTTATGGGACGCCCCCCCCCCATATTGTATATGCTTTGTGTCCTTGTATACAACGGAAGCTTACGTTAACATAATTAAAATCTATATAACCAACATTTTTTATGGACACCAACTGACATTTTGTATTCCTTTGTATTTTTGCCACAGAAAAGAAAGCTCCTGCTAGGTCATTTGTGTTAACAAATGTAGAACTGCTTTCAACTGAAACTTTACAGAACATATTTAAGGAAAAGGACAGAAAAACCCTGGTGAATATTGACACCAATGACTCCTGATGTCCTATTGAAGTACTGCTTGGAAAAGATACCTTCTAAAACAGACCACCGTGGAAAGCAGCCACCCCCAGACACAGCATCTACCCCTTACTACAAGAAGATTTCTGAAAACATCACCCCAACTACTTCCCCTGGTTGGTGGCCCTAATATCAGGAAACCACTGGTTGAATCTTTGGGAAAAGGGAGTCTTAGAGAAAGAGTGAGGGGAAGAACATTCTTTGATGTGGCCTTTCTTGGACTGGAGGTTGGAAAATCTCCAGGACAGGGTAGGAAGGAGGGTCTAATCTGTCTCACCCTACCACAGAGGCTCAATGCCATCATTGTGCTTAACTCCTTTTGTTTGAAATGTATGCTTGGAAATGTTTCGTTAAGATGCAACTGCCCTAAGACTGTGGGGCTGAATGGAAGCGGCATGACTAGGCAGTCTTAGCCGACCACAGGCATGCCTTAGGGTGGGTGTGAGGCACAGGCGCAAACGGATCCACCAAGGCCTTGCCCTTCCCTCCGTCTTGCCTCTGCCAGCTCTCATTCAGTGCAAAGAGAATGTGTGAGGAATGTTGTGCAGCTTTCCTTGTTACTCCTCACTTCCAAAACCTACATTGGAAAGCTTCGGATGGAATAGCTGATTGTGTGCAATAAGCGAAAGAAATGGAGGGTCATTGCCAAACACCCAGAAACTGACACAGAGGTATCAGGAGTGTCTGCTGATACCACAGCTTATCAACAACTTAAAAACAAAGATAGGATAAGGATAGGAGGGAGGGAGGGAGAGAAGGAAGAGGGAAGGGGAGGGGAGGAAAGGGGGAGAGAAGGGAAGGGGGAAAGAAAACAAGAAAGAGGAAAAGAGAGAAGGGCAAGCAGGTGGAGAGGAGGGATAAAACCAGAGAAAGGTACTGAACTTGAGAAGCCACTCAGTTCGTGGATCTCACATGTCCTTGCCAAAGCTTGTTTCAAGGGAAAAGCATTGCTGAGCCCTTCTGCTAGATTCCTAATTACAACTTGTACCATCCCCTTGTCCTCCAGGGACAGCCCCAGCTACAGTTCACCCTTGGCATTCCCCCTTGTCTCCAGCCTGGGTGCTCCTTGAGGGCTCAGAGGAAATCCATCTTCCATGGGAGTGGTGAGAGGATGCAGAGGTGGGGGGAGACCCAAGTTTAAACATGAAGAAACTGAAAACAGATGCGTGGCAAGGAGGCCAGGCCGGTGAGACCGAAGAGACCAAAGGTGCTTCCCTCCCACCCCCACAACTCCCAACACCCACCCCCACCCCCATCCCCGTGGCCAGTGTTTCCCAGGAAGGGACCAGCGCTGCTCTGGGTGGAAACCTCCCTTGGAAGGTCCCAGCCCTGCAAAGTGCCTTCAGTTCATTGCAACAGCCAGGGGAAGCAGGGAAGTGGCGGAGCCCTGGAAACCTGAGGGCAGGCAAGGGAGAGGCCGTGTTTGTGTGCAGGCACAGTGAGTGGCTTGCCAAGAGTGAGCCTCCCAGCCTGGCCCAGGGTCCAGGCGGCCTGAGCAGACCGGCAACAGGGAGCCGGCCTGGGCGGGAAGCTGTTGTGTGCACAGAGGGGTTGGACCCGCCGGACACTGTAGGCCATTGTGGACGCGGCCTGCCGGGCACAGGGCAAAGCCGGCCATCCATCACCAGGTTGCTGGCCGCTGCCAAGCCGCTAGCAGGCCAGCACAGGCGCCACCCCACCTCTCCAGCCCTAGGTCAGCTGCAGGGGCTGAGGGATGACGTCAGCTCCCCACCCCCTCCCCCCCATACGGCCTTCCCCCTCCAGTGCCTGGAGGAAAGACAGAAGCTTCAAGAAGGTTGGGGCTAACATCCCAAGGCCATAGGCAGGTATCCAGGGGTCTCTAGTTCTGCTTGGCCACTGACCATGGAGGGGACCATGCTGCAGCATAAAGTGCCTTCCAGAGCTATTGCCAACCCACTTCAGCACAAGCTTTTTATAGCCATCTTCACGCAACTGCCTGTGGACCTGCTTTTCCAAGACGGGTGTGGGGTGGTGAGAGGGCACAACTTTTCCTTGTGGCACAGAGGAATTTGGGAGGGAGGCCACAGGTCCTGTTACTGGAACTGTGTGGGCTGGGCCGGATGCACAGCACTAGCCAACCCAGGCCAGGGCGCGGACAGAGGCAGAAGCAGCACCCTTGGAGGGAGCAGTGGCACTCACGTGACCCCGCACGCCCATCATAGTGCACGCTGGGGCAGTTTTACGCCCCTCCGGGTTGGCCACTCAGATACACAGCAACCAAAAGAAAATCTCCCTACTGCCTGCCAGGAAGCATCTCAGACAAGTCCTGGTGTGCTGCTTCAAAATAAGCTGAAGGAATTCCAGGCCCTGGTGGTAGGGACATAGGAGTCCGAATCAGTGGAGAGGCCAGCTTAGGCGGTGAACTGCTCCTGTGTGCTGCATGATCTATGGAAGAGGGCAGGCTTGGGCAATGCTCTCAGCTTCAGTATCCCAATCGAAACAGGCACAGATGCTACCAGAGTGATCACAGGCCCTGGCACTTGCCTGCCTCAGGAGGGGGAGGAACCCAAGCGGACAAAAGCCCTGGCGACCTGAACCAACTGACACCCCAAGGTCTAGCCTCGAGCTTTACAATTGAGACACAGAGAGCTATGTAGAAGCATACAACAAAATAGTGGTTTTTTATTTTTTTAACCAGTGCTTTGGGGTTTTACCAACTCTTATAACTTCTTGAGAATGTCTGCTACTATTTCAGGCATCCATCTTCAACATACCCTATGGGCCTACAATGGTGCTGGCCTTTCTCTTGCACCCGCCACCTGAACTCAGATGAATTGGCACACACATTTTACAGCCGCTGGGATGTGAGGGAGGGAGGGTGTCAACTGCCTGCTTTCTTAAAGACCAAATATCCCCCAGCCAACATGCTCTGTTCTTCAGGCAGAGGCCCATATACACTGGTTCAATGAGCTTTCATTAAAAATAAATACATAACCTTGAGCACAGAAATGCATTCATTCAGGGTACGGATACACTACCTCAAGGGGTAAAAATTTCATTTTTATTCTAGCTACAGCAGAATTCCTGGCATCCTGGAGAAACAGAAAGAATGAGCTCTTGGGGGAATAAATTTATATGGAAAACCAACCTAGCAAATCTGTTTAAACGAAGGAAACTAAGTGGATGTGGCTGATTGCCTTGAAATTGTTTAGAATACTTAAAGGCTCTGTCTCTTTGAACTGATGATCTAGAAAGGTCTTCATTTATAAGCATAGGGGTATGCCTGAGCTACACGGATTTCAAAACAGCCCATCTGACTTTGCCATGCTTTGATGTGAGGCCCTAGCCTCATTTCATAGAAGAAGAAACTCCAGGTTAAGAAAGCTTGGATGAGTACTTCAGTTGGACCTCTAAAGAATGGCAAAAATCCATCAAGTATTGTCAAATTATATTTGCTCTCCTTACCATAATAAAAGTGGAAAGGCAAATCAGTGAAAATGTCTTCTCCCATCATTCCTATTCCTCTTCCCAAAGAGAGCTCAGCTGTGGTTTGACTCTATCAAGATTGGTCCAGATCTGCGTTCCAGTTCAAGTCCTGTCCCATTTCTAAAGCAGCTCCCTGCTAATGGCCTTGGGAAGGTGTGGAAGATGGCCCAAGTGATCTGGCCTCTGCCAACCATGTGGGAGATCTGGATGAAGTTCTGGCCCAGCCCTGGCTGTTGCAACCATCTGGGGAATGAATCAGTGCAAGAAAGCTCACTCTCCTCTCTCTTTCTCTTCCTCTGCTCCTCCCAATAACTGCCTTTCATTTTTTTTTTAAATCTTGAACACAGTTGCACAGATCTGAGCACAGGAGGCCATGAAGGTGACTCTTAAGGGATGAAGTCAGATTTGATCACAACAGTAATATTGCAAGAGCAATGACTGTAGGTATTGACAGTAATCATTTCTAGAATCTCAGACCTCCCAATTAGCACTGTTGTTCCACTAACAGTAAGGAGCCACAGGTCAGGTAGATAAAACACTGTGCCAAGAGTCCCACAGCTAATGAATAATTAATCAAGCCTTAAATATATGCTATCTGAGTCACTTTAGCCGCTAACCAATTAGACAAGATGGCTTGAACAATGAACATTGATGCCCTACAGTGCTGGAGAGTAGGAAGATCCAGATGCCAACAATTGTGACATCTGGCTAGAGCTCCCGAGTTGCAGGTGGCCATTCATGTGCTGTATTTTTATGTGGTGGAAAGAAAGAAAAGGTCACAGATTCTGCCCTCCCTTTGCCTTCTTGGGAGGACCCTAACCCCAGCATGAGGGCTCCACTGGCAGGGCTCATGTCTGTCTTACTACCCCTGAAAATCCTACCTCCAGGTACTGTGTCTGGGGCTTCATGTGAGTTTGAGGGCACACAGCCTCTGGATGAAGATTTCATGTCTGTAGTTTTTCTGTGTCCCCTGACTGTAGTCACTGATTGTGGTCTAGAGAAGAATAAAACAACATGGTCCCAAGAAAAGAGATGCAAGGCATCAGTTTGCTTTGTGCACAAGGGACAGCACCTGAAGGGGATGGTGCAGTGGCATAGAAAACTAATCCTCATCCTGAGCAACATCAGCAACCCATATGGACACCAATTTGATTCTTGGCTGCTCTGCTTCCAATCTTGCTCTCTGTCCATGGCCTGAAAAAACAACAGAACACAGCTCAAGACCTTTGGTTTCTGTACGCATGTGGGCAATCTGGAGGAAGCTCCTGGCTCCTGGCTTCAGATGCACCCAGCTCCAGAGGTTGCATCCTTTTGAGGAGTACACTAACAGATGGGAAATTTCTATCTTTCCCTCTCTCTTACTCTCACTCTGATTTTCAAATAAAAATCAATAAATTTTTACAAAAAAATATAAAAAGAATAGAACCTGATAACATCATGGACAAATCAAAGACAGATGCATACAGTGGCTAGATAGCTGGATCTTTCTAGAAATATATATATAACTTACCACATAGACGCTATGCTGTCCTTAGGCTTGTATCTCACTGATAAGCCATCTGAGCAGTGAGGACCAATAGCAGAATGCACAGTCCTGGATTCAGGTTGTGGGCTCTCAATCGTAGCCTTGGGGTGCTTGTGTAGCCTTTAAGATCTGATGGCTGCATCCATAGAAAAAAAGGATTGAGAAGCACTTAGTCTGTAGGTTTAATAGTACTATGTGAGTATGAGTGCTTTGAGCAGAGCCAGACACTCAGTAAATATCAGTCCTTCTCACAAGCCTACAGCCAGTAAAAAATAAATAAATAAATAAACTGTTTAACTAAAATGAAATGAGATAAGGATCCCTCTCCAAAATTCTTGCTATTTTATTTGACCAGGAGCTAGATTTTCAGACTCTTCTCAGTTTGTTTTTTTGATACTAACCAACTTACACAAAAAAGTTCAGTCCTCACTGGAAACCTGGTTTGAATGAAGGAATTCACACTCTAAAAATAAAAAGGGTGTCTGCCAATGCTAAGCTAAAGAAGTATTGTGTGACTTCACTTGGATCCTTTTCCTTCAACACAAGCCCAAATGAAAATAATCCTATATGATTGGAAGCTCTCATTGCTTGCTGACCAGCCCCTGCGAGGTCCTGCAGCCTGGACTCTGTGTCTTGGGAGATGGAAGAATGTGGCTTAGGAGGCCCAGGACCTACCTGGGTCTCTTCTGCACTGCCATAATTGCTAGGGGTTAGCAAAACTGCAGGAACTGCAGGTGGGGAGGGATGAAGAGGGCAAAACTGCATCAGGCCTTTCATAGCTAAATTGAGATTTGTTCCTGTTAAACAAAGGTAAATGCAAAAGTACATACGGCTTACACACTTGATGTAAACCTTCATGCCAAATGCTAGTTGCAAGCATTCTCTGCACAGCCAAGGTACAAGGTATCTCCCTCAAAAAATAAATAAATAAATAAGTAAATCACAGGGTTGGACGCAGCATGATAACCTAGTGGCTAAATCTTCTCCTTGCATGTGCCCGAGATTCCTAATGGGCATCAATTCATGTCCTAAATGTGCCACTTCACATACTGCTTCCTGTTTGTGGTCTGCAAAAGCAGTGGAAGATGGCCCAAAAGCTTTGGGACACTGTACCTGACTCCTGGCTCCCAGCTTCAGATTGGCTCAGCTCCAGCCATTACTACTACTTAGGGAGTGAACCAGCGATTGGAAGATCTTTCTCTTTGTCTCTCCTTCTCTCTGTGTATCTGCCTTTCCAATTAAAAAAAAAAATCTTAAAAAAGAGAGAGAGAGAAGAAAGAAAACAAGCACAGGGTTGTCCCCAGGACAGAGGACCCTTCTTCCTCTTCGCACAACAGCCCTGCATGGGGCAAGCCAGCCAAGCTGCTTCTAGCAGCCCTGGAACTGAGAAAAATCCACCAGGAGTTCATGACCTGATCCTGGCAGAAATCTCACGTATGGAGGCTCCTGATAAACTTGGGCAGCATAAGGGAAAATGGTAGAAACTCGACACATTCTCAGCAAGCATTTTTGTCAGCTCCTTTGGCATACAGAGACCCATACCTAATCTCTAAGTGGTCTGTATTTATGATAAAAGATCCCAGAAATACACATCTATTTGAGGAAGAACTTTGTTTTAAAACAATTCTGCTTATTCTGGTGAGAGTTTCTCAGTGGGATGTGGAGGAAGATGGAGTGAGCAAACAAACAGACCCACATCTGGCTGGGAGCCAAAACAGCCCACCATCACTGGCATGTCTGGATAATGGATTAGCCTGTGAATTCCTCAAGGACACTGGCCATGGCTTCCATTTCCTTTGCTCCCTACCCCCACAACCCTACCACCTCGTACAACAACCTGCATAAAATCAATAGCCAGAGCCAGTGTCAGTTATTCAAAATTCAGATCCTAGTATCCAAGGGCCACATTTACTTGGACAATGTACAAACGATTTTCAAAAGTTCCTGGAAGAGGCATGGGTTCAACATTTCTTAAATCAAAATAAGTTTATTTTTCTTTCAATTCCATTTTGCAAGAACTTTTGCCTTTCATTTTTTTTATATTTATTTATTGGAAAGAGAGGTTACAGAGGGAGGGAGGGAGAGTAGGAAGAGGGAAGAGAGGAAAGGAGAGAAAGTGGGAGAGAAAGATGGATCTTCTGGTCTACTCCCCAAGTGGCCACAATGGCCAGGACTGGACCAAGCCAAAACCAGGAATCAGGAAATTCATTCAAGTCTCCCATGTTGGCACAGAGGTTTAAACATGTGGATCATCTGCTGCTGCTTTCCCAGGTTGCTGAATCAAAATAGATGGAGAGGTCTGGACTCAAGCCGGCACCCGTGTGGGATGCCAGTGTTGCAGGCCACAACTTCACTTGTTGTGTCACAACACCAGCCCCTCTAGGAACTCTTAAAAAAGATTTATTTGAGTGTCAGAGTAACTGAGAGAGATAGAAAGAAGAAGAGATAGGTCCTCAACATACTGGTTCATACCCCATGACCACACTATCCGGGTCTAAGACCAGTCTAAAGTCAGGAGCTAAGAAATCCATCATGGTCTTTCATATGAGTGGTGAGGACTTGAGCAATCATCTGCTTCTTCCCAGGCACATTAGCAGAGAACTGGATTGAAAACAGAGCTGGCCCTTAAAATCGTCCTCTGAAGTGGGAGTCTGTTATCCGAGAGGCGGCTTATCCTTCTGCGACACAATGCCAGGCCCTCAAGGAATTTTTTGAAGCCTCTTCATATGTTATTATAATATCCATGATTATGTCAATCTGCTCAGGGCTCTACGGATAGATGCATGTGCTTTAACAGATTTGTGTTGTGCGTCTAGATCACTCCGTCTTCATAAATGTTAAAGTGGCCAAAATCAGCAGCACTGGAAGACCTGGGTGGGCATAGTTAGTTCTCCTTTCCCCAGCATCTCCCAAAGGAGTTTCCGAATTTTCAACAATTATGTGAAACTGGAGAGTGATTAAATTTGTTTCTCCTCATGGGCAGCCAGAAAGAATCTATTCCTTTATTCCTATTACTTACTATGTATCAGCTCAGCTGCTTCAGTTGATAATGAAGAGGAGAAACTATGTAAAGAAAAGCATCAACTCTGCATATAACATACTTAATAGCGAGTATCAGCTGAAATCTGCATGAGAAAAATCAGAAGTCTGTGAAGAGAGACATCATTTCTAGAGAGGAAATATATTGTATGGCTTACTGTTGTCATTTTAAGCTGAAATACTATTTCTGGGGATGAGCTTCACCCAGCAGGCAAGATGCTCTTTGGGATACCTGTATTCCACATCAGAGTACCTGGAGTTCCACTGCCAACACAGCTTTGCCCTGGTGAATGGCCCTGAGGGGCAGTACGTGATGGCTCAAGAAGTTGGTTCCATAATCCCCGGGGAGCCCTGGATTGTGCCTTCATCTCCTGGCTGTTTGTGGGCATTTTGGGGAATGGATCCTGAAACTGGGAGTTTTCCTCTCCCACCACTTCCCGTAATAAATAAAACACAAACTTGTAAAACACATTAATTCTGTCTTTCAGGTTTTTTTTTTTTTAATTATATTCCCCAACATCCTTTTTTTTTTTTTTTTTTTTTTGCGATCATGTAACCATGTCTAGTTAATGAGATTTGGGTGAAATGAGGCACAGTTTCTGGCTCTGGCTCTCAAGCTTTGCTGTGTGATCCTCCATGTTCGAACTCACTGCATAGACGCTAGGGGAGGGAGTTGACGTCCTAGACAGAGCTGGAGAGAGGTGCTCTAAGCAAAGGGAGCAGCTTGCACCCTGGTTCAGCAGCAGGGGCTAGCCTGACATTCACAACTTGTGGTTCAAGGCTTTGAACCGAACAGAGGCTGTTTTGACGTTAAGCTGAGTGATCTGATTCCTTGATCATCCTTAGAACAATGACCTCCAAGTCCATTTTACCATGATTGTGTTAGTTAAAACCAATTGGATGTGTCTATCTAATATTTGTTCATTTGAAAAATACATATGCTATGTCTTATACATTAAATATCACACATGGCCAACTATATGTTGTAAGAGATAATTTAGAAGAGGCACATAAATATTTTAGTATTTTCTGCCCACATCTGAGTCCACTTCCTTCTCACCAGATAGTGAGAACAAGGATGGCAATGGTTTTGTTAATCACTATGTCCCAGGACTTAGTGCCTTGATTGAAACTTAGCATGTCTTCAACAAATGTTGAATAAATGCAAAGATAATTATTAGAGAACTCCACTTTTTTTCCCCATAAAATGATCCTCAGAGCAGGTATTCAACCCAGCAATGAAGACATCTTTTGAGACACTCACCTAGGTTTGAATCCCAGTTCATTTTAAAAAATATCTATTTATTTTTGTTAGAAAAAACAGGGTAGAGAGAGAAGGAGAGACAGAAAGAAAGAGAGGTTTCCATCTGCTAGGATGCTCCCCAGATGGCCTCAAAGGCCAGAGCTGGGCAAGTGTGAAGCCAGGAGCTTCTTCCAGATCTCCCACATGGCATCAGGGTCCCAAGGACTTGGGTCATCCTCTACTTCTTTTCCAGGCCATTAGCAGAGAATGTATTGGAAATAACACAGCTGAGACTAGACCATATGTGATGCCAGTGATGCAGGCAGACGCTTAGCTTGCCATACCATGATGCCAACCCCCAGCCCATCTCTCCCCCCAC
This sequence comes from Ochotona curzoniae, assembly GCF_017591425.1. Taxonomy (NCBI): domain Eukaryota; kingdom Metazoa; phylum Chordata; class Mammalia; order Lagomorpha; family Ochotonidae; genus Ochotona; species Ochotona curzoniae. The sequence goes on from NW_024465419.1 coordinate 7,912,186, forward strand.
CGCCCCAGCCCAGTTCTACTTTTGATTCCAGCTTCTTCCTGTTGTTTACCTTGGGGAGGCAGTAGTGATGGTACAAGTTATCAGATCCCTGCTACAATGTAAGAGACCTGAACAGAGTTCTCATCTCCTAACTTCAGCCCTGGGGCACTCATGACCATTGCCAGACTTTGGAGGGTAAACCAGCAATGAGATATCTCTCTCTCTCTCTCTTCCACTTCCATTCTCTCTCTCTCTCTCATAAATAAATGAAGACAAATTTCAAAGAAAATCTCTATTGGCAGTAAAATTTTAGAGTTGTACAAATAGGTAACAATTTGCTTTTTTCAGAAAAGTGAGTGATCTTAGGGCCTATCAGTGCTGTCAGTGGGAAGCAGGACCATGTGAGAAGACAGGGCACTGGAGTATCTGGCACACAGAGAAGCTCACATTTAGCTGCACATGTTCCCTTCATTGTTCAAACCTCATATGTAATACACTGCTTCAGAACCAGGAGTAGCAGTGAGGGACAACATAGACTTTGCTTCATATGTCTGGGTTGGGCTGGAGGTACACTCACCCTCAGGCTGGCCACCCTCACTGACATGCCTCTGGGTCAGCACCCGCCAGGAATGCCCCTCCACCCAGAGGAAACCAGAAGCCCATAACACAGAAGGACGGTGTGTCCAAGAGATGAATCAAAACTCAGCATGTGTGCTACAGATCATGTTTTTCTTAATTTTTATAACTGATCCTTCCTGGCAATTATTAACTTTTTTTTCAAGCTGGAGGAGTGAATATTTCTCTTTTCTTTACTTTGTTGTTGTTGTTGTTTGTTTGAAAGGAAGAGCCACATAGAGAGGAGGAGAAACAGACTCCTCAATTCTGCTGGTTTACTCCCCAAATGGCCACAACACGCAGGGCTGGGCCAGGCCCAAGCCAAAACCTGCAGTTTTCCCTGGTGTGCCACATAGGCTCAGGGTCCTTCTGCTCTGCCAGGCACATGAGCAGGGTGCTGGATGGGAAGTAGAGCAGCCAGGACTCAACAGGATCTCTTGGAGCAAGAGCAATGATGCTTCAGGATGAGAAGGAGAAGTGAGACTCACAGTCCCTGGGGATCTTGGTGTTTGTCTTTGTGCTCTCTAAACCCCATGAGTCCACAGAAAACACCACGTGGATTTGTCCTCCCAGCAGTCCTTCAGTTTGGAAGCAGGAACGGAATACTCCCCAAACAGTGTGTTTCCCACAAATTCCTGTTCATTTGAGTCTGGTTCAGGATTCTCCCCATGAGTTACAATGAAGTCAAACAAAAAGGGTGGCCCTGCAGAGTCTCCAAGCCCTGACTTGTCTCCAGCATCAAGAACACCTGCTTCCAGCATGGGCCGTTAGCCAAGTGGGGACAATACAAACTAAGATGCCCACACTCTAAATTGGAGTACCTGGATTTCCATCTTGGGCTCCAGATTCCATCTTTGTATCTGTGCAGACCCTGGGAGGTGTTGTGATGACCCAAGTGATTGATTTCCTGTCCTCATGTGGGAGACCAGAATTGAGTACCTAGCTCCTGGTTTCTAAACCTTGATGCTGAGGAGATTCGAGGAGTGAACCAGCAGATGTGGTTTCTCACCACTCTACCTCTTTCTCTCTGCCTCTCAAATAATATTTAAGATACTCTCTCTGCCTCTCAATATTTTTAAATTTATTTTTATTAGATAGTCAGATATACAAAGAAGAGGAGAGACAGAAAGACAACAGCCAGAGCTGAGCCAATCCAAAGCCAGGAGCTAGGAGCTTTCTTCCAGATCTCCTATGCAGGCATAGGGTATCAAGGCTTTGGGCCATCCTCGACAGCTTTCCCAGGCCACAAGCAGGGAGCTGGATGGGAAGCAGAGTCACCAGTACATGAACCGGCACCCGTATGGCATCCCGGTGCATGCACAGTGAGGATTTTAGCCACTAGGTTACTGCACTGGGCCCAAGTCAATACTTTTTTTTTTTTCCAAAGATCTATTTATTTATTTTTATTGGAAAGGCAGATTCACAAAGAGAGAGACAGAAAAATCTTCTGTCTGTTGGTTCACTCCTCAAGTGGCCACAACTGCTAGAACTGAGCCAATCTGAAATCATGAGCCAGGAGCTTCCTCCAGGACTCCCATGCGGGTGCAGGGTCCCAAAACTTTGGGCCGTCCTTGACTGCTTTCCCAGGCCACAAGCAGGTGGATGGGTGGTAGAGCCCCGAAAGGGACCAGCACCATATGGGATCCTGACACAAGCAAGGCGAAGATTTTAGCCACTAGGCTATCACACTGAGCCCATAAATCAATACTTTGAGAAGAATTTCTTCTTGTTATAGTAGTATAAGGTTGGGGAGACCTCCCCAGTGAGTATCAAAGGTTTCATCTTATTTATGCTGAGTAGGATGCTTTCCTACAATGCGAGACACACTTGTGATCTATGAGTTTGTCAAAGCCACCAGAATGAGCAGCCTAAACTCTGTCTGATTCCCAGGAGGACAGAAGAATCCACTGACTGTATCAGAGTTCTCAGGGTGACCTGCAACAACTTACAGAGAGTGACAGCATCGAAAGCTTTGGCAGAGGCAACAGCAAAATTAAACCCTATGAACTAATTATCCACCTAACTCAAAGGGCAGGGCTTCGTGGGAAATGCATGATCCACAGCGTGCAGTGAAAGGCATTCAATAAACAGGTTTCACAATCACCAGGAAGCCAAGGGGCAGGAGCCGTGTGTGGGAACGCTGCCCGGTGGGGCCAAGGCTCTGTTAGGTGAGCTGAGCTGAGTACAGCCGGCTTGTCAGGACTCCCAGGGATGGGCCCAGGAGGAAGTGGCCCGGTGACAAAGCCGCACAGCAGGTTTGAGCTCCCAGCAGGTTCCCAGCCATGGAACACCCTGGGAAATATTCTCACGCTCTTGATAGGATGGGAACCTCGCATTGCCCTCATTGCTAAATCTACTCTGTAAAAGGACATTTATTGGAGTTCTCTCCTGCTCAACTGGAATGGGAACAGTAATCCATGTGGACCAGTGTTAAAAATCACAAATGACAGAGAAGCCTGACAAAGCCACAGACACTCAGACCATCATGCTTTCTTTCATTTTTATTGAATAGTGGGAGCATGCAGGCTGGGAATTAAGCCTTCAATAATAGCTTTTAAAGTAATATAATCAGTAAGTAATATTAAAAACAAAGCAAAAGTAAGACCTAGCCAAAGACTGCAGTCTTACAGACAACAGGTGCCACAAAGGGTTTCCTTTCTCCTTCCAAACAGCTCGACTTTCCAGGGAATATAGCTATAAAATGTGACACATACAATTATGTATATATAAACATGTATGTTTGTATGTATATAATACATGTGTTAAACAAATATATTGTTTATTACAAGTCACTTGTTTATATTATATACACATTATCAAGTATTTATCATCTATTTGCATAAACAACATAAACATATAATAAACTTATGTTCTACAAAGAGGGATATGTTGAGGTTGGCTTGGACTCTTTTTTAAGACACATTTATTTTTATTTGAAAAACAGAGTTACAGAGAGTGGAGAGACAGAGGGAGAGATCTTTCATCTGTTGGTTCACTCCCTAAATGGCCTCAGTGGCCAGGGCTGAGCCAATCCAAAACCAGAAGCCAGGATTTCTTCTGGGTCTCCCATGTGGGTACAGGGTCCCATGCCATTAGCCGGGAGCTGGATCAGAAGTAGAGTAGCAGGGACTCCAACAAGAACCCATATGGAGTGCCAGCAACAGCAGGCAGAGTATTAGTCTGTTATGCAACCGCACCAGCCCCTGAACTTTTTTTAAAAAAGATTTATTTTCTTTTTATTGGAAAGGCGGATATACAGAGAGGAGAGACAGAGAGGAAGATCTTCCATCCGATGATTCACTCCCCAAGTGAGCGCAACGGCCAATGCTATGCCAATCCCAAGCCAGGAGCCTCTTCTGGGTCTCCCACGCGGGTGCAGGGTCCCAAATCTTTGGGCTGTCCTCGACTGCTTTCCCGGGCCACAGGCAGGGAGCTGGATGGGAAGTGGGGCTGCCAGGATTAGAACCGGAACCCATATGGGATCCCAGGCGTTCAAGGCCAGGACCTTAACCACTGGCCACTGCGCCGGGCCCAGCCCCTGAACTTTTAAAGCTTCTCAGGGCCAGTGACCTCTTGGTGGAAGGAGTCAGTAGCCTACTAGCAATCCATACTAAGCTTTTATCCCCAAAGTTCCTTAGTCTTTTTAATGGACTGATTAAAAATTGGAGTTATGAAATCATTACACATTCCATTTCATCATTCTATAAGTATTTCCTGAGCACCTGGTTGCAGCAGCAGTGCAGGCCCTAGAGTCCTGATGAGGAAGCCACAGCCTTTGTTCTGCCTACTTCATGGATCCCTGTGTGGAATACAGGAATCAGAAGCTTCCAGAAGGAAAGCATTGATGACCTCAAGGTCATACATCATGTCTCTAAATTTTATCCCAACTCCTCAAAATGTGTGCATAAAAACATACCTGTACACTTTAGAAACATCAATGTGAATAGTGTATTTTTAAGTGACTAGATTTGGACATAAATCCAGAATTGTCACCTCCAGATCTAGATAAAGATTTTTTTAAAATGATGCACAATTCTGTGGCTACCTTCAGGTATAGATTCCTTCCAAACTGGCCCTACAGTCCATTTTCCTTAGGATGTGTAAGTAACATGGATTCAGAAAGGTAGAGACAGAAAAACATGTAACATCACTGAATTCATAATCAAAATCAAACAATAGCTAGAAGAGTATTAAAGGCCACTATTGTTCCCATAGTCATCAAAGAAAATGCCAATATTAATATTAAGTAGACATTGATATTTAGCCAATGGTTAAGTTGCCCGTATTCCTTATCAGAGTGTCTAGATTTGGTGCCAAGGTCTAGTTCCTGACTCCAGTGTCTACTAACACAGGCCCTGATACATAAGTTGATGGCTCAAATAATCAGACTTCTGCCACTCACAGGAGACCTGGATGGAGTTTCTAGTTCCTGGTTTTGGCCTGGCTCAGGTCCAGCCATTGCTGGCATTTTAGGCATGAACCAGCAGAAGGGAATGTCATCTCTATTTTAAAGTTTTTATAAATTATAGATGACTTTAAGCCACATTTTAATATCACCCAAAGTCTTCTAGAAGGAAAAAAAACTAACCTTAATTTCTTTTTTAAATTATTGTGCTCTTATTTCTGCTAATGTTTGTGTAACAGAATGCCATACCAAATTTTATTTTTAAAAGATTCATTCATTTGAAAGTCAGAATTATGGAGAATGACAGAGGGAGGTTTTCATCCATTGATTCACTTCCCAAATGACTGAAGTGAATGGCCTGCATTGGGCTGGGCCAAAGCCAGGAGCTTCTTCCAGGTCTCTCATGATGTTGTGGAATCTTGGGCCATCCTCCACTGCTTCCCCAGGCCATCACGGAGTGATGGATCAGAAGTGGAGCAGCCAGGACTGTAACCAGCATCCATATTGGATGCTGGCATTGCAAATGGAGTGTTGATTCAATACACTACAACACAAACCATACACCAAATCTTAAAGTATTCTAAAAATTATTTTTTTCAAATAACTACCATCTTACTTTCCAAGTCTCAAATTAAAAAACTAAACAGTTTGAATTTGTTAGAACATATTTTTATATAAAAAACTGAGTATTTCCATCATTCTTAATTTCATGATAGGTGCTAACAGCAATTTTAAGAACTCATTTTAAAGACATACAGTTGTCTCTAAAGCATGGATTATAACAATGCTCTTAAAGCCCTGTGTTTGTTTAACAAGAAGTTGAATCCCTGATACGAATTGGATATACCCAGCTTTGAAATTTCCCAATCTTTTGACGATTGACTCATTCTAGAAAAATAGCAATAGATGACTATTAGGAATGGTTGAATGACATAGTTGCAAGCAGTTCCTACAGCTCTTTCCCAAGTGGGTGTTACTGCCAAAACACCCTGATATATCGCCTGCACACAGGGACCAATCACTTAGAATAGGAATCCAAACAGTTGGCTCTGGTGTTGTGCATGGTGTACTTAACATTTTCCCACATAACGTGGGAATCCCATAGGAGCAAGTCCCTAGTCTGAGATCTTTGCTATGAATCATTCTCACATCTCAGCTGTACCACACCCCCAAGATATCTTGCTATTAGCAAATTGTTACTGCAACAAAGAGAGAAGGCAGGCATGACCTTCCCTGGCTAGTTGGGTCCCAATCAAGCCAAGCAACACAGGCATGCCCTTTGGCTCAAGCCTAGCCTTAATTCTTGGGCTCCAATAGAGGCCCAACTTGGCAGGTAGGCACTTGGGAACTCTGCCAACTTTTGGCAACAAGCATCTACCTCTGGATAATAACACACTCTGAAGCAGGTGCTGGGTGACAAGATTCAGAACAGACTGTGTGAGATCCACTCAAGGCACCAGCTCCTAGTCAACCCTGACACAGAGTTGTGCCTTAGCTATCCCAACTCCTTGCTCTCCAGGTGATCCCATTGTTCCCAGAAAGTTCTCTGGGGACTTTCCTGGACTATCAGTTTACTGCAAGCTCTGACAGACTTTTCAGGAAGCAAACCAAACAGCTCAGTGAACCTCTTTTATCTAAGCCATCCTTTTTCAGCATTCCAAGCGCAATAATTAACTTGTGATTTTCAGGTTGAGTCTCGGAATTAAATTCCAGAAGGAAAAAGAAATGTCATTTTAGAACAAAAAATTTGACCTTGCCCTCTAACCACATGGGTCATATCCCCAAATCCCAGCACTTCATGCAACATGTCTGTCTTATCACCAGTGTTTCTGAAGCACAAGGGATGCTTACAGAGTGGTTTTCAAGACCAGCTCCAAATGCAAGCCTGGATGTCCACTGCTCTGTGAATGAATGGATTCCAATCGGCAAATCCACAAAAGGCACCAAGTTTGCAGCAGTAGTAAAAAAATGCACTGTGTTGGGACAGGATCTGGTTTCTTTTGTGACTCCCCCTGCAAGGAGTCAGTTCAGACAAGCAATTAAGTAATGATGGTGACATAAATAATTTTGTTGTTGTTGTTGTTATGTTATCAGCTTGGAAATGTCCTTCAAATTCTACTTAAAATTGTCTTCGTACAATGCCATGTCTCCTCAAAACACAAATCAGAATAAGCTCCCCTGGAAGAGATGACAACATAATGGGAAGGTTACTGATCTGAGTGGAGTCCCTGCTACTGCCCTGGCATGTGACCTCTTCCATGACCTTGGCTTTCCATGCATAAAGTAAGGTCTGCGATCAACACAGTGAGGCTTCCACAACTCTCACTGTACCATTGCATCCCACCATTGGCAGCACTTGTTAAGAGACAAATTCCAGACCATTTTAGCAGACATAGTGAATTTAAATCTAGGAATGTGATCCTGGGACCCACATTTTAAAAAATAGATTTCCCTGTGGTCTTTATGCACAATGATGTTTGAGTATCAGTGATCTACAACTGAAAGGAAAGATTCACTTAAAATATTTCCCAGTACATGGTGTTTATGCCTCATAATAACTCCAGCCTTAACTTTTTTCTCTGCATCCCAAACTTACTATCAGCATGTATAAAGGTAGCATATACCTTTGGCTACAAAGATACAACTGGCTGAGTGTTTAGGATGTCCATACAAATCCATGAGTGAATTTTTAACACAGATTCCATGTGAACATTTGAGCCAGGGCCTTTGGGAAGTGATTTGTTCATGAGTGTGGAGCCCTCACAAACAGGATTAGTGCCTTTTTGAAGGGCTCTCCAGAGAGTTCTCCTGCCACATGAGATGATTAAGAGAATTCAGCATCTCACAAGCCAGACAAGGCCTTTTCCAGAACCTGGCTGTAATGGCTTCCGGAGCTGAGACTTCCACCCTCTAACCAGAAATCACTTTGGTGTTTTGTTTTTGTTATTCAAGAAAAGTTTTATTTATTTTTATTGGAAAGACAGATTTACAGAAAAGGAAAGACAGAAAGAGAAAAATCTTTCATCCGCAGGTTCATTCCACAAATGGCCACAGTGACGGGAACTGAGCCAAGCTGAAGCCAGGACTTCTTCCAGGTCTCCCATGCTGGACAGGGACTCAAGGCTTTGGACTACGCTCTACTGTTCCCCAAGCCATAAGCAGGGAGCCGGGTGGAAAGTAAAGCAGCCGGGACACAAACCAGCACCTGTTTGGGATGTTGGCACTTGCAGTTAGAGGATTAACCAGTTGAGTCATCACACCAGCCCTCAGAAATAACTTTATTTCAATGATATTTCCCCAAATCCCCCAGTTCCAGGCATCCTTCCTTCCTGCTGCTTCCCTGGTGGGTAACTGCCACTCTGTTTTGAGCCCCAATGTCCTATAGAGGCACATCTGTGTCACCTGTGTAAATTTTTAAGTCACAAAGTCATGCATTTGCTATTGTTATCATTCTGTGAACCTCTGTCTCACTTTCTCTCTCATAAACAAAAAATTCCCCCCCTCTACTTTCAATCATACTTTGTTACAGAAGCTGGCAAGCTCTGGTTCAGTTTCCATTCCTGGACAAATGCCTGTGTCCATAAATCAAGGAAAACCCTGGAACACAGCTGTGTCCATCCATGTGCATGTTATTATGGATCTTCTCTTGCTACATCAGAGCTGAGTAGGTCTAACAGAGACCATACATATCACAAGATCTGAGTTCAAAAAAATAAAAATAATTTATTTACTTGAAAGACAGAAACAAAGAGATCTATCTGCTTGTTTACTCCCTACATGGTCTCAACAGCCAGATCTGAGTCAATCTGAAACCAGGAGCTGTGAATTACACCCAAGTCCTCCTTCACAGGTGTCAGGGATCCATATATTTGGGCCAACTTCTGCTGCCCTCCCAAGTGTATTAGCAGGAAGCTGGAATAAAGCTGGACCAGCTAGGACTCAGACCAACACTCCAACATAGGATCCCAACATCTTTTTTTAAGGATTTATTTATTTTTATTGAAAAGGAGAGATAGAGAGAAAGCTCTTTTATCCACTGGTTTACTCCCCTAAATGCTCACAATGGCCAGAACTAAGCCAATCCACAGCCAGCAGCCAGGAGATTCTTCTGGATTGTAGGGTCCCAATGCTTTGGATCATCTACAATGCTTTCGCAAGCCATAACAGGGAACTATTATGAGAAGTGGAACAGCCAGGACATGAACTAGCACCAATACAGGATGTTGGCATTTGCAGGTGGTGGATTACCCAGTAAAGTCATCACATTGGCCCCAGAATCCCAACTTCTTAAGCAGCTACTTAACCCATCAGACCACAACAGTGAGTCCAACACAGATTGTTTAATACTTGGCCCTTTCCTGAAACACTTGTTCATTCCTATGCCGCAGCATCTCCTATTCCTACTTCTTCTCACTGTTAAAAACAGATCTCTTAACTTTCTATTGGTTGTTGCCACAAAACCTAAGTCTAAGATGTAAGCATTTCAATGACTCTGCTCCGTGTTCTCTCTGCAGGATCCAGCAGATGTCTGGCTTTGCTGGTCCAAAGAGAGAGACGCTTCTGTTGCTCTGAAATGAGTCACTCCAGTCTGTATGTGTCAACTGTCTTCCCAAGTTGGTTGATACAAGGAGGTTAAAGAAAGAGGACAAGACTCATGTTACCTATCTGGTTGTAACTGTCCCCCTCTCAGAGGCAGAATGGTGCACTTCTTCTACTGGCTCCTGCATGCTCTTCATTGCTCGAGGAGGAGCTATCCTTTGGAGACTTCCAAGGGAGATCCCCTACATGATTTCCCATGTTGCATGTGTCTATCACAGCTTGACCTGATCTTCTTCCCTTCAGCTTCCACTACCAGAGCTACTTCTATCTGACATTTCCGTGCCCAGGGATATCTCTTTAAGATGTTAAGCACGGGGGAATTAGGATTATACCTCCACTATCCTTACCCTTCCTCTGCTTATCACTTGCACAAGGAGGACAACAAAGCTTGACCTTGACAAACGTTCAACTGGCCAATGATATGCAAGACTTGGACCTCCAGCTTGAGATTTGTCTACTTGTCTTGAAGGAAGAAGGAAAGGTGCGATAGGAAAAGAGGAAAGTGACTTTGCATCATCAATGCTAGCCTTTCCCTACAGTCTCCAAAGTGACCACTCTCTCAGCTCCCCCCAACTCCAGCTGCCCATTCAAAATTACTCTGTGTCAACTGAGGAGAGAAAGGTACAACAGAAATGGTAGTGAGAGAGTTCATTTCCCCCATTAGTCATCTCGCACAACATCTTGACATCTTGCCCTGCCTAGTCTAGAGTCTAATTAATGGGCCTTGATACCAGTTCAATTACCTTCCACAAAAAGGTTGAAGAGCATTTGATGTACCCCAGCAAGTATTCAGATAAAACAAAGCTGTTATCAATAGAAACATTTAAGTTTTAGAGCAAACAGGATTGTGTCACACAGGAGCTCAGTCCCATTAAAAAAATTAAATAACAATAAGACAGATTGCTTTGACAGAGACAGAGAAGGAGAGAGCGCTTCCATCTGCTAGTTCAATCTCCAAATGCTCCCAATTACTGGAGTAAGGCTGGGGGTTAGAGCCAAGATTTGGCAACACAATCTGGTTCTCCCACATGGGTGGCCAGAAGATGATTGCTTGAGTCATCTCCTCTGCCTCTAAGGCTCTGCATTGTCAGGAAGCTGGACGTAAGAGTGACGGCACAGAACTGAACCTAGGGACTCCAGTGTGGGAATGGGAAGCTGAACCACAAAGCTGAGCACCGACTCAGAGCAGGGTTTATTAATAGTGGCACTATTGGATCAAATCATTCCTCAGTGGGTTGGGGCTCTCCTGTACACTGTAGGACATTTGGTAGCTTCCCTGACCCCTAACCACAAGATGCCAGTGAACCCACCCCCAAAACTGCCTCTAACTATTACTAAATCAATGTGGTGTAAGTCCTGAATCCACAGCATCTACTAGGTTTATGTTAAGGAGACTCATAGGCTTGTTTATTTACATTTTACTTCTCATTTAAAGGAAACTTTCATATAATCAAACTCTAATTACTTTGCTAATGAACAATTACACTGAGAAACATCTGATAACTGTCACTTAACAAAATGACTATTAGGGCCAGGCACTGTGGCCAGTGGTTAAGGTCCTCGCCTTGCACGCCCTGGATCCCATATGGGCACCGGTTCTAATCCCGGCGGCCCTGCTTCCCATCCAATTTCCTGCCTGTGGCCCGGGAAAGCAGTCGAGGACAGCCCAAAGATTTGGGACCCTGCACCCACGTGGGAGACCTGGAAGAGGCTCCTGGCTTCGGATCGGCATAGCATCGGCCATTGCGCTCACTTGGGGAGTGAATCATCAGACGGAAGATCTTCCTCTTTGTCTCTCCTCTCTGTATATCCACCTTTCCAATAAAAAAAAAAATGACTATTTATACAAATAACATAAAGGTATCATACTGATTCCATTTCTATGGATTTATGTATCAGTTTTTCTGGTAGAAATGAATAGCCATGATTGGCTTTTCTACCAAGACCTTGTCCAATAGGTCATGGGGTAGAAGCCCAACTGACTGAGGCTCTGTGTGAGCCAATTCTGTTTGGTACCCCCACCCTTTTCTCCTAAGAGATAATTAAGCATTGCTGTCTTTTCAATATAGTAAAACAAAGGCCAAAGACAAATTAAATAATCCAAAGGGCACACAGCTTGTGTTTAGAAATGTAACCCAATTATATGAAGGTGAAATTCATGGAACTCTACATCACAGTCTGAGCTTTCTCATGGTCATGACTTCTGCTTCAGGCTGGTGCCTAGAGCTTTCCAACACAACAGTAAGACCTGTTTCACCACTGACTACTCTGGTTCTTTGAATTCATTTCAGAATGCTGTGGAACAATTTGTTAGTTTCTAGTCACTGTGTGCAACTTTGGAACAACATAGATGCCCTTACAAATTGAACAGGTAGGTCATGTAGGTCATCTTCCATGAATACATTCCATTCTAACATGCTATTTGCTATTCTATTGAATTTCAGAATTTTATGGGAATTAGCTGTTGTTGCTGATGGCTTTGACTAATATGTAGATAGCTATATATGTGTGTATATGTAACCTCTTTATATATATAGATATATACACATATACATATATAAATATATATAAATATTCATTCTCTTACATTCAGATAGCTCTTACCCAATCATACTCTAATCCAGCTCCTGGCTGGTTGACAATTCCACAGACATAAACATTACCTGTTCAGGTCTGTGTTCCCATATCTTGAACAAGCTGTCAGCTACCTTTCCTTAGAACAATGCAATGACTCATGATGAGCAAGCATGGCCCAATACAGAGGTTACACTCATCCTACAATTTTTAACATACATTTGTGATTACAAGAAGCAAATGGAAAGACAGAGCAAAAGAAGAAAGCAAGTTTTCAAATTTGTTTCTTTTCAGAAAACAAAGACTTCTGCAAACAAAATTGATACAGAAACCCAGTGTATTAAACAGATTAAAACTATTCTTTAGGTTAAACCCTTTGAATAAGGACCTAGAGTCTCAGCTGGCCACCCTTTAGCCTCCCATAATGGACACCCTTTGAAAACTCTGCAGAGTTCCAAGAACTTTCATAAACACAATTTTAAAATTGCTATCTGCTACAGGCAATTCTGGAAAGAGGAATAAAGACCTCAAGAGATCCACCCATTCATAAATGCCATAAGAATGGTGGGAAAAAAGTCAAGATCAACTCTTTTCAGAACTCTGGAAATTAATCAAAGCATTACAACGAACCAAGACATTGCCAAAAAATGACTAAATCTCAGCAAGAGCAGTGAGTTTTGTGGTGTTTTAATTCACCCTGCTCCCATCTCCACTGCTTGCATTTCCTAGTACTTCTATATCAGATTACCTCACACTGTGTGGCTTCAAACAACACTGATTTATTATTTATGTAAGTTGGAAGTTACACCTGGGTCTCACTAAAGTCAAATCACAATGGTGGAATAATTACATCCATTATGAAGGATCTGGGAAGATCCAATGCCCTTACCTTCTAATGCTCTTTAGGTTGCCTTGCTTCCTGGATTTATGGCCTCCTTCCATCTTCTGAGCCAACCAAAACAGGTTGAGACCTTCTCATACTGCATCAATCCACCTTCCTTTGTGCCTTCCACATCTACTCTTAAGCACCCTTGTGATTGTTCTAAGCACACAGCTAAGCCAGAATAATTTTGCCATCTTAACCTCAACTCATTAGCAAATTTAATTCCTTCTACAAACATAATTCCCCATGGCTATATAATAGTACATATGTATAGATTCTGGGACATCAAGACATTAATGTTTGAAGGGATGGGGTCACATTTATATGCCTAGCACACCTCTCCCCTCAGCCCCACAGCAGGATTGAAAATTATGAGCCTTACAATTATGTTTTCGAAGTGTGAGCAGGAAGGAAGGAGAAGCATTCTACTAATCAGTGGGAAGGGACAGAATGTGTTTGGATCTCTCCAGGGAGTTCCTTTTGCAGTTAAGTGTCACTATTTGACCTTCTGGCAGATCCCTGGAAAACTGTTCTCAGGCCTTCTCTCTGTTGTAAGTGACTAACTGTTCATGCTGTATGAATAGCTTTAGCCCAAAGGTCTTACTAAATGGTTAATGACAGCCATTTAATGTCACTTAACTGGTAGTGGTGGCAGTGAAGGCAATTACCATAAATCTTTACCTTAAATCTTAACAGGAAAATTAAAAAGATGAGATGTTTATAAACAGTTTTTGAAGAATTCTGATGTATTGCTGGGAAGTGTGCACCCTCAGGAAAACCTAATAAAGCTCTGATTTCTTTTTTAATATTACTTTTATTTGAAACGCAAATTTACAGAGAGAAGCAGAAAGAGAGACAGAGAGACACAGAGAGACAGAGAGACAGAATCTTCCATCCATTGGTTCACTCCCCCAACTGGTTGCAATGACCAGAGCTGAGCCAACCAGAAGCCAGGAGCCTGGAACTTCTTCCAGATCTCCCGCATGGGTGCAGAGGCCTAAGGACTTGAGCCATCTATCACTATTTTTCCAGGGCATAAGCAGAGAGCCGAATGGGAAGGGGAGCAAGTGGGACCCAAATCAGCACCCATATGGAATGCCAGCACTACAAGCAGGGGGATTAGTCTATTATAATATCATGCTGATTCCAAAGCTCTGATTTCTAAACTTTGTGTGACTTAAAGGTCTACTACAAATTCCAAGTGAAGACTAATGCCGAAGCATAAGCTGCTATATTGGTAAAACCCTGCCAAGGTACAGAACCCCTCAATAGGTCATAGCAGACTTACTGGCTAAAGTTACCTAAACCTCTGTCCATTCATTAGCCGCCTACTAAGCTAACAGTGACCTCAGTGGCCCTACATGACAGAGAATCTAAAATTTGCAGAATCACTTCAGGAAAGTCACTAAGCAAACAGCAGCAACAATACAATCCCTGAGTCGGGAGAGAGGAGAAAGGGAACCTAATTCAGTTTCCAACGAAATATACCAAACATACAAAGAAAACAGGGAAGTATGGCCCATGTATAGGCAAGAATGAATAATAGAAATCTCCCAATGACAAAGTTCAGATTTTGTGTTTAAAAGACTGTTTAAGCATTAGAAATATGCCCAAATAACTAATAGAAAATATATATAAGTAATTAAAGGTATAAGGATGCTGTTTTGACAAAAAAGAGAGTATCAAAACAAAATCACTTTAAAAAATAATCTGGGGCTATGTTGTGGTTTATCAGATTAAGTTACTGTCTGTAATGCCAGCATCCCATACGGATGCCAGTTCAGGTCCCGATGGCTTCACTTTCATTTAGCTCCCTATTTACCTAGGTAAGCAATGAAATATGGACCAAGAACTTAAGTGCCTGCTCCCATATGGGAGACCTGGACAGAATTCCATGCTCCTGGCTTCAGCCTGACTTAGCCCCAGTCGTTGCAGTCATTTGAAGAGTAAAGTAGTAGGTGAAAGATCTTCCTTTTCTCTCTCTCCCTTTCTCTCTCTCTCTCTCTGTCTCTCTCTGCCTATCAAATCAATCTTTTTTAAGTCAGAATTTGTATAAACATTAAAACTATAAATTTATTATAGAAGTTTAAAAGAACAATTCAGGTGACCAAAGAATCACTGAACCTAAAAACAGGTGAGCTGAAACCTCTCAGTGTGAGTAATAAAAACATAATAGTAAATGACAGAGTTTCAAAAACCTGTGGGTTAACATCAAATACAGCGACATATGTGCAAGAGAGGAAATGCTTGTGTAAATATTGAAGACATAATGAAGAGTTTCCAAATTTGGTGAAGGATATGAATTTATAAATCCAATCATATTGATGGATATATAGAGAGAGTTCCAAATCTAGTTAACTCATTATCAATCTAACAAAAGCCAAAGATACAAGAGTCTTGAAAACATTAACATTTCATCAGGGCCAGCATTGTGGTACAGCAAGTTGAGATGTCACTTTCCATGTTGGCAACCCATACTTACGTGTTGGTTCAAACCCTGGATGCTCTGCTTGTAATCCAACTCCCTGCCAATGTGCCTGAGAAGGCAGTAGAAGTTGCTTCAAGTACTTGGCTCCCTACCAATTATATCAGGGACCTAGATGGAGTTCCATGCTCCTGACCCATCCCTGGCCACTGCAGTCATTTAGAAAGTAATCCAGCAGACAGAAACCCTCCCTCTCTCTGTCACTCTTCCAGTCAAGTAAATAAGTGACTCTTTAGGGGAAAAATACTTATCAGAAACAAAAATTGTCAATAACGAGTATCAGCTAATATTTCTTCAGAATAAATGCAGACGATAAGTAAATGGAAACTAGAGAGGCCACTACCCATGGCATAGGTAGTTTCATTATCTGTGATGCCAGAATTGCATAAGGGCACCAGTTCATGTCCTAGCTGTTCCACTTTTGATCCATATCCTTGCTAATGTGTGTAGGAAAGCAGAAGATGATTCCTTTCACAAAGGGCTGCATCAGCCAAACTGAGCCAGACCAAAGTCAGGAGCCAAGAATCTGTTCCTGGTCTCCCACATGGGTGACAGAAGCTCAAGTAGTAAGGCCATCTTGTGTTCCCTTCTCAAATGCGTTAGCAGAAAGCTGGATCAGAGGCAGAGCAGCTGGGACTGCAACCAGGGCTCCAATATGGGATGTTAGCATCATAAGTGGCAGCCTAACACCATGTACATGGCAGCCCCGAGTATCAACTTTTTCTTAAGATATTATTTTTTTTATTGGAAAGTCAGATATACAGAGAGGAGGAGAGACAGAGAGGAAGATCTTCCATCCAATGATTCACTCCCCAAGTGGCCGCAACAGCTGGAGCTGAGCCAGTCTAAAACCAGGAACCAGAAGCTTCTTCTGAGTCTCCCATGTGGATATAGGGTTTGGGCCATCCTGACTGCTTTCCAAGGCCACAGGCAGGGAGCTGAGTGGAAGCGGGGCTGCCAGGATTAGAACCAGTGCCCATATGGGATCCCAGCACGTGCAAGGTGAGGACTTTAGCCACTAGACTACCGTGCTGGGCCCCAAGCATTAACTTTTATGACAGTAAAAGCAAAACATATAGTAAAATAAAGAGCCCTGTTGAACTTGTGTGCATTCTGTTGAAATTAAGTTGGTATTAATTTCAATTATAAGATTTAAGTCCTGATATCAATTTAACGCCTAGAGCCATCTGAGAAAGTGAAACAAAATACATATGACTGTAAAATGACGATGGAATGAAGATGGAATAGGAAATATGTATTTAACACAAAAGAAGCTCTCATGGAAGAATACAAAGAAAAAGAACAGTAAGACAAAGAAAATAAACACTATAGGTTTTGTAATTTATACAAGATCCTCTATTGCTTGAATGCAAATTGATTAAATGTTCTAATCATAATCCAATGATAGACCCTTCTTTACAAAAAAATCCAACTGCATGCTATTTATAAGGAACATCCTTTAGATTCAAAGATATCAGTACATTTAAAGATGAAGCAATTTACAATACAAATAATAACCAAAGAGAGCTAAAAATACTATACTAAAACCAGGAAAAATATACTTGAAGGCAGAAATGTTTACTAGAGTTCTAAAAAGGGGATTTCTTACGATGATGAAATGACTGACTTATCAGGAATATAATGATAACAACTTCTAAACCAACCAGACCTAACAAGCCCCACCTAGCAGCATAGGTTACACTTCTTTCTAAAATCCCCAGGGAGCTTTTCCCAATGGAGACCACAAACATAACACAAGCCTTTAATAGATTCCAAGCAAGTCAAATCCCGTGAAGTGTGCTGTCTCACAACACAAATCACAGTGGAAACCAATAGCTAGTGGGAAATTCACCATTCTTTGCAAAGTAAATGTGTAACACTAAGCAAAGAATGTGTGGAACAAATGACAAGAAGTGTTATTTCTGGGTGTGCTTGAGGGCATCTTCCAAAGAGATGAGCCTTTAAATGCGTGGACTGGGTGAAGGGGATCCACCTCACCAGTGCAAGGGTGTGAAGGGAGACCGAAACCTCTCTTCATGACCTGGGACTCCCTTCCCCTTCCAGCCTCAGATGTCAGAACTCCTGTGTCCTGGACCTTCGGATTTGGACTCAGTTACATCACAGATTGTGCGGATATCAAATCCTGGCACCTCTCAACTTCCACACCTGTGAGCCAATCCCTATAATAAATCTCCTCTTCCACATAGACTTATAGGTTCCATTTCTGCAGACATATGATGACTATACTCGTTGAAGGTGTTTTCCTGATCAAATTGTGAGAAGACAGACACAAAGCAATAGAGAAGTCCTAGGTTATCCTTGCTCCCTGCTGCACCCCATACTCCAGTCAGGCTTGCCTTTGTTGCTCACTGTTCAACAACTCCAAGGCCACCACAGGGCCTGCTCGGGAGCCCAGCATTTGCACAGAAACACATGAACCATCTGCCTGGTCTGCCTACAGACCCTGTGTGGGGCTGAATGAGCCAGACATTGGACATGCTGCTTTTCTCAGCCTGGGAGCATGCTAATGGCACTGTACCTGCTGGGAACTGATAAACCCATAAGCCCTTGTCTCAGGGACTCTTAGGGTGCCTGCTCCCCTGACTAAGGCCTCATGGAGCCACTAACTCTTACATAGGTCCCTCCACCCTCGGTTCAGGACAAAATGCTTTTGCCCTCTTAGCACGCTTTGGCCTGGCACCTGGCTGCAATAAGGAGCAATCAGACATCCTATCTGCCTGTAGGCTTCCCATGTGCTCAAGTGATTTTCACTGATGGGCCTGCAGCTACAAAGTCCATAGCACAGGCCTTGGGAGCCCCTCTTCTGGGGACCTCAGGTGAAGTCCCAGAGCAACAGGAAAAGTGACTTTATTTCTGATCTCTGTCATGGCAGCACTGAGGGTCCAAACCACTGTCAGGCAAGGGGTGACCAAGCATAGTAGCACCCACTGGGGAGGAGAGGCCCAGGCAGCTGGGGAAGGTATCTAAGGCAAACCGGACCTTGTGGCTCACAACTCTGTCACCTGAGGCTCCGTTTAAGTTGTTTCCTAGACTTTGTTGGTTTATCCCTCCCCACCAGGTTACCCTGATGCTCTATGCCTGGTTATCCCTCCCCTTCTACCTGTCTGCTCCTTGCTACTCCCTGAATGAACCTCTGGGACAAATGTGAGCACATGTCATGGAGTCCATGCCCAGAGAGTGGCCTAAGTCCTGGGGTAGTGTGTCCTTCCTGAAGAGTGCAGGAACAGAGGGGCTGGCAGAAGAGATGGTCATCAGCTTAAGGGACTGATGGTGGCATCCCAAAGATTTTACCAGTGCCAAAGGATGCAGGTTCTGGTTTCACAGAGTTTGTGCCTGAGATCAGCAGTGCCAGGGAGCAGGACTTCAGCTTTAAGCTACTTCATACTGTAAGAGGAAAGCATGCAGGGCTGGCACTGTGCATAGTAGGCACAGGCACTACCTGCAATGCCAATATGCATATAGGCACTGATTTGAGTCCAGACTGCTCCACTTCTGATCCAGCTTCCTGTTAATGACCAGAAAAAGCACTGGAAGATGGCCTAAGTTCTTGGGTTCCTGAATCTGTGTGGGTGACCTGGAAGAAGTGCCTGGCTGTTAGCTTCAGGCTGCCCCAACTTCATCCACTGAAGCCATTTGTAGAGTGAACCAGCAGATGGAAAAATGCTCTCTCTCTCTCTTCTTCTGTTTCAAAAAAGAAATAAATATTTTTTAAAAACAGAATTATTATCTTTAGTTCCTATTAGTAACACAATATCCAAGTTAATGTAAGAAAAAGTGAAACATGCTGGAAATCAATTCATTCTTTTGTATAGATTTTTTAAAGATTTGGTTAGTTAATTATTTGAAAGTAAAGTGATGGAGAAAGAGGAGAAGCAGACAGCTCTCTCGTCTGTTTGTTCACTCTCTAAATGGTCACAAAGACCACGGTTATGCCAAATTGAGGTCAGGAGCCTCCAACTCTGTCCCAGTCTCCTATATGAATAGCAGGGACCCAAGAGCTTGGGCCATCTTCCACTGCTTTGTCAGGTGCACTAACAGGAAGCTGGAGCAGCTAGGACACATTGTTGACCTCTGCTGTGCCACACGACCGGCCCCTGTCCTGGCTCTCTTGAATACCTACTACTTAATGTTAGGCCTTGGGAATAGAACATGCTTCCTATCCAAATTGCAAAGGAAGAGCAGAAAAAGTAAGCATTTTGTCCCAAATTCTCGAGCTGTTATCACCTGCAAATGGGAAACTGTGAACTTAACTGAAGCCAGGTCTTGGTTAAGATGAAGTCACACCCACTGAGCAGTGTCCTCATGAAAAGAAGAAAGAGGACACACACACAGGGAAGGGAATTTTACCTTACCCAGTAAAGATACAACAAAGGTGAAGAAGGACAGACTGAGGACCACCTATAAGCAGACACATGTTCATACATACGGAGGAGGCCTCATGACCCAGAAAGCAGAGACTGTGGACATGCCACCACCAGCTCAGGGATGCTGGCAACCACCAAAAGCTGGAAGGGGAACCAGACAGGGTCTTGCCTAGAGTCCACAGAGTGGGCACAGGCATGTAGATTATAGACTCCTGAACTCCAGAAGGGAGATAAAATGAATTTCCATTGTGCTAAGCCACATGAGAACTCAGTAGGCCAGAGGAAGCCAATGCAGAGACTTCAGCTTCCTCACACCTTGTTCCACCAGGGCCCTTTCTTCTGCCCCACCTGTGCAGTGTCAGTCCTGAGAGTAATCGCAATATGTCCCCCTCTTCTATTCTTACCACTACTGGCTTGCAGGGAGTGGGCAACAGGTTGTGCTGAAGCAGAGCTTGACACTTCCGCATTCCCCAAACCTCCTACACCAAATTCTACCTACCATCTGCCAGGCCTGCAGGTAGCTGCTTTGCTCACATTCCCAACCTAATCCTCAGACCACACCAAGCATGCAGCACTGTCCCTGAGCCTGGCTTTCTGCTGAGGCCACTGCAGCACAGGGAGCCCAGAGGACAGCAGGCGTCACTGCTGATGGCAGCAGGGCTTTGCCTGACCTTGGAGACCTGGCTCCGAGCCCTGCTTCCTCCATCAGACCACACGGCCTCTTGGGGGAAAGAGCTTCCTCTGAGTCTTATCGGGGCTGTTGAAATGCTTTAGGGAATTACCCATTTTTAGGTCTTGTCCAATGAAAAGAGAGCCGGAGTGCTTGATGAATACTGCAGACATACTTTCCCATCCTGATCAGCTCTGAGATAAAACACACCAGCCAATTTGCCTTAGAAACAGCACACAGTATCCAACAAATCCAGGGCTGAGCCAACGGAAGGTTTAGCCAAACTAGATAAACATGAAAATTCCCCTCCTCAATCAAGAAGATTTCCCCTACAATTTTTCATGGTCAATTGTGGGTCTTAATGTGCCATCGATCACTCCTTCCATCGCCTCCCTGTGGCGCCAGGAGGAAAACTGGGCAGAGGTGACCTCAAATGGACTCCGGGAGAAACTAACCAGGGCTCTAGTCTGGTCTGCAACCTGGCAAGCACTGGCCTTCCTGCAGTTGTAACTGGTCAGTGAAAAATCTTGTCTTAGGAATTCCCTCTTGCTAACATGTTGCAACTTTAAGTGCAACATCTTATTGATGCAGGAAGATCTGACTCAAACTTTCAAACAATGAAAAACATTCTAGCCTATTAAATTTGATTCTTTTTAACATAGCATTTGTTAAATGCACTTGGGGTAGGAATCATGGTTCAGTGGATTAAACTGCCACTTGAGACTACCACATCCTATGTCAAGAGCACTTGGAGTCAAGTCCTGCCTCTGATCCATTTTCCCATCCAACTTCTTGCTCCATGTGTCATATGCAGGGGAACAGCGGTAATGGCCCTAGTGTTTGGGTTCTTGCCATCCATGTGAGAGATCTGGGTAGAGTTCTGATGCTTGGCTTTGGCTGGCCCTGCTCTGGCTCTTGTGGGCACTTGGGGGAGTAAGCCAGCAGATAGAAGATCTAGAAAATAGTTTCTCTGTCTCTCTTTCTATCTCTCTCTTTCTTTCTTTCTCTCTCTGTTTCTCTGTCTTTCTCCCAACCCCAATCTCTATTCTCTGTCATTCTTCCTTAGAAACAAGCCATTAAACCTTTAAAAATAAAAATTTGCTTAAATACATGCTGGTCTGGGATGAATTTTGGTTTAACTATTCTTGCTCAGTGAAAAATGTAATCTTGTCTGTGCTGAGAATTTTCACTAGGAATTTTTCCTGGGAAATGAAGCAACCCATGGAGAATGAAGCCCCCGAGACACCTACAGAGTCCCTGGCATCTGAAAAACCCAAGGTAAAATCAAGACAGGCCCACATCCCCACCTGGCATCCCAGTGGGAAAGCCTAAGACTTTATCCTGGGCCAAAAATATTGCCCACAGGGCTGGGGCAGGAACTGGCAGTGAGAAAGACCTTGGGACAGAGCAGG
This sequence comes from Ochotona curzoniae, assembly GCF_017591425.1. Taxonomy (NCBI): domain Eukaryota; kingdom Metazoa; phylum Chordata; class Mammalia; order Lagomorpha; family Ochotonidae; genus Ochotona; species Ochotona curzoniae. The sequence goes on from NW_024465419.1 coordinate 7,934,193, forward strand.
CCGAAATTCAGCTCCCTCCTTGCCACCAACATAGCCTTCCTCTACCCTCTCCACTGTACCTTAGCCCCATGGATGGGGATTACAATACATTAAATACTTTGTAGGGCTGCTGGGAATGTACACAGGGTTTAGCACAAAGCTCAGCCAAGGATGAACACTCAGACCCTAATCCCTAGAGCTTCCAGGAACATATACAAATGCATGTGTAAAATTGGTCACTTTCAAGGTCACTTTCTCCCCAATACCTACCTGCATCCTCACCTGTTGGTAACCACTGTTCTAGTCTCGATTTCTAGGAGTTAAGCTTTGTGGGATCCCACACTAAAGGTTCTGTTCCCCCCAAAGATTGTTTATAATCAAAGCCTTGGTCTCCAGGGTGGTTCTGGAGTAGGGTGCAGGGAATAACAGACAAAGCGTACACGGGAGGTCCTTCGGTCAAAGGGCTCAAGCCTTGGAGAGGACCTTGGGTCCCAGTATCTCTCTCATGTGCATGCATGCACTCACTTTCACTCTCTAACTTCTCGTGTGTTAACATGTCTCAAACACACACACATGCTCTCACACCACTCACTACCCCCACAAAGCCCAACCTGCCAGGCTTGCCCAATCTTGGACTGTGAACTCCTATAACTGTGCCTTTTATTTTATTATTAAGGTTAAAGAGAATTCCTTTATGAAGATAACAGTCTTAAGCCATTCTCATGTCAATGGAAACTTAGGTAGATTCTATAAGTCAGCTGTTGTAAATCTGTTGAAATTAATACAAGATGACTGATACTCCCTCAACATACTGATTTCAACTTCAGTTTCAATTTTGTAAATCATACTGATTTACAAAACTCAGGAATTTTGCAAATCTATCTTTGTGCATCTCCCAGCCTTACCAAGTAGGTAGGAGATGAGATGGATGACTACGATTCCTATTTTGAAAGCTAAGCAGTGAAAATTCAGAGATGAAGTGATTTATCTAAGTTCTTTAAATGAGGTTAAAAGGGAGATTAAGAGTTTACTCTTGGGCCCAGCATGGTAGCCTAGTGACTAAAGTTCTAGCCTTGCATGCTCCGGGATTCAATATGGGCATCAGTTTGTGTCCCAGTGTCCCCGCTTCCCACCCAGCTCCCTGCTTGAGGCTTGGGAAGACCGTCAAGAATGGCTCAAGGCCTTGGGACCTCACACCTGCCTAAAAGACAGGGAGGAAGCTCCGGCTCCTGGCATCAGATCAGCTCAGCTCCAATCTGTCTCTCCTCCTGTTTGTATATCTAACTTTCCCTCTTTCTGGCTCTCACTGTCAGAATGACAATCATATGAGTTTCCTCTTGCTGCTGCAACACATTGCTACAAACTCAGTGACATAGGGACAGTTCTGGAAGCCAGACTCTCAAGAAGTCTCTATAGGCCAAAACCACCAGCCAGCTGTGTTGCTTGTACGTAAGCTCTACCCTTGCCCTTTTTTTCTCTTCACTTCCTACATACTTCACTCCTTTGCTTCCAGTCCCTCTCTCATGTTCCACCCAGTGATACCATATCAACAAGTCTTGTTCCAACCTCCTCTTGTGTTTCCCACATCCGCTTTAAAGGAACTGTCCAGAAAGACAACCTTACCATTAAATCAATTGACTGCAGCCTTAATCAGCCTTTGCCATGTGATACAACATACTCTCCAGTGTCTGGAGCATGAGACTGTGGCTATTAAAGAATGTACCTCAGGGGGAGGCGTCTGCCCCAGTCGTGAATTAGATGCTCCTTGGGACACCACATCCATATCAGAGTGCCTGGGTTTGAGTCCCAGCTCCACTTCTGATCTAGCTTCCTGCCAGTGTTCACACTAAGAGATAGCAGGGGATGGTCCAAGTGTTTGGGCCCGTGCCCTCCATGTGGGAGACTCAGAGAGAGGTCCTGCCTCCTAATACTAGCTATTGAAGGCATTTGGAAAGTCAGCCAGTGAATGGAAAATTTCTCTCTGCCTTCATCCCTTTCAAATAATTTACATAAGTAAGAAAGTAAATTTAAATTAAATTTGCAAAACAATAACTTGAAGAAACATGAAATTGATCCAAATAAAGGAAATTACATGGAGTGATAATGACCAAAAGATTTGTTAAACGCATTGACAAATGTAAATAAACACTGGCTTTAGCACAAAGAGGAGTAATACAGTAAAACAAGGTGATAAGATTAACAGCTGATATGGAAGAGAAATTACTAGAATCAAATTCCAATGTTGTTGTGCCAGTTAAGAGAATGGTATAGATAATAGCGCCTTATTCATCATTTCATTCCTCACAGTTTCATTTGCCACAGTCAATGGTAGTCCACAAATCTTGAATAGAAATAAGCAGTTTTGAGTAGTGTGATGACATTGTGCTGTCCTGTTTCGTCCTGCCTGGAAGGGGAATCATCTCTGTGTCCAGCAGGATCCTGGGATGTGAATCATCTCTTGGTCCAGGGGATCCATCCTATGTACGCCATACCATTACTTAGGTATCAGACCTACTGCTGTATCATTTGAGTGTTCAAATAACCCTCATTTTATGTAATCGTAGTCCTGCAGTGCAAACATAGTGGTGCGTAGGTGGCCACATGGTCTCAGACATGCACAGTCACATGGACTCTGGTTCTGTGTAGCCATGCTGCATGATATAGAGGAAAATTTATACTGTGTGCAGGATTCAGTATTGTCTGCATTTTCTGGAGTGCCCTAAGTGTCTTGAGATAGATTCCCATTAATTAACCCTAAACTTTCTTGACTGAAATCTATGGGTTACTCTTGTAACCTGAAAAAAAAAAAAAAAAACAGACAAAATCTTATGACATTCCTAAGTAGGCCAGAAGAAAAACATGAAAGAAACATTTATCCATTGGGAAAGACAAAAATGTTCGTGGTGTGGGGAATAAATAAAGTATACTAGGTAAGAAATCTATAATTTTTCCATAGAAAAGTAAATGCTTAAATGAGACACCAGAAAATTTTCATGAGACAAGTATAAATATGTGAAAACATAGTCACAATTAAAGATTAACCACAAAAACTAAGAAAACATACGCAAAAAAAAAAAAAAAGAGAGAGAGAGAGTGAAAGCAGCCAGCCATTTGGCCCAGCATGTAGGACACCCACATCCCACACCCAAGTACCTGGGTTTGATCCCTAGCTGTGGCTCCGATTCTAGTTTCCTGATAGTGCAGACCTTAGAGGTGGTGATGAAGGCTCAAGTAATTAGATTTCTGCCACCACATGGAAGAACTGGACTGAGATCCTGACTCCCACTCTGGCATTTGGGAAGTGAACTAGCTAAGGGAATGTGTTTTCTTCCTGTCTCTCTCTCCCTCTCTCCTTCAGTCTCTCTCTCTCCCTCTCTTTCTCTCTCAAAGCAAACAAACAAAAAACCAGAAGGCCAGTAAAGCAACATCCTTTAATATCCTAAGGTTAATTCCTATCCTGAATAAGGTGGCTGGACACTGCAAGATTAGAATTTCATATCAACATAAACACAAACATTTAAAGTATGCCTCAATTCACTGTAAAAGGCTCCCCGCTGTCTGCAAAAAAAAGAAAGAAACACACTTTTAAAAGTCATTTCTTCTTTATCTTTACTGTTTAACAACTTATTTATTTGAGAGGCAGAGTGACATAGAGGAAGGAGAAGAGAGAGAGGGTTTCCATCTGCTAGTTCATTCCCCGAACAGTCACAACGGCCAAGGCTGGACCACGCTGAAGCTATGTGTCTGGAATTCCATGTGGGTGCCCACATGGATGGCAGAGACTCAAGTACTTGGGTAATCTTCCATTGCTTTCCCAGGTGCATTATCAGGTAACTGGATCAGAAATGGAGGAGCTGAGACTCAAATGAGCAATTCAACAGAGAATGCCAGCCTTGCGTGCAGTGGCTTAACCCACAGCATACAATGCTGGCTCCATTTGTTCTTTATTTTATGTTCAAATGTCACCCATGACGATATCTTTATGTGTTAAACTCTGGCAGCTCTATGCCTGGATAGAACTCCAGGAACAGTATTCCAAGGATCAGTTAGCTCACTAGACAGTGGCAAGATTTATATCAGGATAAGAAGTAATAGACAAATCCATTATCCTACACTATCCATTTCTCCAGAGAGAGTTCAGTTTACTTTCAAGGTTGAATTTATCAAAATTTTGGTTGGCAGAATCTCTGAGTTTTCTTCCTTCCCATCTCCTGCATTTAGCAATGGGGAAGGTAGGCCTGAAACCCCCTGCACTGCACACCACGGCCCACCCAAGCAGGAGTCTGTCCTTTTAAACCTCTCATTCTTCCCCAAAACACATCCTTACAAGGACCCCAAGAACTAGAGAAGAGGATGTGCTAACGTCCCCTACGCCTAACTTCATACCTATGTTTGTCCCCTGCCTTCCACAACCTGCAGCTTCTCCAAGGCCGTAGGGGCCAAAGGCAGAGATGCTGTAGCTCGCCGTGTTCCTCAGGCGGGCTTGCCTCCGCTCTCCTTCCTGCCCATGGCTGCCTAATTTAATTTTGCTCCAGAGAGTCAATAAATGTATTATTTTAAAGGAAAACGAAAACACTGCCGAAGAACATTCGAGTATAATTTCAAGCTCAAAAAAACACAAATATCCCTTTGCAAAGAAGTCCCATAATGAATGAGCTCTCCTTCGTGTGGGGTGGTGAGAAGCAGGAAAAATAAAGTTGGATTTCCTTGGGATCAATTCAACTCTTTAATTCGGACTCTCGGTTACTAAGAAAACAGTCTCTGGTGTAGTCTCAGCCCACACGATTCTATCAAACAGGAACTATGGAAGCCTTTACCAAAAGTAATACAGGCTTTTTTTTTTTTTCCCCCTAAGGACTCAACTTTGCCATTGTTCTTTCAAGGAACTTTTAGGAGAAAGAGACAGAAAATGAAGTCCTCCAGAAGTGTCCAGAATTCAAGATTTGCAGATACATACTTGCGGCCTTCTTGGCCTTATCCTGCAAAGGTAAAGGACTTCACCTGAATCTAAGAAAAGACATATTTTTAAAACAAGGAGCAGAGAACACGGGAGAGGAAAAGGTGCTGATTGCTGGTGGGTTGGAGAGAGACTCTAAAGAGAAGTTAGTCAAAGACATGGTATTTCAGTGAAACACCAAAAGTTGTAAACTCAGGAGATCCACCATGAAGATCACAGCCAACTCTCCGGTAACAAAAGGCACATTAAACAAGAGAGAATTACAATCAAATTTATTTAGCCGATATTGTGGGAGACACAGGAAATTCAGAAGACCCAAAGACTCAAGGAAGAATGCGTATTTTTATGCCTGGTAAGTTAAGAATGGACACCTATGTAGGGACATGATTGGACTAGAGGGCATGATGTAGTAGTCGCAGACAGAGGGAGCCCAACCAGGCACTGTCTGTGTAGCCTTCCCTGTGCCCCTTAGGAATGAAGCAGGACCTCTGGGGAATGAGAGTGTCCCAAGGATAAGGAACAAGTGAGAAAATGACCTTTCTAGGATTTGTGTCCACACAGTGGGAAAACACAGACTCTGGCTTCCAGGACCTGCCTTGAAGAGAGGGATGCTGGGCCCGGTGCCGTGGCGCAAGTGGTTAAGGTCCTTGCCTTGCACGCCCGAGATCCCATGTGGGCGCCTGTTCTAATTCCGGCGGTCCCGCTTCCCATCCAGCTCCCTGCCTGTGGCCCGGGAAAGCAGTCGAGGACGGCCCAAAGCTTTGGGACCCTGCACCCGCGTGGGAGACCCAGAAGAGGCTCCTGGCTTCGGCCATTGTGCTCACTTGGGGAGTGAATCATCGGATGGAAGATCTTCCTCTCTGTCTCTCCTCTCTGTATATCCGCCTTTCCAATAAAAATAAAATAAATCTTTAAAAAATATATATAATAAAAAAAAAAGAGAGAGGGATGCTTACTCCAGTGGGGAGGAGCAAGACAGGAGGACAGAAGGCCAGAGAGACCTTGCTGCTGAGCCCTCCCAATCGCCTTCAGTGCCAAGTACTCAGCTTCACTAGGTGCAATTTTCAGGGTACTATATTCTGACCCCAGGAAGTGACTGTAATTAACATCTATATGCTATTTTTATTTTACTTTATTTTATTTTTATTGGAAAGGCAGATATGCAGAGAGAAGCATGCACAGAAAGTTCTTCTGTCTACTGGTTCACTCCCCGAGTAGCCCCAGCACCAGAGCTGAGCTGATCTGGAGGCAGGAGATTCTTCGAGGTCCCCCTCATGCATACAGGATCCTAACGCTTTGGTCCATTCTCTACTGTTTTCCCAGGCCACAAGCAGGGAGCTGGATGGGAAGTGGAGCAGCCAAGACATGAACCGGCGCCCATATGGGATCCTGACACATGCAAGGTGAGGATTTAGCCACTAGGCTATTGCACTGAGTCCCATATACTGTGTTCTTAAATGCCAAGAAAGAGATTTGGGGAGGAGGATAGCTGATGTTGTGGTGTGTCAGTTAAAGCCATCACCTGTGACACTGGCATCCCTAATGGGCAGCAGTTCATGTCCGTGTCACTGATACCCAATCAGGTCGCAATTCCCTCCTGAGAGCCCACTCTGAATTTCACACCATAGAAAGTGTTCTAAACACTGAACTATTTGTGTTCACACAGGTTTTCTTCAGAAGTTGTGAAGAAAAAAATTAAACTTAAAGCCCTGGATAAATCTATTAGTCAACACCCCCAAATCTGTGATATCATCAACCAGAGACCAAAAATATTCTGGAAAGGAAATAGCCTCTGTGCTAAATACGTAAAGACATTTTTCCCTTGTCATTATCCTCCAAACAATACAGTAAAACAACAATTTACATAGCATTTGCATTGCATTCGGAGTTATGAGTAATCTAGAGAGAATATAAAGTGTGCAGGATGATCACATCCATTAGATGAGAATGCCAAGCCATTTTATAGAAGGCATTGAGCTTCCTCAGACTTGAATATGTGCATGGGTCCTGGAGCCAGCACCCCATGGACACTAGAGATTGATTGCACTTTTAGGGGGTCAAACTTAACCCAAAGACCTATGAACACCGTGGGACCCATAGAATAACATTTCTATAATGAAGTTATTAAAAGGCAAAGCACAGGGCAGTGTTTGATGAAAAAGTTAGATGCCTGTGTACCATATTGGAGCATATGGATTTGAATCCTGACTCCACTTTCTTTCTCTTTTTTTTTAAGATTTTTGTTTTCTTGGAAAGGCAGATTTACAGAGAGTAGAGAAAGAGAGAAAGAACTTCCATTTGCTGGTTCACTTTCAAGTGGCCACAACGGCCAGAGCTGGGCTGATCTGAAGCCAAGAGCTTCTTCCAGGTCTTCCATGAGGGTACAGGGTCCCATGGCTTTGGGCCATCCTCTGCTGCTTCCCCAGGCTACAAGCAGGGAGCTGGATGGGAAGTGGAGCAGCTGGGACACGCAATGGCACCCATAAGTGATCCTAGCACTTCCAAGTACACAAGGAGAGGATTTAGCCACTGGATCATTGCCCTAGCCCCTGACTCCACTTTTGATTCTGGCTTTCTGCTAATACACACCCTGATATACAGCAGCTCAGATATTTCAGCCCCTGATAACTGGGTGAAAAACCTGGATAGAGTTTCTGGCTTCCAGCTTTTCCACCTGGCCCAGCCATAGCTATCAGACATCCAGGCCAGGAACCAGCAGATGAGATCCATCTCTCGCTCTCACTTGCTCTTGCTTTCTCATCTCCATCCTTATCCCTCTCTTTTCAAATAATTAAATATTTTTTGTAAATGACACAAAATCCCCAAGTGGATTTTTCCCTTGCACTTGGCTGGCTTGGGCTACAGATGCCTGAGGGAACCAGCTCAGCCTGTGTGCTGGCTGCTTCTCTGAAGGAGTTGAGGAAGCCTCTCTCAGGAGGAGCTTTCCTACAGCTCCCCTGAGGACCTTCCAGAGTAGCTCAGCTAGGAAATGATGCCACCTGTCTCCTTTACTTTTCCCAAGTCAAAATCAGCTGAACCCTCGTGGCTGGGAACAAGGATGGAGGAAGGCAGGAGAGGGAAACAAAGACAGTTTTGTCATTGGAAATCCTGCCAGTTGGGACACCGAGAACAGCAGACGCTCTGCAGACAGGAAACGCCAGTTCTGCCATACACAAACTTATCACCCAGCTCCCTGCTATTTCACCTGGGAAAACAGAGGAAAATTGTCCAAAGGCTTGGCTCCCTGCACCTGTTTAAGTGACCCAGAAGAAGCTCCTGACCTCAGCCCGGTTCAGACCACTTAGGCTATCTTGGCTGTGAATCTATAGATAGAAGACGTCTCTCAGCCTCTTCCTGTTTCTATACAGTTCTTTCAAACATTTCCGTCAATGAAAACATTCTTCAGCAGAAAGAAAAACTCTGGCTCCAGAATTGAGGAGAGCTTATGGAAATTCAAGTTCTATCTGCAAAGGCAGTTATTCAGAAGGAACTCAAGGGTATCACAAGTAAGCGAAAAATTAATGAACACAACAATCACTGGATCTGGAGATAGTGAGAAGCCTTTCTGTCTTTAGTCTACATTCAGTTGTTGAACTTCAACTTCTCAGGAAATGGAACAGTTCTTCCTGAAGGTTCTGAAACATGAGCACCCACAGAGGATTCTAATGCAACTGAGTAACCTGAGATAATGCCCACGTATAGCCCACCCTGGGATCCATGCACCACAGCTCCTCTCCAGGAGACTTAGGGGATTCATGGCCCCTGGCTTCCACCACATCAAGGCTCCCATCCTCTGCTTTAAGACTACTCTCCCTGGTGAACTTTCTCTCAAGGGCCACTAGCCTTAAGCAGAGCAATCTCTGACCTTGACCCTGGCATCTTCTTCTCAGCCTGGGTGCTATGGCCTAGACAGAGTCAGACTTTGCCATTAATATCTTGAAGGACAGTGTCAGGACCACTGTACTCCCTTCCTGATGGGCCTCATGGACTCAGCCCTGGGCTATGTTATCCACAGGAAACATAGCAAGTATTCATACCCATCAGAAACGGAATGATTTTTCCATGTGGCCCTTGAACTTTGTGATTCCAAGTGTGATCTGGACTCTAAACTATGTGTTCTGGACTCTAAACTATGTGTTGAAGCTACACCATCTCAGGAGTGACATCTGGCACAATGGGTTAACCCACTGTTCGTCTACTTGCCTGCATCCCCTATGAATGCTGATTCCAGTCGTTGTTGGATTTGGCTCCCCAAAAATGAACTCTGGGAAAGCAACAGAAGATGACACAGGTGCTTGGTTCCTTGTCACCCTCATGGGAGACCTAAATGGAATTCTTGTCTTCTGGCTTCCACCCAATGCAGCCTTGGCCACTGCATTCATCTGGAGAGTGAACCGACAGATGGAAGACCTCCATGAGGCCTCTGCCTCAAGCTGGCTTCTTCCCACTAGATATGTTTAGGAATTCCCCCTGAAAGATGTACCAAGATGAGATTCATTCTCTTTGAACAGGAGAGGATAGTAATGAGGTTGACTTCATCTGAGTGCTAGGGTCTTAAAAGCACCAGTCAATGGTGGAGAAAGCCTCCTCTGCCCTCCTGTGTCCTAGCAGAGAAATGAAAGCTCCCTCAAGCCCAGGAGCAATCGTCATCCTCCCCCAGTGTCTCATAGAGTTACACTCCTCTTCTCTGTGAGTCCCACGGGGCTCTGGGTATGTGTTGTCCACCTGCTACAACTCTTGCCCAGGATCTGTTCCTTTGCTCTGAAATGTCACTTATGCTACTAAACTTCCCATGGCAACAACCTGAACAGACCCATCTCTTTAATTGTCCAGCACATTTTTTCACAATACTGAGAGTCTTTACATTTACAAAATCTAACAAAAATGTAAGAAAAATGATGTCATGAAGCTCTGCATGAGCCTTTGTCTCCTTGGGTAGACAAAGTCACATCTTCTCATAAGCATAAGTTTAACAACTGATAAATAATGTTATATGTTTAAATCATATTAGTAATTTGCATTAATAATTTATCTTATTAATAGTTTCAACACTATATTTTTTTCTTATGCTTTATTTAAGAGACAGAGAAAAAGGGACACAGCTCTCATGTGCCAGCTCACTCCCAGAATGCCTGTGATGGCTCCCACTGGATTGAGGAGCCATGAACTCTGTCCAGGTCCCCCCTCACACGGGTGGCAGAAAATCAGTTACTAGAGCCATTACACTGCCTCCCAGAGCCTGTATTAACAGGAAGCCGGAGTCAGGAGTGGGGCTTAGGACGAAACCCAGGCACTGTGATATGAGATGTGGTCATGTTAACCAGCATCATCACCGCTGGGCCAAATGCCCATGTCACAAATAGTATTTCTCCATAACCAGTTTCCCAGATCTTCCTATTATATCTAGGAATAGTCTCTGGTGGTTGGGTACACCCAGTCTCTGCAAAGCCATCTTCTAATTTTAGCCAATCTCAAAATATTAGGATTCCAGCAGCAGTCAGGGCTAGGTGGTGTCTGTCCACATGACTCAGAACTTGAAACACTGCAGGTGTGACCTGTGACATACACATCAGATTTCACATTCAACATAAGAAAAAAAAATGGAAGGTATCTCCTTGATATGTTTATACCGATTTCATATTGATAGATCGATAGTCTGGATATAGTAGGAAAACTAAAGCTCACCACTAAAATTACTTTCACTTTCTCCTTGGAAAGCTGCCAAAATCCTTGAAATTGCATCACACCCATGGCTGTCATCCTGCATCTGGGGACAGTACTGTGAGTCCAGATCCACTGGTATGAGTCCAATCAATGCAGAGTGGATGCTGTGGGACCTGCTTCATATAGGTCAACCCGTTTTTACTCTCTATCCTCTTGGCCCCAGAGTTCCCAGAGCTCAGACTTACAACAGCAGGATCCCTGGGGCTACAACAACCAAAGCTGTCCTACAAAAAGGGATTCCAGCTAATCCTGCTGCCCCCACCTGCTGACAGAGACACCTGCTGCTTGTCAGAGCCTGACAAGACCCCAGGCTCTGCCACCTCCAGGCAAGCTGGCTCCAGGACCAAAGGAGGAAAGAGGCCTAAGAGTTCCTGTCCCTTGCCCCGTGCACCCCAACAGACACCAGACCTGGCTTGCACAGCTCGCCCCTGAACACTTTCCTCTTTCTTCCCTTTCCCTGGGAAAGGGCTCCTCATTACAGAGCCACTGAGGCTCACTGTATTGTTGGAGCAGCTCCTGCTGGCCTGGCCTGCATTCCTCTGTGAATGACAGCCTGGGGCTCTGGTCAGCCTTCAGGCCTTGCCTAAAGAGGGCAGGAAAGGTCAAACAGGAAGGACAGTTCTGGGGCTCCAGGTCAGTGACAGCCATGACAGTGATGGCCCCATGTCCCCCTGAGGCCGAGGCACATGTGTGGCATATACTGCCCCTGCTTTGGGGAACACCTGCTGTGTTAGATCTCAGTTGAGGTTTCTTTTCTGTCTGTGAAAAGGGGCTCTGTATGTTGTCTTAGGTGTCAATTTCCTTCTTCCACTCAGGAAAGGCTTTGTGCAGGCCTGGCTGTTGTGTGCCCTGGCCTGCATGCTTGGAAGTGTCTAGAGATCAGAGTGGAAGAATGCAGGACATGGCAAAGGAGGACAAAATAACCAGTGCATCAGCAGGCAAATCACAAACACAGGCTGAGGGCTTGTCAAATGCACACTCTGTGATCCCTAAGACAGAACTGGCACTGATCTGCATTTGCTAATGAGACCCCGAGCAGGACACATGTGCCCATTTTCAGATTTCAATACAGCACACAGGGACCTGAGACCCCTAGCAAGGCCCCAGCTGGCCCTGCAGTGCTGTTGCTCACTCCTGATCAGAAACGAACGCATTCCAATCGCTGATTTTCCAGATCTCCTCTCTTCCTGCTTAATAATATATTCCTCCCATTCCTGTTTTTCCTAGTTGTTTGAGTTAGGATAAGACAGGAAAATACTCATTTTCTTTTCATTAGTGTTCATACGTCTTGTGAATATTTAGTTCCCACAGGAAAAATGAACAAACAAAACAAAATTCAGAACGTAGAGGTCAGGGTTATGAGGTCACCCAGCAGTGGCCTGGGCCATCAGGGTGGGTCTGGACAAAGGACCCGGCAGAGTGAAGAGCCAGGCCATGGGAGAGGGACTGAGTAAATAAGCAAGTAAGTTCAGGGAAGAGAATCAGGTTGTGTAGTGTAGAAGAAGAGAGTCACAGAACAGGAGAAGGCTATCATGAACATTTGGGGGTGACCTGAAATATGAGATAACAGTATCAGCTCCTGGTTTTTGAGATGTAAATGCACGTGTATGTGTAAATGTAGAGACAGACATAGAAAGCATATTCTAATGCTAGCCCCAAATGCCCAAGAACAGGGTCCTCAAGGAATTAATGCCACACCGATATTCCAGATGTTAGTTCCAGGCAAAATTTTTTACTATCAAAAGGCACAAGGGCACCTAGCAGAGATGGCTGCCTAGTGGCTAGGACATAGAAAGTACAACGTAAATCATAAAAAGTAATGGGGACACATTTCAAAAAGACAAAGAAACGAGATTAATGGGGACCACAGGGTCCAAATCCAAGAAAATCTGAACATCAAAACAAATGATGATGCCAGTAAACTAACTGGTTAAGTAAAATAGGAATTCATGAGGCCTGTCAAAACTGTATCTAAACCCAGCCATGAAAGAGAAAGTTCTTCCTTTAATTTAATGTCAACCAATTAATGCTGGAAGATTAACGACAAGTGAAAATCACTTTTTAGCAGGCACCAGTTCTTCTGGCAAGGAACTCACATAGATGCTAATACTGAAGAGGGTGAATGGATGAGGAATGAAGTTCCAGAGAGTTTTGGTCTTCTCCACATTAAATACTGATAAATGGCAAGGGGAATCAAATGTAACATTAAAATGGAGAAACTTAGCACATAAGAATCTTAACCCTGTAGTCAAAGTTAATGAAAAAATTGGTGTCAATTTGCCAACTAATAAGATGCAATGAGAACACAACACCCCATTTCTGATATTCTAGTCAAGGTAGGAGGGTCCTTCAAAATGTCCTTGGCTAATGGGAGTAAGAGGTAAGCTTATTTTGGTGCTATAAATTTTTAAATCCATGTATTCAAGGAGTCATCAAAAAGTTTAGGAAGAGGCCAGGCATTTGGCGCAGCAGTAAAGGGGAGCTTACTTAGGTTCACTGGTCACTGAGGAGTGCCTGGATTAAAATCTTGGCTCCGCTTCTTAGTCCAGTTTCCTACTAATGCACACTCCAGGAGACAATAGGTCCCTTGCATCCACTAAGAGCCTTGGGTCGAGTTCTAGACTCTTGGCTTGGGTTTCTCTCAGCTGACATAAGTATTTGCAAAGTGTACCAGCAGATGGAAAGTCTCGGTCTTTCAGTCTTTCAAATGAATTTTAAAAACTTATAAAGATACTTTTATCAGTTCAAAAAATACACAAATTATGAAATTTTATGTGTGGATTTCAAAAAGTATGTCCTCAAAATAAATGTATAATTTTTAATTTCATTTTTCCAAAATTTTTTGAAGTGCCTTCCAAGGCATAAACAGCCTAAGTGCAAGAAACATCAGAACTTCTCAACTGAAATATTCTATAACATAATGAGCTAGTCATTTTCAATAATGGCAAGGTCATAACAGTCAAGGAAAGACTGAGAAATTGTTCCAAATTGAAGATAATTAAAAGAAGAAAAGTGTGTGTGGGGAAATAAGTGTTATTCCAAATTTGTTCCTAACTACGCTGCTAGGAAAATGGGAGAAATTTTATTAAAAATGTTTCTTTTAACTTTCTTAAATTACAAATTGTCTCTACACTTGTTCTTTATTTTTTTGTTCCACTAATTTTTATTATTATTATTATTGTAATTTTATTCCAATTCCATAGGCCCTGGGATTTCCCATACCCCCTCCCAAAAATCCTCCCCCCACCTACTGTGTTCTCCTATATTATTATAATAGTATAGTTCTTCATAAAGAGTCGTAAGTCCATAATTAGGGGCATGGATGATGGCAAAGAGTCCAGCATCCTATTGTCAAGATATAGTTAACAGTTTCATTGGGAATCCATCTTTGATTTGGAAGTAGAGATGCATACTGCATTGTATCCTCACATCTGGATATGATAGTCCGCATAACACAGTTGCTATATGTGCCCTTAAATGAAAAGTCACAAAACAAAAACAACAACAGAAAGAAAAATAGAAATTTATAACACCATGAAGATAGATAACATGCTACTGAATGATAATGTATCACTGAAAGAATGAAAAAAAAATCAAGAACCTTCTTGAAGAAAATGATGCTCTGTATGATCTAAGTCAGTGAAGTATTTAATTTGAGAAAAAAGCTTTATTGAAGAAATGAAAATAAAAACAAAAACATCAAAACCCATGAGATATAGTTTCTGCTGATCTTAGTTGGTGAGCTATATCTCCTACAGAAAACAAATAGATGGGTTTTGCTTTTTTTAATCCAGTCTACTAATCTATGATGTTTGATTGACGGACTTAAGTCATTTACATTCAGAGCTAATATGAATGGTTGGTAACTTGGTCCTGTCATTTTAGCAATGGGTTGTTCATTGATTTAGTCTTCTGTTGTTATTTTACTGGGATGTTCTTCACGTTTGCCTTTGGTTTTGGAAGGTGCTATTCTTCTTCTCTGTCAAGAAAACATCTTTAAGTATCATTTTCAGGGCAGGTTTGAAAGAGGCATTTTTTTTTTTAACTTTTCTTTACTGTGGAGGAATTTTATTTCATTTTCAAAGACAAAAAAAGAGCTTTGCTGGCTACGTTATCCTGGACTGACAATTTTTTGCTTTTAGAATCTGGAATCTGTAGCTCCATTCTCTTCTGCCCGTAGAGTTTCCTGTGAGAGGGCTCCTGTGTGTTTAATTGGCATTCCTCTATATGTCAATCTTTTCATGTGCACATTTAAGGATCTTTTCCTTATGTTCGATTGAAGAGAGCTTGACTATCATGTTTCATGGTGAAGATCATTTTTGGTCAAGCCTGTTGAGAGTTCTGTGTCCCTCCTGGATGTTGTTTCCCAATTCTTTCTCCATATTAGAGAAATTTTCCCTTATTATTTCATTAAATACATTTATAAACCCATCTTCTTTTTCTGCACCTTTTGTAACTCCCATAACTCTTATATTTGGCCTTTTAGTAGAGTCTCTTAATTCTTGAATACTTTCATTAGCTTGACCCAGTTCTGCTTCCAGCTTTTTAATTGTTTTCCCATTGTGACAAGAGATACCTTCCAATTCTGAGATTCTTTCTTCTGCCTCATTCATTTTATTATGAAGACTTCCCACTAAATTTGTAATTTGCTCTGTTGCAGCCTTCATTCCCAATAATTAGGCATGAATTGTCCTTTCCAGTGTGACACACTCCTTAAATTCCTTGAACTCCTTTATGTGCTTTTCATTGTTTATAATAAAATTTATAATGAGTTTCTGAATTCTGTATCCCCAATTTTCTCAATATATTCCTTAAAGGAATACATTGTATTCCTTTATATAACTCAAAGGTTGGCAAAGGCTTATGCTCCTTTGCAGAGGAGTCTTCAGTAATTTTCATTGTGCCTCCGTCTCTTTTTTTGCTCTTGGTCATTGTGCTTCTGGTTAGCAGATGTTTCTCCTTAGGTTTCTAAGGTTTGTCACCCACAGATCTACAATTCACTTTTATTGATTGAATTTGGTACCCAGTTCTTTGTTTGCAGTCACTTGTGCCACTCCCTCCAGCAAGTTCCAATTCTGGGTCTTTATGTTAGACTTCCACCATGATCTCTGTAGCCCCAATTACTGGCTTACCACTCTCCACCTCCTGTGATCCTGTGCTGTGGCTGCTCTGTTGCCTGTACAACCTTCCTCTCACTTCTGGCTTGAGAAGTTCCCAGGATTAGGGAAACACCAGGTGACCTATATAGCTAGGTTGTTGTTGGTGCTGATCTTGTCAGAACCTGTTGGTCAATAGGTCTGAGGGCCACACAGGCCTGTTTTGACCCATACAATGCCAAATTCAATGTGGGACCAGTGCAATGCACTGAGCTCAGTAAATTCATTCCCAGCTCAGTGCATGCACAATTCACTATTATTCCTGCAGTCCCAAAGCCTTTGCCACACTGTACAGAATAGAGCCTGATACACCACTACTAGAGTTCTTGATCTGCTGGCCATCAGGCCTGAGGGCTACCTGGACCTATTTTGGGTGGAACCTGCAGGATACCACATTGTTACAATGCACTGAGCCAGATTTCACTCCCAGCTTATTGCATGCACAATCCTGTTCCATAGCATTTGCCCACCTACACAAAATGGCACCCAATTCAACTCTAAGGGGCAGACTGGGCTCTGAAATCCACCCTGTTCCCCACACCACCTATTTGGGATCTGCTGTTCTGTCTCTGCTCCAGGTCAAATTAAACAAACCAACAGAATGGACAGTTCTTTATTTGAGTTCACCTCTTGGGCTCCCAGTGAACTCCCCTTCCCACATGGTTGCTGGTGGAGTTCCAACCACCTGTGGCATTCAGATTGCCACTTGCTGAATGCCACTAAGGTAACTGGTCACTGCAACAGCACACTGTTGTATCCACTGCTTTCTTGTGTCCATCAGTCTCCAGGTGTCCCTCTGCTGCCATTCTTTCCTCTCCTATTTCCTAGAATATGACCTCTCTGCTTCACACTGGCTAATGTTTCTCCATCTGTTTAAATGTGCCCTTACCCTATTCTGCCATTTTGATTTTCCTCATCTGTACAATTTTAAAAGATTTATTTGTTTATTTATTTGAATGTCAGTGTTACAGAACAAGAGGAAGAGACACAGAAACATATTCCATCTGCTGGTCTACTTCCCAGATGGCCACAAGTGCTACTAGCTCTGGGCCAGGCCAAAGTGAGGAACCAGAAACCAGGAGTTTTGTCCAGGTCTCCCACATGGGTGTCAGGGACCCAAGCACCTGGACCATCTTCTACTTCCTTCCCAGGCCACCAGTAGAGAGACAGATGTAAAAGCACAGCAGCCAGAACACAAACAAATGTCCACGGAGATGTTGTTTCAGGAGGCGTCTTCACCCTCTATGCTGGCCCCATGTATTCTCATCATCGCCTGTGACTGACAGGAGCAATTATACTGTTTATACTTTAAGTATTCGTTTGTTTATTTATTTATTTACTTACTTATTTAATACACAGAGTGATAGAGAGGAAGGGAGAGACATAAATACAGAGAGAAGGAACACGGAGTAGGTCACTGCCCAAATTCCTGCAATACCCAGAGCTACATCACGCCAAATCCAGGAGCCAGAAACACCATATAAGTCTCCTTTGTGGGTAGCAGTAGCCCAGGCACTTGGGCCATTATCTGCCACTTCCCATGTCCATTTGCAGAGAGATCGATCAGAGACGTGGAGTACCTGGGACTTCAATCATCACCTTAATATAGGATGTAGATGCCCCATCAGTGGTTTAACCTGCTATACAACAACAGCCACCCCTGTTGTTTTGTATAGCTGGCAAACATGAGTGATAGATAGATAAGGGAGATGAATAGACGATAGATAATAGATACAGTATGGTATAAACTTCAAACCAAGTATACATGTTCATGAGATGACATCACACAAGTATCACGGACAGGACTTAACCACCAGGGATCTTCCACGTAAGCCCCTCAAAATATTTGGAACACAAATAACAACTCTCTCATGCTTTCGCATAAATCTAGGATTCCATCCCCAATATAGTGCCCCAGACTGTAACGTTAGGAGATAAACTGCAATTGCAAAACTGGCATTTCAGGAAAACCTGAGTCAGTCTTTCAAAACCCCAGACTCCTCTCCAGCTGTGGTAAAGCACTCTGTGCGCTTTGGAAAGGATCTGCTTCAGTTTGCAAGAGAAAAATATGGATAAGAAGATCCTTCATTCCCCTACTGATTTCATTAGAAGGACTTCACAAAAAGTCAGATCCCAGTGGTGCTCCCTGCACTTTCCTGAGTGACTCAGCCACATGCCTTTCCTCGAAACATCTCTTTCCTACCCTCTAAATCTCTACAGAAGTTACTTCTTCCATAGATCAGGACATTCTACAAAATGACAAGTCAACCTAACCATTTTAACATCTAACATGAATTTACAAAAGGACTGAACACATGATCAGAAAGACTAGACACAATTTTTGCCAAAGATGCTTCCAGAATTTTTTTTTAATTTATTTTTATTGGAAAGGCATATATACAGAGAGGAAGAGAGACAGATAGGAAAATCTTCCATTCAATAGTTCACTCCCCAAGCGGCCCCAACAGTTGGAGCTGAACCAATCTAAAGCCAGGAGCCAGGAGCTTCTTCCAGGTCTCCCACACAGATGCAGAGTTCCAAGAGTTTAGGCCATCCTCTACTGCTTTCCTGAGCCACAGGCAGGGAGCTGGATGGGAAGTGGGGCTGCTGGGATTAGAACCGGTGCCCATATGGGATCCTGGTGTGTTCAAGGTGAGGACTTTAGCTGCTAGGCTACCACGCCGGACCCTACTTGCAGAATTCTTATTGTGCTTTTTCTGTTCTCAGATCCTCCTGATGTCTAAAACTGACCCGTACTCCAAGACAGTCCACAAGCAAAACAGCTGATGGATGGGGCAGGGGTGGTAATGAAGAGTCTCTCCCATGAAACATTTGTACTGGAAGCCATCCTGGAGGGAACTTCCTTCACCAAAGACCACAGTTCACACATGAGACTCCAGGCTGCAAGTGTTTGGACAACCCAATGCCCCCTGATGTCAGAACAAGGGTGGGAACTAGAGTTCCTTTAATTAATTCTCTTTTAAAAGAGATTTACAAATGTAAGAAGCAGAGTTATACAGAGAGAAGAGAAACAAGGAAAGAGATGACTGCAAAGGCCAAAGCTAGGCTAGGCTGAAGCCAGGAACCTGGAACTCCATCTGAGCTTCCCACAAAGGTAGCAGGGGCCCCAAGCAGTTACCTTCCTCAACTGCTTTCCCAGACAGTTAGCAAGGAACTAGGTTGGAAGTGGAGGAGCTGGGATTCAAACTGGGGTTCATAATCATAACAGTTCCATCACAGGCAACGGTTTAACTTGCTGCACCGCAATACCAGCCCTGTTTAATTAATTTTCACACAAATTAGCAAGTTCCCAAGTACTGTGCAGCACCACTGCCTTCCCCCACCTCAAGAAAGGTCTGTGTGGCCCCAGCATTCTTCTCGATCGATGTCTTTATAATCAGTGCTTTTTGCAATTCCCTAAAACACCTTGTTTTAAATCCAGGATGTTGGTGTCAACTGTGAATGAATTGAGTCCCCTGTGCTCCTGCCCTAGATTTGTTTCCCAAATGCTGTCAGCTCCTTTGCGGCCTGCAGGGTTTTGCAATCACCTGTTTCAAGGCCTGAATGAAGTCTTTTCTGTGTAATGTGATCATTCCATTCTGGCCCTTGGGCCTAGATATTTATTTTGACATCTTGACCTGAAGTGAGCTGGCTTTCCTAGCTATGCCTGTGACGTGTTTTTCAGAGCTTCATGCGTGTAACGGGTTAGACCCTGCCACGGGTAGCAACAAAGCAGAGCAAGCACAATCAACATTTGCACAAAGCCCCAAATCAGTTTCACAGGAGGACCAACTGCAGACAGAACCCACTTTCCACACACCCTCTCACGGGGCTTTATCTCCTGGCAAATGGTGTGTTGACAGCAGGGTCCTCAGCAGATGGTGTGAGTGGCCTGAGGTGGGAGCTGGGACTCAGCTGAATGAGGGGGATGGGGATGGGTTGGCTACATGCTTACTGCCAGGCAGGTTCCCAAAGATCCCCACTGGTGGCAGGCAATCAGGAAGCTCCAGCCACGAGAAGGGACCCACCCAGGGCACCAGGATGAATGTCTACAGTCAAGACACCGCCACTTATGCTAACTTGTTCCCATACCTATTCTCTCTTGCTCCTCCCTACTTATTTTCAGTGCACTTGGGCATGCTGTGGCTTTTAAGTAGACTGAAAGCCACAGATCCGTTGCTTGGCAGGTGTGTAGCAGGAAAAGGGTCCCCTATAACCAGCACCAGCCCTCCGAAGAAAGCAGAAGTGGCCAAGAGCAAAGCTCTGCACAGAGAGGCCAGAGCTTGGAATGGAGGCAACAGCAAGTACAAGGCAGGGAAGGCAGCGTGGGCAGGAGAGAAGAGGACACCTCTGTTCTCTGGGTTAGTGGCTAGGCGGTAGCAGAGAGAGGCAGTGGATGGTGGCAGGTAGAACAGGGGAGACACACTCCAGGACAGCCATCCAACAGGCAGACAGCAAGGCATGTTCTACATTTATGCTCTCACCCTTGCACATGTAGGAGAGGAACTTTTACTTCAGATATAAAAGCTTCTGTACTCTCACCTTGACAGTGTTCCCTGCCCCTCAACCATGCATGGCTTTGCTTACTCATCACACACTGAGGACTCCACAACATGTGACCTTACCACACCCAGATTCACACACACACACACACACACACACCTCTGCCCATTGGACACTCAGCTGTCCCAAGGCACTTTTCACTGCCCAGAGATGGCCCTGAAAGCTCTCTCCTGGAACCCTGACTCCAGACACTGGAGCCATAGGGCCTTCTGTCATCCTTTCCCTTACCTTCCAGGCAGCCCTATCTCCAGGCCCCAGAGAAAAGCCAGCCTATGGCCCAGTCTTCCATTCTATGACCTATAGAGGCTTCCCCGGCATCATCCTTATGACTTACCCCCTCTCTATTCCAAAGCCTATAGGATAAACAGGTACAGTGCAAGACACGTGCACCTCCCACCCCTGTTGCTTCTTACCTGGCCCCTGCCTGGGGCTGTGCCCTATGTTCCTGCCCCCTCTTTATACCCCTAGCCAAGATAGTCACCCACCATCTTCCCAGCCTAAATTCCCCCTTATTATATGCCAGCCCCCAATGAGATCACATCTGATAAGGTCTTTAGCCCTCAACTCCAAGGACACTCCATCAGTTATGTCCTTCTTCCCACCCCAGCTCTGACCTCAACTATGTCTATCACCAGCACCACTATCAGAAGTACATGGCACCCTGCACTGTTTCTCCAAAGCTGAGGTCAAGGTTGCAGTTACATGTTTCCTGTTAGGCTGAGTCATTGTCTTCCATCAACTCCCCCAACCCTGCCACCTCATGGCTTTATTCAATTCCATACTGCTAGAGCACAGCCAATGCCTGTTGTGTTTTCTGTGTTCAGCCCAGGTTTATTGAATAAACTCACATAGTAATGAGTTTTGGCAGGGGGACCGATTCTGGGTTCACCTCCCTGTTGATGGAATACCTCTCTGTTGATTATGGTAAGAAGTCCAAGCTGGAGTTCTCCATCTACCCGGCCCCTCAGCTCTCCACTGCTGTGGTGGAGCCCTACAACTCCATCTTCTCCACCTACACCACTCTGGAGCACCCTGACTGTGCCTTCATGGTGGACAACAAAGCCATCTATGACATCTGTCATAGAAATCTCAGTTTCAGGTACCCCATTTACATTAACCTGAACTACCTTATGAGCCAGATTGTGTCCTCAACCACAGCCTCTTTCCAGTTTGATGGAGCCTTTAATGTTGACCCGATGGAATTCCAGGCCAACCTGGTACCCGATCCCCCCCCCATCCACTTCCCTCTGGCCACTTACATCCCCATCATCTCTGCTGAGAAAGCTTACCATGAACAGCTTTCTGTAGCAGAAATCAGCAACGTTTGCTTTGAGCCAACCAACCAGATGGTGAAATGTGACCCTGTCAAATTGGGGTTTGAGTGAGGCTAACTAGGGGGAAAATGACAAACAAGTGATAGCAGAAAAGCATCCTATCAGAAGATGGAAAAAGGGTGGCAGGAAAGAGACCTCTTGAGAAGTAGCATCATGGACTGAGGGAATAGCTGTATGTAGTGGTAGAGGATTGGTAGAGTAGTTAATAATAGAAAGCACAAGCAAAAGGTAAAGAAGTATGTTCATAGCAGCACAATCAGTAATTGCAAAAACATGGAAGCAACCGAAATGCCCATCAGCAGAAGATTGGATAAGAAAGCTTTGGTTCATCTACTCCATGGAATACTACTCAGCTATTAAAAAAAACAAAATGCAGTTCTTTGTGGCTAAATGGGCCCAACTGGAAACTATAATGCTAAGGGAAATAAGCGAATCCCAAAAGGTTAGATACCACGTTTGCCTTGATTTAACCTGTAATTTTTGCTTGGTTGTTTGTTATTTTTTGAACCTGTCATTGATACTGTCTCAACCCAGATGTTTCGAAGAATGGAACTTGCATTATTTTTAACATATTGTTTACTCAATACTATGTCAATTAATTCCATAATGTTGTATATTGATGCTGAGGTTTTGTTGGGGCTTTTAACTGACCGGAACTTTACTCTGTTAGCTCCACCTTCAGACCAGAGAAGGTCTCCCCAAGAGGCCACTGAACTTATCTGGACAATGAGACGCTGGACTTTATGCTAGGTATATGCTTGCAATGAAGGAATCTCAACTGAACTTGAACTGTGGTTATGCAGCAAGGTGGAGGTATCCACTATGGGGGGAGGGGCATGGGAGAGGTCGGGGGAATCCCCAGTGCCTATAAAACTGTATCACATAATACAATGTTAATAACAATAAAAAAAAAAAAGGTAAAGAAGGTTATCTGTGTAAGGGTGAAGTCACAGAGATCTCCTTGGAACCAACAGTGGGAAACGAGGTTGGGAAGGCAGACTGCTCAGTTAGGGTAGTGGAGATCTGTGGAAAATTCTGGAATTGTCAGGGACATGGGAATGGAAAGGGGATGGGGGTTACTTACCAAAATTCCTTTTAAAAAGTAGTTTACATCCCTCCAGAGGCCTGCAGGAGTATGTGGTCTCCAAGGGTTGGTCTTGATAGGGAGCTTCGATCTCCGAGGATGTCTCTGTGATAGCAAGGAGATTCATAGATGTATCTGGAGACGGGGTAAAAAGTTTTAGATGAGACTTGTGAATCCACTAGGACAAGCTTCAACCGAGGAGTGATTCAAATATCAGCTCCATAGATTGACAAGACCTCGCCATTCTGGACCTGGCTCCATTCTGAATAGCTGCTTCCCCTAGCACTCATCCTTTTTCCCATGATTTGTTTCTGTCAATTTGTGCCCTTTATATTCAAATCTGATTGTCTGCCAATCTGCTGCAAACTCATAAGTCTATTCCCACCAATCTGCACTAACCTCATGGCAGTGTACCTGACAACCCTATCCCATCGATCACTCATGGCCCGCCATGGCCCTATCAATCCCTCATGACCCGTGCTCCAAATACCCACACTCTGGTCATAAAAGTAGGTTCCTGTGCACTCTCTCTCTCTCTCTCTTTCTCTCTCTCTCTTCCTCTCTCTCTCTCTGTCTCTCTCTCTCTGCCTCTGCTCCCATTCCTGCAGCCATCTTTCCTGCTGGATTAAAACCTCCTGTGTGACTCGCTGTGTCCGGTGTTTCGGGTTTGTGCTGACAAACTGAAAATAGCTACCATCCAAAAGAGCTAACAGCAAGGAGAAATAATGCCGAAAAGAGCTAACAACCATAGTCCTTTGCCCGGCAGCAAGGGAAATACAGCCAAAGTAAGGCAGGGTTCCAGCCCTAGCTGGGACTTTGGGATGCAGGCTACTTAATCACAGTTCTAGCAGTGCGATCTGGGGGACTTGTGTTTCCTCAGGCAGCAGTAGAGATAATTATTTCTCAAGGTGAGAATGGTCAGTGTTTCATTTTCCCAGGGAAGACTTTGGAGGAACCACTGGGAGAGGAATTTCACTGCGTTTCCCGTTCCACGCCTGCAGACAGGCCGGCCTGTATTGGATTAACACCACTGGGCCCCCGCACAGGGCTGGCTGCACCACAAGGGCTGAGGTTCAATTCCCAGGGCCACTGTCTGGAAAGAGGAGCCTGAGGAGCCATTTCCTGACCGCCCGGATATGGACCCAAGGAGCCAAGGAGGCAGGAGGAGTTGGAGACACAGCTTAAATCCAAAGGTGTCCTCGCCGTTCAAGGCTGTGTCAATTCTGTGTGTGTGTTGTGCCATCTTGCGGGACACAGGGCAACCCCTGACTGGGGACTGGACTCAGAGCCACTCTATTGTGGGGTTACTACAGACTTTTCCTCCACAGGCAAAATAAATAAATAAATGTCATTCTTCACTTTCAAAGAGAATTGAAACACTCACAGAGGCAGTGGACCTGGATGCAGGTTCCAACTCCTAGAAGTTTCATGTCTCATACTTCCCAAGTTTCTCTTCCTCACAGGGGCCACTGGGACTACAGGATCTCCTTTCCCGTTTGACTCATGCTTTCCTTGCCTCTCGGGGAGCCGTGCTTCTCAGAAGCTGCCAAATTGAGCAGCGGGAGCCCAAGCAGCCAACCCCGGGGGCCACTGGAACAACACAGGGGGACAAAGGACACTGAGCAGGAGACACATTTATTTTTATAGTATCACTTCCTTACTCCCCCAAATGATAACTGTTTGGATTACTTATTATTCCATTGGAGAAGGGGGAGAGCCTCAAATCTAATTGGGTTTCCACTGTGCTCACCGCTATTTGTTTAACTTTCATTCATTCCTGTGCTGGGGAAGTTGGAAGAAAGATCCCGGCATTCATTTCCAACCCCTCCTTGCCTCCTAAAGTCCTAGGGGCTGCTTTCCAGCTGCCTGGCCTCTCTTCCCAATGACTTGCACTGTTGAACTGTGAAGGGTCCACGAGGCTTGTTTCTCGACAAACACTAGAAAGGCAAATAGGGAAAGCCTCTCTGGAAAACACACAAAACATCATTGTGCAAATGTGAACTGGCTTCTGTGGGGTCAGGCCTGCTGTCAGACTGATGGGAGCGCCTGGGCTGGGATGTAGCCGGGAGCCAGGCCGTTAACATGGCCCAAGCACACCCAAGCACTCATTCCTCCATTGTGACAAGTTGGGAAACTGGGAAGAAGGGACAGGGGCTGACCTGGGCACAGGGCAAAGACACATAAGGGGTGGAAAAAAACAGTAGTCCTGTTATCCTGCCCCCAATCCTCAATTTTGTCTGTGGTTTTAGTTGTCCACAGTTTGAGGACAGAAATAAACTGTTTTAAATTGCACCCAATCCTGAGTGGCATGATGAAATCTCTCGCCGTTTCAACCAGGAGGTGAATTGTCCCTTTGTCCAGCACACCCATGTCATCTGCCCACAAGCCACTTTGTGGGCAGTTATCACATCCTCTGTCGCAAAATACAATACTGGTGTTCAAATCACCCTATTTTACTCAGCAGTTGCCACAAAACACATGAGTAGTAGCAACTGGGATATGCTAGAAAGAAGACACAAAGTGCTGCCTTTACATGAAGGGGCACAAGCTTAACATAGATATGCAAGTCTGGGAAGACACATTGTATGAGCATCCCTCTATACCCTCGGATTCCACTATTCAACCAATTGTGAATCAAAAATATTCAAAAAGGGATCAGGCTGTAGTAGCAGATTAAACCACCACCAGTGTGCTGGCATCCCATTTAAGTGCTAGTTCATGCCCTGGTTGCTCTATTTCTGATTCAGATTCCTGCTAATATGCCTGAGAAATCTGTGGAAGATGGCTCAAGTGTTTAGACCCCGGCACCAAGTGGGAGATCCAGAAGAAGCTCCTGTCTCTTTGGCCTGGCCCAATCCTGGAAGAGGCCAGAATCCTAACACATAATGCACTTCTTGCAGGTAAGAAAGGACCCTCATCCAGATGCCGCTGGGGTCAGCCTAGGTTTTCTCCACACTGATCTTCACCAAACAGGCTTGTGGGGCGTG
Organism: Ochotona curzoniae; assembly: GCF_017591425.1. Taxonomy (NCBI): domain Eukaryota; kingdom Metazoa; phylum Chordata; class Mammalia; order Lagomorpha; family Ochotonidae; genus Ochotona; species Ochotona curzoniae. The sequence goes on from NW_024465419.1 coordinate 7,959,977, forward strand.
GGGTGTGTGTGTGTGTGTGTGTGTGTGTGTGTGTGTGTGTGTGTGTGTGTGTGTGTTTAACCAAAAGTGGATTCAGAATGAGTATTTACTCAAGATGGGTTTGAGTAAACCCATCTTATACAACAGTATCCTATCCAACAGTCCTCCTGTGGTAGATAACTAACAAAATCCAGCAACCCAGCTGTGTGTGGGCAGCACTCCAACCAGAATGCAAGAGAAATGGTTCAGAGACTGACAGGGTACACCTGTATTCTCTCCAGCAAAACTTCTGGTGTCTCCACAAGGGTTTTACTCACACCTCAAGTATTTTAATTTTGAATTAAAAGCTACATATGGGCAACCCTAAGGATAAAAAAATAATCCAACAAATGTGCAAACACTACAAGAATGGCATACAGGTAAAACTTCATTGTATGTACCAAGTTGAAGTTGTTTCTGAACATTCCTTGACTTTGATCATACCTCCATCTCAAGGATGGCTAGGGAAGGGCAGAGCCACTTGTGGGTACAGAACAGCCTCCCCCAATAATCTCCTCACCTTCCTGTTTGTCTGAATTTGGAGGTAGCATCTACAGGTCTCAGGGCATAGTCCATTTGCCAACACGGAGAGTGAAAGCAAAAGGAGCAGTAACTGCTCTTCCTTCCAGCAGAGCCACTGACATTGACTGCTGAGACTTCACAGGACTTTTAAAAATATTTCTAAACATTTAACTGATACATCTAGTAACACGTATTTATGGGGTTCATGTGATGTTTTGATTACATATGCATCGTGTAATGTCCAATCAGGACACAATACACCCATCTCCTTAAATACCTAACATCTCCTTGTGCTGACTCAAAATCCCTTCTTCCAATTGGAGGAATGCACAGTGCATTATCTATAGTCCTGATTCTGTGCACCAAAACCCAGGACTGATTTCTTCCATCTGAACATAACTCAGTCCTTGTTGGTCGCTGCCTCCCCATCCCATTCTCGCAGCCCCCTGTAACCACCAGTCTTCTCTCCGTGTCTGTAAGGTCAAGTTTGCGACCAACAGCTGAATCTTTGGCTGCACAGCACTCTTCCTGTTCCTCAATTACAGCTCTCCTTGATGAAAGCAAACTAGCAAACAGTCCCTGCCATGCAACAAACACCATAAGACTCATTAACGCTGCAGGTGAGGCTGGCATTGTGGCTTGTAGGTTAAGCTGCTGCCTGCAGTGCTAGCATTTCATATAGAAGCCAAGTCAAGTCCCAGCTCCTTCACTACTGATTGACAGCTGAAGCCACTTGGGGGATGTATCAGCAAATGGGAAATCTCTTCCTATGTGTCTACCTCTTATGTGTCACTGCCTTTCCAGTAAATCAATATTTTACAAATAAAAGTGGAGATAATAGTCCTTCCCAAGTGCTCATGAAAAAAAGGCAAAAAATAAATGGGAAATGCAAGACCAACAATGATGCAAGACAAGAAAGGAAACTTTAGAAGCAACTGGCTAAAATTTCTGAGTCAAGAAGGTGGCTCCCAAAGACCCCCATCTTTTGTGTAAAATACGTGATGCACCCCATGTTAAGTGTCCCTGCAGTGTCAGGAATGACCAGAAAGAGCATGAGGGGTATCTCAGGCACAGCCATGAGACCCCCCACAGCTCAAAGGAGCAGGGACAGGTGTTCCCCACAAAGAACCACAAGCAGACAAGTCCAGCTATTGGAAGCCCAGATTCCCACATCATCACTCTCTAAAATACAGCACAGTAAAATTGATGTGCAGAATGACAGCTTGGGACAGAAAGGAAACTAGTGAATTATGTCCAGGAAACTTTGCATGAGAAGGCAGGATATTGGAGAGTATATTTCAAAAAGATTGTCACTGAAAAGGTGTTCACATTTCCGTGATGCTCGACAAAGGGTTAAAATCTCCAACAAAGGGGAAAAAATCCGTTCCTTAGAAGAGCTCACTTCTTGTGGTTGTACATATCATGGCTGTTTTAGGAACCCTTCCCCTTTTTCCACAGACAAGCTCTATGAATTTCCTTTGCACCTCAAAACTTGCTTATCTTCTTGTAGATATTTCAAATCTAACCCATGTTCAGATCCCAAACAAGATGAGAGCCAATGGTTAATGAATACTGACCATGAGCCTGGACTGTGAAATGGGTGGCTTTGTCCCCAGGTGTTTAATAAGGAAATTGAATCTTGGGGAAGTTAACTGAGTGGTTCAGATTCCAACAAGGACCATGGCAGTATTTAAAGTTCTGAATCCCAGGTGTTCAATGGCTGGACAAAAGTGTGAGAGAGATTAAACCAAAGCTGGGGGCTGAGAGCTGCATGGATCCATTGGCTCCTGTGAGAAAGGCAGGTGACCACATGATTGAACCCTAAGTGACTCCTGTCTCAATAGACATTTGGATGTTTACCAAAGACAGTGTTGGCAGCAGCAATGGCAGCCTGCATCTAATGAGGACCACAGCTTTGGACCCCTTTAGCAAAGCATGGCATTTTGCCCAAGAGTGCACTCTGTTCCCTCATTTGTACCATCATTAGAGAGAATATACAGAAAGCTGAAATCATTCATCTGGAGCTATCACCTGTCTTAGGTCTCCTCTCACATAAAAAAAGGCCACAAACGCTCCCATAGACTCTGGAAATCTCATCAAGTAGAATTCAGGCTGACAATTTCTACGCAAGGGAGCTCTGTGGAAGGCCACGGCACAGCTTTGGTGGGCAGCCAACTGTCTCTCAGAGGTACTGGCAGAAGGTAGCTTACCCATCAACTGTCCCCTGCTGCCATCTCTGGGCATAGTTCAGTGCCCACTGGAAAAATGTAGGCATCCTAAGAACCCTTGCAAACACTGGCCTGTTGCCATCGGCGCCCACTCTGCAGACATGAAATTTTTCAGCCAGAGGAGCTGGCTCCTCCAGGAATTAACGTTTGGGCTCTCAGCTATTTCTCATTCTTTTGTGTTTGTTTCTGGAAACGAGGGTGAAAAAGAAAGAGAAGGAGTTGAAAGAGAGGCACTAAGGGACCTCTTTGCCATTGTTCTTTCCCATGTGAAACTCATTATTTCCCCACTAAGCTTAATGATATTTCTGCCAGAAAGTGCCTGGGAGGCGTCAAAGGAAGCCTAGCATGTCACAGGGCCCCAGACCTGATTGGACACATCTCAGCCACCACACAGCCTCCTCCATCTATCCCAAGGGCACCAATCTGAAAAGAGACAAGCTGAGTCCCTAGCCTGACCAAATCTTCCTCAGACTCAAGGGCACAGGCAGCGTGTTGGCATTCACAGAGGTGAAAACAAAGCTGGGCCTGGCACAAGGCACTTGGAGGTCTCAAAACCCCTGGGTGTTGCAAAGCCAACCGAGCCCAGTACTGAGCAGGGAGACCAAGGTTTCATCTGGGACTCTACTCCAAGGCCACTAACATTGAGTTCTTGCAGAAGGAGCTTGGATGGTTTCATGTCACCATCTGGTTTCAAGCTGACAAGACAGAAGCAGACATAAGGGTGCTGGCCTCCAAGACTCCTGAGGCCACGTGGGTCCCTGTGCCCCAAGTGGGCTTGGCAGGGAGCATTTCCTTCCTCTACACACCAGTAGTATTTCCACATCCGGAGCTGCACTTGGACTTGGACGAGGTTCAGCCATTATTCTTCCCTTTCATAGTGCGAGGAAATCCACAATGATTTAAGATCAGAGCCTCTCCCTCTGCAGTGGAGCCAACCTCACAGCAGACCTGGCCAAGTAATATCTTAACACACAGGATGGCGTCGCTTTGCACTTCGGATGTTTTTATTATTATTTATTCTTAGCATCCAATAGTAGCCTGTCCTCCAGAAACTTGAGCTGCCCCAACACATGTTCAACAAACCTATCCATCAAAGATGGAACAAACATGTTCTTTGATCCTCCAGAATGAAAATCAGGGGCATGCAATGGAAGGACCAAGATGCTGATGCTGTGTTGTGTGTTTGTGTGTGTGAGAGAGTTCTAATGTCTTGATCATTGTTAGCTGCCGGAAAAGAGAATGTGAACTCTTGGCTGAGAGAATGCTTGCCCTTGCCAGCAGCATTCAGCAAGGAGCTATCCTGTGCTGTCATAAAGATCGATCCATTAATTCCTTCAGTCTCCTTCCCCTCCCTGTTGTGGAGGAATCTGGGGCTGCCCAATCCTGGCCAGCACGAGGAACCGGGAGACTGCTCCAACTCTAGCCTCAGCTCCAGCCCCGGACTACTCAGGCCACTGGACAAGTGGTGAAATATCTTTGAAGTATCCCTCAGTTTTAAATAGCATGGCTTGGCGGCTAGCAGTCCTGATGAAAACCATGGCGGCCTTGTGCTCTGATGGTCCTCCAGCAGCGGACATGGAGCTTCTCACTTCATGCATCTCTCTATCCTGCTGTCAATCTAACAATTGGCTGTGGCTTTTCTAGCAAAGGACTACCAGGGTGCCCAAGAATACAGCTACAGGCAAGTGTGGATGACCCACCCCTTAAATCCACATCAGATGGATCCATGCCCTAATTCTGCATGTTATACATGGTCAATGCCACCTGTAATACTTAAAGCAGTAACCAAGTTTCCATCCTTATATTCTCCTGCACTCTGACCCCTAGGAGCCAGCACTCTGTCCTCTTTAATTATTGCACATCAAGTAAAAAGTCATAGAGACTTTTCTTTTATTTTTTATTGGAAAGGCAGATCAGATTTATGGGGGAAAAGAGAGACATAGAGAAAGATCTTCTATCCACTGGTTTACTCCCCATATGGCTATAACAGGCAGAGCTAAGCTGATCCGAACCCGGAACCAGGAGCTTCTTCCCAAAGTTTTGGGCCGTACTCTGCTGCTTTTCCAGGCCACAAGCAGGGAGCTGGATGGGAAGTATAGCAGTCAAGACACAAACTTGTGCCCACAGGGGACCCTGGACATTTCAAGGTGTGGATTTAGCCATTGAGTCCTTACACCAGGCCCTCACAAAGATATTTGCAGGTGAGTGTGGAGATGGGAGAGTGATATGACCAAGTTCTGTCTTGAATAGTGCTGTTGGTGAAAGCCAGCAGCCCTGTTCATACCCAGATCACCAGTGCATGCAATGACCCTTCTCACCTCCCTCTTCATTCCCTCCCTGACAAAGTCCTGATCCTTTCCCCCAAACAAAGCATTTTGACCATCTCTCATTTCCTTTGTCAATCCAATCAGTGGTGAGAACTGACTCTGAACAGATACTTCTCTGCATCCCCTTATGGGGTTTGCTTTCGCCAGGCTGGGAGACACCAGCAAGCAAATGGTACTTCACACAGCAAATATTGAGATGGGATATCCAAGATAGGAAGGGCATGGTGCTGCAGGGCCAAAACTTGTCTGATTTCTTTGATTTAAGGTGCTCCTGGAAAGCTTCAGGGGTAGTGGGGCATTGGGGCAGAGATCAGAAGGTATCAGGGTGCCTGGAGGGGTGGTAAGAGCCAAAGAGCAGGAGGAGAGTGACCATGTCATGCAAGTCATCTAGACCCTGGGAGAACCAGCTTTTGTTTGGCAGGAGACAAAGCCACCAGAGCTGCTGCACTGAGTCAGGCGAGACTTCCAGAGCTCTCTAAGGCACACAGCTCTCAGCCAGTTTCCGAGAGGATGGGTGGTGGGAGTCGGAAAGGAGGGGTCATCGTTCTAGGACATGCAAGGAGGCTGGTAGGACCAGATGGTGGCTGGGGCAAGGAGGCAGACCTAGAAGCTGTGAGAAGCACTATTGCTTGGATGTAAGTTGGGAGTGAAGTCACAGGATGTACAACAAACTGGCCAAGGCATCAAAGGAAGGGCTGAGTCAACAGCACCACAGCTCTGGGACAAGCAGCTCTCAGCTTCCTATCCCAGGAGGCTCCTGGGCAGCTCTCTCTGTGGGGTGTGTGCACAGAGGCCTTCAAGAGAGCTGCTCTTGCAAGACACAGCTAAGTGACGCCTGGCTCACTGGCTGCCGCGTGTCTGCATACTCTCTTTCCCTCCTTTCCCCTGGGCAGGCGCAGGGAACCAAAGCGTCCTCCGGCAGGAAGACATTCAAAGGGAACTTTTCCTAGAATTGTGACAGAGAGCTGCTAAAAATGAGGCTTGGCTTTACAGGGCACATACTGGAAATGAGGCTATTAATAGGCTCCTGCAGGCCACTGCTATGCTGACGTAGGCTGCAAGGCAGAGCCTCGCCCTACAGCGTCTGTCTGTGGGGAGGAGAAACACAGTGCCGGTGCTTACAGCAGGGCAGGGCAGGAGGAAAAAGTCTTCCACTTCAAAATGCAAAAAGGCTCAGAGTCATCTTCCACCCACCCACCAGTCCACAGCCAAATGCAGCTGTCAGCTAACAGGGGAACATGTGATCTGCACACAAAGCTGGAAGCCGGCAGAGCAAAGATGCTGGGCTGTGTGCCTGCTGCCAGGGTCTCCCTGGGCACGAGTGATGTGCGTGTGTGCCTTGGTTCCCTTTCAGCACACCTGTTGGACGCACTGCATATAGAGTGCAGGAGTCTGCTCACCCAGGGAAGAGAGTATCTGTAAAGCCCAGTGTGCTGTCAGGACACAGGAAATCAGGCAGCACGAATGACAGTCCTTGAAAATCAGCCCACTTCTCACAAGTGGCAAGAATCCAAGAGGGAAAAAAAAAAAAGCCAGCCCTGAATTTGCATTGTGTGCCTTTTTTTTCCTGGCCAGGGCTTGAAAGGAGGAGTGGAGACACCCAAGGACAGCAGTGCATGGTGTCAGATGAGCACAGCTGGTAGGGGGAGGGGTGGTGATTTTGAATCCCAACCCCACCTGTTTCCAGCTGACTCTGAACACACTGAACTAAGGTTTGTGAGCTTAGTCTCTTCAACCATACGGTGGGCCCAACACTCTGATTCCAGAATGCGATGAGAATCCAGATGATCATGAAAAGTGGCCGGTTTCGAGTGCAGGGCTGGACATTGGAGTTGGCCTTCCCGGTTGCTATTGGAAAAGGAAAACAAACGCATTTATGCCAGGGCAATGGCACATAGCAGTGGGGGCGGGGGGGTACAGAAGCAAACCAGTGATACGGGCGGGGTTCCAAAGGCTCTGGCTGGACACTGACCACTGAGTGACTCTACTTGTTGGAAATTGCACCCACTTCTCTGCACCCCACCCCGAGAGCAGCAAGTCCTCAGCCCTGAGGAGGCAGGTGCACTGCTGGGAATTTCTCAGGTGTCAGACAGACAGAAGCTGCCCTGTGCTTTTCCCTTTAATCTCACAGCCTTGTCCTGCACACCCCAGAGTGCAGTTGTAGGCACTCTTGGGATGCCCAGACTCTGGCCACCTTACGTGGTCTCCGTAGCCTTCATCTGCTTGTGCACTCATCTGCAGTTCACTCAAAACCCAATAACCTTCCAGGGAGAAAGGAGCCAGTAACTGGGCACCAACCAACCAATCTCTTAAAACAGACTGGGGAAAAATCAAAGTATCCTTGTAAAATACACAAAATCCCCAACCCAGCAAGCAAGCAGCAGATGAGGATGACTGTTCCACAACCCTGGGAAGAGGAAATGAGTGGGGACGGGGGAGGAAGAAGGGGTTGCACGGTGTGAAAGCTGTTTTGGTTCCTGATGCTGAACACCTGCTATGACCTGCACACAGCCACAAGCCTGAGCTTACCACCAGGACCCTCCCAGGGCAAATTCAAGCAGTGGCCCCTTGGGCAGCTGTGGGAATCGGGATGGAGGACAGGAAGCAGGGGGACCCTGGAAGACAGAAGGGAGCGCTTCCTGTGGGGATAGATTAAAAAAAAAAAAATCACAGCCAGGCTGTGGGAAGCTCTCCCAGGCAAGCACGTGGGCTGGGGAATTTCCTGAGCTGGGAGCTGACAGCAGTTATTTGTTGTAACTGTTTATTTGTTTTCCAAGAGCTTTTTGCATCATTTGGATACAAGGAGAGAAGTTAGAAAGTCCAACTGTGTTTGGAAGTCTTTGGAAGCTAGAATTCACAGAACTAGCTCATGAAGCAGGTGACCAGAGGGAACTCCTGTGACAGGGTCCAGACCTAAACCCAGGGTTTAGGGAGTGCAAGCAGGGAACAGGTCGGAAGGAACCCACTGTGGAAACTGTTGAGGCCGACAGACGCCTCCCCATCCACCATGGAGGGACGTCGAGGCAGTCAGCTGGCAGACCAAGGACACTGGCCATCAGACATGACACATTTGGTGCTCCCTGCCTCCTGGCTGGTTCCCTCCTATTCAATCTCTCTCACCCCAGCCAGCCCTGGGCCAGCAAGGGGGCAAACCCTCCAGCACCCCTCAACCAGGAAGCCATTTGTCATGATCAGAGGCCTTATCAGGGCCTGGCATTCCTCTGCATTCCCAAGAAAGGTGTTCCATCATTCTTTACCAGGACGCAGGCTCCACCCAGCTGAGGCTGCAGGAGAGCACTGGAAACCAAGAGGTCAGAGAGACTCTACATGAGGCAGTGTTGGGTTTGTTGGATTTCGTATTCCTGAGTCTCCTATGGTAGTTACTGAATTGACTGGGGGAGGGACATGGGACTGTCTCTTTGAGCAGCTGCCCATCACAGGACTCCAGCAAGCAGGCAGAGACATGTCGCTGTGGCTTGCCTTGCCTGGCAGGTGCACCTCTGTTTCTCCCAGAGCATCCACCCTCAGCTTCCTCCTGGCTGGAGGAGCAGAACTCAAAAAAACCAGGTCCCAAACACCAATATGGTTTCCTCTGCCCTCGGTCTGCTAGGATCAGGAGTTGACGCCACGTGTGCAGGAGTTGGCTCCACATGTGCATTTTGCGTCCGGGGGAGAAGGAGGAGTCATTCTCTGGCACCACAGGCTCCTTCTCCACTTCTCATCCTCCGCAGCAGGAAATCCCAACCCTCCACCCTCATCACAGCCCTGAGGTTCTCCTTCCACCACCGTCAGGTACAGTGGGTGGGGGGCCCTCCTGCCTCTCGCGAGGCCTTGCCTGCATGGAGAGCCGCCAGAGCATCACTGATGTAAGCTGCACACACCACAGGTCTCAGGACCACATAGACTTTGCTTTCATTTTTCCTTAAAGAAAATCTCTCCTACTTAATCATCTCCTTCTCTGCAAATGTTCCCTTCTCTTCATTTCTCCCTGCCTGCCCCTTTTCTGTCAGGGTCCTCAGGCCCTCAGACGATATAGCAGGACCTGTCTAGAGAAGGTTCTGGTGTGGCCTGAGACCTCTCTCCCCGTCACTTCCACCAGAGTGCATTCCATGGCCATGTTTATGTCCATCTCGCTTCTGTGTGCTCACAAAAACCCTTTCTGCTGTGGATCGCCATCCACTTAAGCAAGGCAGGCCACACCACAACTCAGCCTGGGAACTCCCTGGGCTGATGGAGACAGTCCTCTGTGTAGCAGCCAAGTGGGGAGGGACAGAGGTGGAGGCGACAGGACAGGGATGGCAAGGGGGCGGTGGGGAGAAGTAATGAATTTCTTCCCACAGGACAGAAAGAAGCCCTGACAAGCACGGTTTAGCCCTTCTTCTTCGGACCTCGGTGCATCCTCCAGTTTCCCAAAGCTCAGGGAAATATGCTGAAAGTATTAATAGAATGCAGATGTTGAAGACGGTGCCTCGGAATTCTGCTCAACAAATGACCCTGTTGGGAGGTCGCCTCCGCTCTCCAGGGATATTCTGCAGAGGGCCCAGCTGATCACCTCATATTGAAACAACATGTCCAGGACGCATTCCAGCCAGAAGAGAGAAGAACAGGGCTACCCTGACCAAACATCAATCATGAGGCAAAAGGGCAACTGTACTCCCTCTGCTCTGCGCACGCGTACACACACACACACACACACCTTCCCTGATTCACCCTTCACCCCCTCCCACCCCCCAAGGAAAAACAGAGCAGGAGCGGGACCTTGCCAAGCCAAGCGCTCCCCGGCGCCAGCCAGCCGAGCACAGCGCACATGGCGGCCGTTGGGGACGCTCAGGCACTGTGGTCCTGATGTTTTTGCTTCCCTGCAAATCGTTTCTGATCTTCGGTCAAGTCCTTACCACGCTGTGATCCCTTAGCGAGCACGGGCTTTGACCCTTACAACAATTCACAAAAAAAGAGACGAGATAAGAGGTAGCTCTCTGTGCGTGGGAGGTGGTCGGAGGGACAGGGACATTGGGGGGGGGGGGGGGACTCTGTGCCTGTGTGGGCGTGCGGCTTGTGCAAGGATTTCACAGCCAATAAAAAGGACGCAATGTCTTTCGAGAGACAAGTTGCCAGAACGAGAAGAAAGTCTCTTTCAAAGACTGCCAGCCCTGGCCATGGCTGGCGGTGGTGAGCTTTGTGTTTCGGGGAAGTACACGGATTAGCCAGGGCTGGGGCCGAGAACCTTCCGCAGCAGGTAGCTGTGGCCAGATCATGGGTAAATGGGTTCAGTTATAAGAAACGTGGCTGAGCCCACCATGTCCTCTGTGGGGAGAAAGCCCGGCCCAGGCCCTGCTGGCCGCCCACCCTGAGAGGCAGAACTTGAGTCCAGAATCGGGAGCTGTGGTCTGGATCCACATTGGCCACCAGGGCTGTACGGGTGATGGGAGGACAGGGGCAGAGCAACCACTTGGTGTTCCTTTCATGTCTCTCTCCCTCGCTCTCTCGCTCTCCCTCCGCCCCCCATTTCCTCTCTTCTTCTTTCTCTTTCTGGCTCTCTCTCTTCCCCCTCTGAGAGCTTGATGCAGATCTGCAGGAAGTGGCCCATGACATCAGCATGCCCTGATGGCACATGCTGATGTTTGGGTCACACCTGCTAGGTTGCAAGAGGCACTAGCTTCTTTCTGGGGATAGGTCCCCAGGGTGGCCTGACCAGCAGGGAAGACGAATGGAGCTATTCTCATGGTTCCTACCATTTTTCGACGGGTGAGCCAACATGGAAGAGCCAGGCACCCCTGGAGAGGCAGACTTGGAAATGGGAGTTGGAAAGACAGTCAAACTTACTATTTTTTTTTCTTCCTGAGGCTATATCAAAAGAGAGCAAGATTGTGCCTACAATCCACAGCTGGATGTTTGTACTTCCTTAAGAACCACTGCTTTGATAGCACCATGCTGACTGCAGTCCCACTGGGAGGCCAACTCCAAGGCGCCAGCAAGTAGGGCTGGGGGCTGTGCAGTGGGGATGCTGTAGCCCCAGAGGAGGGACAGGCCAGAGAGGCCATCTGTGGGGGAAGCAGCAGCACTGTGAGAGCACAGGGACATATCTTCCAGCTTGGGGACCAAGGCAGTAGAAGGCAGCTATGTTGGCACCACCCAGGTGATGAGAGCAGAACTGATTTAGGCAAGAGGAAAAAAAGCATTGGTGAAGGCCCAGAGAAGAAAGGAGATTTCTCCTCCAGAGAAAGCAGGAGAGCAGGTAGAAGGTAGAAAAACGGTGCCAGGGCACAGTGGGGCCCATAAATTTATCCAAGCAGCTATTGTTGTTAAGTTTAATTTTACCCCTTTTCTTCCCCCTCAGTTTTTTTTTTTTAAGATTTATTATTGGTGCAAGCACTGCAGCACAGTAAGCTAAGCCTCCACCTGTGGTGCCAGCATCCCATAAGAACACTTGTTCATGATCTGGCTGCTCCACTTCTGATTCAGCTCCATACTTGTAGCCTAAGAAAGCAGCAGAGGATAGTTTAAGTCCTTGAGCCCGTGTATCTACCTGGGAGACCTGGAAGAAGCTCCTTGTACTTTGCTTTGGATCAGCTCAGCTCCAGCTATTATGGAAATTTGGGAAGTAAGCCAGTGGATGGAAGAGATTCTCTCACTCACTCTATATATCTGTCTATCTCTCCTATGTCACTCTGCCTTTCAAACAAGCAAATCATTAATGTGGGATGCTGTGTCACAGATGGCAGTTTAAGCTGCTGCACCACTATGTAGGCTCATTTTTCAACTATTTGTGTGTGTGTGTCTGTGTTAAAATACACATGATATAAAATGTGCCACCTTCCCTGTTTTCATCTGCATGGTTCAGTTGTGTTAAGTACATCCACACTGTTGTGTAAACCTCACCACCTCCCATCCCCACAGCTCTCTTCATCTTTCAGAACTTAAACTCTGCACCAGTTAAACACTCCTTAATCCCCTACCCCCTCCCCACCCCCACCCCACCCCACCCCCGCACCAGATGTTAGTATTCTACTCTCTGTCTCTGTGAATCTGGGCTCTGTAAGTCCCTCACATGAGTGGAATCACGAACTCAGTATTTGCCCTTCTGTAACTGGTGGACCTTGGTGTAATGTCCTGGAGGTCTGTCCATCCGGTAGCTGTGTCAGGATTTCCTTCTTTTTTAACACTGAATAGTAGTCCACGTGTCTCTTGCTGCTCATTCATAAAGTCTTGGGCACATGGGTTGCTGCCACCTTTTGGTTGTCATGAGCACTTACTGCTAGGAACACGGGCATACAAACATCTCTTCAGGATCTCGTTTGCATTTATTTTGAGTAAAGATTTGAAAGTGCAACTGCTGAGGTTTAAGATTGTTTTATTGGGGGCCCTGCACGAATGCATAGCAGTGAAAGTGCTTGCCTTGAACGCGCCAGAATCCCATATGGGCACCAGTTCTAATCCCAGCAGCCCCATTTCCCATCCAGCTCCCTACCTGTGGTCTGGGAATGCAGTCGAGGACAGCCCAAAGCTTTGGGACCCTGCACCCACGTGGGACAACCTAAAGAAGCTCCTGGCTCCTGGCTTCGGATTGGCTCAGCTTGGGGAGTGAACCATCGGACGGAAGATCTTCCTCTCTGTCTCTAACCTCTCTGTATATCTGCCTTTCCAATAAAAATAAATAAATCTTTTTAAAAATTCTTTTATTAAGGAGCTGTCTGCTGTTAACTTAAGCATTGTGTGTTCCCATCAATAGTGTGGACAAAAGAAAGCTTCTCCACATCCTAACTGACATTTGTCAAAGGATTGACAAGATTTTAATAAATACATGTATTTATTTGAAAGAGAGAGACACCAAGAGCGATACTGGTTCACTCCCCCAAATGACCACAGTGATAGGAACTGGGTTGGAATCACAATCCAGGTAGTCGGGGCTTCATTACCTAAGCCATTACCCATGCCTCCCAGGGTCTGTGTTAGCAGGAAGCTGCAGTCAGGAGCCAGAGCTGGGAAAAGAACTGAGATCCTCTGATGGTGGACATCAACTAAACATCCACTCCTAGGATTACATGATTAAAGAGAAGAGCCTTGAAGGACATTTTTTCTTAAGATGTGTTTATTTGAAGGGTGGAGCTAAAGTAAGACAGAGATACACAGAAACAGAGAGCTCTTCCACTCGCTGGTTCATTCCCCAAATAGCCACATCACCAGAGCAGGGAGAAGCAGAAGCCAGGCTATCCACACCTGCTTTCCAGGCACATTCACAGGGAGTTGGATAGAAGTGAAGTAGCCAGTGCTTGAACCGGTATTCATCTGGGATGCCAGCACGGCAGGTGGTGAAGACCCCAGCCCCACAATGCCATCCTTAAGGACTTTCTTAAACATTCACTGTAGAAGGTCTAGTGGACACATCCCCTAGTTCTTGGGACATCGTGATGGGTTCACCCAAGGTCCCTTTTGCTGTGTAGTTTACATTCTATTGCATCCCATAGGAATTCCCATCATATTCAAGGGCAATGTATTTAAAATATGTTTTTTGTTAAGTAGCTGTGTTCTTTAAAAAGTAAGTTTTATGTGCATATATTCTAACTTATGCAAATGAGAATTAATTTATCTCATTAGACTTCCTATCTGCGTAAACCTAGGACAGACCTGCCTTTTCAAATCTGTGGACTTAATCAAACTGGGATTAAAGGCATTAAAAACAAATAGTGTTCATACTGAAAAGGTAGACAATCCCTTCTTGTCAGTATTCAGAAGCATTACAAGGATGGTTTTACAGCATTTGCATTGTATTCTATCAGGTATCACTCACATGAATGACCCAGAGATGCTTTCAAGTATACAGGAGCATGAGTGTGTAGGGGTTGGATATGTATGTTATATGCAAAGACTGTGATATTTCACAAGGGACTTGTGTGTCCTCGACTAGTCCTGGAACCAACCCATGTAATATTGAAGGAGGAATGACTGCCGTGTTAGAGATCATCCACGTTCACTAGGTGCACACTGAGCCCGTGGCCTGGGACCAGCACACTTCCTGAGAGCCACACGTACCACTTCCCACAGCTCCAACTGCAGAGACAAGCCCTTGGGACATCCCAGTTCCACTTCCCCACATTCAGTACTGCAGTGATCCACTTCACAAGCATCCACCTGCACATTCCCACAGAGCCCAGGGCAGTCCTGCAGGGGATCCGGCTCAAGAGGTCCCCTCCTGTGCACATTTTCTGTGCCCTCTGAACACCCACAGGGCAGTAAGCAGAAAGCAGAGAGCGAAACCTAGCTGGCTACCTGAACTTGCAAAGTGACTGAGTTGGACTCCAAGGGCTGGAATAAAAGGAGGCATTTCACACTGGGAATGGCACCAAGACAAGGCTTGCTTCCAGGTGCTCTCTAGTCAAGCTGAGATTCTGGCAATTTTCTAATGGAAAGTTGCAAAAGGGGGAGGGATGAGGAGATTTTAGCCCCACTGGAGTGAGTGATAATTCCACCTATGTATTTTACCCTGGACGCACAAACCTCCAACTAGGATTGAATGAGGACCTGCAGAGGCTACAGGAGAGTCACTGAAGACAAGAGTGGGGAGCCCCAGAGATGGTGAAGTCCTAAGCTGCACACTGCAGAGGATTCCCTCTGCACAATTTATCACATCATGAAATAGACTTGGCATTGCAATCACACGAGGGGGATATCTGCCAGGGCTAAACAGTGTCAGGATTGAAAACAAATAAACTATTCCTAAACTGTAAACAAGAAACTGAATCTGGGATTGGTGTTGTAGCATAGCACATAAACCTACCACCTGCAATGCTGGCATCCCGTGTGGGCACAGGTTTGTGTACCAGCTGCTCCACCTCTGATTAGAAGCAAAAGATGGCTCAAATGCTTGGGCACCTGCCATTCATGTGGGATGCCTGGATTAAGCTCCTGACTCCTAGCTTCTTGCATGGTCCAGGGATGGCTGTTGTAGCCAAAAGAAAATGAACCAGCAGATGGAGGATCCCTCTCTGGGTGGCTCTCCCCTTTTTCTCTGTAACTCTGACTTTCAAAATACATAAAAAATACATGTTAACAAAAAGGCCTGAATACTTAACTTAATTACTTGGCTCTCAGGAACTGCTCTCTCCAAACCTGAGGCGGTATGACAAGAAACGAGTCGGACCAGAATCCATTACCAGGAGGTGTGCACCCTGGTGGGAAAAGCTGATGATGGAAATAAATGACAGGAAGATGCTGTCACAGTACCCACCAGCTGTCAGCACAACAACCCTTACATGTTGGCAGGGACAACACTGCTTAAGATAGAGCTAACAGGAGGATACTGGGAAAAGTCAATGAAAAGCAGAATTCAAAGATAAGAGTATTTTAATGTAAAATTTTTTCCAATATCCATGCCTATAAAGGGTCTTAAAAACATTTGTAGAAAATGGATGCCACAATTTTGTCCCCCTCCACGAGATAGTGCAGAAAAGACACCACTTCCATCATTTTCTTAGGCCTTCCCTCCCTTAGAGCCCCTCCTGTCGCCATGGCAAGAGACTTCCTCTACTATCTCTATCTCTCGTTCTCTCAAATAAATTTCACTTTGCACCAAGAAAAGCTACAAAAAAATTGTACATCGATTTAAAAATTTTTATATCAAAATATTCATGTTTTCATTTATTTCTCCACGAACTTCTTCAAAGTGTCTCACATTATGCCCCCACCTGTGTTCTATATCCCATGGCAGAAATTCAGTGCCTGCTCAATCCTTTCTGCAAACACAAACTCATTTCTCATGGCCATTCTGCTCTTATTTCCTGTTCATACCAAGTCCTTGATGTGTGTATATGATGTCAGCCCAAGCTTGCCTCCAACTACAGGCATGCAAGTGTTCTCCCAGGACTCCGAGCTACAGTGCAACTTTCTGAGCACAGAGGCCTAAAGACAGCCTTCACGTGTGCTTGCCCAGGGATGCTATATCCCTCTACTCCCAAACCAAGCTGCTCAGAGGCCCTTGCTCTGCTCTCCCTCAACTCCTATCCCAGTGAGTTCAGATGGCAGGATTTCCGATTTCCCTCTCCACTGGGTGTATGGGGCACAGCATTGAGCCCGAGGGGTTTAGTCTTGAGTCTTAAGGTCTCATACAGTTCATGTGGCAAGCCTTGAGACTTTCTTACCATCTGTCACCTCTTCCCATAGGCCTGTTACTTCCTTTTGGAATAGAATGTCCACCTCAGTCCATCTACCACCATCCCACCCTGCTGCATTGTGTTTGGGAGGCACATGACTTTGTCTCCCAGCCATCTGCCCCAGGATCAACATGCCTCTCAAGACTCATCCACATCAGTCTTGGATAAGTTTTAGGTAAGACTGGCTTTTACAACTGGTGCTGGGATAAATTAAGACTTCTGAGGTTGGAATGGAATAAATGTATTTACTCCTTGAGAAGGACACAAAGGGTGAGGGTTTAGGGCGGCATGTTACAGAGTAAGCATGTGTGTTCACATTCCAAAATCCATATGTGAAAATCCCAATGCACAAAATCATGGTGTTAAGGGGAGGGACCTGTGGGAGAAGATCAGATCTGGAGGGTGGAGACCCCACAAACAGAATCAGTGCCCTTGGAAAAAAGTCCCAGGGAGCACTCTCTTTGTCTTGTGAGCTACAAAGAAAAGTTAGCCCATGGATAAGGCTCTCACCAGAACCCCATCACAGGGCACGCTGAGGTTTGTCCTTCAGCCCTCTGGTCATGAGCCCCTTAGTTCATGCTATTCTGCTACAGCAGTCCCATCAAAGTCACACAACCCCTGCCACCAAATACTCTTCATACCAAGGAGGACAGGAAGGAGCTTGGTATCGGTGGCTTCTGCTCATCACACCAATGAGGCATCCCCTTGGGAATCCAGCAGCTCCCCACTGGACTCATTGGTGGTAGTCCTGTTCTCACGCCTCTCTGACCTACCGTGAAACACCACCATGAGTACCAGCCTATGTCCCGGCTGCTCCAACTGCCAACTCAGCTCCCTACTTATGGTCTGGGAAAGCAACAGAGAATGGTTCAAGGCCTTGGGCCCCTGTACCCACATGGGAGACTCAGTAGAAGCTCCTAACTCTTGGCTCCTGGCCCCTGGCTTTAGAGCAGCTCAGCTCCAGCCATTATGGCCATTTGGGGAGTGAATCATTAGGTGGAAGAATCACTCTGTTTCCCCTTCTCTTTGTAAATCTGCTTTTCCAATAAACATAAATACATCTTTAAGTAATTTACCTATTTACATGGAAGCTAAATATCAGAACACACCTCACCTGCACCCAGGTAACTCGCCCATCAGCATCTCATACACTCTCCCTGTTCATGAACAGGCATACATCAGGCAACATTCTTCTGAGGTATCACCCATCTGTTGCATCTGTGCTGGACCTAGAGTGACACTTTGTTTCTTTCTTAGGGAGAAGCATCTCAGTCATGTGGCACAGCATTCAAAGAGAACACAATTGGAAGCCTTCCAATTTTTATCTTACAGATTTCTAATAGCAACTTGAGTGCCTACTATGTGTTATAAGCACTATGCTAGGCCTAAGTTCAGGAACTCACAGTCTAAGGGGAAAAAGAGTTTAAGGGAACCAGAGATATAATGGTTTTTAGTGTGCCGTGATGAATGCTATATCATAGCCATTAATGAGAATCTTAGCCCTTTCAAAAACACCTAGGCATAGGAGTACCCCAGGGAGCTGATGAGCCATACTGGACTCGTATAGGAGAGCAGACAGAGCTGCAGGCAGCAGTGGGTGTCTGGGAGCATCTTGAGGATGCAGTAGGCCAGCCTGGGATGGGCAGTCTGTCTTTGGATAATGAGAGTCATGTAAGATTTATAAGCAAAGCAACACAATGCAATTTCCATCTGGAGGAAGGACTGTAAGAGACAAAGCCTCCTCTTTTTAGGGAAAGACACGGAATTGAAAGTACGATGTCCTGGTTCCATTTTCTTGGGTATCCTACTAATAATACTCCTAAGATGCAGATACAGCCCACCCTGTTGTTGAGCCACATGTGGTCTCAGTGGAGGTGAAGCTGCTGGTAAGATCTATGAGGGAGCCGCGTCCTTGGCGCCTCTGCCCCCTTGCCCCACCCCCACTCCAGTGCCCTCCAGGACAAGCCAGGGAGCCTTTCCAAGCCATCCTGCGTCATCCTGGAGAGGGGACAGGAACAGCGACTGACCAGTGGTGCTGCGGCTTGGCAAGAGCTCAACGGCACCTACAGTAGCGGGGGCGGGGAATAGAGTGCTCCCGTGTGTGCCAGGCAGCGCTATCCCTCGGGACAAGGAGCCCGCAGGATGCTGGACAATAGAGGGAAGGAAAAGGAGGGAATCCTCGACCTTGGGCCGGAGCCTGGCGCAGACCACTGAACCCTGGGTGTCTGGACAGGTCTCAAGAAGGAGAAAAAAAAATTCTTGCAAACTGACGAGGCAGCAAGTGCAAACAAAAGATTCTATCTGGTAGGAAATAGGACAAAACGCAGAGAAATTTGTTTTGTTTGAGGGGATAAAATAAGCAACTGACCACTGAACTCAGGTCAGGAGAGCACAACGTCCTTCCCCAGGGTGATGGCACACGGGGCAGGAAGAGTGTTGGGGCAGGTACAAAAAAGAAAAGAAGCTATTTTGAGGAAAACCATCTTCTACACTGCCTGGCTCCACTGTGAGCAGAAGATGGCATCCGTGTGAAAAGTCCAGGCCAACTCATCACTAGGACCCGTGTCCCAAGGCACAGATACAGCATGGGGGCACTCCCTGGTTCCTCTGTGCAAATCTTGCTGAAAGGCAAGAGATGATCCTGTGGATACACACTTGCCATCTGCAGGGTTCCTCCTCAGGTCAGTGTAATCACCACTGTTGCATCTGACTCTAGGCAGTATGGACCCAATTCTGCAAATGGAAACCCCTCATCAGGAGGAATTCAGGGAACAGGGCAGCTACCCCCGGGGGAGAATCATCCATCCACCCATCATCCTGTTCAGCCCAGTGGCTGCCGGGTACCTGTGCTTGCAAAGCTTGTACTTTTCCATAGGTTTGTGGTTGCTGTTTATCCAAAAGCATGTTTGCTAGTAGTTATTCATGAAAATTTTTCTGCATGGTCTTACCAAGTATGCAGAGGACTCAGAAAGTAACTGTGACTGGGACTTTGTGCCCGCTTCATCTGGCTTATGCTTAGCAAACTTCAGAAGTGAAGTGGACTCCTCGCCAGAGGCACCCCTGTCCCATTCCTGCCCACATGACCCTCTCTTGCACATGACCAGAGGCCTCTCCCAGTGGAATCCTGGCATTCTTTGGCAAGTGAACACATTCATTGCTTGCTTCCTTGGCAGATTTTGACGCTGAAATGCAAATTTATCTTCATGCCAATAGAGGTGATGACTTAAAATATGAAGCTGAGAAAAGAATTCACAGTCTGTCCTGACTCACAGGAGGACGCTCATGAAGCTGTCACATCCATGGCAGGTGGTTTAAAGGATCAAAGCAGTTAATCAAACCAGTTCCTGCAAAAGACACAGGCATTGGGACAAGTCTCATTGTAGGTTGGAGGAGACAAGTGGTTATCATGGTAAGGAAACTGGAGGGATGCCTGGCTGCTAATCAGTCATGCATGAGTGTAGGCAATTTTTTAAAACAATACAGAGCAGCTCCATTGAGATCTAATTCACATACCACACTGTTCAACCCTTTAAAATGCACAATTTGTCAAATTTCAGTGTAATCAAAGTGGTACAATTTTACCCACAATTAACTCTGAGATAACTTCAGCATCCCTCTCTCCCCAAAAGTTCTGTACCCACTAGCAGTTATTCCCTCTGCACAACCAACTATCCCAGCTCTAAGAAACCGGCCATCAATTTCTTGCCTTCATAGACTAAAGAAAGTATGGCATCTGCCCAAGCCTCAGTTTCCCCATATAGAAAGAATGGAACCGGAATGTGTGGGTGCCAGGGGAGCCCTCTGAGGCCTCTTTCACTTTAACACAGAGATCCACTGTCATGCAATAATGCATTTTTTAATGTGACCTTTCAAAAACAGCCATGGAGTGCTAGCCCTGGCTTGGGCTGTGTTCTTCCAATATGATTCACATGCAACGCCAAGGAGCACACCACAGCCCATTTCCCTCCTGTTCATCAGCCCACTCTGCCATTGTCCCCCATCCCTCCTTGGGGAGAGGAGCCTGCAGCTGCACATGCAAGACAAGCATAGTTACAGGATAACTCTCTGTTACCCCCCACCACCCCTCTTCCCAGTACCAAGCACTGCTCACAATCATCACACAAAAGTGACAGGCTCTCTTAAGATAACACAGCACTGGCTACAGAATACTTGCTCATCGCTCACTTGATGAATACAGCATACGGACACAGGGTTTTGTGTAATAAACAGTTTGGTAGCACTTCAAACATCAAATAGTGTTACAAAACCACTACCTCTGTCCGCCACTCCAAAGTAAAACTGCTTACCATATGCAGCACTTTCCCCGTATTTCCTCCTTCACCCCTCCAGCCGCCCACCCTCACACTCTGAGTACCACCATTCTGGGTTCTCTTTTTATATTCTTTCTGTTCTCCATATTGTGCGTTAATGGAATGACACAGTACATGACTTTTTGCGTTTGGTTTGTTTCCCTTGGTATAATGCTTTCAAAGTTCAGTGTGGTCCCTTTTGATGGTTGGATAATATTCCATTGCATAGATAAACCACAATCCCTTCATCTGATTTTCTGTTGATGGACATTTGGGCTGTTTCCACTTTTTGGTTTATGTAAATACTACCACTATAAACATGCATGTACACACACTTGTTTATGTAAATTGTACTTACAAGTGGAATTTGGAGGGCAGATGGCCATGCTATTTTCCAGTTTTTGAAGAATTATTACACTGTTTTCCAAACAGATCCACCAGAAATTCACAAGGATTACAATTTTCCACATTCTCACCAACATGTTTATTTTCAAATGTTCTGTTACTATCATACAAACACTGTAAGATGGTACTTCATGGCAGTTTTGACTTGCATTTTGTAACTCCTAAATGTATTGGACATTTTTACATGTTTATTGACCATCTATAGATCTCCTTTGGAGGAATTCACTTCACTAATTTTTTGCAAGATTTACTCATTTTGAAAGAGTTCCAGAGAGAGAAAGAGAGAGAGAGAGAAAGAAAGAAACAGAGAAATCTTCCTTCTACTGGTTTACTTTCCAAATGACATCAGTGGCTGGGACTGGGCCAGGCTAAAGCCAGGAGCCAGGTGCTTTGTTTGGGTACAAACACATGGGTGATCTTTCCCAGGCCATTAGTAGGAAGCTGCATTAGAAGTGGAGCAACCAGGACATAAACCCGCATCCATATGGAATGTTGGTGTCACAGGTAGCAGCTTTACACACTGTGCCACAGCACTGACCTCAGCTTTTTGTTATGTTTAAATTTGATTTACCTTTTCATTATTGAGTTGTAACCATTATATGTTAGTAAGTTGCATGTCCTGAGTACTAGACCCTTATCAGATACATGATTTTCAAACATTTCTCCCATTCTTTGGGTTCACTTTCCCTTCCTTGACAATATTCTTATATGCACAATTTCATTTTTTTTTTTAATTTTCTTAAAATCTGGGAACAGTAAAATACCCTAGTGGCTATATCCTAACCTTGCATGTGCCAGGATCCCATGTAGGCATCAGTTCATGTTCTGGCTACTCAATGCTTGTCGCCTGGGAAAGCAGTCAAGGATGGCCCAAAGTATTGGGACCTTGCCAACTGCACGGGAGACTCAGAAGAAGCTGCTGGCTCCTGGCTTTGGATCAGCTCAGTTCCAGTCATTGTGGGCACTTGGGTTGGGAGTGAACCAGAAGACAGAAAATCTTTCTCTCTGTAAAATCTGCCTTTCCAATAAAAATCAATAAATATTTTTAAAATTTCATAAACTCTAACTTTTCCATTATTTTCACATGCTACTAAAGATTTTGGTGTCGAAACTACGGATCCATTGTCAAATCAAAAATCATGAAGATTTATCTCTATGTAGCAATAATTTTGCAAACTTAGTTCTTATATTTAGGTAATTAATCATCATTTTTTAATTGGAAAGTCAGATATACAGAGAAGAGGAGGGACAGAGAGGAAGATCTTCCATCCGCTGATTCATTCCCCAAGTGGAGCTGAGCCGATCCAAAACCAGGAGCCAGGAGCTTGCTTCCATGTCTCCCATGCAGGTACAAGGTCCCAAAGCAGTGGGTCGTTCTCCACTGCTTTCCCAGGTCGCAAACAAGGAGCCAGATGGGAAGCAGAGCCACAAAGACACAAATCAATACCCATATTGGATCCCAGCACATGCAAGGTAAGGACTTCACTTGCTAGTCTACCGCACTGGACCCCAATTGATCCATTTTGAATTAAAGTTTGCATGTGAGGTGAGGAAGGTGTCCAACTTTGTTCTGTTACATGTGGACTGATCAACCCAGCACCACTTGTTGAAAAGACTATTCTTTCCTCTACTGAAGGATTTGAGTGTCATTGCAAAGATTCAGTTGACTGGAGATGATTTATTTCTGGATTCTCAGTTCCATTTCATTGACCTATGTACCTGTCCTATGTCAGGACCACATCATTTTGCTTTTGTGGTAACTTTTCAAATTGGAAAGTGCAAATTCTCCAACTGTGTACTTTTTCCAGATTGTTTCAACTCTTCATTAGAAATTCACATCAATTTGAGGACCTGCTTTTCCATTTCTTTAAAAAAAATCATTAATTTTCTTTTCCATTCTAATATTTTACTTATTTACATTACAGAGAGACAGAGAAAACAGAGAGATAGACACAGAGAGAATGCCTATCCACTGGTTTATTCTCCAAATATCCCAAACAGCCTGAACTGGACCATGCCAAAGCAAGTAGCAAGGAATGAAATCCAGGTCTCCCAAGCAGGTGATGTGTACCTAAGCATTTTAAACATCACCTACTGCCTATCAAAAAGCTGTGGTGGGCAGCATAGCCACAACTCAAACCCAGGTACTCTAATACCAATGAAGATGTCCCAAATAGGGTATTAACCATTATGCCAAATGTCTACCCCAGGTTATCATACTTTTAATAGCAACTGCTTTGAGTATGTGGTTTTCTTTGGATAGAATAGACATCTGACAACATTGTTTTACAATCTACAAACATCAGTGTCTTTTTCATTTTGTTTAGATCTTTAATTTTATTTCTCAATATTTTATGATTTTTCACTGTGCAAGTCCTTCACCTACATAGTTAAGTTTACTACCAAGTATCTTATTCATCTGGATATTATTACAAAGGATATTTTTTTAAATTTCCTTTTTATATTGTTTACTGGGGCATATAGAAACACATAATACCCTGCAAATTTGGCTTGTGGATTCTTTTCTATTTTCTACATAATCTTGTTATCTATAAACAGAGATGGTTTCACTTCTTACTTTCCAATGTGAACACCTTTTTTTTTTTTTTTTGCCTCATTGTTCTGGCTAGAATTTCCAGTACAATATTGAGTAGCAGTCATAAAAATGGGCCTCCTTGTTTTGTTCCTAATTTTAGGAGTAAATCTTTCTGTCATTTATGACTGGCTGTGATGTTAGCAATGAGTATTTCAAACATGTCTTTTAAATCATTGATTTTTAGTTTAATGGGTTTTTTTTTAAACATGGGAAGTGAGGAATCACATCAAATGCTTTATCTACATCAATTGTGAAAAGACTGTGGTTATTTCCCTTTGTTCATGTTGTGTAACATATTACATTGATTGGTTTCATTGTGTTGCACACCCTTCCCCATTGCATTCCTGACATAAATCCCAATTGGGCATGGTGAATAATCTTTTTATATAATGTTGGATTATGTTTGTTAGCATTTTATTGAGGACTTTTTCATCTGTATTCAAAAGGATATTGGTCCATAACTTTATTTCTTTGTGATGCCTTTATAGCTATAGAATATATTCTAGAATCAGAATAAGTTATGAAACACTCTCCCTTTTATAGAAGTGGGAGGCAGGGTTTAAATAACATTGGTGTTAATTCTTCTGCAAATATTTTTTTGAATGAAACAATTTGACGCTGGATTTTTTGTTGTTGTTGTTGTTAGAAGATTTTCATTAATTTAATTATTTACTTGTACCTATTTTTTCTTTCATCAGTGTTGACTATGTGTATGTTTCTAGAAATCTGTTGAATTCACCTAGGTGATATTATTCCTTGTCAAGCAACTGCTCAGAGTAGTCTTTCATAACCCTTTTTATTCCTGAACAACCATCACTAACATCCTCAATTTCTAATTTTAGTTAGTTCCACCTCCCGCTTTCTCCTTTTAAGTCTAGTGAATAGTTGACCTGTTGTGTCAATGTTTCCAAAGAACCAATTTTTTTCTTCTTGGAGTCTCTCTATTTCCTTCTACTGTCTATTTCATTTATTACTCTCTTCCTTCTGCCAGGATTCAATTTAGTTTGCTCATTTTTTCCTAGTATCTTTAGGTATAAAGCCAGATCTTTGATATTAAATCTTCCTTGTTTCTTAATGCATAAATTTCCCTCTGACCACTGCCTTTACTACATTTCACAGTACAGTATATTGCAGTTTCATTTACAGGCACTCCAAAGCACATTTACTCTTGCAATGTTCAGAAGTTTCACATTTGCAGATTCAATCAACCGCTGATTAAAAATATTCAGAAAATGCATCTATGCTGAATATGTACAAACAGACGTTTGGGGTTATTAATCCCTAAGTTACCCTGTATGATTATTACCTACAGAGAATTTACATCATAGTGTCTATTACTAGAACTATGGAGAGGTGGACCTCTGGCAAAGCAGTCCAACTCCCACATTGTAATGTCTAGGATCATGCCCCAGTGCCTTTTCTGACTCAGCTTCCTGCTCATGGGCTTCCTGGAAGGCAGCAGGTGGAAGAATATGTAAAAAGACACCCACAAAAGGAATCTGGAATGAATTCTGGACTCCTGGCTTCTACCTGCTACTAAGGAATTGTGCTTAAGTACTATAGAAATGAGTCAAAGTATTTAAAAGAGTGTGCATAGATACAAGCAAATGCTGTCTCATTTTATGTAAGAGACTCAGGCAGGTTTTAGTGTTCGAGAGGAGGCCTGGAAACAATCTCCTGCTGATACTAAGGGATGGTGTATGTTAATTTTCCTTTATGAGATAATTCTTTGAGTCACTGGGCTTTTTTAATGTGTTTAATTCCCACATATTCATTAATTTTCAAGCTTTGTCTCTGTTAAGGATATCTAGCTTCATTCCATGGCATTTCAAAAGGCTGTTTTGTATGAATTCAACACTGTTACATTTACTAATTTTTTTTTCAATAACCAAATTTACCCCAGACACCATGTGTACTTGAGATGAATGAGTCTTCTCCTGTTGTTGGACAGAGCGCTCTGTATCACTTAGTTCACTTGACTTGCAGAATTATCCAAGTCCTCCATTTCCTTATTGAGCTTCTGTCTGTACGTCCTATCCAATAATGAAAGTGGGACATTAAGGTCTCCCACTGCTGCTATAGAACTATCTCCTCTTCCCTTTATTATCATCAATGCATTTTTGCAGTTCTGTTGTTTGGCACATGTATATTTTTATTTGCTATTTCTTGAGGTTATATAAAAGGATAATTCAAAGTCCACAAGAAATAAGATTTCTGTAAGGTGTTTTTTATAAAAGAAAAAATATGAAGTTCATACAAAGAACTTTTTTTGAAAAAAAAAAAAACCTTTACAGATTTAAAAACAAAATTTTTTTGCCAAACAACTTTTTGTGAATGTTTTGAGGCACACGCATATCTTTCTTTGTTTTTGAATTAAAGTACACTTGCCTGATATTATTACAGTCACCCAAACTTTTTATATGAAAAAAAAGCACAAGGAAATATTTATTTCTGACATTTATCCATTTTTCTCTCATTCCATCCATTAATGTCTTCTTTACATTGACTTTTTTTTTTAAAGTTTTTTTTTTTAATTGGAAAGGCGGATATACAGAGAGGAGAGACAGAGAGGAAGATCTTCCGTCCAATGATTCACTCCCCAAGTGAGCGCAATGGCCGAAGCTATGCCGATCCGAAGCCAGGAGCCTCTTCCGGGTCTCCCACGCGGGTGCAGGGTTCCAAAGCTTTGGCCTGTCCTCGACTGCTTTCCTGGGCCACAGGCAGGGAGCTGGAAGGGAAGCTGGGCTGCCGGGATAGAACCGGCGCCCATATGGGATCCCGGGCGTGCAAGGCGAGGACCTTAACCACTGTGCCACCGCGCTGGGCCCCTCCATTGACATTTTGTAGTGAAAAAAATTTATTCCCTTCTCATTTCCTTGTGCATATTAAAAATTTTCTTTGTGGTTACCGTAAGAATTATAACTTTATGATAAGTTAGTTTGAACTGATATCAACTTAACTTCAATCATGTACAAAAACTGTGGACCTATATATCTATTGGCTGCCCACTTACATTGTCACAAATTTTGTTCATATACTTTATGCACCCAACAATGTAGACTTATAATTATTTCATGTTGCATATTTTTTAAATCATGTAGAAAATGGAAAGTGGAATTACAAATCAAAATGATAATTAACTTTTATATTTGCCTTTATAATTAACTTTCATGTAAATCTTTATTTTTTCATATGGTTTCAAGGTACTGTACACTGTCCTCTCATTTCATTTCCTTTATTATTTCTCCTAGACCAAATACATTGATTACAAACTCACTTAACTTTTTGTTTGCATAGCAGCGTCTTCATTTGTCCCTCATTACTCTGAAGGACGATTTTGTCAGATACAGACTTCTCAGATGACAATCTTTTTCTTCCATACTTCAAATATACCTGCCCATTGCCTTTTACAGAGGTTTCTGTGTGATTTGCGGTGACTTACTGGCTCATGTTGCATAGCTTTGTA
The DNA here is from genome assembly GCF_017591425.1 of Ochotona curzoniae. Lineage (NCBI taxonomy): Eukaryota > Metazoa > Chordata > Mammalia > Lagomorpha > Ochotonidae > Ochotona > Ochotona curzoniae. The sequence continues at coordinate 7,986,996 of NW_024465419.1, forward strand.
TGGTTTCTACTGAATAATTGTTAATCTAATCAAGGATCCCGGATATGTTGCAAGTCACTTCCACCTGCTCCTTACAAGACTTTCTCTTTTTGGTAGCTAATCATTATATGGCAGACTTCTTTCGAATCTCTTCTAATTTATCCTATTCAGTATGTGTCTAACACCACGAATTGGTTGATCTTTTATTCAGTGCGGGGTGTGTTCAGCCGTGTTCCTTTCAAATAGTCTTTCTTACCGTTTCTTGAATACCCAAAAGGAGCATGCGGTTTTGTTTGGCAGTGTTCCACAGATCCCTCAGGTTCTACTCACTTCACTGATCTTCAATTTGTTTTTTCCTTTTGTTCCATTGACTGTCTAATCAGAATGGCCTTATATTCAAATTTGCTGATTTCTTCTGACTCCTGCAGCAAATCTTCTTAAGCATTCTACTTGTAAGCTACAGAATTTCTATTTAGCTTCTAATTGCAATTTCTATCTCTTTGTTGATAGTATTATTTTTTCATACGTCATTGTCTTGGTTGCCATTAGTTCTTTGTCCATGGTTTCCTTTAGCTCTCTGAGCATAATATTTAAGACAAATGACATAAATCTTTGTCTAGTAATTTCAATGTCTTGGCTTTCTTAGAGATGGTTTCAGACAATTTATTGTACTACTTTAAAGGAGCCAAACTTAATTATTTCTTTGTATGCCAAGATTTGGAGTTGAAGAATGGAAATGTGAATATTGCAACATGACAACTCTGAAAATCAGATTATTCCCCTTTCCCAGGATTCACAATTTTTGACTGAAGGCTGCAGGCATCCATCTCCAGTGACTTTACCGAACTGTGTTGTTCACAAAGGCTGTATTCCCTGTCATGTATGGTCAAAGAAGGCTCTGTTCCTTTAGTTTATTTTCAACTAGTAGTTTGCTAGAGATTTCCTTGAATAGGAGGAAACTAAACAAACCCAAAACCCTTCTCCTGGTGTTTGTAAATTGCTTTTGGATTGAGGCATTCTTTCAACATTTAACCAATCTGTTTACAACTCAGCTTTAGACTTCATTTTCTGCTTGTTCTGAGCCTAGTAAATCAGCCAGAGATGAAAGCTCCAGGTCACTGTAGGTCCTTTGAGTGATTTGTCCTGCTCTGGAAATGTATGCTGTTTTCTTAGTCCTCCAGTATACCTGTCTCATTTCACACAGAAACTGTACCAGCTTTCCCCTACAAGATTTATGTAGTCCAATGTGTCTCAGATGTAATCTTTTTGTTCAGGAGACTGGATTGTTTGTCTCCCTTACAGTGTTTTTTGAGCATTGCTTTTTCCATTGCTTTTCTACCTTGAGTGATTCCTGAGCTAATCAAAACAGGGACAAGCATCTTGTGTTTGTCCTTTAGGTCAGAATGGATGATTACAATGATTTGCAAATCAGATCCTGGTTGGAATCAGGGAACAGGGTTACACCCTGGGAATGCAGATGGCTTGCTCAAGACCCCTGCCAATGTGGACAGGGAGTAGGATAAAACGACAGCAAATAAAACACCACAAATCTTTCCCACATTTTTAAAGTTTTATTTTGCTTGACTCAGCATTCTTTTGGTTGCTGTAAATCTCCAACTGTTTTCCAGAGTTGTGACAGTTTCTGCTAGGTTTTTGACATTTCTGTGGAAAAACAGGAGCTGTTTCTGTCAACTGAATTATTTTGCTGGTCTACCCTGATGAGAGGGGATTTGGGGGCAGAGAAAGAATTTTTAGCCTCAAGGGAAAAGGGAGGGCATGCTATAATGCCTGTGTCCCCAAAGACACATGCATGTCACACCAAATGATGGCATTTAATAGGCACTGTAAGCACCAGGCAGGGCCTGTCACAGAAGCCTGGGGAATCAGATGGCTGTGTCTACTTCACTTGGTTGAAACCTAACCACAGGGGCTGCCTGGCTAGCCAAGCAAGGAGAGAGTGTGATGAAGCAGACAGCACTACAGGTATTGGCCCATGTGGCCATGAGCAGGTTCCCACGATGCTGCTACCAGATCAGAGGTCATGAGTCAAAGTGCAGCCTGATATAGTAGCCTGGTGACTAAATCCTTGCCTTACATGTACCAGGATCCCAAGGCGCACCGAGTTCATGTCTTAACTGCTCCTCTTCCCATCCATCTCCCTGCCTGTGGCCTGGAAATGCAGTAGAGGTCAGTGCAAAGCCTTGGGAGCCCTGCATTCACGTGGGAGACCTGGAAGAAGCTCCTGACTCTTGGCTTCCAATTGACTTAACTCTAGCCATTGCAGCCACTTGGGGAGTGATTCAGTGAACAGATCTTTCTTTCTCTGTCTTTTCTGTAAATCTGCCTTTCCATTAAAGGTAAATAAATCTTTTTTTTAAAAGCCAAAGTGGATAGCTGGACCATGCAAGCATCTCCTTCTAAAGTCAGTGTTCAGGGCTATCACAATGACATCACACACTAGGCTACCAATTGTGGCACCATCATCCCATATGAATGCCACTGGGAATCTGGCTGCTCCACTTCCACTCCACCTCCCTGCCTGTGGCCTGGGAAAGTAGCAGAGGTTGACCTGGGTTCTCAGGTCTCTGCACCAACATAGGACACTAGAGGAGGTTCCTAGTTCCTGGCTTCAGATCCAGTAACAGGCAAGAATTCAATGACAACTACAGCTGTGCCCAGAGGTTTTCTGATAGCCATAAGGCCGTACTGTGTGCACAGGGCACTGATTTCCATGCTGGATTAGGAGAAGGGAGGGAAGGAGGTATGTGAGCTGTGTCCACAGTGTCCTGGGCACCTCTCCAGAGAGGGCCCCTCCTGACTCTGAGACCTAGGACTCCAGGAGGTCGGCTGCTGGCAGCCTCAGGGAGGGTGCGCCCCGGCTGGAGCCTGTGTGGGAAACCATGTGTTCCTCAGTGGTTGCTTTTAACTTGGTGCCAGGGAAGCTTCAGCAAGTTCAGTGTCCGAGCTGTGCTCTGAGGGGGCGAGACATGCCCAGCCCAGCATCCACCACAAAATTAAGAACGGAGAAGGGAGGAAAGGCAACCCAAAGCTCACTGTGTACTGCTAATTCTTCCAATCCCAACTGGCAGTGGGGAGAGGAAAGGAATTCCAACTCGTGTCCCCGGGCTGTAGCCTGTGGGGCAGCAGGGATGCCCAGCTGTACTTGCTCCCATATGGGGCCTGCCCAAGTTCATCCCTGCCATGCATGTTAGTCTGGGTATTCCTGGTAATGAAACTGAAGGAATTTTTTTTTTCTCTTGGCTGCTCCATGAAATGTTCTATGAATTTATTCTAAAGTAGAAAAGGAAGAACAGGGAAGAAATGTGGCACTGGCTTCTCGATTGTGGTTTTCATTTCCATAAACCTTAGATCACAAGAATGCATGAGATATTTACACAAATCTTTCCACAATTCCTGCGGCCTTTGGGGGCATAGCTTTTGCATGACTTCACCACTGTGGCTGGCGTGTGCTTTCTCAGCAGCTTTGCTTGCAACAGGGAGCGGCCCCCACCAAGGCCTGCAGTTCTGCCCGTGCCTCGTGGGGGGCGGGGGTGGAGGGGCGTGCAGGGGCAAGATTCGGGGAGCGGGGGGAAGTTCTCCTTGCTAGCTGGCTTTCTTTTTCTGCCGCTAAATCCAGCTCTTTCTACCTCATGGTATGGTGTGTTTTCTCACTGTAAATGTTTACTTCTTCTGAGAGCCGTTTCTCTGGAGACAACAAAGTAAGAAGACATGAGAGGAGTCAGGCAGCCTCATTCCTCCTCACCACCAGGAAGCCTCCAGGGCTGACCAGACCAGATGGGAGGAACATGGGAAAGAGTTAGCAGTGAGGCCAATGGGCCCCAGAGTCGAGCTTTTTATGTGAGTCAGATCTCTGTGGTTGCAACAGGTTCACCAACAGCTGGGAGGATGTAACATCTGGACCCACACAGAGGTTCAGAATACCAAGCTCCACAGAGCCGCAGCACACCCAGGAGGTCCCAGGCACCCAGGCGACAGACTTTCCCCTAGAGACAGCCTCTGCAGCAGGGGTACTTACACAGGGGCCCTTCAGGTGCAGGTGGTATGTATTCATACACACAAACACACACGGTTGTCACAGCCCCAAGCCATCTGATGTCCTGGTGGAATTCAGATGAATCACCGCTGGCCCAGACACCACTCTGGCTTTTCTCACATTAGTCATCATAGTTCCCATTCTCCTGACTTTGCATTGTTGCCCACTAACAATAAGGCCATGGTGATCATCCCTTCTAATGGCAGTAACCCAAGTCAAAGGTTCAGGGAAGTATGAACCTTGGGAGACAGTAACCACGTGGCCAGCTCCACTCCACTTCTTCCTCCCATTGGTGAGTACCAGTGCACCTTGCGAGAAAGAGCATGAGATGTCTCCTGGGAGCCCTGCATCTAAACCCCATCTCCTCACCTCCCGAGCCTGGCTCTCCAGCCTGTCCAGCGACTCAACTGCCTTACCTACAAAGTGGGGAGGAATGGGGATAATCCATACCCTGAAAAGCTCTGTAAGGATGAAGTACAGTTCGGGGCAGCCTCTGGGGTACAGGAGACAGGTCAGTGACCAGAGCCAGAAAAGGCACTGCTCAAGCCTGAGCACACAAGTTCTTTGCAGCAGGTTTGTTCTTTGGTTGTTTTTTTTTTTTTTTTAGTTTGTTTATAGATTTATTTATTTATTTGAAGGGCAAAATGAGAGAAGGAAAGATGGGGAAAAAATCTTCCATCTGATGCATCACTCCTCAAATGGCCAGAAAGGCCAGGGTTGGGCCAAGATGAAGCCAGGAGCTCCATCTGGGACATCCACAGGGTGGCAAGGACCTCATCATCCATAGTCTTTCCAGGTGCATTAGCAGGGAGCAGAAAATCAGCACTCTAACATGGGATGTTGGCACCACAAGCAGCACTTTAATCTACCATGCCACAACACCAGTCCCAAGCAGGTTCATCCTTGATTAACATCTGCAGGGGAGCAGCAGCCCAGCTACCTCAGAGAGAGGCAAGGCTCCTAGGACCCAAGCAAAACAGAGGACATAAGAGGGAAAACACATGGGACCCACCAGCAGCCTATGGAGAATTCATTAGCAGCAAGAGTCAGAGCTGGGTGCCCTGACCAAGGGTTCCTGTGAGAGCAGAGGACCGTTAGACTCCCAGCTGCACCACAAGATTCCTGGGCACCTCACTCATTTTTATACATGTTTAACAAGTAGCTTACACTACATACAAATTAAGCAAACTAAAAGAAAGGCTTTAGCACTATTTGGGTCTGGAAGTATGACCGTGAGAGCTCTGTTCCTTCTTAGAGGACTCAGCCTCAGTGCAAGGTCAATGGCTGCGAGCTCTGCAAAGGCAAGAAGGTCCCAGTGTTGGAGCTGATTGTCGAGGCAGCTTTGCCAAAGGAGGGCCTACCTTCTGTCTTTGATCACGGACAACATACTGACCTCCTTGAATAAGGAATGGAATGCTTGTTATTTTCTTTCCGTATCGTGTAGTACTTTTGAGACCCACGCTAGCAGATTTTAATTAAGCATCAAAACCTTTATTTATAGGTCTCAGATTCTGCTTAACATTGTTTTATTTAAAATTTAAGCTAGGGATGGTAAGGATGAGAAAATTCCCTTCCAGAGAGATGAAAAACAAGCCAATTATTCTTTTTAAAAAGGCAAACATCTTCACTCTCTTGGTGCGAATGTAATACCACCTGTGAATCCACATGAGGAAATCTGTCATCCTAAGGGTACGGTTTTTCTGCCAGAAAGTACTTGATTTTACATCTAGTGCATCCATATAACACACAGCTAGCTCCTCACACACTGTGATGCCAATAGTGTGTGAAGCTAATCTAGGACAGGATTCCAATAGCATCATTTCACAAACCAAGTAAAACTACCAAATGAAGTGCCCAGAGATCTTCTGAGAACTTCCTTTGGCTAAAAACTTCAAGAGGAAACATGACCTGTAGGCCACAGGAAGTTGTCTGGGGTTTAAGTGTAGACTATGGGCATTCGTTCAGCCTGGCCTGGGAGCAGTCTGGCACCCCCATGAGGCAGATTCAGGAGTCAGAAATAGAGCAAGCTCCTAGAAAAGAAGACAGCCTCACAGCCAGGCCATGAGGCTGTGACAATCTGGGAACATCCAGAGAAGTGACTGGTCTCCCTCTTCTTATTCCTAGCATTGCCTGTTGTCGGCACACATGAAGACAGATCTGGTTGGCAAGGATGTAGAGCAGTCTTTTGTTTCTAACGACAGCTTAATCAGTGACTGCTGACGTCAACTCCGCTGCCCTCACGAGAAATCCGACTCTAGCATTTGAGTTGAGACAAAATTGGAAGGATCTTTCACTCAAACCAAGAAGGCACAAAAAGAGGCCCACAATGAGAAGTCTATAAGGACAGGGGGAGAAAAATCAATTCATTCAAACACTCCATTAACTCTAATCACCAAGCTCCTTGCGGTTCTACTGCTAACCTCACGCCTATAAATCTAGTTCAAGGCACAGTCATGTTATATTTCTTTCTCCATAACTGCCTTCAGTCTGTTTGTGTTCGGGTAAGTGCAATGATGTACTTGCAATGGGCCAAGGCCTCAGACAATTACTTATTCCCAGGCACAATGATGACCGTGTGGCTCTGGGAAGCAGGGGTGACAGGGTCAAGCTTGCCATCATGGGAACTGGAGGACACAGTCACCCATTAGCACGTCTTTCTCTTGGCCTTTTCTCACCCTTGTGTATTCCAGGGTGGTTCATGGTGTCTGCCACCCTGGCTCAGTGATATTTCAGTACAGGAACCCCCAAATAAGGACACAGCTCTAAGCCATGACCATAACGACACTGACACAGTCAGAGCTCCTCTCCCTTCCCCCACCCCACCCCCGAGCCTGGTGGAAATGGCAAACTAAGGAGGCTGCCTTGCCTCAGCCTCACCTCCTGCCTACGGAGTGGAGGGTGCTGGCTGCATGATTTCAGGTGACCCTGACAGCGCCAGTGTTTGAGAAAATCCTTCTACCAGAGCTACAAGCAGAGCTGCTATGCTCAGGAGCCTGCCCTTGACCAAGCTGGGAAAACTAACTCCTTAGTATCAACCCTCTGGCTACCTTAAGATATAAGAAGGAACAGAGGCGGGAGACAAGTCAAGTATCTGTATATGGGCTCCGGGGACACAAATGTGGTGTTCTAAATTCCACTCTTGACTCTCACTGCAAAAACATTATCCTTTATTTTATTTGCCTGTATTGATCACTACTTCCTTGTCTGTTCCCACTGGCTCTTCCTTCCAAGGTGGATGAGTTTACTCATGTGTCCCTGGAATTATTTGCTACACCCGACCCTCCAAATAACTCCGTCAGACCCAAAGACATTGGTTAAGCTGTTAGATCAATGTGATGTGTCTTCACAACCAAGAGGTGAAGTTTCCCATTTCTGTGCTTTCCAATTCATCAACTTCCATTATGTACTGGTGGAGTTCATTAGCTCTCTTTCATTGTAAGCAGCAGAAATATGTTCTGGCCAATGAAGAGTAAACAACCATTTATTGAGAAGATATAAAGATGCTGGGGCATTTCAGGGTCACTGTGAAGAACAGGGCTCATCGTTTTATGGGGAATAAAACTAACATGTTATTTTTCATCTAAGTGAGGAACCAGAAAGAACGTTTATGTGGGCAAAAGAGTCATGCACCCTAGATCCCTCCTCTCACATCTGGACACATCATCTTATTAAAAGCAAAATTCCCAGTGTGTGAAATACACAATCAGTCCTCTACCTCTGTGTATCTGTGAATTCAGCATCCTCTGACAGCAACAGATCAATCATCCACAGAGCATTTCCATTGTATTCTAAACAGCATAGAGATGAGTTCAACAATGCAAGAAGATCACACAGGCAATATGCAAATACTCTGCCACCTTGCCTAAAGGACTTGAGCATTAGCAGATTGCAGTGTCTTCAACAGCACCTATAACTGACCCTCTGCACACACCAAAGGATGGCTGTGTATGCACAGTCTGTACAACATCTATATATGCAGGAGCTTTGATCATAAACCACAGACTCTAACAGGATAAAGCAACTGGCAGAGGCAATCCTCCTGTCTCTTTGTTGCTTTGCTCATTAGCTGAAAAGGACTTGCACTATGAGATCACAGCACCCTCCAGTAGGATGGTAGCAGTCCTGAAGAACAGCCTGAAGCCACACATAGAAATACATGAAAGACACAATTAGTGCCCAATTTACCCAGAGGACAGTAACCAAATCACCCCCACTGCACAGAGCATGCTGTTTTGGGACAAACCACATTAGATGTCCAAGAGGGGAGTACTTAGAAAACATCAGGGCCTCTTTGGCGGGTGGAAGATGTTAGTTTTATTCACTCAGCCACTGAGGCTGGCAATGAAAAATGATGCAGTATTCAATTTCCCTTGATGAGACACACTTCAGAAGCTGATTGTAGAAAGCAAAGGCCTGTAGTTTGAAGCCAGAATCCTGACAACCCACTAGCTGTAGCACTCACTTAATGAGCCCTTCACACAGTCTTGTTGATAGACTGCGATGATGATGCCATATACAACTTGCAGCAGGAGGGTCTGCTCAACAAAGAGTAGCTAATCCTGTAAATGAGCAGGTCGGAAAATGAAGAAGCTCCACTGGGGATCTGGGCACAATTGTCTGTGAAGAAAGAGTAAAAGTTGGTGGGAGAGGAGAAAAAGGACAAGAGAACATATGGATAACCGAGGAAGAAGGGCTGGAGGGAGGAGGGAGAAAAGTGGGAAGGAGGCTGAACCCACAGCTGGCACAGCCTCAGAGGGGAAGACTGAGACACCATGGGGTAAAATTTTTTAAAGATTATTTTTATTTGAATGACAGATTTTCCAAAGAGCAGAAGACAGAGAGAAAAGGTCTTCCAACTTCTGGTTCACTACCCAAGTGACCACAACAGCCAGAATTAAGCTGATCTGAAGCCAGAAACCAGGAACTTTCTCCCAAGTCTTCCAGGGTGCCAAGGACTTTGCTTTTCATTGCTTTCACAGACCATCAGCAGGGAGCTATAATGGAAGTGAAACAGCCAGGACATGAATTAGCACCCATATGAAATTCTGGCACCACAGGGTAGAGGATTAGCCTGATGAACCACTGTTCTGCCTCATGCAGTGACTTTTCTTTTTTTAAAAAATTATTTATTTATTTATTTACTTATTTCAAAGTCAGAGTATCAGAAAGAGAGGGGGAAAGACCTTTCACCTGCTAGTTCACTGTCCAAATGGCCACAAAAGCCACACCTAATCCTGGCCAAAGCCAGAAGCAACTCCATCCAAATCTCTGAGCCATCTCCCCTACATTCCTAGGCACATTGATAGGGTGCTAGACCAGAAGCACAGAGGCAGGGACTTGAACTGGCAGTCAGATGTGAGATGCTGTTGTCACAAGGGCTGCTAATGCACTGCACCACAACACTCATCCAAATGGTGTATTTTTAAAGAGTAAAATATCTGCTCTTGATGGACTGAAGCCTCAGCCAACTTAGATTTGGTAAATTGTGCTAGGCCACATGGTTCCCAAGTTACAGCTGTTAAGGAATCATATGGAACTGCACTTTCTGGACCATATCCTCCTTCCTACTGCTTTTTCAGGAAGCCACTGCAGCCCCCATAACTATGGGAATGCTGACTCAGTCTCCAGCTCCAGGATTCAGCCCATCTAGGTCTCCATTGTCAGTGATAGCTTGGGAACTCCCCCTGCGGTCTGGTGGGCCTCAGCATCCCCAGAGAACAACAACCTGACAAAAATGGGGCCTTGGGCCAGTCTGCACATGGAGCTGTTGCCCGTCAGATTCAGTTGTAAAGAGGAAAGTGGAGCTGCTATTCCAGTGCACCTTCAGGGATGCAGAAAGGCCTCTCCTCACCTACAAAGCCACTTGGAGGGAGCTTCCAGTGGTGTGCAACTAAAACACTCCCACAGTGAAGGCTGAGACCACCATGTATGTCACTGTCTCCCAAGTCAGTGGGATCTATTTAACGTCTTTCACCTCACAGCCACTCTCTCTTTTCCCAAAGGCCCCTCTGCTCTTCACCTAAATAACCCTCAATCTGACCCACACCCCCACACACACCCTAAGGTCCCGTAGATGGTTACTTCTCCAGTGTTCCTCACAATCAGCCAATCACTCTGAAACATCCAAGACTTGCCTGGTGGGCTACTCTTCCCTGTCAAGTTTCCCCATGGAGCCTGGTGAACTGAAGAATGATACAATCTTACACTTAGCTACCTTTCACAGAGTGCAGACAGCTTTCCTAGGAGGCAGTCTCTGACAGTTAAAGCCCCAATAACAATGCTACAAGAATCAGAGAACAAGGAAAGACTTTGAGCAAGGGGGAACAAAAATTGCTTAGAGAAAATGGAAATTCTATTTGGTTTTGGAGGAGAGAGAGAAATGCTCAGTTGGTAGCAATGGTAGTACATTGTCAACAAAGAGGCCGAGGCAGAAAGAGAATGGCAGGAAAGGCGGGGTGGGTTGCGGAAGAGACATTTAGTGCAGTGTGGCCATGAGTACAGGAAGCACATTAAAGGAAGATATGTTAGGAAGCTCCGTCAAGCCCAGGTGGTGGGGAGTTTGGGATATTGGTTTCATTTTATTTTATTTTATTTTTATCTTAATGTTATAAACAGTAGGGAGTCGTGTTTTTATCATCATCATCATCATTATTAGAGAAGGAGAGAGACCTTCCACCCATCAGTGCACCACCCAAATGGTCACAAGGGCAGAAATTGGGCAGGTTGAAGCCAGGAGCTTCTTCAAGGTCTCCCATGTGGATGTAGAGACCCAAGCACTTGGGCCTTCTTCTGCTGTTTCCCAGGCCATCAACAGGGAGTTGGACTGGAAGTGGAGCAGCCAGGACTCACACCAGCACCCATACAGGATGCCAGCACCACAAGAGGAGAATTTACCTGCTATGCCATAGCACCAGCCCCTTCATGTTCCTGTTTTAGGCAATGAGATGTACAGGGAGATGTGAGGCAGTCTCTTTTTGTGCTCAGTCACTTCAGCACCTAGCCCAGTGACTGACGACACCTAGGAAGTGCTCATCTACATTTGCTGAGTGAGTGATTAGACTGATCAGACCTGTGCTTTTTGAAAAACAACCTAGCAGCGGGAGGAGACTGGGTCCAAGTGGCACAGGTGAGGAAGTCAGAGATCAAGGGACTCAGAATCCCCATTCCAGTGTGGCATTGATAGTGAAGGAGAACCAGAACGGGAGAGTGGAGCCAGGAGAAATAGAAGGGGAAAAACCAACAGGTCTGGTGGGATGTAATACAGAAACACCAGAAAAAAAACAGAGCTGACCTCAAAGTACTGACTTCCCTGAGGCCAGAGGGCTTAGCTAGAATCACATCCATCCCACTCCCCACAAACTCTAGTCTCCCCATCTCAGCAAGGGCCATAATTGCTTTGTTTTGCTCGCTCCCCTATCCCCAATACCAAACATATATTCCCAAGTGTTCCACAACTTTTGAATAAACAAACTGGTGAATATGCTGCATTTCAGGTGCTGCTAGGCCAACCTCTCCAAATACCTAATGTAGTTAAAACCCGGGACCTCGAGTTTAGCTCCCAAGGGTAGGGTCACTGGTGAAGTAGCAGCTGTGGGCAGTGCAGGCTTGCACCATCAGTGCATGCCTACAAAGGACAGGTGCCAGAGGGAAGCAGGGGAAGCAGGAGGCTGGTGACTACAGAGATCAAAGTGTTGCCGGAGACAGCCCAGCTCAACAGCTCTGTGCAATATCCCAGAGCGCTTAATGGGCACGACGATTGGACTGGCTGTGGCAGGTGGCAAACTGGAGGTCGCTGCGACCTTCCCAAAAGTAGTTTCAGGACTGTGATCTGTTCCATCATCCCTAGTTGGGTTTTTGCAATCCAAAAAGATGGGCTCAAGGCAGACATTTTTATTACCATACAGAAACTGACACTGCTGTCTCTCCTCGGGGGCTAGGATCATTTTTGAGGGCCTTCTCCAAAAGGGGAAGGAGGAGGACTTTGTGTAGCTCATGAATGATGAAACATAGTGTTTGAATGCACTTGTCAGAACAAGGAGCGAGCTGGACACTCCAGGCTCCATTCTGAGGATGTTTTCAATCGTGGTAGGCTCTTCAAATCTGGAGGGCTGGCTTTTGACCTTGGTGGAAGAAGAGGTTCCAAAAGGAAGAGGAACGAGCTGGGTCAGTCCAGGGCAAGCCCAATCGGAGCCACATGAAGCTGGAGGGGGAAGGAGGTGAAGAGAACAGGTTGCTAACCCCAGGTCACATGACTGATGGTGATCCCATGGCCTAGGAAAGCCCTGGCTGCCCCATCCCCCACCCCGCCCCCTCTGATTCCCACCTGCACACTCTACCCCAGCACCCTAGGGACACAGTTCAGTTACTACATATTGGAGCTTTCCAAGCAAAATCCTAAATAGTGTGAGTAGACGGGAGAAAAAATTCACAGAAAACAATGCAAAGTGAATTCAGGTGCAGAAGGTGAAATCCACGCATACTGGTATTCTGGAACTTCAGCTTACTAGAAATCTAAAAGAAGGGGAAATTAAAAATAATAATAACAACTAGACGGGACTCAGAAAACACCTGTGAAGCCGCGTCTCTCTCCTAGCGGCAGAAACCAGCACCTCAGCTAAGAAAAAAGCAGTTTAGGAAGAGGAAAGAGTTCAAGGCCAGAACTCAAGCAGGGTTAGCACCAAGAACGCTGACCGGGAGTGATGGGACCGGGGAAACTGAAGCCCACTGGTTGCGTGGGATGTTGGCAGATTTGCAGAGCAGCATGAGAAAAAGACCGCATACGAAATTATGTAAACAGAGTTGCGGGGCAGACCGCAGGGGTCTGTGTGTGCGGGACGGGCGACAGCCACCCCCACCCCACTCTCCTGCGCAGAGCCAGCTCGCAGCTCCCACAACCTCCATGAGGTCAGCCTCAGCGGCTGGCGGACGGGGAGGGGGATGGAGCTGCCAGAAATAGCTCCTTTCCTGCCAACTCCAGAGAGATCGCAGCTGCGATAGGGCCGTGGGGAGGGCTAAGGACCCAGAGCCGGAGTCTGCGCGCCCAGGGGCGGAGGCCACGGAGGCGGCGCCGGGTTGCGCGCCGCTTTGAAAGGACCTCATAAAAGTGCCATTTGTTGGGAGCCCGGAGGAAGTGGAGGCAGCTTTGGCACACGTGGCCGCGGTGCTAAATTAACTGTTAACACAAATAATCAAAGTGCAAGACCCATCGAGCGGCTGGCGCCAGCGGCGCGCGGGGGCGGTCGTCAGTGGGGCTGGCGGGCGGCAGGTGGAGGCAGGCGGACGGACGCGCGGGCCGCCGGGGCGCCCCTGGGGACTGCGGCTCCAGGCGGAATGGGGGAGGCAAGTCCGGATAAAGGGGCAGGGACTTGCCCAGGGGCCCAGGGCAGGGGAAAGCCGGCAAAGGAAATGAAGGATGCGCCCTTCCTCGACCTCAGACAGGGAGAAGTGAGCAGCCAGAGGCGGCGCTGTGCTCTGTGCCTGTCCCTTGATCCTCAGCGCGGTCTCCTAGCCTTCTTGGCAGGTGAGCGCAAGGTGTCGAACCTTTCCAGGCAGTGAAATCCTGAGGTGGCTCAGCTGGGGTGGGGGTGTCTCTCTCCCTGGAAAAACCCCAGCGAAGAAAGCCTAAGTAACCTGTTTCCTGCGTACACACTCCGTGTTCCACCAACAGACAACTTGGGCTATTTTTTTCCCCACAAACTGTGCGCATGACACCTGGTGCTAGGCTTGCACACAGAGATGGAGTGGTTGGATGTCAAGTCTGCCTCAGGAAGAATAAAACCCCATTGGTAACGAGCTAGGTAACGGCCTGTGTTCTGGCTGTCCTTCTGGGATCCTGGAATTAAGAGAACGGTGTAATACAGCTGTTCTTGAAGAAGGAGTTCTCCAGGTGTGGCTCTTAAAAATCAAAGCAAATGCAATCTAAGTTGGTCTCTCAAATAACTTGCAAAGGAAAGAAGTGAGAGAGAAGCCAGCCAGCAGTGCACGGAGGTTCTAGGGGACAGGCCAACCAAAAGACTCCCTCGGGAAACAGTTCTACCTCAACTGCGTCAGAACATCCACTCCAGAAGGCTGAAATACCAGGTCAACCAGGGGACTTGGCATACTTTTGCTTTTTAGAAACTGGATTGAATATCCATTATAGCGCATTTGTGTCCAACACATGTGTTTGATATACAGACATCGTGAAACACAGAAGAATTTGTCTGTTGGAGAGATGGGGAGGAAGAAAACTGAAGCATGCTTGTTTAATTCCTGTGGGAGATCTTGGTAGGAAAGAGCATTGGTGGGCTGCAGTGGCATTGTGGTACCACCTTCAGTCCAGTTTCTTCACTTCCACACCAACCCCTTGCTAATGTGCCTGGGAGGGCACAGCAGATGGCCCAAGAACTTGGGTCCCTACTACCATGTGGGGAAACCAGGAAGAAGCTCCTGGTTCCTGGCTTTAGCCTGGCCCAGGCCCAGCCATCGCAGCCACTTAGGGAATGAGCCAACAGGTGGAAGATTTCTCTTTCTGTTTCTCTCTCCCTGTTGCTGCGTCACTCTGACAAATGAATAAATAAGAACACCGCTGAAGCACCTTCTCTGCTTTTTCCATAGATGGCACAGAACCATCCCGTGAGACAGATTGTTAGTGTTAGTTCCACAAATCCAAGATGCCCAACACAATAAGCAAGCCACACACAGGTCTTTATTCTGGTGGGTGAGGTGGCTGTAGGGCAGGGAGAAAGCAGGAGCAGACCCAGAGAAGAGCAGAGAGAAAGCATGAGCAAAGGACAGAGGCATCTGTTTAGCCCCGAGGTTGGTAAGGTGGATCAGTAGATGCTGCGGCTGTGGGTGGATAAATGCCTCAGGGGGTTAGTGGAGCACAGAATTTGAACCTGAAAGTCAGTAAGCTTACTTACAAATGTGCCTTAAGGGAGCTGGAACCTAGAGGATTTAGGGTACTTCTGGGTAAACAGGTATTAGAGCAGAAGAGCCCTAGAGGATTTAAGGTACTATTGGGTAAGCAGGCATTTAAGGTGGCCACGGGGTCCAGGAAGGCAAAGTCAGTCTTAGAGTCACTGTTTGATTCCCTCCTTACACAGATGGGATCAGAAGTCCCATGTACATACCTGCTTATCAGGGAGTATGCAATCTGAACTCAGGGTTGTTCCCCAAGCCACCATGCCTGCAACTCTCCCACAAGGAGATGATCCAGAAAGGCCACAAGACTGCAAGACTCTGCTTGCATTCACTCATAGACAAATATTTGGCGAGAACCTACCATGTGCCTGGGTTTGGAGCCAGAAGCCAAGAAGGAAAAGTAAACAGACGGAACAGAGCCTGGCAGGAGCTGCTGGACCTCCCTGAGGAATGGGATAGGGGGACATGCGGGGTAGCTGTTTGTAAGCCATCCCCAAGGATAGGTTGTGACTGTGGAGTCCCAGCACTCAGGGGGAAAAGGACAGGTGGCCTCCACTCCTCCCAGTGACCACAGGATACTGCCAGAAACATCAGCAGAAGAGGGTGCTACTTGTGATCAGCTGCTGGATAGCCAGCTTTCACTGTTCATCCCGAGGTCCAGTCTCTGCTGGGCTCCCCCGTTTTACAGAGGTCTACATGTTAAAGAAAATGTAGGACACTTCATAGCTCCCATAGGGATGGTGTACAGTCTAGCTTCAAAATCATGTAAGTCTCATGGCTTTGTAAACCTTGTGTTCAGCTGTTCCCCACCCCAGTCCAAAGCACAGCCCTAGCCTTTGGTTGGCTTTCCGTACAACACTCAGTACACAATCACAGATGGGATATGCAAAACACAGGGCTATCCCAGGGCTTGGCTCACAGAATGTTCAAAGGCCCAGCTGGTAGTTTAGACAAGAAGCTTGGGTACCCCCACGTCGTTAAGACTTGAGTGTTGAGACCCTGAACTATGGGCCTCCAAAATGTGTGCCTTAACGACTGTGCTGCATGGTGCCTCTGTGAAATGAACCAAGACTCGCCCTTCCAGCTCTCATGTGCAAAACATGAGGGTAAGAAAAGCCATATTTAGTTGCTTGTTTCAGGGGGGAAAAGCCATTAACTAGGTCAGGTAAACAAAATGGTATTTGGACTAGTTTGGTCCAACTCTGAAGATACGTAATGGAACATCTGAATTATGCTGGAAAAGACTCCGAACTGTCCATCCTTTTGCCATGGTTGGTGTGCAGGCTGGTGTTGAGCACATGGGCAGCCTCACACAGGCCCACTGTGGACTGCCCAGGATCTCCCAGAAGCAACAGAATCAGGGCCAGGCTCCCTGCCCTTACCACTGCATCCACCTTCAAGGGCTCTTGAGCCTGGGAGAAGGGATCCCCACAGTCTCACAACAAGACTGCACTGCCAACCTTTCCACCTTGCAGTGCCTTTGTGGGTGGCAAGACGAGCCCCCTTGAATCACCCAAATACAATCTTGGTCAAGGCCACACTGACAGAGACTACATTGCCCTTGCTCACAGCTGCTGCTGTCACTTAGACAACCAAGTTGAAGCAAGTCTTGGCTTGGCCCGTCCCTGTAGCAGCTGACACACAAGGCACTGTAAGTTCAACTGGGCACAATGTGTCCTTCACACCTTATCTCTCTCCTTCCCATGGCTCCTTAGCTCTGGGTCTGCCCTCAGCTGCACAAAGACATCTGGGAAATATCACACCCTGTAGCCCCTCCAGTCACAGCTAGCTCTTACCAGTGCTTCTGATTGTCTCACCACGTATGACTAATGACACTTGTGGTAGCTTTCTATGTCTGCCACTATGCCTACAAGGAAAAAGACCCTGGGAACAGAATTTCAGGAAATGCCAAAGCTCTTTAGGATTGCATGAAAAACAGTTTGAAACTCTGCACTATTATGAAAATACAAATGCCCACCACAATCAGATGGATTTTGTGGACAACTAAGGGTCCCAATGCCTTCCCACCAGTCATTGGGCTACATACCCAGGTGGTCCTGGGAACAACCAGTGGCCAACAACCTGGGCTTAGCAAACCTGTGGACTTGCTTAGTCTCTGCAGATGAGATGTGTAGAAGGTCACAAAAGTTCTCCTGAGAGCAAAAACATCATTTATCCTTTCTGGGCCCAAGGGCTTGCTTTTTCAGGGCAGATCTGGAATATCTCTCAGAGAACAGGGGAAGAACCTCAGTCTGGACCCTAGAGAGCTGCTTCTACTCTGGCTGCACCTGCTGCATAACACCTACCTGTCCCAGTTCTTGGCCCATCTCCCTTCCTTGGTCACCTTGACTTTTAGGGAGATGTGCTCCTCTCCTCAGGCCCATCTGCCGGTCCTGCATTTGCTCCTCTGCTGAGCTATTGCAGAACCTGCCTATGGCCCCAATCATCCATAGTACCCCCTCCAGCATCATCCAGGTGTGCTTCTGTGGTGCTCTAAGAGCTCCTGCAACTGATCCAGCGGCCTGTTATGTCTGCTCCCCTGCCTCTCCACACAGGACCAGGAAGCTCCAAGAGTGAGGTCAGTGATTCTCAGCATCCTACTGGAGGATTCTCAGAGGGAGCAGGTGCAGCCTCCGCACTCTGGTTAGCAGCAAAAAGCACCAGACCCCATAGAAGCAGCAAGCAGTGCTGTGTGTGGAATCATTCACAGTAAAGGACCTGCAAGAGACAGCTGATCCAGACTGTAAAGTCCCAATGTACCTCAGTTGCAATGTATAAATAACACCAATGGCTTCACTGGGACGCAGAAGTCAGAAACTCAACCCTGAAAATTCAAATAACAAAATTCTCCTCTACACTTCAACTAAGACATCTGGGGTCAGCAAAAATTGGGCTTCTCATACCAGATTCCAGAGCTTCAAAAACTACTGGAATTTAAGACAAAAGGACTTTTTTAAAGAGCCAGGGCTGGAGGTCATCATGCATTTCTTTAACAAAAGGAAGAGAAATGACAGGAGGCAGAAGTAGAAACACAAGCACCTTTTTTTTTTTTACTCTTGGACTAAATATGTTTTCTTCATTGTCTTCCTTTTCAGTACCTTCACTCTGGTTTGCATCATTGGAGAAAATCCAAAACTGCTTATATTTTTCAGAAAAGGGTGATTTTTATATGAAAATATTTTTATGCAAACTGTAGCAGCCAGATAGTTGTCTGTCTTAAAGGGGATGTATTGTCTGAGCTCAGGCCTCTGACTATGTGCAATGGATCAGCTAGCAGAGTCTCATCCAACTCAGATGTTTTATAGACACAGCCAGGCTTTGGCTATGGATCTGTTCCGAGTGTGGACAGCAGCCCTCCATGGAATAGCCCAGCTCTATCCCAGGGGAAAACTTTCAAGACTTGGTCGCCCAGCCACAAGAAGAGGAAGAGGAAGAATGAAGACAGGTATTTCAGGACTGCGTGCTGTCAGCACAGTGGGGATCAAATGGCATTTCAGGTTTTTATTGGTGGTCTTCTTTTTCCCTTCTAGAAACTGAGGGTTTGTCATATTGTTCTCCAAAGGAGCCAAAAAGTATTGCACATTTTCCATAACAATCCCAAGGAAAATATCATTACAAACCAAATAAAACTGGAAAATTGAAAGAAAATTTTTTAAGTTAAATAAAGACAATTGGTCACTACATGTGCACAAGCAAAAAGAAAGGCATCTTTTGGCTTATCTGCTCAAGGCATAGTTTCATTCTAACTCCACTGCCAGCAAAGCAACCACCTTTACCAGGAGGTTGATTTGAACATGACAGTAAAAACCATCATTACAGGCCAGTGTTGATGAAGATGAAACAAACAGGAGCTGGCCTTATAGCATTGGAGGAGGGGGTGTGGTGAAGCCACCACATGCAATTCAAGCATTGCACAGGAGCAGCAGTTCAAGCCTAGCTGCTCTGCTTCCCATCCAGGTCCTTGCTAATGCACCTGGGACAGCAGGTAGACAATGCCTCCAGTGCTTGAGACCCAGCCACCAACATGGGAGATCTGAATACAATTCCAGACTCCCAGCAAGGGGAGTGAACCAGCAGATGGAAGATCTCTGGCTCTCCCTAACCACACACAAAAGTCCACTTCATGAGATAGGCACATATTTTACAGTAGAAATAGTGAAGTTGGTTTTCAGACCCCCAAAAGATCACTTATTTCACTCTTTGAATGTAGACAGCAGTAAATCAAAGCATAATGTAGCTATCACTCCTTCATCCCCTCCAAACATGAAATTTTCACACCAGAACTGTGTGACCCCATTGTCTTCTGTTTCTTCCCGTTCTCTTGCTGCCAGCACTTTGTAAGCTTGGTTCCCCCTGCCATGCTCAGGGAGCCCAACATAAGACTGCATTAGTCCACTCTACTTTTCTGTAATGACATACTTGAAGTAGGCTAAGTATAAATGATGTTCTTGCTGGCAGGGTGTTGAGGCTGGGCATCAAATAATAAGAGATGGTCTCTTACAAGGCCGGGGGGATTCAATCCTGGGGACTCTTTCCTAATGACCTAATTCAACCTAATCACTTCACGAGGAGTCTGCTTCTAGACAACAAAATTGGACTGAGTTTCCACTCTCTTAGTACCATTGACTTTGAGGACCACATTCCTGCTTAAGTTTGGGGGAAGGGCACAAGCCAAGGTCTGTGGTGTGCCTGCAGCCTCTCTTTCCTGCTGCGTTCTGCACTGTGTGTTCATCAGGAACATAGGGAATACTGACAGTGAGACAAAGTGAGAACTGAGTTTTGAATGGTTAATCAGGAAGCCTCTTCCACTGCCTGTTGGGAAACTCAAAGCCTGTCAATGGAAAGAAACATTAATTTTGACACACACACACTATATATATATAGTTGCATGGTAGGATCAGAAAAGACCTAGCAGTTTTTCCTACAGCCATTTCTGTTAGATTTTCTTCACCAAAACACTCACATCAAGCACTTCTACAAAGACATTGAGGCTCCAGGCTTATCTACACATAGGAACTGACTGGGATGTGTGGTTTCTTTTCCAGTTGAGACAGAAAGGAGGAAATAATGTTGTTTATCTTCAACCCCACTAGCACCTGTGGAGCTAGACACATGACCTCATGTTACTTAACTTTGAGACCTCAATCAACTCCTCAGTTTCCACAGGTCTTCGAGTCTTATGCAGTATCCTATGGAACTTGCACGATTCATGGCTATGAACCACTATTCATGCAGTTCATTCCCATTTAAAACTTCTATTCTCACCAAATCTTAAATCAATTTTATCTGGGGGTAGAGAAGAAGAAAGCACAGAAGAATGGTGAAAAACAAGTTCCAGAGTGAAGAATCCCAAATCCATGAATAGGCAAGTGGAAAGGAGGTGAGAAGCAACACTCATTAGGCATGCAATGGTTGGGAAATAAGCCTTGGTCATCTTTAAGGTTTCTTTGTTACAACAGTTAATGTGGACTAGCTGATGGACTAGCATTGATTTCTGGGTTCGGGTCCCCCATTTAAAGCTGGAAAATAAAAGTCAGTATGTAGGGATGTTTCTGCAAGGTATATATCAAATGATGTTCACAGAAGGGCCTGCAGAGTGCCTATTACAAGGAACCTCGCTCCTCCACTCCTCCCCTCACTCCAATTGCATAGGGAGGATGGGGAGCCCTTTATCACAGATGGACATGAGCAAGGTTGGGCATGGCCCACCAACAGGTGCTGATCTGGTTCTGCCAGAGAGGACATGTGGGATGCCACATCATCACACTAGGCTGGAACCAGGCATTTAGATGGACAACTCCTCTTTGCACTCGCAGAACCCCACTTGCTTTATCTGTTTCTTCGCCCCTTGCAGCAGCTTCTTGTGAGCCAGTGGCCCAGCTGCTAATCTTGCCACAAGGACCATGCTGTGCTCAGAAACCAAGGACCCTTGCACAGGAGCCATCTGCAGCCCAGCAGTCTCCAACTCCTTTGTGTCTGCTGCACAGGCACTTTCAGATGGCTGGGTATACCTTGCTGAGTGCCGCACCTTGGACATCTGGCATTATTCCCAGAATAGTGTGTGCTCACCACAGTGACACCCTTCACCCACAGCAAAGCCATGAAAGAACTCTCCGGTAAGGAAACTTGGAAGCATGTGCTTACAAATACAGAGAATAGGATGCAGAGTTGGACTGCTGAGAGACAAAAGAGCCTGAAGCCAGGACAAATGTCACTGTGGCAACAGCAAAGGACAGTACACCTGAGCTATGCCTTCCAGAGCCCCTTGCCAAAAGCAGAATGCTGCCTTGAAGACAGTGGGTGTTTGGCTGCTGGTGCGAAGCCAATCTCCCATTTCAGCTCACACCAAGCCTCTCTCTCAGTGAACTAGTAAGGAGTCACCCCAGCACCCCTTCATCCATGATGACAACCTACCCATGGAAACACACATGACCTTCCTTGTCTTCCGCTGCTCTGCTTTCAATCCAGACTCCTGCTAAAGTGCCTCAGAAAGCAATGGTTGACTGGTCAAGCAACCAGATCCCTATCACCCATGCAGGAAACCCAGATGGTGTTCTTGGCTTCTGGTTTCCATCTGACCCAGCCCAAGCCATGGCAGACATTTGAGGAAGAGATATGTGAACCAGTGGATGGAAGCTCGCTCTCTCTCTCTCTCACACACACCTTCCTTTCAAATCCGTCAAAAAGTATTTTCAGTAAACAAATGAGACATTCATTTGGGTAAAATTTTTTTCATATGCATTTTCCATGAACTTTGGAATACCCCTCACGCGCATAATCTCAAAACATTTTTCTGCCAAAGTCAACATCTTGTAATTCCATTTTCCACATGTTTTTCACCATTGGGTAGCAAAGGAACCACAGTCTCTCAGACCTCTGTGTCACCTTTCTTGCATGGTGTTTCAGAAAGTTAAGAGTCTGTATCACCCAAGAAGCAGCTCCTCTGAGGGGGTCCCGAACTTCCCCAAACCTGGGCCCTGCACATGCTTACAGGACACTGGCAGAACTCCATCCAGGAGATTTAGCAGGTGCCCCAGCAAGCAGCCCAGCCAAGATTCGGGTCCTGGTGCCCAGGGCTTGCCCAGCCTCCACTACAGAGTCCAGCAAGCATTGGCTGCCCATTTGTCTCCCCACCCACCCACCCCAGTCACCCGCACAGCAGCCTGAGGGGCTCTTTTCTCCCCTGTGCTCCACGGGGCTGCCCCCCAAGGATCCTTTGCTCTCCCTCCGGCCCAGCGTTTCACCGTGACTCATCCGGCTGGTGTGCAGGCTGCGACCTCTCCCCGGCCATGTTTCCTTCCCTCAATTACTCAACGAGCCGCTTCCCGCTGAGTGAGGTCAGCTGAGAAATGAATCCTGCACTGCACCAACCCCGTGTCGCTTGGGTTCCCTTGGGCGCCTCCTGGCTTCCAGCAGTCTGCTTTTCTGACTGGGCCCTAGAAGACTCCTGTCCCCGGGAAACCTTTCATGGTGTTCTCCACTGCAGTCTCATTTATGTATTTGGAACACTTTCCGATACACCCATGACTGCCCAAAAGGGCTTGCCACATTCGCCTGTTTTCCCTGGAACTCGGCTCCAAGTAGGTGCCCTGGTGCCCAGGGGTGACCAGGTCCCCTAAGAGCACTGCGTGGGCATCACTGGGCTGCCAGGCTCAGGGAGGGCACTCTTTGCCCTCCTTGACCCGGGCTCCAATTAACCTTTTCTTTTCCAGGCCCTAGATCTGGGGAGGGACCTCCAGCAGCAAATAAATAAATAAATAAATAAATAAATAAAGACACAGGGCCGGGGAGGGGGGCGGGATTAGAAACTGTAACTCAATCCAATGTTTGCGGGTTGGCGAGTGTGCCTATGGGATTTGACGAAAACCTCTGAATCTTTTTCATTTCAGAGCAATTAAACAGACCCCAGCATCCTGGCTCCAGTAAGCCGCTCAGCTCTCAGTTTTATGGCCCGTTTCCTTTCCCTTGGCCAGCACCAGCTCCCATCCTTGCCCTTGAAATTTAAAAGAAAAAAAGAAGAAGGAAGAAAGAAAGAAAATAGGCCCACGCTGTGCCGGTGCCACCGAGGGGCCTCCAGCAGCAAGTGCGGACCACAGGCCGGCGCAGGCGCAAGCGTGGGCTCAAGCTGGCCACTGTCGCTTGAGCACGTGGCCCCTGGGGCGTGCAGGCACTGATGTGTGGTATAATAAGAAACATCCAGCAGTAATTTAATAGTTCCCACCAAGCACAGACACAAAGTCTAGCAAGTCTTCCCTCCACATATTTAACCCTTGGAGGAGGAGAGGGGGCCAAGAGAAAGGGGAAATTAATCCCTTTTAGTGGCTACCCTGGGATTTTTTTTTTTTTTTGGTCTTTTTTTCCCCTCTCTGATGTGAGAAAGACATGAGCTCTGGAAACCTACGGTGAGCAGGAATTCCTATTAAAATGCCCTCCTCAAGTGGGGAAAGGCAGGGGCTGAGAGAGTCTCAGGGGGCCTAACAGGAGACTGTTGCGCGGTGAAGAGATTTTCAACACAGCCGTCATCAAGGGGGCGCACTCGGGACACATGTGTTGGCATTCAGATTTGATGTGCCAGTGAGGCCATTAATTTCACAGAATCTGAGGCCACAGATTCTATTAGAGAACGTCAGAGGGACATGCTTTTGGTGGTGGCATGAAAGGAGAGCCCTGCGGTGTCTCCCTCAGCCAGTCTTGCCCTCACCCAAGGTGGGATTTGATAAGGATGCAAGTGATGCAACTGGAGCTAAGCTTTTGGACAAATTTGCAGGCTGATGGTAGGATGTTTAAGTTAAACTTTGTTTCGCTTGAACAGGAACACGCCCATGTCAACTTCCCCATGTCTGATGAGACAGGCTAGTGACAGCTATCACCTGACCATGCATGGTCACCATTGCCAACTCATCTTCATCTGGAGTCACTGGTGCCCCAGCCTCTACCGGATAGTCCAAATGTGCACACACACATGTGCACACACACATGTGCACACACACACACACACACACACACACACACCATTTCTTGCATCAAGGATTCACCAGACAAGATCACCTGGAAAAGGCTCATATAAAATGGGATTCAAAAATGGGTTTATCTTGGCGTAGAAGATTTTGCAGCCATGCTTACTTCATTCATCATGCCTATATATCTACAGTGTATGTAGCCAGGTGATGCATAAGATCAGGCCCCTCCAAAACATGGCTCCATTTTCAAGGCACTAAAGACATGTTGAGGAAACACTGTGATCTACATCATATGTGGGATCTGGGGATGTGTAGTTTCAAAAGTTCCCAGGTCTCTCTGACTGGAAGCCAGAATCACTAGCAGGAAGTTCTTTTATCATTGATATGCCAGCCCTTTGTAGCTCAGTACTGGGGCAGTGCTCCCATGGAGGCCCTAATGTCCAGCACCTACACACACAGCCTGGCAAGCAGTGACGCCTGCAGAAATCAGAAGACCTTTCAGCACCTCACTCATCTGTGCAGAGTCTCTATACACACCCCTGCATATCCTTCCTGTGGAATTTGTGGGGGTCGGTCAAAGGGTCAGATATAGAATGAGGAGTACTGTTCAACAACAGCAAATGGCTATTTCACGTGCTGTAAATTGGATGTGAACTGATGGGATTGCCGAGGGAGAGTCCATCAGAGAAAGGCTCCATCTGTGGAGGAAGAGGGCCTATGAAGGCCAGGTGTGGCCACAGCTGGATCCCACATGGGGAAAAGCCCTTGGCCGCAGGATACAACCAGGACTGGGAGATATGCAAAGATGAGATAAAGTGCACAGTGGCAGGTTTGCTTATGAATTAACAACCGGCCTAATAATTCTAGTAAATACATAAGCCATGGTAAGCTACATCAAACCACCTGCTCATCCTTTCCAACAACTGCCTCAGTGAATAGGTAAGAGGTATGTGTGCCCAAGTATGAGATAGGTGCTTCACCCACTGACACTGAGCCACTCCTCCTCCAGGGTCTTGTATCCTGAATCTACAGACCCCACAAGCTCCTGACACTGTACAACATGTTCCTTTGTCCTCTCACCCCCTGAGAATGGGAGCCAGGAAGAGGCCATCAGTGGCCTACACTCGGGTCTGGGCCAGGAAGGAAAGTCTCAGCTTGAGACCAAAGGGTCTCAGACCTTGACATGTCAAGATCTCGGATGGATAGAAAAGATTTGATGTCTTCATTCATATCACACACCAAAGCCTGTGACCTTTCCTTGTTCATTTGCATATTTGATCAATTTGCAATTTCATGAGGAACACATGTTACGCTGTATGGCAGGGAAAAGCCAGACTGGATGGCTCTGAGAACCAAAGTTCTGCCCAGGGAACAGAGCTTGGCTGGGAAATGTGTCTTCAATGACAGCATTTAGCTCTGTCCCAAAAAAAGAACAACCTCCCAAGTCCAGGAAACTGAAGCAATCGTGGTAAGAGAATGTGCTGCGCCAGACCAACCCAGACCCTGGCTGTTCCTCCTCTCTCACTTGAAAGCCTGTGAGAAACATACATGACTCCAAGTGAACCATCTGTCTCTGGTTTGTCTCTGGGTGTGTAGCCACCCACAGTCAAGAGCCTAATCTTGAACTCAGTAACTCTGTGATCACAACCCATCCTGAGGAGAAGATGCTAAGCTGGGGGCCCTTGTGTGTGCTTTGCTGGAACACAGGACCCTCAATCTGGCATTCCTGGCAACTCCAAGTGCATGTTGTACAGCATGGCCTTGGCTGAATGCCAACTTTCTCAGGCCCCAGGAGAATGCAGACCTTGATGTCTGGGGGGCCAGCCAAGGGGTAGAGGCAAAGATCATCCAGTTGGACACTCACCAACCATCCCATCATGGTCTTCCTGATACATGTACCCTTCCACCAGGTGGCTGCCTGAATCACCACCCCAGAGGCTCTCTCCATCTGCTGTCGGGTGACTGGCCACCCAGCCACCTCTGCACCCAGACTCTCCATTCCTCAGCAGGGATTGTTCTCCTTGGGTGGCTTAAGTCACTCAACCTTTGGCTTGATGCTTGTAACTCCACCCAGAACATCCAGTAATCGCCCTGAAATGCAATGTTCCCAGCATGTGAGATAGCCTTCTTGTAATAATACAGCCTTGCTTTATGGCTGTGTGACATCTTTTTTCTATCCAGAAATCACTTTTCACAGAACCTTTTCAGAGCAGCTAAGGATGACTGGTGTCCTACGACCCAAGTAGCAGCTATTTCCCTAACACCTCCCATAGGCTGAGGATAGATCCAGTAACCCCACGGCCTCCAGTCACTGTGTCCACTCCCTCTGCTCTGTGGTACTCCCTGGCCCTCTGCTATCTCCCAGGCTTTCTCTTGCTTCGCTGCTTTCTAAATCAAAGCAAGGTATTTATCCCGGAACACAACACTTTTCCAATCAATGTGGTAACTCTCCCAGGCATTTGCATCTCCGGATTGTCTCCAATCTTTAAATGAAAGTTTTGTGTCTTGTTGACAGAATGTTTGATTGGAGGGTAGAGGATTTTTAGAGAAATCCTCCTTGCACCTAAAACCACATCAATATATCTGTGGGCCTAGATTTGAAAGACTTGAGGGTGCTAAGCCAGTGCTCCTCAGTCAGCCCCCCATGATCCCTCAAGCTCCTCCCACTCCCACTCTGCAATAGGTGGAGAGTGTACCTCCATGGCCAGTGCACCTGCCACTTTCCTGCAGCACTGATAAGCAGACAGTGAGGCCACCTAGGCCAGAGGCAGACAGATGTGGGGAGGTGCAAAGGAAGCTGCAGCAGGAATGACCAGAGCAAGGAAGGGCTGGCTGACACAGTGTCTCCAGAGCTGGATCATACTCAGGGGCAAGCCCCAGTACCAGAAGAACCAAAGGGACACCAGTGCTGAATACTGGAGACCCAATAAAATAGGAGCAAACATCTGGAAGATGACTTGTCTATGTAATAGCACATCGTTATTTAGGTGATGTGCTGCTCATTCATGCCTAATCCTGCAGCACAATAATGACTCTGCACACCATGACATGTGGGTCAGATCCACTCTCTCTAGTACAGCAAATATTGCAAGTGGATAACCACTTGGTTTTTCATAATCAATTCCTCCTGTCACTAGATCTACTTGGGCAGCAGGATCTTAGGCATTTGTCCTAAAATAAATGAAAAAGAATGAATTAAAATAAAGATAAAATGTCAGAAGAAATGACATCATCACACCCGCACACAAGACTCACAAAACCAAGCCCTGTCCCCAGGCATGCAGAAAACCCAACCCTGGAGATAAGCTCTTTTCTGCTCTCTTCCTTAGTCTCCAATGGCCAGAATAGCACCACACACTATAGGTGCCTAATAAATGATTAACAAGGGAATGACAAACCAATGGCTTAAGGTGAAAGTATAATCAGTGCAAAAATAGCTTGGACAGCTCTGCTCTCATGCAGGGGGAATTCGGACAGGGTAAAGGATGTCTCCTCCATGGGTGATAATGTCCAGGAGGCTTCTGAATCAGTGTCTTGGCTCCATCATGAGTATTCAGACTTTCACTTCAGCAAACAGGCATAGTAATCACCTCACAGGATTCATTAGAGCATGACACATGTTTCCAAAAGCACTGTGTAAGTGCTCATGCTAAGGAAATCCTAGGTCATCCCCACAGACCACTGGAGTGCATTTCCATAAGAATTCCTTGTTGTACATGCTGTAATCTCAATGTGGTCCCTTCATGCTTCATGGTAAAACTTTAGCCCCTTTGTGGTGGTGCTAAGAAGAAAGGTCTTTGGGGACCTAAATCAGGTAAAGCTGCTGCAGATAAAGTTTGCTTCTTTTTGTCCCTTGGGCCATTTGGGAACAAGCCAGCAGATGTCTTCTGGGGAGCAAGGAGCAGCCTTCACCCTATACCAAGTCTGGAGCTGTGACCTTGGACTCTGCAGCCTTCAAAACTAGGAGAAATATTTTTGTTTCTTACAAATTGTGCAGTCCACGATATTTTTATTATGGTAGCACAAAAAAAGAAGACAGAACTAGTACCAAAAACCTGAGGGCTGCTCTGAGAAACACCTACAAATAAGGAAATGGTTGTGGGGCTGGGGAATGGGCAGACGCTGAAAGATTGAAGATGTGCTAGGAGAAAGCCTCCATCTGCAGGGGTGGAGAGCACTTCAGGAATTGCAGTGAAGGCTCAGAAGACAGCTGTGGAGAAAGCCTCAGTGTCCCAGACGACCTGAGTGGCCATGAACAAAATGTCAATGGATACATCATTCTGTTGAGGTCCAAGAAAACAAGGAGGAGCTTCTTAGTGGAAACAGAAGTCAAGGGCATCCATACTACTAAAGTGACAAAGTCCTGGGCTGAGTCAGGTCCATGTCCTAGAGCCCTGTGGAAGGCAGCATTTGAACAAATCTCCAAGCCAAGTATCAAGGGTGCCGATGGCTTGTTTTTTCAGTAACTTTGAAAAGAGAGAAATGAATAAAGGATGACAATCATCATCCAAAACAAAGTATAACTTGAAGATTTGGAAAAGGCGGAGATGAGTAATTAACATGTAGCACTTAAGATGGCCACATTCCATGTCAGAAAGCCTGAGTCCAACTTCCCACCAATGCAAACCTAGGAATCATAGTAATGGCTCAACTCTCTGGGTCCCAGCCACTCAAGGGCAACTGGAATTGTGTTTCCAGCTCCTAGCTCCATTGTTAACTGCTGTGGGCATTTAGGGAACAGCTCCATGGATAAATACTCCATCTGTCTCTGCCTGTCTCTGCCTCTTTCTTTCTCTCAAATTGATAAGAACAAAAATTAAAAGAAAGAAAATCTTCAGTCTGTCCATGTAAACATTTAAAAAGCACATTGAGAGAAAACCAAGGATGCAGCCATGTGACTGTTATGGAAGGAGATCATTATGGACAGAAGCAAGCCAGGGTTATTCATCAGGACAGTGGGAGAAGGACCCCGGGCATCTGAAAGGAACTTCAGGCTTGCTCTGCCCATCCAGGTGCAGATTGCTAGGTCCTGGAGGGAAGAATGAGGTGGGGTCCAGAGTGCCCTAGTGATCTGGGAACTTTCTACCATCATCACCCCTAACCATCTAAGTATTCTTCTGCTGCCTCAAGCATCTCTCTGCAAGGGACTGGTCATAAGACATGGGCAGTAGCCACATGGCACTAACTGCAGCCATGCCAAGTTTATGAGCTGTGGAGGCATGGTCTTCCATCTAGATGTTAAAGAATTCCTCAGATGAGGCTGGCTTTTTGGTGCAGTGGATTATGCCTCCATCTGCAATGCCACTATCCCACCAGGGTGCCAGTTTGGGTCTTAGTTGCTCTACTTCTGATCTACTCCCTAATTAGCTCCCTACTAATGTATCTGAGATAAAGCAGTAGAAAATGTGCTAAATGCTTGAGTTGCTACCACCCCCATGGGAGACCTGGTGAAGTTCCAATCTCCTGGTTTTGGCCTGGTTCAGCCTCAGCAACACAATCATTTGCATAGTACACCAGCAGATGAAAGATCTGTGTATGTGTGTGTAAGAGAAGGAGAGAGAGAAAGAGAGAGAGAGAGAATATGCGTGTTGTCCTCTCTGTGTAGCTCTGCCTTTTAAATAAACAAATAGGTCTATAAAAATTTACTGGAGGACCAGGCAGAGAAATACCACAGGGTCAGGACCATCACAGAGTGGAGCTTTGGGAACAGGACAACTTGCAATGCCTCAGGACTCAGGTCAGCAGAGTGTTGCCCCTGATGGAGAGGTCGGCAGGAACCTGACTCCAACCCAAAGACCTAACTGTGGGATGTGCCCTGTAAAACTGTGGGCACCCAATACACACTTCAAAGTGTCCAGATACAGGATGTAAATTCAAAGACTATTCCCAAGACTGCAGATTTGATATGATTTCTCCTGTGGGAATCAGATATACTTGGCAACTTGTACTCCTTGCTTTTTATCTATGTCTCTCTTTGGGAATGAAAACAACTGCACTTTGCTAACTGGCTTATAACATGCTTCAGACCACTGGGCAGCAGAAATCAGCAGGTGCTTTTAGGAGCATGACAAAAGGACTAGAGCCACCAAATCGTCCAACTCCAGACAATTTACCATGCTGAGGCTAACCACTGAGAGCAAAAAGCTCCCTGTTGTTATTGCAATTACCTTGGAGACAAAGAACCCAGTGTCTTGGGCCCCTTCATTTAGTTTCTTTCTCCAACATGGAGGCTTTGATGGATGGAACATGACTAAGGTTAGTTTGATAGGGGAAGGAAAGACTGGATCCTGTTAATAACCAATGCCCTAGAGGGACATAGTAGGACCCATTGACCAGAACCATAAATCCATGCCAACATGGTCACAGGGCAAGGGCCTCAGGAAATGGGAAGCAATCAAAGAAACCCCATCGCAGCAAACATGGCCCATGAGAGCAAGGCCCCCGCTGACCACACAAGAGCAAAGCAACTACCCATGGGCAAGAAAGCACTCAGCTCTCTCAGTAGGTTTAACCGTCAAAGAAGCTGATCTCTTGATCACTCTGTCATATTCACAAATGCTGCCATGAAAGATGTTTAAAACAAGAACTGCCATTCTGTAAATAAGAAAAAGCAACATCATTTAATAGGTGGTATCAACCATTACATTGTGTGCAGGACTTCTATTTGCTTATAAAGAAAATAAATATTTGCTTATGAAGAAAATAGTGGAATTGGTTAAACCAGTTTTTCGGGTCAGTGCAGAAAAATAAAAACCTTTTTTTTTTTTGCCTCTTCTGTTCCATTAAAACGAAATCGTGCAGAAAGCAACATTTCCGTATAACGTGTGTGTGTTTTTAAAAGGAGAGGGGGTGGTGCCAAGTGAACAATTATATCAAAACACGATGCCAGTATGACTACTCAATGTGTGTGACACATGCACTAACGTTTCCTAAGGGGTCTCTTAAGCTGTGCCCAGTCAGTGCCGTGCTAAAGCCTGCATTCCCAGTGTGTATATCACTTTCAAGACATCACATCAATAGCTTGACTTAGCTGTGGTGTGAGTATTGCCCCTGACAGAAACCAGTGAACTCTGTGAATCAAGGATTCCTGTACCCCAGAACTCTCACAGTCAAGCATCCACCCACACACCTCCAGAAAAGGAGACTGCAGAGCAAAAATAGGTGCACTCAAGCTCTTTTTGTAAGACCCAGCTGAAAGCATCATCTGTTTGTCAAGAGGCTAAAAGAACCATCCTCAACCACCAATCCCAAACACTGAGTGACCTTAGCAATGAGCTTTGGCTGCCAGTTTGGTCTTGTTTGTTAATGAAATTGACCTAAACTGATGAGACACAATATTTATTATGCAATAATGATATTTATTATACAATACTTACAATGGGATAAAGTTGTTTCATCAACCACTAGGAGTAAATATGCTATTAACCAAGCTATGTCATACACTTCCTGTGCTGTTAATTTTTAAAACAAGAAATAAAATCTCCATTTCTATACCAAGCTGCAGTGGGACAGATATCTTTGGAGGTTAAACTATAGTTGTAGCAGCAATGCTTGGCTTCACTAACAAGTGCAATAGAATTTTGCATATGTCAAAGCCCATTTAAGCTTTCCAGATCTGAAATGAGATGGTATATTCTCACTTCTCCCTGCTTATCTCCTCTAAATGCAACTAAGCAACACTGGCAACAATAAAAGCAACAGATAAAAGCCTGGGAAGAAGAAGGAGGACTGGCTGGGGATCACACGACTTGAGGAACAGCTAAGTGGTTTCCTGGGCTTGCCAAGGGGTCAGAGAAGCCTGCTCTTCAGATCCTCCTACAGGCATAGACAGAGACAAGCAGACAAGGCTCTCTCCTGCTCTCTCCCACCAAAGGGCTAGGAAAGGCCCCAATGGAAAGCCAACCAGGGAACAGGCAGGCTGGCCAATCCACCTACAAAGTCATTGCAGCAGTGCCCGGCACTGTCCAGTCCTCTATCCAGTTACATAAGGAGCACTAGGCTCCATAGCCTCTCAGCTTCTGCCCCTAGTGACTGAAGGTAGACCAGCAACACAAGGCAATCCAGAGACCAGCAAGGAGGAAAAGGGATCCCCAGAAGTGCCAGTACACTGAATGAATCAGTACAGAACACTGAAAGGGAACTACACAGGTAACAAACTAGAAACAACAGAAGTAGGTCAGAATTTAACTCTGAACTGAACAGGGTGACTGCCTGCTAAAACAGAAGATATAGATAGGATAAGAGTCTTATACCAAAAAACAAACAAAAAAAAACCAAACAAACAAACAAAAAAAAACACAACTGTCTAACATACAATCAAAAACCACTCATAAGTGGTGGCTATTTGGCCTAGTGGTGACTATTTGGCCTAGTGGTGACCATGCCAGTTAAGACATCCACATTCCAATGCACCCAAATTCAATATCAGAATGCCTGGGAATGTTAGGCCATAGCTCCAGTTCTGACTCCAAGTTCCTGCCAATGCAGTTCTTGGGAGGCAGTGGTGATGGCTCAAGTAACTGGGCTCCTTTTTCAAACATAAGAGACTTCAATTGAGTTCTCACCCCAGCATTGGTCCTAATCTGAGGCCACTACTGGAATCTGAGAAAGGGGAGCTTACTCATTTTCTCTCTCTCTCTCTCTCTCTCTCCTCACACACTCTCTCTCTCTCTCTCCCTTTCTCCCTTTTAATTAAAATAATCACTCATTGGTACACCATAATGCCAAAGAGAAGCGAGTAACTTTCAGAGTTGAATTACAAGTTGGAATTACTGGACAAGGATTTTAAACCAGTTATGTTAAAAATGCTTCAAAAACACTAAAATAAAATAATAAAAATGCTTCAACAACCACTTATAAATTGTCCTAAAACAAATGTAAAAATCAAGGATCTTAGCAGGGCAATTATTTGAGAAAAATAAAAGTTATATAGAACTGAAAATTACAATAACCAAAATTTTAAAACTGTTTGGTAAACTGAATAATACAATGGTAGTGACAAATGTTACACTTAATGAACTTGAAGACGAATCAATAGAATTTAGTCTAACTAAATAACACCACAAAACAAAACAGACTCCTGGCTTCAGATCAGCATTGTTGCAGCCATTGCAATCATTTGGGGAGTGAATCAACAGATGAATATCTTCCTCTCTGTATCTTCTCCTCTCTGTATATCTGACTTTCCAATAAAAATAAATAAGTCTTTTTTTAATGAGCTGAATATGATAGCAAATACATGGGAACACATAGATACCTAATGAAAGAGGGATGGATAAAGAAGCTATGATATATCTACTACATGCAATACTACTCAGTCATAAAACAAATGAAGCTCCACCATTTGAAGCAAAATTGTCCCAACTGCAAACAATTATTCTCAATGAAATAAGCCAATCCCAAAAGGACAAATATCATATGTTCTGTTTGCTATAAGGTAATAGTCATGCAAAATACAAGTTCAACAGACATATAGATAAGCATGTTTATACATTTATTCTCATAGATGAATTTTATAATGGAGACTGGCATACTGGAAATGAAGATATGTTGCAGTATGCATCTCTACTCCAGAATAAAAGAAGGACCCCAATGAAACTATTGAATAAACTTTGGCAATAGAATACTAGATTTTCTACCATTGCTTATACCTACAATGCCATGATACACTTAAATAGCAGAATGTTGAACTTGTGACTGTCATTGAAGGAATATACTATTGCAATAATATGAGGGGTAGCAGTGGCACGTGGAGAATGAGGAAACATTGAAGGAAGAAACAACAGTATCATGGAAAACAAAGTAATTATAATAATAATAATGTTTTTAAAAGAGCTGAATGAAAGAAGGGTCAGGAATCTGAGCGATAGTAACAAAAGATTTAATATTCACATCATCAGGGTCTCAAAGGAAAAGGCAAAAGACTGTGGGACTAAAAGCATCTCAGCTTTCTTAATATACATAAATCTGCAGATTCAAGAAGCAGATTCAAGAAGCTTGGAAAATATAAATATGATAAACACAAAGAAATCTACACAAAAACTACTAATTGAATTTCTGAAAGTTAGAAAACAAAAAGCTTTAAAAATGGAAAGAACAGCAATTCATAAAACAACAGATTATTCATCAAAAACCATGAAGGCCAGGAAGAAGTAACACAATGATTTTTGAAATGCTGAAAAACAAGATGTGTCATCTGTGAGCCCCATATCTGGGTAAACTATGTTTAGGGAATGAAAGAAATACTCCAAATCCTCACAAAAATCATTTGTTACTAGCACACCTACCCCAAAAAATTAAATAAAGCTCTCTAAACAAAAAGAAAATTATAGCAATGGCACAGTTGGGAATTTAAAAAAGAAAAATAACAATGGAAAGAGTATAGTAGAAGTACACATAACAGACTATTCTTTGAAGAGTCATTTTAATCATATTTTATGGTTGAAGCAAAAGTTATAGCACTGTTTGATGCGGTGCTTAATATATTGGAAGGAAAAACTTATGACAGCTATAGTTCTTTTTTATTAAGATTTATTTATTTTTATTGGAAAGGCAGATATATAGAGAGAAGGAGAGACAGAAAGGAAGATCTTGCATCCAATGATTCACTCCTTAAGTGGCTGCAACGGCTGGAGCCAATCCGAAGCCAGGAGCCAGGAGCTCTTCCAGGTCTCCCACATGGGTGCAGGGTCCCAAAACCTTGGGCTCTCCTCAATTGCTTTCCCAGGCCACAAGCAGGGAGTTGGATGGGAAGCAGGACTGCCGGGATTAGAACCGGTACCCATATGGGATCCCAGCACATTCAAGGTGAGGATTTTAGCCACGAGGCCACCATGCCGGGCCCAAGACAGCTATATTTCAAAGCAAGGGAGGAGAAAGACAGTGCAGCCCAACAGGATACTGGATAGTTGCAGTACCTACTTTCAGTACCTGGATTCAGTGTCCAGTTCCATGTGACAATTCCTGCTTCCTGTGAATGTGGGCCTGGGGAGGCAGCAGTGATGGTTCAAATAGTTGTGTCCCAACCATTCATCCAAAAGACCTGATTGACTTCTTGGCCTTTAATCTCACCTTCCTTCCCCAACCATTGCGAGCAATTGAGAAGGAACCATTAATTGGGAGCTCTACCTAACTCCTCTCAAGGATCTCTAGCAGATATCACTCAGAGCATAAGATAGCAGCAGCAGGAAGCTGTCATAAGTCATATATGTATATGGTACTACACAGAAGAGCAAGAAAATAAATTACACAATTGTATGCTAATATATGTGTGTACACATGTTCAGATATATATATATATATAAAAATACAACTCTAAAAAATGTTCAAGTGGTACACAGAAAAACAAAGAATAAAAAAATTAAGAGAGACCAGAAGTGATACAAAGTCAAACATAAGCCCTATCACAGCAACAGCTATTTTCTAAGTATATTGACTAAATATACCAATATAAACACAAAAATCACTGTAATTAATTTTAAAAGATGCAAACCAAATATATGTTGCCTATAGGAAAGTTATGTAATTCTAACAACACAGGTACATTTGAAGTAAAAGAATAGACAAAGGTATACCAGGTAGACAATTTTTAAATATGAATGAGTGTATTAATAGCATATAAATTAGATTCAGAAAAAAAGACAGAAAAAAGGAAGAGAACTTCATCGATCCATCAAGCCTAGATAGTGATTCAAAACACGTCTATACTAATCATGAGAGCTAACAAAGTTGAAAAGAGAAAAACAAATTAGAGCTGAAGACCTTAAAACCCTGCTCTCAGCAGTTGATTGAAGGTCAACAAGTTTATTGAGAAACTGAGCAAACTACTAACCAACGGGGCCCAAGTGACATTTATGCAACACTCCATCCAACAGCAGCAAAATGCATATTCCATTAAAATGCCCATGCAACTTTCATTAAAAATGTTGTCATAAAACAACCCTTACCGAATGAAGAAAATTCAATTACACAAGGCATTCCCTGAACACAATGAAATCAGACTAGAAATAAATAACAAAAAGATAAAAAGAAAAATCTCCAAATATTTGGAAACTAAATACACTTTTAAATAATCTATGATTTAAAGGGGTCTAAAGGAAATTACTTTAGACAGTTACCACTGAATGGAAATTAAAATACCACATATTCAATGATGAGAGAGAAATTTATTGTACCAAATTCTTCTAATGAAAACAGGATAACTTCTCAAATCAAAAACCTAAGTTTTGATTTTATGTAACTTGAAAAAACAAATAAAAATGACGCCAGATCAGTCAAAAGGCAGGAAATATTGTAAGACAGAAGTCAACAAAACTGAAAATAAGAAAAGAATAGAGAATATTAGTGGAGACAAAAGGTGGTACTTCAATTTAAAAATAAAATCAGTGATGCTGACAAACTTCTAAGCAAGCTGGCAAAGATTTTTAAAAACCATAAATCATCAGGATTAAGAATAGAACAGGTTAAATTATAAAATATTCCACAATATAACAAAAAATGTACTGCTGCTTATAAATTAAACAAACAGAAAGAAGAGATCAATTCCTGGGAAATTCAACTTTTAAAAAAATCATTTAAAATAAAATAATTAACTGAAATAGTCCATTGTTCAACTGAATGTGTAATTTCTAAGTTCCCCTACAAGAAATCTTTAGAATTTCAAGAGACTATCAATAGTACCTAAAAATTTTACACAAACATTTTTGGAAAGGAGAGGAAAAAGAAACACTTCACAAAATCATCCTATGAGCAACCGTACACTTAAAAATTTAATAACATGGATGGAATGTATGAAATTCTCTAGCAGAACAAACTACGACAATGATTCAGTATGATTTAGATAATTCTATTAGATCTACACTTTGAGTTT
Organism: Ochotona curzoniae; assembly: GCF_017591425.1. Lineage (NCBI taxonomy): Eukaryota > Metazoa > Chordata > Mammalia > Lagomorpha > Ochotonidae > Ochotona > Ochotona curzoniae. The sequence continues at coordinate 8,023,759 of NW_024465419.1, forward strand.
TTGAACTTTCCCAAAAAGGCATCTCCTTAGTCAATGTGTTTTCTTGCAGAATTATATCAAATTTTTTAGGTATGAATTAATACAAGTATGTAAATCTCCAGAAAATCGGAAAAGGAATACTTACCAACCCACGTACAAAAGTAGTGTAAAATAATATTATGCCATAACCAAAAATTAAACAAAGACAGCACAAAAAGAGAATCATTAACCAAAAACAATCACGGATATAAATGTACAATTTTTAATTAGGAAACAAAATCAGTAATACATAGCCAAATACACAAAATGATAAAGTAGGGTTTAATTTTAGGAATGCAAGGCTGGTTCAAAACTGGAAGATTGATTAACACAGTACACTGTACCAGCAATCTAAGGAAGAAATATGGTATATTCACACATACTGACACATGATGACAAAATTAAATATAAATTCAAAATATTTGTAAAAATATTTTACTACATTAGAAATAGGGGAGAACTCCCTCAGACTCAAGCAGCATCTGTAAAAACAACAAACCTCAGAAACCCAGGGGCTGAAAAAGTGAACAAATAGGCAAAGGAAATCAACAGACAGTTTTTAAAAGAACAGACTCAAATGGCTAACAGATATATGAAAAGATTCTCAGGCTCCCTAGCCATCAGGGAGAAACAAATGAAAACCAGGTTGAAGGACCACTTAACTCCAGGGAGCTTGGTCTATATTCAGAACTCCATGAACAACACCTGCTGGCATGGATGTGGGAGAAAGGTACCCTCCTGCAGTACTGATAGGAGTGTAAGCTAGTACAACAACTAGGGAAATCAATATGGAGAGTGCTAAGAGAAATGCAAATAAACCTGCACGTGACCCAGCTATCCCTCTCCTAGGAATCTACCCAAGGAAAAGAAAACTGTGTATGAGAAAGGGATCTGTAATCCTATATTTCCAACAGCACAATCTACAACAGCAAAGATATGGAAATAAGCCAGATGCCCATCCAAAGAAGAGTGGTTAAAAAAATTATGGTACATCTACTCCATGAAATATAACTCAGCCATTAAAAAAAAAGAAATTATACCATTTGCAACTAGATGATCCCAACTAAAGACCATTATGCTCAGTGAAATAATTCAATCCCAAAAGGACAAATACCATATGTTTTCTCTAATATAAGGAAACCATCATACAAATTTTAATTTCAAAAACCCTTTCCATACTGTTCTTGCTGCATCCCATGCATTTTGATGTTTTTTATTTCATGTTCATTTCTTTCAAATACTTTCTTTTGTTGAATTCATCACTGCCTCTTGGATCAAACAGTGGCATCGTTTTACCCAAGAGTCTTTCGTGTTTTCTTTTTGTCCCCCATGCATTGGTTATTCAGTGGCACGTTTTTCTGACTCCATGATACTGCAATTTTGTTGTTGTTGTTGTTGTTGTTGTTGTTATTGTTGTTGTTGTTTTAACTTCATACCTGTAGTTGACCTTATTTCATGGCTTCTCATTTAAGGGAATGTATAGTGATGGAGTAATAGAGACTATCGTATCCAGATATGAAGATACAATGCAATGTTCATCCCTACTTCCAAATCAAAGATGGACTTCCGATGAAATCGTTGGACATATATAGACAATTGATGCTGGACTGTCTGACCTTGTCTGTACCAGCAATGTTGGGACACACTTAAAAAACAGACTGATGGAACTATATATAACTTATTATGAAGGACTATGCTAGTGTAAAATATAGGGAAAATCAGCTGAGGTGAGAATTTGGGGGGAGGGGTGGAATCCCAGACTCTACAGAATTGTACCATAAAATGCAAAATTCAAAATAAAATTTTTAAAATGTATTTTAATGCAAAAAGCAAAAAAATTATTATCCTTCATAGTGTCTCAAGCCTCCCCAAACTGAAAACAACCAACATGTTTCTAATAGATTATGGTTAAATACAGTGTGATACATCTGTGCCATGGAATACAACTCAGCCACTAAAAAAAAAAACAAAACACTAATTCTACAGGAAATATCCTGGGTCCATTTCTAGAGCGTGATCCTGAGTAGGAAAAGAGGTCTACGCCCTGTAATTCTTTTTATAGGACACTATCAACTGACAAAATTATAGAGCTAAAAAATTAGGGGACAGAGAGAAGGAGAAGGCATAATTTTAAGTGGGTGACACAAAGAGATCTTTGTGGGGAAAGCAGTGCTGTGATTTCTGATTGAGCTGGTGGTTACATGAATCTATATATTTGATAAAATAGCGCAAAACTAGCACACTCATTACACTGATGTCCATCTTTTGGTTTCAACCTTGTACTATAATTAAGTAAAATGTGACTGTTGGGGGTAAGCGGGTAAAGGGTATGTTGGACCTTGTGTATGATCTTTCAAATTTCCTGTTAATCTACCACTAAATGTAGTTTCTGTTTGCAAGTGTCAGCAGCAGCCTGCACCCTGACCCCCGATCTCTGCCTTCTGTTTGCATCCGTTTCCTTGAGTTTGGCTCAGTTAAGGGACTCAATGCCAAAGAAGAGAATGTGGTAGAAATAACAGGACACTCCTCCTCTCAGTCCTAGGTTACCAAGAGACTGTGGCTCCTCTGCTAGGTGCGTTCTAATTCCTTCTTTCTCCCTCTGGCAGATATGAGGTGCCTTGTTGTGTGAGAGACCCAAGCAGCAAAAGGAAGGGATGCCTCCAGGCAACACCCAGAAGGACTGTGGTTACCCCAGTCTTGAATGTCCAGCCACAGGGAGTACCTGCAGCCCCTGCTGACACCTTGTGAGAAATGCTGAGCCAGGGACATTCAGCTGGGCTCTACTTCCTAACCAGAAGCAATGGGGAGATGGCACATTTGATTGTTTCTAGCTATTTAGACAAACACACACACACACACACACACACACACAACACTAAAACATGTGAGAAGAAAACATGGGGTAGAAGAAGCAGTTTCCCAGATTTTTCTCTATTGATATAACTATTTCTTTCTCTTTGCTTTGAGATTAATTTGCTGTTGTTTTTTCTGGGTCCTGGAGGTGGGAGCCTCAATTATTAATTTGGGTTTTTCCTCTTTGCTGATGTAACCACTTAGTGTTACAAAACTCCCTTCTACAACTGTGTTAGCTGCATCTCATTAATGTTGGTAAACTATATTTTCATTTCATTTAGTCGTTCTTTTACCCTGAGACGCTCTTCTACCTGTGAATTACTTTAATTGTCCTATTTACTTTTTTCTTTTGCTTAAAGATTTGTTTGTTTGTTTATTGGAAAGGCAGATTTATAGAAAGAAGAAGATACAGAAAGATCTTCTGTCCGCTGGTTCACTCTCCAAGCAGCCACAATGGCTGGTGCTGAGCTAATCCAAAGCCAGGAGCCAGGAGCTTCTTCTGGATCTCCCATGTGGATGCGGGGTCCCAAGGCTTTGGGCCATCCTGGACTGCATTCCCAGGCCACTGGCAGGGAGCTGGATGGGAAGTGTAGCAGCCAGGATTAGAACTGGCACCCTTATAGGATCCCAACACTTGCAAAGCGAGAACTTCATTCAGTAGGCTATCACGCCAGGCCCTTCTAATTTTTTAAAGATTTTTTTTTTAATTGGAAATTAGATTTATAAAGAGAAGGAGAGACAGAGAGAAAGGTCTTTCATCTGCTAGTTCACTCCCCAAGTGGTCACAATGGCCGGAGTTGAGCCAATCTGAAGCCAAGAATGAGGAGCCTCTTCCTGGTCTTCCACATGGATGCAAGTTCCCAAAACTATGGGCTGCCCTCAACTGCTTTCCCAAGCCACAAGCAGGGAGCGGGTGGGAAGCGGGGCTGCCGGGATTAGAACCGGTACCCATATGGGATTCTGTTGCTTGCAACGTGAAGGCTTAAGCCACTGGGTTACCATGCTGGGCCCTTTCCTTTTTTTCATTCCCAATTTGATTCCACTGTGGTCAGAGAATGGGCTCTACATTACTTTATTTCTTTTAAAATTGTTAAAATGTTTTGTACAGCACAGCATGTTATCTTTTTTGGTTACTCTTCCATGGGTGTGTGAACACAATGTAGATTATATTGGTTCTTGGATGGAGTTTTCAAATGTCAGTTTGACTCTGAGTTCATCTATATTCTTACTGATTTTCTGTTTAGCAATTCTATCAACTAATTATTATGGATTTTTTTTAAGATTTATTTTCGTTCAAAAGGCAGCAAGACAGACACACAAAGAGATCTTCCATCTGCTGGTTCACTCCCCAAATGGCCTCAGCCACTGGTGCTCATCCAGGCTGAAGGCAGCAGCCCAGAACTCCACCCACATCTCCTAATCCACAAGGATGGCAAGGGTCCAAGTACATGGGCTATCCTCTGCTGCCTCCCCAAGGCAAGGTAACAGGGAGCTGAACTGGTAGAGGGTCAGGAGAGACTTGAATCACACCCTGATACGGCATGCTGGTATTGCAGACAACAGCGATACCAGCCCTAGGTATGGAATATCGAAGTACTATAATTGTACCACATCTCCCCTCATTACTTTCAATTTTTTTTCTTCAAGTATTTTTTAGCTATGCTGCTTTGTGCATTTAGTATTGCTGTGTCTTCTTGACTATTTTATAGCTCTATGTCATTTGTCTTTAACATAATTAATTTCCTTGTCTCTAAAATATACATTATGTAGCACCCCACCATTCTTTTGCTAATGTTTGTATGGTATTTCTTTTTTCCATCTTGTTACATTCAGTGTATAGGAAGTTTGTTCCTATAAACGGCGTTTAATTGAGTCATGGTCTTTTTAAATACTTATTTCCCTGTTTTTTTTTTTTTAAAGACAGACAAATAGACATGCATAGGGCTGGCACTTACCAAACACTCCAAATAGCTCCCAGCAGGTACCAAAGACCTGAAACTCAATCTAGTTGTCCCATACAGGTGGCAGACACCCAATTACTTGAGCCATAGCCACTGTTTCCCAGGGTCTTCAACAGCAGGAGGCTAGAGGCAGAACTCGGCAGTAAACCCAGGTACTCTAATGGGCACCTTAACTATTAGGCTAAATGTTCATCCTGGCTCATGAAATCTCTTCCACTCTGCCAATCTACATGTTTTTATTCACGTATTTAGGCCATCTATAACCACATTTAAAATAATTATTGAGACAGTAAGCCAGAAGTCTGACATTTATGACTTGTTTTGCTTGTTCTCTCTGTTTTTAATTTCTGTTTTATTTTCTTGCCTCTCTATGACTTTCTCAAACATCTTCAGCTCTTCTTTTGATTTATCTTTCGTGGTTTTGGTATATTTGTTTTTATAGCCCTTGTAATGACTATTCTTGGCATTATATTATGTATACATAATTTATTTCAGTGTACACATGTTGAAATTTTATCAGTTAATGTTGGAATGTGGAAACCTTGCCTACAGCTGCCCATTTATAATAATTTCCCTAAAATTTTCTCTGTTTATATTAGAAGATTCAATTGGCAGTGCTATAATTTTTGTTTCACCAAGCATGATATAGAAAAGTAAATATGAGGGAAAAAATTAATTTTATTCACCACCTATATTCTGCTTTCATTGTTCCTTATTTCGAAAACAGTATTCTAAGGTTTCCTCTTGTATCATTTCCATCCCTTTAAGGAAATTTCTTTTAGGATAGATCCATTGACCCGAAATTCTTTTCCCTTTCCTTCATATAAGAATAACTTGTCTTTATTCTTAAGGAACATAGAATTCTGAGTCCATACTCTTCCTTTTCAGCACCAGAAAAATGTGGTGCCATCTCTCTTTCTGCTTTCCAGGAGTCCAAGGAGAAACCTACTGTCATTTAAATTGTTTTATCCCTATAAGAAAAGCTTCGTTTCCCTCTTACTATTACACATTTTTTTCTTAAGTTTATAGGCATTTGACAATAATTATTTTTTACATGGGTTAGTACAGGAGAGGGGAAATAAAGCCTGTAAGAGCTTCTTGAATCTATGTTTTCTATCAAGTTTGGGAAAATGTCAGTGGGGGAATAGAGAGCTGAAGGGATGTTCTTGTTACTTCTAGATGGAGATGGGAGTTCAAGCTCTCCACCAGACTCTCCTAATAACATCCTGCACAGGACATGGAAGGGTGCATCATTATCACTGAGCACCAACTGCAGGTTTCCACTGACACCACAGGAAGTGGAGAGACTGTTACTCCTCTCCCTGAAGGTATCTCCATGCTCAGCTTCTCGGACACCACATTGGTGAGCAGATCTGTGTACATCCTAATGACCTGGAGCAGTAAAGTTCTGAGTTCTTTTTTGTTGGTTTTATTGTTGTTCAAATAGATGTGGATTTGTGTATCATTGTGCCTTTAACATCTCCTTGATGGCAAATAATATTGAATGTCCTTTCATAACCCTATTGATCTTGTGTTTTCCTTCTTTGTATGCTGGACCCTTTGCTCATTTTCAGTTGGGCTGTCTTTTTTATTATGGGGTAGTAATGGTCCTTTATATAAAATATCTATGCAATTTATTTCTTATGCATATGATTTCCAAAATCATAACTAATTTTCTGAGTCATCTGTTCACCACTGTTACAGCCTCTTAGAAATATCAAAATTATATCAGAAGCTGAAAATACAATGAATCCTTTTCATCTACCAGGTAGTATAGCTCAGTTACAAGAGCACTCTGTAGAATGTAGGTTCTTCTCTCCCATAGCTGCAGGGCTGCACGGGAGCTATACTCAATATCACTGCCCTGCTTCCCAGTGCCGGATAACCTAACAGCGAAAGAGCCAAATGCTGAATACCTAATATAGTACATTTCTTTTGAATGAGTGTCACTTTCAAACTTGCAAAATCAAAAACTCATGAAATTGAGCCATTTTAAGTCAGGGATCATGTGTATAGGAGGAACTCCACCACAGCTCCTGGCCCATCCAGTTAATAAGTGAGGCTGAGTATCCATTCATTAGGCAACTCTCACTTGCTGAGTTCAGAGCACGCTCAGCACAACAAGTCTTTTGAGGCTGTCCCTGCTGAACCTTAAGGGCCACCAAACTCTGTTTTCTCCAATTCTCAAGTTGTCCAACTATTTGCTTGACTCTCATACAGACTTGCTAATTATCCAGTTCCCCCCAAAGCAAACTTGGTGACCAAAAGCTTATTGCTTGTCAGAACCCCATCCCACAGAGACACCAACTCCTGTACTCTCAGCTGCTAGTCCAAGTCCTACTCGATGGCCACTCTCCAGGCTCAGGTGCTATCTCACTTCTATCCCCCTCAGTTGTCTTTCCCACCCAGGTCAGACTTTCAGGGATGCCAGTGTCAGCCTTTCCCTCCTCTGTTGGTGCTATTTTCTTTGCAGCATTCTAGTTCCACACACTGCTGGCTGTGCTCTACAGAAGCAGCCAGTTCCAGAAGCCAAAAGAAGGCAGTCACACAATCAGCTTAAGATGCACCACAGCAGCCAGTCCCCACAGGAGCCTCAGATATGAGTTCCCAAAGCTACAAGAGCCTATATTCCAAGAAGCAAAGCCAGATCCTTATACATATGATTCTACTTTCCCCCACATAAGACCTCTAGGAACAATCCTCCCCTTTACTCTGACTCATCCCCTCTATGACTCTATTTGCCACCCTGTTAATTCTCTGAAGGAGAGCTATTCCTACAAAGCACATCTGTCTAAAACTTGACCTCTATAAATGCATTTAGTGTACCAAGTGAAGGCTGTCAGGCTGTGCTCACCTGTAAGGATGAACAGATCCATGTGGTTTTCTGCACTCTCATTTTCCCTGTCCCTCCGGCCTACTTGACTAGCGAAAGAATATCGAAGATGTGCAATCAGCAACTGGGGAGTGCAGGACCACCATTCCCACACCCACACCACATACATTTTCTTCTTGTCACTCTAAATTGACTGTCTGCTTGCCTGGATCTGCTGGCTGGATCCCTGGGACATTACAAGGATGTTTTGTTGCTGCGATATGAATAAAATCACTCCACTACATGTAGAAGCAGGGTTGAGCACTCAAGTCTAAATCACAGGTTTGCTGCACAAGTGAGCCTGCCTATTCTTGGACAGGAGAGCACTTGGAATGCTTTCCCATCTCCAGTAGGCATTAACATTGGAAAACATGGCTAAGCGGTGTGCTTGGCAAACAGGCACCTCACACTTTATTCCTTTCCCAGGCACACAGTCTTCCCACGCCACAGTTCTGGGACTGGTTTCCCTTTTCCCTCCACGGAGGCACAACTCACCGCCTAGGGCTGGCACCTCTGGACTCCTGGCTGCCAGGGCCCTGGCTGGGGCCAGTGGCAGAGGTGTAGTGTGATGGGTTGCACTTCTGGGGATTCTATGGCACAGGCCATGGTCAAAGAAACAGGACCTGAATGTTGAGAAGCAGGAATTGATCTCACAAAGTGAAGAATCAGGCAGTACTAGATGCCTCACAGGCCAGGAGCCAGGGCTATTTTCATGCTCAGAGGAGCAGATTTAAGAATCTTGGCAAGAACAGCACATATGGCACCTACCTGACTGGGAGACTAAGACGTCTCTCACCCTCTGTCTCTCCTCTAACTTCCTGTGTCTCCTCATTTCCTGACACTCATTCCTATTCCGGGAGGTGGCCTCTCCCCTGTCAACATAATGACAGCCACTGTGGGAGCACTTATGTTCTTTATTACAAATATAAAACATTCTACGTTGAGGACAGCAGCACTGGACAGAATCCTACAGTCCACCCAGTTCTCCTTCGGAGTTAGCTGATGGCTGAGAAAACACCTGTAGTGGTAGATTCATTCATATTCTCTCTCTCTTTCAAATAAATAAATAATCCTTTTTAACAAAAATAAATACCAGTAAATCTTAAAAATATTTATTTAAAAAAATAAATGCCAGCATACTTTGTAACTCAAAGAGATAACAGCCACCAAATCGGAGCAACTGAGTCAGTCCTCAAAGGACTCTTCATCTCTGAAGATCGTGATTTCCTAAAACAGAAAATTGGCCCACAGGGCAAGGAATTTCACGGCACTGTGAGAGCACGGAAAGAAGCACTCTAGGAACGACCCCTCTGCTGGGCTGCCGGCATCTGGCAGCCCTGTAGCCCCTCTGGGGACTGGGGTCTCTCACTGTCCATTTCTGACACAATAAGCCCCGTGCTTTGCATGTCCTTGAGGCACCCGCTGAGGCTGTCTCCTCCACCAGTGGTGACTCCTATGTCCCAGAGAACGGACAGAGGAGTGTCTCTGGACTTGACGCTGGCAGGCCAGGGGACCTGTCCTCTTCATCCTGGGCTCCTCACGTCCACATTGGCAAAGACCCATGCCTTGGCCTTGGTTTCTGTACCACAGTCTTCCCATGGCACAGGCTTGGGAATCAATGATTACTCAGAAGAAGGTACAGATGGAAAGCAAGCTGAAGTTGATTCATATTAACCCAAATGGCCCACCTGGTCTCAGGGGCCTGGATCTTGCGTACCACATGCTGCTGCTTCCCTGCCTGCTGGAAAGCAACCAAGGTGCCCCACCCCCGACAAAACTTCCTTAAAGAGCCAGGCATTTTTCACCCAGTTAATACTAACAGAGTAGAAGTTCTGTTCTGAGCAGGGTAACAAAAGGCCTATGCTCAAAATTTGGTGTGTGTCGAGGCACTGACAGAGTTGGACACCCTCAAAGCCAAAGTGAAACCCTGGCACAGAAAGTTGGCCTCCACATGATCAACAAGGCAAGTTTTACCAGATTACCATTAGTCATCATCATTTCTCTAGATCCTGGGGTTGAAGCCAAATCTGAAAGACTTGACAAGGAAAAAGAAATAAGATTTTGGAAGCAAACCAGGAGCTCAAGAGGCTTTAGGGAATTTTCTGCTCTCCTCTCATTTGCCTGCACATCCTCCAATGCCAAAGGTACAGCCAGCATGGAGCAGGACTCCATGGCTCCAGGTCAGGGTCCACTCCTAGTCAGCCTCTTGCCAACCACCTGGCTGCTTTGCTCCAGCCCTTGTAATCTACCTTGCAGATCCTGGCACTTAATCAAGTAGGGCTGTCTTGTTGGCAACACCTGATCCTAGCTCTCTCTGAGGTCAGGACCACTGATACAGTGCCTCCCCTGAGGCAGGCATCAAGTCAAGAAACAAGATAACTCCTCAAGTTGGGGGTTCCATCCTTCTGATTCCAAATGTGAAGTTACCTCAGCCCTTGAGAAAGGAGATGAAATCACTGAAACTCTGATAATGAGACCTTAAAAATCTATTCTAGCCAGTGGCACTTGGCACAAGAAGCCATTGCTTACGACAGCCGGCATCCTGCATCAGAGCCCCAGCGTGAGCCCCAGCTGCCCCTTGCCAATCCAGTTCCCTGCTATTGCACCTGGGAAAACGGAAGAGGGTGGCCCAAGTACTTTGGGTCCCTACTGCTCACATACCTGGATGTAGTTCCTGGCTCCTGGTTTGGGTCTCATCCAAACTGTGAAAAATGAACCAGCAGATGGAAAATCTCTCTCTTTCAGTCTCTCTACTTGTCAAATAATCTCTTTTCCAAAAAACAAACTTCAAAGTATCAGATTAAAAACACTGAGATAAACTTGTGAAAGTTTAGACAAATCAGACCAAGTGATTGGTGACCTATGCAAGCACAAAAACATATGAATTCCATCTTAAATTCTTCTCAAGCAAAGTACATTGAAATATATATACGTATATAAAACAACATAACATATATTTTCATACATCTGCAAGTCTATTTTATAATATTTACTTAGACAGTATTAGAGAGAGATTAAACTCACCATTAACTAAAGCTCATGAGAAGCAACTGTTTTATGATCTGTCACTGTCAATAAGACCCCAGACCTAGCGAGCTCCAAAAAGCTGCACCTTGTCGTCAATCACCAAATAGCAATGACAAGACACACAAAAGAGCAAATGTGCTCTATGACAGAGCTCCTGGTCCTATCACACTGGCAAATTTAAGAAAAGCCAGAAAGATGCCCCTGGCCAGTCCCATGGCCTAAAATAACACAATGCCTAGAAGTGAAGACCCGAACACTCAAGCACCATGAGAACTGCTGCCTGCTACATACAGAATCAAACACACTCCCCAAACCCTGTCAATGTCACTCCTGCTGACCTGTCTTTTTTCCCCATGGAAAGTCACTGCTCTTGCCCCCAGTGCTGGAAAGACTATGGTGCCCAAGAGGGACAGCATGCACCTTTCACCACATCCTCCCACACTGCAGAGCTGGAGCCCCACTACAGGCAGTCCCTTGGACCACACCCACTCCAGTCCCGAGGACCTGCCTTCACTGGGCTCTCCCCTCTGAACCATCACACAGCCAGCCCAGCATTCTCCGCCAGCCTTGACTTACTGACTGCTTCTATTTGCTAGGGGTGCAGGGGCTGCCCACGTGCCTTGCACTGAGCCTCTCCCCCGGGTCCAGCTCTGAGTGAATCTTTCTGTCCCCACTCTACTACTCTTCCAATTTGCTTGGCATTCCACTTCTGTCCATCCAAGCACTGCTTCAGCACCTCCAACTTTCTCCTTCCTCTTTCCAGCCCACTAGATCACATGGGGAAAAATCAATTTCACTCCTGAAAGTGCTGCCATCCACATAGTTCTGTCACCAGCGCCTTCACACCACTTGGGCATGTTCATCTTAAAGGTGCCACCATTTTGTTCTGGAAGGACCCTCAACTACTAAGCTCTTAGAATCATCTCCTCTTCCTCACCTATTTTGCCCAGAATTTGAGCCTGAAAACATAATTGTAGTAATTAAACACATTGTTATCCTGCATCTAAATGAAGAATTGCCGAATAGCTGTAACTTTGAAATTTCCAGTTTTCAGGAAAAGTGCTGACTATAACCAAAACATATTTGTTCACAGGTATTGCGGCAAAGTGGATTAAGTTACCGCTTGCCCTGCTGGCAACCTTTATCAGTGCCGGATCAAGTCCCAGTTGCTCTGCTTTCAATCCAGTTCCCTGCCAATGTGCCTGGGAAAAAACTGGAAGATGCCCCAAGTCCTTGAACTTCTATTATCCATGAGGAACACCAGGATGAAATTCCAGGCTCCTGATTGGGAGTGAACCAGACATGGAAGATATCTCTTTCTCCATCCCCCTCTGCCTTTCAAATAAATATGTGAATTATTTAAAAAAAAAACTTTTGAAAGGGTATACACTAAAAAATAAGTGAGTAGATAGATGGACCCCTTAGCAACTTTCTGGAAAGCCAACATTTCTTGACTTTGAGCTACAATGTCAGACAGGTGGAAGGGACACAGGGTTTCTCCTGACCAAGCAAGAGTCATTGCTGCCCTACATGTCACATCACTGCCATTTCCAGAAAGTCCATGTTTTTTTTAATTGTATTTATTTTTATCAGAAACACAGATATACAGAGAGAAGGAGACACAGGGAGAAAGATCTTCCATCCACTGGTTCACTCCCCTAGTAGCCCGTAACAGCCACTGAGCCAATCCAAAACCATGAACTAGAAACTTCTTCTGGGTCTCCCACATGGGTGCAGAGTTCCAAGGTTTTGAGCCATCCTCCACTGCTTTCCCAGATTATAAATAGGGAGCTGAATGGAAAGTGGAACAGCCAGGACATGAACCAGCATCCATATGGGATCTTGGTGTGGGATCTTCAAGGTGAAGATTTTAGCCACTAAGCCATTGCACTGGGCCCTAGCCGGTCTATGCTTTACATAACATAGTCAACTGATGGAAACTAGATAATAAAAAATGCAGTTGTAACTAGCCATTTGCTGGGTGCTCATAGGTGGATGTGGTTAGTGGCTGCCATATGCACACTACAGACTTTTCACCATCACAGAAATGCCATTAGAAGCTGCTGATACAGAAGGCATCTTCTGTGGGAGAAGAGAGGATCATCTCAGAAACCTTAGAATGCTTCCGTGAGTGGTATCTGCCCACAGCAGTATCCTGGCTTCATTTCAATGTGGCCACATTTCAGTGTGATCAAATGCAGCACACACTCTTGCATTATCTAAGGGCAAATACACACATTTGGTCTTTCCTCCAAATCCCTAAACAGAACTCTGAAAGCCCCTATAATTCCTGAGGATGAGGTGAGAAGAGCCTATGTTATTGTTTATAAGAATCCTCTTACTACCATCAGAGTTTACATAAATGCTTAGAGGATCCCAGCTGACTGCCTATGAAACTGGCCACAAGATCAGAAGTCTAAGCTTCCAGTGTCATATCCCACCCTCTGGGAGGAGAGGGGTACTGGCAATTGAGTTTTATCACCAACGGCAATAATATAATCATTCATGCCAATTCATCAGAACCTGCAACAAAACACTCTAGGATGAATTCCAGGTTGTTGACCATATCAAGGTCCTGGGAGGATAACTTATCCAGAGTGAGCATGGAAGCCCTGTGCACACCAGCTCCACACCTTCCCTGCATGCCTCTCTGATTGGGTTCTTCCGAGTTGAAGCCTCCATAATAAGCTGGTAGCAATGGGTAAAGTGTCCCCCTTGAGTTCTGGAAGCCATGGTAGCCAATTATGCAACCTCAGGAGGAGTCATAGGAAGCCCAAATTTGCAGCCAAATTGAACAAAATTGTGGGTAATGATGTAAAAAGAATGTCTGAGACTTTAATTACCTTGATGCAGTGACCAAGATGCCATTGAAGACACCTACATCCTTTCCTGGAGTGCCTGGCTCAAGTTGCAGCTCTACTACAGATTCTAGCTTCCTGCTAACACATACGCTGGAAGGTAACAGGTAATGGCTCAAGCAAATGGGTCTCTGCCACACCTGCAGATCAAGATGGAATGCCCAGCTCCTGGCTACAGGCTGGCTCAACCCTAACTGTGTGGACATTTGGATATGAAGAAACAGGTGGGACATACCACTCTCTACCTTCTTTCAAGTTTTACTTAAGCAAGATTCTAGAACTCAGAAATGTTCCAGATCAAAGATCAGGCATCCCATTCTATCACATACACAGACCTGCGGATAGCCAGGAAATAGAAGTAAGAGAGAGAAAACAACCTGGTTGGCTGAAGGAACAAGTTGCTTGATATAAATAGGATCTGATCAGTTGTAGCTTGTGATTGGCTGAAGCTCGGCTCCTGTGATTGACGGACACTGACTTGTGTGGTTACAAGGATCTGCACTTAGGTTAGGAACTCCAGGTTATCTAGTATAAATTCACCATGCACAGAAGTAGCTGTGGACCAGATTTGTTGTATGAGTGTAGAGGCTAGTTTAGACCAAATTTATTTCAGTTCAACACCGGGAACCCAGTACTCTACAATAGGTATCCAAGATTGAGGCAGTCTTGGGAGACTGAGTTCTCCATTTACAGGCCTGGACAAACTCCAGGTAGTGGCACAATTGAATTAACTGGCTGGACATTTAGTTGCTATTGGAGACTTAGAGAGTCCATCTGTATGTGGAAAATACTCTCTAGGTCTCACAGTCTACGATTTTCTTTCAGCACAAAGTCCTCTGGGTGGTGTCTGGGCAACATTGTAGCTGTGAGAAGACTGTGCGTGGTGGCAGAGAGGGGCTCCTTACACATGGCCTGCAGGCGTTGGGCATGAAAGGTCCTACAGAAGTGTAAGGTGTCGGGGCAACGCGTTAACAGTTCCAAATGAACCTTTCCATTCAACTGTGTCCACCTCTGGATTAGCCAGTCTTAACACACTAGATGGTGTAGTGGGTAGAACTAACAAGCTTTTGTTCAGAATCTTTTATATGGCTGACCTGAGAAGCATAAAAATTTTCTTTCAATGTGAGCAAACACAAATTTTAAATATTTTTGCCAAAAACACATATTCCTCACTTTCTTTAAATGGATAAGCCCAGAAATAATGACGGCAATACTACTAAATATCTCCCCAGCATCTTTCTTTCGGATTCATTGGGGAACGTTTGCATGGATTAGCTTACTTACCCACACATGCCCCCGGCTGTACCTGTGTGTTCTGGCAATCAGCATGAGTAACGGGGAAAGAAAAGTTGTGAGTTGCTGCTTCTGTCTCCTTTCTCTCCAGTCCACACACAGGAGGAGAATTGTGCTGGAACTCCCATCGTTGACTCATACCCCTTTATTCCTGACAGCTTCTTTCCTTAGCGGGGCCTGAGAACACTCTGGAGCCTCCCAGTCACTGCTTTACAGAGATGATCCATCCGCCCCCACTCCTAATACCCTAGAGATAAGGAGACCATTGGTGTATTAGTCAGCATGCTCCAGAGAAATCAAACCAACAGGATCCCTGCTCTGTCAACAGGGGTATGCGAGTTAGATCTCCATACCTGCAGATTCAACCACTGCAGATAGGAGATCCTGGGAAGAAAAGTGCCATCTGTCTGCATATGGACAGACTTTGTTTCAAGTCTTTATTACCTAAACAATGCAGCATAACAGTATTAACATGGCAATTACAGTGTATTCTGTGTTATAAGTAATCTAGGACTGATTGCAAGCTTACTGAAAGACCACATAGGTGATATGCAAAGATTACACTGTCTTACAAAAAGAACTTGAGTGTGTTCAGATTGGGCATTCAAGAGAAAGCTCTGGAACTGATTCACCTTTGCATGCTGAGGGCTCTCTGTGTGTATATGTGTATATGTCCGTGTGTGTAACAAGAGAGTGCAAGGTTATAAGGAAATGGCTCATGTCATACAGAGCTATCAAGCCCAAAATCTGCACAGCTGGTGTCCTAACATGAACCCCAAGGCTAGAAGCTGCAATAGAACCAGCAAGAGGTAAGGACCCAATTTGGAGCTCTTCGGGGAGTAAAACTCAGCCTTACCTGGGAGAACTCAGCTGTTCTATTAGGTCTTAAGCTGATTCCATAAGGTCCCTCTGAATGAGGGAAGATCAGCTGCTTTACTCAATTCATCCATTCAAATGTTTGTCACAACCAAAAACACTTCCCATAGGAACAATTAGAATAACATGAACATAAATATGCAGGCTGTCCCCAGCCTGGTCAAGTTGACACATATGTGTTGGGATTGCTCAGAGAGGAACACCACGCATTTCACATGCATCCCTCTCTTCTTGGGTAGAAGCCAGTCTCTCATAGTCCTTCTTCCCAGTAGCCCAGGCCAGCAAGGTCCAGAAGCAGGTGTAGAGCCCCAAATCTCTACTCAGATGAGGTGGGGATCCCTCCAGGCAGAAACTGAGTTATTGTTAACACCAACTGAAGGCCAGACCCTTTGCTCAACTCCTGGCAGATCACCACCTGGTACTGGATCCGGTCATTCTCTGCCCTGGAACTCATCCACAGCCAACTCCTTGGAAAGTACACCTGCCTGTTCTCCTTGGAGGGATCCTTGACCCTCTTCCCTGCCTCCATTCACAATATGCAAAAGGTATTGTCTCATAATTATGAGTTTGACCTTCTAACCCTGCAGATGCCACAGAAGCCACAAAAACAAGTTCTTTGACCAAGGTCACACAGAGGCCAGGAACAAGGACAGAGGCCAGGAACGATGTGGAACAGCACACCCACAAACCCTGTATGTAGCTTCCAGCCCACAGCAGTCTTTTCTCTAACACTGAACCCTACATGCTGAAGTGTACAAGCGGGGCAAGCTATTACCTGCACACCTTCCTACTCTGGCTCCGACTCCGGTGGTAACTGCTACCCCACATCTCCCCAAGGAGTATGTCTGGCATTTTCCTTTCAGCCTCACCCTATAATGACAGTAGCACAGCCTAGGCTCCCAGGACACTGGGGATGCTCTGCATCTGCTCCCAAGCCCTCCTTGTTTTTTGCTGAGATCCAGCAAACACCAACTGTGTGCCAGGCCTGACACCAACCATTCATAGTCAAAGCCCTGTTCCCCCAACTCCAGTCTATGTGGAAGCAAACCATAGGCAAGAAATGAATCCCATGTCCAGCCCTGCAGACCCAGTATGAACAGGAGTGGGGAACACAGACCAAGCTGGCCATTGTGTAAAACTCTACCATCCAACGCTCCCCACCATCCACCACTACAGAGCAGAGAAGGCCTCAGCTGCATAGCACAGCTCACAGGGTATTGCACCCCTAGGGCCGGTAGCCAGCTCCCCCGTAAAACCAGAGCATGGGAGTATAGTAGCTAACCTTTGCAAAAACCCTCAGTGAGGCTGAGCATTCACTGTGGCCTTTCTTATCCAAAAGGTGATTCGAGGCCAGTCGGAGACGGTGCCTGAACTTGCTGGCTCCAGGGTCTGGCTACCAGGCTGCCTGGGTCCTCACTGTAGATTCACACCTCTGAGCTCCTGCTCCCACTTGGAACAGCCCACAGTGATGGATGGGCACTGCCAGTGCCAGACTGCATAGTAGGTGAGAATTATACACACGTCACAGAAAAGTCAGTTCTTGTAAAATTTCCAGTGTGTTTTTGTTAGCCTCAAAAGGAAGAGCTATGTGCTCCCAATTGCTCTAGCCTTGGCTGTTCTAAAGGGTAGCCATGGACTGTCACAATACCCTAAAGAGTGTTCACCAGATAGTCTGGTCAAGGCCAAATTCCTACAGAATTGAACCTCAGATACTCAGGTTAACCAAGAAGGTACCCAATGCACGAGGAACTGCAAAAAAGCTTGAGGAAAGTGGAATTGACAGGTAAGTAAGGGCAAGAATTTGTTCTGGGGATTCAGGGACTCACACTCCATGACAAAGTCTCAGAGGCCATGCTCACCTCTGGTCCTTGGTCCCAACTTGCTATAGTGGGGATCCTTGAAAAGGCAAGTCCTGGCCATTCAAGGCATTTAGGGAGTAAACCAACAGATTGGCATGCTGTCGCTTCTCTTCCTTTCAAATCAATACATACAGTTTTGCCAAGTTTATTTTGGTTCAAAATAACTTCATAATAGACACAGAATTTCTTCATAGCATATGTTTCCCATGAACTTTCTAAAGACTCTCACACCCAGGTCAAAATCCTAGCTGATAACCAAAGTCACTCCTACCAAATTTTGCTGTGCAAGAGGGATGTTTTTCAAACTGTTGAGAAGCAGGGAGTTGGATACCCTAACATCTGTGGGAAGCACAGATCAGAACAGAGGGAGGCTCAGTTGGAGCAGGTGCCAGCAGGAGAAGTTCCACAAGGACATGTTTTCACCCAAAACAAATCACAAAGTACCACGCAGTGGCCAGCCTGGGCTCAGTCTCTCAGAGGATAGTCAAGAATCATGGCCCCAAAACAGAAATCTGAAAAACAAGATTATTTATAATCATATACTATGTTTCTTTTTATTGCTATTATTTATTTGAAAGCCAGAGTGGCCCAAAAAGAGAGAAGGACTGGGGAGACAGGAGACAGAAAGAGATCTTTCATCTACTGGGATTACTCCCCAAATGGTCACAGTGACCAGAGCTGAACTAGTTGTAGCCAGGAGCCTGGAACTCCATCTGGGTCTTTCACGAGAGTGGCAGGACTCCAATTACTTGAGTCGTGTTCTGCTTTCCCAGGGACATGAACATGGAGATGGATAGAAAGCAAAGCAGCCAGAACTCAAACCAGCATTCTTCCAGCAACATCCCAGACAGCAGTTTAACCCACCACACTGCAATGCCAATCCCACACTTTACATTTCATATCTATCTTCTGCAGAGACACGAAGTGGATATAATCAGTCTGAGTAGAAAGACAGATCTTCAAATAGAAGATAGCAGAAAGACACAGCTTCAAATACAGATCGCAGAACATTTCAAATAGGGATTCTGCAGCAAGCCATGCCAATAAGGTAGTGCCACCTCATCCCACCACCATGGGCAGCCCTGTCCACAACTGCACCTGTCTCTTCTCCCACATGCCAAGCTAGGCTGAGAAGCTGGTTGCAGTGGTGTAAACATTCCCACCATGGCTGATCTTAAGCCTTAGAGAACATAACCAGGAGAACATAACTAGCAGAGTCCCTAGCTGTTTAACAACCCAGTTCCTGCTGGCCCGGTTCAGGATCATGCCTCATACCACATGTAAACAAAATCCAAATCCATCCAGAACTGACGGTCTCAGCGCTGTCCCTCTGGCTCTCCAGGCGTAGCCATCGTGATCTTGCACCTGTATCACCACCATCACCCTTTACCAGCCTTGGCCCCCTCTATCAGAAGAGAAGCCAGACTTTGGCTCTCCTTCCATCGCCCCCAGTTCCCCCAGGGGAGCAGCCCAAATGTTTCACTGACCACCTCCATGGCCCTTAACCATTCCACTGCACACTCCTCACCTCTTTCCTTCCTTCCTTCCTTCCTTCCTTGTTTTCACCTTGGCACTTCTCACCCAGTCCACAGCCTGCATCATGCACTGCTCTCACCAATCCCATGCCCCTTTGCAGGTAGGTGCTCTCCTCTAGGACCTGTAAATTCTGTCTGTTGTGTTCCCAGTGATGCCCAGGTTGGGGCTGAGCAGCTGAAAAACAAGGTTTCTGTTTTCTTCTGCCATTTCCTCAGCTGACCACACCACCACTTAGAAACCACACAGCTAGAGGACAATCTTGCCCCAGGCCCAGGCCCCCAACTCCTGTCTGCCTCGCTACACCCACAGCAACTCTCCCTACTGTCCGGCCCACTTAGAACCCTCTTAGCCACAGCCTGTTACTAGCTATCAGAAAACCTCAGAGTTCTTTCACCCACAGAGAAGGCATCTATCCAAATATGCCCAGGGAAGAAAGAATGCAGTCCCCCAGAGGACCGGGGATGGGGGGGCTTGCTGTCTCTAGCTGGGCTGGCAGAAGGCAGAAACCACTACCACCCTTAACAACAGCAACAATAAAAACTCCAGGTCACTCCCAAGGGAAGCTAGCTCAGTGGGTACACTGCAGGGTGCTAGCAGGCCCTCCTCACCCAGTAGCTTCAGAGAGGCAGCCGCTGCATCTGAGATCCCAGCCACAGGCAGTCTCTCCCCTCCCCCAGGAATAAGTGCTCTTGAGCCTAGGCACAAAGCTCTGCTCTTGTTTCTAGACATGCTAGGGTTTTACGCCATCTCGCAGAGTCTGTCTTTGTCTCTCCCACACAAACCCAGAGTTGCTTCTGATATGCACTGCTAACATGAATATCAAAACTGGAACATTGCAAAGGAGAAGGGCGGGGTTGGGTGGGGGAGAAGATTTAAGAAATAGGAAACTTGGGCCCCGCGTGGTAGCCTAGTGACTGGGGTCCTCGCCTTGCAAGCGCTGGGATCCAAAGTAAGTGCCAGTTCAAATCCCAACAGCCTTGCTTCCCATCCAGCTCCCTGCTTGTGGCCTGGGAAAGCAGTGGAGAACGGCCCGAAGCCTTGGGACCCTGCATCAGTGTGGGAGACCTGGAAGAGGCTCCAGGTTCCTGGCTTCAGCTCAGTTCTGCTCCAGCTATTGTGGCCGCTTGGGGAATGAATCAACGAATGGAAGATCTTCCTCTCTGTCTCTCTTCATCTCCGTATATCTGACTTTCCAATAAAAATAGATAAATCTTTTTAAAAGAAGAAGAAATAGGAAACTTTTATCAGAAAAATAAATAAATAAATCCAAGCCCTGATCAGATGCCAAGTCACGCAACCACCTGGGAAAAACCCTCATTCGGAGATGTCACTTTTTGTCCGCAAGGAGCATGTTTCCAAACCCTGGATCCTTCCAGATGTTTGAAATGGAGGCTCGCCCCTGGGACCACACGCCTCCCAGTGTTAGCTACAGACTCTAAAACATCCCTGCTCCCTCAGGACCTGTCTCAGTGTCCCCAGTCCCAAGCCGGTTAGCAGCCCCCATGCAGGAACCAGAGCAAACACAACTGCCTACACGTGGCACCACACTGAGCTGAAGAGGCCAAGGAGTTCAGGTGCCTGTTGCTGCGTCTCCTGCTCCGTTTCCTGTCCAGCAACGTGGAAAATTGGCAGCTATTGCGGCAATACGGCCCGCCCCACACAAGCCTGTGCAGGCAAGTGGCATGTGTGTGCCCAAGGGCTCCGCGTGTCCCACTCCGTGCACGACGCCAGGCCCAGCACCTGCGCGACAGGGAAACCGAACTGAGCTCCTTGGATATAGTCCGTTGAGTTTCCTTTCAGCCTGAGGATCACAGGAAGGGACCCACGACCTGGCAGGGCACTCTCCCGCAGAAGCAAGCGCCAGACCAGCTCCGTGGTGCGAGAGCCAGAACCGATTGAAGACAGCGACATCTCGTGGCTGCAGGTGGCATCTAACTTAAAAACATTCAGAGTGGTTTGGGGTTTTTGTTTTCCGTTTTGGGGTTTTGCTTTTGTTTTGTTTTGTTTTGTTTCGTTTTCATGGACATGAAGCAGGAGGTGGAGGGGAAGAAATACAGAACATATGCCACGAGTAGCCTCAGGAAAACTAGACATTTCTAAAGGGCATTAACAGAGTGGCTCTGATAGGCCCTCCCTGCACCTTGCTTTTGTTTCTCATGAGGAGAACCTGGTTCTAAATTTGGTTTGGCATTTTTTTCTCCACCCCCTTGCCTGCCAAAATAGCTTGGCTCCAGGCAGCAAACCCTCTGCTAAGCAGGTGGGTGTCAGCCTGGGAGCAGGTCGGAGGGGTAAGAATCAACAGGCATGGTCACGCCAGGGGAACCACACAGGAAGCACCCTCTGCTGATGAGGCATCAGTCATCAGGTCGGGAGCACTTCATTTTTCTCAGATGACAAGCACTGCGCTTTTGTAATTTGCAGGGCTCCACCCTGTGCTGGCCAGCAGGTCCCAGTGCAGTCACAGCTTCCAGATATCTGGCAAAGGTAAGAGAGGAGGGTGTACCCTCTGCTAAGTCCCAATAGTGAGTAAAACTGCAGAAATAGAATTGGAACCGTCAGTGCAAAGCTTCAAGCAGTCTGTGTTTCCAAAGAGATTTATAAGTTGGGTGTGCCAGAAAGCTTACATACGTTTACCCAGTCACCATAGGCAGAATTCTTGATTCATCACATAGCTGGTAATCCAAACAGACAAAATTCAAGCAATGCACCACAACTCAGGTTTTTTTACACAGCCCACTCATGAATGTGGTTTATGCATATCTGACGTGCTAAAGTCAGAGTGAAAACCGTGTGAAGAATTGTAAAACTCCTGTATGCATGCATTCACAGCAAATCAATGCTGCCAGCAAGGCTGACATTTATATCCACAAACCGGCTTATGTGTGTGTATAGAAGACAGGATTCTGAAACTGAGCTTCCTGCGTCCTGATTTGGAGAGCTGTCGGGGCCCTGTACAAAGAGGCAGAGTCACTGCAGAGCACCTGACACCCACGTGGGCTTCCCAGGATCGGCTACTGAGAACTGTGGTAGCAGTCGTCAGACTTGCAGGCCTGAGAGTCTGAGCTACACACCTAACAGTCATGAGCACAACAAACTCTTTCCCAGTAAGAGAATCCATCATGAAGGGAGCGGGTGGGGAGGGGAGACAACAGTAACTCAGGAGGATGTGTGTAACTGAAGCCAGCACCACAGGCTTATCTTCAGACCCCTCCCTGAGGTGATGGGTAAGAAACACAGTTTCCACATCAGGGATCTCAGATGGCCTATCCCAGTTCCTGGCTGGTGAGCAGACTATGGGGCTGCATGCTGTTAGTCACGCTCTGTGCACCTGCCCACACACTCATACACGCGCGCACACACACTCATACACGCACACATACACACACACACATCCCTCACCCCAGGGAGCCACAGCAGCCGAATCCCAAGCACTGAGTTGCCTGATTAGAAGGCATGGAGAGCCCCCCTCAGGGACTGAGCATTATTCTGCCCCCAAAACAATTCAGAAACACTTTGATTTCACAAACAGTGCATGCCCAGGTCAGAGCTGGGGCTGGCAGGGACACAACTGGTACGGGTCCGAAAGGGTCCTTTCCCTCTGCCTGTCCTCCTTGAATGAGCTGCAGGGCACTGGTCCAGTGCACACTCCTTGTATGGACACCTGCCATCCCAGGCTCACCCTGTCCCAAGGAACCTGGCATTTTTCATGTGCCACCAACAAGTGTTTCTGTTTTGTAGTTTTGTTTTAAGATTTATTTATTTTTATTGGAAAGGCAGATTTACAAAGAGAAGGATCTTCTATCCACTGATTCACTTCCCAAGTGGATGCAACAGCCAGAGCTAGTCTGAAGCCAAAAGCCAGGAGCTTCTTCTGGGTCTCCCACATGGGTACAGGGTTCCAAGGCTTTGGGACACCCTCGACTGCTTTCCCAGGCCTCAAACAGGAAAGCTGTATGGAAAGTAGAACAGCCAGGACACGAGGTGGCGCCCATATGGGATCCCAGTGCTTGAAGGGGGAGGATTATTAGCCAATTAAGCCACTGTGCCTGGCCCCAAGAGGTGATTATGTACAGAAGCAGATAGTACTATCACTGCACCCAGTCTTGGACATCCAACAGACCACCCCAGGGCTGAGAAACCTTCGGGTATTTACTCTCCCTTGATGCCAAAGAAGGCAGCAGCATCTTAGCCTGTGGGAGTGAGCCTCAGGGAGCATCTTAAGAGATATCACCTGCCTGGGGCCTCCCAAGGCAGTGAGGGATCCAGGGCTCGCTGTCCTGTGCAGGAGACAAAGCTGTGCCCCTTCATGTTCAACCATGACAACTCAGATGTTTTCTCTACACATACAGAGAGAAAGAAAGAGAGAGAGACCTGGAACACTGATTCTGAAATGACTCAGAAGGAAGATTTGCTGCTGAATGAGTCACCAGCACCAATCCCAGCAGTCCCCTGGCTCTCCTGGGAGGTCTCATGTGTTCTGGCCCAGCCTGGTCCTGCAAAGCCGGTGCAGCCATGGCCCAGGGCATGGTGCGCAGCTCTCTCCAGGCTCGCTTGCTCCAGGCCCTGAGGGCTCCTCTCCATTCCAGGCCAATGGGCTCTGTCTTCACTGTCTGCTCTCGCTGTTTCTTCTGCTTGCCCTGCACCATCTGGTGCCTCTGCTGGGCTCAACTCACGTCCTCTGGTGTGTGTGCAGGGTAACTTAAGGCAGGGATGGGCAGTAGTCTGTGCAGGTGTCGCTCCTAATCCTTCTAGGGTAACAGGTGCCAATGATAGTCAACCCAGGGAGCTCCCCAATTCAGCTGACTCCTCAATTTTCTTGAGGATTTATTTTATGTATTTGAAAGGCAGAGTGACAGAAAGGCAAGAGACAAAGAAAGTGATCTTGAATCCATTGAATCATTCCCCACAAATGGCCCTGACAACATGAACTGATCCAGGCCGAAGCCAGGAGCCCGGGACTCCAAGTCATCCTCTGCTTTCCCAGTTACATTAGCGGGGAACTGGGTCAGAAGTGGAGCAGCTAGGACCAGTGCTCTAATATGGGGTGGCGGCATTGCAAGCAGTGGTTTATCCCACTGCACCACAATATCAGTTCTATCTCCTCACTTTCATCAAGTGGAAAAAAGACAACTGAGCCATCTCAGTCTATCTTGGTGGAAACCCTTAGGGATCAGAAAAAGTTTCACTCTCAAACACAAGGTCAACCTGGGATAAGCCACCAGCCCAGGTGCACTAAAGGTTCAAGCTGGGCATATTCTGGATGCCACTGCCAAAATGACAGCATGAGGGGCCCCCCACACAAACTGCACACTGGTCCTCAGTCTATGGACAAGGAAGCAAAGAGATGCAAGCGTCTCACACGCATGTCCTCCTTCTCAGGATGGCCAGGAGCACTTCCTGTATCCTGGGCACCAAGGACACAGCAGGAAATGGAGTCACATGTGGCTCATGTGAGATGCTACAAACAGCACACAGATTAAACAACATAGAAGACATGATTTCAGATGGGCACATGCTTTGATGAAAGCAAATACAGATATGGGAACTGGTTATATTCAGTTAAGGTGGGGGCGTACGCCCTGTCACACTAACCCGGGCCAGTGAGCAGCATGACCTGCAGGAGTGAGTGGAGGCGGAGGGTGGGGAGGGAGCGACAGCAGTTCTAGGCAGCTGGCACAGCAGGTGCAACCCCCTGGTGGGTGGGAGAAGTTCAGTGACTTGAGGAAGCAGCAAAAGGGTGCATACGCCTGAAGCAGAGCAGTGCAACTGGGCTTCCAGAACAGTTCCGTCCAGCCCCTCTGCTGTCCTGCTGGGCCAACTGAGTGCAAGTGCTGGGGGCAGCAGCAGCATCACCAGCTTACAACCCGTTAATGCAAAATGAAAGGGAAACCCTTTGTTCCTGGCTGCTGAGCTGGAATGCTGTAACAGCTTCACCCATCACCAGAAACATTGTGCCACACTTTGTCCTGGACCCTCCAGGCTGAAGTCAACACTTGCACAGCCACGAGGATGAGCCAGCAGAAGCCAGAGCGCCTTGCAGCTCCACCTGCCCAGCTCTGGGAGGCCGCCTGGGAGCCTCCAAGGAGGCTTACCCCCTTCCTTTGGGATCCTTCTGGATTTGACGTGTTATGTAAATTTAAGTGCATTATCATTAATCTCAGCAGAGATCTATCCTTCTGTTCAGGCGCCAGGTTCGTTTAATGATGCAGCTGCTTCCAGACAGCAAAAGAAACCGAATGCAAGGAAAATCACAGCCCTGGAGGGAAAACGAAAAGCGGTCCACTCCCAGCCAGCCTCCCCAGGGCAGTCTCAAAGCCACAGAAAGCTCTGCCGCTAACATCCCTCTCCATAGGGGAAATCTAAAGTGCCCCAATTGCCCCGCCCCTTGGGACCATCCCACACCGGGAAGACACGCAACCTGGATGACTCTGTGAACCCACTGTGCAACTTTGCAGATTTTCTTTAAAACCCTTAGGTTGACATTAACATAGTAAATAGGGAGTGAATAAGTTAATTCTTATATGTATATACACATACATACATATTTAATTCCTTGAGTCCTTATGTCTATTCCAACTATTCTGTGATCTGACATGACTACCTCTTAACACCCAGGGTCACCTCAGCCAGTCTGTGCACACACACACACACACACACACACACACACACACCCCTTCTCACCTGTGTGTATATGTGCATACATGTACATGCACACAAATCTCCATCCGTCATCACACTGGGTGCCCCTGGGCAGTGCTCCACTCACTGCTCCTTTTCCACCCCCCTAATCCCCTGCCAGATTGAGCCGGGCCTTTTTCTCCGACCTGCCTACTGGAGGTCCATAAGAGAAACCAGGCCTGTGATAAAACATTCCGAGCTTCATTCGCCATGTGTCTCATAGCAAGCATCCCTAGAGCTCTATGAAAGCTTAAGCCTGACTAAGAAAGACTTCGGTCACAACAGGGTCTCTGGTCACAGAAAGGCATGTGGGGCCAGGAGGTTCCCAAGACATTCCTCCTGCCAGGCTCACACTGTGGAGGTGGCAGTCAGGAGGGCCTGGGTGTGAGCCTGACCCAGTCCGAGCCCTGTAAAAATTAATCCACTCAACTTTTGGGGCAAGGAACATGAGAACATTAAACACACGGGGAGCCTCCCGGGCCTTCGCGCCAGCCACACAGGCTCCGTGGAGTGTGCGTGCTTCGTGCCTTCCCATAATTCAGCCTTAGAGGAGAGCTAAGATGACTCCCCTGCAGTGGAAAGGCCTACCTGCGGTCCCAATGATTTAGTAGGTGCCAGTGTAACCTGAAATAATAAATACCATTATGATGTCACTGTCTCACTGCTCAGTTTCAGAGTCTCTAGGCCTTTCTTCCAAAAACACTAGCTTATGAATAGGACTCTGTGGTGCCTTGATGTGTCATTTACAGGTCAGCGCCGTCATGATGGCTGGGCTGTGGGGAGGGCTCCAGCAGACCCTACCCAGCTCAGCCTGAGATAGCTACTAGGCTCTCCTGCCACTGCTGACCCAGTGACTAGAATGGAAATCCATGCCTAGCTTTTCTCTTCATAATATGCATTTTCCAGACCTTTTTGAAGATTTCCCACATGTGTAATTTTTCATTAGAAGTCATTAGGGATAAAGCACAGAAGCCAAATCATTCATATGCGATTTCGACATGCAAGGAGCCATATCGTGGGGAAGAGAGGAAAATGGCAGACATTGTTGGGGGAGGTGGAGAGGGGGGAGAAATCTCAGCAGCAAATACCAAGAACCAGCTCATGAGTAGTATCTGAAAGCAAGTGCTCAGCTGCCCATGAAGATATTAGTGGCACATGGCCAGGTGCACCTCACGCTAAGTCCCCGCCAGCCAGCCACCCTCCTCAAGGGCAACAGCAGCAATGACAGCACTGGAAGCGTGGCTACTCCTTAGCGTGGGAATAATGCTGCCATCTCCTCCCCAGGGGTCCCAGACAACTGTGCTGGGGTGGAACCCCCAGGCATGGTAAACTTCTCTGGCAGTCTGCACAGCTCAGACCCTCCCGGCACTCTTAAAACCAGTAGCAGGGCCCGGCACAGTAGCTTATTGGCTAAAGTCTTCACCTTGCACGTGCCGGGATCCCATATGGGTACCAGATCCTGTCTTGGCTGTTCCACTTCCCATCCAGCTCCCTGCTTGTGGCCTGGGAAAGCAGTAAAGGATGGCCCAAAGCCTTGGGACCCTGCACTCATGTGGAAGACCAAGAAGCTCCTGGCTCCTGGCTCCTGGCTTTAGATCAGCTCAGCTCTGGCCATTAGAGCCCCTTGGAGAGTGAACCAGCAAAAGGAAGATCTTCCTCTCTGCCTCTGACTTTCCAATTTAAAAAAATCAATAAATCGTTTATAAATGATACTAATTAATTAGTTAATAAAACCTAAACCATTGCTTTTTTTCCAGTTTTCATGAGTTATAACTGACAAATAAGACATATGATTTATTTTCTTACATACAATTATATGTAAGGCATACTTTTTTTTTACCATTAGCTAAACTATGGGCTTTATTTAGATTACCTTTTCTTTTTAATTTTTTTTTATTATAATGATCCTTGCACAGTCGGTTAAGACACAAAGGGTCAAGGGCTACAGGAAATTGGATAAGACCATTATGTCCACTTTCTCTTTTTTCCTTCCTGTATCTGGGGGGAGGGGAGAGACAAAAGGACAAGCCCCACTCACCCTCCCTACCATCCCAGGGTCCCTGAAGAGGGACATGCTCTGAGGGCACTGCTCAAGTGGTTTGGATAGTTCAACAGTTCTGAATTGCTGCCAATCTTATCATTCCAAGCACAATGAAATCTTTCCAGAATCCACTGGCTGACATAGTCTAATTTAGAGGCTCCATTTACCCAGATTTTCACTGCCAACACTTGGCTGTGGTAGTTGATCAATTTGTTCAGTCCTCCATTCTCTGTTATGGTACCAGGTGCCCTCTGAAGGTTCTAATGTACTATCGTATCCTCCATGTGCAATTGGCTATGTTGTCCAGTGTTTTATCTAAGCCACTGAGGAGACCGAGCTCTGACACATATACTCCACCATTGAACCATGGAACCTACAGTTCTCTCCGTGGTTGGAGTTCTGAGTCCAGCAATTTAGTTGGGAGATCCCCAAAGAAAACTCATCTGAGGTGATCCCAGACCTGACTCTTGGGTGTGCTTGCCTATACAGGGTTCACCATAGTCTGATACAAGGTCCAGCACAGCCTGTCATCCCAGTCAGCCTATGAGCACACTGGTGGTTACAATTGTTGGGTTGGTTCTGTGTCCAGCCTTGTCTTCTATGCAAACCAATGGGTGTTAGAGCCCAGCCTAGTCCTGTCTGCCACACACTTGGCTACAACAACCAGTGCGAGCTGCAACCTAGTTGGGGTGACCTGCAATAATGCCCACCAGGCCTGCCCTCTACCCTGGTTCCCATGCTTCCCAATATGTACAGCAGACTGCTCAAGTCTGTTTCACACCCCATTCAGCTCTCGTGCCTGTCAATGGGCATTGAAGTCTACTTAAACCCAACCACCCCAAATATCCAGTCCACTTTGGTACTGGCATGTGCCACTCTGTCCAGCGACGCCTGCCCCTAGTCCTGGTTTCCATGCTCACTAGTGGGAGTGGCTACCCAAGAGGGAGGTGCACACTGTTTCCCTAATAGGCCCACTCACATACCCACATCTTGCACTCTACAGGTGGTTCTGCAGTTTAGCTTATCAGAATTAGCCCCCAGTGCCAGCGTCTGCCAGCTGATGCTGCAATAAAGCCCAACACACCCACACCCACTCTGGCTTATGCATACTCAAGTAGGAGCAGTCAACCAAGCCTGGCTTTCCCCTGATCCAGCTTACATGCAGTCCTACAGGTGTTGTAGCCCTGCCCAGCCTGGTCTACTCCCAATTCTAGCTCTCAGGCTCACCAGTTGGGGTAGTAGTCCAGCAGGGGAGCCTCATGCAGCCCTTGCATAGTGTTCGCTCCCTACTCCCTGAGTTTTACATGTGCTGTTTGAGCGCTGAGGCCATTCTGGCATGGCCTGGCCCGGTGTCATGCCCAGTTCCAGCTCACACTGGTGAAGACTACAGTCTAGTCCAGTCCAGCCCAGCCCAGCCCAGAGAGCCCCCAGTCCTGGCCCGAATGTAAACTGGCTGGTATTGCAGCCTAACCTGGCATGACCCACACATCATTCTGCTTCTCAGATTTTCCAGCAGGTGATACGAACTGGTCTAGCCTGCCTTGCCCCAGACATGAACCAAATATATGCTAATAGGTACTGTTACCTGGCCTGGTCCTGGGTTGTTCCCTTTCTTGTTTCTTGTGCTCACCTGCAGGCACTGGGTCCCAAAAGAGGAGTTACCAAGCTCATCCAACAAGGAGGAGTTATCAACCTCTCCCAATACCAGATCTCACGCGCATTGGTAGATTCATGGGCCAGCTCTATGTAGTCCACCTTCCATCCTAGCAGGAGCATTGCCCTTTCCTTACTGCCTCTCACCCTTTCTGATTCTTACTGTGAGATGTTACAGCCCAGCCAAGCCTGGTCCACATCCAGACACAGCTCACACATGGCTCAGCAAACAGAGACCCAGCCCAGCTCATCCTGGTTCTCACAAGCTCCAGTGGATGCTGGAGTCTAGCCCAGTCTGACACACCCCAAACCAAGTCCACAATCATGCCAAAGGACACTGCATCCATGTCCAGACCAGATCACAGCACCCACTCCAGCCCTCATGCTCACCAGTGGAAACCACAACCCAGCCAGGGCATCCCCTTTGATCCCCAACCAGGCCTGTTTCCATTTACAGATCTTGTGCGTGCAAGTGGTTGCTTTGAAACACCTTGGCATAGCCCCTCACCTATCTTGGCCTTTGCCTTTGGATACTATAGTCTGCCCTGACTCGGCCAGCCCCCAGTCCCAACTCTCACTGCAACCTGGCCCTATTCAGTCTAAAAACCAGCAGATATGGTAGTCTAACCTGGGATGACATGCACTCCAGCCTGGTTTCTGCACTTGCCACTGGGCTAAGGTCTGCTCAGCCCTGTCCACTCCCTTCCAAAACCAGCCCACACACTTGCAGATGGATAGAGCTACTTTGCCCAACCTGTCTGACACACAGGCCTGGACCATTTGCTCACCATTTGCTCACCAGCAGGAGCTATGACCCAATAGGAGTTGACAGTATTCCCCACTTGGCTCACTCCCAGACTCAGATCTCACACATACCAGCAGGTGCCAGGCCCCCACACAGCACAGCCTGTCCCCTCCATCCCAGCCTTTGTATGAGCTGGGGGATGATGCGACCAGGCTTGCCTCACACTCTGCTTTAGGGTGTGCATGCAAGTGCTGCAGCCTGGACCTGTCCGGCCTATTCCTAGCCCCAGTACCTGTGAGTGTTGGCAGATTCCATAGTCACACTTTGCTCAGTCCCTCACCACCCCAACTCTAACCAGCAGGACTTGTATTTCCACAGCGTTAGGCCCACATATGCCCTACAGGATATACCCTTGGACCTGGTTCTCTTGCATGCTAGTTGGTGTCATGACCCAGAATAATGTGATCTGTCCCCTGTTCCAACACTCACAGGCAGGCACTGGAATCTAGCCCTGCCACACAGATCCCAGCCATAGCTTTCATATGGCCTGATGTGTGGTGGTCAGCAATGTTCTGTGCTAACAAGCCCTGCTCCGAACTCCAATGTGGGCTGGAGCATTAATATGATCTAAAAAGGTCTTCCGGTCTCTCCCCTTCAAACCACCAGGTCTCAGTTCTCTCACTTACCTGCAAGTTCAGTGAATTTTTTGTTGGGAGTTCTTCTGGAGTCACTACTCACTTACATTTACAGTGGCTTTTTCCAGGGATGTCTCTCAGCAGTAATTCCTCACCCGTGTGTGAATCCACAGGTCATCATTCTCCATCACACTGTATGATTGCCCAATTTCCCTGCAAATCTTCAACCCCAAGTTCCCAGTGGATGCCACTCCGACAGGGTTTCACCCAGTGCTCTTGACACCCAGGCCACCCAACCCAGAGCCACCAGCTGGCAGGTGCAAAAAGATCCCAGCAGGCCCTTGAACTTGCCCATGGCTCCTGAGGAGCACATGGGCTCAAGGTGACTTCAGGAAAGCTCAGCCCAGAGTCACCCCTGCTGCCACCAGCTGGGTGGGATCCAAGGCATACAATTTAATTATCAAATAGATGACTACCTAGTAAAAGGATTGCCCTAATCTAGCTAACAGATATAACCCCCATTTCACATAGTGGCTTTTTGTATGATAATGTATTAACAACATGTAAGATCCACTCTCTTAGCAAACATACAACATTGACTTACAATATATTCTAGAAGCCCCAGAATTTACACTCTTTAAGATTATGTAGTTCAGGGCCCGGCACGGTGGCGCAAGTGGTTAAGGTCCTCACCTAGCACGCCCGGGATCCCATATGGGCGCCGGTTCTAATCCTGGCAGCCCCGCTTCCCTTCCAGCTCCCTGCCTGTGGCCTGGGAAGGCAGTGGAGGACGGCCCAAAGCTTCGGGACCCTGCACCCGCATGGGAGACCCCGAAGAGGCTCCTGGCTTCGGGTCAGCCGTTGCGCTCACTTGGGGAGTGAATCATCGGATGGAAGATCTTCCTCTCTGTCTCTCCTCCTCTCTGTATATCTGCTTTCCAATAATAACATAATAAAAATAAATCTTTAAAAAAAAAAAAAGATTATGTAGTTCAGCCAATGTCTCCTCATTTCCCCTGTCCCTAACCCCTTGGAACTAATCTTCCACTTTCTATGAGTTTAACTTCTTTAGAGTCTACAAATATGTGAGATCATTCAGTATCTCCCTTTATACATCACTGAACTAACCCAACTTTCCACGCTGAGCATAATGACTTCCAGGTTCACCCATGTTGCTAAAAATAGCACAATATTCTTCTTTCTCCATATGGCTGAATACATCCACCCACAGCCTCTTTACCTGCCCATACACTGATGGACATTCAGGTTGTTTCATGTATTGGATATTGCAACT
The DNA here is from genome assembly GCF_017591425.1 of Ochotona curzoniae. Taxonomy (NCBI): domain Eukaryota; kingdom Metazoa; phylum Chordata; class Mammalia; order Lagomorpha; family Ochotonidae; genus Ochotona; species Ochotona curzoniae. The sequence goes on from NW_024465419.1 coordinate 8,055,958, forward strand.
ATTGCCATTCAACAAATACTTTTTACTTCCTTTGGATCAACAGCTAGAAGTGGCACTGCTAAAACACATATGGTAATTCTACTTTTAGTGTTTTGAGGAGCTCTCACATGGTTCCATAGTAACTATATTAATTTACAATCCCACCCATAGCATATGAGGGATTTCTTCTTTCCAATATCCTCACCCGCATTTGTTATCTTTTTTTTTTTTTGGTAATTTCCAGCCTAACAAATATGATTTTGATTTGCACCTTCCTAATGATGAACACCATTGAACATCATTTCATGTAATTGTCAACTAATTGTTTGTCTCCTTGGATAAAAAAAAAAAAAGTCAATGCCTGTCCTTTGTCCATTTTCTAACCAGGTGTTTGTTTTGGTTTTTCACTACTGGGTTGTACGGGTCGCATAAATACCTGGGGTATCAATAGCTTATCACATATGAGTTGCAAACATTCTGTCTTTCCATTTTGCTGATCGTTTCGTTTGCTGCACTGAAGTTTTACAGTTCAACATGATTCCACTTGTTTATGTTTGTTTTTGTCACCTGTGCTTTTGATGTCCTATCTAATCAGTGCCAAAGCTGAATGAAGTAGTTTTCCCTATTTTTTTAATTTCTAGAAATTTAAGTTTGGGGTCTATCCTTTATTGTTTTCATCCATTTTAAATTATTTTTGTGTATACTGTAAGATAAAGATGCAGTTTCATTTGTTTTCATGAATACCTGGCATTCCTGATTTTCTCCTTATATATTCTAGCTGTCTTTTTCAAAAACTAGCTGGTCATATCCACATAAGCTGGTTTCTAGGCTCTCTGTTCTGAACTGGTCTCTAGTTTATTTTTATGCCAATTTTATATTGTTAGGGACTGAATTGCATCTGTAGTCCACGAACACAGGATGCTGTTATTGCTTTTACTCATTTGACTTCAATTCTTTTCTCTTTCTTTCACTAGTGTTCCTTTAATTTTCAGTGTACCCAAATATTAAACTCGGTTAATTTTACTCCAAAGTATTTAATATTTTAAGCTATTGTAATTGGGATTTTTTTTTTTGCTCAATTTTTTTGCATAGTCATTGTCAATGTGTAGAAATGTTGTTGACTTTTTATCTTGTGACTTTACCTACTCATGCCTTAGCTCTCAGGCTAGAATTTTCAGTACCAGGTTAAAAACAAATGGTAAGAGAGAATAACCTTACCTTGCTCCTGATCTAAAGAGGAAAATCTTTGAGAAAACAGCACAGAATTCGTATCACTGGATATATTTGCTGGGAGCTTGTTATGTATGGTCTTTGCTATGTAATGGAGAACTCCTTCTATACCTATTTTAATCACAAAACAGGTGTTGAATTTTACCAAATGCTTATTTAACATCTATTGTATTAGTCATGTGATTTTTAATCTTTCCATTAATGTGGCTCATCACATTTATTGATCTATATGTGTGCAAAAACCCTTGTACTCCTAAGAATAAGTCCCACCTAATTATAGCATATGAGCCTTTCAATGTGCTATTGAATTTTGCTTCCAATTTTTCTGTTGAAAAATTTCCCACCTATGTTGATCAGGAAATCTGGCCTATAGTTTTCTGATGGTGCCTTTACCTAGTTTCGGTATCAAGGTAATACTGGTCTCATAAAGGGAGTTTAGAACTGTTCCCCCGTCTTCAATTCTTCGGAGATTCTGAGAAGGACTGGCATTAATTCTATTTTAAGCATTTCCTATAACTTACCAGTAAATTCATTTGTTCTCAAGGGTTTTTTAGGGGAGGGGGAGAGATTTTACCTGCTTACTTCAAACATTTATTAGTGTTCGTGCATTCAGATTTCCTATTTCTTTAAGATTCAGAATCAGCAAATTATACATTTGTAGGACTGTATCTATTTCTTCTAGCTTATCCGATTTTTTTGCACATAGCTGTTCGTGGTAGCCTCTTAGGCCCCTCTGAATTTCTAGGGTGTTAACTGTAATGTCTCCTCTTTCATTGCTGACTTTATTCATTTGAGTAATTTCCCCTTCTTGTGTAACCCAGCCTAGGTCTTTCCATTTTTTTGATGTTTCCAAAATCCAGCACTTATCTTACTTAACTTCCATGTTTCAACTTTCTAGTCTCTGTTTCATTTATTCCTGCTCCAATCTTCGTGTTTTCCTTTTCTATGAACTTTAGTCTCAGCTTTGGTTCTTCTCCCAGTTCCTTGAAGTGCAGAGTTAGATTGTTTACTTAAGATTTTTTTTAGGACTTATTTTATTTATTTGAAGAGTAGAATGACAGAGAGGGAGAGGAAGAAAGAGAGATCTTCTACCTGCTGGTTCACTCTCCAAATGGCCACAAAAGCCAGTCCAAAAGCTGGGCCAGTCCAAATCCAGAAGCTTCCTCAAGACCTCCCATATGAGTGTAGGAGTCTAGAGGGCCACTCTCTGCTACTGTCCTAGGCTCACTAGCAGGGAGATGGGTTGGAAGTGGAAGGATCACAGTGCTGCAATTTAACCCACTGTGCCACACTGCCAGCCCCATGGGAGCTTTTCTTCTTAATGTAGGCACTGATTGCTCTAAGCTTCACTCTTAGATCTGCTTTTGCTGCAGTCTGTAAGTATGAATATGTTGTATTTCCATTACACGGATGGGTATGGCTCCCACTTCATCCTCAGGCACATCCTGGTGGGCAGCAGGACAGGCTCAAGTGGTGACTGAGAGTGGCTGCTTCAAGAACTGCCATGAGACAAGTCAGCAGGCCAGCCTTCAGATACCTAGTGTGTCTTCACCCTTCCCATCAGTGGCTGGGAAAACACGGACCTCTCCCAGACCCTGTCTGAGGGCACCTGGACCTGAGTCACAGGTCAACTCCTGGAGCCCCCAGAAAGGCACATTGGTCTCTGCACAGCTCACAAAGTATTGCTAATCTGGTGTCTCTGAATCTCTTGCTGATGCTTCGTGCTTCCTTAACAGAGTCCAAGCTGAGCCACCCAGCGCCCACAGAACCTTACTGCTCTACTGTGCAATTACACAACTTACTTTATAGCTGAGGCATGGGTCAGCCTCATCTCAGGTTTCCTACAGTTCCTGCCTGAAGTTCTCATCTCATCTCCTCTACTGCAATTCAGGGATGTTGCTCTTGGACACAGGAAATCATAAACAAGATGCAGCCAGCTTCTGAGTCTTCCTCCTTCTCTACTTCACATGTGCTTCCAAAAGCCCTGCAGCCTACATCTGCAGCTGAACCAAGATGGTATTCAAAGAATCCTTTTAAAATGTAGAAGCAAAATCTTTGTTTAGGGGAATAACCCTTGACTCATAGCAGTGTTTGCACGGGAAGATGAAATTTGACTTACATCACTTCCTCTTACAAAACTTCATCCAAGAGCACAGCCTGCCTAAAAGATAAACAACTTCTTTTGCTTTTCCGCATCTCTTATTCTTCTACCAGTTAAGCACTCACAGGTATTTTGAAGCAAGAAAGACATCACGGGAAGTAAGACCAAAAAAATAAATAAATGAAAATTAATGATGAAATACAAAAACACAAGTATAAATACACCACTTCTCAAATCCTGAATCATGTCTCTGCAACAGAAATGAACATCAGACTTAGAGAGCAAATAATCTGATTCCAAAACACCAACAACTTCCATGTTTCAGGATCAAATTCAAGTGCAATTTGGAAATATGGAAATATTTTGCAGTATCACCACCCTCACCATGAACAGCTTTCAGTTTGGTCTTCTTACATGCAATATTTTTTTTTCAATGAGCAAAGCAAGATTTATTAAAGTTGGAAAGTTCCTGTGCAGCATCAGGAGAGGGGTTCCAAGAAAGAAAAGACTCCTCCATGGGGTAATTCTAACAATGCAATTTTTGATGATTGCTATGTTTTTTTCTTGTCCTAATGAATGTGTTTGTTTTGTGCTTCCACCCAGAGGCAAAATGATTGGGAGCAGCTCTGTTGTATAAACAAGCAAGAGGTTCTGAGCCTTTCAAACACTGGTGCTGAGACTTGTTCAGGGGAACCAGCCTTGCCTTAGGCAGCCAGTCAGCTTGGGACTTGCCCACATGCACCTGAAACTTTGGTGGGTGAATGAATAAACATGGAGACACAAATGCAAGTGCAAAAGACCTATTTGTACATTCATTTATGCACTTGACTTACAAACAGTTCCAGTCATAGTAAATGTCAGATCATTTCCCAGTTAATGCCTCACTTCTTTTTATAACATTTAAGAGACACAGAGAGCTCCCATCCACAAATCGACTATTCAGATGCCCACAAATGCTAGCCCTGAGTCGGTCTAAAGCTGATAGACAAGAATTCTATCCAGGCTCCATGCGGGTAGCAGGGACCCAAGTACTTGAGCCATTACCTGCTCCCTTACAGGCCGCACATTATCAGGAAGCTGAAACTGAAAGTGGGGAAGAGATTGAATACAGCCACTCTAACATGAGGAGGCCTTAACTGCACCTTCAGTGTTAGGCTTTAGCATCCACTTACCCCGGGACTTCATTCTTAATAGCATGTACGGTGTAGGAAAAAAAAATGATTTCCCAAGTCCAGAAAACAGTCTATTATATTTAGGACCTCTCCTGTCACAAGAGCCAGTGTGCCAACTTTAGAAAAAATTTTTATTCAGAAACAATTTCTTTCCATTTCTTTGGGTAGGTGATGCACACTCCTTAGAATGACCCCATGAGAACACAGAAGTTTCGCCTTTGATGTCCAAAGCCCAGGTAAGTTATGCTATTGCCTCATGCCCTCCACTTTCCCCTGTGTGTTATCAGCAGCATGTCGGCTGTAAGTGGATTGTGTCTGTGGGATGCTCCAACACAAGCACCACAAGGAAAGTTGGCATGTATCCAGTTAATTAGCATGGAATCCCTCTGATGGATAATGAAGATGCCAGGAACCCACAAAGAAGACCCTAGGTATGAATCTTTAACAAGAAATTTTTCATGAGAATTAACCAACTACAAATCCAAAAGAAGTATCAAGATCTGTGAATGGTCTGGGCTCTTCTATCACCTCAAATGTTCATGAGTTAGTATGTTTCTAGATGCTGGCAGAAGACAGGAGGCTTCTGGGTCAAAGTCACAAACTTTGTTCATCACAGCATGACATGCAGTTCAAAGTTTCAGCATGCAAGCACCAGTTTCCCTTGCCCCCAAGTCCACAATGGATGGAGCCTGGATGGGTGTTTTATACAAGGTGGAGTTGTATCCCATCCAAGAAATATTCATGCTGGGGAATCTTCTACTGTCACAGCAAGCAACAAACAAAGCCACTCTTCAACTCAGAGCAAGATCTTACTCCTATTCCTTATTAGAAACATGACCAATATGGTTTAAATGAAATTAGACACTTCAAACTCATGCAAATGTTTAAACCCCAACATCTTATGTTAATATGAATGGTTAATTGATTAGGGTGGAGACTTTACCCAAGTATGGTATCTGCAGGTTGCTGGAGTGGAACCCTGTGACATGAGGTCATTATCAAGACCACAGAGAGGGTAAAGAGAGAATGCACTCCCTTTGCCTCTCAGCTCCCCAGCTGGCCAACTGATTGCCAATCTACCATTCTCCACCTGATTAGCTGCTTGAACCAACAGAGTGATTCCAGCTTGAAGCATAACCCCTCAAACTGTGAGCCAAAATATGCGTTCCTCCTTCCTTAGAAGGTTCCCTCAGGTATATTAGCCAAAGGAAGGAAAATCCTGAGAAACAGCCTAGCAATCAGTCCCTTGCATTCTTGTAATACCTGTAAGATTCCCAACAGCTCATGCAACCCGGGAAGCATCATCTTTCCCAACCAGGAGATCACTGTTGCTAATAATTTGAAGTTTTACTTTGACTAAAGTCATTGCAGAATAAATTGCTTTCTGACTTTTAAAGATGATTTCCTTTCTAAACCCTACTTCTCCCTAGAACTAGACCTCACTATTTTTTTTTTATTAAATAGTAGCTGATTCACTTTGTCAAATTATAAATGAGGATGAATACAAACTAATACTGCACAAAAATGATTGGAAATATGAAAAAGTAAGTCAATAAAATGGTCATGTTTATAAGCAAATACTTTCCAGAGATTTCTCTCAAAACAGTTGGTATTATATAATTTTACATGAGAGGAAATATTCAGAATGGTAGAAATGCATAGATAAGCCTTTAAACTTACACTTAGGATTAGACAGACACCAATTGTAACATTTTGACAGCTGGGTTTTATGTTCTTATGTTAGCATTAAGCAAATGCTGCCCCAGTGTAGCAGCTTTAAACCAAGAAGTGGTCTATTGCTATACACATTTCTACCCTGCATTTCTACAACACAAGGCTGTCTCCAAAGTGTTGCCACACACCTCTCATTTGTGCCTGCTTTCACACCCAAATGTGAGCAGGAAGATCTTCCTTTCATGGCTGAGGGAATAGAGGAACAAGGTATTCAAGTGACAATTCCAACATGACATGCCTATCCTAAAACGAGACCACCTTTTTGCCCTGCCCATTCCCCTTCCTCTGAAGCTGTGGAGAGCCAATCGTAGAAGCTGTTCCTTGGATCAAGGTAAGCAATGAAGCAATTCATGAGCTCTTCTAACTGAAAAGCCCATGGACAGCCAGGTTTCCACTAAGAACAGCTGCAAGCATCGCCTGCGTCTATATTCTGCAATGTCTGCCTCTAACCTACACTGGCCCTCCTTATCACAGAAAGCCCACTCAGAGCCCACATCAGAGGATATCCTTCTCTCCACTGGGGAAGAACATTTGTGAGCCTCCTCTTCATGCGGTCTATGCAGACAGACCAACCCATCCAGGCCAGGAGGACATCAGAAGTGCCCATCAATGGCCACTAGACCACCACTTTGAAGAGCATACTCTATGCAATGTTCATTCTGCAGGTTGCTTTATAGGATGACCAGCTAAACTTGATCTCCAAGGCCTTGTAATAAATGCAGCATTTTGTGTGCATTATCTAATTTATGCCCCACAACCTTAAACGGGAACTCTGAAAAACGCTTGGAAAGTTTGTACTATGAAAAAAGTGATGCATGAATTACACTTATTTTTGCACCAAAATAAATGTAGTTTTTAAATGCACCTTTACACAAACTTTTTAAATCTCTTATGTAGATGAATAATTGAGGCTTATAGACATTAAATAACTTGTCCAAAATCACACAGTGGTTAGGTGGAAATCTTGGATTCCAAGCAACCAGGCAGGTAGCAAAGACCTGACAATCACTACATCAGCCTGGTTCCCAAGGAAGCAGAAACTCTTTGACTTCCCTACATTTAGATGCCCTGCATACCACACGCTCCTCTAGAAGACTCAAAACACAAATGAGGATAAGATTATTGACAAGTTCTGCAGTAAAAATCGTATTGAACCTGCTGAACCAACATTTCCCCAACTTACATTGCCACAGAGCTTGTTTTATTTGCACTTCAGAGACCACACACAGCAGATCATCCATCCATCTGCCTTTAGCAAGAGACTCTACCATATAACTGCAATGCAATTCATAGCAGGAGCCTGGTGTGATGGCTCAGTAGTTAAATCCTCACCTTGCACTTGCTGTGATACCATATGGATACCATTTTGTGTCCTGGCTACTCCACTTCCCATCTAGCTCCCTGCATGCAAGCCTGGGAGGACAGTGGAGGATGGCTCAAAGGCTTGGAATGGTGCACCCACATGGGAGACCCAGAAATGGCTCCTGATTCCTGGCTTCAGATCAGCCCAGCTCCAGCCACTGTAGCCACTTGAAGAGTGAACCAGAGGATGGAAGTTCTTCCTCTCTGTCTCTCCTTCTCTCTGTAAATTTGCCTTTCCAATAAAAATAAACAAATCTTTAAAAAGAAAGGAATTCATGGCAAACAATTTCCTTTTTCTTGGAGAACCTTTGTTTGCATATTTTAGTTTTGCACTGCCAACATCAACTGAGGCATAGTCCCACAGGGCTGTTCTCTCTTCCTTTATTAACACTGGCCCTGATTTAACAATTTGAATGTAGGAAACAGAAGCTCTATGCGAGACATGACAAGGCTGGCCTCCTTGTCTGGCATTTGAGTTGTTCCTAGTGTTTTTCAGTCAAAATGTTTGGCCCTTCAACAAAATGAGGGTAGCAAGACAAAAATAGAGTAGCACCAACACTTGTAATTCTAATGTACTTTTTAAAAAAGTATACAGGAGTTTTTACTGAGCTTTCAGTAACTTAGAGAACATTCTGTCCCTGCAGGTATTCCTGGGTAAGGGACAAAAGAAAGCACCACTGATAATTAGACAGTTGCAAGTTCCTTGGCTGGCAAAACACACAGTCCATTCCTTCTCACTCTGAACGAATTTCTTTGCCATGCTCTATTCCTGTCTCACCCACCAGGCTCCTGACTTGATGTCTGAGAATCTGACTCAGGCTGAGTCTGTCTTCATTTCCTCATGTCCTATGAATGCGTCTTGTCCACAGTCAACCCTCAGCGAGTCGTTCCCCGTCTGGGTCACTTGCTGCCCTGGTACAATTCTCAGGCAGTTTGTTTATCAAAGCACACAGCTGGGAAGAAGTTGTTTACATTAGAGTGCTAAGAAGTATGAAAGAGTCACTCACCCCAAAGCTATTTCTGGCTAAGGATCAGCAACAGCAGCTCTGACCTGGGAGGCATGCCTTGGGTGAGAGTGCAAAGCACAGACAGGCATCTTGGTCCCCTTCTAAGGGTAGCTTTCACAGGCCCAGATGTGGTCACTTTACATTCATAGGCACTGTCTGAATTCTTCTCAGCATTGCTAAATTTGCCCGTTGGCATTTCAACTCTGCTCTACAGGAGGTGCATTTGAATGCCTAGTGTTTTTCCATCTCCTGAGTGTAGAAAGAAAGCCTTAGCCTAACTTCCCATCAGTTACGTGGTCTCTGGCCAGGAAGTCCTCAGTCTCACTGTGACATGAAGACTTGTATGCAAAGATTTAGACTCACCATTAATCACTGTCCTGGGACAGCAATCACTTACACTAGGGAAAGCTCCGTTTTCAGGACATGTCAGATCACACTGCTCAATCCAGACAAGGTAACAAGGAGGGAGAGCCTGTGAGCATAGCTACTGCTCTTCCCCCGGCTCTTAATGGCAGAGAACAAGCAGTGTTCTCGAGGACTCCTAGTATCTCTACACTCTCCTCTTGGCCACTTGTGAATACTATAAATCCGGGTTGCCAGGCCTAGAGACAGGAAGGAGGAATCGATGCCCCAGCTGACCTCAGATGCACAAGTAAGCCCTGTCAAGCTATGTCCTATTCACTCAGGTATCTGAGAAATAATAAATAACCCTTGATTTAAGTTACTGCCTTAGCTTGAGCTATTATAACAAAATACCATCAAGCAGGTGGCTTAAACAAGTTACATTGCTTTCTCCCAGAAACAAAGGCTAGAAAGTCCAAGATCAACGTGCCAACAGATTCCGTCCTTGGTGAGGGCACACATGCTATCTTGCAAATACCCTCCTTTTTAATCCTCATATAGCCACACTTCCTCTTCTTAGAAGGTCACTGACCTCATCAAGAACTCCTCTAAACAGTCACCTCCCAAGGCTTCACCTCCTAACACCATCATGCAGGGGTTAGAACTTCAATCCACTGATTTGGGGGAGTAGACAGAAATATTCAATCTTAGAGCCACTGGAATTTGTATCAGTTTGTTGACTGTTAACATCCTCATATTGCATGTTAGAGTCTTCAACTGACATGCAGTAAAACTTCAGTATTAAATCATTTTCTATCAGGGCAATGTAAACATAAATTCTTGTAATAGGCATTGTACTTGATGGGTCAGTACCAGCTGGGACATCCGCATCCCATACCAGAGTGCCTGAGATCAAGTCCTGGCTATTCCACACATATGATCCAACTCCTTGATAACGTTCCTAGAAGGCAGCAGGTGACACCCTAAGTAGTAAATTCCTAATAACCAAGTGAAAGACCTAGATGAAATTTCCATCTCTCTCTCTCCCCCTCCATTTCTCTTTCTGTCTCTCTCTCTGTCTCTCTATGTGTGTGTATGATTTCACCTTTCAAATAAAGAAATCTTTTAAAACGAACATATAATAGACAATCACTGAACATACAAATCTGAAATCTGCAGAAGTATAATGACTATTGTCCCATGACTTACAGGTATGGAGAGAAAATGGCATTATTTTTTAAATAGTCATTTTCAGCAAATGGGTTTTCAATGCACTGTCACTGGTTTCCATGTGGCAGGTATCTTTAAGCACTTCCTTTTGTATGAAAAAGCAGTCGTTGACTGTGAATTGATGGGGCAGGTGGTAATGTGTAAAGTTCAGCAAACATTCCCATTGTTTCTCATTATACAAGCACATGAGGTTGGAGGTTAACTGTAGCAGCAAACTTTGTACAGAAATTCCTGGGGTAGTGTCCGGAACCACTTTCCCATTGCATTATTCCTTTAAAGATGTTTAAACACTAGGGCAGAAACTATGGAAAAGGTGATAGGCATTTAACACGGCAAGTAACCATGTTGGTTAAAACACCCAAATTTGGGTCAGTGCTATGCTGTAGCAAGTAAAACTTCTAAGTGCAGTTTTTGCAACCCAAATGAGCACTGGTTCATGTCCTGATCCAGTTCCCTGCCAGTGGCCCAACTTCTTGGATCCCTGCCACCCGTACAGGAGATCTGGATGAAGCTCCTGGCTTTGGCATGGCCCAGTGTGTTCATCTGGGGAAAGAACCAGCATATAGAAGATATCTCTCTCTCTCTCTCTGCCTTTCCTTCTATCCCTATAACTTGGACTTTCACAAAAATATGCTTTAAAAGGATGACTAAATTCCACATAAGAGTAATCAGGTTCAAATCCAGACTCTTGTTCCTAACTCTAATTTCTTAACAGTGTGGACTGTCAGAGACAGCAAGAATGACTCAAATTGTTGGGTTCCTACCACCCACATGGGAGATCTGGATTGTTGGGCCCAGTCCCAATCATTGGAGAAATTTTCAGTGAACCAGCAGATGGAAGATTCTCTCTCTCTCTCTCTCTCTCTCTCTCTCCCTCTGTGTGTGTGTGTGTGTGTGTGTGTGTGTGTGTCTTCTCTCTTCTCTCTCTCTTTTTTCTTCACTCCCACCCTCCCTCCCTCTCCAATGAGAAAAGAAAGGAAAAAAAACTGTGGAAAGAGGGAGAAGTTAAACAAAAGCAGAGAAAACGGAAGCTGAAAAAAAAAGCTTTTGTAGGTGGGAACACCAGCTCCTGAGATCACCGCTGATGAGTGATTCAGGACACCTTATTTTCAAGTGAACATTCACAGTAAGGGCTCATAAAAATCCTGCACACGCCTGGGAGTCCAAGGCCAGCACACTCCTGAGGTTCTGCCCCAGTGGAGGATGTTCCTGCTGTCTCATCTTCTGCTAGATGTGGCTGTTGTGAATACACCTTGGTTCTCTAAGAATATATGTGACTACAATCTCTTTTTTCCAGTTAATGTTACACATACAACAGTTCTTGACCTTTTTGCTGCTTGATCTATTTGGGTAATAAATCAAGTGCACAGCTGCCCCCACATCACCCCTGAACAGAAAGAAAACCATGTATTATTGTGTTCTCAGGCTAACAAGCATCAAGAAGCCTCTCCACCCAAGTTAAACAGCGGACCTCATAAATGCACCCAAAACACAGACTGTCAGTAGAACATTCATCATCTTTCTTCTTTTCGTTTTGATCCACATGATTCCAACTTCATCAGAGGCAGTCACTTGCCCAGTTAAAAAATGCTCACCACCCCCAGCACAGACATTTGTTTGGTAAGACCACAGAAGCTGAGTGACCTGACCAATAAGAAAACAAATCCAACCCTGACACTGTAAAGGTGGCCAATCATAGATGTGAATACAGGTCAACCTCCACCATTAGACAGGGCTAACATACTTTGTAAAACACTCTCCAATATGCTGTGCCACCAATGGCACACACCTACAGGTTGAGAAAGGAAGTAGTTCATGTGTATGCTATATGTAGATATACATAAGCAAATGTGTGTATGTATATTATTTATGCAGTTATTATAAGTGTTTTGTGTATATACTCTCTATATGTGTGTAAAAGCACTTCAAAAAACTTTTGAAAATTAAAAGGTAAGTTCAGTTTTGGTACAAAAAGGTTGTGGAAAATGCATATTATGAGAAAAAAAATGGACTTCAAAATTGTTAACATAAAATTAAACATCCTTTGATTTTACTTTCCACAAACTTTCTGCAGCATTTTTCATGTGTACAATGCATATAACACATACATGATTCTTGACAGTACAATGTTCCCCTAAGATCAAGCCATTAGTTCATGGGTCTTAGTACAATGTTCCTCTCAGTTTGAACTATTAGGCCCACACCAATTCACAGTCAATTCTAAGACTCAAGTCTTATTGACAAAGTAAACCCTGAACTTAAACAAATAAATGCCTTTACTCATCTAAAGGTCAATCCAATTTCCAGGGCCAAGTTGAAATGGACTCTGGCCTTCCTTTTGCTTTGGATACATGGAGCCTTCATATTCCCCACTGCCCATAAATATTTGCTAAGCACCTACTTTCGGCCAGGCCCTGGAACACCAGAATTACTGTATTGAGAAAACCTAATACCATGTCACAAATGACTAGGACTACCTTGGACTTGGACATCCAGGGTATTTATTTGCCAAGAGTAACTTTTTCAGTTGGTAAAGTTCAATAGTGGAGAAACAGGCAAGTGTGATCAACTGCTGTTTCAGAGCAACTGTAATTGGAAGTGGAGTATTTTATTCTGGGTCAGACAGATCACTAATTTCCACAATCATCTGCGTTTCTAAAGTTATTTTAATTGGTTCTTAGACTTCCTCTTATGAATTCTGAACTCCTCAATGTGTCTAGAGTTTGGATCCAAAAATAAATAGTTTCCATTTCTACCCCTCATTAGAAACAATATGTGAGTGGAAAAGTTGGGTTCAAAAGCACATTAATCACTAATTACAAGAGACGCCAGTGGACGGCCTGGTCTTCACACCCCTCTCTATTTCACAGGAAATCTGGCAACACTTCATCACCAGTGGGCACTTGTTAGTTGCTTTCCTCTGTATACTTTACAACAGTATTTGTCACTATAGTGATCCCTGAAAACTGAGCTGTGAGCCAGCGAGGGCTCCTTTCTCCTTTGAGCTGGCTAAAATTAACCGCTCATTATGAAGTGCTGCAGGAAATCCACTAATGTGTCTTGTCCAGGAACAGTCACTCAAATCCATCACTGTTTAATGATGTGAACCATGAAGTCTACCCTTCCCTAAGAGGCCTGAGGATCTGAGCTCCCCACCCCAGAGTGACAGCCACAGTTTGCTGCAGCATTTAGATTGGCTTTTCGTCCATTGCTGCTCAGCAAATTTACACATGCCTGCTTGACTCTGCTTAGGAAATTCAATGCAACAGTCCTAGAATGGCCCAACATCAAACATGCTCACAAAAACTAACACTACTATGAAAACCAGAAAGGAGTTGAACACCCTTTCATGCTAGTGATGGGAGGTGGTTATTACTGGAATGTGATGATTGATTTGCATACAGAGTTTCAGACCTTCTTCTTTCCCCTCACCTTTTCTATTATTCAGCAAAAACACTTTAGGGTTGACGGCAGGACGTCTGCTTTGGGCAAGATGGAATAGCTGTTCTTGTCCTGACTCCTCCTCCCCAGGATGGCTAGAGCTGCAGGATGTCACCTAAGAACTTCTGAGAGGCCCAGAGACCTCACGATCCAAGGAAAAATGTGGTGTTGACTATCCTGCTCTTTCTTCTTGGCTTACAGATTCCAGACTTGGAACAGCAGAAGCTGGCAAACTAGAAATGCCAACAGGTCTGGACCCATCAAAAAAAGCCCCAATAAAAATTAATTCTCTCTGGAAAGGGAACCAGGAATGGAGCAGCTTATTAAGATAGAAAATTATTTTTTAAAGATTTACTTATGTATTTATTTGAGAAGTAGAGTATCACACAAAGAGAGACATAGGAGGCAACAGATCTTGTATCTGTTGGTTCTCTCTCCAAATGCCCACAATAGTAAGTCTAGCTCAGGCTAAAGCCAGGAGCTCCATCATGGTCTCCCACATGGGTGGCAGTTACCAAAACACTCGGATATTTCTCTGCTGCCTTTCCAGGTGCTTGAGAAAGAAACTGGATCAGAAGTAGAGCAACTAGGATTCAAAAAAGCAGTGATACATGGGAAACTGCCAATACAAGCAGCAACATAATTGTATCACATCGCCAGCTCCAAGTCAGACAACTCTGAGAAAAAAAAAAAAACACTCAACTCTTGCCAAGCATCACAATAAAAAGGCTATGGCCTCCTCGCATCACACCAACCAGGGCCAAATCAGAAGCCTGGACTCCCATTTCTCCACGCTGTATGGGATGCCCCAACTCCATGCCCTCTGCCTCACTCGGGTAGGGTCAGAGGATGTCTCTAGCAGGGAGTCAGGACCTGTCCCAAGCCCAGCAGGAATGAGGCCACCTCCACCTCAGCATCAGTCGGGGCCACAGGGGGATCAATCCTATGCCTCACAGCCAGAGATATGTCCTGGAAGACTAGCTGCCAGCAATGTGGAAATATTCCAGAGTGCAGGGAGACTGAGTCAGAGTCTGCATTTTGACTCCACCGCCTGCAGTAATGAGTCAGCACCCTCCCCGACTGGACCAGGGTTAAGAGGAAAGAAACTCAAACCAAAGGTTGAAATAAGATCTGGAGTCCCAGCATATAGCACTCAAATGTTCAAGTTCCAATCTAAAATCATCACTCTGTATATCAAGAGCCAGGAGGATCTCACACTGTGTAGAACGCAAAAGGAACACTTGCCAATGCACAGGCAGCATAAAGGCACTTTAGCAACAGAGTTGCCCTTGAAACAAATAAGAAAACAGTCTTAGCAAAGACGTAAAGAATCATTGAGATATAAAGAAGCAAAAGGAATCAAATGGAAAAGTATGGCGTCCATTAAAAGCTTAATGGATGGGCTCAGCCACAGAGAGGAGTTGCCAGAGGAAACAGTCAGTGACCTGGAAGACAGATGGATAGACTTTGCTCAATCTGAATGACAGAGAAAATAAACAACAAATAAGGGGCCAGCATTGCGGCAAAACAGGTTAAGCTACCACTTGTGACTCTAGCACTCCACATCAGAGCAAGGGTTCCATGTCCAGCTGCTTCAACTTCAAACCCACCTCTCTGTGATTGTGCCTGGGAAGTCAGAAGGGGAGTCTCGTGTGCTTGGACCTGTGGGAGACCAGGAGGGAGCACCTGGCCCAGCTTTGGCTGCTGCAGCGTTAGAGAGTGAAGCAGAGGACAGAAAAGCACCTCCCTGTCTCTTTTTCTTTCTTTATCTTTGTCCCCTCTCTCCAGTTTCTTTGCCTTTCAAATAAATAAATCTTTTAAAAAAAAAAAGGTTTTTAAAAAGGGAAGGAAAAACACCTCATTTAAAAAGAGAAAACAATTCAAATGACAATTTTTTTATCAGAGACTGTGGAGGCCAGAGGCAATGACACAATGTGATTCTAGTGCTGATTGAAAAGAACTGTCAAACTAAAACTATGCCCAGTGAAAACATTCTTGAGGAATGAAGGGAAATAAATTCAAAGAACCTCAGGTGAGGAGAACTAAGAGGATGCATCACCAACAAACCTATGCGGAAAGAATTACTGGAGGAGGAAATGATGAAGATGAGAGAGCACAGTGAGCCGACAGAGCTTTCCTCTCCTCTTGAGTCTTCCAAGTTACTGTACAGTGAAGAAAACGGTCTTGCGAGATTGAGACTGTGTGAAGGAAACATGCTTAAAGTAAGTGTATTATAAAAGTAGCATTTTTAAAAGGAGAGAAAACAGACAATATGGCACTAAATATGATAAGTGTAAATGATTTAAACATACCTCAACTATATTCTATCTATAAAAGGAAGAGGGCAAGAAACACAAAGTGTGATAAATTAAATAACACCTACAATGAAACACATACAATTTAGTTTTAAAATAATGCTAAAAACACATTGAGTGGAGCACGAGTTTGGAATAGTGGCTAAGATGCCAACTGGGGGACCCAACGCAATTCCTCACCTTGCATCTGATGAGAACTCATATGGACACCAATGAATATCCCAGCTACTCTATTTCCCATCCAGTTCCCTACTTGTAGCCTGGGAAAGCAGTCGAGGATGGCCCAAAGTCCTGAGACCCTACACCAGCATGGGATACCTGGAAGAAGCTCTTGACTCCTGGCTTTGCATTGGCTCAGCTCCAGCTGTTGCCACCACTTGAGGAGTGAACCAATGAATGGAAGATTTTTCTGATTCTCCTCCTTTATGTAAATCTGCCTTTCCCATAAATTTTTTTTTTTTACAAGATGACAACTGGGAGAAGCTGGCATCACTGCACACTAGGGTAACCTTCTGCCTGCAGCACCAGCATTTCATAGGGGGACCAGTTCTTATCTTAGCTGCTTCACTTTCAATCCAGCTCTCTGCTTATGACCTGAGAACACAACAGAAGATGGCTCAAGTCCTTGAACCCTTGCACCCTTGTTAGAAACCTGGAAGAAGCTGCTGTCTGGTGGCTTGAGATCAGCTCAGCTCTGGCCATTTGTGGAATGAACCAACCAATGAAAAATACTTCTCTCTCTCTCCTCCCTTCCCTCTCAGTGTGTGTGTGTGTGTGTGTGTCACTTTGCCTTTCAAGTATACAAAATAAATCTATTTTGAAATTAAAAAAAGGTAAAAAATTTAATCCATAATATATCAATAAAAATATTAAAAGCAAATGATTTAAACGTAATGCAACTGTATGCTATCTATAAGAAACTTACTTCAAAATTAAAGATAACATTAACATAAAAGGAACATACATATCAGACAAATATTAGCCAAAAGAATGTAGGAGTGGCTATGTAATATTCACACTTGTTAAAGTGGACTTAAGAGCAGATTTCCAAAATGACCAGAAGACACAGCAATACTATATTTATATGTATCAAAAAACAACCACAAACTATGCAACCCATAAATGACAAGGTTGAAAGGCAAAATAGACTAACACAAAGTTACAGTTAGTGACTCCAACAAAGAATTGTCATGTGTTGGTATACCTACGCAGATCATCAAAGATTATAGAATAAACCAACAATGCCATGAAAGAACAGATTCTAACGAACATTTGCAGAATAATCCTCCCAACAGAAGAATGTAATTTTTCCCTAAGTGCTCAGGAGAAAATACTCCAAGAAAACATCTTATGGCATTAAAAATAAGCTTAACAAACTTAAAAACATGAAAATCCTACCTTCTATGATTACAATCAAAACAAATCCAAAATCAATAACAAAATATCTCAATACTTGGAAACTGAAAATGCCTTGAAAAAAACCATGGGTCAAAAGAAACATGAAAGGGAATCACAAAAGCATATTAACCCAATGAAAAATGAAAATACAACAACACCAATTGTGTGGGACACAGCTAAAGCAATTCTGCATGGGAAATTCATGCCACTTGATAAACATATTAGAAAAATCTCAAATTTCAAATTAAAAAATTTACCTCCCATGTCTAGAATGTATTTATACCAAATCCACTGAAAGCAATAAGTGGAAAGAAATAAGAATGTAAGAGTAGAGAGCAATGAAAAAACTAACAGAAAAATGAGAGACAATCATGACAATGAAAAGTTGATACGTGGAAAAGATCAATGAAATTGACAAACCTGTAGCAAAAATGAAAAAGAAAAAAAAAAGAGAGAAGACTCAAAATCAACATCAGAAAGGAAATTGGTGATATCACCTCCACTGCAGATATCAACGGGATAAAAAAGCAACACAGAGAACAATTTTATGCACAAAAATTTTGCAAATTGGATGAAACGGAGCAATTCCTCAAAGAATACACATTACCACAACCCTTCCATTACTAAATAAATAATTTTATTATAACTATTAAAACAATCAAACCCATAACCAACAGTTTCCCAGAAGAGAAATCTCCAGGATCAGGAGCGTGTCCCTGAAGCATGCTGCCAAAGAAAAACCAATGCCAATTCCACAGAAAATGGAAGAGGAGGGCTTACTTCTCCATTCAAACATAGACACAGTACAACAAAACTAGACTAGTGTCTCTCATGAACACAAAATGTTACAAAATGTTAGCAAATAGAATTCTGCTTTATGTGAAAGGAATGACGCACAGTGACCAAGTGGGTTTTATTGGATACCAAGCTTATTCAGTACTTGAAATGCAGTTATTATAATTCACCACAATTCACAGACTGAAAAACAATTATCACACAATTGTATCAAAGAATGAAGAAAAATGAGCCCAGTGCAATGGCTCAGTGAAAAATGACTAAGTGAAAAAAAAAATGGCTCAGTGAAAAATCTTGCCTATGTCAGGGTCCTGTATGGGTGCCGGCTCATGTCCCAGCTGCTCCACTTCACACCCAGCTCCCTGCTTGTGACCTGGGAAAGCAGTAGACCCTGCTCCAATGTGGGAGGCCAAGAAGTTCCTGGATCCTGGCTTCATGGTGTATACGGTTAAGCCTCAACCCACAGTGCTGGCATCACATTTGGGAACCACATCCCATTTTTTTCACTTAAGACTCAGCACCCTGCTAATGCACCTAAGAAACCAGTGGGTAGACAGCATACATCCTTGGGCTCCTGCCACCACATGAGAGACCAGGATGAAACAGCTACCCCTTGACTTATAGCCTGACCCAGCCTTGCCTGTGGTAGCCATTTGAGAAGTGAACCAGTAGATGGAAGATCTGTCTGTCTCTCCTTTTCTCTGTAGAACTCTTTCAAATAAATAAATACATATTTTTTTTAAAAAATTATGAGGAAGAAAAAGGTGAGTTGTGGATTTGAAGAAAACATTGGCAAGACATATGTTTGTCAAAGGATATGTAGACAACATAAAGAAGTCTCAGAACCCAATAATGAAAAAGATCCGCCAGAGAAATGACAATAAAACATGAAGAGGACATACTGGTGGCAAATAAGCACATGAAAAGATGGTTAACCCATGAGTGACAATCAGAGCTGGACCTCATACTGGCAAACATACACAGAGTAAGGTTTGGGATCGCTTCAGAGGAGGCTTCTGTGGGGACTCCCCCAAATGAACTACTGGACTCGGAACTCCAACCATGGGAAGAGCCGCAGAATCTGTGGTCTGACAATGGGGTGCATGTATCAGAACTGGACCTCCTTAGTAGCTAAGACAGCATTGGACGGCATGCCCAGATGCACATGTAGGATATGGCAATCCATTGGGGCCTGCAGAGGACATCTGGTACCTTGATAGAAGAAGGAAATCAGAACAAATTGATCAACAATCCCAGCCAAGCATTAACAGCAAATATCTTGACAAATGGAGACTCCAAGGTGAACTGTGTCAGCAGATGGAACTTGAAAGGAGTACCTCATCCTTGGTTGATGAGATTGACATCATTTCAGAACTATTGAAACCACTCAAAGAGACCCCCTCACTGGGGACCCGGGGATAGCATCAGGTGGCCGTTCTCCATCCTTGGGTACTGGGGTGGCAGGGAGGCTGGATGCAACTTCTTGCCTGATTTCACCTCTCCCCACCACCCAGATACAGGAAGAAGAGAGGGAAAATTTAGAAAAACATCGTCTCATTTACACTCCCCTAGTTCTCAACCCTTCCCACCCTGATCAACTATGTGAACATCATCATTAAAAAAAAAAGTAAAATTTAAAAAGAGAAAAGATGGTCAACCATCATTAACCATTAGGAAAAGGCAAATCAATTAGGATATATGGTAACGAGATATCTGTGTACACCTCACAGAAGGACCAGGATCAAAAATAGCGATAAAACTAAACGCTGTCAAGATGCTAGGAAATTGGAGCAGTCATTCATCGCTGATGAGTCTAAAATAATACAGTCACTCTGAAAAAGATTTTGACAAGAAAAATGCAGATGCATGAATACAAAGCCACACAGCAATTTCTTTCCTACACATCTTTTCTAAAGAAAGAAAGGTCTGCATGCACATAAAAACTTACACATAATTGTTCCAATTTTATTTATATCTTCTCAAACCTGTAAATAATCCTAGACATCCTGTACTGGGCAAATGGTTAGATGAACTGTGATACATCTGCCCTGTAGACTAAAACTTGGCAAAAAAAAAAAAAAAAAAAAAAAAGAACACACAAGCTGTATGACTCTCTAGAGAATCACTCTGAATGGACTAGCATATTATGCACCATAAGACTCCCCTTGTACAGCACAGAGGAAGGAGGCAGGTATGGTTATAAAAGTGGAAGCAGAGGTGTTCTTGAGCTGGGAAGATTCCATACCTGTTATTGTACCAATGACAGTATCTTAGTTATGGTATTTTCTATGATTTTGCAAGATGTCATTCCTGGAGGAACTGAGTAAAGATCTGTCTTCTTTTTTACAGGTGCATATGAACTTGCAATTGTTTCTAAATAAACTTTCTAAAGATTTATTATTTATTTGAAAGACAGAGCAACAGAGAGAAAGTGGGGAAGGAGAGACAGATCTTCCATGTGCTAGTTTACATTCCAAATGGCCTCAGTAGCCACATTTGGGCCAGGTTGAAGCTAGGTGCCAGAAACTACACCTGGATCTCCCACCAGGGCAGCTGGGGACACCATCCACTGCTTTCCCAGGCACATTAGCAGGCAGATGGACTGAAGTAGGGCAGCAGAGACTCAAACCAGTGCTCTGAGATGCAACACCAGCTTCTCAGGCGGTGGCTTAACGTGCCGCACCACAAAGCCAGCACCAACAAAACCGCTTCTTTAAGTTAGTGAAACCTCATCAATGTCTAAATTCTAATGGGAATAAAGGAAACAGTCTGATCCAGCCATGACAAACACCAATGTAAAGGACCCTTGTTAAGAAATGAAGCTGATGGTCTAAAAGCAAAAACACAAACTGCAAATATCGCTTATGGGATATTTATCACATGACCTTAAAAGCTGCAGAGTTTAATTTCCAAAACAACTAATGAGATGAATGTTAATATCTCCATTTTTAAAAATTCAAAATGGCAGGGCCCGGTACGATAGCATAGTGGTTAAAGTCCTCCCCTTGCACGCACCAGGATCCCATGTGGCCGCTGGTTCTAATCCCAGCAGCCCCACTTCCCATACATCTCCCTGCTTGTAGCCTAGCAAAGCAGTCGAGGAAGGCCTAGAGAATTGGGACCCTGCACCCATGTGGGAGAGCAAGGAGATGTTCCGGGCTCCTGGCTTCGGATTGGCTCAGCTCTAGCCATTGCAGTCACTTGGGGAGTGAATCATTGGACGGAAGATCTTCCTCTCTGTCTCTCCTCCTCTCTGTATATCTGCCTTTCCAATAAAAATAAACGAATCTTTAAAAAAAAATTCAAAGTGGCAGTCCTACTCCAACAAGTGGCAACCACGGGGAGCCAGCCCTGAACTCCCAAGAGACTGACCAAGCTGTAATTACTGCACTTAAAGAGGAGCCTGACAAAAGACAGCCCATGGGTCAAAGAATGACAACCTGGACCATGTAGTCCTCCAATCCACCAGGGTCAGCAGCCAAAGCAGCTAAAGTCCCATAGTATCAACAGCTGTCTCTATGGACTCTGCCTTGGAACCCAAGTATTCATGTAAAAGCCAAGATACTCATATAATTTCATATTTTACTTCTTGTCATGAGCCTTAGTCAACAAAGACTCACTGTAAGCTTTCAAAGTCATTATGTCACCCCTTACAATGGGAGACCCTAACTTTCCTGCTCACTCTCATCTGACTTGAAAAACAACAACCCCAAGGATCAGCAAAGATAAAGTGTAACAAAGGGTCTAACTATTGATCTAACAATGGACTATTATTGTCTACTATTGTCTCCTTATTTGCAATTATACCCCCTTAGGTAGAAGAACTTATTCCCAGAGTCACACTGATGAGACAATGAATTCCAGGTCAGTCATTTGGTCTCTTAGGACAAGATTACGTGCCCACTTTGAGCTCCACTGAGTAACATGTGCCACTAGGTAGGCCTGGCACATTGAAGAGCATGGGGCATCCTCCAGAGGGTAATACATGTCTAGTGCAACTGGGACTGAAGCTGCAACACAGCAACAGCAAGGCCTGTGCAAAACTCAACAGCTAAATCAGTGACCGGGGATAGGGGGGCAAGAAGGACCAAATTGGCTCAATCACAAATGCATATACAGTCATCCTGTACATTTACAGTCTGGAAGCTGCAAAAGTTGGAGTCAAGCTCGTTTTATGGTTCTATAGGAGCCAAATATGACATTTAAATGATCCATTCCATTAATATTGTAGCTTTGTGTCAATCTGGAATGCATTTTCATCAAATCCCCTCCTTGAAATGGTCTCCTTTGTTGTATTTTCTTGTTGGCTCATTTTATCAACATCTGCTCTGTTTAGACAATATGAATTAAAATTGAGGAATGCTGTTTGTACTCAGCTACTTTTGTTGAGAGTGTAACATCCCAAGATTGGCAGTGTTTATGTAAATCAGTGTGGCTGACACAGCCATCATAAACAAATGAGGAAAATATAACAAACACATTGTTCACGCAGGAAATGTTTGTTTGGAGAGTTGGCTTTGGTCTCACCAGATTGATGAAGAGTTGCTGACACCGCAGATCTGTATTACACTACACACCCGGCCACCTCCACAGGCACGCCGGGCAAGGCCCCCTACCTCGCAGCCTGCAGCCGGCAGAACGAGAGCTCCAGACCTTGCCCCTAGCCCTGAAGCATCTGTTGAGGTGCTCTGGCTGCAGTTGGATGGCCGGGTGGATTTTGACATGATGTGCTGCTGCAGATAGCTGATGCTCACCCTACACCACCTCGTGGGGGTCCTCTGAACCAACTGCACACCCTCACTAGCCACTTGAAATGGGAAAGACTCTACAAAGCCCCTCTGATCCTATGCCTTCATTCTTGTGCAAAAAAAAAGAGAACGATAGGGAAATAATCTCATGAGTGTACAGATACGCCTATGTCCAGGAATGTCCACAGCAAGGCAGACTGTTATGCAAAATAAGGCTAGAAACAACCTACACAGCCATCACTAGGGAGCTGGTTTAAAAGCAGGCAGTGCACCCCAAACTAGGGCACACCACACAACTGTGAGCAACTTTCAGGCCTCAGTTACGTGCCAGTCAAAGACCACTGTAGATAAGTGAACAAACAGTGTGTACAAAGACGTAAGATACCTCCCAATGTATTCTCTGGAAAGGGTTTCTATTTTCTTATAAGGGCTCAGGACATTGTACCAGCAGGATCTTGAATA
Source organism: Ochotona curzoniae (assembly GCF_017591425.1). NCBI lineage: Eukaryota > Metazoa > Chordata > Mammalia > Lagomorpha > Ochotonidae > Ochotona > Ochotona curzoniae. The sequence goes on from NW_024465419.1 coordinate 8,079,274, forward strand.
CTGATAATTATCTCAAGGAGAGGTAAGTACACCCAAAGCTGAAAAGCAGAGGAAGTCTTATTCCCTATTTTTATATTCTCTGATATTATTGGATGGATTTTGTTATGCATATATGTTACATATTACATTTCTTATAAAGGAAGAAAATGATAAAGTCATAGCATGGACATGATAAGATAGGCAACAAGTGCTAGTGAGGATGTGGAGAAGTTGGAACTCTCAGACATTGCTGGTGGCAGTGTAAATTGGTACACTATGTGCAGTAACCCAGCAGCTCCACACAATGTCAAAAAGAATTATCACATTTAGCAATACCCCTCCTAGTTATATATCTACCAGGAACAAAAACATGCATCTACAGAAAAATGTGTAAGCGCACACTCATAGCCGTACTGTTTCAAATGGCTCAAAAGTGAAAACAACCCAACTACCCATCAACTAATGAACAGATCAACAAATTGTGCTATAACCATTCATCATTCAGAAATAAAAGGAATAATAACAAGCCTTGTTATTATTACACCAAGTAAAAGAAGCCAATCACAAACAGCCAGATACCGTAGGATTTGATTTGTATGAAATGTCCAAAATAGGTCCATCTTATACAAATTGAAAAGTATTAGAGTTTGCAAAGGGCTGGGAGAAGAAGCAGAGTGACTGCTTGAGGGGTGTGGAATTTCCCTCTGGGGTGATGAAAGTATTCTAGAATTGACTGTGAGGTTGTTCTATGATCTAGGAAACACATGAAAAACGTGGAATTCCACATCTTAAACAAGTGAACTGTATACTTTGTGAATTCTGTCTTAAGAATGCTGATTTTTTTTAAAAGCAAGCATTAAAAAATCTTGAATTGTTGACGCTTTTAAAAAATAATAATGAGATCAAAGAAGCGCTGCTCTCTACTCAAAAGCACAACAACCCCACACTCCTCTCTGCTGTATTTGCATTCTCTATCGTACTACTGCACTGACTATGCGGCATCATGCTGTAACTCTACTGCACTGTGCTATACTATGCTCTACTGCACCTTCTGTACTGAAGGACACTCACCACACTGCAACCTGTGCCATACTGGGCCACCCTGTACTATGTGCTGAAGTTGAACTACATTGCATTCTGCTATTCTGCAAAATGCTATATCATGTTGTACTGAACCACCCAATGTTATACCACACTACACCACGGCCCATGAAGTCCAAGATGAACACACAACATGTTGAATGTAACGATTTCTTCAATGAGTTCTTGCCCACGCCTTGACACCTGAGCACTCCACTGGCCTTGGAATGCTGGGGAGGATCAATTCTGACCACTTCTGGATGAGCTCACAATTCTACCTGCCAGCTGGCCTGTGTCATCTTCTGCCTGAGTCATGACCACAAAGCAGATTCCACCAACATCACCATTTAGAGCTAAATTTGCAGTTCAGCAAAGTTCTCCCACTCTAAAACCACCACTCACTGTTCCTCCTCAGCCCTTTCCCTCCTGCCTCTTTCACTGGGTCTGGGAAGAGACTGCAGTGCTGCAGCACCGCACAAGCCCAGTATGGCAACCTGTCCTGCTCCCAGCAGAGCAGGCTATGGGATCCAGAGGCCAGGAGCCTGAAGTCACTGTCTCTCCCTCAATGTGGAAAATGACTTCTCCTACCCAAACAACGAAGGGACAGATTAGGTGACAGTGAAGGATAACCAAGATTTCCTTTACAATCCTTTCAAGCACCAACACCAGCTTCTCCTCCTGCAGGCACTGGTTTCACTGGCTTTGCGCCAATAAAAGTTGGTTAATTAATTAATTGAATAAAAATAAATAAATAAAGGCAGTGAAGTGCTTAGCAAACCCCAGTATTGAGCTCCCTTAACAGCCAACTAGCAAAATCAGCAGATCTTGCAGATGAACGACCCAGACCCAGTACCACACAGCTCAGCGGAAGTGCCACAGGCTTCAAAAGAAAGCCAAATTGTCCCTGGTCAGCACTGCCTCCTCCACCACCCCAGTCACCCTCACCCATACTTCTTTCCTGAAGCGGTATCACACCCACACTGTGGTCTTCTTGAGCTATGAAGTCTAAAAGTGGCTCCATTCCAATGAATTCCTTAACCAAGGAGTGAATCAAAGAGTGATACCTGAGGGATGTGTAATGGCGACATTTTAATTATCTATTGTCTGTTTGGATGGAGACACAGACCATGCTGAGGTGCTTCGAGTCTCACCTTATGTACACTGGCCTAGTCTCCTGGCTGAGCTCACCTCCTGAGGCATAGAGCCGACGCTCCTGAGATGGAACCTGGGCTCCAGCTGCAGCTTAGGGAACTCTGACTCTCCACTGCATAAACACAACTTGAACATCACCCACCAGGCAGACCTGCAGGTGAGATGTCCCAGTGATGGCCATGTTCTGTCATGAGGAGTCTACCAGCTAAACCACCTTCTTCACTGCTCCATTCCTTCCTGTTTTGATCCCGAGAACCCAGCAGACAGCCAGGCACTTGAGTGTTTGTTCAAAGGAGAGGGTGAACCAGCACAAATTAGAAACCAAGTCCCAAAGTGGGAAGCTTCTGTGTTAGCCACACCAAGGTCAGACTCAGGTGCTGAGTGGTACCCAGGATGACAACATCGCTCCAGAGCTCAGAGGCCAGGGCACATGTTAGTGACCAGTAACCATGGCTCTAGACCTACAAGATGTTGTCAAATGATACAATCCACCATGGCATTTGGAGAGCCTCTCTCATTCCTCTGGGGCCTTCCCAGGCTCTATTCATTTGGAGTTCACTGGTTCTCTGTATGTCTGAAGTCTCTGCCTTCAAACTAAGTTCTGGACTCCAAACCAAGACAGGATAACCTTTCTCCATAAATGGAATAGAATGAAAGGGTAGAGGGTAGAATGAGAACGTCCTTTGGGTGCTACAGGCAAGAACTGTTTCCCAAGGAGGAATGTAGAGTGTGGAAGGGGAAATCCCTGAGTCTATAGAACTTCACCATGAAAAATAAGAATTAAAAAAAGAACTCTTTCTCAACACAGCCCAAATACAGAATGAGTACTTTACTGACAGCTGGCCCCAAGAAAAGACTGTGAGTGAGATCTGTATGGGGGAAAACATTATGCCAAAGACTCTTGGGTATTGATAATGGTGTGAGGGTTAACAGAAAAACAGTGCTGAAGGTGGGATGTGGGTATGACATCAGAGAAATTCCTGAGTTTGTTCTAACCCCAGGTTGCAAAATATCTTCCAAGGCCAATAGTAAGTAGCGTCTAACCACGGATATTCCTGTAGAGCTCCTGAGCAGAAAAAGCAGTCTCCATTTCACACAGCATTCTTACTCACACACAAGGCTATTGTGTCAGCTTCACTCTCCTTCTTCTTCTTCTGGGAAGAGAAAGATCTCTCTGCTGTGACTTCAAAAGGATGTTGCAGCAACACCGCAGCCTGTGTGTGCAGCCCTGCAGGAAATCGGAGCAAGGAAGTGGCTGAGCTCGTCCTACTGGGACATGATGAAAGACTCAGATGACCATTTGCTAGTGCCTTGTTTGACAGCAGGAAATAATTAGCTCCAGAACTCACTCTTTGTTTTCTCAAAGAAATAACACCTCCTTCCCAAAGTTTAGGCATGTTCTCAGCAAAGGGTGACCACACAGTATTTCTTGGGAAAACTATGATGATATCATATTTCTAAAACAGAGAAACTTTGTCTCAAGAAAACATTGTTTATTTGGGTCAAGAGGCATGAAGAAAATGAAAAAAGTACTGCTGCACAAAACCCACTTGTAATCACAAATTCTGCTACTTACAAGATACAAGCTTTTCTGTAGCGAGCCCTAAAAGAATGACAAACTACTAATACTGTGTTGTGTAACTCAAGATACTCCATTGGTACAAGGGTGTCTGTCCATCAGGCCATCTCTCATTGAATCCAAAACATTATTCAACTTCATCATTCCTCTGTGGACTCGTTCATCAATCAGACTCAAAAGCATATCAATAAATCAATTGACCAAATATTTATTGCAAATCCAATATTTAAGGTAAGTGCTAGGCACCTGTCACTGTCAGCAAGTGCATGGAATAGTTTTAGCATCATTAGCACAATAGGGCCTCAACCTCCCCCCACAAAAAAAGAAAAAGAAAGCATTGTGGCACATCAGGTAAAGTCGCCAAGTCACCTCCTGCAATGCCAATGTCCCATAAGGACACCAGTTCAAGTCCCAGCTGCTCCATCTCAATCTAGCTCCCTGCTAATGTGCCTGAGAAAGCAGTGGAGAATGGCTCAAGTCCTTGGGTTCCTGAACCCCCCTGGGAGACCTGGTCCAGCTCTCACCATTATGGATATTTGGGGGAGTGAGCCAGCAGACATCTCTCTCTCTCTCTCTCTCTCTCTTTCTCTCTCTCTCTTCCTCCCTCTCACCCTTCCTCTGTACATCTGCATTTCAAACAAATAAATATTTAAGAACAAAAACAGCAACCAAGTCTATGTTTAACGATCACAATGTTTCTTGGCCCATTAATTTCTTTTGTTAACCAAATCACAGCATAAAAAAATGTTTCTTTATCTGTAACACTAATTATCAGAAGTACAGTGAGATATTAAACTTGTTTATATCAGGATTTTCAGTACATACGGAATATCCAGAACCTAGGGAGAGAGAACAGGAGGGAGGGATGGACACACAGATGAATGAATAGATGGATGGATGAATGGATAAATAGATGCAGAATGGTTGGAAAAGGGCATATAAATCCATAATTTTTACAAAAAAGAAAAAGGTGAGAGAGGGAATTTGTGACTATTAATGACTCTAGTAGGACTATCCTATAACATGAAACATAGCACAGAAAGTGAAGAAAATAAAATCCCTATTTTCTTGGGCAAGAAAATCCTAAACCGTGCTAACTCAAGAACACACAGAAAAGCTAGCATTACCACACTAGACAAAAAGGAAATGTGCAAAAAATTCTCATGTTCAAAGATCTCTACCTAAAAAAAAAATAGCAGATACCCACATTTCACTTCCAGCCAGCTGTTCCAACCAGAGGGGAGAGGATGGACAGGCATGCAAGTCTTTTTTTTTTTTAAGTAAAGCCATGAAGACACACATTCTCCCATTCCTCAGTATTGCATTCTGAGTTCAAAGCCACTTCTGAAGAAAGGAAGGAGGCACAGTCGACTTAATATGCAAGTTGATAAGATCTTTGAAAAGCAAATCTATGGGGTATGCTCTCAGAGAGACATGACACATTTTAATGTCCTGGAGCTTCAAAACAGAGGTCCTAGCCCACGCATCATGGTGGTGCCATAGATAACATCTTACAGGATTAGCAACATTGGCAAAAACAACATACAATAGAAGTCTTACTCATTCTAGAAGCCCCTACCAGTAGGTAAAGAAAATGCTCAAAATTTGGAAATATTTAACTTGGAAATGAGGTTAGATGGCTTTTATACCTTTACCTCCTTGTGGTGGAAATGATGAAACTGACTTACAACTGAATGTGAATCAATGTATCAAAACCCCTTCCCAGGAAATCCAATTATGGATAGGAAGAGGGCACTAAACAGGCAGAAGTTAACTGAGAGAGGAGAGGGTTTCTAGAGAAGGAATTATTCAGGAGAGGAAGAAGGAAGCTCGGGAACTCACTGCCTCCTGCATAGTTGCCTAGGGCCAGTCCTGATGCCTGATGCTGAATTTGGCTCTGTCCGTAATGAGGCTGCAGACAGAAGCTGTTTTGATTTCACCATCTGTGGCCATCCTCTGAGCTGTTCCTCCACTGTGGCTGCTGTTATGCATTGGTATACCAAGCAGTGGATAGAGCTTTAAACTTCTAGGAATGGAACACACAGAATGAAGTACTTCCTTTTAGAAGTGGTTTGTTGGGGCATGAAAAAAGCACAGCAGAAAAGGGAGTCAATAAGCTACATTTCAGAAAGGTGTTGTAAAACTGAAATGCTTGGGAGCTCTGAATGAGGGGCTCAGTACAGGCAGCAGAAGCCTGTCTCAGCTGTCCTCCATTTCAGGATGAAGATGCACATGTTGGTTACTAGGTAGGTCCAGAGTCCAAGGCCAAGTTCAGGCACATGATTCAGACTTTTCAATTTGTAGATCCAGTTATAACTCCATGTTCAAGAGAAAAATCCCTAGCTGGATAACAGTATCAATGGAGGTATCAAATATCATTCATCTGGATCATCCAGTCAAAACCCCAGAGCAGAGGTCTAAGAGAATCAGTTATATCTCTGTGGTTCCAGAGAAAAAAATCCCTGGAAGAATAACACCATCAATGGAGATATATCCTTTGGAATCCAGCAACAGATATCTGTCCAGAATATGGAATGCCATGCCCCCGACTAACATTCCAGATCACTATAGCTACCCTTGACAGAGGGCAACAGCTGTGTAGGCCCATGCCAAGGACCACTGTTCATAAAACATGACTACCTTTACTGAGCGATGTGCCATCTCATACAAAATCAAATGTGGCCAGTCATAATTGCTCAAACCCAGGCTACCACCATCCTGGAAGCAGCCACTTACCAAGAAAGGATAAAATACAAACTCTGAATCCCAGAGATTTCAGTTCTAGTTATATATGCTATAAAAAAAAGTACTCAAATATGGGCACAAAGAGTCAAATATAATGATATTCACAGTTGCAAATATTGTATTGTGATGAATCAGGAAAACCTAAATGTTTGTGAATAGAGAAAAATAGTCACATTAACCATGGTACGATGCAGCTGATGAACAGGGAGAGGAAGAACCTCAAGCATGAAGCATTAAAGCCAACAACATATATCAAGCATGATGTTTCCATGCATGCTTTATATCCATGCATTTTTATATACATACAGAAGTGTAGACAGATCAAAAATAAATAAATAAAAAGAACAAGATGGAGCAGGTCACAGCAAACTGATAAGAGTTTGCTTCTAGGAAGAAGAAATTATTATAAAGGGGGTTAAAAGGAATCTTTTACTTTTTTATGCATGTAGTGGATTGCATCAACATTGTAATTAAAAACAATTTCAAAAAGAAAAACGAAGGTAAAGAACTACATGGCACCTGAGACACTAGAAGTCCACCTGGGTATGGGTAGGTATCTGCTCAGGCAGGGCTTGTCTTGCAGTGCAGGTGTATGTTAGGAGAAAACCAGGCCTCAATGTGTACTCTTCACCATCTGTGCCAGCCCCTCACCCGCCTAACAGTTTCACCCCAGCCTGTCACCAAGGCTTTGCAACTTGGCACCTGCCATTTACCCCTGGGCTCTGACTGCCCAAGAGGAACATGCTTCCCCACTTGACCCCAGCATGGTGCCAGGATTCCATTTGCCCTACAGGCCAACTCACTCCCAGTATGACAAGAGGCTCCACCACTCACTTTCATCCCAGCCCAACAGACCCTCCTGCACCAATTGAGAAGCACTGCTGTAACCTGCCTCAGACACCATAGGAAAGTCAGACAGCTGAAAACAATGCTCACCAAGAACTCCTTCCCAAATCAGAAAGTGATCAGTGGGACCTTAGGAGAAAGGCCAGTGGGCACATAAGACTGCAAGAGCCAACAGGCAAAAAGCTGTGTCATGTTATCACCCTCTTACCACACCTGTCCCTGGCACATGTGGAAGCTTCTAGAAACAGGAGGGTCATGGGGGGAGGTGGGTACAGCATTGTGGTATGGCAGGTTAAGCCACAATCTGCAAGCTGGCATCCTGTATTGGAACACCAGTTCCAATTCTGGCTGCTCAGCTTCTGACCCAGCCTCCTGCTAAATGTGTCTAAGAAAGCAGAAGAGGATGGTGCAAGTGCTTAGAATCCTGCCACCATGTGGAAGACAGGCAAGGAACTGCAGGCTCCCAGCTTCAGCCTGGCCCAGCCCTGGCTTTGGCAGCCCTCTAGGAACTGAATCAGCAGATGGAATCTCAATCTCTCTCTCTCCTCTCTCCCTCCCTCTGCCTTTCAAATAAATAAATAAACAATCTATAAACTAAGTTAAATATATCTTCCCCACCCCACTCCATACCTGCACACACTTTTTGTGTTGATTTTGTTCTTTCTGTGTCTGTGTCTTCCAGTTTCACAGGTACTAAACCTTGCACAGTTCCCATGGCTGATGTCAACAGACAATTCTAAAAACTCTCCATCTGAATTCACCAAACATACAGTGGCATTCTCTCTGAGACACAAGCACTGAAGTCCCTTAGCCTTTGTCAGGTCCTGCCAAGTTCACTCCCTCCAACCCAACATTGCCCCCAGCAGAGCACTCGGTGGGCCCTGCAAGAGCCTGGCACTCCTCCCAAAAGCCCCTCCGATGTCTTTCTCACTGATTCTCAGGATCTTACAAAGCAATATCATGCAGCCACAGTGAACAAAAAGCAATCATGATGTCTCTGAAGAGACTATTTCCTACTCTTCCATTTACCTTAAACAGTGGATCTAGTGGTGAGGTGTTACAAACAGGTGTGTGTGTGTGCGTGTGTGTGTGTGTGTGTTGTGTCCTTCTGTGCAAGGCAGTTTCTCCTAACACCAGTCTTTGATGAAGTGGAGGATTAGGAACATGGATGCACAGAAACTTCTTCCAGTACTCAGAAATAAGCTGGTGTGGGGCCGGCATGATGGTATAACAGGCTAATCCTCTGCCTGTGACACCAGCATCCCATAAGGGTGCCACTTCATGACCCCACTGGCTGCTCCACTTCCAATCCGGCTCTCTGCTTAGACCTAGGAAAGCAGTAGAGGATGGCTCTCAAGTCCTTAGGTCCCTGTACCAAGGTGGGAGATCCAGAAAGAGTTTCCAGGCTCCTGACTTCAGCTCAACTCAGCTCCCAGCCAGTGCAGCATGGAGCACACACTCTTTCTCTCTACTCTTCTCAGATAAAAATGAATAAATTTCTTTTTTTTTTTTTTGAGAAAAACCAGCTGGTGCCAGCCATACACATACAGCCCTGCAAATTCCCTTTGCTTCAAAACCAGATCCCACAGCATGCAGCCCTGATGGTGAGCAGTCACAGACCATCCCTGGCTCCGTAGTGCAGGCTCAACAGGTACAGAACTCAACAGGGTGGGGACCCAATGGTGAGAAGCCCCAATGGTGAGAAACATCCCCCCACCCCAGGGTACAAAGCCTGGAACCCTGCAAAGCCTAAGACCCCGGATGAGTAGAACTTCTGCTATGCAGAGCCCGTGAGGATGTAGGGTCCCCACCACACTCTGCCCCAGGCTTGCTACCTGAAAAGCATAGAGCAGCAGGCCACATGCTTGTAAAGCCCTCCAAAGCCTTCATGAAGACCACTTGATTCACTTTCTAGCCTTGCAGAGAAAAAAGAAGCTTTTTAAAACAGAAAATGCATTCACTTCTACAGATGTTAAAAGTCCCATTTTTGCCCCTCAGTTCCCACTGCTAGTCCTTACAGGGAAGGCGATGCCAGAATAACACGTGGGGCCCTCAGATATCTGCACAAAGTGGTTCTTTATTGAAGTTGCATCACGGTAAATGTTGTTCTGTTCTTCTCATCATGCCGCTTCATAACAGCCATTCTTCTCCAAGGCAGGCATGGAAGGGTCCCCCTTACCTGACTCCTTCCCCCCACCCCAGGATTTAACAAGAGTAGCAGCAGATGCACAGGAAGGAATGCCTCTGGGGCGCTGCCATGCTGGCTGTGAGGAAGGAGATGGGATGGAGGTGTTTTCCAGCTCCGGTCCTTTGGCAAGCTCTCTTGCTGTACTTCCAAACAGGGCTCCTGATAGCGCATCTCTATGGGGTCCCATGAGGGCACAGCTGCTCAGGACCTGCACATGCAGAGAACAGATGACTCAACCTGGCTCAGTCGCACATAGGCCTGTCCTCCTGGCACCAACCTTCCCAGGCTGGTCTGTGGAAAAGTCCTGTCGTCATGTCTTCCCCTGGGCACCTGCCGCAGGTGCACATTTCTTCCTGCAGGCACTAGTGCCACAGAGCCTGTGTGTAGGCAGCAGGGCTGCCCAAGCACCAGTGAGTCCTTCTCATCATCAAAGCCTTATTCCAACTTCTCTCTCTCTCTCTCTCTCACACACACACACACACACACACACACTCACAAACAGCAGACACATTTACACAATGCTATCACATTTACATATGCACACATAGGCATTCACATTCACACACGTAACACTAACACACTCAGTATCCATACACATACGCACATGTGAACTCTCATATCCACACAAACATGTAAACACATTCAAATACATTACTCATTTACATTCACACATACATACATTCATATATTAATATCATATTCACATAACGCAAAGATGTAGACACACATACGCATGGTGACACTCAGTATATGCCCTAAGATAATGTACACTTGTAACAGGCACACACATGTATCTCACTCACACACAGCCTAGCCTCACTGAACCAGTGGTAGAGTAGCAGGCAGATGGGCAGACAAGCACACAAGATGGAAGCAGACATCCAGGAGCCAGCACTGCACTCCAGCAGGTAAAGCCACTGCCTGCCATGCCAGCATCTCATATGGACTCCTGTTGGTGTCTCAGCTGCTCCACTTTCAATCCATCTTCCTGCTGGAGACCCAGTAAAAGCAGCAGAAGGTGCCCCAAGAGCCAGGACCCCTGCCACACAGGTAGGAGACCCAGATGCAGTTCCTGACGACTCCTGACTTCAGCCTGGCCCAGCACTGGCATTGTGGCCATCTGGGAAGGGAACCACTGGTTGGAAAATGCTTGTGTCACTCTTTCAAAATAATCTTGAAAAAAAAAAAAAACTTAGGCAATTTGACAGAATAATTCAATGTCCATTGAATCCAAAATTAAACTATCGAATTTGTACTTTGTCTCCTTTTCTTTCACTTTTTCTTTAGTAGTTTATTTGCTCATAATGTATCAAAATATAGGTCTGCAACGGGGAGGAAAACAGCGGATTTCCCATTAGATGGTATGAGGTACACTAGAGTGTGGTCTCCCGCACAGGCTCCCTGGCTGAGGCAGGGGATGCTGAAAAGGACTGGGGTGCAGAGATGCTGAAGAGGATTGGGGTGCAGGATGCTTCAGCAGATTGGGGCACAATCTGGCTCTGTGCCCTCCCTAAGGTCAGTCTGCTCTGGGCAGCCCAGATGAGCTCTCCACGAAGACTTGGGCCTCTGGGACTGCACAGTTGTGCCCGCAGAGGGGAGGGGCAGGTGTCGGGGGCACCTAGCCACCCTCTCCCAACCACGGGAGCCCCGCAGTGGGCCTGGAACCTGGGATGCGGCAACTGCTCCTGAAAAGAGCTTGCAGGCGGCAAAGTCTCCCCCAAACTGCGTCTGAAAAATCTGAGAGCGATCCAGGGAGTCGGAAAAACGGACTCTGCGCGAAGGGGAGGAAGCTGTTGGTCTGCAGCTGATAAAAAGTCCAGACTCGTAAAACCTCTTGTCACACACAACTCTTTGATCTGGCGGGCGGGCGGCGCAGGCTGGGGCGCGGCCAGCTGAAAGGCGCCCGAGCATCCCTGCGCCCGGCTGGCGGGAAGCGCTGCGCCGTGACGCACGCACCCTGCCGCAGGCGCCCTCCAGCACCTTGCCCCGCAAGGACCATTAGCGGTGGCGCAGCATCCCTCTGACCAGCAGGTCTGCAGCCTCGTAACACCAAGTATGGGCGCCAGGAGGGATAGGGACCCACCAGCGGGTTTTTTTTTTTTTTAATTCCGAAAAAGGCATTCTCTTGGACCACAGGAGTCCACATATGTAGAGGCTGAGTGGAAGAGTCCATCTGAAATCCTGGCCTTTCCCCGCCACCCCCCCAAACTCCAGCAAATTCCCTCAGGACATGAGTCATTCTGGCAGCACGATAAAGACCAGCAGTGCACATCTTTTTTAAAAGAGAAATCTCCTTATTATCTTTTAAGAAAACTGTATCTTCAGCACATGCTTGAAATAACGTCTAAGGCATAAAATGCAGCTCAAATGGAACAAGTATTTCTCCCCACCCCCAGCCCCGGGATTACTTGCTAAACCATTCCCAGCATGACAGGAGTGTTTGCTCCTTCCTACTTTGTGCAGAACACAGGACTTAAGAAGACTTCACGCCAGCTGAGTTGACCAGATGCATCCATAGCTCACGGCTTGCAGTCTCTCCCTACGTGAGACAGGATGTTCCTCCACACTGTTTCTCCAGACACCTTACTCAAGGCAACTGACTTTCTGGTTTCCGACTTTAACTCTGGTTCTAAAACTATGGCGACTTTTTAAACATGCCAGTGATTTGGTGAGACACTAACCCCTTCTGCTCAGTTCCACTCATGATCCTGGGAAATCTTCACACAGCATAAAGGCTGACACGCTTAACAGTGGGGTTTAGCTGCACCAGAACTTGGTGCCGCACGTGGTGCACAATGCGTGTTGCTTTCAATGAGAAAGGTGCTGCGTTCATCTCTTCCTATTCTTCCCACCCTGGGAGCCCAGGCATGGGTGGTGCCCCCGACAGATTCCAGTGTAACGTTAGTCAAAACTTCCTGCCCCAGTCCAAGAAGTGATCTAGTTCATGGCTTCTGTCAGCTGGGCTCTTAACCTGGCCCAGTCTGAGAAAGTGAGTTAGACTAAAGAAGTGATCCAAGCTAAGGCAGTAACAGTCTGAGGTTGTGACCTAGTGCAATGAGAGGCAGTGATCTAGACTGAGATGATGCAGTGACATGCTTCAAGTGGTGATCCAGTCTGACCCGGTGAATCAGTCTGGAACAGCATTCTATCTGAGGCTGTGATCAAATCTGAAACTGATTTGCCACCCTTACACTTTTTTAAACTGCTGCTTTTCATGGCCCACCCAAACCTACTGAATTAGACCTTCTGTGAGTACAGCACCTTTACTTTCATGTGTCCCAGGAATTTTCCTGTGCATCCAAGCTTCAAAATTTGAGAACCCAATTTGGGACAGTATTTTTCCAGTGGTCATGTAATTCCAGAACTGATACCCCACAAGGAACTCATAGCAACGACCTCAAAAATTCAAGCAAATACCCCAGCATGAAGCAAGCAAGTGGTTCTGACTTCCTGGCCCACTGGGGTGGTCTGCTTCGGGGTCTGAGCATGACACCCAGTCCTTTGAGCTCTGACCTAGGTCAGCACTCTCTGCTGGTCAGCACTGCCCTTTGGAACATAGCCCAGGGTCATCTCTAGCTGACATTCAGGATGGCGTCTTCCTCTCTTGCACAAAGGAAGAAAGGAATGCTGCTTCTTCTAACACAATACTGTCCCTGAGTGTGTCTACAGGGCCCATAGCTGGTCAACCACCTAACTGCCTGATGCCAGCCTGAGGACTATGCCTACACAGGAAGTGCCAAGAGAGTCACACTGGGGAAAGAGCCAACTGCTTAGGCTGCCCTGTTGGAGTCCACAGCAGCAGAGCCGCAGCTGCCCAGCCAGGCCCCTGAGCTGACTGAAGCTGTTAACAGAGACCAAGGATTATGAAATCAAACATAAGCATACAAGTCCTCTTTCTGGGGGTGGGGAACTGTGCTGCACGCTGCTTGGCCCTAGAAGAGAGCCAGACTGCAGGGGTTTGTAATTTACTGAAGGCTCCAGTGGAAGACTGTGGGGCTCCTGCAGCAGCCAGATCCATGTCTTGCTGGAAAGGACCCTGCTGAACATTTTCCAGCCCAAATGCTGGCAGGACCTCATTCCTGCCCTTGTATTTCCTGCCTGCATCTGCCATTGGCCCACACCAGACCCAAGCGATGGCAAGACATAAGGGAATACGCAAGCCCTGTGATGCAGATGACAGAAGCAGTCAAAAGCTCTGAGGCAGCTGGGCCCTGTGTGTTTCTCACAGTGTCCCTCTTTCATGAAGTGTAGGTCTCCTATAACACCCACCTGACTCCTGTACTCCTGAAAGCTGTTACGCCACAATGGAAAAAGTTATCACATCCACTGGATACCAGATAGAAGACTTAAATATGTAACATGTGGCACGCTGGCTTGCTTCCCTGTGTGCCACACCCTTGATGGAACAGGCTGACCAATACCTACCTTCTCCGGACTTGCCCAGCCTGGCCACCTGCTGAGTGGCCAGGTGGCCTCTCCTCCAGCTGCCCGCATCTACATGATGGGTGCACACTGCACATGGTCAGTACTGGCCATGGATCTCTCTAACCCTGTTTTCTCATCTGTAGGTTGAAAGAATGAACTAAATAGTATCTCAGGTTTCTATAAATAATAATAGCTAGCCCCTCTGGTTCTCTGTACACTGCTTAAAGCAGCATATAAGGTGACCAAGGGGAACACCACCCTTCCACATGTGCACTTTGCCCATCACAGGGTTGTTCATGCATGTGAGATCTTGCAGTGATGGACACAGACACACACAACAAGAAGTGCTGGCCACAGCGACTCAGTCACTTTTCCCTGCACTCACCCAAAGTACGAACACCTCACATGGCTTAGGAAGAGGTTCTGGAAGTTTATCTTCCGGTGTTGCAGAAACTGCCTGGTATCTACGGTGTGCATTCTCTGCCCCTGAGATGTCTTGCTCTGTGGGAAGCAGGTGGTGAATCATGTTGATGGTGACAGAGCACCCTTAGGACCCCTGGGACTGTGTCACCCAAATATACGGATCCCAAACCTGCCACTAGCCAAAACTGGCAAGCTTATGTAAGCCGGAGTCCTTCTTTAAGAAGAACAATGCCTTAATTACAAATGTAAAATTATATACAAAATGGAAATATATCAGATTGTGAAAGGAAAACAACAAGTTAAGTGAGCTTTGAGCACTTTAGATCTCAGAAGTTCTGAAAATGCTTTCAGGGAACACCTTGCAGACAGCAACCTGACTTCCTTGCCATAGCTCCCAGCACCTCCCACCAAGCTTGTGAGAGGGAGAGCCCTGAAGTTTCAGATTTGTTGGCTCCACAGAAAAACTGCCTCCACCGTGGGGAGGGGCTGGAAGCCGTGCCTCCACAGCACTTTTCCCTTTGGCCTTTTCTGACACCACAGTACTCGGTGCCCCTCCTCCAGACCCTGCTCTGGCCTCCGAAGGCCAAATTCCCTCGTATAGTGTTTACAGATGCCGAGTGATTTTTCAATCCACAAGAAAAACAGGGAACACGAGCATGTAAATACGAGGGTCAGCCAGCTCCATATATGGTACCTGGTGTCAGCTGGAGACAAACACTGAACGGAAGCAGCACATGGAATGGTTCTCACGACCCTCATTCCTCCAGTCTGTCCACGTCCACGTGCGGCCCTTTCCCATCAGCGACTGTCAGTGTTCCCGCCTCCTCCAACTGCTGCCCCAGGCAGTCCTGACTCGCTGCCACTGGGCTCAATTTTTGAACCAGGGAAAGTCTCCAAACTAACAAGCTACCATGGAAATATATATACACTCCCTTTCTATCAATTGTTTTTCCCTCCAAAGGATGTTGCTGTGTGATACAGCTTTAAGTTTTCAACTCTGTCATATTTTCTAAACTATGACCTCTTCCATTTACTTTAGGGGATATGGCATTCCCCTTTACTGGAGGGAAAGCTAAACAATGTGGTTTGGATTTAGTGTTCCCATGCATCACCATGAAAATGTTTGTCTCAGCAATCGTGTCGTTATTGTTACTGGGAACAGCTGCTCTGCCCGCCCTCATTTATGAGCCACAATTTGCTGCACCATTGGCGAGAAAGGTGATTGCACCATAAGATAAGAGACCAAGAATGGGACAAACCAGGGTCTGGTGTGAGCCCCTCCCAGAGGAGCCAGGGATGGAGCATAGCAAAGGCTAGTCCTGAGATCAGCTCTGCGTGGTGCAGCATGGTAAGCCACCACCAGCAGCGTCAGTATCCCATGTAGATGCCAGTGGGTGTCCCGGCTTCTCCTCTTGCAACCTACCTCTCTGTTAATGGCCTAGGAAAGCAGTGAAGGATGGCCCAAGGACTCAGGCCCCTGCATCCACATGGGAGACTCAGAGGAAGCTCTGAGATCTTTGCTCCTCCTTGTAGGGAGTGAACCAACAAATAGAAACTCTGCCTCGCTTCCTCTCCCTCTCTCCCTGTTACCCTTACAAAGAAATAAATGTCTTCAGAATACATGTATATGAAATAAATTTTTTAAACATTTATTAGCTTTTGTTGGAAAGACAGATTTACAGAGAGAAGGACAGACAGAGAGGAAGATCTTCCATCTGCTGGTTCACTCCCCAAATGTCTGCAACAGCCAGAGCTCAGCCAATCTGAAGCTAGGAGCTTCTTCCAGGTCTTCCAGGTGGATGCAGAGTCCCAAGGCTTTAAGCCATCCTCGACTGCTTTCCCAGGCCACAAGCAAGGAGCTGGATGGGAAGTGGAACCGTCGGGATATGAACCAGTGCCCATATGGGATCCTGGCATGAGCAAGGCAAGAACTTTAGCCACTAGGCTGTCACACCTGGCCCTATATATTGAATAATTTTTTTTTAGAAAAATGAAAAGTAGTCCTGAGCAATGACCAGACATCTCAGTGGAAATTATTTGCCCCTAGGACACCAGTGTGTCCCATGCTAAGATGTCTACCAGCCTGACTATGCTTTCCCTACTCAGCCTATAATCCCAAAAAAACTAGGCTGTGACAACTCCAATTGGACACTAACTGGATTCAACAGACCATAGGGAAGTGTCTTTAGGGACTTGGATGTGTTCCTGCACTCACCTTTGTATGTACACAGTGCATAATATGCACACACACACATGCTCACAGGACTGCATCCTAGACAGAAAAGAACTACCAGGAGGCAGTTGATGCTAAGTGGGTTTCTGGTCCCAGGCAGGATAACTCTACCTTGTGGGTCTTTTGTTCCCTGCCAAAACAGGTTCCAGATACCTGAGTCCTTTGGCATTCTCCACCTTGCTCTTATCAGCCTTGGCTGAAGCCCAGGCCCTACACAAAACACTTTCAAGATAAGGAAACATTCAGCACTCGGGTTCTACACCAACACTTTCCACACAGGACACCTGGCATATCTCCCATCACCTGATGGGCTACATCTGGCCCACGTCACAAAGCTCTGGCACTTCTAGCTTGGTTTTGCTTTTCTTATTTAAGGAGAAACAACATGTGTCTCCATTAACAGGAGTCTGGTTAAGTAAATTACAATGTGCTTGTACAATGGAATTTGTACAATGGATTTCTACCAACTACTAGAAATAAAGATATACAGTTATTTTATTGGCATAGATAGAAGTCCATGATGTATCACTATATGAAAAATTAGGTAACAGACATGCATATAAAATATAATCCTGTTTATGTAAGATGATAAATATCTTTCTTCCCATATTTTCATATTGGTATATATACAAAGGAAAAAAATTTAGAGTAGTGTTAGAACAGCCAATTAACAGAGTTGTTATTTCTGAAATCTGAGATCTTGTCTAACTTTGATTTATTTGGACATTCATAGATATAAAAATATGTCATACACATGAAAGTATAAAAGTTACAATACGCATCTATCATTTTTTGAACAAGGAATGAAGCATATAAAGAAAAAGACATAGGAAAGCAGTAGGAAAGTTAGGAGAGGAGAGACTCGGGCAGGAGGACAGGCCAGGGCTCAGGCTCAGTCTGGGGCTTAAGAGGCAGGGCAGTTCCAACAAGGAAGGCACACTGGCCAGCAAAGATCAAACCAAAGGGTGAGGGCTACTGGGCCCTCAAGAATGTGACCACCTCTTACCAGTGTCTCCCTTCAGGATGAATAGTAACAACTCAAGAAATATCAATTTTTGTTCCTTTTTCTCTCTCAACAAATAAAATTTCCCAGATTCCTAATGCTAAACAATTGAACTGAGGTCAAGGACAAGAAGGATTCAACTAAAACAGGAAACAACCGTGTGTTGGGCATGACCCCAGCATCCAAAGGCCAATGCTCTGACTCTGGGCTGACTGCCTGTGACTTGGGACAACCAAAAAGGAACACTGAAACACCCAGTACCTCAATTCCCACATTTCTAAAACAAAGAAACCAATGACATCTTCCTGGTCAAAATATAAGGCCACATAAAGAGCTTCATCTAAAAATGTGATCGTCATCTACATGCTTACGGTAAAAGAAAAAAACTCATTATTTTATTGTTTTTTTATCTTAAAGTCTCAAACTCAATCCACCAGCTCCAGAAAGCCATGACTACCGCACTCTGTCTGCAGACCTGGGTCACACATCACATCCACTTCTTTCAATGCTAGTGCTCCATGCTCTGCCTGTGTGTCATGCATGTCCTCCCATCCCTCCCTCAGTCCAGGCCTTCTGCATAGCCTACTAAGGTCAGCCCAGGATTCCAGAAACTAGCATGTCACACAATGTCCTCCCTGGCTTGTTCAAGTCCCAACTTGATATGTACTTCTTAAATGGGCTTCCTCACTGAAAACAAGAATATGGGTACGTCCTGCTAGACTTCATCACAGCATCTTTTTTTTTCATGACTTTATTTCAGACAATAAAGTATGTCTCAGAAATTTTTAAGATTAATTGATTGATTGATTGATTTAAGAGGTAGAACATGTGGCCGGCATTGTGGTGTAATGGCTTAAGACACAGCACCAACGCCCAATTTATGCACCAGTTCAGGTCCCATTAGCTGCACCACTTGTGATCCAACTCCCTGCTAATGTGCCTGGGAAAGCAACAAAAGATGGCCCAAGTACTTGGGTCCCTGCTCCCACATGGGAGCATAAGTTCCTGGCTCCTGGCTCGGCCCTCCCCAGCTGTGCTGTGAAGTGAATCAGCAAATAAAGATCTCTCCCTGTCTCTCTGTTACTCTTTCAAATAAATAAATAAATAAACTTCAAAAAAAAAAAACAGCAATGGGGAAGAAGGAACAGAGCAAGTGAGAGAGAGACATCCTCCATCTGCTGGCTCACTCCCCAAATGGCTACAGCAACCAGGATTGGACCAGGCAGAAGCCAGGAGCCAACAATTCCATAAAAGCATTCCACATGGAGGCAGGACCCATGTGCCCAGGACCCATGACCCACTGCTCTAGGACATCGGCAGGGAGATGGATCAGAAATAGATCAGCTAGATTCTGATATAGGATGCCGGCATTGAATGCTGCAACTTAACACACAGCACCACAACATTAACCCCCGTGTTTGTTCCTGTTGTAACCAGGCAACCATCACCTGTCTAATGAAATGAAGTGAAATTGTATTTGGTAGCACTTCCAAGGAAGTCACTGTTTTGATTTTGTCGCAAAAAATAATAATAATAATAAAAGGAGAAAGAGAAGGAGAAGCAGAAGAGGAACTGGCAGAGGAGTGGAGGGGAAGGGAGCTTGGCTAGAAGACATCTTCTGACCTAGACTTTTGCTTTGTCTTCCTGCCTAGGATACAGAAGCAACCTCTGCACAAGAGGCAGGCAGCTTTGAGATCAGACAGACAAAAGCTACACACACTGATAAGGGCAGAGCAGGAAGCTGAAAAGAACCAGGAACCTGCATCTATACCAGTCCTGGACTGCTACCCGCGGGACATGAAGAGAAAAAACCGTGTGTGTGTTTGTGTGTGTGTGTGTGTGTGTGTGTGTGTGTGTGTGTGTGTGTGTGTGTGTGACTGCAGCATGATTGAATTTATACTTATCCGTGAAATGCAATTCCAATTAGAAAAATTTACAATTCTTTTTCTAAGATTTATTTTTATTGGAAAGTCAGATACACAGAGAGGAGGAGAGACAAAGAGAAAGATCTTCCATCTCCTGATTCACTCCTCAAGCAGCCACAACATCCGGAGCTGCGCCAAAGCCAAGAGCAGGGAGCCTCTTCCAGGTATTTCACATGTGTGCAGGGTCCCAAGACTTTGGGCCATCCTCGACTGCTTTCCCAGACCACAAGCAGAGAGCTGGATGGGAAGCTGGCTGCCAGGATTAGAACCGGCACCCATATGGGATCCCGCTGCATGCAAGATGAAGATCCCAGCTGCCAGGCTATAGCACTGCACCTTACAATTCTGATACTTCATTAGCCAGACCCTGAAACCTATGTAACTTCTAGAAGCTCAACTAACTTGTCAATATTTAAGATTTCACAATCTGCACGCAATAGTGGTCTCCCAGTATTCTATAACTATGTTATAGAATAGCAAGCTCCAAAATAGAATCCCTTTTTGTGAAGAATTATTTTCTCTCATTCCCAGGAGCCTCTAAAATGCCCCATCACCAATGTAATTTGTTCTGAGAGGCTGCGCCCCAAAACCCAGATCGGATCCAACAAGAAAATCTGGTGCAGTTCTTAATGAGCATTCACGCTCCCCTTGCTGGATAGATCAGTAAACTAGAGCGACAAGATCCTAGAGAGAGATGCCGGTGGTGTGTTGGAAATAGGCCACACTGAGGGGCCTCAGAGGACCCAGGAGACCACCAAACCTGCCAATGGATGCCATGGATGCAAGAGAAACCTGTTCTGTTCCTTGGGGCCACACATGTGTATGCACGTGCATACCTAAGGTCACTTGCACATTTGCGGCTACATGAGCACACACAGGTATATATGTACATCCACCTGTGGGTAACTGACACTAAAATCATTCATGCTAAACATATGTTATCCACATTTCTCCTCACAGAAGCAAGCCTCAATAAGCAAGCGGCAAATAAATGGAAATGATTAATTAAATGTTGCTCAGAGACACTAAATCCAAATGTGTGGCTTATAGCTTCCCAACTGGCTCCAGGAATCATCTTGTGATGTGTCATCTCCTGTGGTCATTAATATTCTAGCACAAGTCTAAGATATCAACCACCTGTCGTCAAGATGGGGTGACCAGGCAAAGGATATCAGAAAGACTGAAAGATGAAAGTTAGGTCTTGTCAGACCTGCTCTGTGTGTGCTGGAAATATGCAGAAGCGGGTAGGGCGACTGGACAACTGATGTGATTGTCCTATCCTACAGAATGCCTGCAACACAGGCATTTCCCTGTGATGTTGATGGCTCCAATGCCTCTCCATAAAGCAGGTGGGGTCCAGATTCTAGATCTGTGCCTGGAAGCTCCTAAATTAAGAAGTCAAGGTGCTGTGGGCTAATCCACCACCATCCCGTCTCCTTAGGTCCAAGTGGTCAGCACCATATTGCTGAGCCCACAGGGCAAGAACAGATCCAGCAGGGCACCCAGTTTCCTAATTTTTAAGAAGTCAAGCAGGACAACTGGGGTGGGGATGGCTCTTTTCCTTGTGAGACAGCTCAACCTGCACCCTTGCAGCTGGGCATCAGTTTTCTACTTGGCTATGAGAACTGGCATGTTCCAGATTGTTCCCCCCTCAGTGTGCCGGTGCCTGGATAGGGGCTGGCAGTGAGGCCTCATGCATCTACATGCAGCCAGCTTGGGCCTCTCCAAAACCTGAATATCTTTGCTCCCAAGGTCTCCAGAAAAGAAGGAACTGCCTGCCTTAAAGCCAGGCCTATGGCCAGCACTTAGCATAGTGGTTAAAACATCCCATTGGAACCTCTGCATGCCATATCCTAGTGTTTAGGATCAGGTCTCACCTCCATTTTCCATTCCAGCTTCTTGCTGGTGCTCACCCCAGGAGGTAGTGAATGATGGCTCATGTACTTCATGTCATACACGTGGTACACATATACTACATTCTCAGCCTGAGCATAGAGCTATCCTACTTGTGACATTTATGAAATGAGACATTCTCTTTCTCTTTTTGCTCCCACTGTATTTTGGATTAAAAATAAAATATAATGCATAGGACCAGAATTGGCTTAGCTCTCCTTCCATCCATCCTATCTGGTGAAACAGTTATAGGTCAGCCCATATTGAGACAGAAGGGAGAAGAGATGCTACCTCTTCATGGGAAGAGAGAAAGCATCCAAGAAAGGGAAGAAGTGTGAAGCAGCCAGTGTGAGCCAAGCTACCACTCATGCAGGCCCAGGTTCCAAAAGCCCTGAGTCATCCCAGGTATCTTTCAAATGACTCATCAGCATAAATCAGATCTTTGAAGTACATCTTGCCAGCAACTCTAAAGACTGGTGGATGAATCACTGTATTTCTGTAATGCCAGTCACTGATGTTTTCTAACCGTGGATAGATGAAGCGAACCCTGTTAAGGATGATGACTTTACAGATGTGAGCAATTTTCTATTTAATAACAATTACAGACTGCTAGCTTAGTAATTTTTGATGCTCTATAACAAGTTATTATGATTTTCTTTGCCATCAGCCAATCCCAAAGTCAGCTTCTTTGTGCAAAATAATTCCCACAACAGGCAAAACAGCAGTTATTATGTAAATGTTTGCTGGACTCTGGCAATCAATAGCTAAGTACTCCCTTTCTATTTGCTCAGGTACTTCTCACAGCACCCCCTTAAAAGCAACCATCTCTGCTATAAGCCAGAAATGCATGACTGTACAGACATTTTTATCCAAAGTCCTACAGTGCCAGGGTTCACATCATCCTTGACCTCTACATACGCAGTACTATTCATATCCAAGGTTGGACTACAAACTGCTCCTATCTCAGCAAGGTCACCAGTGCTGGTTTATGGTCAAAGTTGTAACTTCCAGAACTTTCTCTGGTCCTCTGTCTGCCTGACTCACTGCCTAAAGACAACACATGGAAACCTGAGGTCTCAGACTTTGTGAGAGCTCACCTTCAGAGATGTGGGATCTACATTTCCTTCCAACTCCAGATTTCCCTTGACATATCTCTGGTCACCCTGATGTCAGACAGCCTTAAGTCACCTCCTCACAGTAGCTGTCTGCTCACTGGTGCAGCCAACCCACTGCAGAGAGCTCTGTCTCCTGCTCCCTGGTACAACCAGACCATTACAGATAGCTCTGTCTCCAGGGCACCTCCCACCAGCAAGAGCCCCGGAGATTTCTAAGTAGCCTGTGCCTGATAGGGAATTGTTTTGTACAAAACAATTCCTAACAGGCTGCACTCTGAGAAAATGCCATAGCAAGTCCATAGCCTGTGGTGCTTCCACAATGTCTAGCCTGCTAGGAATCATTCAATTCTTAGAACAAGTCACTGTTTCCCAAAGGCAACTTTGCAAAAGTTAAACCAACACATTTCCTCACAGGCAGCCAAAGAATTGAGAGGGTTCACTGAGAACCACAAAAACCTGGTCCCTTGAGCTACCTGTGCTTGCACATGGTGTAGAGTGAACTAATTCTTCCATTTTTGATTTTTGAGAATGAATCAAACAACGAAGTCATTGGATTAGAATGTGCTCCTGCTAAAAATAACCAGGACTCTCAAAGGTTAAGAAAGTGTCATCTACAAATCACAGGATCGGAAATGTCGCCTCCAGAAAAGACTATTTCCAAATGATCAATCATTAAGATTCTTCTAGCCCTGCCTGTCAGTCAGCAGGAATGGAGCACTGGCTCTCATGGCCTCCCTGCCCAAGACACAAGGAATTCAACATACACCTGCACAACAGCAAACAGTGAAAGAATCATCATTCAGAAATCCAGTGGAACAGATGAGGCACCCTGGCTGATTCAGAAAACCCTGAATAACTGAGAAGAGCTGGTCTCCAGGCCCTTGTCCTCATTTCTTCCCTTTGGGATACAGTTAGTAGGAACAACTGCTAGGGTAAGGGCGGGAATGATGTCATGCTCCTTCCTAGTGGAAACGGGTTTTAATCAAAGACAGGTGTCCTACATCTGTCACTAAGTAATGAAGATGACATAAATACAGTTTTTAAAACCAGTTTCATTTGTACTCAAAACTGTAGAACCCACTGCAGCCTCTGCTCTACCCAAGGCAACATACAAGCTCAAATTAACACCAGAAGTGGGTGGGGTCTCCAAAAATTTAAGACATTTTCAGCAATGCCAGCAATAACAGATTTAATTCCCATAGCCTATGTCCCCACACATGCCCAGTATTGGGAATACTTCATGTCTCCTTTGCATCAAAGTCTTTGTAGTTCCATCAGCTTCTAGAGTGATTCCTAATCACTGATATGGGAGTCCCAACAAACTGGACCCACCACAGGCTCCCAGAAACCCAGCCACCACCGTCTTGTGAGAATTCCCTGACGAGTGACAGATATCCACCCACAGGGTCCTGTGTTGTCTCTGATCAACGAACAGCCCAGGCTTACTCCTGAACCACACAGCGGAAAGCCAAAGACCATTCAAGCACACAGAAAATGCCTGTGCTGGCCTTCGCTGAGTTTACAAAGTGTCAGTAAATTACTTCAAGCTGAAAATCAATCTGTTGTCTTCATAAATTCAGAAAAACTCCCTAACACAATTGTTTATCAACCTCTTGGTGTATGTGTTCTCTCACAAATGAAGGCTAACAACATACAAGATAAATTCAACCAGATGTGTAACTTGGTCTCCAAAAATGAGATGTCATAGGAGACATTCATCAGCCCTCACAACCTTACCTCCTCACAGTCTCCTTCCCATGCTCTGCGCTGGGCTATCCCGCCAGGACTGCTTTGCTGGAAGAAAATCAGTGAGTTCTCATATGTAAAATTGTCCTTCTTTGTTCTCAACCCCTTAACTTTCAAGGACTGCGGAAATTATTGTTTGGGTTCTTTGGTGTTATATTATAGGAGTCTATCATTTTTCTCTTGTACACCCCCAAAAATGTTTAAACCTCTCAGTGGCTCCAGACAAATCACTTTTGATCACTTGAAATAAATTAGGTAAAACCCAAGGCACACAGACCTCATCTGCTTTCTAAGTGATGGGAATTAGGTTAGACCACAGGGAAACTCCAAGACTCATAAACGTGACTTGGCCACTCGCAGGCAGGAAAGTGCCTTTTTTTTTTCTTTGTTAAAATTTATCCATTTATTTTAAGTCAGACTACCAGAGAGAGAGTAAGAAGCAGGGAGAAGCAGAGAAAGAGAGAGGTCTTTGATCCATTAGTTCAGTCCCCAGAGGGTCTCAACAGCCAGGCTGGACCAGGCCAAACCCAGGAGCTCCATCCAGATCTCCCAGGTGAGTGCAGAGCTCACTTCCATGGGCCATCTTTCACATCTTTCCCAGGTGCATTAGCAGGGGCTGGCTCAGAAATGCAGCAGCCAGTAGTCAACCCAGCATCACAGGCAGTAGCTTAACCTGATATGTCACAATGCTCAGAAACTGAGCTTCCTCTTGGGGGTCCCAAGGAAACCATTGTCCTGAGCTAACTTAACCCATGATCCATGTTGACACTGAGATCAGATTATTCCAACCTTCTTTAAGAACACTGGTTTAGGGCCCAGCACAATAGCGTAGTAGTTAAAGTACTCTCCTTGCACGTGCCAGGATCCCATATGGTCACCAGAGCTGCCTGGGTCTCCTATACAGGTGCAGGGTCCTAAAGCTTTGGGCCATCCTCTATTGCCTTCCCAGACCACAGGCAGGGAGCTGGAGTGGAAGTGAAGCAGCCAGGACACGAACCAGCTCCCATATGGGATACCAGACCTTACAGGTGCAGGATTAGCCAATTGTACCATCATGCCAAGCCCATTAAAAATCCTTAAAAATAGTAATAAAAATTCAAAGACTCAACAAAATCAGAAACGAAAAAGGAGACACTACAAATGATACCACAGAAAGGATCCCTTAAGGAGTATCACACACAAAAGGGATGAATTTCTGGATACACACAATTAATTTATCAACATTAAACTACAAGGACACATAAACCTGAACAAATGGCAAGCAAGAAGATTGAATCAGTTGTGAAAATTCTCCAAATAAACAAAACTTCCCAGGAGCAGATAGCTTTACTGCTTAATTCTACCAAACTTTTTTTTCCCTATTTTTTAAAGATTTATTTATTTTTATTGGAAAGTCAGATATACAGAGGAGAGACAGAAAGGAAAGTCCTACGTCCAATGATTCATTCCCCAAGTGGTCTCAATGGCAGGTGCTGAGCCAATCCAAAGCCAGGAGCCAGGAGCTTCTTCAAGGTCTCCCACATGGATGCAGGTTCCTAAGGCTGGGCCATCCTCGACTATATTCCTAGGCCATAGGAAGGGAGCTAGATAGAAAGTGAAGCAGTCAGAACTAGAACTGGTGCCCATATGGAATCCTGGCACATGCAAGGCAAGGATTTTAGCCGCTAAGCTATCGCACCAGGCCCATTCCTATTTGTTTTAATTTTTAGTTTTTAATGTTGTTTACATATTGAAAGGGATGTATACCCATGTATTCCATTAGGTAGGATGGGGAGGATTGAGATATGGAGGAGGGTAGATGGAATAATGTTTCAGTTCTTTTTTTTTTCCCTTTCTTTTTTTCTCCTGTGACCGGAGAGGGGTAAGAGGGGAGGGGGCTGCTCCTCACTGTCAAGCTACATCAGCACCTAGGGGTGGGACAATCATTCAATGACTCCTTAGAGACTCTGATGTGAGGAAGAATGTTCCAAAGGTATCACTTGAGTGGTTTTGACAATTTGAGGATGTTGCCTGCTTTGTTGCCCCAGGATTGAGAAAATCTTTCCAGGGTCTGTTGGCTGACTAAGTCCACCTTAGTGCATGCACAGACCCAGACATTTGCTGTAAAACTTGGCCAGAAGAATTGTCCGGTCTTTTCTACTTTCCATCCTCTGATGAGGCACTCAATATTCTCCAGTAACCTAGATGAACCTGGCTGCCATGCCCTCTGTGCGCATCTGGGCACACTTTCTACTGCACAGACATCAGCACAGTCCCAACTAAGGAGGCCCAGTCCCAACACGTGCGCTCTAAGGTTGGACCACATTTATCGTGATTTTCCCTGTGACTGGGGTCCAGTTATCCAGTTGGGGAGACCCCTCCAAAGAAACCTCACCAGGGGTGACCTCAAACTTGATTATTGGGTGCACCAACCCAGGCAGGGTCAGATTTGGTCCATCAACCACACTAGCCATTACACTTACCAGCTTACTGGTCAATTCTACTCCTATCCCCATCTCTCATGCAAACTTATGGGTGCTGTGGCCTAGACCAGCCCAGCGCACCACAGGTCTGATTCTCAAACACACCAGCAGACACTGCAGCCTGGTCAGGGCTCCAAATAACGCCCATCAGGCTTACCCTCAGCCATGGTTTTTGCATGTACCGGCTTGTGCTGCAGCCTTACTTGGTCCATCTCATATTTTATCTGGCTCTCATGCACACCCATGAGTGTTCAGCCCAAATCACATGTATGCTGGCAGGTTCTGCTGCCCAGTTCACCCTGACTCACCCCAGCCCTGGCTCTGATGCTCACCAGCAGAAGCTGAAGCATCAGCAGAGTACCCACAGCTCCCCTACTAGATCCATTCCAAGCCCAGGGTCTTGCATTTGCCAGCAGGCATCACAGTCCAACCTAACATGACTTGCACCCAGTCCCAACACTTTCTAGCTGGTGCTGTGGCCTAGACCAGCTAGCCTGCATCCATTCTGGTTCTCTCAAGTGCCAAAGGATGTAACAGCCAAACTCAGCCTGGTCTTCCCCCAGACCCAGCCCACATACCAGCTGACAGGTACTGCATTCCTAGTCCCACGTTACATGCTCACCAATGGAAGCAGCATCCTGAAGTTTTTACACCAGGCCCCCTCCCACCGCTGAAGCTGTGACCCAGTCTGAGACAATCTCCTTCTAGTCTCAGCATTCGCCATTTGCCGGCAGGTTCTGCAGCATGGCACAGCCTAGAATGCCCCAAACCCCAGCCCTCATGTGAACTGGTGGGTATTACTACCCAAACCTGGCTCTCATTGATGCTAGCATGCTCTGGATTGGTCCAGCCTTGCTCACCCCCAGACCCAGCCCACATATATGCCAACAGGTGATACAGTCCTGCCTGGCCTGGCTTTCCCCAGCCCCAGCTTTCACACTCACCAGTGTGAGCTGCAGCCTAGCAAGGAGTTCCCCAAGTTCCTCCACCAGACCTGCTTGCACAGGCCAGTGGGCGCTGCTACCCAGACTGACAGGGCTCGCCCTCAGTCCTGGCACTCAACAGTGGGTACTGTTGCTTCGTCTGACTGTCCCACACCTATTCCTGCTCTCACTGGCAGATGCCACAGCCTAGCTCAGTCTATCCCACCCCCCAATCCAGCTCTCATGTGACCCAGCAGGTGTCATGGCCTAGCCCAGCCAGTCCCACAGCAATTTTGGCTCTCACAAGTGCAAGCAGATGCCAGGGCCTATTCCAGTCTGATACACCCAACAGACCCAACCCATGCATATGTCAATGGATGCTGCAACCTTGCCCAGCACAGTCTGTCTCCAGCCCCAGTTCTTATGCTCACGATTGGGAGCTGCAGCCAAGCAGGAGAGTCCCTAAATTTCCCCTACTAGTCCCATTTCCAGCCAGGATCTTGCATGTGCCAGCAGATACTTCAACCCAGCCCTGCTGGCTAGCCTCAATCTCAGTTCTCACTGGCAAGTGCTGCAACCTAGCCCTGCCAAGCATAAACCACATCCTATCCTGGCTCTTACATATGCCAGTAGGCGTTACAACCCAACCCAGTCTGGTCTGCCCCCAGACCCAGCCCATACACATGCTGACAAGTGCAGCAGCCTGGCCTGGCCCACCCCCAGCTCCCATGCTCCCCAGCAGGAGCTGCAGCATGGCAGGAGAAATATCCAAGCTCTCCTACCAGACCTGCCCTCAGCCCCAAATGTCACACATGCCGTTGGGTGCAGTAGCCCTGCTTGACATGATCTGCCCTCAGTCCTGGCCTTTGCATGGTCTGACAGATGCTACAGTCTGGCTTAGCCTGACTTCCTCCCAGCCCCAGCTCATGCAAACCCACAGGTGCTACAGTCCCACAGAGATGAGCCCACAAATCCCCTACAGAATATGCCCACAGATATGATTCTCTCACATTCTAGTGAGTGCTGCAGCCCAGCCTGGCATGGCCCACCCCATACCCTAACATAGGCAGATGCCGTGGGCTAGTCCAGCCATGCATGACCCCCATCTCCAGCTTTTGTGTGCACTGGCGGGTCACAGGTGTGCTACTCAGCCCAGCCCAGGTCTCCCATGTGCGTGGGTGCCTTGGCCTGACTCAGACATGTCTTCCGGTTTCCTCCCTCTAAACTACCCCATCTCAGTTCCCTTGCCTACCTGAGAGTGCAGTGGCCCTCTCTGTGGGCCTCCAGAAGTCACTATTCACCTGTCAAACATGTCCTCAGAAGCCCCTACTCCAACATGTCCCATTCCCTGGGCAATCGGCAGTTCTCCCACAACCCAAGGGCCAGAGTGGTATATCCTGTCTCAGTGTCCCTCAACTTTCCCACATACCTTTAAAAAATAGAATAGGCAACTATGCTGGCACACTGGTATAGTTAACATAGATTTGGCATTAACTAGGCCCAGGATGCCCTCCAGCTATTAGCTGCATTTCTCCCAGCAGTGTAACACTTGCCTGGGTACAAGACAAACTAGGCAGTTGACTACAGTTGGGATAATTCTACAAAAATTTTAAGAACCAATTCTTCTGAAACTATTCCAAAAAAGTGATAGGGAGGGAACTCTTGGTTTATCCGTTCCACCATCGTTATCTTAATTCCAGAAAGAGATGAGGACACAACAAAAAGACAAAACTACAGATATGAATTAAAAGATGTAAAAAATAATCAACAAATGTATAGTATTCCCTCCAAATTATATAACAGTTTTGTAGATGCGCTTCTCAAAGCTATGATAAACACCTACACCTCACAGCTATTCTACAGGTAAGGGATTGTATTTCCTAATATGTGCACCCTAAAACAGGATGTGCGGTCGGCTGAGCTGCAACCAAAAGGGGGCAGACCGGGCAGGGCCGAGCAAACATTAACTCACAAGGAAGAACAGAAATCAGGATGGAGCACAAATCATGCTGAGCTAGGCTCTTACACCGACTAGTCTGCAAGAGCCAGGGATACTGGGACACTGCATCGACGGCAAAAGCCTAGACAGGTGAGGGGCTGTGCCAAGCTGAGTCAGAACAACCACTAGCATGCACACGATCTATGGCTGGGAACGGGCCCAACTGGGGAGCTAAGGAGACAACCTAGCTGGGTTGAGATTCCCACTGAGGAGTGCAGGGGCTGGAGTAACAACTGCGTTCTGATCAGGATACAGTTGTAGTCTCACTTAGCACAAGTGTGGACTGGAACTGGATGCACCAGGCCGGGCTAGACTCCAACACCATCTGGTGCTCTGGAGTTCCAGGGTAGATGTGGGATGAACTAGACCAGGTCTCAGCCCATATCAAACCATGTGTGAGCTGCATGTGTGGGTATGGACGAGCCTTGGCTAGGCTGAAACATCCAACAGTAAGAACTGGAATAGGTTGAGGGCCAGTCAGGAAATGCCACTGTTCCTGCTAGGACAGGAGGTGGACTAAGTAGGGCTGGCTCATGGACCCACTGGTATGTGCAAGATCTGGCAATGGGAGAGGTTCTGATGGAGGAGTCTGGACAATTCCCCTGGCAGGACACAGTCCCTGCAGGTAAGTGCAAGAACCATAATAGGGAGCAGCCCAGACCAGGCCAGGGAAAGGTACCCACTGGCATACACTTGGCACAGGTGGGGGCAGATCAGGGTGAACCAGTTCACATCACCCACTGGTGAATCTAGGCACCAGAACAGAGTGTGGGTCGGGCCAGGTTCAGTCATGACAAAAATCAGTGCACATTATGGAATGCCAACGTGAGGTGACCCATACCAGATGTGGCTGCAGCACCCAAACAGCACACCTGAGAACCAGGGAGGAAGGGGGCAAAGCCAGCAGGAGGAATGTGGGCTCCCCTGCTGGACAGCCACTCCCACTGGAAAGTGTGAGCTGGGATGGGGGTAGACCAGACTGGGCAGGGTTACAACACCTGTGGGCTCATGTGAGCTGGATCAGGGAAAAGTTAGACTGGGCTGATGGTTCCTACTGGTGCAAGCAAAAATTAGAGTGGGTGAGAGTTGGTTGGGCTTTGCCGCAACATCAGCTGGCAGGGGCTGGCACTGGGAGCTAACTGTGTCAAGTTAAACAGAACCACCTGGAGAGTACATGATCCGGGAGTGGCCTGGGAGGGAAATACTGAGCTCCTCCCTCTTGGATTACCACTCCCACTGGAAAGCACAGAAACCAGGACTGGGTCAGGGTGGCTAGACAGAAAGGCATCCAACAGCATGTGTGTGGGCTGGATGGTGGAGCTGGTTAGGTTGAATTCCAGAGTCCAGCTCCAGTTGAGTTTGGAATGAGCGTGGATGAGACATAAAGAGGAAAGAAATGGACCACTACGGTTTCATGATCATAATGGACAATGCAGGAAAGCTGTCCACTTTATCTATACAGAAACAGTCAAACTCTGGCTCAGACTTTTTACATCATGGTCAAGTGGGTGTTTCTAAGGATAATTCTGCCATTTGTTTTACCTAAAAACAACAGAAGAACTTAATCTAGTATCACAAAGAAAAGGAGAATCTAAAGATCAAGGAAAGAATGAAACCCTAAATACAGGTCCCTTGATTAGCATAAGGGGAGAAATGTATCACAAAGAAAAGGAGAAACTAAAGATCAAGGAAAGAATGAAAACCTAAATATAGGTCCCTTGATTAGCATAAGGTCAATGGGGACAGCCAACACAGTATGAGTAATAGAAGGCCCTTTTGCAAGTCGTTATTATTGACATTAACCTCCAAGCTCACAATGAGTAAAAAAGCCAACTCCACAGTAGCAAACAATGCCTGAATGGATTAGAATTCTTCTGCAGGGTGGTCCAGTGTCCATGCAAAGGAAAGTGGAGCTGCATTCAGGTGGCTGTAGAGACATCTGCTGTGCCCTGCCATACAGTGGGAAGTTCCTTGCGACCCTGCCTACAATGGAACAATAGTCTTCACACCTTTGTGTCCCCCACATCCACTACACAGACCCCAACAGTTGAACTAGGCTTCAATGCTCATAGACATGTATGAGAGCTGAATGGGATGTGGGAAAGACTGGACGAGTCTGTGGTACATACTGGCAAGCACAGGAACCAGGGCAGGAGGCACACCTGGTGGGGGTTATTGCGGGTCACTCCAACTAGGCTACAGCTCCCACTGGTTTATATGAGGGCCGAGTGTGTGCTGGGCAGAATCAGGCTGGACTGCAACACCCATTGGTTCTAGTGGAAGACAGGGCTGGAAACAGAACCGACCCAGCAATTGCAAACACCAGCTGATTGGGGTGATGGACTGTACCAGGCCTTGTACTTACAAGTACATGCAAGAATCTGGTCTCAGATCACCTCAGACAAAGTTTCTTTTGGGATCTCCCCAATCGAACTGCTGATCTCACAATCCATGATCTGCCATGGAGTGCAAGTGCCAGAGCCAAGCCTCCTCAGAGGCTCAGACAGAGCAGTGGAGAGCATAACCAGCTGCATATAGAGGACATGGCAGTCTATCAGAACCTGCAGAGGATACCTGGCATCACAACAGAGAACAGAACAAATCAATCAACTACCCCAGCCATATGTTGGCAATGAAAAACTGGGCAAATGGAGACTCTAAGGTGGACTATGTCAATCAGTGGATTCCTCAGCAACCTTATCGTGCATGGAATGGCAAGACTGGCAACAATTCATAACTGTTGAACTATCAAAACCACTTGAGCAAGACCCTTGGAGCATGTCCCACATCAGGGACCTGGGGTGGGTGGCAGACTGGGTGGGGCTTCTCCCTTTATCTCCCCCTTTACCACAGATACCTAACAAAAACAATGTGGAAATAGTAGTCTTACCCACTTTCCTGTAGCCCTTGAACCTTTTTGCCCTAATTAACTATATAAAGATTGTCAAAAATAAAGAAAACAACAACAACAAAAAAAAATGACTGCTGCTGCCCTAGGAAAGCGGTGAGGCAAAGATGAGTAAAAACACCTCAAAACTTTCTGTTCACATTTAAAAAGAATTGCTTACTTTTTTCTTTTTTCCTTTTATTATTACTTATGATACATTTCCATTGGCCCTGGGATTTCCCTTACCACCTCCTCTAGTCCCTCTCCCCAAATGGTTTCCCCTATATCACTACAATAGTGTAGCTCTTCATAAACAGTCATAAGTCCATCATTGCGGGCATGGACAATGGCAGAGAGTTGAACATCCTATTGTCAAGATATATTTCACAGTTTCATTGGGAGTCCATGCTTGGTCTGGAAGCAGAGATGCATGCTGCATTGTATCCTCACATCTGGATGCGAAAGTCTCTATTACACAGTTACTATACAACTCCTCCAATGAAAAGCCACAAAACAAAATCAACAACAGGAAGAAAAATAGAAATTTCCCATACCATGAAGTTAAATAACATGCTACTGAATCACTAATGTGTCACTGAAGAAATAAAAAAGAAAATCAAGAACCTTCTTGAAGAAAACGATGCTACTGTATGACCTATGAGTCAGTGAAGAATTTAATATCGGGGAGAAAAAGTGTTTTGAAGAAATGAAAGCAAAAGCAGAAACATCTGAATCCATTGGTATATAGTTTCCACTGTTCTTTGTTGGTGAGATGTGTCTCCTGTAGGCAATAGATAGATGGGTTTTGCTTTTTTTATCCTGCCCACTAATCATTAACATTTCATTGATTAGCTAAGCCATTTACACTCAGGGTTAATATGAATAGGTGGTGATTCCTTCTGTCATTTTAGCAATGGGTTGTTCATTGCTTGATTGAATCTTCTGTTGTCATTTTATTGATATGTTCTCCACATTTGCCTTTGGTTTGGGTAAGTGCTATTCCTTTTCTCTGTCAAAAGAAAGTATAATTCATAGGGCAGGTCTGCAAGAATTATATTCTTTGAGCTTACTGTGGAATAATTTTGTTTCATTTTCAAAGACAAAGGAAAGCTTTGTTGGTTGCATTATTCTGGGCAGACAATTTTTCCCCTTTAAAATCTGGAATATGTCACTCCACTCTCTTCTGGCCTGTATAATTTCCTCTGAGAGGTCAGCTATGTGTCTGATTGGACTCCTCTGTTACTTGATTTTTTTTTTTTTGCATGTATGTATTTCAGGGTCTTTTCCTTATGTTCAATTAAAGAAAGCTTGATGGGCCCGGGGGCATGGCCTAGTGGCTAAAGTCCTCACCTTGAACGCACCAGGATCCCATATGGGTGCCGGTTCTAATCCCGGCAGCTCCACTTCCCATCCAGCTCCCTGCCTGTGGCCTGGGAAAGCAGTCAAGGATGGCCCAAAGCTTTGGGACCCTGTACCTGTGTGGGAGGCCTGGAAGAAGTTCCTGGATCCTGGCTTAGGATCGGCATAGCATCAGCCATTGCACTCACTTGGGGAGTGAATCATTGGATGGAAGATCTTCCTCTCTGTCTCTCCTCCTCTCTGTATATCTGCCTTTCCAATAAATAAATAAAATCTTAAAAAAAAAAAAAAGAGAGAGAGAGAGCTTGATTATCATGTGTCATGGCAACGATCACTCCTAGTCAACCATGTTGGGAGTTTTGTGTCCCTCCTATCTGCTGTATCCCAAATCTCTCTCCATATTAGTGAAGTTTTCATTTAATATTTCATTGAATACATCTTTAAACCCAACTTCTCTTTCTGTGCCTTATGGGACTCCTATGACTCTTATGTTTGGCCTATTAATAGTGTCTCTTAATTACTCAATACTTATTTTTTTTAGCTTGACCCAACTCTCTTTCCAGCTTTTTGTTTGTTTCCCCACAGCGGCAAGAAATATCTTCCAATTCTGAGATTCTTTCTTCTGCCTCATTCATTCTATTATTGAGGCTTTCCACTGAATTTTCACTTTGTTCTATTGCATCCTTCATTCCCAATAATTTGGCTTGATTTTGTTTTAGTGCTGTTATTTCCTGTTATTACCACTTAAACTTCTGCATGCGCTTGTCATTGTTTCTAAGAAGCTTTATAACCAGTTTTTTAAATTCTTTACCCACCATTTCCTCGATGTATTCCTCAGTTAACTCTGAGGTTGGCAAAGGCTTTGCTCCTTTGTAGGGGAGTCTTCAGCAATATTCATTGTGCCTTTGTCTCTTCTTTTGCTCTCGGTCATTGCATTTCTGGTTATCAGATGTTTCTCATTAGGAAAGGTTTCTAAGCTGTGTCACCCATAGGTCTACAGTTCGATTTTACTTACTGTGGTTGGTACCTGGCTCTTTGTTTGCAGTCACTTGTGCCACTCCCTCCAGTAAGTTTCAGATCTGGGCTCTTATGTTAGACTTCTACCATGATCTACGTAACCCCAGCTCCTAGCTCACCATTCTCCACCTCCTGTGATTCTGTGATAGGCAGCACCATTGTCTGTATAACCTTTCTCCCACTCTCAGTTAGAGAGGATCCCAGAATTGGGGAGATACCAGATATTCTAAATATCTGGGTTGTTGGTGGTGCTGATCTTTCTGGAACCTGCTGGCCATTAGATGTGAGGGTAACCCACACCTGTTTTGGGTGGTACCCGAAGGATGCCAAAGTTAGTACTATTTTCCCTGTAGGAGTAGTGCAATGCACTGAGCTGGAAGTGAGTTTGCCCCAAGCTTAGTACTGCAACACTGTACAAAATGGTGCCTAATGTGGTACTGGTGAAGTTTTGGATCTTAAGGACATTAGGTCCTGGGGTTACAGGGCCTATTTTGAGTGGAATCTGTAGGATACCACACCAGTAGTGTTTTCACTGTGAGCCCAATGTAATGTACTGAGCCAGAAATGAGTTCACTCCCAGCTTATTGAATGTGCAGCTTCCCGTAGTCCTTCCAGTCCCACAGCCTTTGCCACTCTAGACAAAACGGTGCCCAATGTAGCACCGGTGGGGGTCTGGGCTGTGAAATCCACCCTGTTCTGCACTGCCTGCTTGGGATCTGCTTCTCTGTCTGCTCTTTGTTGAATCAAACAAATCAGCAGGAAGTGCAGTTCTGAGCTCCAGTGAACTCCCCTTCCCACCTGGCTGCCAGTAGAGCTTGGATCGCAGCCTGTTGACCACCACTGGGTTATCTGGTCACTGCAATACCACTCCGTTGTCTCTGCTGCTTCCCCATGTCCACAGGTCTCCAGGTACTCTCCTGTCAGAGTATCCTCTCCTAGTTCATGAAATCTGCAGACCCTTCCTCACCCTGGCTAGCAATTCTTCATCTATTTAAACATGCCCTTACTTTATTCCACCATCTTGACACTCTCCTCTTTACCTCTTTTGAAAGGCAATTGACAGGGGCAGAGGCAAGAATAGAGAGATCTTCAATACATTACTTCATTCCCAAAATGACGACAATGGCTAAAGCCTGACGAAGCCAAAGCCAGGGGTTCCATCCAGGTCTCCCACAAGGATGGCAATAACCTAAGCACTTGGACCATTCTCTGCTGCCTTCCCAGGTACATTAACATGGAGCTGGATTGGAAGTAAGACACCCAGGACTCAAACTGGTGCTCCAGTATCGAATGTCAGCCTCAGGCAGCAGTTTAACCCATTGTGCCCCAATGCTAACACCTATGATCATTTTTCTAGGACAGTTTTTCCCTTGATTGGACATTTGTTCGGCTGCTGTAGAGCTTTAACTATTTTCTACAGTTGATAAAGTTGGCTGAGAGCATTTTGGTGTTCTTTTACTGTTTCTGTGAAGGAGGATAAGTCAGAAAGGGTGGGGAACATCTGGCCTGCAGGTTGTGTGATACTCACGGGATCATTTGATCCAGTCCTACCAAAACAACTGCAGGAGAGATTCAAAGTTCAATAAATCTGCAGCAGGGGGAGGGTTGTTGTGGAGCAGGCAAAGTTGTGGACTGCAAAGCCAGCATCTCTTACAAGTTCAAATTCATGTCCCAGCTGCTCCATTTATGATCCAGCTCCCTTCCAATGCCTGGGGAAAACAGCAAAGGTTGGGTCATGTGTTTGGGCCCCTGTCACCGAAATGGGAGACGCTGACAAATTTCCTGGATCCCGGCTTTGGATTGACCTAGTCCCAGACACGTAACCACCTAGCAACTGAACCAGTGGATGAAAGGCTGACTCTCTCTCTCTCTCCCTCCCTCCTCTCTCTTTCCCTATTTTTCTCTTTCCCCAATCTCTCCTTTCTCTTTCTCTTTGTGTAACACTTCCAAATGAATAAATCTTAAATACATAAAGAAATCTATAGCAAATTAACTTCTTTTTTAAGATTTCTTTTTATTATGAAGGTAAATCAGATTTACAGAGAAGGAAATACAGAAAGAAAGATCTTCCATTCCCTGAGTCACTCATCAAGTGGCTGCAACAAACTAGAACTGAGCCGATCCAAAGCCAGGAGCCAGGAGCCTCTTCCAGGTCTCCCACATTGGCACAAGCTTTTTCTTTATTGCTTTCCCAGTCAGGGAACTAGATGGGAAGTGGAGTAGCCAGGACATGAACCAGTTCCTATATGGGATGCTGGTGCTTACAGGTGGAGGATTAGCCAATTGAACCATTGTGCCAGCCCTCAGCAAATTAACCTCTAAGTTCATAATTGCATACAGCCTACAAATGATATTAGAAATATCCAAAGCACCCTAGCAGAAAAAAAAATGTCCCCCAACCCAGGAAGCTTCTGAGTCCATTAATTTGCTAATACCACCCTTGCCTTCAGTTTGCTTCTTATTTGACTAATTGCAGTCACAGTTCCCCAGCTTCATTTGAAGTGTCATGACCTTTTGAAGCTAAGTGCAAGAATCTATAAAGTAACATAGATTTTAGTGTATTGGATAGTCCTAACCATAGTCCTCAGATGACCTCATCTTCAATGTTCTATGTCTCCACAAGCTTCCTATCATCCACATGAAATAAGAAAATACTGTTATCTGATTCTGTATTTTAAGCTTTAGAAGAACAGCCTGGTCAGCTACAGTGCTCACTCAGCCTCCTCTGGCCTGCCGTCTTCATGTTCTCACCAACATCGATCCCATAACCAGAACTCTGTACTGGAGCTGTTTGGGCTTTTAATGACTCATGAACGAAGGTTCCCAGGACATGCGGACTCCTCAGGGAGCAGTGAACAGATGTCTAAGAGTCATCCAGATGCCAGAAGTACTAAGTCAAAGCAGATCATCACTGAAAGCTCGTTAGCGACACGCGCTTATTTATTTCTCAAATTCTGCAACAATAAAAATGTTGCCTCCCCTTTGAGATGTTTTGCAGTGAAATTTTACAGTGAAAACAAGACCGTTTCTCAAAAAGAGGAAAGGCTTTGAAATCAAACAAACCAGTGTTCAAACACTGATGTCAGCACTTGCTGACTAGGAAAGTTGCTTAACATCTATAAAACTCAGCTTTCCCATCTGAAGAAAAGGAGAAAACTGCCTGCCTTTGGGAAACGATGCTTTGGCTCTTAAGTTTTAATGTTATACAGACAGGGTCTGGGCCATGACTGTGAGCAGTAGGCCTTGGTGGGGGCCCCAAGGACCCCAATTCCCCAGCACCAGGATTCAAACAGATCTCTTATTGACATGGGAAAAATCAGAACAGGGCCACTACTTGGGACACCAGTGACCCATACTGGAGTTCCACTACAAGTCCTGGCCACTCTGCTTTCAATGCAGCTCCCTGATGATGTACTGGGAAAGCAGCTGGTGACGGTTTGGGCACTTGGTTCCCTCTACCCATGTGGGAGATCCAAACAGAGCTCCTGGCTCCCAACCCCCTGTGTGGCCCAGCCCCAGATGTTGTTGCCACTTGGGAGAGAACCAATGAATGAAAGAGGTGTGTGTTTGTGTGTGCCTGAGTGAGTGAAAGAGAGAGACTGAGACTCCTACATCTCTCAGACAAATAAATCTTTTTTTACAATGAGAGAAATAATCATTGAAGCCAGAGCATGAAATTGGTCAATGACAAGTTCAGAAAATCATTGTCCAAGAACATGAAGAATGACCCCAGAATTTCATAAGCAGCTATGAAAAATGTAAGGAAGAACTAGGATTCCTAACTTGTATGCACAGAAATATTAAAAAAAAAAATCCTGAATCTCTATGCCTTATTCCTAGCTCCAGACCATATAGCTTGAAAATTCTTGGGTTATACAAAGGAACAGAAAAGCACCCTATCCCAAACTTCCAAAATGATACTCTTTGAAAGCAGTTGATCATGGGGGGAGGGGTATGGGAGGGGTGGGGGGAATCCCCAGCGCCTATGAAACTGTACTACACAATACAATGTAAGCAACAATAATAAAAAAAAAAAAAAAAAAAAAAAAAGAAAGCAGTTGATCATAAATTTTGCTGTAACAAGCAACTTAGCATTCAGATAGCCACAAAAATGAAACCAACTGGAAACTCAACTCAGCCCACAAACTACAAGAAAAGAGGCTGTAAGTAGAGGCCACGCATGGCAAAAAGTCACTCAAGTTCTTGGGCTCTTTACAGCATAGGTAATCAAACTATCTGTGCTCATCACCCAACAGGTTTAGGGAACTAAATCACTTGTACTTGTGGCCACTTACAGTGTGATCCTCTTGGGGATGATCAGACACCTCGAACTCAGAGCAAACCCAGAAATCAGATCCAATAGTTCCTAGGGATAACAAAGTAGTGGTTCACAGGAAATCAGAACAAAATCCAACAGCACCCAAAGCCAGAAGTCCTGTGGGAAGTAGACAGGCAAACCTTTCCTACTGTATGAAGGAATTTTGTTTGGTGGCTGCCAAGAAGGGGAGGCAAACACAGCAAGACAGGGGAGCATATGGGCTTAAGAACTGTTGGAAGCCAACAGCACAGGATGAGCACAGGGCACTCAGTCCCTTTCTCTGGGCACTCTCCTGTGCAGAAGGGGTGGGTGGGGAGCAGTGTTCCAAACAACCTATAGAGTCATAGATGCACAGGTGCAGAACAAATAGTCTTGAGACATTGCATTAAACCACTGCCTATAACAGCATCCCATACAAATGCCGGTGTGAGTCCTGGCTGCCCCAGAAAACAGAATTAAAAGATATGTTTATTTCAGTTCAAAGAAAAAAAAAACATGAAACCCATGCACAGTTTTTTTACAATACTCATTTCATAAGAACTGTTTGAAGACCTCTGTGTGTACAGTTTTCAGATTTTTACAGCAAAAGAAGCCTATCTTTTTCATTCTGTGTGAAGGCAAAAAGACAGCTCATTTTGCAACAGCTGGGGACGAGGCCCCAGGTGGGGCCAGATCAAAGCCAACACCCAGTAACCCAATCCAAGTCTCCAACCTGGGTAGCAGAGCCCCAGGTACTTGAGCCTTCAGTGCTGCCTGCTAGCGTCTGCATTAGCAGGAAGCAGAATCCTAAGCCAGAGCCAGGTATGGCATACAGATATTCTGAATGAGGGTGCGAAAATCTGAATCAACATCCAAAACTGCCAGGCCAAGTGCCTGTCTCTCAATTTATCTTTTCATTCTCCTTCACATGAGTTGTTTGAACCTGCTGATATTCAAGGCTCCCCTTGATTACTGGGATCATCTATAGACGTGGGGAGACGAAGTCTCCAGAAAAATTAAGACTGCCAGACACCAAGGAGGCTGCACACAATGCTGTGTCCTGGTGGTGCACCTGTAGCAGGAACTCAGTGTGGGCCCCGCAGTAGGTACTATGTATGCATGGGATATGCATGAGTGTGCTGCATGCGCACAGTTGGCCACACCTCCAGGGTGTGAGGATCTTCCCTCTTTTGTAGGAAAAATTATCTCTAAAAATAATTTTAGGTCCTGGTGCGACAGCATAGCTATTCAAGTCCTCACCTTGAACGTGCCAGGATCCCATATGGGTGACGGTTCTAATCCCAGCAGCTCCACTTCCCATCCAGCTCCCTGCTTGTGGCCTGGGAAAGCAGTCAAGGAACGCCCAAAGCCTTGGGAACCTGCACCTGCCTGGGAGACCCATTAGAGCTCCTGACTCCTGGTTTCAGATTGGCTCAGCTCCAGCCATTGCAGCCACTTGGGGAGTAAATCAGCAGATGGAAGATCTTCCTCTCTGTCTCTCCTCCTCTCTGTATATCTGCCTTTCCAGTAAAAATAAATAAATCTTTTAAAAAATAGTAATAATTACTGTAAGTTCAAAGTAGAATGTCAGCCATAATACCAGCTCCCTTTTCCGACCACCAATTAAGTTCTAAACTCACTTCAAATTTAATTTTGAAGATATTTAATGCAACCTTTGAGTAAATTGCTTCTATTTCATCACAAGTCAAAAGTACTATAGTAATTGTATCTACCTCTTACAAGTGCATCATGGGAACACACAGACTTAGTAACTATATGGTCTAGAGAAAGCACTCATTAATCGATCCAGCATTGTTGCACAACAGGTAAAATCTCCACCCACAACACCAGCATCCAATTTGAGTGCTGGTTCTTCAAGTCCTGGTTACTCCACTTGCAATCCACCTGTCTGCTAATGTACCTGGGAAAGCAGCAGAAAATGGTCCATGTACTTGAACCCCTGCCACTCACATGAGAGGTCCAGATGTAATTCCAGGCTGGCTGTAGCCTGGTGCAGTGCAGGCCATTGCAATCACCTGGGGAGTGTCCCAGTGGATGAAAGATTCTCTCTCTCTCTCTCTCTCTCTCTCTGTCTGTCTACCTATGTAGCATTGCTTTGCAAAAAAAAATATATAAGAAGCGAAAGCACTCATTGAATGCTAGATCATGAGGACAGAGATGATCATCACTACCATCAGCATCATTTTAAGTGTGGCCTTGTGGGTGCTTTTCTACAGGGAACATGAACTGTCCTTCTCCTAATGATTGGTTAAGGACTCAAACATGACTCCCAGGTGCAAGCGGGCCTTGGGGATCCTTGGCTATGTTGCAGGGCCTCATCCTTGACAGCCAAACTGTCCTGGTTTCCCAGATATAATATTTCATATTGCCAGGGAAGACTAACCCAAAGTTACCCAGCCTTGCTCTGGGGTCTAGAGCACTTGTGATGCAGGCTCACCACGAGGAGGCCAGTGCCATCCTCCCCCAGACGCCACATTAAGGACACATGCAGCAGAGCTGTGTAGTTGCAGCTGACTCAGAGCTGTGCCCAGGCTTCCAAGATCCCATGTTCCCAAGCAACAACACACGATTGCACTCAGCATCACATCACCCATTAGAGATGAGACCATCCCATCACTCACCCCCAGCAGCCCATCAGGTTCCAGCTGCACTGGGATGAGTCACAGGCATGAGAACATCTGTAGACTCTCAGATGTGGTTTCCTATCTAGGGACTTCCTGGCTATTCCGCAGAGCTGACTGACCACACCCAAGGCAGAGCAAGGCAGATGTGGAGAGGGACATTGAAGTTCATACAGATAGCTGGGACAGTCCTCAAAGTGTCTGAAGAACTAAATGGCCAGGACTGGATGAGACAGGCAGGTGGGCTGTTGAACACAGCGAGCTCACCTCTCCGAACCAGGCTGCCTGGGTTGCAATCATGGCTCTCTGGGCCCTGATGTTCTCTGGCTTGTAAAGCAGGGAGAATAATTTCACCCACATCATAAGGCTATGCTAAAAATTAAATGAAATCCACAGAGGGAGCCCATGCTGTGGCATAGCACGTAAAGCAGCCACCTATGACTCCAGTATGGGTGCCGACTCATGTCCCAGGTCCTCCACTTCCAATCTAGTTTCTTGCTATGTCCTGGGAAAGAAATTGGATGGCTCAAGCCCTTGAGCCCCTGCCCCAATGTGGGAGACCTGAAAGAAGCTCTTGGCTCCTGGCTTCAGAATGGCTCAATTCTGATTTTTGTGGCCATTTGGGGAGTGAACCAATGTATGGAAAATCTCTCTTCCCTCTCTCTCTGTCTCTCCTTCTGTCTGAAAGATCTGCCTTTCAATAAAAATAACTTTAAAAAAAAGAAATCTACAGAGGCCTCCATAGTATGGAAAAGAACGTGATTATACCTTTGTACAGCCCACAAACACCTACGTCAAAGAAATAATGAGGGACCAGTGGATTCAGGGGTGCTCCTCATGTGGATAGTGCATAGTTACCCACACTGCCCATATGGGGTAACCCTTCAAACACACCCACCTTACCCCATCACTCTCTATAGACTCCATTTTATCAGAGCACTAATCAACCAAACTCCACAGTGGAGTAATTCATTTTCTGCCTCATCCATTAGACAGTAAGAGCCAAGGAGAAAAGAGGCCTTGTCTTTCTTGCTCTCCAATGCCCAGAACAGCTTCTGGTGTGTGGTGCATGTTCAATGAACACATCAAAGAAAGGGAGGAGGGGAGAGGGAGAGAAAGAGAGGGAGAAGGAGAGGAGGTAAGGAGTGGGCCAGGAAAGAGCACAAAGCTCCAGCTGGGACCCTCCCAGCTCATCCCTCCCACGGTAGACATCACATGACTCACAGAGGCAGCCCATCCCTCATGGGGCAGCCCCTGCAGACACGTGTCAGTAGGCACCCAGGAAGAGCCCTAGTGCCATTTTTATTCAATTAAAGAGGCTCTATTTAAAATGGAGCTAGCCTCAAAGCAATCATTCCAACATTACAAAGACAGTGGAGTATTTTCCTTCAATTTTTCCTAGCCTACTTTCTTAAAGAAATATGCATTTTAGCCACTGACTTTGGTCTCTTTTATGACTCTTGTATACACAATTTTAACGATCACCTTGCTGGATCGAAAGTACTGTCTTTGGAGGGGGAAGGAGGATTCTCACCACGTGGAAGCCAGTGCAAGCCTCCCCAGACGCCACATTCTAGACACAAGCTTTTATACTAGCTGTCCCCCAGAAGGGATCATTCTCTTTCCTGCTGCTGTTGGTCCTCAGTCTGAACTCCACTAAACTACATATTTTTATGCCTTTTACAGCAAGTCCTCCAGATTGGGTCATGCAGTATTCTATGCTTTGAACACCCAATTATGCCCTCCTGGCCCATCAGAATTATATTCTGTCCTCTAGCTGTGCCTTCATTAAGAAGAAAAGAAAACTGAACTAGCTTTGAGGTTGCTGTTAA
The DNA here is from genome assembly GCF_017591425.1 of Ochotona curzoniae. Taxonomy (NCBI): domain Eukaryota; kingdom Metazoa; phylum Chordata; class Mammalia; order Lagomorpha; family Ochotonidae; genus Ochotona; species Ochotona curzoniae. Next base: position 8,123,024 of record NW_024465419.1, read on the forward strand.
TATCCTTAGGGAATTAAAGGGATAATATTAACTAAGCAAAGCTATTCTCTTATGTGTTATAAAGAAATGAAAAGATACTGAACATGGAGGGAAATCTGGAATGAGAGGCCCACCCTTAAAAATTGAGAGCACAGGGGCCCACATGAAGAATACACACAGTTGCTGTATCTGCCCTGCTGCTGGCCAAGCCCAGAGACCCTCAGCCTGAAATCCCTACCAAGGAGGCAATTGCAAGCAAGATGCTACACTGGCAGGACCACAAAGGACCTACAAGCTACCAGGCCAACTTGTTCACATCAGAGGCAGAGGTGGGAAACGGAGGGTGGTGTGGCTGGACTGTCAGAAAGTGCAGCTGGGGAGAGGTGGACCAGTTTCAATTGCACAAACCATTCAGTACTCTAGTCTGTGTCCCTTGGTCTCCCAGGGTCCACACAAACAGGCTCCCACCATCACCCAGGGTCTGTTTTACGCTCTCCTGCCAGCAACACACTCCCTGCCCCACTCCTCCAGCCAGGTCTCAGAGTTATCCCAGGTCCTTTCTGCTACCCTAGGTTGGTTCAGTTTCTGATGACAAGTGGGAAAGTTCTCTCTGAGATCAAGGAAGTAGACCTGCTACAAATCGAAGCACACCTGATGTGCTGGTCCCATTGTTTGGGAATCCCCACTGGGTGCACTTCTCTGTGGTCACTGTCTTCTGCCCAACACATGCCAGTGTCAAACCCATCCCCAGAGACCCTGAAGGTCCTGTGAACAGGAAGATCTGTCCTGCAGAGGATGGCTGTCTCCTGCCCACTCTGCTGGCTGGCCCACAAAGGGCTGCTCAAGGTTCTTGGTCACAGGGCTGGCATTGTAAAGTCACCAGCTTATGGCTTCAGCTTTGCCCAACTCCAGCCATTGCAGTCATTTGGGGAGTGAACTAGGGGATAGAAGATCTTTTTCACTCTGTCTGTCTGTCACTCTCTGGCTTTCCAATAAATACAAAGATCTTAAAACACACACAAGACATGTTGCTACAGACAGACCATCCTTCTTGTTACAATTGCTGGTTCATCACTCTGGGTTGGTATAAGGTAGTGGTTCCTCATTCCTGGGTACATGTGGAAAATTATGAGTGGTTCCCCGTTTGTTTCTCTCCTTCCCCCAGAAACAACTAGAAGAAACAGCAAATTTGGGGCCCGGGGGAGTGGCCTAGCGATTCAAGTCCTCACCTTGAATGCGCCCAGGATCCCATATGGGCGCCAGTTCTAATCCCAGCAGCTCCACTTCCCATCCAGCTCCCTGCTTGTGGCCTGGGAAAGCAGTTAAGGACAGCCCAAAGCCTTGGGACCCTGCACCCTGTGGGAGGCCTGGAAGAAGTTCCTGGATCCTGGTTTCAGATCGGCATAGCATCAGCCATTGCACTCACTTGGGGAGTGAATCATTGGACGGGAGATCTTTCTCACTGTCTCTCCTCTTCTCTGTATATCTACCTTTCCAATAAAAATAAATAAGTCTTAAAACAAAAAAAGGAAAGAAATAGCAGATTTGGAAGAAATGAATACATCCAACTTTTCCTAAACCTCAATCCTTCCCATTCTGTTCCATCAAATAATCATTATAAAAAGTGAAATTCAACAGAATCAAGATGGCGGAATAGGGTAAGAGCACGTTTAAACGGACGGAGAAACATTTAATCAGGATAAAGCAGAGGACACATTCCAGAAAATAGGAAAGGAGAGAACAACAGCAGAGGGGTACCTGGAGACTGACAGACACAGGAAAGCAGCGGGCACAGCAGTGTGGTGTTGCAGTGACTGATACTCCAGCACGGCGATGTGAACTCCACCAGCAGCTGGAACTCCACCAGCAACCAGGTGGGAAGCGACTTTCACTGGGAGCTTGGGAGGTAAACCCAGATAAAGAACTGTCCGTCCTGCTGGTCCATTTGATTTGACCAGGAGCAGAGACAGAGCAGCAAATCTCAGCAGGCAGTGCGAGAACAGAGTGGATTTCATAGCCCAGTCAGCCCCCTAGAGCTGAATTGGGCACCATTTTGCGTAAGGAGGAATGGGCATGGGAAAGGATGGAGCATGCTCTGAGCTGGGAGTGAACTCATTTCTGACTCGGTGAACTGCATCGATGTGGCATTCTACAGGTTCCTCCCGGGGCAGATCTGGGTAGCCCTCGGATCTGACAGCCAGCAGATCAAGAACTATAGTGGTGGTACGTCAGGCTCCATTTTGCACACTGTGGCAATAGCTTTGGGACTGCAGGGGACAACAGTGAACTGCACATGTGCTGAGCTCGCGAGAACTCACTGAGGTCCCACAGGAAAATAATACCAACTGTGGCATCCTACAGGTCAAAATAGGTCCATGTGGCACCCAGATCTAATGTCCAACAGGTTCCGACAAGATCAGCACCACCAACAACCTAACTAGATAGGACACCTGGTGTCTCTCTAATCCTGGGACCTGCTGTAATGGGAAGGGGGAGAAAGGTTGCAGAAAATGGTGCAGCCTCAGCATGGTATCACAGGAGGTGGAGAGTGGTGAGCCAGGAGCTGGGGCTGTGGAGTCCACCATGGAAATCTGACATAAGAAGCCAGACCTGCACCTTGCTGGAGGTTGTGGCACAAGTGGCTGCAAGCAAAAGTTGTGTACCAACTGCAATAAGTAAAATTGCATTGTAGACCTGTGGGTGACACAGCTTAGAAACCTGCCCCAAGAAGAAGACTCTTGTAACCAGAAGGACAATGATCAAGAGCAAAAGAAGAGACAAAGGCACAATGGATATTACTGAAAATTACCCTGCAAAGGAGCAAAACCCTATGCCAACCTCAGAGTTAACTGAGGAAGACATCGAGAAAATGGGGGACACAGAATCCATAAGACTCATTTTAAAGATTCTGATAAAAAAAGAGAAGCTCATGCAAGAGTTCAAAGAATTTAAGGAAGCAATAAAGCAAATTAAGGCTAGTATATCAGAAATTAAGAACACGTAGAGCAAATTAAAGTACAGTGGAGAGTCCCCAAAATAGAATGAAGCAAGCAGAATAAAGAATCTCAGAATTGGAAGATATCTCCCATCACCAGGGGGAAGCAAACAAAAAGCTGGAAGCAGAGCAGGATCAGGCCAAAAAAAGTATTCAAGAATTGAAAGACAATATTAAGAGGTCAAAGATAAGAGTTCTGGGAGTCCTGGAAGGTGCAGAAAGAGAAGCTGAGTTTGCAAATGTATTTAATGAAATAATCAAGGAAAATTTCCCTAATCTGGAGAAAGAATTGGGAAATAAGATCCAGGAGGGGCACAGAACTCCCAACAGGCTTGATCAAAAGTGATCTTCACCAAGACACATGATCATCAAGCTCGCTTCAATTGAACATAAGGAAAAGATACTTAAATGTGCACGTTAAAAAATCAATTGACATATAAAGGAATGCCAATTAAGCTCACAGGAGATCTCTCACAGGAAACTCTACAGGCAAGAAGAGAATGGCATTGTAGATTTCTATTTTTCTTTATATCGTTGATTTTGTATCATGACTCTCCATTTCAGGGGATGTACATTAGCTGTGAAATGGAGACTAACATCCAGATGTGAGGATGCAGTATGGTATGCATTTCTGTTTTCAGACAAAGATGGACTTACAATGAAACTGTTTACTATATCTTGACAATTGGATTCTGGACTCTCTGCTATTGTCCATGCCCATAATGATGAATGTATGACTGAGTATGAAGAACTATATGTTAGTAATGATATAAAGGAACTGGGGGCGGGGGGAGGAACTGGGGAAGGGATAAGGGAATATGGAACTGTATCATAAAATGATAGCAATAATAATAAAATGTAAAAAAAATTTTTAATGAAATTCATATATTTTTTTAATTGCTGGCTCATCTTCTAAAGTGCTATGTTCTTAACTACAGTAATATCATTCCTTCGGGTATTAAATAAGCATTGAGCACTCACTTTAAACAATGTTCTAGCTCTGAAAAAGTATAATAGCAGCCAAGAGGGAAACATGACGACTCCTGTAAAGCACTGTGATGATCTGAATAGGTTCCCCCAATCTCATGGAAACTGTGGTAGCATCAGGAAGTTGGGTCTTTAAGAAGGGACTGAGCCACAACTGTGGAACTCTTGTGGATGGGATGGTGACCTTCCTCCTTCAAGGGAGTTGGTTTGGTCCCTTTTTACCCTTCCACCTTCCATCCTGTGATGACGCATCAACAAGGTACCATATCCAGCAGATAGCACTCACCAGCCTTAGAATGCCAAAGCCTGAGCTTGGACTAGTCAGCTTCTAAAACCTTCAACATAAATGTTTATGAATTATGCAATGTAAGGTATGTTGTTATAATGGCACAAACGAACATAAGACATACAATAAACGCAATAACCAAGTTAAGTCATCCAGTTTAGGAAAGAGTAGAAAATACTAAGGATAAAATGATGAGGCACATACGAATGGCCTGCTCAAGTCACAGACCCAAACCTAAGAGGTTAAAGGATAAAAGCCTTAGAAGAAACAATGACCCCAGTAAAAACACTAAAAACACAAATGCTAAAAATGATTGATAAATTGGACTTCATCAAAATTAACAAATTTTGTGCTCTAACAGATAGCATCGAGAAAGTGAAAAGAAAGGGAGACAATAGCTTCACATAATGTATTTGACACGGGGATGTTCTCAGAAAATATTTAAAAACACGTATAATAACAAAAATACAAATAAAGGAACCCTTGCTCATCCATAGCTTCACTCTCTGGGATTTCAACTATTCAAGTCAACCATGGTCAAAAATAATAATAGAAGATTATAGAAGTTCTCAGACACATCTCCGTGTTTCAACATTGCCCTGCCTTGCAACAGGTCTGAATACCACAGTGGTTCAACTTGCATTAGAACAGATATTCGAGCTGATCATACAATTAATAAATATTCATGATCTCCGGGTGAGAATAATCAATACTACTTGAGGATTTGCATGAGGCAGTGGGGCCCCCAGGCAATCACTGCTCTGAGAGTGTTCAAAGTAGTCAGCACATACCCTCACTCAGCATGCAGCCCAGCTATGCAGTCTTCATTTTATGAACACATTTAAAGTCAGGCCCATGCACAACCTTCTAATACCTTTTAGGGATTTGTGGAGGAAGTGGCCAGCTGACAGATATCCATAAAAAGGCACATAACATAACACACCAAAAATAACTTTCAGTCCAGCCTGGATGTATACTAACCATTTTAACTGAAAGGTATGTATGCATTAAGATGATATCAAGTGTAGTGTGTATTTAGTTTTTCTCCTTAACACACACTTTGCATGACATCCAAACACTAGAGATAACCTGCACTTCCACTCGCAACGTTATAGATTTCATCAACAACACTGAGAAAACTAACAAGAACCTCATGGTTACTGCACTGCCTTTTCATAGTGCTACCTTTAAAACTCAGAAACAAACACACTTGCACACCCACCCATATAACAAGCCCTCTGTATACACCAGCCAAAAGTCTTGGCTCCCCAAGAGAGCTTGATGTGGAACGCAATAGAGAAATACCCAGGAGACTCTATGAGGCTTTTGACAAGGCTAATATTGGACAGGGACAAAACAAGACTCCTGGCACCATCTCCTCTCAGCTCTTAAGTAAATGTGTCCCATTAAAAAGTGGCCTGTGAAAGACTTTCTTCTCCAATGTGTATAGAAGCTTATAAGAAGTGGAAGGGCTGCCAAGACATAGATGTGTTCAAGCACTCTTTACCCTCATTAAAAACATTCTCTGGCAACCAAAGACTTCAACTGGTCTTTATAGGGGAAGGTGGTATTTATGGCAGTGGAAACTGTAGCTTGCAGATACAGCGAAGGTCCTGCAGTACCCAGCATTGCACTCCACTGTTTTGAGAGCCATCTGCAGGTAGGACAGCCACCTAACAAGCCATGTTGAGCAAGTCCATGGACTCATTCATTCCAGTATTGTTCACACGCTGCAGCAGACATTAAGCTCCACGGATTAACAGGACATGGAATAAAAGAGAAAGGTGTATAAAGGTGTAGTATTACATGGCCAGGAGCCAGCTTGGGGGTGCAGGTGCTCCCTAGGCCAGGACATGAAGTTGGGACTCCACAATGGAAAAAGACCATGAGTTCCTGGGACATTCCCAGGAGACACAGAAGAGAGGATCTCATCATATTCCACAGCTAAGCAGACTCAGTCATGGCAAACAGATCCTGCGAAGGTGCTTGCAAGCCATGGACAGCAAGAGGAGGCCAGTAAAGCACTTTGATTTCACACAATCAATAATGCCAAGCCCTGATCACTTCACATTTTCTAGGCCAGCAAGTGCCATGCGTCAGGTTCCTAAGCCCAGAGGCATCTGATCTGAAGCAATGTTTCTTCAGAAACATTAAAACGTTATGAGCTTAATTTGGTTTTTTTGCTCCTTTACAGACACCCAGATAACTTCTGTGTTGGTTGCAAAAGTAATATACCACTCCTTCCTACATCACTGACCTTGTTATCTTCTGTCTTATTTAAGAAGCTGTCACTATGCAATCTACAGGCATATTTTTTTGCCCCCAGACAGACAGGGAAAAGAGTGGGAGTAATATAACTGAATCACATTTCCTGTGGCTATAAAAAATGTGTGGGTTGTTCTTTTGAACTGGAAATGGGAAAATCTTCTCACAGGCCATGTCAAAAAAAAAAACCGGCTTATAAACTGAATTGTAGAATTTAAACTTCTTTAAAGAATCATTCTAGTAACATTGCCTGTAATGAAGCCACTGACCCTGTCCATCATTCTTAGACCTCTAGGTCACTGGCATGACCAACTTTCACCCTGGCTTTATTGACACAGCAAAATGCCAGGGATTACAAAGAAAGAAAGAAAAAGCTGTCAGAGAAAGGGCCAACTATCTGAGTAGAAGACTGCATCTTAACAGAACTGTTCTTGATCTAAGTTTTGCATCACACACACACAATGGCCAGAAAAAAAAAAAAAAGAAACCCTTATTTAAAATATAACAATAACGCAAAACCTTCCCTGCATCACAACAGGGAGAAAAAGGAGAACAGAGACAATGAGCGCAACAACAACAGGTATCTACAGAAACCTAGACTGAGCTGATGGTGTCCTTGACCACAATGATACAGAGAGGGGAAGAAAGGGAAGCTGTGACTTGTTTCAAACAGCAAACACTATATTCAGCTGTTAGAGAGGACAGCCTGAAATGCAAAGACAATTCCAAGATTCTGGCCAAGACTGACAGATTTTCAGCAGTATCACTGACAGACTGGGAGAAGGGAAAAACACTTGCCATAGAGCATAGCAGGAGCAGGAAATTGACTGAGAGTTTTAAGACTTTCATCCTTTGTCATGGTTGCAGAATATATATTTAAGGAATTTTTAATGTAAAGGGCAGCACTGTGGCATAGCATGTTAAGCTGTCATCCATAGTGTTGGTATCCCATATGGGCACCAGTTTGAGAGCCCCAGCTGTTACACTTCCAGTCTAGCCCTCTGCTAAAATGCTTTAAAAAGCAGTGGAGCAATGCTCAGGTGCTTGGGCCCCTCCACATGGGAGATACAGATGAAGCTCATGGCGCCTGGCCTCTCTGTGAATCAGCCCTGGTCATTGTAGTCATTTGGGAAGTGGATAGAAAAGCTCGCTCTCTCTTTCTCTCTCTCTCTCATGCCCTCCCTGTCTCTCTCTCTCTCCCTCCTCCTCCTTCTCCCTCTCTCTCCATCCCTCTCTGTAACTCAGACCTTCAAATAAATAACTCTTTTTACAAAAAGAAAGAATTTAGACTATAGCAAGGCAAAAAAAAGTATGAAAAAAGAATTAAAGAGACACAGAAGTTGCAATGTGAGGAGCACATTCCTACCAAAATGGTGTACCAAAATGAGAAAAATGATGAAACTTTGAAGAAGTAACATATAAAACTCACTGACACAGATTTTCCAGATACTATGTCAACTATGAATCCATAGACCCAAAAATCATTCCATGTCCTGAAAAAAATGAATAAAAATATGTCATTTACAATGAAACTAGGGAACACTATAAGAGGGTGTAGCAAGAGACTATATACCTTAGTAACAACAGTTAAAATAAGTAAACACAAGCTTCTCAACAACAATGGAGATCAGGAGACAGATGAAGTGAGAACTGCAAAGTGTTCAAAGAAATTAAGTCAACCTAGAACCATTCATGCAGTCAAAAACAGAGTGAACTCAAAACCATTAAAAGGAGCGAATAATAACAAAATGGAAAACAAAATGTTAAAAAATAAAAACTGAGATCAGTTCCATTTAAAAGTTTATGTAAGAAAGATAAAAATTCTAGAACTGGGCAGCTTTCCAGGCAAAAGATGACTCAGGATCTGCATGTTGACCCCTTAATAACCAGTCAGTCAGGAAATGAGTTACAAAGATTACCTAGTAGGTCCAGTTTGACTTTTGCCTTTTTTGGGAGTGTAATTTGACAGCCTGCTGTCCTGGGTGATGGATTGGGTGAGGAGATAACTGTTCTGATTGGCTGCAGCTTGGTTGCTAGGTTACAAGAGTATACTCAGATTATAGCCTCCTTAGACATTAAGCTATGCTGTAGCTCACAATATACAGATGCCACTTTGGGCAAATTATCATTTAAGTGCGGTAACTGCTTTCGGCCACATTTACTTTGTCTCAACAAAAGTTACACAACAGAGACTCAACAAATTTACTGGTTTGTTCTTTTTTAAAGAAAATTTATTTTTATTGGAAAGGCAGATTTACAGAGAAGGAGAGACAGACAGAAAGATTTTAGGTCCACTGATTCACTCCCTAAATGGCCACAATGGCCAAAGCTGAGCCAATCCAAAGCCAGGAGCCACCACAGTGGTTCAGAGTATCAATGTTTTGGGCCATCCTCTACTGCTTTCCTAGACTGCAAGCAGGGACCTGTGTGGGAAGTAAAGCAGCTAGGATGCAAAGATTTAGCCACCAAGCCATCGTATTGGCCCTTGTTTGTTCTCTTTAAATAACAACTGGGGCCGACATTGTGGTGCAACACGTTAAGCTGCCACTTGTAACACCAGCTCTCATTTGGGCACCAGTTCAAGCTCTAGGTTGAACTAGGTTGAACTAGCTTTAGGTTGAACTAGGTTGCAGTGCAGTGAGGGGTGGGATACAGAATCCATTGGTTTGCATAAGACATGGTGCTGGAGACAGAACTGACCCGACAACTGCAACCACCAGTGTGTGTGTGTGTGTTTGTGTGTGTGTGTGTGTGTGTGTGTAGGCTGATGTCAGATGACAGACTGAGCCTGACTCTGTACTGGCTAGTACACACAGAAGTCAGGTCTGAGACACCTCTGGTGAGGTTTCTTTGGGGATCCCTCAACTGGAATGCTGGATTCAGAACTCCAACCATGAGTGAGTCTGATCATGGAATGCAGGTGTTAGAACTCAGCCTCTTCAGTTGCTGAAGATGGTGTAGTGGATAGCATGCCCAGAAGCATAGGGGAATATGGCAGTCCATTGGGGCCTGCAAAGGACACCTAGTACTACAGCAGAGGATGGAAAGCAGGACAAATTGGACAACCACCCCAGTTAAGTGTTGACAGCAAATAAATGAGTAAATGGAGTCCCTAAGATGAAATATGTCAGCCAATGGACCTTGAAAGGATTTCCTCATCCTTAGATCAACAAAATCAATAACATTTCAGAATTATTGAAGCCACTTGAGCTGTACTCTCACAGCATGCTTTACTTCATGCTTTACCTGGGATGACATCGGATGACCATTCCCTATTCCCTGGTACTGATGCAGTTGGGACACTTGGTAAGGCTTCTGCTCTTCTCTTTCCAATTCCCACAGATGCAGGAAGAAGAAAAAGAAAATTGGAAACAGTGATCTATTATACTTTCCCCTGTCCCTCGACACTCCCCACTCTTGTTGGTTGTCAACATGGACATGCACTCTTCTCAAACTATGCAATCATCATCAAAAATAGATTATGATAAAATAAAAAAGAATAAGAGAGAGAAGTGTCACTGCTAAACTCTTGAGGCACCCACAACAGCCAGCAGACAGAAGACCTTTCTCTCTGTATCTCTTCTCTGTAGATCTTTCAAATAAAAATAAATCTTTTTTAGAAATTAAATATATAAAATAAAATGACACTACACTGCTTCATGGGTTAGTTCAGATAACAAGGTATTACCAGTTACCAGTTAGAATCCATAATGTATTACCTGTACATTATAATATTAATTCTGTTACTATATATAGTCATATGCAATGCCCATAATTCTAATCTACAGAATTATTGGTTTGGAGTGGTGAGGAAGTATATTCTTTCAAAACTTTAAACACTGGGACTCATATTGTAGCATATCAGGATAAGTTGCCATCTGAAGCACCGGCATTCCATTCAATAAAAAAAAAACCTGATGAGGACACAACGAAATGGAAATTTGTCCCATGTTCATAGACTGGAAGAATCAATATCATGAAAATGTGTATGTTACTAAAAGAAATTCAATACAATCCCTATCAAAATCCCAATGATATTTATACAGAGCTAGGAAAAAAACACTACTCCTAATGTGTGTAATCACAAAAGACTCCAAATCTTGAGGAGGTGGAAGCCAGAGCAATCTTGAGCAAACACAACAAGGCAGGAGGCATTCCAGCGCTTGACTGTAAGATATATCACAAAGTGCCAGTAAGTTAACAGTATGGTTTTAGAATAAAACAGATTCATTCATAGATCAGCAAAACAGAATACAGAGTCAAGAAGTAAACCCACACACCTACAACTAAGTAATCTTTGGAAAAAGTGCTAAGAAAACATATTGGAAAAAGGACCATCTTCTTAATAAACGCTAGTAGGGAAAATGGGTGTCTACATGCAGAAGAATGGAACCGGACTCCTATCTCTCACCAAATACAGAAATCAATTCAAAATGGATTAAAGAACTAAGTGCTGATCATGGAACTTTAAAACATAAATGAGAACATAGGGAAAAAACTGTAAAGCACCATAATGGGAATAAAATCCAAGTCACATCTCAAAAGCATAGAAGATAAAAGTGAACTCGGCTAATGAGATTTTATCAAACTAAAGCACTTATGCACAACAGAATCAACAGAGCCAGGACACCACCTATAGAGTGGGAGAAAATATTCACATGCTAGACACCTGAAAAGGCATTGGTATATGGAAGACATAAGAAACTCAAACAATTCAATAGCAAAATAATAAATAAATCGATTTTTAAATGGGCAATAAAGCTAAGAAGACCTTTCCCCAAGAGAGATATACAAATGGCCAATGGGTCCATGAAAAAATGCTCAGCATCACTAGTCATTGGAAAAATGAAAATCCAAGGCACAATGAGGGATCATCTCACTCCTGTAACATGGGCTGCTCTCAAAAGACAACAAGGACGAGGGAGGACATGGAGAGAAGGAACCCCTGTGCAGTGTTGGTGGGAACGTAAATTCATACTGCCACTGTGGAAAGCATGGTGGAGGTTCCTCAGGAAACAGAACTACTGATCATGTGACTCAGTAATCCACAGCCCAGGGAAATGAAATCCATCTGCTGAAGCGACATCTGCACTCCCAAGTACATTGAAGCTGTTCACAATGGCCAAGATGAGGAAAAAACATACGTTTCCACCCACTGGTGAATAAATTAAGAAAATATGGCACATATTCACAATGGAATGTTACTCAGCCATAAAAAAAGGATTAAGTCTTATCATGGATAAAACTGGAAGTCATCATGTTGAGTGAAATAAACCAAAACCAGAAAGACAAGTATCACATCATCTCACTCATGAGTGAAGTCTAAACCATGATGGGATCTCACAGAAATTAAAAATACAATTGCAGTTACAGAGGCTGGAGAGAGGTGGGTAAGGGCTGATTGATGAACACAAGGATATAGCCAGATAAAAGTAAAAAGTTCTGGAGGTCTATTGTACAATAGGATGACTACAGATAATGACAATGTGAGGCATATCTCCCTATTAATGCTTTCACTTTGAGGATATGCTAATTGCTTGAAACAATAAATATATTTGCCTTGATTGGACATTACACAAAGTAAACATGAAATGAAACATGATATAATGCTGCATAATATTCACAATTTTATATGGTAAACTTTTTAAATAGATAAATCAAGGGGAAATAACAGTCACAAGTATTTGTAAAATCCAATGAATAAACATAGGAATGAGAGAAGTAGAAACGTGTCAGAACCACACAATTGGGCCTGGTGCAAGAACCCATTTGGCATGTGCCGGGATCCTATATGGGCACAGGTTCATGTCCCAGCTGCTTCACTTCCCATCCAGCTCCCTGCTTACGGCCTAGAAACACACTAGCAAATGCCCCAAGTCTCTGGGACCCCACACCCTCATGGGAGACCTGCAAGAAGTTACTGGTTCCTGGCTTTGGATCAACTCAACTATGGCTGTTGCAGCCATTTGGAGAGTGAACCAGCAGATGGAAGATCCTTTCTCTGTTTCTCCTTCTCTCTGCACATCTGTCTTACCAATAAAAATATATAAATCTTTAAAAAAAACACACATTAGCAATTACATAGATATATTCATGCAAAAATTCAAAATGTATTTGCACAATCTCCAAATATTTCACCCAAAATATTTTATTATCACAGAGGAAGAAATTTTAACAAGCATTTTCCTAATATTTCGCAGTAATGGCTTTTTCCTAATAGTTTTAGATTGCATTTTCTGCTGTGTATTCAAGATCCATAAGAGGACTGTTTCCTCTAGCAGCTTCCACCAGGGACTCTGATGCCAAAGAGTCTTAGGTTGCACCTGGATTCCAGCTCTCCTCTGCTCCTCCCCTCTAAAAAGGAGCCTTCCTGCCTAGGAATAACTTTTTTGAGTGCCTCTAATTATGTTTCTCTTGCTCATCATGAGGAATTGGGAAAAGGAAGTAATCCCCCTTCCGTGAACCCACCAGAATGGATTGGCTGTTCTGGGTCAGAGGCTAAAAGTCCCTGAAATAATATATTTCTGTCAGAATATCATACCTCATGAGTCATCTAAAATCTTGAAAGGAGAATTAACACAAAGGTTTTTTTCATTTAATTCTTTAATCTTTTGCAATCCTATTCTGAATCCTATTCCACAGACTACACTGAAACTTTTTAACAATATCTTATGAAGTAGACATCATGATGCCCAACACGCTAAGCACTGAAGCTCATGGACATGCTACACCACAGGTAGCAGGTGGATATAAAGGTGCTACTCACACTGCAAAGAGACAGAGCAGGCATCTAACAACACCATGGTCATCACACCCCGTATCAGAGTGCCTGGGTTAGCATCACACCCCTGTTCCCACAACTCTAGCTTCCTGCTAATGCACAACCTGGGAGTCAGCAAGTGATGGTTCAAGTAATTGAGCCCCTACTACCCACATGGGAGACCTGGATTGAGTTCCCAGATCCCATCTTCAGCGTAGCTCAGCCCTAGTCACTGTGAACATTTGGACAGTGAACCAGTAGATGAGATAACTCTCTCTCTCTCATAAAACAAAATAAATGACATCTTTTGGCAAAATTTTAAAACACAGAGAAACCATCAGGGATTCCCTGAGTGGTCCCAGGATGATCACAGCTCCTTAAAATGTAGAACAGACTGACTGAAGGGCTGGTGTAAGATGAAGGCAACACAGAGAACCTGAACTGCCCTTGCTGGTTCTGAATATGAAGACGATCCTTGACCAAAGGACCCAGAAGGTCTCTTAAAGCTGGGACAGGCAGGGGTCATCCCCTGGGGCTGCAGAAAGGAACTCTCTCATGTCAGCATCTTGAGGTTAGCTAAGTCAGATCCATACTGGACTTGAGTCACATAGAGAAATGGAAGTCCCTTTACACCACTGATGATGGCAAGGGCAACAAACGTGCTAGTCAGTGTACCTTAAGTAGGTTTCATGGTATTATGGTAATTTATTGGGATGGCAGCAGAAAAGTAACATGCTATGACAATTAAATCTTCAAAGTCCAGTTCATTTTTTACAAAATATTTCAGAATAGCTTTTCAAATGTTATCTTGGTATTTCAGACTATTAATAAAACTGCTCTCAATAGCATAAATAACAAAACTGTGGTGGATGTTATTCTTAATTTCCCCCCTCATCCTCCTCTTTGTTTCCAGCTTTAGCTTCTATGTTATCATGAGCTGTAATTTAAGGGTGAGTTGAAAGACCACAAAATGGAAAGCTGTTATAAGTGGTTCTCTCAAATTTCCTGGACCTTGGGAAGCACAGCCATATGACCGCTTCTCTGGTTTGACCTAGTTAACTCTCTGTTCGTTGTTAGCCTTTAAATCCTTTATTACGAACATACAACATAATAACCACTTTCTATTTTTAAAAAATTGGTAACTGTTTTTTTTTTGGATCAAAACACAACAAATTCTCCTCTGTATTAAAACTTTGCTTTTAATGGAAAAGAGTTTTTTTCTCCAAGTCCAATTAAACAAGCAGCTTCCCAGTCCTCTCCATGTTTGCTGTGAGTTGTTTTCAGTCTTGGTTAGGACAAGTATCCAAATGAACATAAATCAAATGTAAATAAAATAAGCAAAGATGAAACAATTCTCAATAGGCACACATCACCAAAAGCACTAGAAGTTTTATTCAATTTATCCGTAGCTTTTTAATTGCTAGTACTAATTGTGTATTTAATTAAAGTTGGGTTATCTTTTGTTATTGAAGATTTATTTACTTATTTGAAAGGCAAAACAATGCAGAAAAAGAGGTAGAGATACAGAGACAGATTTTTCCATCTGCCTGTTCACTTGTCAAGGGACCACAATAGCCAAGATTGGTCCAGACTGCAGTCAGGAGCTGGGAGCTCCATCTGGGATTCCCATGTGGGTACCAGGAGCCAAAGGGCTTGAGCAATCATGTGCTGTCATGAGTGCCAGGTCGAGTCACAGTTGATCTACTTCCAATCCAGTTCTCAGCCAGTATGCCTGGAAAAGCAACAAAAGATGGACCAAGTCTCCTCACACTCATGGAGGAGACTTGGAGGTTCACACTCCTGGCTTCAATTCCAGCCACTTGAGGAGTGACCCAGACAATGAAATATCTCTCTCAATCTCTCTCTCTTTCTTATCCACCCTCACCTTATAACTGTCTTTCAAGTAAACAAATGAAACTTCAATAAAATTTAATTTTAAAATACTCTTAAAATCCACTGAAATTTAAAACAACAATGACAACAAAAATGTAGGCTTGGGCCTGGTGCAGTAGCCTAGTTACCTAATGCCTAGTGCTAAGTGCCTAAAGTCCTCACCTTGCACGTGCTGGGATCCCATATGGGCATTGGTTCTAATCCTGGCAGCCCTGCTTCCCATCCAGCTCCCTGCCTATGGCCTGGGAAGGCAGTCAAGGATGGCCCAAAGCGTTGGGACTCTGCACCCATGTGGGAGACCAGGAGGAAGCACCTGGCTCCTGCGGCCACTTGGAGAGTGAATCAGTGGATAGAAGATCTTACTCTCTGTCTCTCCTCCTCTTTCTCTCTCTCTCTCTGAATATCTGACTTTCCAATAGAAGTAATAAATCTTTTTTAAATGTAGCCTTGGGCATAAGAGATAAAAATTAATGTGATTATTTACCTTTTAAGGCCTCTGTGAAAAAGAATGTAACAATTATTTTTCAATGATTGAGAAATAAACAATAGGTACAAAATCACTTCCCTAACTCCAAAGTGCAGTTGCAGCGTGGGCAGCAGAGCAGGAGGCAGCCCCTCAGGAGAATGGTTCTACCTGGGACTTCAGGCAAAGCTCCCTTGCAGGCAAGTGCCCTGATAGCAGGAACCTGGTCTACTGCAGGTCTCCAGTACCTTCCACAAGCCAAACAGCACCACAGGAGGGAGGATGTGATGACAATGATGGCGAGTTTGAGTAGCGGACAGTGGTCAAGTGGATGGAAGGTAAAAACCCAAGTCAGCTTTTTTGTTGTTGTTACTGCAATGAAGTAGCTAAGTCAGCCCAACTTTACAGAGGAAAAAGAGGTTGTTGGGCT
Organism: Ochotona curzoniae; assembly: GCF_017591425.1. Taxonomy (NCBI): domain Eukaryota; kingdom Metazoa; phylum Chordata; class Mammalia; order Lagomorpha; family Ochotonidae; genus Ochotona; species Ochotona curzoniae. The sequence goes on from NW_024465419.1 coordinate 8,139,082, forward strand.
TAGGAGGATTTCAGTCCAAGTCTGAAATCAAGTGTCATTAAGGCTGGGGGACTCAGCCTTTCCCTGAGCAACAGACCCACACAGGACATCACACGGCAAGGGGACACCATACACGTTCACCTTTGTCTACATGGCCTCTTATAAAGCTACCTGGATTCAGTCAAAGCAGTTCTACCCATGGAGAGTCAACTTACCTAATTCCCAAAGACATCCCAATCTCCATGTCCTCCGCAAACGCTGACCCTTCTCATACCAACATAAGGTTCTAGGGACTAAGTCTCTGAGTTTAGAGGGATCCAATATTCAAACCCTAGCTAACGTGGATGCATTCCAAATTGAGGCAGGGAATGACCTGGAATTAAGGTGCTCAATACATGCACTTGGAAATCCAGCCAGGGGTTCCAAAGGCACGTGATGTTAGAAGGCTGCCAAGTCAGAATTAAAGCTCTAGGAAACTCATCCATCCTGCCACAGCAGTGGTTGGGGAGGAGACTGGCTTGCCTGTGTTGGCTCCAGGCAACAACGGTGTCCATGGATGGGAAGTAGGAGGGGGCAGCACAAGGCCACGTTCAGGCACAGGCATTTGGCACAAGAAGACGTTTTTCTGCTGCCCTCTATGACTCTGCCTTGGTTGTCAAACACTGGAGGATCCTCCCAGAAGTTGAATTCCAATTACTTTTCCTTCCTTGAGGTTTCTGAGACAGCATCAAGGTTGCATTTGTAAAATAAGACCACAGATGTCATAAAATACCAGTAATAAAGTAGTAGAGGGCTCCCTGTCAGCTATACAAATGGTTTTTCTTCAGATGCTTTTAAATGACAAAAGCCAATCTCATGAGCCAACAGGAAATAGGTTTGCATAGAAGAAAAGGAGCAGTCAGATTAACAGCCTAGATTTGGGGAGAAATATGGACAAATGAGGAACCCTTAAAAGGTTCTCAGAAAATGCACACCAGCTTTAGCCCCCTTTTCCCCAGTTTTAAGCTTATTTGCTTGTGAGACAAGGTGACAGAAACTGAGAGAGAGGGAGCCCTATCCACTGGTTGACTCTTCAAACACCCAAAGCATCCCCCAGCTGAAGCCAAAGCTGAGAATCAAGAACTCAACCCAGGTCTCCCTTGTGTATAGCAGGGATCTAGCCCGTGGAGTCCTCACCACCTGCTGCCCCTAGAAAGTGCATTAGCAGGATGCTGAAAGCAAGATTAGAGCTGGATATCAAGCCTAGGCCTTCCAGTGTGAGTCACGGGAATCATAACCTACGTCTCAGCAGCTACGCCAAATGCCAGCTCCTCTATGAACCTGCTGGAAACACGCCTGAAAAAAACCTAGGCCCAAGTGTGGTGTAGTGTGGGGCAGGGGAAAAGCATTGAGCAAAATAATACAAACAGATTTGTATACAAATGTCCATTCATGTAACTACATCATGCACTGGATACAGACAGCACAAGCAGACAAATGGAATTGGGTGGGGTCTGGGGAGACCACAGTGTTTTCTAAATGTGTGTTTATTTTGTAATTCAGTGTTTTAGCTCCTTCTTTCTGTTTATCTGTTCCAGACTTCCACTTCATTACAACACTTTAGTTCCATGTATTTGGGTTTAGTTTTGTTACGTGGCAAATATTTACAAATTTTATTAACAACCTCATGTAAACATGACCCATCAAAGGCACATGGCAACAGCTCTAACATTAAATCTCTCTCTGTCTCTCTCACACACAAATACACACACACACACATATATATACACATGTTCACATATATACATGCATATCTAGATATACATACAAGCACACAATATGCGTTCATAGATACACAAATACACAGAGAAGCATGCATGTACACATATGTAACACAGATATACATAAACACATGCACATATATACATATGTAAGCTTATAAGCACACACATGCAAGACAGACAAACATATACACATACACACAAACACATACACACATTTGTTGGCTGAAAATTAGGTTCAGTTCCACATCTATATTTCAGGACTCAATATAATCTCAGTGGAACCTTCTAGAGTAAAAATCCTCATCTTGCCACATTTTTTATCTTCATTTTCCACAGTAAAGAAAAGTAGAGGAAAAAATGAAAGCAAGAGTTTTGCATGAGAGGTCTTCAAAATGCTCATGAAAAATATTATGAAAATGCTACGCATAGATTTCCAAAAACTGTTTCACTTGTCTTGCAGCTTGCCTTTTCATTCTACTCTTCCACAAACTTGTCAAAGCCCTCTCAGGTGTAATAAATGTACAGCGACGCTTACATACACAATTTAACTAGGAGAGCAGGCCTCACACAGACAGCCTCTTAGCGGAAGGCTCCAACACCAGAACTCTGTAAAATAAAAGCCTCCCACCAGCCAGGTTGATCTGATCTCAAGCCCTAATTATGATCTGAACACCAAGACCTTGGCCACTGGCATGGACAAAGAAGATCCAGATTCATACTCTGCCAGCTGTCAGCCGTGCAATCTTTGGCTGAACAGATCAACTCCACTCCTTTTCCAATGCCTCAGTCCTCCTTATCTAAAAAGTGGGGTTTTTGACCATCTTCATTATGAGCTGCAATGTAACGTTACGCATGCAGTCCATACTTATCCCATGCACTTGGCCTGGAGCACCGTGCACAAGGAGCTAGCCAGGCCCAGCCATGGTGGCAAACAGAGATGCGAGGACACACTGAGAACCTTCTTGGCAGCAGCTGATAAAACACTATGCCTTGTGGGAGGAGACAGGTGCGCTGTGATGGGCTCCGCCCATTTCTGGGGCTCCGCCCTTCTACAGAGCCCAGGCTCAGGAAGTACTGCAAACTGCAGTACCTGCGCTCTCAGAACCACAGAGGCCTGAGCCACTCTAACTGCTGGGGCAGTGAACGTGAGACGAACACCACGCAGGGATCCAGCCCTCTCACACAAACTCAAGATCTTCTCTGGACACCCCAAGCCCCAGTGGCACTCCCCAAGCCCTGCATCCTGGGAAGTGCACCCAGCTCTGTCTCTCACAGCCAAGCCTCCACTGCCTTGTTGCTGCAGTACTTACGTGACCACAAAAGACTGCCGTGGCCTTGCAGGGCCCTACTTTTCATGCAGCTACTGAGACAGTTCTGTCAGCATCTCTGCAGAAATGCTGCCACATGCATAGTCCCTTGGGTTCCAGAGCCAAATACGAGGAAACCTTAAGCTGTCCATCCAGATTCCAGACAACAGGAATGAAAAGACATTGTGGGTGAGCCCCAGCTGGAGAAAGGAAACTCTTCTAAGGCATGATAGATACCTGTGGGGAGCGGGGTGCTAAAGCGGCTCCTGGGATTGGTAGGGGCCATTGCAAGATGGCGGCTGGCCCAGGGCCAGGAGGCGGAGTTGGTCTTGCCAGCAGGTAAACAGGAAGTCACAGGGATAGGCTAATGCCCTTGCTGCAATTATGCCATTGCTACTGGCCTATCACGTAGCACCAAGTGGACCCACGGGGAGAAGTGATTGGTGGAGAACGATATAAAAGTAGCCATTGTAAAAGCTGGAACAGACGGACAGACAATGACGAGAAACACGGAGAGGCTACGACTGAGAAAGACGGGACAGGAGAAGGTGGACGGGCGGGAAGAAGGGTGGCGGAAAGAGGGCTGGAAAAGCAGTAGAGAAGTAGTAAGACCTAAGTTCGGGGACAAGAACGGAGAAATACAGCAGAAAACGGGACAAGAACGAAGAAGGGTGGTGGAGAGAGGGCTGGAGAAGCGGCAGAGGAAAGCTAAGGCCAATAGGGAAAGGGGCAGCGGAGAAAAGGGCTTAAACGTAGCCACTTTTGACAATGAGGGGTCCGGTTGCGGTTCCTGCTTTTCCCAGACCCTCAAGCGTGTGCCTCATCTTTTTAGTGTCGCTGCTGGGTGGCGACAGATGCCCATGGTGGCTTCAGAGTCCCCAAACAACCTTCTTCCTTAACCTCTGTATATGATACCATAAAGAGATAAATACACTGGCCTGACCTTAAGGATGTAGAAGACAGTGAACCCACCAACCAGCTTACCAGTCACAGATTTATACAAGCTGCCACCACCCACAAAGTCCTGGGCCCCAAGACTCGTATCAAGCAGTGCTGCCACCAGACATTTCCCTTTCCACAGCCACTCGGGCAAGCAATTCCCATAGTGTTCCCTTTGACAGATGAGAAAACCAAGTCTCAGAGACATCAAGTATCTGGCCCAAGGCCACACAGCTAGGAAGTGACACAACTCCAAGAGCACCCAACATTACAGCCCATGGTCAGTCTCACTGAGCAGAAACCAAGTGCTGACCTACACCCTGGGATTTCCATTCAGACAAATCATATTATGCCTCTGTCACCAGTGAAATATCATAACAGAGCAGGTGAGCAAGGCAAGGTTGAGTTCTCAGAAACAAAGCACTGGTACCCACAGCCCGTTTATCAGCACAAATCCACCTGCTGCACAACGCAAACAAAAAGGGGCTGTTAACTCCTGGTTCTTACCACACTCCTGTTTTGGATGTCATGAGAAGAGAATCTGCCCCTGGGTCCTACCTGGAGTGTCAGCATGTGCAGCTCCAAGTCCCAGGAGTGGGGCAGGCAAAAGGTAGAGACAGCCTGCAACAGCCACAGTGGGACCATGGCCTAACCTATCACAACCAGGAAACTGAATATACACAAGCAGACCCACAGGCCAAAGGTCAACACCAACTTTCACTGCACCATAGCAAAGTCAAAGTTACACATACAGCTAGGATGCTAATTCTACAGCCCAGAGGCAATACATCTGTGTATGTTCAGACCTGGTCAAGTTCGACAGACGTAACTACCACTTCCACAGGGACAGAAGTAAGTGGCAGCGGAAGAGGCGTGAGTCTGCCCATAATGGGGACCTGGGGTGAGTCCCACAGCTGCTGCTGGCCAGTTCTGTGCCTTGCTGGGCAGTGCCTTGCCTCTGCCCGCCAAGCCTCCTGGCCAACAAGATTTGCGATCCTCGCCAATGAAAATGAGACGGAAGGAGACGAAGTGTCTAGAGCACAGTGCTCAGGACACAGGCCCCTCTTCCTCCTCGTACCCCAACCTGGGATCCCACTGATGGTCTGCTTGGCTCTCGTCCTCACCAGCCTGCCTCAACTCCAAGGCACAGAATCCTGTGCCCCACAGCTCCAACGTGCTGTGGGCACCCAGGGCCCACCTAATGACTCACAATGTGGTCATGTCTTTTGATTTCATGTGCTTGACTAAATCTCTCTCGGCCTTTAACTATGTCCTTCATTACAATTTAAGAAACTGGTTGTTAATAAGCACAGGCGCTAGCCAAGCTGTTATTAAGAGTGAATCACTACTAACCTTCGTTTTCCACTATTTGGAGCTCAGATGGGAATAGCTGGGCATAGAGACTCAGTACACAAGGTCTGAGCCCAGAAGGGCAATTTTTTTCCTCCAAAAAATTGAGGGCAAATTATTTGGCTGCTTTAAAAGCTAAAAATAAATAGAGCACACGGGTTCCAAACACTGTTTGCGGTAGTATAGCTCCAAGATCATTTCAGTTTGGAAACAAGTTACATTTGGCAAGCAATTAGGTCACAAAAGGGGCTAACTGCCTTTTCTATTTTAAACAACAAAATAAAAAACAGATACAGTATTTTGATTAAAAATTAACAGCCGGATATTAAATCCTTATGCATTTTCATAAGGATATTAGTAACCTGGGCAGGGGCCTCAGAGACCATCTTTGCAACTCAGAGAAGTACGCAAACAACCACAGTGTTTTAGCAAACATTTCAGACATCAGCAGGTTGCTCTTACTCAAAAGGCACACTCAAGTCAGGATAAAAACTAGGTTGAGATTCCACACAGGGTACTCTATTCAGAGCTGCCTAAGATGAATTAAACAAATGGTTTCTGTCTGCGAGAGGCTTACCAATGAAGGAGAAAGAGATTTAGAATGTGGATTAAACAAATATAAATTAAATGGTAAGGCAATGAAGTAATTTAAGTGTGTTTTGATAATGCACCATTCTAAGCTGAGATAGAACGTTTGCTTAACCTCTGAGTCACGCAAGACCCTGCCCTCACCAGCCTCCACCGGCCCCCAGGGCACTAAATCACAAGCTGGCGTGGGGACTGCCAACCCCTTCTTCACTGTTGGGTCAGTCCCAACTGCTGAGCTGTCACCAAGGTGGCCATGCGCTGGGTTCACCCTCCCTGCCTGGGCTTTCCCAATCACTCTGGAGTCTCCCAGTGGCTCCTGGGCCCCAAGACTCGCATCAAGCAGTGCTGCGTCCAGACACGCCCAGGTTCGTTGATGAGCAGGCTTGTGGACACAGCCTTTGAGCCCAAACAACACGAAAGGAAGTTAAAGAGGTAAACTGGGATGTGATCCTGCCAAGTGGCCGCGCATATTCAGAAGCCTTTACCGGTGGCACATCACACTTTCACACAGTGCCTCCTTGGATCTACACATTTTTTGAGCACAAAACAAGTATTCTAATTCTCAGATTCACAAGAGAGGCTCAACAAGGGGTCACTCATAGTGGACTTGGGACGTGATGCAAGCACGGCCACTCACCCCGAAGTTACCTTCTTTGTGTCTTTCAAGCACTCTGTGCTCCTTAAAATGAATGTATACTTTACAGGGAAAGCACAAGGTTTAGAAAATATTTCCAAATTGCCTCTGGAGGCTGCTTTCCTAACCTACCCAAGCCATGACGAAAGCGAGTTGCTCCCTCGTTTTCTGAATGACGATGGAGATGATTCATTCCATCACGAATTTTTATTCATGAAGGCGCTAGCAAAAGCTTGATTCAAAACTCCCACTGGTGTGAGTGAAGGTCTCTTACACACTTGCTTCCCATTACCTACCCAAAATCGTCCTTGGGACTTGTCAGGTGTGGCAGAGGAGGCCTAACAACTCAGAGATGGTGATGGCTTTGTGAAAGCAAGGTCTACCTCTGGCTGTGGTGGGAGCTGCGTGTGTGTGTCCTCTCCAAACTCCTGCGCTGGAATCCCAACCATCCCCTCCATGTGACGTTATTCAGAGACAAGGCCTTGGGAACCCTCACAGACGGAACTGGGACCTTCCAGGAGCGCCCGCTGGGGGCCGGCATTACGCACAGTGGGTTCCAATGTGGACTTTTATGATGCCAACATCCCATTTCACAGCACCAGTTTGAGTCCCAGCTGCTCTACTCTGCTCAGCTCCCCGCTAATGTGTCTGGGAAGGAAACATAAGATGACCCAAGTGCTTGGCCCACCCCACCGCCACCACCACCAGGAGAGGCCTGACTCCTGCCTCAGTAGAAGCCACCCCCCCTCCCCCCGCAGAACTTGGCCAGAACCTGAACAGAGCCGTCCCCTCAGATTCCCCCAGCACGCTACCAGTCAGAGCCAGCACCTGAAACAACTCGCCTGAAGTAAACACACCCAAAGAAGGCGTGCACTGCGCTGGGAGCAGGAGCAGGAAGATGGGAGCGCTCCTGCCCGGTGCGCGCTCTCGTGGTCCAAGTCAGGCAGCAGACAGGCCAGCTGGCTACCACGAGGCACAGCGGATGAGGATTTGCAGCCGAGCAGGGCAAGTGGAAAAGGGCATCCCAAGGCAAAGAGGCAGGCGGATGCCCTGCGGGCCGACCACAGAAAGAAAAGAAAGCATTTCACCAACCTGTTCACATTCCTAAGTGCTTCCAAAAGGCAGGGGCGGGGAATTGCCAAGACAAACACTCCCGAGTCTTTTTTTGTTTGTTTTCTTTTAACCTATCCAATATGGGAGATGTCTCTGAAGTTCATGAGCGATGGGACACACTTATCGCTGTGTTTTTGTGCTATCATACTCCAAGACCTATGTTTTCTTCAGAAAAAAAAAAAAAAAAACACGAAGCTCTCCCCTGAGCCGCGCGGCTGTTTTGCTTTGGACGGAAGGAAAGCTCGCGCCTCCCACGGTGGCGCTAGCGGCGGAGCTAGACCGCGCCACCTAGAGGATGCTGCTGCTCACTGCAGCCCCGGCGGACACCAGCCGCCCGGATTCCCGGGCCACTTTGCTTCCCTTTAGGATGGGCCTTGGGACCTCAAGCCTGCTTAGAAATGAAAGCAGTCAACAACAGGCAACACGTCTACCTTCCTGCAGGGTGGGAATATCTCTGACCCTGCTGTGTTGTCATCACACAGGCGTCTCCAGGGACACCTCTGTGGGCCTGGGTTTGGGCCCGGGATAGTGACAGAATATCAAGATCAGAGTTTCTATAAACACTGTTCAAAATTTTTAAAAAGCAATTAACACATAGCAGGTCTCTAAAAGGTCCATTGAAAATGTATGTTATGGGGGGGAGGGGGAGCTGTGGTATAGCAGCTTAAGCCACAGCCTGTGGTGCCTACATTCCATATAGATAGGGATTTGTGTCCTAGCTGTTCTGCGCAGGCCTCGGAGGGTGGCACAAAGGCTTGGGCACTTACCACCCACACAGGAGACCCCAAAGAAGTTCCAGGCCCAGCCATTGCGACCATTTAGGGAGTGATGCAGCAGGTGGAAGATCTGTCTCCCTCTCTGTAGCCCTGTCCTCCAAATAAATACATTGAAACAAAGAAAAGAAAAAAGAAAAGAAAGATCCTATGCACAAATTTCTACTTTTTTCATTTAAAAATCTTTAATTTGGGCCCGGCGCGGCGGCGCAGTGGTTAAGGTCCTCACCTTGCACGCCCGGGATCCCATATGGGCACCGGTTCTAATCCCAGCAGCCCCGCTTCCCTTCCAGCTCCCTGCCTGTGGCCCGGGAAAGCAGTCGAGGATGGCCCAAAGCTTTGGGAACCTGCACCCAAGTGGGAGACCCGGAAGAGGCTCCTGGCTTCGGATCGGCATAGTATCGGCCGTTGCGCTCACTTGGGGAGTGAATCATCGGACGGAAGATCTTCCTCTCTGTCTCTCCTCTCTGTCTATCCGCCTTTCCGATAAAAAAATAATAAAAATAAATCTTTTAAAAAAATCTTTAATTTGTTTGAAAGAGTTACAGAGAGAGGGGCAGGGAGAGAGAGAGAGACATCTTCCAGTTGCTGGTTCACTTCCCAAGTGGCTGCAATGGCCAGGGCTGAGCCGGGCCAAACCCAGGAACTTCATCTCAGTGTCCTACATGGTTGTAGGGGCCCTAGCATTTGGGCCAGCTTCTTAAGTACAACAGCAATAACTTGGCCACAGATGGCAGCTTGACTCACTGTGCCATAGCACTAGCCCCAATATTTCAAAGTTTGGATATCAATAAATTTTCTTTATTCTACTTTCCATGAACTGATTGAAGTACCCTGTTAGAGATTAATAATAGCCTTCACTTGTCAAATTTGATCTGAGAATCTAATTTTTTATTCAATGTAGTTAATATAGTACTTAAGATAACAGGATACTAGGACCTGGTGCAGTAGCCTAGTAGCTAAAGTCCTCACCTTACATGCAGCAGGATCCCAAATGGGTGCCAGTTCTAATCCCAGCAGCCCGGCTTCCCATCCAGCTCCCTGCTTGTGGCCTGGGAAAGCAGTCGAAGACAGCCCAAAGCCTTGGGATCCTGAATGCATATGGGAGACACAGAAGAGGCTCCAGGCTCCAGGCTCCTGGCTTCGGTTCAGTGCATCTCTGGCCGTTGTGGTCTCTTGGGGAGTGAACCAACAGATGAAAGATCTCCCTCTCTGTCTTTCCTCCTCTCTGTATATCTGACCTTCCAATAATAAATGAATAAATCTTTTTTTTTTAAAAAGGTAGCCAGATACTATAGTTCACACACCACATTTGCAGAAAGTATTTTTCACCCTCATCCCAGTGCTAATGCTGTCCAGGGAGCCAAAAGCAGAGGCTGCCAGAGCTCCAGGGCACCAGGATTTGGGAAACTTTCAGCAGCACTCACTGAGGAAGACCAAAGCTTTGGCAAGGTGCACAGCCCGCACTGCGGGGACACCACTTCTGGGAAGGCATTCTGAAGAAATAATTTAAAAAAGATTGTGGCCGGAAACTGCCATCAATTGATTCAACAAACATATATGAAGAGTTAAAAGAATCAGGTAAGTGCCAATACCTTCAACTGACATCATGATCACTGTATAAATTCTGAGCACATTTTACAGGAAATTGAGATACAACAAATTATATAATTTGTCCAAATACTCACAAACTTGAAGAGGACTTGAACCTTAGGCACCTGAACCCAGAGTCTGTGCCCCAAAGCACCGGCCCCTCTCTGCCCCTTCTGTGCTGTTCTAATGGTGATGTCTCAGAGACCTAAAGATTCAACTATCAGAAACCGACAGCATCAGCACAGAATCTTCACGGACCGCTGCTGATGCATCATTGAGAATGAGTGCCCCCAAAAATCTCAAGACTGTAAGAAATATTTCAATTGAATAAGCAAAAATGCAAGAAACTAAAACCATGAATAGGGGCTGGCAAGGTGCCACAACAAGTTAAAGCTACCAACTGCAATGCCAGCATCCCATTTATGAACCCCAGTACACGTGCTGGCTGTTTCACTTCCAATGCAGCTCCGTGCTGATGCTCCTAGGGGAGCAGCAGAGGATGGTCCAAGTGCTAGGGCCCTTGACACCCACGTAGGAAAACGGGATGGAATTCCAAGCTGCTTGGGCAGTGACCCAGCAGATAGCGCTCGCTCTCTCACCTGCCCTCTCTGATTTTCCCATCATCCCTCTCCCACCAATTCTGCCTTTCAAACAGATAAAATCCATCCTTCAAGAAAAAAAATTTAAAGACCCTATGCAAATGTAATCTTAAGTACTTTAAAAAAAAAACTAAAATAAAGTAAACCAAGATGTTTTCACAGGACTTGGGGGAATGGGATAGTGATTTCTTTCCACATCTTTACAAAATTCTGTTTCTCCTCTATCACATACTTTTTAGGTTTTTTGTTTTGTTTTGTTTTCATTTTATGACACAGTTTCATAGTCTCTGGGATTCGCCCAATCCCTCCCCATGCCCTCTCTCCCATGTTGAATTCCTCCACCTTGTTGCAGTATTACAGTTCATATCCAGTCATGATTCCTTCATTGCAAGCATGTACCATGCATAGAGTCCAGAATCTTATTGTCCAGATAAATTCAACAATTCCATTGGGAGACCATCGCTGGTCTGAAAGTAGTCATACCCTCCAGTGTAAAGCCACATCACAACATCAATAACAATTTACAACATCATGGAGTAAATTGACATAGTATTGAGTGACCGATGTTAGAAAATGCAAGTTCTTGGGCCTGGCGGCATGGTCCAGTGGCTAAAGTCTTCGCCTTACATGCAGCAGGATTGCATATGGGCGCCAGTTCTAATCCCGGCAGCTCCACTCCCATCCAGCTCCCTGCTTGTGGCCTGAGAAAGCAGACGAGGACGGCCCAAAGCTTTGGGACCCTGCACCTGCGTGGGAGACCTGGAAAAGAAGTTCCTGGTACCCGGCTTCGGATAGGCGCAGGACTGGCCATTGTGCTCACTTGGGGAGTGAATCATTGGACGGAAGATCTTCCTGTATGTCTCTCCTCCTCTCTGTACATCTGACATTGTAATAAAAATAAATAAATCTAAAAAAAAAAAAGAAAATGCAAGTTCTTAACCACATCCTGTGACTACTTCATTGACATTTCAATTTTAGTTTATACACAACCAGCTGCTATACACCTTAAAATGGTTATAGGGTCTATTCAGTTGTCTCGTGGCTATTTTCATTTTTATATTTAGCAGGTTATAGTGTTGAAGTGTGATTTTTACTGAACCTGGTGAATTTTAGGATAGTCCAAACAGGCTTATAACTCTTACAAGGTATATGTTAACACTTGAGACGCAGAACAGTTTTAGGCGGGGTGTGCATAGAGATCTTCAGTACCTTAGTGTCCTACCTGGTAAGGTATATGTGAATCCAAGCTATTTCCTGTCTGTTCTAAGCTTTCCTTATTGGTCTCTGTCTATCTAATCTAATTTGTGGGGGGTGGGCCTCAGGAGTGACTCTGACGGTCATTGCAAGGGAGGGTGGGGATCCAAAGTTGAAACTAAGTAAGGACCAGAGAAAAGCTCCTCTCCCGAGTCTCGAAGGAAGTCTACTGTTCTGTTTCTCTGACCACTCAGAGCTCTTGGCTGCTGTTCTGATGACATTAGATTCTGTGTGGAAGGATCTGGGCATCTTCCACCCCACATGGGAGATCCAATAGGGAATGGATGACCTCAGAGTTCTCGGCCTACGAGAGCACTCCAATTCCCTATGGTCTCCTTGGCAGTTGGGATATAGTCCTTGGTGAGAATCTGGGCATCTCCAAGGTTGGGATACAAGCCTCCTCCTGTCCTCCTGCTCCACTCTGGGGTCCCACATGCTCTGTGCACATGACATACCGTTAAGCGGCTGTCAGGATCTCTCTTGGATCCCACTGTATGTCTTCATAGTTTTTGCTAATGCCTAATGCAAATTCAAGTCTGCTGTCTGTAAGTTACCTGTTATATTCTTGATAGGTTATACTTAACATCTTCCTCATACACTCTAAGGTGGGAGATTTCTCTGCTCTCCCGACCCATTACGGGATAACATAGGGTATTAAAAGCATATCAGGCTTTTCAGTTCTTTGATGTGGATCATAAGAAGTCTGACTCATTGATTGTTGGTTCATTGGTTACGTCACAATATCTTATTGCATGTGATACAGGCTGTTTGAAGTTGAAATAATATTGCAATTTACAGGTACTATTTTTCAGATTGACATCATTTCATCTTAAATAAGGCAAACATGTGGTATCTAACCTTTTGTGATTGGCTCATTTCCCTTAGCATAATGGTTTCCATTGGGCCCATTTGGCCACAAAGACATACATTTCATTTTTTTTTAATAGCTGAGTACATACTTTCTAGTTTTGACATAAGAAGCCTCTCACCATATGCCTGGAGCCATCCATACAACTGAAGCAGAGGCATGCTAACTGACTGGCCCGGCTCATCCTTGTGTCTGTTTCAACTGGATTACTGCAGTTAGTAACATATTTTATACTTTTTTAAAGCAAAGACAGAGACAGAAAAAATGTTCCTCTGGCTGGTCCATTCCCCAAATGCCAGCAAAACCAAGACAGGGCCAGGAAGGAAGCGTTGCAGCAGTGTCTTAACCACTACGCCATGCCAGCCCTGAAAGTGACTGTCTTCAGTCATGTCCACTAAAGGACAAAACATCACCTTAGCCAGCCACATCACTTCCACCTCACGCCAGAGCACCCTACTGATGACAATACACGTGTGTATGCTCAAGTACATGCACCCTGAGGTGCTCAGACATTCGTACACACATGCCCACAGGGCCACAGAGATAAAGGATGTTCATTCCTATTGTGCATAGGATTGCCTCCTTACTTTCATTTTGGGAGTGTTCAATGTTAGTGCACATAAACATAATGATTTTTCTATGTTGACTTACTGAACTTATTTATTAGTTCAAAACGTTTTACAAGGGGGGAGTTTTTCAAATGTAATGGCATCTTTCCGTTAATTAAAACTTTGATTCTTCACTTCCAATGTGAATGCCTTTTACTTTTTTTACCTAGTTGTTCTGGCTAGGACTTCGAGGACTATACTGAATGAAAGTGGCAGGAGCAGGCATCCATACTTTGTCCTGAATCTCGGAGTGAACGCTCTGTTTCCATGTTGAGTTGGTGTTAGACGTGGGCTCTGCGCATATGTTCTCTGTTGTGTTGAGGTTCTTCCCTTTTAGTCTTCCTTTGTGCAGATTTTATCATGAAATAATACTGAGTTTTGTCAAGTGCTTCTTCTTCCACACATATTGAGGTGATCATATGATTTTATTCTTCCTTCTAGTAATCTAGTCTATCACATTACAGTCAATCTCACCATACTTCCACATCCACAGATTCTACCAACCATGAATTTAAAAACATAGTGAGGGGAATGGGTGTTTAGCCTAGTAGTTAAAGATGCTCATGACCTATACTGGGATGCCAGATTCAGTTCCTGACCCCAGCTCTTATCTCCAGATTCTCACTTCAGAGGCAGCAGTGATAGCTCAAGTAAAAGGGTTCCTGACACCTACGTGAGAAGCCTTGGCCAGTGCGGGCATCCGAGAAGTGAAGCAGTGGGCTGGAGTGCACTCCGTGTGTGTGTGTGTATGTGCCTGTCTAATAAACAAAAGTGTTTAATGTGGTTAGGTCTACAGTGGTTCTGTTTATGCTGAACAAAAGCAGACTTCTTTTTCTTGCCATTCCCAAAGCAATAGAGTATAACAGTTATTTATGTAGAACTTACATTAGTAATATAGAGATGATTTAAAGTATACAAGAGGATTGTGTAGTTTCTATGCAAATGCAATGCAATTTTATAGAATAAATCTGAGCAGCTGCAGATGTTAGTGTCTATGGATTATTGTAGATACAGTCTCTAACATACCAGGAGGGGTGACACACCACCCTTGAATCCCAGGGATAAACTCCACGTGATCTTTTTAGTGTTATTGAACTCAGCTTGCTAAAATTTTACTGTGACTCTGAGCATCTTATGTTCATCATGGCATATAATTTTCCTGTAGTTATCAGGGTAATCCCCATAAAATGAGTTTGGAACTGTTCCCACCTTTCCAGTTTTCTTTTTTGGAAGAGTTTAAGAAGGGTTGTCATTGATTAATGTTTAAATATTTGCTAGAGTTCACCCAGGAAATCATGTAGTCCTGGGCTCCTCTTTGTTCAGAGGTTTTTGATTACTGATTCAATCCCCTTATGAACTATATAGTTCTGTTCATATTTTTTCTTTCTTCATGATTCAGTCTTGACAGGTTGCCTGGTTCCAGGGACTTAACCATTTCTTCTAGATTTTCCATTTTGTTGGCATATAATTATTCATAGTAATCCCTCATGATCCTTTCTTCCCCCTGTGGCATCAGTTGTAATGCCTTCTCTTTTATTTCCAATTTTATTTGAGTCCTTTTTTTTCTTAACCTAGCTAAACTTTTAATTTTATTGGTCTTAAAAAAGACTCTCAGTTTCATTGATGTATTCTATTGCTTTTCTAGACTCTATTTCATGTATTGCTCTAATCTTTATTATTTTCTTCCTTCTGCTAATTTTGACCTTTGTTCTATTTACTAGTTCCTTAAGGCATAAAGCTGTTCATTTAAAATCTCTTTTAAATGTAGGCATTTATCACCATGAATTTCCCCATGAGTATTACTTTTACTGCAGCTCGTAAGTTTTGATATATTGTATTTTTCTATCTATTTTCATTTGCCTACACATCTTTTCTAATTTCCTTTCTGGTTGTTTCTTTCAGTCATTGGTTTTTCAAGAATATGTTGTTTGACTTCCATGTTTGTGAATTTTCTACTTTTTCTTCAGCTACTAATTTCAATTTATATTCCATGGTGTTTGGAACAGATTTCTGAAATTATTTTAATCTTTGTAATTTTGTAATACTTGGGGAGAGGCAAGATGGTGGAATATGAGAGGACATGTGAAAATAGACCAAGATAGATTAGTGCAGGAGGAGCAGAGAGTGTGGTATCAGGCAATAGGAGTCTCCAGGTAGGCAGCAGAGAGATCAGAAGAAGGAAATCCAGAGCTAGAAGACAGCACATGTGAACAAGCACAATCAGAAATCTCAAAGAAAAACTGAATAAGGCAAACAAACTCATACAAAAATTAAGTGACACCGGAAAAAGTCCAAAACTAAGGGCCATAGGGGCTCCTGAAGACATGGAATGAGAAGCTGGTTAAAAAGTTGTATTCAACGCAAAATAATAAATGAGAATTTGGCCAACATGGAGAAAGAAAGGCGAATCCAAAGACAGGATGGGCAAAGATCCATGAATAGACTTGGTCAGAAGTAATCCTCACCATGGCACATCATAATCAAGATCTCTTCAGTTAAACATAAAGAAAAGATATTTAAATAAACAAGTGGCAAATGTCTGATAACCTATAGAGAAACCTTAATCACATTCAGAGCTGACCTCTCAGAGTAGACCCTACAGGCCAGAAAAGAATGCAATGACATATTCCAGAACCTAAAAGAGAAAATGTGTCTAAAATAACATGCTCGGCAAAGCTTTCCCCTTCCCTTGAAATTTTAAAAACACTTACAAAGCAAACAAAAGCTGAAAGAATTCACATCTACCAGATTAGCCCTACAAATGTTGCTTAAGGATGTTCTACAGACAGAAAAAAGGGTGACAACCTACTGCAGCAAAAGAAAGAGTTGAGAATATCTCAATAAAACCACAAAAGAAACCAGAATTAAGCAAGGAAAAATCCAGAGCTAAAATGACAAAGTCAAATCACTCCTCGTGATATCAACCATGAGCACAAATGGCTTAAATTCATTCATCAAAAGACTGCTTAGCAGACTGGACCAAAAAAACAGGCTGCATCTGTCTGATGCCTACAAGAAAAAACATATGTGGGAACGGAAAGTGAAAGGATGGAAAAGGATATTTCAGGATAATGGAAAGGAAAAACAAGCTGGTATAGCCATTCTTAGATAATACAGATTTCAATGTGAAAAACAATAATAAAAAAAAAGATGAAATAGACACCACCTAATGATAAAAGGATCCATTCAGCAAAAGGAAATAATAATAACAAGTTTATGTACATCCAACACCAGGATACCTAGCTATTTGAAACAAGTATTAATGGATTTCAAGGAAGATTTAGGCAAAATACAATAATCATAGGAGACATTAGATTCTGCTAACGTCGAAGGGCTGATTGATGAGAAAGAAACTCAGCAAGGATACATCAGAGCTCACCCAGACAATAGAACAAACATACCTAATTAAAAGCTACAGAAACTCATCATACAGAGAATACACTCTTTATTTCATCAGTACATGCAATATTCCCCAGAACTGATACCTTTTAAACCACATAACAAGCTTGATCAATTTAAAAAAAAAAACATGAAATCATACCATGCACCTTCTCAGAACACCATGAAATGAAACTGGAGACCAACAAGTCAAAATACCCCCAGAAATATTCAAATGCTTGGAAACTGAATAACGTGCTGCCAAATGACAACTGATTGTAAAGGAAATCAAAGAGAAAATCTTTTAAATTCCTTGAAATGAAAGAAGGCATCAACACAGTAATCAACACTTACGGGACATAATCAAGACAGTGCTAAGAGAAAATTTTATTGCAATCAGTGCCTATATCAAAAAATGAGAAAGGCACAAGATACCAAGCAACTGTACATCTGAAGGATCCAGGAAAATGACAGCAAGGGAACCAAGAGTAACAAAAAAATCAAAGTAAGTGAGGAACAAAGCAAATAGAGACCAAAAGATCAATAGATAACATCAAAAAATCAAAGAGCTGTTTTGTTTTGTTTTGTTTTGTTTTGTTTTGTTTTGTTTTGTTTTGTTTTAGAAAATCAGGGCCCGGAAACGTGGCCTAGCAGCTAAAGTCTTCACCTTGAATGCACTGTGATCCCATATGGGCGCTGGTTCTAATCTTAGCAGCTTCTCTTCCCATCCAGCTCCCTGCTTGTGGTCTGGGAAAGCAATCTAGAATGACCCAAAGTCTTGGGACCCTGTGCCTGTGTGAGAGATTGGGAGGCGGTTCCTGGCTCCTGGCTTCAGATAAGTGCAGCACTGGCCATTTCTGTCACTTGGGGAGTGAATCATCGGATGGAAGATTTTCCTCTCTGTCTCTCCACCTCTCTGTCTCTCCACCTCTCTGTATATCTAACTTTGTAACAAAAATAAAATAAATCTTAAAAAAAAGAAAATCAACAAGTTCAACTAATAAAAATAAGAGAGAGAGATGAATCAATAGAATCAGAATTGAAAAAGGGAAATATGATAATGGATACCTCAGATATCCACAGAATAATTAGGAACTATAACAAGTAATTACATGCTAATGAATCAGAAGACCTAGAAGAAATTGACAGATTTCTGGACACATACAATTTACCAAGACTGAATTGTGAGGTAATTGAAATTTTAAATAGACCTATAACCAGGATGGAGATTGAATCAGTGATTAAATCCCTCCCCATCAAAAAAGGTCTAGGACCAATGGCTTCATTACTGAATTCCACCAACCATCTCAAGAAGAATCTACCCAATACTACACAAGATATTTAAAACAACAGAAAGGGAAGAAATCCTTCCAAACTCTTTCTATGATGCCCATGCCATGTTAAAACCAAAGCCAGATAGAGACACAACAGAGAATGAGAGCTAAAGACTGTTATCCCTGCTGAACACAGATGCAAAAATCCTCAAAAGAAACTTGCCAACAGAATCCAGCAATACATCAGACACAGCATTCACCAAAACCAGGTGGAATTCATCCCAAGCTTGTAGAGATGGCTTTACTTACACAAATCCACAAATGTAATATACCACACCAAACAAACTACAGACTAGCAGCTTAAGTCCATGCCTTGAATGCATCAGGATCCCATATGGGCACCAGTTCTAATCCCAGCAGTTTCACTTCACATCCAGCTCCCTGCTTGTGGCCTAGGAAAGCAGTCGAGGACGGCCCAAGCCTTGGGACCTGCACCCATGTGGGAGACCTAGAAGAGGTTCCTGGCTCCTGGCTTCGGATCGGCAAAGCACAGCATTGCGCTCACTTGGGGTGTGAATCATCAGACAGAAGATCTTCCGGTATGTCTCTCCTCCTCTCTGTATGTCTGACTTTGTAATAAATATAAAATAAATATTTTAAAAAAACATGATCATCTCAATAGATGCAGAGAAGGCATCTGATAAAATCCAACACCACTTCATATTTCTTTTGTTTTTAATATTTATTTTTATTAGAAAGTCAGATATACAGAGAGGAGAAGAGACAGAGAGGAAAATCTTCCATCCGCTGATTCACTCTCCAAGCACTACTCGAATCCGAAGCCAGGAGCCACGAGCCTCTTTGGGTCTCCCTCACAGGTACAGGGTCTCAAGGCTTTGAGCCATCCTCTGATGCTTTCCCAGGCCATAAACAGGGAGCTATATGGGAAACAGGGCTGCTGGGATTAAAACCAGCACCCGTATGGGATCCCAGCGTAGCAAGGTGAAGACTTTGGCTGCTAGGCTACTGCACTAGCCCTAACATCACTTCATGCTTAAAAAACCCTAAGCAAGATAGGCATAGAAGGAACATTGAACAACACAGTTAATGCAATATATGAAAAATACAATGAGAAAACCAACATCAGCATCATATTGAATGGGGGAAGGACTAGAAGCTTTTCCACTAAGATCTGGAACTAGATAAGAAAGCCCACCTCCACTACATCTATTTAATACAGTTTTGAAAGTACTAACTAGAACTATTAGGCAAGAAAAATATTAAAGAAATTCAAACTTGAAAAGGAGGAAGTCAAATTATCCCTGTTTGCAGATGACATTGTTTTAGTAGAATCAAATGATTCAATAGAACTCATAAGAGAGTTTGGCAAGGCAGCAGGGTATAAAACCAATGGACAGAAACTGATGTCCTTAGTATTCACAACAACTACAGGGCTGAGGAAGAACTTGTAAGTATGGTCCCTTTCAAAATAGGGAAGAAGAATCTTAACTAACTTGAAATAATCCTAACCAAAGACATGAAAGCCCTCTGTGAAAAAAATTATAAAACATTAACAAAAGAGAAGAAGATATCAAAATATGGAGAAATTTACCATGTTCCTGGATTGATAGAATCAACATCATCAAAATGTCTATATTACAAAAGTAATACACATTCAGTACAATCCCAATCAAAATCCCAAAAACATTCTTTTCAAAGCCTAAAAGGATGATGCAAACATTCATCTGGAAGCACAAGATACCACGAATAGCTAGAGCTGTTCTGGAGAAGAAAAGTAAAGCTGGAGGAATCACAATTCAAGACTTCAAGACATACTACAAAGTAGTAGTAACCAAAACAGTCTGGTACTGGTGCAAAACAGAGAAGATCAATGGAACAGAATAGAAACCCCCAAAATGAGCCCGCATATGTACAGCCAACTGATTTTCAACAAGAGGACTGAAAATAACCCAGGAAAAAGGGTTGGTCTCTTCAACAAGTGCTGTTGGGATAATTGGATAAAAAACCTATTGGAGTAAGCAAGACCTGCACCTATCACCTTATACAAAAATCACTTCTAAATGCATCAAGGACCTAAATCTGCACCCAGAAACCATCAGACTACTAGAGGAAAACATACGAAGCATATTGGCATTAGTAAAGGCATCTTAGAAAAGTCACCAAAAACATGCAGACAAAACAAATAGGACTACATCAACCTAAGAAGCTCCTGTATAGCAAGGGAAACAATCAACAAAGCAAAGAGGCAACCAGCAGAATGGGAGAAAAATCTTTGCACACTGCACTACACACTACAGGATAGATAGGAGACTATAACCAGGATTTACTTGGAAACTCAACAGAAATAAAGCAAACAACCCTGTAAAGAAATGGGTGAAGAAAATGAGCAGAGATTTCTTTTTTTTTTTTTTAATTGATTACATTGCATTATGTGACACGGTTTTATAGGCACTGGGATTCCCCCCACCCATCTCCAACAGCACCGCCCTCCCCCCCATGGTGGATTCCTCCACCCTGTTGCATTACTACAGTTCAAATTCAGTTGAGATTCTTTCTTGCAAGCATCTACAAAGCATAGAGTCCAGCATCTTATTGTCCAGATAAGTTCAATGGTTTCTTGGGGAGACCATCTCTGGTCTGAAGGTAGAGCCGGCAGAGTATCATCCTGCTCAATTAAAAGCTCCGACATTACATCAGTAACAATTTAAAATGTTATGGAATTAATTGACATGATATTGAGTAACCAATATGGTAAAAGAAAAAAAAATAAATGCAAGTTCTGAACCACATCCTGTGAGTTCTTCATTGACATTTCAATTATTAGTTTATATACAACCGGGTTTTATACACCTTAAAATGGCTATAGATAACTATTCAGCTGTCTCATGTTTGTTTTAATTTTAGTATTTAGCAGTTTATAGCGTTGAAGCACAATTTTGCTGAACCTGGCTATCTTTCGGGTAGTCTAACTCTATAACTCTAACAAGACATATGTCAACAGTTTAGGTGAACAGTTTTAGGAGGGGTGTGCAGAGAAATCTTCAATACCCTAGTGAGGAGTAACTAATCTTTGTGTCCCACCCAGTGAGGTGTAAATGCATCCACGCCGACCGTTTTCTGTCTGATTCCAAGCTTTCCTTGTTGTTCTCTATCTGTTCTAGATTGTTTGTTTGTTTGTTTGTTTGTTAGTTGAGGAGTTTCTGGAGCTATCCTGATGGTCATTGCCAGAGAGGGTGGGGACCCAAAGTCGGAATCAGGCAAGGAGCAGAGAAAGCTCCCCTCCCTAGTCCCGAAGGAAGTTTACTGTTCTGTTTCTGTGAACCACTCAGGGCTCCTGGTTGTCGTTCTGATGACCTTGGATCCTGCAGGGCAGGATTTGGACTTCTTCCATCCCATGTGGGAGATCCAAATGGGAGTGGGTGACCTCAAAGTTCTCGGTTTCTGAAGGCACTCCAATTTCAGGTGGTCTCCTTGGCAGTTGGGATGTAGTCCTTGGTGCTCGTACTGATAGTCCTTGATGAGGATCTGGGAGTCTTCAGGGTTGGGATACAAGCCTCCTCCTGTTCACCAAGCAGGCATTTCTTAAAAGAGCAAATACAAATGGGTAATAGACATTAAAAAAAATGTTCAGGCTCCCTAGTTATTAGGGGAATGCAAATAAAAACTACCATTAGGTTCTATCTAATTCCAGTGAGAATAGCCTATATCCAGAACTCTCTTAACACCTGCTTGCGTAGATGTAGGAAGAAAAAGTTACCCTCCTTCGCTGTTGGTAAGGGTTTAGACTAGTGCTAGTAAGGGTTTAGCCACTATGGAAGTCAGCATGGAGAGTGCTCAGATAACTGAAAGTTCACCTACTATCTGACCCAGCTATCTCATTCCTGGGAATATATCCAAGTGAAGTGAAATCTGTATATGAGAAAATGACCTGCAATCCTATATTTATAGTACCTCAATTCACAGTAGCTAAGACATGAATACAACCCAGAAGCCCATCAAAAGAGGAATAGATAAACTGTGGTAAATCAACTCTATGGAATACAAATCAACAATAAAAAAGAATGAGATTCTACCAATTGCAACAAAATGGTCTCAACTAGAAACCATTATGCTCAGTAAAATAAGACAATCCCAAAAGCACAAATATCATACATTCTCTCTGATATGAGGCAACATTCATGCAAAATACAAAATAGATACATAGGTATGTGTGCATATTCTCATAGTATATATGTATACTCTCATAGATGAACTGTATAGTGGAGACTAACATACTGGGCAGTGAAGATACATTGAAATAAACATCTCTATTCCCAAATAAAAGGACTTCCGATGAAACAGTTAAATACATCTTGACAATATGATACCAGATTTTCTACCCCTGCCTATCCCTACAATGCTATGAGACACTTAAATAGCAGAATGTTGGACTTGTAATTGTTACTAAAGTACTAAACTACAGTAATAATATGGGGGAAATAGTGGGAGGGAAAACAGATAGGAAGAAAAAAGGGAAAGAGGGAATATCTAAACCCGCAAAATTGTATCATGGAAAATAGTAACAATAAAAAAGGATTTTTACAAAATTTGTTAACATTTATTTTGTGACCTAAACATAATCTATCCTGAAGAATATTCCAGGTGCACCCAATAAGAATGTGCATTCTACTGCTACTGGGTCAAATTCTCTGGATAAGTCTTAACTCCATGTGGCCAAGCATGTTTTTTGAGTGCACGATTTCCTTATTGTATTTCTGTCTGGATGTTCTATCCCTTACTACAAGCTTAGTGCTGACTTCTGTTATTATTGTATTTCTGTCTATTTCTCTTTTAGTCCTGTAAATGCTTATTTTATATTTCAGGTCTGAAGTTGGATGCATAAATAATTGCTATAGTCTCCTGTCATCATTACACAATGTCCTTGTCTCTTGTAACAGTTCTTGACATTAGCTTTTTTTGTCTAATATATGTAGCCACCCCTGCTCTTTTTCTTGTTCCAACTGCATAAAATATCTTTTTTTCTATCTTCACTTTCAGATTACGTTTATCCTCCTAAAGCTAATATGAGGTTCTTACAGGAAGCCTACAGTTGCATATCTGTTTTATTCACTCAGACACTATGTCCGTTGACTAAGGAGTTTAACACATTTATGTTTAAAGTAATCATTGATATGAAAGAGTTTACTGTTGCTATTTTTGTTTTCTAACTTTCGTAACTTCTTTGTCCCTATTTCCTCCTGCTATCTTCCTTTGCATATAACTGATGTTTATGCATTAATATGCATTGATTTCTCCTCTTAAGTATTTTCTTTGTGCTTACCATAAAGTGAACAGAAAACATGGTTATACTATACCACTTTAAGCTAATGCAACCTAACTTCAATCACACACAAAAATCATATACTTTATCTCACATACACATTTTGTCATTGATGTTGCAACTTATAGTTTGTTATATTTCTTATCCATTAACAATATTTTAGTTTTAATTATATTTATAGTTTTAGTTATTATTAAACAGTATTTGCCTTTTAATGTTTATACTAGAATTATGAATCATTTACTCACCACAATCACATAATTACACTCTTCTCTATATATACTTCTATTTCTGTATATATGTTTATCTTTTTTTTTAAAGATTTATTTTATTTTTATTGGAAAGGCAGATATACAGAGAGGAGAGACAGAGAGGAAGATCTTCCGTCCGATGATTCACTCCCCAAGTAAGCGCAACGGCCGATGCTATGCCGATCCGAAGCCAGGAGCCTTTTCTGGTCTCCCACGCGGGTGCAGGATTCCAAAACTTTGTGCTGTCCTTAACTGCTTTCCCGGGCCACAGGCAGGGAGCTGGATGGGAAGTGGGGCTGCCGGGATAGAACTGGCACCCATATGGGATCCCAGGCGTGCAAGGCAAGGACCTTAACCACTGCGCCATCGCGCCGGGCCCTATATATTTATCTTAACCTACAACTTTTATACTTCCATATGCTTTTGCATTTTTAGCATCCTCTATTTTGCCTTGAAGAACATCTTTTTGCATTTCTTGTAATGTAAATATGGTGGTGAATTCCCTCAACTTGTTTGTCTGGAACAGTCTCTGTCCTTCATAATGAAGGAGAGTTTTACCAGGTGTAATACTCTTGGCTGGCATTTTTATCTCTCAGCACTTAGAGTATGTCGCATCCCCCTCTCCCAGCCAGCAAGTTTTCTGCTGAGAAATCTGCTGACAGTCTTATGAAGGTATCCTATCCCGGACAAGTTTCTCTTCCCTTGGTGCTTTCAAAGTGCTTTGTCTTTGGCATTTTGAAGGTTGAATACAATGTGTATCTGAAACTGAAACTATGAATTTCTTTGGGTCCATCTTTTGAGGGCCTGTTTATTTTCCTGGTTCTGGATGACCCTTTTCCAGGTCTAGGAATTCTTTGACTATTATTTCTTTAAATAAGATGGATCTCTCTCTGTTCTTTCCTTCTTTTTCTTCTTTTTTCCAGAACTCCAATAATACAAAATATTTACATTTATTTGTTTGTTGATATCCCAAAAGTTTCTTAAACTTGCTTTACTCTTCCATTCTTTCACATTTTTTGTTCCTCTCATTAATTTGTAACCACCTTTCTTCAAGCTTATAATGCTTTGTTCTTGTTTGAGTCTGTTATTGAACGCCTCTAGTGAATTTTCCAGTTCCGTTGTTGTATTTTCAGCCCCCACATCTTTTTTAAATTTTATTAATTGTACTGCATTGTGTGACACAGTGTTATGGGCACTGGGATTCCCCCCACCTCTCCCCGAATTCTCTCTCCATGGTGGATTTCTCCACCTTGTTGCATTACCACAGTTCAAATTCAGTTGTGGTTCTTTCATTGGAAATATTTACCAAGCATAAAGTCCAGTGTCTTATTATCTTAGTGGGTTCAGCGATTTCTTGGTGAGACCATCTCTGGTCTGAAGGTAAGTCCAGCTAAGCTTCATCTCAAACGATTAAAGGCCCCGACATGCCCTCAACAGCCATTTACAACCTCATGGCATGAATTGACATGACATTGATTAATAGTATGTTGATGGGGAAGATGTGGTTTCTTAACTACATCCTGTGACTTCTTCATAGACATTTCAATTTTGGTTTGTATTCAACCTGATTCCATACAGTTATCAGTTTAGGTACAATACATTTTTTTTGTTATTAATTTAGGATGGGTGTGCAGAGAAATCCCCAATACCCCAGTGAGGAGTTACTAATCTTTGTGTTCCACCTAGTGAGACCTGATTGGGTCCATGCTGGGCATTTCCTGTCTGATTCTAAGCTTTCCATGTTGCTGTCTGTCCATTCTAGATTTTTTGTTTGTATGTATATTTGTTTATTTGTTTTGAGGGGTTACTGGAGTGGTCCTAATAGTCACCATGAGGGAGGGTGGGGACCCAGAGCCAGAGCCAGGCAAGGACCAGAGAGAGCTCGCCTCCTTATTCTCAGAGGAAGTTTATTATTCTTCTGTTTCTGCAGATTGCTCAGGACTCCTGGCCATCGTTCCGATGGCGCTGATTTCTGCACTTCAGAGTTTGGACTTCTTCCATCCTCTGTGGAGGCTCCAGATGGGGGTGGGTGACCTCAGAGCTCTCGGCCTCTGAAGGCACTCCTATTCCCCGTGGTCTCCTTAGTGGTTGGGATGTAGTCCTTGGTGTCCGTGTTGACGGTCCTTGGTGAGGATCTGGGAGTCTTCAGGGTTGGGATGCAAGCCTCCTCCTGACCCTCCACTCTACTCTGGGGTCTCCCCCCTGCCCCATACACATGACCTCCTATTAAGAGGCTTTCAGGGTCGCTCCCGATTCCCCCCTTATGCCTGTGTAGCTTTGCTATTGTCTAGTGCCGATTCGAGTCTGTTGTCTATGGGTTATCAGATTTGATCCTGATAGTTCACCTATGTTTCACATCTTCCACTCACTTATTAGGGAGATCAGCCCCCACATTTTTGCCTGGCACTTTCATACTTTCTTATATTTGCTGAAATTCTAAGCTTGTTATAATATATATATTATATATATATAATCCCAGTGGCCACACTTCCCATTCAGTTCCCTGCTCGTGCCCTGGAAAAGCAGAAGAGGAAGCAGGCCCAAAGCCTTGGGTTCCTGCACCCTTGATGTTCCAGGTTCTTGGCTTCAGATCAGTGCAGTTCTAGCCATTGTGGCTGTGTTGCGAAATGCATCAATGGACAGAAGATCTTCCTCTCTGTCTTTCCTCCTCTCTGTATTTCTGACTTTGCAATACAAATAAATCTTTTTCTCTCAAATATTCTTTATTATTATTATTATCATTTTGTGATACAGTCCCATAAGCCTTGAGATTTCCCTTACCCCTACCTTAGGTCCCCTCCCCCCATTGAGTTCCCTTATATTATTACTATAGAATAGTTCTTCATAACCAGTCATATGTCCATCATTGCAGGCATGGACAGATAGCAGAGAGTCCAGCATCCTATTGTCAAGATACAGTTAACAATTTCATTGGTAGTCCATCTAAATAATATAAATCATAAAAAAGTCACCCCTCCTAGATTGTATGAACTGGCCTGATACAGAAGACTATCACTGGGGGCTGGCAACACTGGCATTCCATATGAGAACCAGTTCAGTCCTGACTGCTCTATTTCCCTTCCAGCTCCCTGCTTGTGGCCTGGAAAAGCAATCAAGGATGGTACAAAGCCTTGGAACCTTGCACTCATGTGGGAGACCCAATAGACTCCTGGCTCTTGGCTTCAGATCTCAGCTTCAGCCATCATGGCCCTTTTGGGAATGAACAAATGGATGGAAGATATTTCTTTCTATCTTCTTCTCTCTGTAAATCTACCATTCCAATAAAGATAATTAGATCTTTAAAAAATATATGATGATGAAAAAGAAGACGCTCACCAACAATCCCAGCTAGGGACTCTAGTGGTCTCAGCAGTCCTCATCTAGTCCAAATGCTTTGTTCTCACTGGCATCCAGGTGTTTAGAGTATTCCAGGTCCTGTCAGAGCTCAAAGACAGGCCATACAGAAGCCAATTCCTTGGTCAACCCCCAGAAAAGTTAGAACAATGGAAATATGGTCCAACTCCCTCCCTTCCCAGGAAAGGAACTCCCAACTCCCTCCCTTCTCTGACACCACATGGCAGTACTGCTAGAAAGACTCATTATTGCCTCAGGAGGATGAAAGTCTGGGATCCCCACTCAACCTTTCTGGCATGAGCAGGAGCGTGAGCTCAGTTTTTCCTGTGATGCCTGGCCAGCAGAGCAGTTATTGCCTCCACGTCTCATCTTCATAGGCTGCCCCTTCACCAGATCTTTGACCAGCCACAGCTTTGTTCGTCTGCGCTAATGAACATTTCTAAGTTGCTGCCTTATTCAGCTCCAACTCTGGTGTCTGAGGCAGAAGGAAAGTCAAGCGAACACACCATTGTGTCACTCCTTAGGTTTCAGGATCTTCATTTGTCTGTCCCTTCTCCACCTTCTTATGTTAACTTAACATAGAATGTCCAAGGTTTTTCACTGTAGTTAACACACACACACACACACACACACACACACACACACACACAAATAACCCTTCTCCTTAAAAACAAGTTCCTTTTCAAAATACACCTGCAACTACCTCTAAAGATGGGCTAACTAGTCTGAATGGTACCAGAACTTCAGGAAGTTTTAAAAGCCTCCAAATAATTCCGAAGTTCAACAGGAATCTAGAACATGACATCAATGACCAATTCATAATACGCAGAATCACAGCTTTAACCCATACCTTTCCTTTGAGATCCAGACCTGCTTATCCAATTGCCTATTTGATAACTCTGAGGATTCAAACTATCAGACAATTGAAGTTAAAAGTTAGCTCAATCCTCAACACATTCAAGAGAGAATTCATTATCTATAATTCTCCCCCAGAACACTTATTCTTCCTCCAGAGAGGCTGTCCCTGCCTCGGAGAACAGCACCATCATCCATCTAGCTGCACAATGAAGCCACCAGAGGGTCATTCTTTTTTTTTTTTTTTTAGATTTTTATTTTTATTATTTTTTTCATTGGAAAGGTGGATATACAGAGAGGAGAGACAGAGAGGAAGAGCTTCCGTCCGATGATTCACTCCCCAAGTGAGCGCAACGGTCGATGCTATGCCGATCCGAAGCCAGGAGCCTCTTCTGGGTCTCCCACGTGGGTGCAGGGTCCCAAAGCTTTGGGCCGTCCTCGACTGCTTTCCCAGGCCACAAGCAGGGAGCTGGAAGGGAAGCGGGGCTGCCGGGATTAGAACCGGCGCCCATATGGGATCCCGGGCGTGCAAGGCGAGGACCTTTAACCACTGCGCCACCGTGCCGGGCCCCAGAGGGTCATTCTTGATGAGATTCCTCCTTGCAAAGCATCTTAATCCCAAAAGGTACAGCCTGAGAAACTCTGGCAAAAGAAACATCTGACCCATCATTCCTCTGTTTAGAGATATGCCAAGCAATGTTAGAGCCTGAAGCAAAAGAAAAAATGTGTTCTCGTGTGTGTGTGTGTGTGTGTACGTGCATGTGTGTGTGTGATTTACATGCATCATTTATGTTTGCAAATAGTTAAATATGGGGGGAGGATTAAAATAGTGAAATAACATTGAGATTCTGTGTTAAGAGTTGCTGCTTGGAATATCCACTCCCCATCACGACACCTGGGGTGAAGCTCCACCTCTGCTTCTGAGCCAGCTTTCTCTTACTGTGTCTTGAGACAGCAGATGATAGTCCAGTTACTTAGGTCACCACCACCCACATGGGGGACATGAATGCAGCTCCTGGCTCCTGGTCCAGCCCTGACTGTTGGAAACATTTAGAGATTAATCCAGTACATGAAAAATATCTCTCTCTCTATCTATCTCTCTTCCCCCCCCCCGTCTCTCTCTCTCTCTCTCTCTCTTTCTGTCTCCCTATTAAATAAATGTAAAAAAATCATTTTGTGAAAAAAATTCACATTAATATAATAACTTTCATTCTTTAAATGTACTGACAGAGAATTGACTTCAACTTAGCCCATCAAAACATTTTCATAATTATTATTCTTAACAAGCCTTGAATTGATATTCCCTCTCCTGATAGATAGTTTACAAATACATTTTCCCAAACTATAGGCTGCATTTTTATTTGTTGATTGCTTCCTCTGCTGCACAGAAGCCTTTGCCTTTGATGGAAGTCACATTCATTTTTTACTTTCGTGGTCTGAGATTTTGGGATGGTGTCCAAAAAATCATGGTCCAAGCACAACATCTGTGAGCTTTTCCCCAACAGGCCCCCAGCCATCCCAGCTGACGCTGTCCTGGTCCTCAGTGGCAATCACACTGGCCTTCATCCAGTCCCTCTGTTTCATTCCCCATCACCACCACAGTCTGCACGTGCTCATTTCTCACCTCCAGACTTGCTCTTCCTGCAGCACCCTCTTCTGATGCACATACACTTCCATTTTCTTGTTGAGACTTTATGACAGTTTCCTAATCTGTATTTCTTTTAAAGATTTATTTGTTTGCTTGTTTGTTTGGAAGGCAAAGTTACAGAGAAGAGAGAGGAAGAAGGAGAGAAAGAGCGAGAGATCTGTCCCCTGGTACACTTCCCAGATGACCACAATTGCTGGGACTGGACCAGGTCAAAGCCAGAAACCTGGAATTCCATGCAGCTCTCCCGACAAGGGTACTTAGAGTCCAAGCACTCGGGCTCCTGCTTTCCCAAACACACTATAAGGAAGCTGGATTGGAACTGAAGCAGCCAGGACCCAAACCAGTACCCAAATGAGATGCAATGGTCACAGGTGGCAGCTTAACCTTCTGAGCCACAATTCCAACCCCCTTGGTTACATTTTTAATTGTACACTTATTTCATACAACCACTTGATTAATAACTATAAATGCCAGGAGTGTAATAGTGTTATTACCATGGACTATGCCTATGTAGTTCACCAAAACATTCTCAGGGTCTACCAGGACCTAGCACACAGTAGGTATCCTATTAATACAACCCATGGATGGTTGGATGGCACAGTGAAGTTATAACACAAGATAAGCCAACCTTATAGTTTTCCCAAAGTGTGCTCAGAACTACTTTAGCAAGGTGATAACAGATGTGATCTGGGATAAGGACTTGTGGATAGACAAATAATTCACAAATCCTTATGTTCACGTAACTTTTTAATGTGTACGATGTTAATATGTACTGAAAATTTCTAAAACAGAAGGCGCATAGCTCTCCTTCCCAAATTTATTTGACCACATACCAATTTTTAAGGAAAGAATTTGTGGCACTAGTTTTATAACTCAGTGGGGTGGTACCACACAAGTTGTTGAACAGAAAGTATGGGTAGCTTGGGAGAAACTGGAGCTCACGCAACAGTCACAGCACAGGAATGCTATGGGTGGCCAGGTGGCCCTGGAAGGAGAGGCAGTGCGACACACACCCAGGGTTTAATTACATCTTGCCTGTGGAGATTCCAGACACTGAAATATCTGAGATACTATAATAGGTTTCGGGAGGCTGTGATGTCACTCTTAGCTAGGTGACCACCTGTGAAATGGGAGCAATAACACCTTACCCTTACCTATCCTAGTGGACAGGATAAGGAGCAAAAGAAACAACAGGCATAATTACAGCAATGGCTATAATTAATTATTTTCTTATTCCATATTTGACAATATTTCTAGACATTTTCCAAGTGTCAACTCACCCCACCCCTTGCAGCAGAAATTATTATTATCCTACCCTGGAGATGATCTAATTGAGCTCCAAGAGCTTTAATGACCATCCCACCATCACATAACCAAGCAGCAGCAGCAGAGTCAGAGTTGAAGTCAGAAAATTTGAGAGTCTTAACCCCATGCTCAATGTGAGAGTTCATGGCAGATTTCAAGTGTACAGTTCAGATATTACTCATTCTAATTTCTGAACTTCATTTCCACACTCTGTCCTGGGAAAGCTGGATGATGCCACTGGGCAGAGCACACACGGGGTGCCTGTTTCACCCCAACAGCTGTGGTAGCCCTTTGATTTGATGGCAAATCACTCAGCCATTGACTGCTGTGTATCAGCCTTTCCCCTTTGAGGCCTGTACTGGATTTACAGTTTCATTAACTAGCAAGTTCATGATTTGCTTCCCAGTCAGTCTTCCTGCAGGAGGCCATGAAAGAATTGGGACCAGGACCAGGCTCAGTGACCTTCTGCCTTAGGTCCCTGCACCACACTTAAGGAGACCTCATGGAGCAACCCTCAAAAATGATTCCACAGGAGAAGCACCTGGACCACATGGAAGATGAACCAGGCCACATTTTCTGATCTGCAAAGGCTCACCCACAAAACCCACCCTTTCATATTAACAATTTTAGGTTGAAAACCAAATCACAGGGACCACCATTGCAGCATAGCAGGATAAGTTCCTATCTGCAATGCCAGCCTTCCATATTAGATCCCAGATCAAATCCAGGCTGCTCCACTTCCCTAAATTTGTCTGGGAAAATAGTAGAAGGTGGCTCAAGTGTTTGGGCCCCAGTACCTACGTGGGCTGCCTGGATAGAGTTCTGGGTTTCTTGCTTTCAACTGCCTGAGCCCCAATCATTGCAGCCATTTGGCCAGTGAATCAGCAGATGGAAGATTCTCTCTCTCTCTCTCTCTCTCTCTCTCTCTCTCTCTCTGTTATTTGCCTTTCAAATAAAAACTTATCTTTTGGAAAAGAGTAAGAAGATGATCAGAAAACACAACTAAAATCTTTCATTTTTCTCTTTCATGAAATGCAGCAGGTGAAGATGTTGCCATTGGCAGCTGTGTGCTGTTGAGCTGATCACCTAGCTCAAGTCTGGGCTGTAGTTTCACTTTTCAATTCAGGGACTGTGTCAAATACTAACTAATGTGCTGACTTTGCTCACCTGCCACTTGCAGGACACTGCTCAATATAGGCTCTCATTAGGTCTCACAATAGCCCCATTTCACAGATGTCCGAATTGAAACCCAAGGCAAGATTTTCCACACCCTCTAGTGCTGATACAACAGTGTTTGTGAGGGGGGCCCCAGGATAGTGCACCTGCCTCTGCTGTTTCCAAACATCACAAAAACCTTGTTCTAAAGATGCAGTCTGTGTCCCCTGGAAGTGAGAAGCTGCTGCTGAGCAGGTCCCTTCCCTGTGAAGCTGCTGAGCAGGTTGACCAGCTCCTGGATGATCTCCTGGCGCCCTCTCAGAGGCTCTGACTCCATCACTTCTGCTCCCTCTACTCCGTGGATCAAAGTACCTGCACCTCAGAACCACCCCCCACATACATACACACCCCTTGTCTAACAGATCCTAAGTACCACCAGCCGCCCTTTGCCACACCCTCTCCTGCCAGTCATCAAGCCAGAGGCTAGAAACTGCACACCTCTCCACGCAGCAGCTTCCCCACTTCCACCGCCACTTAGGAAAGCACAGGAGACAGGGGCAATACTGGGCCTAGGACAAGCTACAGAAGAGATCACTCCCACTCACGGCACAAGCAGCAGAGGAAAGCAAAGCCCAGAGCCAAGCAGAAGGCTTCAGGTGAGCAGCAACAAGTGTTTGAATGAAACCCTGCAGAGGCAGGTTTTGTGCCAGCACTGACCCCAATGCAATGCATGGAAACAGAAGCTGTGGCCAGGCAGCCCAGGCATCTTGGCAGCCCCTGCTGTGGGTTTCTCAGAATTGCTCTGTCTTCTTCCAAATGAACCTCAGGAGAAACACAATTTTAAAACTTACTTCATCTGGGAGAGTCAAAATTATTTTGGCAGTTCCCTGGAAGGGGAAAAAAAGACAAGTAATCCCTTCCCTACTCCCTCCCATGACAAAAAGAAAAGTTACAACATCAGGCATACTGGAGCCAGTTCCCAGTTACAGAAATATATTTGAAGATCTGCAATGTTGCACAACGTGCAAATTTGGAGAAGCAATTTGGAGGCTAAGTAAATGTCTGGAGACTTGATTTAAATGTCCCTTTGTCTTTGCCTGGCCAAACTGGTACCTTGAGCTCACAGAAAGGGTCATTGTTTCCACCATGACATCTCCAAAGTCTGCAACGAAAGAGCAGCTGTCAGATCATCTCAGCCCTTCCTACTCCAGGAGGCTGAGGACGTACCTCTGCTCCTTGCAGTGCAAACGAGCGCTGGGCTATTCCCTTATCTGCTTCCTTTAAGGATAGACGCTGTGCACAAACAACCAAGGTACAAACTATCCCTTGGGTGTCTCTCCCCCTACTTGCCTAAAACACAACAGTCACATTCCATCACATTATCTTACATTTGCAGTCCTAATGCCCTAACACTTAGCAGCACCACACATTGAGAAAGGAGGTCCGTTAAAGTGCTGGGAAGGGTTCTCATGTGGGAATAGTCGGAATGTGCAAAATTGATGACAGCACACAAAAGACCAAAACGTGATATGGCACAACTGAGATATCATGAAGCGGGGTAGTCTGCATGTGGTGTGTTTCCTGAAGTTTGTGTGCCAGGACCCTGGTCCCCAGGGTGGCAGTGTTGGTATGGGAGGAACTTTCTGTGTGTGTGTGTATGTGTGTGTGTGTGTGTGTGTGTGTGAGAGAGAGAGAGAGAGAGAGAGAGAGAGAGAGATCATTCAGTTCATTTTTTATGATACAGTTCCATAGGCTCTGGGATTTCCTATCCCCTCCCCAAGCACCCCACTTCTGCCTATTGATTTCCCCTCTAGTATTACAATGGGTAATCCTTCATGAACAGTCATAAGTCCATCATTCCATTATTGAAGTGCTCTTGACATTGTAGGTATGGACAATGCCAGAGAGTCCAGCATATCCTACTGTCAGGATATTTTCAACTGCTTCATTGGGAGTCCATCTTTGGTCTGGATGCAGAGAGACATACTGCACTGTGTCCCGCACCTGGATATGTTGGACTGTGGGAGGATCTTTCAGGGGTGGGGTGCAGCAGGATGCTATTCGGTCATGAGCCTGTCACTGCTATGAATGGATTGTGGATGTCTTCAGGGATTGGATCAGGGCTCACTGGAATGGGGCTGTACCTGCATGAATAGATTATAAAGCCAGTTCCCTTCCTGTCTCTCTACCATGTTGTGACACAGCTCAGGGGAATCTCTCGCTGGGAGGCCAGCACCATGTTGTCTGGCCCCTCCAGTAAACCTCTATTTGTCAGAAGTTACCCAATCTCAGGTACTATGTTACAGTAACGCAAGGCAGATCATGACATAAAAGCTGTACAGGAGAAAGCACACATGTGATCCCTGAGTCTCCAAACATGGACATTAAGGGATCGTTTTGGCCCAAGAAGTGATGGATAAGAAACACTGCTTAAGATGCATGACCCTCAGGCCATTATGCCAAGCGTTGGCCTCACTCACATCCTCACCCTCTCATCCAGTGACATATTCAGTCAATGACTACTTACTGCATGATGCAGACCATGCTCTCAAGGACTTTGCTTTCAGAGGAAACAGGGTTTAGGTCAATCCCACAAATAAGTGGGACACCTACTCATCTCCAAACGTGGGCACAGGGCACCCCAAACACGTAGAGAAAGTCACTTCTGACAGTTAGAGGTGCCAGAATGTTCCAGAAAAGCTTCACAGTATGCGTCACTCGGGTGGCATTTTAAAGCATGATTAGGAGACAACTGAGTAAAAGAGAAGGTGGAAATTTCAATGCATGGAACATTTCTCCCAACTGCTGGCCTACGACCAGAGCTGGAGGCAGCAAGCAGCCAGAGCTGTCCACACCGTCCACAGGCCCACTTCAGGACCTTTACTCCGACCCTGTGATTTTCTCAGCAGACCTTTACTTCTTTTTCTAAAGATCTATTTTTTTTTTATTATTATTATTTAGTTGAAATGCAAAGTGACAGAGAGGAAATGAGAGAAGATTGGAGGAAGAGAGACATCTTTCATCCACTGATTCACTTCCCAAATGGCCAGCCAGGAGCTAAATAACTTGAGCTATCTTCTGCTTTCACAGGTACATTAGCAGGGAGCTGGATCAGAGGTGGAATAGCCAGGACTCAAGCCAGCATTCGTATGGGAAGCCAGCATCACGGGCAATGGCTTAACCCATTTTATCACAATGCAAGCAAACCCCAGACCATTTGTGGGAAGGAGGCTCTCCCCAGAGTGGGGCTGCCTCCTTACAGGTTGTACATAGCACTTCACCCCACAATCTCTGTAGTACACTCTTCCTCCAAGAGGTATGTCCCCACCTTACCAAGAAAGTAGCTTCAAGATCACCAGTGACTTCCAAGCCTCTGGCTCTGCAGCCTCTCATTTGTTTTCCCAGTAGCTGCTCTCTCAGAGCATTTGAAATAATTGACAACTGTCCCCTGTTGAGAGCTGTGGCCCCCTCACTCTCTCACTCCCCATCTCCTTCTCCAGTGTCTGCTTTGCTCAGCTCTTCCTCTAACTGGCTGAGTGTCCCAGGGATCACTTCTTACTTCCCTGCTTTTCTCTTCTACCCAGCAGACTTCACTCAGGTTCAAGGTGGTGGGTGCTAAAATGGGCCCATCTCTCCCCCGAGCTCCACACCCAGATCTGGAGCTCTCTTTCTGACACCCGCTGGCAGATGTCTCACACGCACTTTGACCTGAGAAACCATCCCCAATCATTGAAAACCCACTTCTCTCCCAGGCCCCACATCTCAAGAGTGGCACCACCACTCTGGCCAAAATGTGAGGAATACTTCTGGTTTCCCTTCTTTCCTCACCCTCCTATGTCCACATCAGTGAATCTTTTATCCCACCTCAAGAATGCAGTGCATTAGTGGTGCAGGTATTTGACTAGTGGCTAGAGACCACATCAGATGCCACCTGCCTCATCAGCATGCCTGAGTTTGAGCCCCAGCTCCAGCTCCTGTGTTTAGCTTCTGTTCATGTGCATCCTGGGAGGCAGCAGTGATGGCTCAAGTTGTTGGATTCTTGACATTCATGTGAGAGACAAAGAAGAATATCCTGACCTCCTATTATAGCCTGGCCAAGCTCCAGCCATTGCAGGTTGTAGGGGAGTATACTAATAAATAAGAGCTCTCTCTCTCTCTAATAAATTAATAATGAGGGTTAGTACTATGGTTCAGCAGGTTAAGCTGCCTCCTACAGTACCAGCTTCAGTTCAAGTCCTGCGGACTCCATCAGACTCCATTTCCAATCCAACTACCTGCTAACGCACCTGAGAAAGCAGCAGAAGTTTGCCCTAGTGCTTGGACTCTCTGTAACCACACAGAATAAGCTCCTGACTCCTGGTTTCTAGCTTCTGCCTCAGCCTGGCCCAACCCCAGCCATTGCATCCATTTAGTGAGTGAACCAGCAGATAGAAGATCTCACTCTTTCTCCCTCACTCTGCCTTCAAATAAATAAATCTTTTGAAAATAATTAATTAATAACAAAATAATATCCTAAATCAAGCCCTCTCCACCCATAGGTGTTAATCCCATCCTTACCCACATTTCTCTCTCTTCTCCAAACTACCTCTCCATCCTTCTAACACCTTGCACGGTGTTCCTCACCCTCCCTCCCAGTCTATAGTAGCATTCCTCTGGCTACGCAGTCGCCATGCTCCTGAGCCCTTCATTCAAGCCTCCAAGTGCTTCCCATTACAATTACCAAAATACCCACCTTCCCACACATGCATGCCTGCCTACACCCTGACCTACAGCAAACACATGATCCATCTGTGCCATGGAAACTCCATGCCCTGACCAGTGAGCTCAGAAGACACACACAGCCTGAGCCTGCTGGAGGCACTTGCAGGGAAAGCCTTCTCAGCAGAAGGGTACTCCTGAGAGAAACTCTAGCTGAGCCCTGAATGTTTTCATGCCTGCATCTGGCCCATTCATCTCACTTTAGGTCTTATGATGATACCATTGCCAAAGAAAGTAGATCGAGGTAAAAAACGGATGCTCTTGGGTCCTCCATGATGTGGTACTAGGGTCTCTCGGGGAAACCAGGCTAGAGCTTGCCCATCCCCAGACTGCCTCAAAAGAGATTGTTCAGTTCCCCACAGCCCCAGAGAGCCTGAGTCAGATTTCCTGAACGCACCCAAAAGCATCATGAAACTGTACTTCCTTCACTACATTCAGCATGTGATAAGCTCACTCCCACTGCGAGTTCCTACCAAATCTGCTCCATCCACCACTAAGACTGGCTTGGGGTCAGGACCACCTGGTCAAGGGGATCTTCCCAACTCGTGGCTGGAATCATACCATCTCTGTGTCCCCTGCTTGTTCTGTTTTGTGGTCCTCTGTTTCCCCCACAGCATTCATTCTTGCGTTACATGATCTTATTTATTTGTCAACACATTTATTTTCAGCTTTCTCTGTTAGCAGGTGAACTCTATTGGGTGGACACATGCTGCAGTATACTTGTTAGAGCTGCAGACTTATTGTCTGGAAAGTATCCTTTGAATGAATAAAACATGGCATGAGGGGCTAGCCCTATAGCACTGCAGGCTAAGCAGCTTCTTGGGTCACTGGTGCCTCACAGCGGAGTGCTGGTTTGCATCCCAGTAGCTCCACTTCCAATCCAACACCCTACTGATGCATGTAGGAAGGCAGCAGATGACGGTCCAAGCACTTGAATTCCTGTCACCCACACTGATTCCCTGTCACCTGATGGAATTCCTGCCTCCTGACTTTTCCCTGGCCCAGACCTGACTATTGCAGCCATTTCAGGAGTGAATCAACGATGAAAAGTTCTCTCTCTCTCCCTCTCTCCCTTCTTCCCTCATCCTGCTGTTTTTTAATATTCTATCTGCTAGTTCACTGCCCACTGGGTTGGGAGGAATCAGACAATTACCAGGTTTCTTCATGGACAGATGGGGGCACATTCATGCAGCTGGGACTCAAACAAGGGGAGCTGACCTGGCTTTGGAGAAAAGGAGTCTGAGTCCAAATAGGTTGGATTTGAGATGCTTGTGACACAGCCGCACAGAGCTGTCCAATCACAGCTGGGGACACTGTCTAGAGCACAGAGGAAGGGTGTGGCCTAGAAACAGGTTGGAGCTGAGCCAAGAGAGTGCATGGAGTCAGGCAGGGGGACCTCAGAGCGTATAGGACATAAGGAGTCTGAAGACAAATTGAAAAGAAAATTTAAGGAGCAGGGACAGGGGTAGGAACTTGAAAGGGACCGAGACAAGGTAGCACAGGAAGGGGGGAAGCCAGAGTGTGGAAGAGAAAGCTTCCAAAAGGAGAATAGACTCCATTGTTGGAATGTAATAGATGAAGCCCAGGTTTGAAATGCCAGCACTGCGTATCCAAGCACTGGTTGGAGTCCCAGCAGCTGCTTCTGATCCCTACTAGTGGACCTCGGACAGCCCAACTGACAGGGGCCCAGCCACCAAGGTGAGAGACCCAGATGGAGTTCCTGTATCCTAGCTTTGGCCTGCACCAGTCCCAGCCAACTGGGGAATGAACCAGCAAATTGAAGCTCTCTCTAGTGCGTGCTCTCTCATTCCCTCTAAGTCTTTCTTTCAAATGAATAAATCTTTATTTTTAAATATGCATTTTTATTTTTTTCAATGCTTGCCAACTTTTGACAGCCTTGGCTAAACTGCCATGAAAACAGATTTATTAACAGGCAACCAGGAGTACGAACATAAGCCTTTCCCTGTGCCTCTTCAACCTCAGTTATGATCTCTATCCACTCACTTTTAGCCATTTTAACTAGCAAACATTGCATCTTTTTTTTTAATTTAATTTATACTCCCCTAATTTTTAATGAAATTGAACATCTTGGCACTATTGTTTATTGGTCATTAGTAGATTCTTTTTTCTGGCCCTTAATTTTGTTATGTTATTTCTTCTCTTCTCACTGATTTGTATGGACTTGGTAACTATTAAGACATAATCATTCTTCCACTGTAGGTACAGCAGAAATTGTCTCCTTGTCCTTGGCACATGTTTGAACTTTGCTCATGGTGCCATTCACTAATAAGAAGTGGCAGGGGGAAGTTTATTTTGTTTCAGTTTGGTTATTTGCTGTCTCTGCTTGTCTTCTTTGGTTCTATGTCAGATCTGTCTATCTTATGTTCCATGGGTTTTGGGTTTTTACTTTGGTTCATAAATACTTCATAACTCCAAATCATAAGAATGTCCCTACATTTTCTTTTAACATTTTTTCAAGTTTTAGGTTTTGTATTTTAGGAATATATTTCAGGGCCAGGATTGTGGTGCAGCAAGTTAAACCACCATCTGTGAGGCAAGCATCCCATATAAACACTGGTTCAAGTTCCAACTGTTTTGATTCCAGTACAGCTCCCTTAAAATGAGTTTGGGAAACAGCAGCAAATGGTTCACATGCTTTGCCCCTACCACTCCTGCAGGAGATCCCAATGGATCTCTGGATCTCTGGATCGAGCTCTCTCTCTTTCTATCTATCGATCTCTCCCCTTCTGACTTCTTACTCTCACTTTCTGTGACTCTGCATTTTAAATAAGGGAATAAATCTCTTTAAAAAGGAATGTGTCTATACTTATGCGCTTGGTGAAAAGCAGGACTCTACCTTTTTCTCCCAATATTCCAAAGCCATTATGGGATTGTTCCTCCTCCCCCACAATCTCATATATTCCCAGGGATTGATTTCCCTCTATTCAATGGCAGGTGGCATGAAGGCCTTCGAACTACATCAATTTAAGAAGATTTTGGTCAACTGAGAAGTTAGGAAAATCTAAATATACTCCACTTCTTTACTAAAATTCCCCCAATGGTTTCCAGTCTCTGTAAATTTCCTGCAGCCTCAATTCTCAGTCTCCTCTACTGAAAAAGTTTGGCTGGGAAAGACAGTCACGTGGTTGTGTTACTCAGGCCATGCCATCTCCAACACCACTGCTTTCCTCAACAGAGTTACTAAGTGACCACTGACAGAGCCGTGGCTCCAATGCTAATCCCCATGGAATGAATGGCCGGGTCTCCATTGCTTTTCCTCCAAAGCAGCTTCTCTACAAAGGTCTATTTGTTCTTTTATTGACAGTTACAATTTGTCAGGGCTTAAAGTAATAAAGAGAGCATTTCATGCACAGAAACTCTTCTTCCCAATTATCATCAAGAAAGTTGGAAGAGATGAGGGATAGAAGAATAATCTGGAAGTGACAAGTTTTCATTTTTCCAAAGGAAAAGAAAATATCGCATGACTGCAGACTGATTTGAGCAGATGAGACCAGGCCACAGCTCACTTCTGTTTTGCATTTGTCCATAAGTCATAGCAGCCACTGGTAAAGCTTGCAGGTCAAATATTCTTCTGCCAAATATGCAAATAGCTTTGTTTATAATTTCATTGAGGTAGCGATGCAATTACATCTGTTTCTTTTTTATTGAAATTTAAAAATTTTTTGTAAGCACAGGGCCTATGTCCATCAAGGTATTCTTATGTGAATAAACAATTTTTCAATTATATCATCTTTGAAAGACTTGCCATCAACCAGACAACATACAAGAAATCAGACTCAACATGACCAACTCAAAGGCATTTCAGATCATTGCAACAGCACCAATTGCCAAAACGGGCCACATACATAAAAGGCTTAAAATTCTACCCAACAAAACATCTGGCATGGTAGTCTAGCAGCTCAAGTCCTTGCCTTGCAAGCACTGGGATCCCATGCCTGTTCATGTCTTGGCGGCCCCGCTTCCCATCCAGCTCCCTGCTTGTGGCTTGGGAAAGCAGTTGAGGATGGCCCAAAGCCTTGGGACCCTGCACCCACGTGGGAGACCAGGAAAGGCTCCTGGCTCCTGGCTTTGGATCAACTCAGCTCTGGTTGTTGCAGCTGCCTGGGGAGTGAATCAATGGACAGAAGACCTTCCTCTCTGTCTCTTCTCCTCTTTGTATATATGACTTTTCAATAAATAATAAATAAATCTTAAAAAAAAAACTGTACCCAGTCAAAAAAGCAAAGGCAGAAATCCTAAGCTCCAGGTGCTCACAAACATACCAACTATTGAAGAGTATGCACTTCTGGCTGATTCTGTAAAACATACGTCATTCCCCACCCCTAGCCTGCACAGTGGTCAAGCATGAGACAATTGGCTGTAACTGGGTGTGAACTCTGCCCACATAGAAGCAGTTTGGTCCATCTTTCCATGCACAAAGCAGCTCTTGAAAAAATGCTCAGGCTCTGTAGCTATTACAGAATTGCAAATAAAAACCACAATGAAACTATACCTAATTCCAGAGAGAATGTCCTACAGACAGAAATCAACAAACAATAATCCACTGTGGGTGTCAATGCAAACTACTACAACCACTGTGGAAGTCAATATGGAGAGTTCTCCGACAGGTGGAAAGTCAATCTGCCATATGGCCCAGCCTTCCCACTCCTGGGAATATACCCAAATGAAATGAGATCTATGTTCAAGAAAGCAACATGCAACCCAATGTTTATAGCAGCACAATTCACAATAGCTAAGACATGGAAACAACTCAGATGCCCATCAGCATAAGCATGGATAAAGAACTACAGTACATCAACTCTATGGAATATAAATTAGCCATAAAAAACAGTGAAATCCTACCATTTGCAACAAAATGGTCCAACTGGGAGCCAATATGCTTATTGAAGTCAGTCCCAAAAAGACTGTTCTGTCTGATATAAGACAACTAATACATATAGCCTTATATGTAAATGTGTATATTTATATACATATATGTATTGCATATATGTACATACATGTGTATGAACTGTACAATGGAGATTAGCATACCATGAAGTAAAGGTACTATACTGTATGCATCTCTACTCCAGAATAAAATAGAACTCCCAGTGAAATTTACAAATATAGCTTTATGCTACAATACTAGATTTTCTATCTTAGGGTTCAGTGGCCACCAGAGATCTTGAGAAGATTAACAGCCAAACAATTTAGCTGTTACATATTTCTAAGAGAGCAATCGACTCAGTTCTACTTGTTCACAGAGTGGGGTGCAGCGAATGGCACTAACTCAGATATGCTCCTCCAGGAGGTTTTTTTTTCTCAAGGAAACATCTCTAGGTTAGTTGCATTCAAACTTCACAGCACACGGACTCATGAGGGTAGCTTGTGAAAAGGCCAATGAGTAATAGCCCAGATTTAAATCACAGGCTTGGCCTGAGTTTGAGTAAGCTATGTATGCTCTGGCCAACATCAAGACCTGAGAGAAGGACAACACCTACTGCAGGGACAGCAGGGTGCTGCTGCTGAAGGCACTACATCCAAGCCTAGAGCTGTGTGGGAGATGGAGGGCAGCCCACACACCCTCCAGTGACACATAGCCCAGAAGTGACTCCCCAACTCAAAAGAACAACCACCATCATTTCCTTCAAGCTCCTTGTTGCCAAGAATGGCATTCAATTTATTGTATTTTCCCCTCCTAAATTTTCTTGTGTAGATCTACTAGCAAGTAGGTCAATCAAGCATACATAATAAAATAACCTTTCTCAGCAATGGTGGATCACGATTCCCCTTGTGCCTCCAACCTCTCTGGATTCTGCTGGCAGCCAGAGGAAAGCTACCCCGTGTTAAAGGCTCCTGTGGTGACTTTAGAGCCCTGCCCAGGTAACCCAGCCCAGACATTCAGGCTGTGTCTGAAGGTCAAACATGCCTCAGAATGTGAAATAAGCAGAGGAAGCATGTTTCATCCAACTCACAGGTTCTGGAGAGCAGTGTAGGACATCTCGAGTGGCCACTGTAGAAATTCTGCTTACCATAGTCATAAACACCACTGCATGATTCATGGTAGGTGGCCCATAGGGTGTCATTAAGTCCCCAAATTGGCAGTTTCCTTCCCTGAGAATTTGGGATAACAACCCTTTGCAGGCTACAGCACATTGTGAGGAAGATTGCAAATTCAGGTCAAACATTTGTTTGCAAATACATGACTGCTCAAGTATATTCCTTCA
Organism: Ochotona curzoniae; assembly: GCF_017591425.1. Classification (NCBI taxonomy): domain Eukaryota; kingdom Metazoa; phylum Chordata; class Mammalia; order Lagomorpha; family Ochotonidae; genus Ochotona; species Ochotona curzoniae. The sequence continues at coordinate 8,181,996 of NW_024465419.1, forward strand.
ACAGCAGTTATGATCATGTGTGTGGCCCTTGATACACTGATGCTGTTATTGCTACCCCCATCCTGGTCCCTGCCATTGAAAAGGGGCTGTGTTCTCAGTGCCTTTCCTGGGAGCAGTGACTGCTTGATCTGCTCATTCTCACTTCACTTACTCTTCAGGGTGACCATAAGGCAGTATTTCAGGAGGATAATGAAGTGGTGAAGTTAAGGGAAATCACAAACCTTGACAAAATAACAATGGCAGGCCATGACCTCCAGGCCTGAAGGGAAGAGACCCAGAACAAGTGCTAGTATACCACTGGTGTCTTAGGAGGCAGAACACAGCTGTCTCTAACACACAGTCTACTCAGAAAAAGCCAGGGTACAAATGCCCTGAACACCTCTTCTGTGCCTACCCTGTATCCCACTGATGCCTCCCATTGGTTGATTCCAGCCAGAAGCCAAAAGGAAAGGAAGCCTGAGGAATCCAGGCAGCAGAGATCAGCACCCCTGGCATAGAGAGCATGATGAACAAGTGGGAAACCAGAGTAACTGCACAATGGCTCAGGGAATAAATTCTCGCCTTGCATGCACCAGAATTCCATATGGGCGCCAGTTTGTATCCCAGCTGCTCCATCTCCCATCCAGTTCACTGTAGCCTCAGAAAGCAATAGAAAATGACCCAAAGCCTTGGGACCCTGCACCCATGGAGGAGACCTAGAAGAAACTACTGGTTCTTGGATCCTGGCTTCAGCCTAGCCCACCCTGGTCACTGTGGCCAACTGGGAAGTAAACCATGGAACAGAACAGGGAAATCTTTAAGCATTTGGAAACAAAGCAACATAACTTGAAACAATTCATCCATCAAATTGAAAATTTTAAGAAAACCGTTAAAACACATTGAACTGAATGAAAAATGAAAATAGAATCATGAAAATTTGTGGGATACAACCTAAGCTCTACATTGAGAGGGAAATTTATAGAACTAAATGTTGGTGTTCTAACAGAAGCATAGCAAAATCTCAAACCAATACTCTGAGTTTCTACTGAGGAATCTAGAGAAACAAAACAAAACAAACTGGCAAGTGAGCAGAAAGAGGAAAGAATGAAGAGCAGAAATCAATGACGCCAAAAACATAAAGGCAATAGAAAAATTTACTGAAACAAAATATTGTTTCCTTGAAAGGTCAACAAAAGTAAAATACTAGCGAAACTAGAAAAGGCAGAGTGACAGCAAAAATTATCATTATGTACAGGGGCCACCACTATGGGCCTTAGAGACACAAAAAAGACCACAGGGGATACAACGTGTGTGTTACTTTCTATTTCTGCTGTGACAGGTCAGTATAACCACAATGGCTTACACTGCACAGATCTGCCATCTGAGAGTCCTGTGGGTCAAAAGTCCAAGGCATTCTCACCAGTGTTAGCACTGCTGTACTCCTTACAGAGGTTCTGAGAGAGCACCCAGTCAGGCTGCTGGAACAATTCCAGTCTTTGAGGTAACAAAACTGAGGTGCCCACTTCCCTACTGGCATTCAGCAGGTACCCAGGTTGAGCTTCCAGGTGCCACCATGTGCTTTGGCTCCGTCCTCCTTTCTCCATCTTCAAAGCCAGCACCTGTGCCTCTGAATTCTCATGCTTCACACCTCTTCTTCCACTAGCCCACCTCTCTGGCCGTCACTCCTGCCTCCCCTTTCACTTTCAAGGACTTAATGATTAGACCAGGCCCATCCCAGAAAAGCAAAAAGTCTATGCAAATTTATACATGTTCCTATATTTAGATTACATGATGATCTACAGAGCAACTTCAAGGAATTCATTTTTTCTTTTCTTTTTTTTAAGTATATGTGCTGCCAAAGCAAGAACAATTTTTTCTTTTTCTTTTTTTAAGATTTTTTTTTTTATTTGTAAGTCAGATATAGAGAGAGGAGGAGAGACAAAGAGGAAGATCTTCTGTCCATTGATTCACTCCCCAAGTGGCTGCAACAACTAGAGCTGAGCTGATCCAAAGCCAGGAGCCAGGAACCTTTCCAGGTCTCCCACATGGGTGCAGGGTTCCAAGGCTTTGGGCCGTCCTTGGCTGCTTTCCCAGGCCACAAGCAGGGAGCTGGATGGGAAGCAGAGCTGCCGGGATTAGAACCAGCACCCATATGAAATCCCAGCACATGCAAGTGAGGACTTCAGCCGCTAGACTACCCCACCAGGTCTCAGGAATTTGTTTTTTCATACTAGAATAAGTGAATTCAGTAAATCAAAGGATTCAAAATCAACATTAAAAATTAATTTTCATTTGTATTGCCAGCAGTGCACACATGAAAGCCACAACTTAAAATATAATATCACTGGGGTCCATATGATGTCTCAGTGAGTAAAACTGCTGCCTGTGGCCCTAGCACCCCATTTAGGTACCAATTCTAATCCCGATGACTCCACTTCAATCCAGCTCCATGCTAATGTTCATGGGAAAGCAGCAGATGGTGACCCAAGTTCTTGAGCCCCTACCCCCACATATGAGACCTAGAAGAAGCTCCAATCTCCCAGGTCTGGGTCCTAGGCATCAAACTGGTCCAGCTTTAGGCATTGTGGTCATTTAAGGAGTGAGCCAGTAGATGGAAGATCTTCTGCTTCTCCCTCTCTCTGTAGCTCTGCCTTTCAAATAAATAAATAAATAAATAAATAAATCTTTTAGAATAAATAAATTAAATACAACAACACTTATAGTCATTCAAAAAATGCTTAAGGGAAAAAAACTAATAAAGCCTGTATAGTATTTGTATGCAGCAAACCACAAAATACTGATGAAAAACAGCCAAGATGTCAGTAAATGGAGACATATACCATGTTCACAGATTGGAAGTTAAACATCATGAAAATACTAATTATCCCAAAATATCAAGATTAACTTAAATCCTGTCAAAAATCAGCAAGATTATTTGTAGATATAGAAATTACCCTAAAATTCATAGAGAAAGGCAAGAGTGCTAGAATAACTGAAAACAATTTGGAAAAAACAAGGACAAAGTAGGAAGAATTGCTTTTATAAAACTCTAAGACTTGCACACTATCTACATGAATCAAGACCAGGATGTATTGGTACCTGGGTCAGAACAACAGAACAGAGAGCCCAGAAACGGACAGGAGTACAGGGAAAGGATTTTTAGTACAACAGTCCTAACCCAAGTTTTGACAAGGGTATGAAACAAATTTGAGCACAACTATATTTGCAGCAATACTGACACAGGCATTTCTTTCTATGTTTGTTTTTGGGTTTGTTTGTTTTTTTTTTTTTCCAATTTTAGCTCTCACAAAAAAAGGGAGAAGATACAGTTTTTGTGTCATTTCACTCAACATAATGTCTTCCAGTTGTCAATGGGTTTTTAACAAAGGTGGAAAAGTAAGTTAATGGAAGAAACACTTTTTCTTACCAGTTGGAGATCCATAAATAGGCAAGAAAAAAATTAAAGGAATTAAAATTGGCAAAGAAGTCAAACTGTCTCTATGCAGATTACATGATTCTATACGTAAGAGAACCAAAAGATTCAATAAAGAGACTGCTAGAGCTTGTAAGAGAATTTGCTAAGGTTGTGGGATACAAAACAAATGAACACAATGATGGCCCAAGTATACACAAGTAACTCTAGGGCTGAAAAAGAACCAGTCAGCATGGTCCCTTTCAAAATAACATACCTTACATACCTTAGAATAAACTAAAGACGTGGGAGATCCATATGAAGAAAATTACAAAACATTGAAGAAAGAAATAGAAGACCTTAAAAATGGAGAAATATACAATGTTCCTGGATAGACTAAACATCATCAAAATGTCCATAACACGAAAAGTAATATGTAAATTCAATGTGATCTCAAACAAAATTCCAAAAACATTCTTCACAGAACTGGAAAAAATAATACAAAAAAATTTATCTAGAAACACAAAGACCATGACTATCCAAAAATGTCTTGAAGAATAATAATCTAGCTGGAGGGCCCAGTGCGGTGGCTAGCAGCCAAAGTCCTCATCTTGAGCAAACCAGGATCCCATATAGGCGCCGGTTCATATTCCAGCAGCTCCACTTCCCATCCAGCTTGTGCTTGTGGCCTGGGAAAGCAGTCGAGGATGGCCCAAAGCCTCAGGATTCTGCACCTGAGTGAAGATCTGGAGGAAGTTTTTGGCTCCTGCCTTTAGATCAGTGCAGCACCAGCCGTTGCAGTTACTTGGGGAGCGAATCATTGGACTGAAGATCTTCCTCTCTGTCTCTTCTCCTCTTCATATAAATATTTTATAAAAAAAAGAATCTAGCTGGAAGGATCACAATCCCAGACCTTTGGACACATTATAGGGCAGTAGTAATCAAACAGCCCGATACTGGTATAGAAACAGAGAGGAAGATCGATGGAGCAGAATAGAAACACCAGAATAAAACCCACACATCTAATCTTCAATAAGAAAACAGAAAACAACCCAGGGGGAAAAAAGTAGGCCTCTTTAACAATATTTTTGGCACATTTGGCTAGTAGTCTGCCGAAGAAACAAGACCCTCACCTTTCACCATAAACAAAACCAAATCTAAATGGAAAAAGGTTCTAAACCAATACCCAGAAAGCACGAAACTACTAGTAGAAAATGTAGCAAATTCCCTACAAAATAGAGGAATAGGAAATGACTTCCTAGAAAAATAATCAAAAGCTCAGGCTGTCAAGACCAAAATAAACAAATCAGACTACATCAAACTAGGAAGCTTCTGCACAGAAAAGGAAACAATCAACAAAATAAAAAAGGAAACCACCGAGTGGGAGAAAATCTTTGCACCCTACGCAACAGATAGGGAATTAATACGTAGAGTATACAAAGAACTCCAGAAACACAATCACAACAAAACAAACCAGTTAAGTGGGCTAAGGAAATTGACATTTTTCAAAGGAACAAATCCAAATGGCTAAAAACATACAAAAAAATGCCCAAGCTCCTTAGCAATAAGGGAAATCCAAATAAAAACCGCACTGAGGTTCTATTTAACCCCAATAAGAATGCCACACATGTAGAAAACTACAAAAATCACTTTCTGGTGAGGATGTAGAGGAAAAGGTACCCTACTTGACAGCTAGTGGGATTGTAAACTGGTACAGCCACTTTGGAAGTCACTACGGAGAATTCTCAGGCAATTAAAAATTAACCTACCATATGACCCAGTAATCCCATTCCTGAGAATATATCTAAAAGAACTGATAAAAACACATGAGAAAGCAACCTGCACCCCTATATTCACTGTAGTACAACCAACAATGGCAAAAACATGAAAACAACCTATCAAAGGAGGACTGGATGAAGACACTGTGGTATATCAACTCTGAAATACTACTCAGCTAATAAAAAGAATAAAGTGTTAACATCTGCAATCAGTCAGTCCCAATTGGAGACCATTATGCTCAGTGAAATAAGCCAATCCCAAAAGGACAAATATATGTTCTCGCTAAGACAACCTCCATCAAGAATGCAAAACAAAAACTAAGGTAAGGCCCGGCGGCGTGGCCTAGCAGATAAAGTCCTCGCCTTGAACGCACTGGGATCCCATATGGGTGCTGGTTCTAACCCTGGAAGCTCCACTTCCCATCCAGCTCCCTGCTTGTAGACTGGGAAGGCAGTTGAGGATGGCCCAAAGCTTTGGGACCCTGCACCTGCGTGGGAGACCTGGAAGAGGTTCCCAGTTCCCAGCTTCGGATCGGCATAGCACCGGCCGTTGCACTCACTTGGGGAGTGAATCATCGGAGGGAAGATCTTCCTCTCTGTCTCTCCTCCTCTCTGTATATCTGACTTTGTAATAAAAATAAATCAATCTTTTAAAAAAAACTAAGGTAGGGCCCGGCAGCGTGGCCTAGTGATGAAAGTCCTCGCCTTGAATGCACCAGGATCCCATATGGGCGCTGGTTTGAAACCCAGCAGCTCCACTTCCCATCCAGCTCCCTGCTCGTGGCCTGGACAAGCAGTCAAGGATGGCACAAAGCTTTGGGACCCTGCATCCATGTGCGATACCGGGAAGAAGTTCCTGGATCCTGGCTTCAGATCAGCATAGCATCAGCCTTTGCATTCACTTGGGGAGTGAATCATCGGAGGGAAGATCTTCCTCTCTGTCTCTTCTCCTCTCTGTATATCTGATTTTCCAATAATACAAACAATAATGGATGGGGCCAGCATGGTGGTGTAGCAAGTTAAATTGCAGCACCAGCCCTCCATATAGTACTGGTTTGAGTCCCAACTGCTCCACTTTCTATCCAGCTCCCTGCGAGGCCACCTGGGAAAGCAGCAAACAATGGACCAAGTCCTACTATCCTTCCATTCATGTGGGAGACCTGGATGAAGCTTCAGGTTCCTTGCTTCCTATTCCTGACTTCAGCCTAGGCCAGCCTCAGCCAGTGTAGACATTTGGGAAGTGAACCAGTGGATGAAAAATATCTCTCTCTCTCTGCCTCTGTCTGCAACTCTACATTTCAAATAAACAAATTAATCTTTTTTAAAACATCAGCATAAAGGAAAAGATAATTGACTCAAAATTTTTTAACTCTGTTCTATAAAAAGACCTTGTAGGTGGAATTTTAAAAGCAAATTTCTGAATATAGTTGCCACACTTCTTAAAATACAATAATTTTTTTTTGCAAGGTGGAGTTACAGAAAGGAGAGAGAGATTTTTCATTCACTGGTTCACGCCCCAAATGGCCACAATGGTCGGAGGTGAGCTGATCCAAATATAGGAGCCAGGAGCTTCTTCCAGTTCTCCTACATGGGTGCAGAGGCCCAAGGACTTAGATCCTTCGGGAGCTGGATTGCAAGTGGAGAAGGAACCAGCACCCATCTGGGCTGCCAGGCAAGCAGAAGCTTGGCCTACTACATCACAGCATCAGCCCCCAACTTGTCACACTTTTAACTGACAAGCGATTAATGTCTGGAATGTACATGTAAAAAACTATATGAAGGTACTTCAAAAAGTTCATGGAAGGCCAAAGTACAGATAAGTTTATTTTGGTACAAAATATTTTGAAATCCATGTGTATGAGGAATCTTCAATAGATGCATGTAAATTGTATATTATGAAAAAGTTGCATTTGAATTACATTTTCCCATTTTTTTCAAAGTCCCTTTACACAATTTATAAGATAGAGATAGAATGGAATCTAACCTAAGCAAAGCCACCTGTATCTCACAGTGGAAGGCCTGAGTTCAAGTCCTGACTCGTTCCCACAGTGCAGGCCCTGGGAGACAGCAATGATATCTCAAAAAGTTGGGTTCCTGCCACCCATGTGGGAAACATGAACTGAACTTCTTACTCCTCGCTCTCACCCCTACCTAGTCCCAGGTCACTGCAGACATTTATGTGGGAAATCAGCAAATAGCAACTTGCTCTCTCATTTTCTCTCTCCTCTCTCTATACCCCTCAAAGAACAAATATATGTAAAACAAGAAAGAGATCATTTCAATATGGAAATGGAGAAACAGCATGAAAATGCTTCAGAGAGAGAAGTAACATACTCAAGATCAGTAGCAGTCAGAAGAGACCATCTCCAACCATACCCACCAGAAAGGCAGACTGCAACCTCTGACAATATCAGCCCACAGGAGCTCCTGGGCCTGGCTTCAGCCTGGCCCAGTCCTGGTCATTGCAGCCATTTCAGGAGTTAATCAATGGATGAAAGACCTCTTTCTTTCTCTCTCTTGTGTCTCTGTGTAATTCTGCCTTTAAAACAAGTAAAATGAATCTTAAAAAAAAAAAAAAGCTCAAACACAAGAAATCAAATCAAATGTTATTTACAACTAATATAACTTCAAAAAAGTTTTGGAAAATGAATTTGAAGACTGTTTGCACCAGAATTAAATTACATTTTAATTTCAGGCCTGCGCAAGCTTCCTGAGCGCCTTGATATGTGTGGTAAAACCCCCAAGAGAACCAAGGAGAAAGGTAAGCAGAGACCTGAGGGAGGGGCAGGAGGAAGGCTGGCTTCAGGAAGGACCCAGCCACATCCAAGGGGAGGGAGTTAGGAATCCCAACTGCATCCAACGTGGATAATGAGTTCATTGTCATCATTCACACAAGTGTGTGTGTGCATTATGCATATTTTCAGAATTCTAAAAATATTCCAAAGGAAGCCAGGAGTCTCCACAAGGATCACTTGCCCCTCACTGGGACAGAGAACAGGAAGGGAAGAAGAGTCTCCCAACTATGCACTATGACTTACCATTCCACACCCAGGCAACCCCTTCATTTCCCTTGGAAACACACATACACAGCATGTGTTTCTGAAGTTTAGGAAGCCTTGGATCAAAGGAGCATGAACCTCTGCTCATCAGCAGGTGACATGGGCAGGACAGGGGCAATAAGAGGGAGTGGAGTAGGAGTCTCTGGCTGCTGCCCTACACGCAGCCTGCAGTACAAGGCCCATCATTCAGCCTCCAAGCACTGCTGGCAAAGAAGGTTCTGCCCACGACCAGAAGCTTTAGTCTTTAACTTACTTTCACTTTTCACTCAAAAAAATAGTGATCTTATGAGCATTGGTTCACTCCCTCAAAAGCCTGCAACAATTAAGGCTGAAGCTGCAACCCAGAAACTCAACCTAAGTCTCTCATATGGGTATCAGAACCCCACTGCTTGAACCATCAGCTGCTGCGTCTATAAGGCTGTTGTATAACAGCAGGCTGCTGGAAACAGAGGCAGGAGTCAAACCCAGGTACCCTGGTAACTGAAAGCAAACAGGTGTCTCAACCAGCATCTTAACCTCTAGGACAAATTCCTGCCTCCTAGTGCCTATTGGGTGCAGACCAGCAAGCCTGAAAGGAGATAGAGAAGGCTCTATTTTCCAACCTTTTAAAGCCACAGCCTTTCTCCCTCCCCTCCATTAGTTCCCTTTTGTGCTACATCGTGGCACAGAGGTTGACACACTCTATCCAAACATGCCATTACAATGCCTTCTTATTTGCTCCAAGGGAAAGTACTCAGGTGGAAGAAAAGGAATACAATCCAGGACAGGGACAGGCTGGGGGAGAAACACAACAGACTTGGAGGTGACAAGATCTGGGTAAAGACCCCAAGTCAGTTCATAGTCACGATGCCACCTGTCCCACGTCCTGCCATTTCGAGCCAAGAGATGCATTTCTGATCCCAGGAGCTTATCCTCTGTTGATTGCTGTAAAGGCTTGGTCTCCTGGTGGCTTGTATACCACTTCAGCATGCCAGGATCTTTGTGCACAAAATCAGTTATGATTCCTGAATCAGCAGCCAGGAAATTCCTGTCTTATCACAAGGGACCCACCTGAAGAGACAGACCCCGCCAGGCCTCTGCTTATCTCCTCCATGTGGGCACAAGAATTACGGTGTCTTGTCAGGCAGCAGTTTGCAGCCCAATCAAGGGAAACTGTCCATTTGCTCTCTGACCTTTTGGAAAAATAACTGCTGGGCGCCTTTCTTGTCTGGTGGAAAATTACAGCACAGTGCTTCCAACAGGCAGGCTATAAAATACCCTGTATGTCTTGTTCAAATCTTCAAAGGTCCCCTGTTGACGCTCTAGGCTTGATAGAGTCCAGCTAACTCTGCCAATGAGTGCTCTGTATACTAAGGGCCTCTGAGACACGTTGCTGCTCATTTGCAAATATAAGGCCGAGTCTCAAAGGAGGGAGACCACAGCCCAGCTCCAAATGCCCACAATGTCTTTCTCCTCCTTCTGCTTCTATTCATAGGTGGGAAGAAAAAAGTATTGGCACAAAAAGGATGTCTGGTTTATATGAATGCAACAAAAATATTTCGCACTCCTCACCTTAGAAATGTTCATCCTCAAAGAAGTTGACCATGTGGGAGGGATATCAGGAAAGCTTCCGAGAGTTCGGGGTTCAAATACTCGTTTCATTTATTTTTAAGATTTTTTTTATTGGAAAGGCAGGTTTACAGAGAGATGGATAGACTGACAGAAAGATCTTCTGTCCACTGATTCACTTCCCAAATGGCCACAACAGTCGGAGCTAAACTAATCTGAAGCCAGAAGTCTATTTTGGGTCTCTCACGTGGGTGCAGGGTCCCAAGGCTCTACGCCATTCTCAACTGCTCTCCAAGGCCACAGCAGGGAACTGGATGGGAAGTAGAGCAGCCAGGATACAAACCGACACCCACATGGGAGCCTGGCACATACAAAGTGAGGACTTCAGCCACTAGGCCACAGTGCCTGACCTTGCTTCATTTTTGAGTCACTTACTTTCACTGTTTAAGAGATCAGCAAGGTCAAGTAGTCACATAAAGCAGAAGAGAGATGCCAAGACTCAGGATAGGATTGTGCCCTATGAGTGCTCAGAACAACACCAGCCAGCTAAACTTCGGTGATATCATTATGATGACAGCCCCAACAAAGATCAGAAAGGCATGCCTTGGGCCTGGATGCATGGCCTAGCAGCTAAAGTCCTCGCCGTGAACGCACTGGGTGATCCATCCAGCTCCCTGCTTGTAGCCTGGGAAAGCAGTCAAGGATGGCCCAAAGCCTTGGGACCATGCACCCATGTGGGATACCCGGAAGAAGTTCTTGGATCCTGGTTTCAGATCGGCATAGCATTGGCTGTTGCGCTCACTTGGGGAGTGAATCATCGGAGGGAAGATCTTCCTCTCTGTCTCTCCTCCTCTCTGTATATCTGACTTTCCAATAAATAAATAAATCTTAAAAAAAAAAAAAAAAGAATGAGGGCCCGGCGCGGTGACACAGTGGTTAAGGTCCTCGCCTTGCACGCCCGGGATCCCATATGGGCGCCAGTTCTAATCCCGGCAGCCCCACTTACCATCCAGCTCCCTGCTTGTGGCCTGGGAAGGCAGTCGAGGACGGCCCAAAGCTTTGGGACCCTGCACCCACGTGGGAGACCCGGAAGAGGCTCCTGGCTTCGGATCGGCATAGCACCGGCCGTTGCACTCACTTGGGGAGTGAATCATCGGACAGAAGATCTTCCTCTCTGTCTCCTCTCTGTATATCCGCCTTTCCAATAAAAATAAAATAAATCTCTAAAAAAAATTTTAAAATTAAAAAATAATAACATTTCCTTAAAAAAAAAAAAAAGAAAGGCATGCCTGAAAGGAAATATGAACATGAAGAGTAGCACTTCACAAAGAAAGCAAATTGTGACGATCAGAAACAAAAACAGGAGTCAAGGACATGATGAAACTGAGATAGACATGGACAAGGTACAAGAGAAAAACTATGCCTCAATCAAGAGATGGAAAGCTTATCCCCATGTTGGAGTCTCACTCCCTGAGTGATCCAAATGGGGCCCATTCCTCCTTCTCTCCTTTAAAGAACTCAGGTCAAAACTACAATTCTAACATGTCAAAAAGAATCAAAAACAGGTTCTCCAAGAAGCACTTGTACACACACACTCATAGCAGCATCGTTCACAATAACCAAAAGGTGGACATGTTCCAAACGTCCAACAACAGATGGACAGGTAAACATAACGTGTTAGTTCGGTTCACACACGCCAAGGTCCCAGGCCAAGCTGGGGAATGGGTACAGGGTGGTGCAGGGGCCACCCCTGAAGTGACCTGCAGCTGGGTCCTCTGGACCAGGACAGCACTGCAGGTGTTCTGAGAGAAACACCAGCCCACAGAAACCTCAGTGCGGATCACTATCCTGCCTGAGAACAATATATTCTTCCAACAGATGAAGACTGATCTAACGCAGGATACAGCTGGAAAGGGATCTGCAGGAAACAGTAGCAAAAAGTCCATTTTACAGATTGACCAAAGGTTTCCACAAAAGGCACGAATGCCTTCTCAGAGACATGCAAATATACCTGTCTTGGTCAGTAATCACACAACCTCATGAACTGCACTCTCTGGCCTTGCAGCTCATCCCATAAGAAAGCCCTCCCCCTCATCAGCTCCTGTAGAAGCAGCGCCATCTTCCTAGGGGGCCACTGCAGACTCACAATGTCCACAGTAGAGCAGCAGGTGTTATGATCTATGTCCTCACAAGGTTAGTTGGTTTCCAGGGACTATTGCAGAGATCCACATCATGACAGCTACTGAATGGTACGAACAGAAGAGGCAGAGATTCTGAGTTCACCAGCATGGTTCTTCTTCCCCAAAGGATTGGAAATCCCAGTGAAGGACTTCATAAGAACAGGAGTGAGGGGCCCAGCACAGTACCCTAGCACCTAAAGTCCTCAACTTGTACATACCAGGATCCCATATGGGTGCCAGTTCTAATCCTGGCAGCCCCACTTCCCATCCAGCTCTCTACCTGTAGCCTGGGAAAGCAGTCGAAGACGGCACAAAGCTTTGTGACTCTGCACCCACATGGGAAACCTGGAAGAAGTTCCTGGCTCCTGGCTCCGGATCAACAAAGTACCAGCGTTGCGCTCACTTAGGGAGTGAATCATCGGAAGATCTTCCTCTGTCTCTCCTTCTCTCTGTATATCTCACTTTCCAATAAAAATCAATCAATAAAAAAAAAAGAACAGGAGGTGAAAATCAGATGGCCAGTGGGGACTGGAGTGGGAATGTTTCAGAGTTCACCCCAAAAACAAACAGTTGTGCGGACCCTGGGAATACTATCCACTTGGTTGCTCACTCTGTCTCTTGCTCCCTGTGGATATTGGCACCTCACTGAGGACAGGCAGGAAGAAAGAGATGCTGTGTGGGACTTTAAACACACCTGAAGAAAGAAAATAACACAACACAGAACAGGCCAAAATTGTAGTGTCACAGATCTCGCAGCCCAATGCTCACTCCTCACTTCCCATCTCAGTAGCAGGACAGACTCTTGACCATGCAGGACCTGGCAGGAAGCAGGTGCCACTGAGTGTGTATCACACCCTGTCCATATACCAAAAAGAAATTCCTCCCTCATCAAAAACACAGAGCTGCCCAAGTCCTGCTTATTTTCATTCTGACGACATTCATAGCCTTCTCCTGTCTTCCACAAATATCTATATTGAGAGAAATGGTGATGTCTCACCAGAAATGTTAAGTGGGTGAGTAGAGGAAGCATCTCCTACACTCAGGTGTGAAGACAGCAAGTGCTTCACCAGAGAAAACCTCCCAAGGAGAATGTGAAAACTCTACAGCCCTGACTCCACCTGATACATCCTCATTCTCCCAGGATGGGCATCCTTCCCTGGGGAACAGGCTCCTTCAATTCCTTATGATGCTGGGAGTCACACTCTGCTGAGGACTCAAAAACAGGAAAGAAAGGAAATTTTCCAGCCATCCTTTCTCTCCCTCCCTATCAGCACCCGTTCCTGGGCCAGAATGAAGAGTTGGCCACTCTTTTTTATTAGCCTTCAGATGGCATCATCCGTCTCTTTGGGTTTTGCTATTTTTAGTATTTATTTGAGAAGCAGAACATCGGGGAGAGTGAAGAAGTGACAGAAACAGAACTTGATCTTCCATCTACTGGTTTACTCCTCAAATTACTACAGCCATCAAAACTGGGTCAGGTCAAAGCCTGGAGCCAAGAACTCCATCCTGATCGCCCATGTGGCTGGCAAGGATGGAAGTATGTGGGCCATCACCCACTGTCTTCCCAGGAACATTAGCAGATAGATGGATTGAACGTGACAGTCAAAATCACTGGGCCATAACACGGACACCAGCATCTAGCCTTGGTGTCACCTTCCAACTCATTAACCAAGCCCACACCACACATTTCTCCAAGTCTCTCTCTCTCTCACAAACACACACACACACACACACACACACACACACACACACACACACACCCCTGAAGGAAAAATTAAACCTAATTCTCTGGATGTCCAGGCCATATTGTGCACAGACCTTTGGTCCCAGCGAAATTCAGAGAACAAATGATACACTAGAGAAGGTGGAGACCCAGGCGATTCATAGGAACCCAGAGACATCACAGACAAACCTTGACCCTTGAGGCCAAGGCCACAGCCATGGCATACACACCTCTGGCTGCAGGGAGATCTCACTATGTCAACAGGACCCAGAGAGATGCTGTGTATATGAAACCTGTTGCCTGCAGCGGATGGCACGAGCCCCGCATGCAAAGCACAGAGCTCCAGGGAGCTCATCGGCCAGAGTGTGTGCCCTCTTTCCCTGAATGGGCATCAAGAACACTGCTCAGCACGGCTCCCTGGGCGGTGGTGGAGGATCTGAGGGACCCCTGAGACAAGCATGAACACAAGCACAAACAGTGAACACGAACCAACTTGAACACTCACAGCTCTTCTTCAGTAAAAGCAGCATAATAAACTCTCAGTGTTGATGTCTATCACCAGGCAACAGGGCACAGAAGATCCCTAGATTTCCTCATAGTTGTAACACTTTCTAAAATCATCCTTTTCTGGAAAACCATCCAGACGTTTTCTAAAAAAAAAAACTGAAAATGAGGAGCTATAGTTGTGGTGTAGCAAGTAGCACCACCACCTGCGATGCTGACATTCCATTTGCATGCAGGTTCAAGTCTTGACTGCTCCACTTCCCTGTTAATGTCTGGGAGGGCAGCAGTCAATGTCCCAAGTGCTTGGGCTCCTTCACCCCATGGGAGACCCAGAAGGAGCTCTTGGCTCCTGGCTTCACCCTGGGGCCATCATGACCATCTTGGGAGTGAAGCAGCAAATAGAAGAAGTCTGTCTCTCATTCTCCTCTGAAACACTTTGAACATAAATAAAGCTTTTTAAACAAATCAAAAAGGAGTGAACCTGAGCACTAAAATTGGCCAGTTGCAAAAACCAACGAGCTCAAACTCCCTACAAGCACCTGTCTTAATGCATCCCTGAAGAGAACTAAAGGATGGCAATGGCAGGCAGCGCAGGGAATCCCTCTGGGAACACGGGACTCGACACAGCAAAGCTGAAGAGAACGAGTGCTTCTCTCGAAGAGCATCACCCCCTGCTTTCCCTGTGTTTACGACACAGCAGTGTGTTTCGGGGATGTCACAGACCATGAAAGGCCTGGTTGAATGCTTGATCAGAGCAAATCTGCTGGCCTTGCCTGGGCAGCAGCAGAGCAGTATCAGATTGCCCTTTACTCACACGTCTTTCCCCAGTTCATTTCAGACCCCTGGCAGGTCTGAATTCACATATGCTCCACAGTCAGCTGGGAGGGCACATACCCATCCTCCCCCTCCCTGCAGGTCAGCCTGTGGTGGCTCCTGTGGTTGTCAGAGCTCAAATAAATAGCCCAAGTGATTCAGGCAAATAAAGGTCAGGAGGCTGGGGTCAGCTCAGCCATCCAAAAGACAGCCTAAATCTTGCTCTTTTTCACCTAGGTCACAGCCCATAAACTCCTAGGGCAGGAAGATGGGGCCTCAGCTCTCCACAGGTTTCCTGGCACACCTCAACAGCAGGCTGCAGAAACAACAACTCCCCACCCGCCTCTGGTCCAGCCACCATGTCATGGGCAGAAGCAGCAACCATGACACCTGCTCCCAGAAGCCACAGCCCAACACTGATTGCTGTGCAACAACAGAGATTGAGATGGCAGGACACAGAGGTCTTAGAGACACACCAGATGGGAAAGCAGATTTACGGAAGCAAGGATTCTGGTAAAGAATGAGGCAGTGAAGGAAGGAAGCTGGGAGAGCAGAGAGGCCAGGACAGGGAAGTCCATGGCCTCACCCTCTGGGAAAACACAGCCTTTGGACACTAACGTTTCACTGCAGATTTCCAAGGCTTTGGGCCATCTTTGACTGCTTTCCCGGGCCACAAGCAGGGAGCTGGAAGAGAAGCGGGGCTGCCATGAGTAGAACTGGCACCCATATGGGATCCTGGTGTGTGCAAAGCAAGGACTTTAGCTGCTAGGCTACCTTGCCAGGCTCAAGATTTATTTTTATTTTACTTGAAAGAGTTGTTGAGAGGAGGGAAAAAGAGAGAGAGTAAGCGCTTCTATCTGCTGGTTCAGTCCCCAGTCTGAAGCTGGAAGCCAGGAACTTCTTTCAGGTCTCTCATGTGAGTTCTGGGGCTCAAGGTGCTAAGGTGCTGGGCCATCGTCCGCTGCTTTCCCAGGCTACTAGCAGGGAGCTGGATTCGAAGTGGAGCAGCTGGGACTAGAGTCCATATGGGATGCTAGTGTCACCAGTGGAGATTAGCCTGCCATGCTGGCCCCATCCAGAGGATTTTAATAAAATGTTCCCATTCCTAACTGTGCTACTTATGTGTGGGGAGAGGGAAGAGCAAAGAATCTTCTATAATGGAAAGATAATTTTTAAAATATTTTATTCAGTTTTTTAAAAATGGTTTATTTGGAAGAAAGACCTAGAGAGAGAAGGAATAGAGAGAACTTTGCCACACACTTGTTCACTCCTCAAATGGCCAAAATGACTAGAGCTAGGCCAGTCCAAAGCTGAGAGTCCCTTCCAGAACTTCCACATGGGGCCAGGCTCTAAGCACCCAAGGCCATCCTCTACCCCCTCCCAAGGTGCACTGACAGGCAGTTGACAGGCAGGATCTGAAGTGGAGCAGCTGGAACTTGAACCAGTGCCTATATGGGATGCTGATACTACAGGTGGTACCTGTACAGGTGCTGCAGCAAAATGTTGATCCTGAACTGATTTTATTCTTGAAAGTAACAGCTTTATCCGTGACAGCAGACCCTGATATCATGCTACGATATTGTACTGTGGGCTAGAACCCTGGGGCCCAGGCCAGGGATCTGGCTTTGTCTGTGTTGTTTTGCCTTCGGGGAACTAGAGAATAATATCTGCTTTGGAAAAGAAAGAAGGGGAGAGACTTCCAGACTGTGCAAAGCAACTTCCTGTTAATCTGGGTATAAACAGACAAGAGAAAAGAATAGACTTGGGATTGTGACTTGGTCATTTGCTGCTGTTATCAGCCCCACCACCCCAGCAGCTCCTCCATGAGCCCTTTGGGAACTGCTTCCCACCAGGCTCCTGGACAAGGAGAGGGTCTCTCTTGGCTGCAGCAACGCCAGAATGACTCTAAAAACAATCTCTGTCTGAAGATTCTGGAGCTGGGCGGTGAAGGCTTAGATGGAGCTCATCAGACTGTCCAATGTGGAAACCTCATTATAGAAACAGTGCAGGCAGAGGTGACACATGCAGAGATGCCGTTTGTTCACTGCTTTGATCTCCTCTGCCACTTTTTAAAGATTGGTAGCCAGGCTTACTTTGTAAAAGAATTTGGAAAGATACTTGTGTGAGTGGCAGGTAACATTTAGGAAGCCACTGGTATTATTAGTATTAGCTTAATACTAACATATTGGCTTAATAAAAATATACCACCACTAACTAAAGTAATTTTTAATACACTTACTACCCAAATTACCCTAACAAGGCATTTTTCCAACTCTTAGAATCCCATAAACTACAATGACTATGCCCGAAGAAAAAAAGACCCACTTCCAGATTTGATTTAAAAAAAAAAAAAAGGTCTTAAAAATAAAACCCTGGAATATTCACAATTGCCAGAATTAAGAAAGTAAGTGACCAGCCCGATTGGAACCGTGTCCCTGATGCACCTGAACATCTCCATCAGTTCCAGACACATGGAAGAGTACAGCCACAGCTTGCAGGTGGCAGACAGGTGCACTGTGATGGAAATTTCCATTGGTTTTCAGTCACATTAGTCCAGGAGGGTCTACCGTCTTCAACTCCTTAATCTCATCACACCGTCATTATCACCTCACATTGCCCCAAATTAAAGTCACCCAAAGATGGGGCAGGGTAGCAACATCTCCAAACTTCAGCCTTACACTTGTCATCCTGGGAATGCACCAGGAGAGCCTCCCGGACTTGCTGTGCACTTGCTCCGCCTAGTGGTGGAACCAAGTAAAACAAAAGGCGAGGTTTTCCGGAGGGGTGCTCCTAAGATGTTGTACTCAGTGTAAGGAAAGGGACTCCAACAGGCTCCAGATATATTTCCATACAGATTCTCATCCCCAGAGGCCACCCAGCATTTCCCATCCTGCCTGTAAATTCTATGTAATGCAACACATGCTGTCCTGCCCTGGGCCCTCAGCTTTCTCAAAGCTCCCAGGAGAGAGGCTGGCTCTGTTTGCCATTTAGCAGGAGGTTGTGCATATGTGCAAACCTTCACCAATAACAACTGGAGCAGACTCCATTGCGCACTCACCTACCACCTCCCAGCTCCTTGTCTCCTGGCCACATTGAAGTATGTCCCACTCCATTTTAAGACCAGATTTCCTGGGGAACAAGGAGAGATCCCTTTAAAAATTCAGAAATCAAGATGGTGTTTATGAGCTCTAAAACAATACACTAACACTGTCCTTAAAACACACAAGCATTGAGGAGGGAAGGACCTGGGACCCCACCAAGGGTTCCATGCAGACGGCCTATGTTTGACACTGGCTGCCTGGCCAGGGAGAGAGTTCTGTGGCACTTGAGGCTGAACCTCCATGGAAAACGTTCTCAGCAAAAAGTTCACCCACAGTTCTGCGACACTGACAGTGGCAGAAGTCAGACCCTGCTATTGTAGAAACCCATCTTCAGGTCAAACTGCTGAAGCAGATCATCCTGCTACAGCCATAAAAGATACCACTTGCAAGTTCCCAAACTTCTCCATGGCATTCCAGAGCCCAGCTGAGTGGAGATCCTAGTCTCAGAGGCAATAAACATCCAACCAGGCAGAAAGACACCAAAGCACAGGCTGGGCTCCCTGTGTGATTCAGGAAGAGGTGCCTGTCTCAGTTGTGACACTGACAAGACAGGGAAGGGGCCACAAAGGGTGGCATGGTTTCCACCCCACCCATTGCACTCTCCCCTCATGTTCCCCAGGCATGGCTGCAGAACTGCCTCCACCCTGAGTCTTCCCACAGTGCTTCAACCCAAGGGATAGTGTTGGAACTCATGCCTTGGGGCCCCACACAGTATCCTAGTGACTAAAGTCCTCATCTTGCATGCTCCAGGATCCCTTATGGACATCATTCCATATTCTGGATGCTCCACTTCCCACCCAGCTGCCTGCTTGTGACCTGAGAAAGCAGCTGAGGATGGCCCAAAGCCTTGTGACCTTGCACCCATGTGGGAGACCAGGAACCAGGGGACCCTGCACCCACATGGGAGACCAGGAAGCTCCTCGAACCTGGCTTTAGTTCAGCTCAGCTCCAGCCATTGCAGCCACTTGTGGAGTGAACCAGCAGGTGGAAGATATCCTTCTCTCTGTAAATCTAACTTTCCAATAAAAAAATCTTTTTAAAAAATACCTGCCACGCCCTCCTCAGGTCAGGACCCTCAGAGAAGATGGACTTACCAGCCAAGGTGTTGCACAGCCACACCACCCCAGCAGCTCACTCTGCAAGAGCTCTGCACCTTCTCCCCAGCTCTCAGCACTTGTTACATCTGGCCTCCTCTTGCTTCATTTTTTCTACCACAGTGTTTATCACCTGTTACTGTGATTGTTCATTCATTTACCATGTCTATGAGCTGTCGCAGAGGGAAGAGCTCTCATCTCCAAGTATGTCCCGGGACAACACCTGACACATCCCCTGCCCTCCCTCTCCCTTACTGTGCAGCCAGGCCAGCTGGCTAAAGCAACATAGTCACACACAGAGCAGTGCAGCTTCTTGGGTATGATCAGATCCTGGTAATTGGCCTATCCATCACCACAGACAGTTGTCATTTCTCTGCACGAGAAACACCCAAAGTCCTTGCTGAATTGCTGTGCTAGAACATTGTGTGCTAGAAGTCATTGATTCTATCCAACCACATCCCTGGACCCATCAACCACGGTCTCTCAACACCTTCCTGCACATCCTTCCCACTGCCTGCTGCCATCTGCTATCAGATCAACATTTTTAGGTTCTCCACACAAGTGTGAACATGTGTGAACATATGCACATGTCTTTATTTCATGTAACATTTTGCCCCCACCAAATCCATCTTTGTTGCCCAAGTGACGGAATTCCATTTTCTTCCTGGATAAACATTCCACTGGATATATTCACAGTTTCTCTATACACTCACACGTTCATGGACAACTAGGTTGATCTTTTACTTTGATTATTACAAATAGTGCTGCAGCAAGCACAGGAGCACAGGTATCTTTTTAACAGTGTGTTTTCATGTTCCTTGGGCATTTTCTGTGTAGAGAATACTTGAACAGGGTTTTGCAGGTTAATTCACAAAAGCTAAGATATGGAATCAAACTTGATGTTCATCAGCCAATGACTGAATAAATAAAATGTGATATATTTCTATTATGGAATACTATTTGGCCATTAAAAAGAATGAAATCCTGTCTTTTGCAACAAAATGGATGTAACTGGAAAACATCATATGTGGTAAAATAGACCAGTTCTAAAACACAAATATCATGTTTTCTCTGATCTGTGGTAATTAATACTGAGTACCAAACATACACTCTATATGAGTGAGAGTGACATTTTGAGATTCGATTATTGTTTAGTGTGTCTACACAATTAAGGAACAGGAGGGCTGTTGGTTTTTGTTTGTTTGTTTTTTAATCTTTCAGTAGTTGAATTCTTTGCCAACCGGAGAGTTAAGCCTGTGATTGAGATGTGAACTAAAAGTATGCCATGGTAAAAGCTTAGGTGGGAAAAAAAAAAAGAAGGAAGAAGTGAGGCAGGTGCAAGGGAAATGTGGGCAGGAAGGCAGGGGCTAGAATATCACTATGTTCCTAAAACTGTATCATGCAATACATCAGATTTGTTCACTTTGTATGAAAAAAGAATAAATTTTTTAAAAGTGCTGCAGATTAACCTGGGCCCAGGTACCTGTCCTTCTATGCCAGAAGAAACTTCTGAGCTTTATTCCATTCCCCCGACCTGCTCTTACACAAGCAGTAACATGTGTGGAGAGGATCACACAATGTCATTGGTCTGCAAGCTTTAAACTTCACAAATATAGGGATATTCATTTCCTGCCACCTGGATTTTTTTTTTTTCACAATTCATTATTTGAAAGGCAGAGTTGGAGGCATCTTCCCTCAACTAGCACATTACCTAATTGGCAGCAACAAAGAGGCCTAAACTGGGCCTAAGTCAGGAGCCAGGAATTCCTTCCGGGTCTTTCACATGGGCCAGAAGGGTCCAAGGACTTGTGCCATGTTCCACCAACTTCCCCAGAGAGTCAGCAGGAAGCTGAATCAGAAGCAGAGAAGCAAGGACTTGACAGGCACTCTGAAATTATAAGTACTGAAGGCGGTAGCTCAACATGCTGTGCCATAACACCAGTTGCACAAACTGAGTGGTTTGTTTTATGCCGTATGTAAGACTTACTCAACCAGTGCATGTACTTTTCACTTATTCATTTCCATTTCTCTATCATAGTCCACTGTGTGAATATCCCACCAATCTACAGACTTGGATTCAAAGTACAGCCATGCCAAAGTATACCCTGCATTCGTATTTGGCCAGCTCAGGCCTTGGCACTTCACACTCCATGACTGTGTCAGTCAATCCCACAGTGCACATATGTATGTGCTATCTATGTAATTCCTGTTGGCTTGGTTTCTCTGCAGAATCCACACTAATCCAATGCAAAGTACACTTTTCAAATTACTCCCATCTTCCTGCAAATAAAGACAAGAAAAGTCGGCTGTCACACGAGGTACTAGTTAAGAATGTTAAATTCTCAGTGCCCAGCACAATGGCTCAGTGGCTAAATCCTCACCTTGCAACTGCTGGGATCCAGTATGTGCACCAACTCATGTCTCAGCTGCTCCACTTCCCATCCAGCTCCCTGCTTGTAGCCTGGGAAAGCAGTAGAAGATGGCCCAGAGCCTTGGGACCCTGTACTCGTGTGGAAGACCCAGAAGAAGCTCCTGACTCCTGGCTTCAGGTTATCTCACCTCCAGCTGCTGCAGCCACCTAGAGAGTGAACCAGAGCATTTCATCTTCCCACACCAGGACAAAACTAAAGACACCATCCCACCGCTCATCCTGCATCCCATATGGGCACAGGTTTGTGTCCCGACCTGATCTACTTCCAATCCTGCTCCCTGCTAATGTGCCCGAGAAAACAGCAGAAGACAGGCCAAATGTCTGGGTCCCTACACCCATGTGGAAAAGCCAAAAGAAATTCCTAGCTCCTGGATTCAATCATAGCCATTGTAGCCATTTGGAGAGTGAACCAGTGGATGGGAGGTCTGTCTCTACCTCTCTCTCTCAATAACTGAACTAAGGAAATAAATCCAAGAAAGATATAGAGGGGGGAAAAAAAGAACAGTAAGTGACCCTATGATATGTATTAGGCAACAGAAGCTAGGGCAACAAAGTGGTGCAGACCTGCCAAGCCCCTCAGATTTCCCATGAGTCACATGATCATGTGATGTTTCCTGCCCTCAAGGCAGCCAGCAGGTGAGCCATGCCTCTGGGACTCCCTGCAGAGCAGGAAGGAGCCTTTGTGTATTCACTGGAGGAGCCCAGTGCTGGAGGATTTCAACAGCTGTGAGAAGAGTGGGACACAGAGACCCCTCCCGCTATGGCCCACGCCAGGACATCCTCACAGGTGCAGTGGGGTAGAGATGATGGACGTGTTCCTAAGCACATGTAAGGAACCTTTGGGAACTACCAGAAAACACAAGAAAGGAAGGGCTTGGCAGGAAGAGGAGGGAAATGGGCATGATACTCTCCTGGCATGATTCTGCTGACGGCATTGTCAGGAAGAAGACTCAGGAATACTTCATTCTCACCCTCTGACTCCATAGTGATCAGGTGAGATGACCAGGCCAACACAAATCACCTGGGATTTAGCCCTGGATGGGAATGAATGTTGTCCCAGACTGAAGGAGCCTCAGGCCTAGAAATCCACAGGACTGGGAGGGACATGGATCTGTGACAGAGGACAGTCATGATGGCAATAAAAGCGAAGAGTGGACAGGGTGAGAATGCACCTGGCCAGACACCCACATGAGCTGGAAGATGATGCTGCTGATGAAGGCTGCACTGGCTTGCGAAGCAGGAGCCACCCCAAATTCAGACAGCCCCGTAAAGCACCTGCTCCTAGTCAAAATCCCTGGCATGCTGACAATCTAAGAATAGAAACAGCTGTGTCCTAGATGGAGGCCACCAGCCCACACCACGGATCAACAATGTGTCCTTGATGACATCAGAACAAGAACCAGATATTCCTATCACTGCTCCCATCCAGCTCTGTGTGAGGTTAGGCAAGGAAAAGAAATACTTACCTGCGTGCAGAAAGCTGAACTCTTCCAAGTGACAGAACAGAGGCACAATTTTAAAAGCAGCAGGCTGGGAAAAACTATTTTTAGTGTGCATAAAACCAATGTGTTATCTCAAATATACAGATAGTTCCTACACAATCAGTAGGGGAAAAAAGATCCCCTCCTTTAAGAAGAAATTCCAAGATACCCAATGGATGGTAGTGGGCACCATTGTGCCAGAGCGAGTAAAGGCGCCACCTGTGACACCAGCATCCCATATAGGCATCTGTGGGGTTTGGTTGCTCCACTTCCAATTCGGCTCCATAATAATCCATAATAATCCAGCCTGAATGCTTGGGCCCCTGCATCCATGTCGGCAACCAGAACAAACTTATGACTCCTGGCTTCCAACCAGCCCAGCTCTGGTAGCCGGGCCTTTTAGACAGTGAGCCAACAGTGGGAAAGATGGAAGTTCTTTCTTTTCTCTTTTTGTCTTCCTGCCACCTCCCCCCCCCACCCCCACGCTCTGTGGTGTGTGTGTGTGTCTGTCTGTCTCTCACTCTCAGTAACTCTGCTTTCGAATAAATGTTTAAACAGGAAAAAATAAGTGACCAGTCTCACCTGCATCACCAGCATACCATATGGGCACGGGTTTGCAGCCTGGTTGCTCCACTTTTCATCCAGCTCTCTGCTTATGGTTTGTGAAAGCAGCAGAGGATGGCTCAAGTAACTGAACCCTTACACCCACATGGGAAACCCAGAGGAAACTCCTGGCTTCAGGATTCGACTGTGTCAGCTGAGCTCAGCTCATTTGTAGATGTTGTGGCTATTAAGGAAGTAAACCAGCAAAAGGAAGCTCTCTCTGCCTTTCCTTTTCTCTGTACGCTGCCTTTCAAATAGAAATAAATTCTTAAAAAAAGAGAAACCCAAATGAATGGTGAACTCAATAACCACCAGTCATTAGAAAATTAGAGATCAAGCCTTACTCAGACAGAAATGTTCACAGGCATGATCTCCCCTATAAATCAGATTTGCACATAGGTGTGCATTTGGCTTTACCTGGACATTAATCAACAATGTTGGGGCTTCAAAGCAATCACAGTGCAACTATTTAAAGAATGAGCTGGTGTACCCACCAGGACAGAAGGTGGGCCAGGTCAGGCTGGCCCAAGTATCCACCAATGTGCATGAGATCTGCCATTGGGAAATGACCTGATAGAGGAGCTTGGGGAACTCTTCTGTCAGCACAGACTACCTGCAGGTGAGTCAAGGCTTGGAGCAGCCCAGACCAGATGAGGTTAGAGTACCTACCAACATTACATGTGAGTCAGGTCTGGAGATGAGCCAGGCTGAGCAGTTCATAACACCCACTGGCAGATCTAAGAACCACAACAAGGTGCAGTCCAGGCCAGGTTGGGCCACAATACCAGACACTTCACATTAGGGCTAGGGCTAGCAGCTGGCTAGATAGGTGCAGCATGAGCTGGGCCTGGGGGCAGGCAGGGCTAGGCTGTGCTACAGCACCCATTGGTAAATGCCAAGGTGGGGCAGGCCATGCCACACTGTGCCACAGCACCCACCAACACATATGATTCCTGGGGGTGGTAGGGCAAGCCATGTAGGGGGACAGCAAGGAATCCCCTGCTGGGCCAGTACTCTTGCTGGTAAACTGGGACGGGCGGAGTTGGGAGGGGACAGTGAGAGGAGACAGATCAGGTTAGTCAGGACTATAAAACCCATTGGCCTGCAATGTGAGTGGGTTAAGGGGAAAGCCAGAGGACTATAAAACCCATTGGCCTGCAATGTGAATGGGTTAAGGGGAAAGCCAGACTTTCCACTGGTGCATGCATGAGCCAGAGTAAGTGCAGGCTGGTTGGGCTCTGCCACAGCATCAGCTGTCAAGTGCTGGAAATGGGACAAGTCCTAGCAAAACCAGACAGCAGAAGCACCTGGAAAGTGCAAGATCTGGGGCTGTAAGTAGACCCAGGATGGAAGTCCTGGACACCCCTCTGATTGGCTGCAGCTCCCACCAGTGAGCATGAGAACTAGAGCTGGGTGTGGACCTGGCCGGACAGGCAATAGCATCCGCTGGCGTAAGTGTGGGGTGGATAGTGGATCAGTTGGGTTGAGCTAGGCCGAAATACCCACTGGTGTACACAAAGGCCAAAGGAGATACAGGACAGACTGGGCCAGTCTGTTGTACCTACTGTCATGTACAGGAACCAGGGCTGGGCGAGCCTAGTGGCAAGTGTTGGGGGGGTCACTCCAGCTAGTCTACAATTCATGCTGATGCACATCAGAACAGTGTGTGTGGTGGGTAGTTTTGGGCTGGGCCATAGCATCCACTGGTTTGCATTAGAAATGGGGCTACAGACAGAAGTGACCTAGTAACTGCAACCACCAGTGTCTGTAAGCTGATGTGGGTGACAGACTGAGTCAGACCCTATACTAGCTAGCACACAGGAGTGAGGCTGGGGTCACATCTGGTGAGGTTTCTTTGGGGACCTCCCAACTGGGTCACTGGACTCAGAACTCCATGGTGAAAATCACAGGATATGAGGTCTGACCGTGGAGTGCATGTGTCAAAACTGCGTCTCCACAGTTGTTGAGGCCTGTGTGGTGAATGGCATGCCCAGACACTCATGACGGACCTGACAACCAGTTCACTGATGCCTGCAGAGGACATTAATACCATGGAGAGCAGAGCAAATTGGACAGCACTCTTGGATATGTATCTGGGTGAATTGAAACTATAAGGTGGATTACATCAGCCAATGGACCTTGGCAAAATTTCCTCTTCCTTGGAGCAATGCAATTAACAGCATTTCAGAAATATCAAAACCACTTGAGCAGTATTCTTGGAACATGCTCCACATCAGGTATCCTGGGATGACATCGAGTGGCCGTCTCCCATCCCCTGGTATTTCTGTGGTTAGGATGCTGGGTGCAACATCTCCTTCTCCCAGATAGAAGAAAAATCTGGAAACAAACCATTTCATCTTCTCTCTCCTATTCCTTGACCCCAGCCTAATCAGTGGTCCACATGGGCTTACAACCTTCTCAACTATATAATCATCAAAAATAAAATTTGAAAGGGGGCAAAAAACAAAGAGCTGGGCCTGAATTTACTACCATAGAAAGGCTGACAAAATGTTATTCCATTAAAAAAGAAACCAAGGCATGGAACATCACATTTAGTGTAAATTCCATATATGTTGATTTCAAACTATGTAGATAGGAATGGATCTTCTCCAAGTTGTTTATTATTACTGCATGATATTTAGAAAACTTCTATGAATACTAAATAGATTTGTCAAAATGAGTCTCGTGTCTGCTGAGTATTAAAACTGGAATCTCAGAACTTGACTAAATTTCTGAGAAATTTTCCCTTGGGGGAAAAATACTAAAAAAGTTAAAAAAAAAAAAAACTTTTCTTTCTTTAAAAACTCCTCTGGCCACAGAACTTAAGAAATGCAGCAATGCTTCTTCTGTATTTAATTATCTGTAACCTCCTTACTATCACACCCAGAGTTATTTACTTCATTTGAGATTTTGTCCATGTTTGGAAGAAATATAACTTCTCAGCAAACAGCCTGAAGAAAAGCATTTGAGGAAGCATTTCAATCCTTCTAGGTCAACCAGTATAGAGACAACCCCCAGGGCAAGCTTACTCCTGCATCAGCTGGCTTTATGTCTAACTTGGCTGTCATCTGCTCGGGAAATCAAATAATGTCCCTGAGCTGTTGGCTGAAATTCTGCAGATTCTCCTTGACCAACCATATCTTGAACTTCAGATCCTGGTGTCCAGACACCTGACAGTTCTGATGCATTCCCACACCTCCCAGACTGTCCAATGAATGTGCTAAGGATCTACACCAGGTAACCCCCAGAACAACCTTCCAATGGCCAGATCTGGCTCCCTCTTCAGGCCTCACTCCCAATCACCACTCACACATGGGGCTCCTCTTCTACCAGCAACACAATTAGCAATGTACCTACCATTCATAATTGAATTTGCTTATTTATCAGCTCTAATTGTATGTATGTGTTTGCATGTGCAGACTGTTTAGAATTTTCTCTGTACAAAATTGTGTCATCTGTGAATGAAATTAGCTTGACTTTATCCTTGTTTTGAATGCATTTTATTTGTTTATTGCCTAACGATCCTAGCAAGACTCCCAAGTCGATGAGGAGCAGTAGAGCATAAATATCCTTCCTTTGTCCAGATCCTAATGGGAAAAGCTTTCATGGAATCTTCCAGCATTAAGGATAAGGTTAGCTGTAGTTCTCAGAAAGATAACTTTCACATTGAGAGTTCCTTTCTATTGCTAGTTTATTCAACATTTTTTATGTATTCATTTATATTTGAAAGGCATATTTACAGAAAAAGGAGAGACACAGAGAAACATCTTCCATCTGCTGATTCACTCCCCAAATGGCTCCAACAGCTGGAATCCGCTTCATCTGAGGCTAGGAACTTCTTCCAAGGTCTCCCAACCTCAGTGTAAGGGCCCCAGGACTTGAACTAACTTTTGCTGTTTTCCCAGCCCATGAGAAGGGAGCCTGATAGGAAATGAAGCAGCCAGGATGCAAAGCAGTGTCCAGATGGGATGCCAGTGCCATTGGGTAGGATTAGCATGCTACACCACTGTACCAGCCCTTACTGAGCAAGTCTGCCAAGAGAAAAATACTGGATTTTGTCAAATGTTTCTTCTTGGTCAACTGAGATGAGTGTTGGGATTTTGCCATCTATTCTCTAGGTGAAAGGGTTAAAAACATCGAACTCAGCTTAAAACAAAAAAGGTGTAAAAGTACTAAGATCTAAATAAATGTAATATCACCACATACTCATAGATTGAAAGACTTTAAATATTAAATGGTGATACTCCCCAAAGAGATCCATAGATGAGTTCCATCCCATCAAAATCCTAAAATGCACTTTTTTCTTTTACCAGAGAAGCTGATTCTAAAATTCATAGAATGTATGACAAGACACTCATTTGAAAACAATCAAAAAGGGACAATAATCAAGAGTGAGGTACTACCATAGATTTCAGAAATCATTTCATTATCTCTACAATCCACTGATTTTTTTTTTAATATAAAGACGCCAGGCCAATTTAATGGGGATAATCTTTTTGAAAAGCAGAGGTACAGAAAAAGAGAAGAGACAGAGACACAAATCCTCCATCTGCTGGTTCCCTCCCCAAGCAACTGCAAAGCTAGGGTTAGGTTAAGTTGAAACAAGGACCTCCATGCTGGTCTCCCACTCAAGTGGTAGATGCTTAGGTTCTTGGGCCACCTTTGGCTGCTCTCTCATTTGCACTAGCTACATTAAAACTGAATATCTGGGACTAGGAACCAGCACATGTGGTGCCACAATGCCTGCCCCAGTCTTTTTTGGCAAGTGGATATCCACATGCAAAACAAAGTTGGCCACCATTTCACACAATATGAAAGAATCATAAATATACCAAATATATTAAAACGAGACAAAGCAATAAGCTATTAAAAACACAAATGTCGGGCCCGGCACCGTGGCGCAAGTGGTTAAAGGTCCTCGCCTTGCACGCCCGGGATCCCATATGGGCGCTGGTTCTAATCCCGGCAGCCCCGCTTCCCTTCCAGCTCCCTGCCTGTGGCCCAGGAAAGCAGTCGGGGATGGCCCAAAGCTTTGGGACCCTGCACCCGCGTGGGAGACCCGGAAGAGGCTCCTGGCTTTGGATCGGCATAGTATCGGCCCGTTGCGCTCACTTGGGGAGTGAATCATCGGACAGAAGATCTTCCTCTCTGTCTCTCCTCTCTGTATATCCGCCTTTCCAATAAAAACTAATAAAAATAAATCTTTAAAAAAAAAAACACAAATGTCAACTTTAAAATGGTGAATCTTGCTACACATATTTTACTACCATAATATAAAGTAGATCTCCGAAAAACACAAAATAACAAAATTAACGTTGATTCACTTTTCAGTTTCAAAAATCATAATTTGGAGACTAAATCAAAAAGTAAAATTTTTTCTAGATTTATAAATAACCCACAACTTTGTTACTGTCTTGGTCACCACCATCACATATGGCAGCTTGGATTTTAACTCTCAGCTATAATGATGCCAAGAACTTCAATTCAGCAAAACCAAAGAGGACGAGGAGGACAGGACCAGGAAAAGATCTACAGAACACAGTGGTAAAGAGGTCAGCACAAGACTCCAGCTGAAGGAAGAAACAGAAACAGACATTTGCAGAGGTGATAACGTATTCAAGGGTCACAAGTCAGAGTGGGGCCCAGCAGCATGGCCTAGCGGCTAAAGTCCTCGCCTTGAACATGCCCGGATCCCATATGGACGCCGGTTCTAATCCCAGCAGCTCCACTTCCCTTCCAGCTCCTGCTTGTGGCCTGGGAAAGCAGTCAAGGACAGCCCAAAGCTTTGGGATTCTGCACCTGTGTGGGAGACCCAGAAAGAAGTTCCTGGCTCCTGGCTCCTGGCTCCTGATTGGCGGCAGCACCAGCCACAATGGCCACTTGGGGAGTGAACCACCAGACGAAAGATCTCCCTCTCTGTCTTTCCTCCTCTCTGTAAATCTGACTTTGTAATAATAAAAATAAATACATCTTAAAAAAAAAAAGTCAGAGTGATAGGGCCTGGCAAGAGTGGCCTAGTGCCTAAAGTCATTGCCTTGAATGTGCTGGAATTCCATATGGGCGCTGGTTCTAATCCCAGCTGCTCCACTTCCCATCCAGCTCCCTGCTTGTGGCCTAGGAAAGCAGTCGAGGACGGCCCTTTTAAAAGCCTTGGGACCCTGTACCCATGTGGGAGACCCAAAAGAAGTTCCTGGTTCCTGGCTTCGGATCGGCACAGAACTGGCTATTGCGGTCACTTGGGGAATGAATCATCGGACGGAAGATCTTCCTCTCTGTCTCTGCTCCTCTCTGTATATCTGACTTTGTAATTAAAATAAATACACCTTTTAAAAAATCAACGTTTCAAAAAAAATAGTGATAGAAGTAAAGCTAGGCTTTGTTATGGCAAAGACTCATGCATGAACCCATCTTTCAAGCCTGATGCTAAAGGAAGAGAAAGGGATTCACAGCAAGGATAATGGGGAAAAGAAGAATTAAAAAGAAACAAATTGGGGCCCGGCGCGGTGGCGCAAGTGGTTAAGGTCCTCGCCTAGCACGCCCGGGATCCCATATGGGCGCCGGTTCTAATCCCGGCAGCCCTGCTTCCCATCCAGCTCCCTGCCTGTGGCCTGGGAAAGCAGTCGAGGACGGCCCAAAGCTTTGGGAACCTGCACCCGCGTGGGAGACCCGGAAGAGGCTCCTGGCTTCGGATCGGCATAGCATCGGCCGTTGTGCTCACTTGGGGAGTGAATCATCGGACGAAAGATCTTCCTCTCTGTCTCTCCTCTCTGTATATCCGCCTTTCCAATAAAAACATAATAAAAATAAATCTTTAAAAAAAAAAAAAAGAAAGAAACAAATTGAAAAGAACAGAATGGACTGAGGCCAGCGTGTTGGCTCAACTGGCTAATCCTCCACCTTTAAGCGCCAGCATTCCATATGGGCCCCAATTCATGAACCAGCTATTCCACTTCCCATCCAACTCCCTGCTTTTGGCCTGAAAAAGCAGCAAGGAAAGTCCTGAGACCTTGTACCTACATGGAAAACTGGAAGAAGCTCCTGGTTCCTGGCTTCAGATCAGACCAGATCAGCTCTGGCCATTGTGGCCATTTAGGAAGTAAACCAGCGGACAGAAAATCTTTGTCTCTCCTTCTCTCTGTACATCTGCCTTTCCAAATAAATAAATAAATATTTAAACACACACACATATACACGAGCATAAGAGAAAAGTGACAACACGGTCTAAGAAGGATAAAAGGTGAAACTGAATGATGGCATGGAAGTCACAGGCAGGGAGGAGCACTTTGAACTGCAGTTTACGTTCTGAACCAAATTAATGTATTCAACACCTGCCCACTACCGAAATCACACCATGCACCATTACAGTATGATTGTTCAAATGAGTTACCTACGTTTCAAAATGATGTTCTCAATGTATCAAGTCATGTGCCCTCATCAAGGAAAAAGTAGATCTATCTCCCACAGAAAACCACAACCACAGCAAAGAAAATATGACCGCAGTTCATCATAATCAACTGTCATCTCAATGTGGATGTAAAATTCTCAGAAACTTAAGGGCAGCCATTTGAGACAACTGCATCTCATATTCAAGTACCTGCACTGGAGGTCCAGCTCAGGCTCTGACTTGATTCATGCTAAACATACAGCCTGGGAGGCAGTGGCGATGGCTTGGAGTTGGTTCTTACAATCCATGTGAGAGACCTGGATCGAGTTCCCAGACCGATTGTATCTCAGCCTATTCCT
This sequence comes from Ochotona curzoniae, assembly GCF_017591425.1. Taxonomy (NCBI): domain Eukaryota; kingdom Metazoa; phylum Chordata; class Mammalia; order Lagomorpha; family Ochotonidae; genus Ochotona; species Ochotona curzoniae. The sequence continues at coordinate 8,213,445 of NW_024465419.1, forward strand.
GGCCACTGGGGACATTTGGGGAGTGAACCAAAGGATGGTGCTTCTCTACTGGCTTCTCTGCTTTACAAATAATCTTGAAAAAGATTTTTTGAAAAAGGACAGCCAACTGCACTTAACAATACTCTCGATGAAGTAATAGTCTCAGCAGTTTCACTTTTCTGAAAGAACTGCCACTAAAGAAAAACACAGATGATTTTAGTATTTAATACTTAATCATATTTACACAAATCAAAAAAGTAACATTTGCATATCTTGGGGCCACAAGAAAATTTGAGATGCCTAATAGCACACAGTAGTACAGTGATGACAGATCAAATCAAAAGCAAAAATGCGAGGGCCGCCATAAGGCTCAGTGGCTATATCCTCATCTTACATGTACCAGGATCTATAGGGGCACCAGTTCGTGTCTCGGCTGCTCCACTTCCCATCCAGCTCCCTGGTTATGACCTAGGAAAGCAGTGGAAGACAGCCCAAAGCCTTGGGACCTTGTACCCATGTGGGAGACCCAGAAGAAGCTCCTGGCCCCTGGTTTTTGGATGGCACAACTATGCTCATTGTGGTCACTTGGGAAGTGAACCAGCATACAGATCTCTGTATCTCCTCTGTATATCTGCCTTTCCAATAAAATGTTTTTAAAAAATACTAATGGGTATTTAATCCAACTAAGGTGCTTACATTCTCTGTCAGGGTCCCTGGGTTCAATTCCAGGCTCCAGTTCCCAATCTCAGCCACCTGTCAAATGCACAGAGGGAGGCGGGGTGATGGCACAACTAATTGAGTTCCTACACCCAGGCTGTGTTCCTGGGTCCCTACCTTATACCTAATCCACTCCTAACCAATTCCACATCAGGCATTTAGAATAAACCAGTGGCTGGAAACTCCCACCCTTGCACACCTAAAATAAAACAAAAATAAGAGGAAATGACAACTGTTAACATTTCAGGCAGAAATTGAAGAAAACATCTTCAACATTAAAGTTTAATTACTGTGGAGTATAATCATAAGAGACTAAGTTTACACAACATTCACAATAATGTTTCATGCATTAAATAAATTTAACAAAAATTATTCAAGACAATGCAATGCCAAGAACTCCTTTGCTTCTTAAACGGATCCTTACTTCAGAAATCTAGGCAATAATTCATTTTTGTGATCAAGCATGAGTATAAAGAAAAGCCTTCTATTTTCAAAATTTGTCTAAATAATTATTACAATTACCTAGTTTTTAAAAATTATAGCAGTAGAGAGGTAATTTATGACAAGTATGACCTGCATATACTCACATGACCATCATTATTTATTTAACCAATTGCCTTAAGAACAAATGAAGCAATGCATATCTATTATCAGCTCTAAAATTTTTATCCAAATTAAAGGCTAATAAACATTAAGAGCTACAAAATCTCATCCTATGTTCTAAAGCAGTTACAAGTATCATGCTTAACTGAAAATGGATGATAGTCATTGGGAAAGTTTTTGAAACTCATATAAGAACTAACTTTACTGTATTTTCATAAGGACATCCTGTTGAAATCTTATTTTATGGGGCCAGTGAATTGCTTCAACTGGCTGATCCTTTGCCTGCAAGCATCAGCATCCATTTGGGCAGATTCATGTCCCAGCTGTTCCACTTCCTATTCAGCTCCACACCTGTGACCTGGGGAGGCAGTAGAGGATGACCCAAAGATTTGGGACCCTGCACCCACACCCATGTGGGAACCCAAGGGGAAGCTCCTGGCTCCTGACTGGCTCAGCTCCAGCTGATGCAGCCATGCGGGGAGTGACCCAGCAGATGAGACTTCCTCTCCCCCTTCTCTCTGTTAACTCTGCCTTTCCAATCCCAATCTCTAAAAATTACAAATTCATGACACAATGTAAACCTGTTTATAACTGGCTGTTTTAAGAAAGCAGGTACTCGACAGTTAAGAATGCCTTCTTGTAACTTTTGAGCAGTCTATTTTGTCTTAATTACTATTAATTCTACTACCAGTAACTTCAAGGATTTTCTGTAGTGACCACAAATTTTTTAACCATAGTTGGTTTCTTAAGTTTCAACTGTCAGTTCTCCTTTGTAGGTAGAATACAGTAGCTGCTCAAATCCCAGACAAAATCATTCACCAGGTGGGCGTCTGGCCTAGTAGCCTGGATGCCGTGCGCACCAGGTAGTGCTGTGCCTGAATCAGATACTGGACTGTGATCCCAACTTCATCTTCCTGCTAGTGCAGACCCTGCAAGGCAGCAGTCTGACTCAAGTCATTGGGTTCCTACCATTCAAACAGAGTCCTAGATTTGAGCTTCTGGCCCGAACACTCCCCTTTCTTCCCTCTTCAGCTTGCTGACCAGCACTCTCAGAATTTGAGGGGGTACAAATTTGAGGATGGCAACTATCAGTCTGCCTCGCAGTTCTTCCCACAGTTAGATTTAAAATTCACAGGAAGTCTACATTTGGCACCAAATGGGACACTGTACGACCATTACATGCCACTTGGTTACTTGAGAAAACATGATTCCTATAATTTTTGCAAGTTAAAACAGTGAGGAGGAGATCTGGTTTTTCTCTTTCCTTTCATAAAATTGCAGAAAAGACCTTCAATTGTCTTCTAGAGTACACGTGAAAACGAGATGAATCACTCAGTTTTAGATGACCTATCACACAAGGACAGAAAACAGTATGGCAATCTCCAGATTTTTGTCATGACACCCCAGGAACTCCCAAAACTCATTTCACAAAGTGGCGGCTCTGCTTTCAGCTTTTTTTTCTGTATCGTCACATACCTTCACTATCTCTTCAACAAGTGCTATTGTGCAGAGAACCCTAAGCCCAATAAACGCCAGTTGAAACACTGGTATCCCACTTCTGAGTGCCTTGGTTCAATTCACAGCTTGTGACAGCCCAGAAAACACAAACAACAGCAATAAGGTTAGATCTCCTGACACATTTCTGGGATGTGTCCATAACCTCAGGTTCTAGGAGAGCTCCCCCCCAAAATGGGACTGAGGGTTTATCACAACAAAATAATCCCATTCCAAGATGAGATCATGCTCATAGCATGTAGTAAGCCAACTGCCCCAATAGGTTCCTGCAGCTGGGATTGAAAGGACTTGTCTGCCTGGTTCAGCTGTTTGTTACTGGAAGCTCTTCATTACTTTCAAATGCATGATACTTAAGCTGGCTGGGTGTGTTTCACACCACTACACCTGGATAATTTGTATTGTGCACTGATTTAAGCTTGCTTGATTGAATGATTCCTATCACATGCCAGTGCTCTCTTGGCTGACTGGATTGTTGCTTCAAAACCTCTAAACATGGCTGAATGGGCCCTCTTCCACTTGCAGTGGTATGAGACAATCCACCAACCGGCACTGGCCAGTGAACAGACTACCCAAATGCCAAGAGTCTGTCTCCAACTCATTGTCGGGTTAGAAGCAGTCGTCAACTCACAAGTTTGCTCCCAATTACAACCTCAAGTCACTGCAAACCCTGAGAAGCAGAGTGTTGAACAGCTCACTAGTTTGATTTCCACCACCCGCTTCAAGACCTGAAGTGAGATGCCCACTCTTCGGTCCAGTCTCCCCTCAGTTCCAGCAAGAAACGGGCATTAGTCAAAGTGAACTGGCAAATAAGACATCTATTCGCCTACCTCTTAAAACAAAAAATGTTCGGGCCTGGCAGCGTGGCCTAGTGGCTAAGGTCCTCGCCTTGAATGAGCCAGGGCCCCATATGGTCGCCGGTTCTTATCCCGGCAGCTCCACTTTCTATCTCTCCTTTCTGTATAACTGACTTTGCAATAAAAATAAAATTAAAACAAAAAATGTTCTCCCTAAAGATCGTTTCCCCACACTTAAAATTTTAAAAAGAACTCAATTGCATTGTTATTTTCAACAAACCACAATACTTCTGTATAACCAGTACTTTTAAGTACTGACTGTGATTAAGACTTACATCTGGGCCCAGCACGGTAGCCTAGTCGCTGAAGTCCTCACCTTGCACACTCCAGGATCCCATATGGGTGCTGGTTCTAATCCTAGCTGCTCCACTTCCCATCCAGCTCCCCACTTATGACCTGGGGAAGCAGCTGAGGACGGCCCAAAGCCTTGGGATCTTGCACCCGCGTGGGAGACATGAAATAGACTCCGGGCTCCTGGCTGCAGAACGGCTCAGCTCCTACTGTTGTGGCCACTTAGAGAATCATTGGACGGAAGATCTTCCTGTCTCTCCTCCTCTGTATATGACTTTCCAAAATAAATAAATAAATCTTTCAAACACAATGCATCCATTGCTTAAGATGTATTTCACATACAAGAACTGAAATCTTCTGGTAAAAATAATCAAAAGTTAATCAAGTTAATACTTACCAGAATATAAAATAAATGCCTTTTAACCTTTCCTATTAACAAATGATATCATGACTCTACAAGCACATTTTTTAAGTTTTGAAAAAATGGAATTTAAGTTAGATTCCAACACAAAACATTTTAAGATCTATGTAATTTTTTGCTAAATATAAAAATGAAAATAGACCTAAGACAGCTGAATAGTACCCTATAACCATTTTAAAATTGAAATGTCATTAAAGTAGTCACAGGATGTGGATAAGAGCCTGCATTTTCTAATATATTGGTCACTCAATACCATACCAATTAACTCCATAGTGTTAAAACTGTTGTGGACGTTTTGCTGTGCCTTTTCACTGGACGGGATGATATTCTGCCAGCTCTGCTCTCAGACCAGAGATGGTCTTCCCGCAAGAAACTGTTGAATGTATCTGGACAATAAGATGCTGGACTCTATGCATGGTACATGCTTGCAATGAAGGAATCATGACTGGATTTGAACTGTACTACTGCAACAAGGTGGAGGAACCCACCATGAGGGGAGGGCATGGGGAAGGGTTGGGGGAAATCCCAGAGACTATGAAATTGTGCCATACAATGAAACGAAATAATAATAAAAAGATCTATGTAGGTTTTTTTTCTCAATATGCATTGCCATAACCTTTTTGAAGACCCTTTGCATGTCTAACAAAGGAAAATTTTCATAAAAGGAAAATCTGGGGTCAATCTTTAAATTTCTCCTGAAATTATGTATCTAAGTTATAACACTGAGTATTAATTTTTTTCTTAAATGTGTATAAGGTCAAAATTTGACACAGTGACAGGACAGATGTTTGCCTACTGGCTGGAATAAGTCCATCCCATGTCGGAAGGCTAAGTCATACATCTCCACTCCAAATTCCAACTTCGTGTTAACGTGCACTCTGGGAGAGAGCAGGAAAAGATGGTTCTAGTACTTGTGTGCCTGACATACTAGAAGACCTACAGACATCAGGAGTTTAGGGAATGAACAAGCAGGTTAGTATTTTGTCTAAGTCTCTCTCAAACAAAAAAAAAAGTTTGACATGGTTTTGTACAAAGTCTATAAAGTTAAACACTATCTCCCCACAATGCCCCTATCAAAGTCAACATTGCATCTACCAAAAAATATATATACATACACACACACACTCATATTTCCAGCTGTCTTCTGAATTTTAAAGCCAACATACGGGAATCTTTAAAAAGTTCATGGAAAATGAAATTAAAATGTTTGATACATAAAAATCTTGACATTTATAAAGCTTTTCCCCACATTTCCCCATGAATTTTTTGAAGAATTTCTCAAATGCTTAATTTCACCTTTTTTTGTACCAAAGCACTTACCTTTTTATTCCCTGATCTTGAAGTACCTTCATATCACTTTCATCTGTATTTACTAATAACATATATTTAGTAGACACGAACATTAAAATCCACAGACTTGTATTAACTCATCTCATAAATAAACCACAAATGAGTCCACCTAACTCATAACTTACTTTGCAAGCACTTCTCAAATTTTAAGGGAGAAAAATTCATTTAAACACAACATCAAATTTTCCTGTATTTTTGTAACAAGACAACACACACGGCACTAACTTTGCAAATGCTTATGCTCCCAAGTCTTGTAAAGTTACAGACAAATCCATTACAAATTACACTGCTGTAAAAACACTAAACAAAAATGATTTTAAGTATTAGTTCTGAAAATTAGTTAGGAAGTAATCAAAATCATTAAAGCAGTACACTGACCTAAAAGGACAAGAATTTTATTTTCATAATCTTTATTAACACAGGATCATCCTCATGGATCTTACTTGCTGGCCTTCTAAACAAATTTCTAAGGCAAATTTTACAATTCATTTCAAGGGCAACACCACACACTCCTATGGCCTTAGCCACTTTACAAAACAAAGGAGAAACTGCTTGAAAACTGCTATCTTGTGAAATTTCACTAAAAGTGGCTCCAGATGAATTCCTATGAGCCATCAGTGAGGCTGACTGCAGGGACATCCCACTGCAACATGTAAAACAGATTCTGTCTTGGAAGTTGGTTAATCGGCATACAGATTTCTGCAAAATTCCCAACATAAGAGGGGAAATAAATTCTGTGAGGCTGATTTTGACAAGATAGGGTTAGATAAAAGAGAAAACTTCACAACAGTGAAAGTGGGGAAAAGACAAGGACACATTTTCAGGATTCCTGGGCTTCTCAGGTAGCAAACAGCACTCACACAGTTAGGAGCTCCCAGGCACAGTAAGATATGCTTCAGAGCAGAAGCCATTCCAAATACTATCAGTTACCTTACAGAGCATCAGAGGAAATCAATTTCCCTAAGTGGTTGAAAATAGGTAAGACTACAGTTCAAAGAAATGGTTCATTTTTAATCTATTTTAATAAATCACACATGTAGTAATTTGTGTGTATGTATATGTGTATATATATGTGTGCATGTGTGTCCTCCACATGTAAGTTTAAGGCATTTTAAATACCTTTGATAATTAAAATAAATTTGCCATATAGCAATCAGAAAGCTTAGACAAACTGACTGATAATCCTGTACCACTGATCAAGAAAAGGAGGCTCAAAGCTTTGACTGTAAATGAGACTAACATAGATAGGTAAGGCGTGCTTGAGAAATCGGTCCTTCTATAAAAGTAACAAAAATATTTTAATATGTTCAGGGTGATTATTTTTCCTCCGTAAGAAAGGCTTAAACAACTGTAACTTTGACAAGCATAATTCTAGCTGACCTTTTATATAACTCAGGTTGAAGGTTGAATAAAATTATGGAGCCAGCCAAACTGAGAGGTAACTTCACCTGACCACTTTACTGAACTTCACTGAATTTTCAACAGAGCAGTACACTCAGTGCTTTGAAGTCAACAGTAACCTAACAGATATCCAAGTTTACAGTTTACATACTTGTTAGCCTGTAATACAGATTAATCCTCATTAGTGTGAAAAGCATCAGCTGGAGGAGGAAATGTCCCCAAGTTCCTTTACTCTAGTAACCAAAATTTTCCCAGAAAACAAAAGATATAAAGGAGAAGAAGAGGAGGTAGATCTAAGTAACTTGCAACCTATAATTCTGTAACAATTGTTAGAAATTGAAAATAATTTTAATATTATTTCTGGTGAGATCAAATTTAAAATCTAATACTAGGATTCCTCCTTGTCCAAGAAGCAGTTAAACAAATCAGTTAATTTGTTCTATGAAACATTCTGCAAATTTCAAATCACAAGAAGTATACAAAATAGAATTATACTAAAAGGTGCTTACAGATGAAACATTACAGTAATTCAAATTTTTGCTACCTTGACTAGGTACTATATATAAACTATACCAACATAATAGAAATGGCACAGTCTCTGAGGACACGTTCCACATTTTATTTACATTTTAGGACTAATTTTAATCTCAAAATCACATATCCATACACCTATTTTCTTTTTTGTTGACTTCACTTAAACTTAAATGCATGGTTTGTTAAACAAAGACTGTAAACAAATATTTACCATGTCTGTTACATGTAACACACAGGAACAGCTTTTAGCAGAAATTTATCGGCCACTCCCCGACATTTTTTTTAATTATAAATACAGGTATCAAAACAATCCTGAACATATTTTTATACTACTAGTAGTCAGCACCCACACCGCTTCAAAATTTAACACAATTTGTGACAATATTCACTGTACCTGCTACTTAAACAATTTCCACTGCAGCTTTCACTAAGCAAGATGGATAAAGCATGCCATGTCTGTTTGTCCTTCTTGGGATTTTTACTTTTCAGAAACACCTGTTTCCACTGCCATTTGACACGTCTCGCCATGCTTGCACCTTGTAAACCCGAATCCTACTTGGAGCACTCCAGGTCTATGTTTAAATGACAGTGCTTCAACAAGAGAAAGAAAAATTGTGCTGCATTTTTCCTCCTGTTACCTGAAAACATAATGGGTGTACATATATTAAATATATTCTTACAAATGTCCGGGTCACGTATACCAGCTGGAATTCTTTACTGAATGTGTGGGTATTTTGCATTGTGATATTTAATCAAGACATTAATATGAGTAGAAGGTTGTTGATTTAAGACAAGTTTGAGATCCACTAAAATTAATTGTTGTATGTTTGTCCTTCTGGTGGCTGTGGAAGCTTCATATTTTCTTTGGACATCATTAGACGTCTTAGCTCCTGAAGTACAACTTTAATGCTATATGAATTTTGCCATTTTGCTAATACTGGTATGCTTCGCGCATCCACCTGAAATGAAAAGAAAAAGAGCACAATCAACTATCAAGTTTAAAAGGACCGGGGACTGGGCCTGGGATGGTGGCCTAGTAGCAAAATCCTCACCTTGCAACCACCAGAATCCCATATGGGCACCGGTTCTAATCCCAGCTGCTCCACTTCCCATTTAGCTCCCTGCTTGTTGCCTTGGAAAGCATCAGAAGACAGCCCAAGCCTTGGAACGTTGCACCCACTTGGGAGACCTGGAAGAAGCTTTTGTCTCCTGGCTTAGGACTGGCTCAGATGAGGCCATTGCAGCCACTTAGGCAATGAACTAGCAGATGAAGATCTTTCTCTCTGTATTTTCCTCCCTGTAAACTTAAGTCTAAGTTTTAAAAAATAAGTACTAGGCACCAACTCTTGTACACATCCTTTTCTAAATATGTTTTTTAAAAGTTCAGAGCTTTCGGCACAATGGCCTAGTGCCTAAAGTCCTCGCCTTGAAAGCGCCAGGATCCCATATGGGCGCCAGTTCTAATCCCAGCTGCTCCACTTCCCATCCAGCTCCCAGCGTGTGGCCTGGGAAAGCAGTCAAGGATAGTTCTTTTAAAAGCCTTGGGACCTGGGCCCAGCGCGGTGGCGCAAGTGGTTAAAGGTCCTCGCCTTGCACGCCCGGGATCCCATATGGGCGCCGGTTCTAATCCCTGCAGCCCCGCTTCCCTTCCAGCTCCCTGCCTGTGGCCTGGGAAAGCAGTCGAGGACAGCCCAAAGCTTTGGTACCCTGCACCCGCGTGGGAGACCTGGAAAAGGCTCCTGGCTTCGGATCGGCATAGTATCGTCGACCCGTTGTGCTCACTTGGGGAGTGAATCATCGGACGGAAGATCTTCCTCTCTGTCTCTCCTCTCTGTATATCCGCCTTTCCAATAAAAAAATAATAAAAATAAATCTTAAAAAAAAAAAGCCTTGGGACCCTGCACCCACATGGGAGACCCAAAAGAAGTTCCTGACTCCTGCCTTCTGATCGGCGCAGCACTGGTCGTTGTACTCTCTTGGGGAGTGAACCATCGGACGGAAGATCTTCCTCTCTGTCTTTCCTCCTCTCTGTATATCTGACTTTGCAATAAAAATAAATAAATCTTTAAAAAAAATTCAGAGCTTTGCTCTATATTCAAAAAAGTATACTACAAAATCAGATTGAGAATTAATATGGTATTTTAGGGAAAATATTCCTTCCTTGGCAGATACATTCCTAAAAATATGGATCTCTTTTTATTTTTCTACATTTAGCAATAAAGATTGGGTAGACTTTATCAGAAAAACATTATATTAAATAATCCCTTGGCAAAAACATTTGCTAATTCTTTCTTGATAAATCAAGGTTGAAAATGTTCTTTCCATTTCTACGACCACCATCCAAATTCCAGGCAGCTATCTCACACTGACACGTAGGGGAGCTTGCTGCCTGATCTCTACCTTCAGATTTATTTATTTTAAAGGCAGAATTCCAGAGACAGGGAGGAAGAGACAAAGAGTTCTTCTAGTCATTAATTCACTACCACCATCACCCCAAATGGCTTCAATACCCAGAACTGAGCAAGTCAGAAGCCAGCAGCTTCTTCCAAGTTTCCTATGTGGGTACAAGGACACAAGCACTTGGGCCATCCTCTGCTGCTTTCCAAGGCACATTAGCAAGGAGCTGGACTGGAAATAAAACAGCTAGGATCCAAACAGGTGCTCTTACAGAATGGCAGTACCAAAGATGGCAGGGAGCTTCACCAGAAAAGCCACAGCACCAGCCGCATCCCAGAGGAACTTCTACCATAAGTTTAAGAGAAATTCAATGTAAAAAAAAAAGTCAGTCAACCTAAAGTGTCATATTAATAAAGAACCACCCATGATTATTGCGATATATGCCTCCAAAAAGCACTTGTCAAAAATCCAGTTAACTTTTCACAATATTAACTCTCAACAAATCAGGAACATTAATGGGAAGGAAGTTCCTCAACTAATCAGAAGACATGCAGTGCTTAACATCACTCTTTTTGAAAAGATTGTTTTAATTTACTTACTAGACAGAGACAAACAAAAAGAGAACCCCCAACTGCTGATTTACTCCCCAAATGCTCACATTTCAGGGTAAAACAGGAAGAAGAGAATTCAATCCAGGTCTCCCCTGTGAGTGGCAGGAGCCCAATCACTTGACTCATCACCACTGCCTGCCAAAGTCTGCATCAGCAAAAAGTTGGAGTCAGAGATGGGAGGAAGGTATCAAACCCAGCTCTCAGACATGGGGCTCAGGCATCTTCACTGCTAGGCCAAATATGCACGCTATCACTATGGCAAATCTGTTCTGATATTAGACTAGGGTAATGGATTCACAATCCTGTAACTATTAAAAATTAATACTACAAATAGAAAAGCAAATGGAGCGATACTTCTCTTACTACTTAATAAGGAAACATTATAATGTTAAGATGTATTTAAAATGCTTCCTCTAAAGCCTTAAGTCAGAGGAGGAACAACCCCCTTGCTTAATCTAAACAGGCTGCACAACAGAACAGCTTTACAACAAGTGCAGGGAATGCTGAGCCAGCTGCCAAAGCAGAAGCAAACACCTGCAATGTAAATGGCAGTCAAGCAAACACGAGTGGAACACCAACAGAGTACACAACAAAGTCTAGAGCTGAAAGAAACGAACAAAGAGGAGGACATAAAAACACGAGAAAGAACAATGTCAGAAAAAAAATCTTTACCTTATCAGATTATAATATACAGAACCTAAAAAACTTGAGACCTCACAGCATAAACAGCAGCAATTTATGCGTCACTTTGCTAACCACCACCAAAAAATAATTTTTTCTAGCTGTATTAGATATATAAACAAAATTTAGGTCCCAGAGCAATAGCATAGCAGCTACAGTCCTCGTCTTAAACACATCGGGATCCCATATGGACACCAGTTCTAACCCCAGCGGCCCCGCTTTCCATCCAGCTCCCTGCTTGGCCTGGGAAAGCAGCAAAGGATGGTTCAAGTGCCTAGACCCTTGCACCCACGTAGGAGACCTGGGAAAAGCTCCTGGCTCTCAGCTTCAGGTCAGCTCAGGTCCAGCCGTTGCAGCCAGCTGGGAACAAGTCAGCATACAGAAATCTCTGTTTCTCCTTTTCTTTTATTCCGTCTTCTAAATAAAAATAAACAAGCTTTTTTTTTCATATTTATTTTCACTAGAAAGGCAGACTCACAGAGAAAGAGAAAAAGATATTATACCCAGTGGTTCACTGCTCGAATGGCCACAACAACCCGAGCCGAGCCAATCCAAAGCCAGGAGCATCTTTCAGGTCACCCATGTGAGTGCAGGGTCCCAAAGCTACGAGCTGTCCTCAACTGCTCTCCCAGGCCACAAACAGGGAGCCAGATGGAAAGTGGAGCAGCCAAGACATGAACCCATGCCCTGCAAGGCAGAGAGTTAGCCAGTTTAGCCATTGCAATGGCCCCACAAATAAAATCTTTTTTTAAAACAATACTGAAGCTTGTGTGATGACTCAATTGGCTAGTCCTCCACCTAAAAACACAGCATCCCATGTGGGCCCGTTCCAACCAGTGAGTTAAAGATCTTCACTCCTCTCAGTAATCTGCCTTTTCAATAAAAATAAATCCTTTAAAATAAATAAAATGAAGAAAAATTTCTTTAGACTTTTAAACAAGAATGTTTTTGAAAAACCAAAAGGACGCTTTTATGAAAAGATAACAAATGCTTTAACACTCTCTTGACAATATTTTACTTATTATGTAAGAATGCAATAATTACTTTAACTTACCATTCCACTGGAATTATTTATCCCATTCATATTAATTTTTGTAACGAATCTAACTGATGGAGGAGCTTCTGGGTATTTAGGTCCACATTCTACTTTCAGGCTATATATCCTGTTCTCATAGTTCGTCTGGAAGGCAAAAGAAAGGCAAATCAAAATTATAATATTTAAAATAGCAATGCCCAAATGATAATAAAGGAAAATACAGCTGACTATACTTAACAGGACAGTGTTTATGATTAAGAACTTAGTTTTTCATATTCAAATCTGCTTGACTTAGATGATTAGAAAAAAAAATGTAGCAAGCACACTAAAATGTACAGATTCCACAAAATTAAAATAACTCTAAAAAGTAACAATTCTACAAAATAATATAAGAATTTGCTTTTCGCAGTACAAACAATACCTATGCTGAATTTGCAGAAAAAGAAAACCTAAATTTAGATTTTCAATAAAAACTTACATTGCAGGAGAAGAGACCTCTTGACACCTGTTTCTCAGGATAGCCTGTTTATTCCCATTGTCCCAGCACTAATAACAATGCCGTTTTCCATTCTCAAAAAGATCCCATTGGGTAATAAATTCATGACCACCTACATACACAATCTTCAGTAACTTACAGCCAAAAGAAAATGTCACATCATCCCTTTTAATTCATTATGTCACTCCCAGTAGTTACACTTAATATTACTTAACTTCATGGTTCATTAAATCGTCTTATCTGAATGCAGAAATATAGCAGCAAGCCGAATGTTTACACACCATTTAAAAGTAGTTTCTCAATAACAAAGTTTAATTAACATCACCACCTCATAAAACGGCCATTTTTTTATATAAATAGATGACTGACACCGGGCAGATCTCAAAAGATCAGCCTATGTTTCTTCAATCTGGATGCATATCACTTTCCAGACAACATGCATTTTAAAAAGTAACAGCATCGGGCCCGGCGGTGTGGCCCAGCGGCGAAAGTCCTCTCCTTGAACACCCTGGGATCCCATATAGGCACCGGTTCTAATCCCGGCAGCTCCACTTCCCATCCAGCTCCCTGCTTGTGGCATGGACAAGCAGTTGAGGACGGCCCAAAGCCTTGGAACCCTGCACCCGTGTGGGAGACCTGGAAGAAGTTCCTGGATCCTGGCTTTAGATCGGCATAGCATCGGCCATTGCCTCACTTGGGGAGTGAATCATCGGACGGATCTTTCTCACTGTCTCTCCTACTCTCTGTATATCTGAACTTCCAATAAAAATAAATCTTAAGAAAAAAAAAGTAACAGTATCCTCCAAACCCTCAAATTTCTGTAACATTAAAAATGTCTGAAGTATTTGGAAGCAAGCTGAGTCCAAGCACCAGCTCCTTCCTTGACTACAGTTTCCTGCTAATGTACACGCTGCTAAGCAGCAAGTAGCTCCCACATGAGAGACTCCCACCGAGTTTCGAGTTTCCGGCTTCGACCCGTCCCAGCTCCAGATGCTGACAGCATCTAGGAAGTTAGACAGCAGATGGAAGCTTTGCATGTCTAAAGAAAAAATTCCAGGAGCCAACACATTAAGCCTCCGCCTACACTGGTCAGGTTCTGCTTGTGATCTAACTCCATGCTAATGTGCCTGGGAAGGCACTGGAGGAACACCTAAGTTCTCAGGCTCCTGCACCCACATGGGAGAACCAGAGGAAGCTTCAGGCTCCTGGCTTCAGACCACCCCAGTTGCATCTATTTGGAAAGTAAACCAGTGGATGGAACATTTTCTCTCTCTCCTTTTCTCTCTTATAAATCTGCCTTTTGGAAAAAATAAATAAATAAATAAATAAATAAATAAATAAATAAATAAATCTGCCTTTCAAATAAAACTGAATCTTTTTTAAAAATTCCCTTGTGGGCCCAGTACAATAGCCCAGTAGCTAAAATCCTTGCCTTATAAGTGCCAGGATGCCATATGGGTGCCAGTTCTTACCTGGCTGCCCCACTTCCCTTCCAGTTCCCTGTCTTGTGGCCTGGGAAAGCAGTCAAGAACAGCCCAAAGCCTTGGGACCCTGTACCCGTGTGGTAGACCCCCAAGAAGCTCCTGGCTTCTAGTCAGCTCAGCTCTGACCATTGCGCCTATTTGGGGAGTGAACCAGTGGATGAAAGATCTTTCTCTCTTTCATTCTTCAAATATTTTTCTTTTTTATTTTTTTTAAGATATATTTTTATTATTTTTTTATTGGAAAGGTGGATATACAGAGAGGAGAGACAGACAGGAAGATCTTCCGTCCGATGATTCACTCCTCAAGTGAGCGTAATGGCCGATGCCATGCTGATCCGAAGCCAGGAGCCTCTTCCGGGTCTCCCAAGCGGGTGCAGGGTCCCAAAGCTTTGGGCCGTCCTCGACTGCTTTCCCAGGCCACAGGCAGGGAGCTGGAAGGGAAGCAGGGCTGCCGGGATAGAACCAGTGCCCATATGGGATCCCGGGTGTTCAAGGCGAGGACCTTAACCACTGCGCCACCGCGCCGGGCCCCTTCAAATATTTTTCAAATAAAAAAATCTTTAAAAAAAAATCCCTAACATATTAGGAATAAGCCTCACTCTAACCTTTCAAGTCTTTGATGAAGTTTTTCAACTCTAAAGTTTAAACTGACACCTAAGCCTTTCTGTTGTTTATTAAAAAGCAAGAGCAACAGAAAGGGGAGTTTAAACAAAAGCAACTTCAATTTTACTAAGTACTTTCCTTTTGTTTCATCATTTCATTTTTTTAAATTGACTGACTGATTCATAAGGCCGAGTTACAGAGATGAGAGAAAAAAAAAGAGACTGATCTTCCACTCACAGAATTAGTTCCCAAATGGTAGCAATAGCCTGGGTTTGAGCCAGGCTGAATCTGTGAGTGTGGAAATCCATCCATGCTCCCAGGAGGCAGGCGAGGGCCCAAGCACTCCAGCCATCTTCTGCTGCTTTCCCAGGCATATTAGCAGAGAGAAGAAGTAGAGAAGCTGGGGCTCTAACTGGCATCCATATAGGATGTCAACACTGCAAGGATCAGCGACATGGAGAGCTAAAAATGAGTACAGCACCTTCATATACACATGAGAAAACCTGAAAGAGTTCCTAGGCCTATAACAAAAAGTGCTGCTTCAGAACCAAACACACAAACAAAAACCACACAGAAATTCCAAACTGGGGTCAGCATGGTAGCACCATCATCCCATAGGGACACTGCTTCCATCCCAACTGCTCGATTTCGTAACTTCCTCCTCCTATGTTAAATCCGAATTCCAAGTAAAAATAAATAAACCTTTTATTTATTTATTTATTTTAATTTCCAGGGCTGCCGTTGTGGTACAGCAGGTAAAGCTGCCACCTGTAACGCCAACATCCCATTTGGGTGGTGGACTGTGTTCCAGGTACTCCACTGCTAATCAAGTTCCCAAATCACAACATGGGTAAATCAGCAGAAGGTGTTCCTACTGTCTGAGTCCCCGGCCTCTGTGGGAGACCCAGATGAAGCTCCTGGTTCCTGGTTTCAGCCTAGCCCAGCGCTGACCACTGCAGCCATCTGGACAGTGAACCAGCAACAGAAAGATCTTTCTACATCTCTGTAAATGCCCTTCAAGACACATCTTACAAGAAAAAAAAAATCTGCTAATCATAAATCAAGTTAATAGCACTGGAATAACACATAAAATTAGAGATCTTCTTAATGTACAAAAAAAAATTTGAATAAAAATGTTAAGGCAGTTGTTCTCCTAGTGTCCTAGATGGTTTTGGATACTCAGAGGTAGAGACGAAATTGCTGTAAGAATCACATCTTCTAAGGAGAAAGTAAATGGGATAGAATCCTATAATGGCAACTAAGTCAGCTCTGCCAAGAACTTACAGGAAATAACTTTAGTGGGTGACAAGCAACACCACCCCCTACCTATTTCTAGTCCCAAAAGATGGGGATCCCAACACTCTACCCCAAAATATAACACCTTCACATCTGAGTAAACAGCAGAAGAAGCAAGCTGACTCTCAACCTTTCCCTGGTCCCTTCCTTACTGAAACAGGCTCTAACAGCAGCTGAGCTTCCCTGAAATTGCCATGAGAACCCATGTAAAGGTGTCCTCTTGACACGCAGTAACAGAGCAGGCTTTCACTATAGAGGCCTTATGTGTCTGCCTGCTTTATTACAACACATCACACCACCTTTGTCCAATCACACTTCTGCGTGACTGTCACTTCATCAATCGTGGAACATACAAGCTTCCTTATTTGACTCATTTCTGAAGGCAGCCCTGTTACACATAACCCAGTCTATTCTTTTGTTGATCTGTCTTATATCATAGGTGCCTCGCCCATAAACCTTGCAATGCATGAGGCAAAGATAATATGCTTTCTTTCCAGGGGCCACAGCAGCATCTTATCTGTGTGACATCAGTCCCACAAGCAAGGAAACAGGAGCTGTTGAGAAGCAACCCTTGTCCCCTCATTTGGCATCAGGTCATGAACGGTCCTACGGTTCAGGGCTTGGAGAACCCTGCTGGGCACCTGGGATCTGCACTATGTGTGAGTCATCTGAGACGCCACAAAGGAACTCATGTATAAGCTGCAAGCATTCTCAAGGGGCTTTATGTCTAATGAAGGCCATGCCTGGAAAAAAACCTAATCTAAATAACTTCAGATCATAGGCTATCAATTGCTGACTATAAACTATTCAAACTATTCACCAAGTAAGAATATTTACGTTATACACACTTTTTTCCTTATCAGACAATGACAAAAAGTTCAAAGGCAGTGAAAATAAACAAAGGAGATGAATTTCAACCATCAATATTACATTTCTTTCTCAAATCTCTTATGGAAAAAACAGTAAAGGAAAGAGGAAGAAACTGCTAATTTAGAGGTGTGCACAAATTTTGCAAAGGAATACACTCCCCCCTAAAAAAAAGCAACATGCACTAATCCATTATTTAAAATGAACACTCAGGCCAACATCATGATACAGTACGTTAGGCTACAGCCTAAGACACCACGGCTAGTCCACTTTCGATCCAGTTCCTTGCTAACATGCCTGAGAAAGCAGCAGAAGACGGGAACAGCACTGTGGGGTAGTGAGATAAGCCACTGTCTGCGATGCCTGCATCCCACATGAACATTGGTTTGAGCTGCAGCTGACAATATGGCTCCCTGTAACTGTGCCTGGAAAGGCAACGGAGAATGGCTCAAGTGCCTAGACCGTAATTTCACATGTGAGACCAGCAGGAAACTTTTAAGATTCAGCTAGGGACTGACCCAGCGTGGCTACAGTCACCTGGGAAGCAAACCAGCAGATGGCCTTTGCAATATATAAAACAGCGGCCATCGCTGTGGCGAGATGGGCCTCCGCCTGCAGTGCTCGCATCCCTTAAGGTGCAAGTTGCATCGGATCTGGCTTTCCTAATGTGCCTAGGAAAGCAGCAGAAAATAGCCCAGATCCTTGGGCCCCTACACTCACATGGCAGACCCACAAGCTTCAGATTCCTGGCTTCAGACCAGTCCAGCTCCAGCCAACGTGGCCATCTGGGAGTGAAACAGTAGACAGAATATCTGTGTGTGTCTCTCTTTGTAAATCTGCTTTTCAAATTAAAATAAATAAATCTTTAAAAATAAATAGGGTCCAGTGCCATGGCCTAGCAGCTAGAGTCCTCACACCTTGAACGTACCAGGATCCCATATGGGCGCTGGTTCTACTCCGAGCAGCTCCACTTCCCTTCCAGCTCCCTGCTTGTGGCCTGGAAAAGCAGTCAAGGACGGCCCTTTTAAAAGCCTTGGGACCCTGCACCCATGTGGGAGACCTTGAGGAGCTCCGAGCTCCTGGCTCTTGGCACAGCACCAGTCGTTGCGCTTACTTGGGGAGTGAACCATCAGACAGAAGATCTTCCTCTGTCTCTCCTCCTCTCTGTATATCTGACTTTGTAATGAAAATAAATCTTAAGAAAATAAAAAAATAAATAAAATCTTTTAAAAAGAAGATGGCCCAACCGCCAGAGATCCTGCCATGGAAAAGGGAGGTATGAAAGGAGTTCTGGGATCCTGGCTTCAAGGCGGTACAGTGCTGACTGCTACAGCCATTTGGGGCGTGAACCAGCAGATGGGAGATCTTTTGTGTCTTTTCCCCTCTCTCCATAACTCTGCCTTTCAAATGAATAAGTCTTTTTGCAAAGGAAAGAAATAGTGCTTGATTTCCTTTTTCTTTTGTAATAATTAAGAGAAAGCCTAAACTCAGTACCCAACAGCTAAACAACTGAAATGTTCTCAGCATAGGGCATTGCAATCTGAATGCAAAGTTAGGATTTAAAAAAGAAAAGAACCTTTCTGAGACCAACAATACTGTGGGATAGCTGGGCACATCGCAGCTCCTCTGCTTCTGATCCAGGTCCCTGCTAATGTTCCTGGCAAAAGAGTGGAAGAAGGCCCAAAAGCCTGAGCTCCTATGCCTTCGTGGAAACCTGATTTAAGATATTGATTCCCCAGCATTAGACAACAGCAAAACTACAAAGGCATATGGGGGAATCAGGAGTGATCCTAACAACCTCTTAACAGGATGTCATATGCATAGGGCGGGGGGAGGCCCCCCGAATGGAGCAGGCGGACAGGAGGAGGCTTGTATCCCAACCCTAAAGACTATCAGAACCTCATCAAGGACTATCAGTACAAGCACTAAGGACTACATGGGGAAATGGAGTGTCTTCAGAGTCCAAGAACTCTGAGGTCACCCACCCGCATCTGGATCCACCACATGGGATGGAAGAAGCCCAAATCTTGCCTTGCAGGATCCAAGGTCATCGGAACGACAACCAGGAGCCCTGAGTGGTCCGCAGAAACAGAACAGAAAACTTTCTTTGGAACTAGGGAGAGGAGCCTTCTCTGGTCCTTGCCTGGTTCCGACTTTGGGTCCCTACCCTCTCTGGCAATGACCATCAGGATAGCTCCAGAAACTCCTCAACTAACAAACAAAAAAATTAAAAAAAAAAAAAACTAAAATAGATGGACAGAGAATAACAAGGAAAGCTTGGAATCAGACAGAAAACGGTTGGCGTGGATGCATTTACACCTCACTGGGTGGGACACAAAGATTAGTTACTCCTCACTAGGGTATTGAAGATTTCTCTGCACACCCCTCCTAAAACTGTTCACCTAAACTGTTGACATATGTCTTGTTAGAGTTATAGAGTTAGACTACCCGAAAGATAGCCAGGTTCAGCAAAATTGTGCTTCAACGCTATAAACTGCTAAATACTAAAATTAAAATAGACACAAGACAGCTGAATAGTTATCTATAGCCATTTTAAGGTGTATAAAACCCGGTTGTATATAAACTGATAATTGAAATGTCAATGAAGAACTCACAGGATGTGGTTCAGAACTTGCATTCCTTTTTTTTTCTTTTACCATATTGGTTACTCAATATCATGTCAATTAATTCCATAACATTTTAAATTGTTACTGATGTAATGTCGGGGCTTTTAATTGAGCAGGATGATACTCTGCCGGCTCTAGCTTCAAACCAGAGATGGTCTCCCCAAGAAACCATTGAACTTATCTGGACAATAAGATGCTGGACTTCATGCTTTGTAGATGCTTGCAATGAAAGAATCTCAACTGAATTTGAACTGTGGTAATACAACAGGGTGGAGGAATCCACCATGGGGGGAGGGCGGTGCTGTTGGAGATGGGTGGGGGGAATCCCAGTGCCTATAAAACCGTGTCACATAATGCAATGTAATCAATAATTAAAATCTTGATTCCCGGCTTTGGCCTGGGAAGTGACCCAATGATGGAAGATCTAACTACCTCTGTATCTCTTCTCTCCTCTCTCCATAATTCTGCCTTTCAAAAAATTAATTTTTTAGGAGACAAATTTTATAAAAATTAAAAAATTAAGGAAAAAGCAAACAACGAGAAATAAACAACGAATACAAACAAAGGATAGGAGAGGGAAAAAACCCTCTGGGGCACGCACTGTGGTCTAAAGGATAAAGCCATTACGATATCAGCAACCCATACGGCAATCATTCCAGCTGCTCCACTTCCAATCCAGCTCTTTATTAACGGCTTGGGAGAGGAAGCTGAAGATGGCCCAAGTGTTTGTGCCGCTGCTTCCCACATGGGAAACCCAAGGGAAGTTCCTGGCTTCCACCCGGGACAGCCCAGTGACTGTATGTGACCATCTGGGGAATGAACCCGCATGCATGCATGCATGCATCCATCTCTCTCTCTCTCTCTCTCTCTCTCTCTCTCTCTCTGCCTCTCTCTTTTACTCTTTCAAATAAAGAAATCAAACAAAACTTCAAACTGGTATTCTTACCAGTAAATCAAAATCATTACATATCACACATTTCAAAGACTCACTGTAGGAATAGGGACCTTTAAAGCAGACATGCAATGTAGGAAAAAGCTACCCACTCTAAAAAGAAATGTTTTAGCAAAATTAAAACTCCATAAATCTATAAAGACCTAAAAATAGCATACAAAAGGCCAGGTGCCAACAGTTAACACTAGAAAACATCAAGAATCATAGATTTTGTTTTTTAAGAGGAAAAAAACCGAGGCCTGTAGCGTTTCACGGTATGTGAAATATTAGAACAGCAACACGCACTCAGTACAAACCAAGTGAGAAGGCCTCGGCACACGGAAGGGTCAGTAACATCCAGGGCATGACTGCTCTTCACAAATAACCCCTCCTGGTCCTCACCGTTTTTCCTCTCTATCTGGAATGTTTTCCTTCCCTATTACTACTTTCTGAAATACTATCAGTGAGTCCTTTAAGCCTTATTTCAAATGCAATTTCCTCCACTGTTCAGCTTTTCTCAGCTAGAAGAAACATATTCTAAAAGCCTGTGGTGAACTCAGTCATTCTGTATTAAATTTTTTCCTCCTCTACTAGACCACAAGCACCTTAATGGATAAGGCCATTTCTAACTCCCCCATTCCCCCAACACCTCCAACCTCCAGATAGTTACACCCTGCACACAGGAAGCATCTCTATTTCAAGTAAAAGCTGCATTTATTTTAATGTAAGTAGTATAAAACTAAATGTTTAAAGTAATAACATACAATAATAGAAAGATATGTAATTCACAGCACTGACCCTTGGTGGCCCAATAATCATGCCTGTCCACCTTGTGAGTGTCATGTCTTCGTCGTCTTCGAGGCCCCAGCTAACTGTACCATCACCTACTCCTTTCTGTCCTTCTTCAAGTTCTTCCAACAAGCGAAAATTACGAGGAACTTTAACTCCTATACAAAAGAACATCAACATGAATGTTAGAAACTCATAATTGTAACAGGGGCATAGGTTAAATTCAGTTCTCCAAATCAACCCTTAGAAATTTTCCTCAAAGAGAAAACTTCCACTAAAAAGCATTCTTTCCTAGAAAATGCTACATCTAATCACCCTCAAAATAAAAACACCGCACAAAGAACTAATTCAAGCATGAACAGCAGTACAGGGGATGTATGTAAATTCCCAATTAACATTAAACTGATATAAATCAACCATAAGAAAATTGTCTTTTCTACAAGGAGGTTTCTATTTGTGAAGGTCAGAAATAAATAGGCGTGGGGCCACCCTATGGCACCATGGGCAAGATTATTAATCAGAAGGGTCAGTGAAGTGGCTGAGAAGGCTAATCCTCCGCTTGTGGTGCCACACAAGTTCATACGGCAGTGACTCCACTTCCCATCCATCATGGCCTGGGAAACAGCAGAGGATAGTTCAAGTCCCTGGGACACTGGCCCCACATTTGAGACCAGAAGAAGCTCCTGGCACCTGGCTTTAGACCAGCTAAGCTTTGTCAGTCATTTGGGGAGCAGAGCAGCAGACAGAAAATTTCTCTATGTTATCTCCTTCTCTTTATGCAAAATTAGCCTTTCAAATAAAAAATAAACATAATAAAAATTTTAAAAATCCTGTATCAGAGCAGCAGTTCAAGGGCCAGCAGCTCCACTCCAATCCAGCTCCCTGCTAATACACCTGGCAAGACATCACAAGATGATGCGAGTGCCTGAGCCCCAGGCACCCACGCGGAAGACCCGGATGGAGATACAGGTTCCTGGATTCCTCCTGGTCCAGCTCTGGCATTGAAGGATTTAGGGAAGTAAATCAATGAATAGAAAACCATCCGCTTCCCTGATCTAAATAAACAAAAAAGGGGGAAAAAAAAAAAGGACAATGACCAGAAGTTTTATGGAAACTAAATTTCATTAATATACACTGTCATGATTTTTAAAGAGTACAATTATGTTCCACCTTACAAAAGGCACCAAAAATACTGTTCCCTAGAATGCTAGAGTGAACCCATGTGCATCATTTGTGCTATTTTTACTATCAGGGCTCCTGTCTCTAGCCAACAGCATCTACCTGGCCACACACCATCTTAACTTACCCATCCCTGAAGCAATTAGTTGATTTAGGAGCAAATACTGGGCCCAGCATAGTGGCCTAGTGACTTAAGTCCTCGCCTCGAACACGCCGAGAGATTCCATATGGGTGCCAGTTCTAATCCCAGCGGCTCCATTTCCCTTACTGTTTCCTGTTTGTGGCCTGGGAAAGCAGTCAAGGATGGCCCAAAAACCTTTGGACCCTGCACCCATGTGGGAGACCTGGAAGAAGTTCCTGGCTCCTGGCTTCAGATTGGTGCAGCACTGGCAGTTGCGCTCATTTGGGGAGTGAATCAACAGACAGAAGACCTTCCTCTCTGTCTCTTCTCTATGTGTGTCTGACTTTCCAATAAAAAAAATAAATAAACCTTTAAAAAAAAAAAAAGAGCAAATACTATCACATTCTTTTTTTTTAAAGATTTATTTTTATTGAAAAGTCAGATACACAGAGAGGAGCAGAGACAGAGAGGAAGATCTTCCTTCTGCTGATTCACTCCCCAAGCAGCCACAACAGTCAGAGCTTACTCGATCTGAAGCCAGGAGCCAGGAGATTCTACCAGATCTCCCTTTAGGCTGTCCTGCACTGCTTTCCCATGCTACATGCAGGGAGCTGGATGAGAAACAGAGCAGCCAGGGTACAAATCGGCACCCATTTGAGATCCTGATGCATGCAAACCTAGGGCTTTACCGACTAGGCTACCACAATGGGCCCCTATAAAACAATCTTTAGAGATATATATTTTTTTACTTGGAAAGTCAGAGTCAAAGGGAGAGACAGAAAGCAATACCTCATTCTCCAAATGGTTGCAAAGGCCAGAGCTAGGCCAGTCTAAGATGGAGAGCCAGGAGCTTCCTTCAGGTCTCCCACAAGGTTGCAGAGGCCCAAGAAACTGGGCCACCTCCTGATGCCTTCCCAGGCCATACACAGGGAACTGGATGATAAGTGGTACAGGTGGGACACAAATCAGTGTCCCAATGAGATATCATTGCAAGTGGAGGCTTAGCCTGTAATGCCACAGGAATTATTATCATTTTTTTAAGATTTACTTATTTTTATTGGAAAGATATACAGAGATATTTTTATTGGAAAGATATTTTTATTGGCAGATATACAGAGAGGAGGAGAGACAGAAAGATCTTCCGTCCGATGATTCACCCCTCCCCAAGTGACTGCAGTGGCTGCAGCTGCACTGATCCTCTGAAGCCAGGAGCCAGGAGCCTCTTCCAGATCTCCAAAGCAGGAATAGAGTCCCAAAGCTTTGGGCCGTCCTCGACTGCTTTCCCAGGCCACAGGCAGGGAGCTGGAAGGAAAGTGGGGCCGCCGGGATTAGAACTGATGGCCATATAGGATCCCGGTGCATTCAAAGCAAGGACTTTTTTATACTTTTTTTTTTAAGATTTATTTTATTTTTATTGGAAAGGCGGAGATACAGAGAGGAGAAACAGAGAGGAAGATTTTCCGTCCGATCATTCACTCCCCAAGTGAGCACAACAGCTGATCCGAAGCCAGGAGCCTTTTTCAGGTCTCCCACGCGGGTGCAGGGTCCCAAAGCTTTGGGCCGTCCTCGACTGCTTTCCCGGGCCACAGGCAGGGAGCTGGATGGGAAACGGGACTGCCGGGATTAGAACCAGTGCCCATATGAGATCCCGGGAGTGCAAGGCGAGGACCATAACCACTGCGCCACCGCTCCGGGCCCAAAGCAAGGGCTTTTAAAGCTATGCTATTATGCCAGATCTACCTATTATCTTTAAAATGCTTGGTCATCTTTGTTGTTATAAGTCCTTCCCCAGTAATAATGCCCGTATGTTTGTAGCAAATTTCTATGCCTCCTCTCTCTAATCAATTCAGCCAAGTCACCTCTATGAGCATCTAATATTACAAAGTAAACAATGTAAAATTACTGTTTCCTTTTACTTAAATGTCATATAACTGACTAACATCGTTAAACTGTTTACCATCTCTCCACTTCACATTTTGAAAATGGAGTGCTATGAGCACTAGAAGCATTGAAAGGGTGACAACAGCACCAGATCATTTATTTTCATGTGTGATATCCAAAACCAAATACATGGGTCTGGCACAATAACCTAGCAGCTAAATCCTTGTCTTGCATGCACTGGAATCCCATATGGGCACCAGTTTCTATCCCGGCTGCTCCATTTCCCTTACTGTCTCCTGTTTGTGGCCTGGGAAAGCAGCGGACCCTGCACCCACTTGAGAGACCTGGAAAGAAGTTCCTGGCTCCTGGCTTCAGATCGGCACAGCACTGGCCACTGCGCTCACATGGAAAGTGAATCATCAGATGGAAGATCTTCCTCTCTGTCTCTCCTCTCTGTATATCCACCTTTCCAATAAAAAAAAATAATAAAAATAAATCTTTAAAAAAAAAAAAAACCTCTAAAAAAAAGGAAAAAATTAAAGGTGCTGGAACAGTTTATAGATATAAAAAATAAAGGAAAATTAAGAACTCTATTCTCACAGTATATATAAAAAGCAACTCTAGGCACCTTAATATAAGAATTATACTTACATATTTGCATAAATAAATGAATAAATTTTTTAATATAGAAATATAGAGTAAAGCAGACTCAGCAAGACACCTTTATGACCATCGATTATATAAAAAGATTTCTTACATCAAAATAAGACTGCCAAACTTGACTAAAATAAACAAAACTACAGTTCAAAAGGAAAAATAAAGAGTTGCAAAAAAAAAAAATGCATGTAACACACAAAATGCTAATATCCAAGATATATGGCTTTCTTCTATAGATCAAGGAAAAGGCAAATCCAGAAATACTGGACAAATGTTAGAAATAAGGAGGTTTAGAGAAGAAAAAAATGAGTAATAAACATGAAAACAAGCTCAACCTCATCAGTAATCAGGGAAACAAAAATCTAACTAAGGGGCAGCTCAGCCAAGCCGTTGCCAGTTGGAGCACGGCTTCCATTCCACCTCTGTGACCATGTGCCAGGAAAGGCCGCAGATGATGACCCGGATGCTGGCACACCCGCCCACCCATGTGGGCAACAGGACGGAGTGCCCGTCTTCTGGCTTTGGCAGAGCCCAGACCTGAATGCTGTGGCGATGGGGGCGGAGAGGGTGAGTCAGGAAAAGATTTCTATTTCTCTCCCTTCATCATCCTTTCAAATAAATCTTCACACACACACACACACTTCATTCTAACTACCAGACTGACAAAATACTAAGTCTGCCAACTCTTAGTTTCAGGAAAGATGCTAAGAATCGATTTCGCTCACTGATTACATTAAAATAATGTGATAGAACGATCAAATTAGTCATGTTGACATAGATTCAGGCACAGGCCCAGAGAAAATGGGGCAAGTGTTCCAGAAAACGAGAGACAATCTCTGACAGGAAAAATTTAGAAATAGCCCACCAGGCACAGCATGGTGGGATCAGCGACAGGATACAGAGAGCTCCACGGAACAATCAAAGCCAGAATCCTTAGAACATGCCGATTAACAGACAGAGCATCATGTACCCATAATAAAACATTCAAGAGTCTGGTCTATAATGTGGATATGTTTACTACTTAACTGTAAAACAGTAACAAATGTAATCATAAATTTATGTTTTACCTCAATTACAAATAAGTAACAAACCAAAAGTTACATATAAGCAGAACTTTATATTATCCATAGGTTCCTACATATGCAACATACACTTTGTGGAAAAATGTTAAAGCAAATATTTCAGGGCCCAGCACAGTAGCCTAGTGGCTAAACTCCTCCCCTTGCACATGCTGGGATCCCATATGGGCGCCATTTCTAATCTGAGCATCCTGGCTTCCCATCCAGTTCCCTGCTTGTGGCCTGGGAAAGCAGCAGAGCATGGCCCAAACCTTTGGGATCGTGCACCAGTGCAGGAGACCTAGAAGAAGCTCCAGGCACCTGGCTTCAGGTCAGCTCAGCTCTGACCATTACGACCACTTGGGGAGTGAACCAGCAGATGAAAGATCTTTCTGTCTCTGTCTGTCTGTCTGTCTGTCTCTCTCTCTTTCGCCTCTTCTCTGTATATCTGCCTTTCCAATAAAAATAATAAATTTCAAAAATTTACTAAAAAAAAATTCAGCAGAGGGTCAGCCAGGCCAGGCAGGAAACAAGGACCAGGAGGGAAAAAAAATTTATAGTAATGATCACCCCCTCTGGGAAACGAGGAATGAGCCTAACAATTGGAAAACAGGATAGCTTTAAATATCCTACTGCCTACTGCCTCACCTCTGCCCTCTCGGTGGATCCCTGCTGACCCAAGCCCTCTCACGGCCTCCAGGAAAGTTAAGCTGTCCAAAGCCTGACTCCTACAGACAGCTGCCATCTGCAGTGCCACCAACTCACACTGGTGCAGGTTGACCTGTCTCCCTTCTGATCCAGCTTCCTGACAACGCTCTGGGAAAGCACTGGAAGACAGTCCAGGGTTGGGTCCCTGGCCCCAGTTGGGAGACTTAGATGAAACTTCCGGCTCCTGAATTTGGCGTGGCCCAGATCTGACGCCTGCAGTCATTTGGGGAGTGAACCTAAAGATGGAAGACTGCTTTCTTTCTCTCTCCCTCTAACTCTACTTTTAAGAAAATAATAAATCTTAGGAAAGAAATTTCTATATGATAATCGAAATGCTTCCTGAGTCAAACATCAAATACAATGTTAGCGTTGTGTCATTTAGGTTTTTTTTTTAAAAGATCTATTTATTTTTATTGGAAAGTCAGATATACAGAGGCAGTGAGAAAGATCTTCCATCCGATGATTCACTCCCCAAGTGAGCACCAACGGCTGGTGCTGTGCCAATCCGAAGCCAGGAGCCAGGAACTTCTTCCAGGTCTCCCACACAGGTGCATGGTCCCAAAGCTTTGGGCCGTCCTCGACTGCTTTCCCAGGCCACGAGCAGGAAGCTGGATGGGAAGTGGAGCTGCTGGGATATGAACCGGCGCCTATATGGGATCCTGGCGTGCTCAAGGTGAGGACTTTGGCCGCTAGGCCATGTCATTGGGCCCGTCATTTAGGTTTAAAATCACTTCTGTATCCATCACTACTCAATCAGAAGAGTTAAGAATCATTATATGCTAGCAGACTAAAGACCAAAATTTCTTTGCTATTTTTCCCAGTAAGAGGTGAAGGCTAATTTTTCCTCCCTGTTTAACTATTCTTCAGCTCATCTGGAACACTGTCCAACTAACAGACATCACTCTATCCTAATTCAAACAAAAGAGGGGAAAACCCAAGGCGAGGCGAGAAAACAGCACCTTGTATAGAGAGGGAGCTGTTTCAACAAGTTAAGCCGCCATTTCCAACACTGGCATTCCATGTCAAAATGCCAGTTACAGTTCCTAGTTACTCCACTTCCGCTCCAGCTCCCTGTTAATGTGCCTATGAAAGCAGTACAAGATGGCCAAGGACTGGGCCCCAGTCACCCACACGGGAAACCCAGCTGAAGTTCCTGACACTCGCCTGACCTAACCCTTGCTGCTGCGGCCACTTAAGGAGAGAAACTGTCGATAGAGATCTCTGTTTTCTGCAGCCCTGCTTCTCACATAAATAAATATTCTTTTAAGGAAAAAAGAAAAGCAGAGGATGCACTTCATTATGCTACTATTACTCTCCAGGTTACAACCACAACCATCCAGGCCCCCAGCCACCAGTAAAAAAGCCTTCGGAGAGCATACACCGAAGCCTGCTAGATTCTAACGTGCCTAGGGGAACTGGGCACTCCTTAAGCATTTCTACTTAGTGACTGGATTTGAGTATTAAATACTCTTCCAGCATCATTTCAGAAAAGTAAACCAAAGCAACACTCAGAAAAATACTACAATGCATAAAGGGGAAAAGTTAGATATTATTGAAGCAATTTCTTTTCCTCAGTTTAGATCAACAGAAATGGTACCACAGGAAAAGCTCCCGCAAGCACTCAGTTGACACTTGGTGAATTTATGGCAGGTGCTTACTTTTATTCTTTCCATCAACATTTACAAAACAACCTACAGCAAATATTACCGAAACTGGACACAAAACAAAGACAAGCCTTTCCTTAAGACCTGACACTCCAACGCAGACAACCCTGCAGGTAAATAGCTGCTAGCACACAGATTTTGCCTAGATACATTGCAAGTAACTCAAAATGGCCCAGGGAAAACGGCAGCTACTGAAAATTCTCCAGTAAAACAGTTAACAATGCTTACTACACAACTATCAAGGGAAACTTCCCTTACACTAAACTAGGGGGAAACTTTTTAATACAGAAAAATAAATAAATTGATAAATAAACTAGAGAGTAGGGGGAATTTAGGTGAACTACAATACACTTTGGATCCTCTATGATTTTAAACTCTAAGTAAAATTAGGGATGACACCCCCTAAAGGATGTGAGGTCTTCTGACAAAGACCACTACAGCAGTGGCACTGTTGCACTGGGAGTCCTGGAAGCCTCAGTTAACAACCACAGTCAGAAACTGTATTAAACAAAATGAGTACATATCCCCCCCCAAATTACCATTTATGAGATAAACGCTTGGAAAATTAAAAACTTCACAGTAATTACGTATTTCCTCTGAGGAAATAACCACTCATATCAGTACTGTTTAGTAAACCACACACAACTGATCATTTACATCCCGGGTGACACCAGCACGCATTATTTATGTTTTTCAGTAACATTCTAGTCACTACACCAAAAATAATTCATGGCATAACAGCAGCAGTTCCAAAGAACAAACTAATTTCAGAATGCTTGCAATCTGATTATATATAACTTATCAAATGTGAGGTTAAGTCATGCACCTGCCAAGGTGACACTCAGAATTCTGCCCCTCACGTGGTAGTCATATACACTAATCCTGGCCAAAGAGAACTCACACAACATCAACAAAGATTAGGGGCAGATGTTCACTCAACACAGCAGTTAAACACTGCCTGGAACACCCACACGCCCCAACAGAGTGCCCAGGTTCAAGACCAGCTCAGCTCTGACTCCAGCTTCTTGCTGATGCACACCTCAAGACCCAGCAGGCGAAGGCTCAAGTACATGGGGGCCCTGGGAGAGACCCCAATTAGCCAGTCTCAGATGTTTGGGAAATGATTGACAGACAGAAGATCTCTTCCTAATAAATTTTTGGAGGAGGAGGATCAGGCCTGGCACAAGTAGCAGGCTAAAGTCCTCGCCTTGAACGCCCTGGGATCTCATATGAGCACCAGTTCTAATTCCAGCAGCCCCACTTCCCATCCAGCTCCCTGCTTGTGGCCTGGGAAAGCAGTTGAGGATGGCCCAAAGCCCTAGGACCCAGCACCCATGTGGGAGACCCAGAAGAAGCCCCTGGTTCCTGGCTTTGGATCAGTTCAGCTCAGACTGTTTTGGCCACTTGGGGAGTGAATCATCAGATGGAGGATCTTCCTCTCTGTATATCTGACTTTGCAAAAAAAAAAAAAAAAAAAAAAATTCGTACAGCAGCATCATTTTCCAAGATTCTTAATTTTCTTTTTCATTTCTTCAGCAACACATTAGTCATTCAGTAGTATGTTATTTAACTTCACAACATTGTTACTTTTTTTTCTGTTGTTGATTTTGTTTTGTGCCTTTTCATTTAAGGGAATGTACAATAACTGTGTAATGGAGATATCATACCCAAAGCATGTTATTTAACTTCATGGCATTATAAATTTCTATTTTTCTTCTTGTTGATTTTGTTTTGTTTTAAAGTGAAGACAACAGAGGTCAGCACTGTGGTGCAGCAAATGAAGCCGCCACCTGCAGCACCCCACATACGTGACAACTGGAGTTCTAGTTGCTCCACTTTTTTTTTTAAAGATTTATTTTTATTACTTTTTTTTATTGGAAAGGCAGATATACAGAGAGGAGAGACAGAGAGGAAGATCTTCTGTCCGATGATTCACTCCCCAAGTGAGCGCAATGGCCGATGCTATGCCGATCCGAAGCCAGGAGCCTCTTCCGGGTCTCCCACACGGGTGCAGGGTCCCAAAGCTTTGGGCCGTCCTCGACTGCTTTCCTGGGCCACAGGCAGGGAGCTGGAAGGGAAGTGGGGCTGCCGGGATAGAACTGGCGCCCATATGGGATCCCGGGTGTTCAAGGTGAGGACCTTAACCACTGCGCCACGGCGCCGGGCCTGTTGCTCCACTTTTAATCCAGCTCCCTGTTAATGTACTCAGGAAAGCAGCTGAGGATGGTACAAGTCCTTGGGTCGCCTACCCCACATGGGGAATCCGGAGGAAACTTTGGGCTCCTGGCTTACATCTGGCCATTATACACATTTAGAAAGTGAAACAGCAGATGGAAGATACCTCCTTCCCCTCAGCTTTGTCTTTCAAAAGAAAAATAAATAAATGCATTTAAAATAAAAAAGTGAAGACCACGCAGAATGGCAGAAAATACTGCCAAATATTTGCACCTAAGTAAATTTACCTTTCAATTCCATTTTTCAGTTAATTTCCTGGCATATTCTTACATAAGGAAACTGCATTTAGACTATACAAAGAACTCGTACAATAAAAGGCCAATTAAAAATGGGCAAAGGATCGCCATTTTGCCAAAGCCTATGACCAAGCGGGAGCGGCGTTGTTGCCAACTCTTTCCTCCTCCTAAAAAACAAGCAGGCAAAAAAACAAAAAAGGGCAAAAGATGTTCTAATCCCAGCAGCCTCACTTCCCATCCAGCTCCCTGCTTGTGGGCCCGGGAAAGCAGTCAAGGATGGCCCAAAGCCTTGGGAACCTGCACCCACATGGGAGACCAGAAGAAGTTCCTGGCTCCTGGCTTCAGGTTGGCTCAGCTCCAGCTGTTGCAGCCACTTGGAGAGTAATCATCAGATGGAAGATTTTCCTCTTTGTCTCTCCTCCTCTCTGTATATCTGACTTTGTAATAAAAATAAATAAAATATTTGTAAAAAATGAACAAGAGAGCCAAATTAGTATTTCTCTAGCTACTTCTTTTCATTTAAAAGGCAGAAAAAGACACAGACACTTTGCATTCTATAATTCACTCTCTACATGTCCACAATCCAGATCAAAGCCAGAAGCTCAAATTCCATGCGAGTAGCAGTCGAGGGACCCAAGACGCCCAAAAAGCATGGAGCACACATTAGCAGGAAGTTGGATCAGAACAGAGGTAGCACTGGAACCCAGACACTGCAACACAGGATACAGGCATTTCAAGCAGTCTCCTGTCGACTGTACCACACACTCTGCTTAATAATAAACATTTCTCTAAATCATACAAGTACAGTAAACATAAAATATATTCATTATATGGAAATGTGAAAGTATATCACAGCAAATGTCACATTCCCTAAGGAGGAATGCAATCAAAAAAATCAAGTTGCAAAAGTTAAAAAATGACAGGGAAAATTCAGCACACTCATTCTTCTGGTAAAAATGTAAGATAGTTTTCCTCTAGAAAATCTTCTATCAGGGCCCGGCGGCATGGCCTAGGGGGTAAAGTCCTCGACTTGAACACACCGGGATCCCATATGGGCACCAGTTCTAATCCCGGCAGCTCCACTTCCCATCCAGCTCCCAGCTCCCTGCTTGTGGCCCGGGAAAGCAGTCGAGGACGGCCCAATGCTTTGGGACCCTGCACCCGTGTGGAATACCCGGAAGAAGTTCCTGGATCCCAGCTTCGGATCAGCGCAGCACCATTCGTTGCGCTCACTTGGGGAGTGAATCATCGGACAGAAGATCTTCCTCTCTGTTTCTCTTCCTCTCTGTATATCTGACTTTGTAATAAAATAAATAAATCTTTTAAAATAAATAAATAAATAAAGGGAAAAAAAAGAAAATCATCTATCGTTTCTTCTCAGCTCAATAGTTACTGTACAACCCAGCAACTCCACATCCAAGCATCTGTTTAAGACAAAGAAAATATACATCATCATAGAAACATACAGCAAATCCTCAGAAGGTAGAAACAACCATATGTCCATCAGCAAATGAGCAGATGAACCAAATGCGACAAATCCTTACCATGGAACATTCTTTAGCCACATTTGCTGACACATACGCTACCATATCTGCTCTACAAAGTGCAAGAAGGCAGACAGGAGAGACCACATACTACCCACTTCCACTTACTTGAAACCACAGACAGAACAGGCAACTCCACCAAGAAGGACACTAGATTGGTTGGTTGCTAGAGGCAGTGGAGCAGCTCAGGGAGTACACAGGATGAGACAGCACAGTGAGAAAGAACTACACAGCACAGGACTTTTTGGAATGATGAAAGTGATGAGCTACACCAAGTGAAGCCACTATTTGGGACACCTGCAAGAGTGCCAGCTGGAGTCCTGGCTACTCCAATTGTCACCCAGCTCCCTGCTAATGGACCCAGGACACAGTGCATTACAGCTCAGACATCTCAGTTTCTGCCACCTGTGTGAGATACCACAATGGAGTTCTGAGCTCCTGGGTCAGCCTGGTCCACCAGTCCCAACTATTGCAGTCATTTGGGGAGTAGAAGAAAAGAGAACATCTTTCAATATCTTCCCAGTGCCCAACACACTGCCTTTCAAATAAACGATTAAGTATATATTTACTGTGTGCTGGTTCATGTTGCTGTTGCCCCACTTTCAATCCAAGTCCCTGTTACTGTCCTAGGAAAGCAGCAGAGGATGTCCACAGCCTTGGGACTCTGCACCCACAGGGGAGACCTGGCAAAGCTCCTGGCTCCCAGATTCAGAGCAGCTCAGCTCTGGCTGCAGCAGCCATTTGGGGAATTAATCAACAGATGAAAGATCGATCTCAAATCTCTCCCTCCTCCTGTCTGATCCGCCCTCCAGGCACCTTCTGTTTGCAGCTGGCTTTACAAAGCTTGTACAGTCCTTAGGCAGTCTCTGAGCAAGGTTCTTTTAACTCTTTTGCTGCCACAAAAGCAAATTCAACAATTACTTAAAAGTGTCTACTAGAAGATCCTGTTTTCTTGCAAAGCATTACTCAAAGGTCAAGGGCCAGGAGACTGGCTCTTTTCCATAGGATTTTAATAACTACTGCAAGAGAATAACAAAACTGGATTACGTAGTTTTCCAGGTTCCCAAACTCTTGAAAGCAGGTACTTCTCATTTGATATACATACATGTCATCTTCAGAGGCATTCTATTTGAAGAAGTAGGCAATAAGAATAGAAAGAAAAATTTAATAGAACACTACTGCATTTTCTGAAGGGCCACTTCAGGATCAATGGATACAATACGGAAATATACAAGACAGCCCCTCAGGTACGGCTCCTACTTCTCTCACACACACATGAACTATCAACAGCTCACAGCACTCCTGATAACTTCCTTTCTCTTCCTTCTCTCTCTAAAATAACTCAGGAAGAATATCAGATATTTAGAAACCATTCAGGGAACAATTACTTCGTGCGTATTTCCCTGCAACAGCCAATTGGCTCTCACAAAGATCTGTCAATGCCCAGAAGCAGCTCTGGCTCCCGGCTCCACAACAGCTCAGCTCTGTCCACTGGGGCCATTTGGAGAATGAACCAGTGGATGAAAGACCTTTCTTCTCTCTCCTTTTCCCTCTCAAAAATTTCCTTCAAATAAAATAAAATAAGTTAAATTTAAAACAATCTGTGTTGGGCCCAGCACAAGGGCTCAATGGCTAAGTGATCATCTTGCATGCAGCCAGTCCCAGATGTTTACACTTCCCATCCAGCTCCCTGCCTGTGGCCTGGGAAAGCAGTAAAGGACAGCCCAAAGCCTTGGGACCCTGCACCTGCGTGGCAGACCTGCAAGAGGCTCCAGGCTCCTAGCTCCTGGCTTCAGATCAGCATGGATCCAGTCATTACAACCCTGTGGGGAGCGAATCAGCAGATGGCAGATCTTCCTCTCTGTCTTTCCTCTCTATACATCTGACTTTTCAATAAAAATAAAACAAATCTTTTCCTTTTAAAGATTTAGTTTTCTTGGGCCCGGCGGCATGGCCTAGTGGCCAAAGTCTTCGCCTTGAATGTGCCGGGATCCCATACGGGTGCCGGTTCTAATCCAGCAGCTCTACTTCCCATCCAGTTCCCTACTTGTGGCCTGGGAGTGAATCATGGGACGAAGATCTCCCTCTCTGTCTCTCCTCGTCTCTGTATATCTGGCTTTGCAATAAAAATAAATAAATCTTTAAAAAAAAAGATTTAGTTTTCTTGAAAGTCAGATATACAGAGAGAGGAAGATTCTCCATCCCCTGATTCACTCCCCAAGTGACTGCAGTGGCCCATCCAAAGGGCAAGAGCTGTTGTGGGCTAAGGAGTTGATTCGTGTTCCTTAGCCTGGAGGAAACAGGAACTGGGCTGGTGGCTGAAAACACCTAGACTAATTGGACTCATCTGTATCCAACATCCTGCTACATGAAGATGCGGAGGGAAGAGTATACAAGGAGCAGCGAAGGAGCAATAAAAGCAGACTTTGCAGAGGCTACCACCATTACTGGCCCCCGTCCAGTCCACGTTACTGGCTCTGCAGGCACAGAGCAAGAAGCCAAGAACTTTCTCCAGGTCTCCCACATGGGTTCAGGGTCCCAAGACTTCAGGCTGTCCTCGAATGCTTTCTCAGGCCACAAGCAGGGAGCTAGATGGGAAGTGGGGCTGTGAGGATTAGAACCAGCTCACATATGTGTTCCTGGCATGTTAAAGGCAAGGACTTTAGCCACTAGGCCACCACGCCAGGCCCAAAATAAAACAACTCTTTTTATTTAAAAAAAAAAAAAGTTTTAATTAGCTGATCTGAAGCCAGAAGCTTTTTCCAGTCTCACCACATGGATGCAGAAACTCAAAGACTTGTGCCATCCTCCTGCATTCCCAGGTCATAAGCAAGGAAGTGAAACTGTCAGGACTAGAACCAGCACCCATAGGGAATGAGAGCACTACAGGTAAAGGATCAGCCTGTTAGGACCAACCATGCTGGCTCAAGGGTTTTAATTATCTACAGTACGTTTATGCTTCTTTCATATGTCTCATATTGATCCATAATGGTATTTATAAAATGACATCAGATGATTTCCCAAAACAAAGGCAACCCAGGCATACACCAAATACAGTGTGACTGGGAGAAGCTGTCCAAAGACCTTGGAATGAAGAAGTTAGCTGTGGACTCAGTATCTAGCTAATTCACCTTGTGGAAATCATTGCATACCTAGATTTCCACTTTTCATAAAGTGAACTTGGCTTAGAATCTAGATCAGAAGTAAGGAACCTTTCCTCTTCCAAGGGCCTTCTGGATATTTACAATATTATTCCCAGGACATACATACAAAAGTATCAACTCAAAACTTGGCCTGCTTGGGTCAGCACCACGGCATAGGTGGCTAAGCTTCCACAAGTGGCTCTAGCAATCCATATGGGTACCAGTTCAAGCCCCAGCTATTCCACTTGTGAGCCAGCTCACTGCTTGTGGCCTGGGAAAGCAATAGAGAATTACCTAAGTTCTGGGGCCTTTGCACCCATGTAAAAGACCTAGAAGAAACTCCTGCCTCCTAGCTTTGGATCAGCTTAGTTGCAGTCACTGCAGCCTTTTGGGGAGAGAACCATAAATGAAAAATATCACTTCCCTCTCTCTAGGATATCATCGCTCTCCCTCCCTCCATCCTTCCTCCCTCTGCTTCTTTGTCTAAGTCTGCCTTTCAAATTTACAAAGACAAAAAAATTTTTTTAATTAAAACCAGACTTAGTCTGCTACAGATTCATTGAATTTCAAGTCTTGTCTGCAGGCACCTTGGCAGAAGCCAAGAAGCCAACCCAATGATTCCGCAGGTCTTACACAGGCCGGACACTCCCCAACCCTAGTCTACATCCTCCATCACCTGCTTCCTGTTACAACTACAACGTCAACAGAGCTGAGGCCATAAGGATTTCTCTATTTCTGTAGTTAAAATTTCAGAGTTTCAATTTAAAATGAAAATAACACCTGCTCTTGCAAATCAGCTAAGATTTTGTAAACAAATCATTCCGAGTCCTGAAGTTCCATCTTCCATATGTGATTACTCAAAAAAATTCAGACTAGAATTAAAAGGTGAGTTTGCCTTTGCACATTGTTTGATAATATTCACCACTCATAACTTTCTGAATATCCCTCATATAGCTCAAAACCTCATGTTAACTCACCTCTTTGAAAGGTTCAAAAGGAGTTGATTTTTTTTAAACACCTGAATTTTGTTTATTCTAGTTTGTATATGTTATATATACATCTTTGAAGTTTTATGTTAAACAGCTCCAGAAGTAATTAACAAATGGATCTTTCAATCAGGCCATTTTTGCAATGCATGCCTCCCACATGTATGAAGTCCAACCTCTAAGACTTATTTAAGACACACCAGTGCCCCTACAACAGTATTTTCATTACCAGAGTACATTAACTACGAGTAATCACACAAAGCACAAATTCTTGCTGTTGGCCCTTTAATCCACAAATCACTAGGTAAGTAACAGATGTGTACCATGATCAGTCATCACGTCAACTTTTTCAAAGACTGCCAATGACAGACCACTGTACATCTGTTATCAGGGCACACACACACAGAGTAATTACGCTGCCTCCTGGTCTGCCAGTAATCAATATTTCACAAGAATAAATACTCAAAAAAGGAAGCTTGCCAACAAAGATAAAAGTGCACCAAGGAAACAAAAACTGTTACTCTGGAAGCAAAATTTTAATCAAAGACAGAGTCATGGGCTAGCAGACAAGGGAGAATTGGCACCACTGCCTGAAAACAGGGCACAGCCAGAAACACTCCTGAAGGGGAGCTTAGTTATTGGAATGAGGCACTGCTTGTGACAGAGGGGGTAGGTCCCACTCCAGGACCTTTCTGAGGTCAGCACGAAAGCACCAAGGGTAAACACATTCTCAGACTCTAACTCAGGACTGTGACACTTGACCAAGGCTTAGGAAAGCCGTCTGCTAGGGCTGGCATGGAGCACATTGAGGTCAAGCCACAGCCTGCTGTGCCAGTATCACACAGAGTGCCAAGTCTAGTCCTAGCTGCTCCTATTCCACTCTAGCACCCTGCTAATGCTCCTAGGAATGTAATGGAAAATGGTCTGCATAGCCAGGCACCTGCCACACATGTGGGAGACCCAGAGGCAGTTCCTGAAGCCACAGTCAATCAGTGAACAGGAAACCTCTTTCTCTGCTGCAACTATCTTCCAAATGAATAAAATCTTTAAAAAAAAGAATCGAAAGTTGCTTGCTCTATATCACAAATTATACAAGGAAATGGCAAGCATGTGCATGCTACTCTTGATATGTTTTTACATATAAACACTTATCAGTCTTTAATATTTAAATTAGTGTCATTTTGCCTTCATTTTGCGATTCCTTTATAACCAATAGAAAGTTTTTATCACTTTCATATTTTCAAATTTCTCAAGTAATCACTATTTTTCCACTTACTAAGATCAAAGAATTTTAGTTTGCCTGCCCATTTTTACCTCCTCAAACCACTGTGCAATGCAGGACTGCCAACACAGGAAGCTGTATTATTTAACCACAGTATCAAAGGCACACATGTATCAAGAGCAACCAGGTTGCTAACCAACCTGAAAAAACTGCCAGGCCAGTTACCAAGGTCAGAAGAGGTAAATACATTAGATTACACTTCAGCAGTTCTATTGTTTAGTACTCAAGTCCTATGTTATGATTTGCACATGCAATTCTCTCCTATTACTGCTCCTTACTATCTTCAGCTGAAGATGGAGAAAATGTCAACAAGCAGTCTCTAAGCACCTACATTCAAAGGGAGCGAAGCACTACTGTTACACCACTATAATCCAAGTAGCAAACTTTCAGACCTTTCATGTTGAGCAGAACTGTTGTAAGCACATTTAATGACCTGCTGTCATGCCCCTAAGCCAGATAGGAAGGCCTGACTGAAGTCCTGGCTACACTGCTTCGCATGCCAATTTCCTGCCAAAACTCCAGGAAGCACAACAGATAATGGCCCAAGTATTTCCTTCCACCCATATGAAAGACCCAGAGTTCCTCACTCCCGACTTCAGCCCGGCCTAACCCTGGCTGGGCAAGCAATGAGTAAGGGTGGCAGATCAATTCGCATCTCTCTTTCCCTTCCTCTCTCCCTCTAGGATTCTACCTTCCAAATAAACAAAAAGTTTTAAAGAAATATGAATATCACATGGATTTAATAAATGTCAACAATGCTTCATTAACTATAATAATATAAATGTACCATATCAATATAAATTAAAAAGAGAAACTGAGGGACCAGCATTGCGGCACAGCAATTAAAGCTGCCAACTGCAATGGCAGCACACCACATGGGTGCAGGTTCACATTCCAGTTGCTCCACTTCTGATCTAGCTTCCTGCTTCTGCCATCCATGTGGGAGACTTAGATGAAGCTCCTGTGTTCAAGTTTGCCCAGCTCTGGCCATTGTGGTCACCTGGCGAGTGAACCAAAGAATGGAAGATCTACTGACTCATCCATCTATCTCCCTCTCCCCCTCACCCTATAACTTTCAATTAAGAAGAAACAGAACGTGAGGCACTTACAAACAACGCGTCATCTTCATACCTTTTTTGTATAAATCAACAGCTGTTACAAGACAACTGGTTTACTTTACAGTGCAAATTTTTTTTTACCCAACACTGTTACTTAAAAAAAAAAAATCGGCCCAAGTGCGGTAGCTCCTAGCATGTGCCGGGATCCCATATGGGTGCCAGTTCTAGTCCCACTGCTCCAGTTCCCATTCAACACACTGCTTGTGACCTTGGAAAGCAGTCAAGGACGGCCCAAAGCCTTGGGATCCTGCACTTGTATGGGAAACCTAGAAGAAGCCCCTGGCTCCCGTCTTCAGATCAGTTCAGCTCCAGTCATTGCAGCTACTTGGGAAGTGAATCAATGAATGGAAGATCTTCCTTCTCTGTATCTGACTTTGCAATAAAAACAAATTATCTTTTTAAAAATCGATAAAAGCATATTGAAACATATTGCTTTTATAAAGGTGAAAAGATATGTCAACTTTTTTTTTTGACCTATTTTTTCTTTCTTTTTGACCTATTAACAATTACTGACACTAAATTCTTTTGGCATCAATGAAAAACAACATATCTCCAAATCTTTAAATATTTGATCTAATTTCAAGTTTAAAACGCTATGTCGGGCCTGGCACCATGGCCTAGTGGCTAAAGTCCTCGCCTTGAACACACCGGGATCCCATATGGGCAGCAGTTCTAATTCCGGCAGCTCCACTTCCCATCCAGCTCCCTGCTTGTGGTCTGGGAAGGCAGTTGAGGATGGCCCAATGCTTTGGGATCCTGCACCTGTGTGGGAGACTTGGAAGAAGTTCCTGGCTCATGGCTTCGGATCGGCATAGCATTGACTGTTGCGCTCACTTGGGGAGTGAATCAGCAGATGGAAGATCTTCCTCTCTATATATCTGACTTTGTAATAAAAACAAATAACTCTTTAAGGAAAAAAAAAAAAAACGCTATGTCATGCAATTCCCAAAACACAGGTGCTGTTCTCCTATGCCACTTAAAAACAAATACAAAAGTACAGCTAACAGTGCAATTCAAAACTTTCTCAGTGAGAAAACAATGGAGAGATTGGCGTCAGCTCCCTCCCAACTAGACAATATAACCAACCATCCAGAGCCCAGAACATGGAGAAACAGTAATGGGAAGATGACCACGCCAAGTACCTGGTCATTTTAAAATCTAGGTTAGCCTGGCACAATGGCTAAATCCTCACTTTGCAAGCGCCAGGATCACATACGGGCACCAGTTCAGGTTGTGGCTGCTCCACTTCCCTTCCAACTCCCTGCTTATGGCCTGGGAAAGCAGTAGAGGACAGTGCAAGGCCTTGAACTTGAACCCTGCACCCATTTGGGAGACCCAGTAGAAGCTCCTAGCTCCTGGCTCCTGGGTTTGGATAGGCGTAGCTGTGGCCACTGCATCCACTTAGGTAGACCCCAAGATGCAGTGGACAGAAGATCTTTCTCTCTGTGTATCTGCCTTTCCAATAAAAACAGATCAATTATTTAATTAAAAAAAAAAAAAAGAAAACCTGATTAACCGCCTACAATATATTCTCCTCTTGGCAATATTAAGGTTTCAAAATTTCATAAGCCTAAAAGAGAGCGATGAAACTGTACCAACAGACTTCCAATAGCCAATACATAATACTAATAACCCACCAATAACTTCACAATTTATACTTAATCCCCCAAAACAAGCACAAGTGATTTTCGAAAAAGTACTTGCCATTAATATCCTCTAACCTTTGACCTTTTCAAAATACTGTCAGAATCAGCTCACATGTCAAAGGGAAAAAATTAAGTTTAAATAAACAATGCAATCCTGAAGGAATACCAAAACTGTCAATCAGAGCCAATCACTTTGCTACTAAATTTAGATTCAAAGAGCTTTAAAAAAGACCACAACCACAAGCACATAGATCTCGAATAGCAAGTATAGTAACTTAAACAAAAGTCCTTGTTTTACCAGGAGCTCTAATCCTACCTACATTGAAACATTTCACTAAAGCTACAACTGCTAAACTTCTCAGCACCTAATGACCTTATCTACGATAACGCTGAGACTTAGACAGTAAAGGACATAAGTGTTCATTAAAAGGTATGCAGAATATATCCTGAGGTATTCAAAGTACCCACCACAACTTCCATTCGAAACTTTACCATTTTAGTAAACAGAGGTTCGAAATCTTATTATGCAATGTTTTCCTATAATTTGGTTTCAGGAAACCTATATAGGACTATTAAAGCTTTCAAAGAAAAAAAAAAAAAAACCAGCAGAAGTTCAACGTTTTTATCACAAGATCAGATGCCTAAAACCTCAACCATGAATAGTTAATTCCAAAGCCTGAGCTTGCGGGAAGCCAAACACTGCATTCAGGACTAGGGGCCGAATAGCTCATCTAAGAAACCACTTGTTCTCCAATTAGCTTTCATCTGCCCCTGCGTTTTTTTATTTTGTTTGTACTGCAGTTATGCTTTTTTTTTTTTCCTCCCCCATCACTTAAATGGAAAACACAACATGCGCTGAGTCAGGGAAGAAAGCCCGTCTCTCCCCTTCCTAAAAGAGCGACCGTCCCTCCTCCCTTCCGTCGCCCGGGTCAAGCAAGGTCCGGGGCGCACAGAGCCCCCCACTCGACCCAGGGCGGCTCTCCGGGACCCCCCGCCAGCCCGGCGGGGCCTCCGGATTCTCCCGCAGCGCAGACCCGGGGACCCCGGGGGACCCCGCCGACCCCGCCGACCCCGCTCGAGAGCCCGCGTCGGGACCACCCCGCCCCCAGCCGCGCGGCCGACGCGCGAGCACGACCCGCCGCCCCCGACGGCAGCCCCGGGCCCCGGGTGCCGGTCCGCGGCTCCGCTCTGCCGCGCGAGCGCATGACCCCCCCCCAGTAAGCGCATTGCGGCTTCTCCCCCAGCGGCGAGCCAGCGGCTGCCGACAGCGAGCAGACGGGTAGAGGCAGTTCAGGGAAGGAAGGCAGGCAGCCCAGCCCGGGAACCGACCTGTGGAGACCGCCATCTTCTCCTGCAGCCCGACGCAGCCGCCGCACGCACGGGCCGTCCCCGCGTCACTTCCGGGACGTGATCGCGACCCCGCCCTCCTGGGCGAGCGCTGCGGCGCAGGCCAGGACAGTGCGCACGTGGGCGGAGGGCACCGGGCTTCCTGCTGCCGTTCTCGCCCTCGCGAGACTCCGGCGTTGCAGGCCAGTATCTCCCCAGAGGAAAGGTGTATGGAGGTTTGGGAAACGAACTTGCAACGTAGGGCGGAAAAGACATCATGCGCGAAAAGCTGTGGAGGGGTGGTCGTTTGGAGCTACTACGCACCTGGAAGGCGGCGGCTGGTGGTCCAGTGCCTGGGTCCTTGCCATCTGTGGAGAAACCTGGGCTGCTGGCACAGCCCTGGCGTTGGTAGGGCATTTGGGGAGTGAAACAGTGGATGGAAGATCGTTTCCGCTCCTATTTTCTGTAAATCTGCCTTTCCAATCAGAAATCTTTTTTTAAAAATCTGTGTTTTGGCAAAATAAGTTTTAGGCAAGGTATACCTTTTTTTGTATTTTTCATAGCTTGTGAAGATCCTTCGTATGCATGAACTTTGATTTTCATGTGCCAAAATCCACTTAGCTTTTCATTCCATGTTCCATGAAGTTTTTAGAGGCACCTTTGTGTTCAGACGATGCAATTTCTGTGCCCTGGCTGGACAGTCCCACTAAGCATTGCCCCAGTAGGGTTTCATGCAGCAGCCCCACCCGCAGCACAGGCTCCATGGCGTTTCAGGACCTGTGACACCCAGCAGCAGGATGAGCTGTTCTTCCACACCAGGTGGAGGCTGAGCACCCATGAGCTCCACCCTATGTAATGCTGTCAGGCAGAGCTGGGCTTGCGATGTGGGCCGTCAGAGTGGTGATTAGAAGCCACACCTGGCGCTACCTGTACCACAACCAGGGTAGCTCAGAAGCCCTACCGCTGAACTTGGGAAGCAGAGACCCAAGGCACCTGTGGCTACCACGCCACATGTTCCCCAAGGCACCCTAGACCCATCTCCCTACAAAAACCTGGCAGGCTCACTGTGCAATGGCTCACTGGAGTAATTCTCCACCTAAAAGTGCTGTCTCTCAAATAAGAATTTTCTTTTTTCCTCTAAAGATTTATTCACTTTCAGGCCTGGCACAGTGACCTAGAGGCTAAGGGCCTTGCTTTAAACACACAGCAGTTCTAATTCTAACAGCTCCACTTCCCAGCCAGCTCCCTGCTTGTGGCCTGGGAAAGCAGTCGAGGATGGCCCAAAGCTTTGGGACCCTGCACATGTGTGGGAGACCCGGAAAGAAGTTCCTGGCTCCTGGCTCTGGATCAGCGCAGCACTGGCCGTTGTGCTCACTTGGGGAGTGAATCATTGGACAGAAGATCTTCCTCTCTATCTTTCCTCCTCTCTGTACATCTGCCTTTCCAATAAAAAATAAATAAATCTTTTAGAAAAAATAAGTCTTAAAAAAAATTTACCTGCAATGCTGGCATCAAATATAGGCTCCCAATACCTGACCTGACTGCCCCACTTATGATCCAGCTTTCCACAAATGACCTGGGAAAGAAATGGAAGATCGCGCAAGGACTTGAGCATCTGCATCCACATCAAACAGGAAGAAGCTCTTGGTTCCCAGCTTCAGACCAACCTG
Organism: Ochotona curzoniae; assembly: GCF_017591425.1. Taxonomy (NCBI): domain Eukaryota; kingdom Metazoa; phylum Chordata; class Mammalia; order Lagomorpha; family Ochotonidae; genus Ochotona; species Ochotona curzoniae. The sequence continues at coordinate 8,257,382 of NW_024465419.1, forward strand.
TCTTCAGCCATTGAAGCCATTTGTGGAGTGAAACAGTGGATGGAAGATATTCTGTCTCTTCAGTCGGTTAGTTGGTCTGTGTGTGTGTGTGTGTCTGTGTATCTCTGCCTATCAAATAAAAATAAATATTTAAAAGAAAAACGGATGGGCCCGGTGCAGTAGCCTGGTAGCTGAAGTTCTCACCTTGCACGCGCCAGGATCCCATTTGGGCACTGGTTCTAATCCTGGTAGTCCAGCTTCCCAGCCAGCTCCCTGTGGCCTGGGAAAGCAGTGGAGGATGGCCCAAAGCTTTGGGACTGTGCACCTGTGTGGGAGACCCGGAAGAGACTCCTGGTTCCTGGCTACGAATCAGTTCAGCTCCAAGCATTGTAACCTCTTGGGGAGTGAACCAGTGGATGGCAGATCTTTCTGTCTCTCCTCTCTGTATATCTGACTTTCCAATAAAGATAAAATAAGTTTTTAAAAGGTAAATAAAAGGAAATAACTATCTTAAAATCTTCATCTTAGCATTTAAGAATCTAAATTCCTAGATGGTTGGTTTCTTGCAGTTGTTCTTGTTCAGTAGATGAGATGATTAAGTTTGCTTTATTTGTTTAATAAATTATTTTATTTTTGATGATGCTTACATAGTTAAGAAGGACAGACCGATGTGGATCACTGATTAGGATGTGAAGGGTCAAGGACTAAGGAAAAGTAGATGAAACAATTGCTTCTCATTTTTTCCCTCCATGTCTAGGAGAGGTGAGGGAGAAGGGGAAAGGGCGACTCCAGCAGCCTGACTGTAACAGTTCATGGGCACGGGTGACAGCCCCTCATGTGGAGCATGTTCCAAGGGTGCTGATCAAGCGGTTACAGTAGTTCTGAGATGGTATTGATTGTGTTGTTCCAAGATTTAGGAAATCCCTCCAAAGTCCGTTGGCTGACATAGGCCACCTTCAAGTCTCAACTCACCCACTTACCTGATGTCAAAGCTTAGCCAGGAGAGCTGTCCGTGGTATTAGATGTCCTCTTGTAGGCCTCATTGATCTGTCATGTTCCTCCTGAGTATCTGAACATGCTGCCCACTGCATAAACTTGAGCAACCATGGAGACCCAGTTCCGACACATGCACTCTACAATCAGACCGTAGATCTTGTGATTTTCCCCATAGTTGGAGTTCTGAGTCCAGGGGGCCAATTGGGGCAGGGCCCCCAAAGAAATCTTGCCTGAAATGATCTCAGGCCTAACTCACGTACATGCCAGCTAGTGTGGGGTCCGGCTCAGTCATTCACTCACGTCAGCTTACATATACATTAATAGCTGCAGTCGCCTGGTCACTTCTGCCCCTAGCCCCATCTCATACCCGGTAAATGCTGCAGTCCAGTCCAATCCTTCACACCACACAGTCAGCCCTCATACACACCAGTGGGAACTTGAGCCTAGTGAGAGGCATCCACATTTACTGCCACCAGCCTCTGTCAGGCCACCTCCCAGTTGCAGATCTCATACGCACTGGTAGGTGCTTGGCGCAGCTGACTCATCCTACCTTCTGTCCTGGCCTTCATTGACAGGCAGATTGACATTGCCTGACTGGCCCAAAGCCATTCTAGCTTTTACTATTGGATGCCACAGCCCAGTCCCACCTGGCCAACAAGTGGAGCAGCCTTGTCCAGCCAGACCAAAACCCAGCCCTGACTCTCACGCTAACCACTGGGAGCTACAGTCCACCAGGGCAGTTCCCCCATATTCCCCACCAGGCCCACTCCTTAGATTTGGATCTCATATGTGTTAATGGGTGCTAGGTACTTACCTGGTATAGTCTGCCTCCTCCCTCATACTCCCCTCCCTCATCCCACCCAGTGATGGTGGATGTTGCAGCCTAGCTAGCTCCACACCCAAAATTGGGTGTGCCTATGGGTGCTACAGCCTAGACCAGCCAAACCTGTCCCAACATGAGTTCCCACATGGGAATTCCATGATCATACCTAGTTTGGCATGTCACCACCCCCAGCTCTTGGACCAACTGTTGGGTATTGCAGGGGTGAGCCCTCACACCCCCCATAGAAATTGCCCCCAGGGTCTGGTGCTATGGCTCAGTGGCTAAATCCTCACCTTGCCTGCACTGGGATTACATATGGACACCAGTTTCAGTCCTAGATGCTCCACTCCCCAGCCAGCTCCCTGCTTGTAGCCTGGGAAAGCAGCAGACGATGGCCCAAAGCTTTAGGATCCTGCACCCGCGTGGGAGACCTGGAAGAAGCTCCTGGGTTCTGGCTTCAGATTGGCTCAGCTCTGGCCTTGTGGCCACTTGGGAAATAAACCAGTGGATGTAAGATTTTTCTCTCTGCCTCTTCTTCTCTCTATAAATCTGCCTTTCCAATAATAATAATAATAAAAAAAAACACAAGAAAAGAAGAATATAGAAACTACCCCCAGACATGTTTCTCTTACATGCTAATTAGTGTCATGACCCAGTCTAACATGCACCATACCCCTGCTCTGACACTCGGTGGCAGATACTGTGGTCCAGCCCTGCTATGTAAACCACCAGCCCTATCTTTCATGTGTGCCATTGAGCAGTGGTCGGCTGTGATCAGTGCTAACTAACCCAGCTCAGGTCTTTCATTTGGGTGGGTGTATTGCTCTAACCCTGAAAGCTCCTCCAGTTTCCCTCCTTGAAACCGCTCAGTTTCAGCCCCCTCGCTTACCTGCAATTGCAGTGGGCTGGTCAGTGTAAGTCCCCCAAAGTCATTCCTCACCTCTAACATACTCCCTCAGCAGTCTCCTGTCCCACGTACCCCATACTCCCTCCTCAGCAATCCGGGAGCACACGCGTTCTCCAGCCCGGTATTCAGGCGGGAGGGTATGCTGGCCTGGAGGCTTTTCTGCCTACGTGGGACCCAAGTGCATGCACGGGTCCCCAGACGCAGTCGACCGGCATGTTATGCCAGCTTGGCGGTCTGGAACTCTACTCTTCTGCCAGCTTAGAACCCAAGCACATGTATGGGTCCCCAGGCCCACTCCACTGCCAACCACGGAAGCCTCGGTGGGGGCCTCCCTGGAAGTTCTTCATGCTTATTGACACACGACATCATCTTCACATTAAGGGTTATAGTTGTCTGGCTTCATTGATGTCTTTCCTTCTAGAAATTCTTTTTTTTTTTTTTTTAAGATTTATTTCATTACAAAGTCAGATATACGAGAGAAAGACAGACAGACAGAAGATCTTCCGTCTGATGATTCACTCCCCACATGAGACCAATGGCCAGTGCTGTGCTGATCCGGAGTCAGGAGCCAGGAACTTCCTCCAGGTCTCCCACACAGGTGCAGGATCCCAAGGATTTGGGCCCTCCTTGACTGCTTTCCTGGGCCACAAGCAGGGAGCTGGATGGGAAGTGGAGCTGTTAGGATTAGAACTGCTGCCCATATGGGATCACGGTGTGTTCAAGGCCAGGACTTTAGCCGCTAGGCCACGGCATTGTGCCCTCCTTCCAGAAATTCTAAGCAGTTTAATTTTCCTGAGACTGGACACTTTGACTATTTCAACACTAGATGGTGCCCTAACAGATCAGTTGCTAGTGCGTTTTCACCAAAAATATTCTCATGTCAGGATCTGTCACAAATCTGCAGTTGTTGTGTTGTTCAGAATGTACTGGGAGTGTGCCCCAAAAGAGACAGTTCATTTCTACATGCCTCTTTCTTGGGTTTGAGGAAGAGGCCCAGATGCTTAGTCCCTTAGTGCTTAGGCCACCAATACCACAGTGCTAGATCACCAGGGAGCCCACAGCCCATCCCACCAGTGCAATCCAGGGATAGAACCTAAGCCCCCTCGCCTATGATAAGTCTGGCTGCTGAAGTGGCTTCTCTCCCCTATGCTGTTCACACACAAGCACTAGTAATACTGGCTGGGACAGGATACTGATCAATGAGGAACTGCCAAACTCCACCTAGCACCAAGACAGGTTCCGATGCTCCACCTGCAGGCACTGGCCTGGCTTCAGTAGCTCTTGTGAAATTTCCTTGGCCAATTCTATTGTAGAAATAATATTTTTTTCAAGATGTATGTGTTTTTATTGGGAAGGCAGATATAAAGAGAGAATGACAGACAAAGAGGAAAATGTTCTGCTTGTAGATTCACTCTCCAAGTGGCCGCAATGGCTGGAGCTGAGCCAATTCAAAGCCAGGAGCCAGGAACTTCCCTTAGCTCTCCCATGCAGGTGAAGAGTCCCAAGGCTTAGAACCATCCTCCATTACCTTCCCAGTCCACAAGCAGGGAGCTGCATGGGAAGTGGAGCAGGTGGGTCACGAACGGTGCCCATGTGGGATCCTGATGGATGCAAGGTAAGATTTTAGCCACTAGGCTATTGCACTGGTCCTGAAGAATATATATATTTTAAAAGATGTGTTGATTTTTTTATTTGAAAGGCAGATTTAGAGAAGGGGAGGCAGTGAGTGAGAGAGATCTTCCAATCCCTGGTTCACTCACCAAATGGCCATAATGGATTGAGCTGAGCTGATCCAAAGCCAGGAGTCAGGAGCTTCATTTGGGTCTTCCATGTGGGTGCATGGGCTAAGGACTTGGGTCACCATCCACTGCTTTCCCAGGCCATAAGCAGGAAGTTTGAAGTGGAGCAGTCGGGCCATGTGGGATGCCAGTGCTGCAGGCAGAGGATTAGCTTGATATACCACCACACCAGCCCCACAAATGTTTTGTGGAACTCCCTCTTTAAAAAAAAAGATTTGTTTATCAGAAAGTAGATCTACAGAGGAAGGGAGAGACAGAGAAAGATATCTTTCATCTGTTGGTTCACTCCTCAAACTGCCACAATGATGGGCCGTGCCAGAAGCCTGGATACCATGGGAGTTCCCCATGTGGATGGCAGGAACGCAAGCCCTTGAGCCATTCTGCACTGCCTTCCCAGGCACATTAGCCAACACATGCTGATGTTGTTGGAAGTGGTTTAGCACCCTGGACCATGGTCTCAGTCATGTATCCATCCTTTTTTATTTTAATTTTTGAATGATAAGCATGTTCAAGAAAATGCTGAGAACAAAGTAAAGCAAAATAAAAGGTTAAATTATGAATCTTGAATATGGAGGCAAAAAAAGATTTACCGGGCCCGGCATGATGGCGCAGTGGTTAAGGTCCTCGCCTTGCACGCCCGGGATCCCATATGGGCGCTGGTTCTAATCCTGGCAGCCCCACTTCCCTTCCAGCTCCCTGCCTGTGGCCTGGGAAGGCAGTCGAGGACTGCCCAAAGCTTTGGGACCCTGCACCCGTGTGGGAGACCCTGAAGAGGCTCCTGGCTTCGGATCAGCATAGTATCGACCCGTTGCGCTCACTTGGGGAGTGAATCATCGGACGGAAGATCTTCTTCTCTGTCTCTCCTCTCTGTATATCCGCCTTTCCAATAAAAAAATAATAAAAATAAATCTTAAAAAAAAATTTACCTAATTTTTTTGAAAGGTAGCATTACAGATAGAATGGTAGCAAGAGAGAAGTCTTCCATCGATTGGTTCACTTCCCTTAATGGGCCACAATGGCTGAAGCTGGGCCAGGCCAAAAGTAGGAGCCAGAAACTTCTCTTTGAGGTCTTCCACATAGGTGCAGGAGCCCAAGCACTAGGACCATCTTCTACTGCTTTTCTAAGAGCACTAGCAGGGAGCTGGATCACAAGTGGAGCTGCCAGGACTCAAAGTGGTATCCATTTGGAATGCCAGCATCAGAGGTAGCAGCTTTACCCACTATGCCACAATGCAAGGACCAAAAGTCGATGTTTTAAAGCCAAGTGTGTGTGTGACTGAAATAATTGTATATGATATCCATAGAAAAAGGGCCAAGAAAATAATCTTCATACTATTCTTTCAAAAAAAGATTTATTTTTATTGGAAAGGCAGATATACAGAGAGGAGAGACAAAAAGGAAGTGGCCCAGTGACTGGAGCTGAGCCAACCTGAAGCCAGGAGCCACGAGCCTCTTCCAAATCTCCCATGTGGGTACAGGATCCCAAGGCTTTGGGCCATCCTCGACTGCTTTCCCAGACAGGGAGCTGGATGGGAAATGGGGCTACTGGGATTAGAACCAGTGCCCATATGGGATCCCGATACGTTCACAGTGAGGACTTTAGCCACTAGGCCATTGCACCAGGCCCCGAATCGTTATATTGTTACATCCTTGGGCCCGGCACGGTGGCGCAGTGGTTAAGGTCTTCACTTGCACGCCCAGGATCCCATATGGGCGCTGGTTCTAATCCCGGCGGCCCCTATTCCCTTCCAGCTCCCTGCCTGTGGCCTGGGAAAGCAGTCGAGGACGGCCCAAAGCTTTGGGACCCTGCACCCGCGTGGGAGACCCGGAAGAGGCTCCTGGCTTTGGATCGGCATAGCATCGGCCGTTGTGCTCACTTGGGGAGTGAATCATCGGACAGAAGATCTTCCTCTCTGTCTCTCCTCTCTGTACATCTGCCTTCCCAATAAAAATAAATCTTTAAAACAAAACAAAACAAACAAACAAACAAAAAAAACATATTTTGTTGTATCTCCCCCAACTGCAAAATTCAGTGCATGAAGTGGGGCCCTGGGAAGAGAGTTCTTGCCATATCTCCTACTCTTCTATCAACTGCACCATGGAATTGTCCACCAGTATAACATCAAGCTGTTTGTCGTCACAATCTAGGACTAACCTGTTATACTGAAACACCTGCCTATCAGCTCATGGAATAGCTGCTGAGTTTTAGTCTACTTGGCTCATTCTACACAGGTAGAGTCCATATGGACCCCGAGTGGCTGCAGTGTTGGTGGGTGATGCATCTGTCACTATTTGATCCTGGTGGTCCCCCTCCAGGGTATCCTTCCTGGGATCTCAGCACCAGTGCCAGCCCTGTGACTTTAAAAAAAAAAAAAATTTATTTTTATTTGAAAGGCAGATGTAAAGAGGAAAGAAAATCTGCCGTATGCTGGTTCACTCCTCAAATGGCCTCAATGGCTAAGCTGTGCTGTCTAAAGCCAAGAGCCAGGAATTTCTTCTGGGTTTCCCACATAGCTACAGGGACCCAAGGCTTTGACCATCCTCTACTGCTTTCCCAGATCGTTAGCAGGGAGCTGGATGGAAAGTGGAGTAGCTAGAACTTGAACCTGTGTCCAGATGGGATGGTGATGCAGTGGGCGGAGGCTGAACCTACATGCCATGACGTGACCCACTCTTTTTTCCCCTTTTCTATTTAATTTTTAATTTTATGATACAATTCCATAGGCTCTGTGGGATTTCCCTTACCCCTTTCTCCAATTTTCTCTCCCCAACTGTTTCCCCTATATTATTATACTAGTACAGTCCTTCATAAGCAGTCATAAATCCATCATTCTGCTTTTTAAGTGTATCCTGACATTGCAGGTACAGACAATGGCAAACAGTCCAACATCCTTTTGTCAAGATATATCCTTGGGGGCCTGGCACTGTAGCCTAGCAGCTAAAGTCCTCGTCTTGCACATGCTGGGATCCCATATGGGTGCCAGTTCTAATCCTGGTGGTTCCACTACCCATCCAGCTCCCTAGTTGTGGCCTGGAAAAGCAGCCGAGGACAGCCCAAAGCCTTGGGATCCCTGCACCTGTGTGGGAGACCCAGAAGAGGTTTCTGGCTCCTGGCTTCTGATCGGCTCAGCTCTGGCAGTACGGTCACTTGAGGAGTGAGTGGACAGATCTTCCTCTGCCTCTTACTCTTTTCATCTGACATTCCAAAAAATATATCCTTGGGCTCAGCATGGCAGCCTAGCAGCTAAAGTCCTCACTTTACACATGCCAAGATCACATAATGGTGCTGGTTCTAACCCTGGCAGGTCCCGCTTTCCACCCAGCAGCCTGCTTGTGGTCTGGGAAAGCAGTCGTGGACAGCCCAAGTAGTGGGACCCTGTACCCACATGGGCCATCTGGAAGAAACTCCTGGCTTCAGATTGGTGCAGCTCTGGGTGTTGCGACCGCTTGGGAAGTGAATCAACCAATGGAAGATCTTCCTTTCTGTATATCAACTTTACAATAAAATAAATCTCTTTAAATAAATATATATCTAACAGATTCATTGGGAGTCTAATTTGGACATGGAGTTGCAGTATGCATTGTATCTTCATATCTGGATATGAGCCTCTACTAGTTATTATATATCCCCTTAAATAAGAAGCCATAAAACAAATCAACAGGAATAAAGCTGAAAAGAATTTGCAACACTATGGTGTTACATAACATGCTACTGAATAACCAATATATCCATGAAATGAAAAACAAAAAACCTTCTTGGAGAAAGTGATGCTCCTGTGTGACGTGAGTCAGTGAAGAAGTTAGTAAGCGGCAAATTTTTGAAGAAATGAAAGTAAAACAAAAATATCAAACTCCTGTGTTGCTGCAAAATCAGTATTGAAAGGGCTATCGATCTTATAATTTAAATGAAGGTTGCTTTACATCAAAGAGAACATACAGTACTGTCATTTTGGAATTGACTTATTTAACTGAGCATAATGGTCTCTAGTTGGGATTTGGTTGCAAATGGTAGATTATTTTTTAAAAGATTTATTTATTTTTATTGGAAAGGCAGTTATACAAAGGAGGAGAGATAGAGGAAGATCTTCCATCCAATGGTTCACTCCCCACGTGACCGCAATGGTTGGAGCTGAGCCAATCTGAAGCCAGTAGCTAGGAGTGCTTCTGGGTCTCCCACACAGATGCAGGGTTCCAAGGGCCTGGGTCATTCTCAACTCCTTTTCCAGGCCACAAGAGGGAGCTGGATGGGAAGCAAGGCTGCTGGGATTAGAACTGGCGACCACGTGGGATCCCGGAGCATGTAAGGTGAGGACTTTAAGCACTAGTGGTATTACGATGGGCCCAGATTTCTTCTTCTTTTTTAATGACTGAGTAGTATTCCCGAGTAGATGTACCAGTTTCTTCATCCAACTCTCTTTGGACAGGCATCTGGGTTGTTTCCACATCTTTGCTATTGTAGATTGTGCTGCCATGAATATAGGATCACAGATCCCTTTCTCGTTTGAAGATTTCATTTCCTTTGGATATATTCCTAGGAGTGGGACAGCTGGGTTCCCTCTACCTATTTTACAGTGAAGTAATACTGCCCTTTAGTTAACACCACCTGCAGTGACTTTACCTCCTGATCATTTGTTTCTGTCTAAATTATAGAACAGGTCCAAAACTTTTCTTCCATAGGTTAACAAAAATAATTCTTCAGGTACATGGACCCACTTGCCTTCCTTATCCTATCTCTTCTCCCATTCAGAACCCATACTTAACCTGGATCTCCTATGTGGGTGGCAGGGATCAAGGCACTAGGGCCATTACCTGCTGCCTGGCAGGGACTGGACTTGCAAGAAGAGCCATTTGGTAGTGTCTCAAGTGTCACATCAAATACCCACAGCAAATACAGCATTTACCAAAGTCTTCTTCTGAATGAAACATAATGCCAGATAACCATGTGTTATTTCTTTGTCATTTATTTAGGAAAAATTTTATGAATTAGGATAAAGCGGCATAAGTTAGCCCAGAATATCATAATTTCCAATCATACATTCCTGATCTACTAGTAGCTACTGGGGAAGAAAAACAAAGCTCTAATAAAAAGAATTATAGTCTATGCCAACGCAAGGGACAGAGAAGTGCTCCAGCCCTTGATTCTTCACTGAGTGATGCACCCTGGCCACTTCTGCTACCTCATATTGCAAAGTCTTCCAGCAGGTGGGCAAACAGCAGCACAGAGGCCTGGCCCTGCACCAGCTTTGTTGGCAGCTGCCTTCTGCACATGGGGCTCCATGTCTGCACAGCAGCCCTGCTGCCCCCAAATGGCATGTTAGCACAGTCTCTGCTATAGCGGTCCATGTTTGCATACTAGCAAGCTTTTTTTTTTTCTTTTTGCTTTGCTAGAAACATGAAAACATTTGCTTTACTAAGATCATTGAACCCAAGTTAGAAAGCTTTGATACAGCCAAATAATGCCTTCCAGAGTCCATTGAGACAGATGGCAGCAGCAGACTGGCCTGGAGGCCACATGTGGTGCAGTGTGGCTCATGACATGCCACAGCCTTACAGTAAGCGGACAGTTTTCCCAGTGACAGTCAGGAAGTCGTCATCGGCCAGGGCTCGCAGGGCTTCTTCAAACATATCCTTGGTGATTGCCTTTATGGAAGAAAAAGACAAGTATTTCATGTGTCAAGTCACCCATAATGGCCAGACAGGCTAATTTCAATATGAAAGCATCACCCTGTGTGACAGTTTAACTACTCAGCTCTGGCCCCAGCTGGCAAAGGAGCTGGAAAAGCAAGTGGGGTTGGGTGGACCTGCATGATTCTTCTCACTCAGTGCCATCATCTCACTTATTCACAAAAGGGTCCTTAGAGTACTTTCCCCTGACAGAAAAACTATTTCTGGAGAGTGGGTTTATAGACGATCTTACTTTCCTTCTCTACTCTTAGGTACATTTGCATTTATCACCTAAACAACTAGGGGGGCACTACCGTGGCACAGCTCTATGGTAAAGCTGACTGGTGCTTGCAATACATACAGGTGCTGGTTCGAGTCCTGGCTGGTCCCCTTGTGATCCACCTCCCTGCTAATGTGCCTGGGAAAGCAGCTTCTGCGTTGGCTCAGCTTCAACTTTTGCATCCATTTGCGGAGTGAACTAGTGGATGGAAGGCCTCCCTCTGTCTCGCCCTTTCTCTCTGTAACTCTGCCTTTCAAGTACATAAATAAATCTCAAACACACACACACACACACTCTCATACGCGAATACTTACTATGTCAGACTGTCCCCGAATATCTTCAAAAAGTTGCTGGTATTTCAGTGCTGGTGTTTTGCCCTTGGATAAAATGAGCTTTTTCAACGCCTCGGCTAATTCTTCCTTCCGTTTACGAGAGGTGGCACTCATTCCTGATTAAAAAAGAAATCAGTGAGAACATTTCTATTGGGAAGTCAACTGTCTCAGAGTCCTCCCACAGATGTTTTGCTAGCCAATACACTTTAGGGAACAGCAGGCGGATGCCAGATGTACTGGAAAGCACCATGAATCTTGAACTCTGATGTATGTGGTGTCCAGTTTTCTGAGTCAGCAGCTGTTACTTTCTACTGAAACCTGGTTTGTATTATCATGTAGCAGGCCTGGTCACTCCTTTTAAAGAAATGTACCACTGCTTTCAAATGAGTTAGCTTGGAAACTTCACAGCAGAGATGGAGACAGACACAAAGCTGTGTCTTAGTGTATTTACTAATGGGAAGATTAAGGCCAGACTCTCTTCCGGTTCTCAGAGGGGTCCTGGTCCAAAGAAGGCTCGGCACTCCTGCTTCTGACGGTTTAACTGCTAATCAAAATCTGAAATGTCAACTACCTGACCATGCCCCAGTGTTTCTCAAAAAAGTATTTCTGTTCCCTGCAATTACACACCCGTAGTGAGAATGGATATGTCCACAATGCCCGTCCGGGGGTCGGTGGCAGACTGCTTCAGAGCCTCACGGTGGAGGCGCTTGGCCTCCTCCACATCGATCGCTTCCACTTTGCTGGAAAACCGTACTTTGGCGTGGGCTTCTGCTAAGCGAATTAACGATTCTAGCTGACGAGGGTATGCAGATACCATTCCCCGGCTGCTGCCGATCTTCCGCATGTCCACGTACGCCTAGGGCAGACACAAGAGCAAAGCTGCCTGGTGACAGTTCTTGGTTGTGTGGTTGAGACCTGGACAGGGTTCCATTAAATAACCTGAACTGCCTGGCTGCCATGCGGAGATACTGAGAGGGATCAAAAGCTGTATGTAGTCCTGACATGACAAGTGCTAAAGACACACTCTCTCTGCGAATCCTTGAGGGAGGTCCCCCCAGCAGTTTGTACTGATGGATGGAGATGCTGACTCGAAAGGTATTTGAGAAGATGTCTTAGAGTGAATCTAAAAATACCCAACACATTTCATTTCTGCTTTTCTTTTAAAAGATATATTTACTTATCATTTGAAAGAGCTAATTACAGAGACAGACAGTGCATAGTCTCCTAGTACCCACATGGGAGACGTGGAAGAAAGCTCCTGGCTTTGGGCTGGTTCAACCCCGCTCTTGTGGTCATCTGGGAAGTGAGCCAGTGGAGGGGAAGATCTCTGACCGTCTTTCCCTCCTTAACTGACTTTCAAATAAAATAGTCTTCAGCAAAAACAAATAACCCCAAGACGGAAGCTCCAAGAACTGGATGATTTGTGTGGAGTTCATACACTCAGGTTGCTGTGCAGCCATACACATACTAACTGCATGTATGAACACACAGGAAAGCTGATATTATAGCTCCAGAAGAAACAACTAGAGGGCTGACCTCGATGAGGGCCTGGCTGGCCTCCTCGCTGAGCCGTGGCATGATGGTGCTGTGGGCGTACGCGATGTAGTCTTTCAGCACAGCCATGTCTAGGAACTCCTCCTCTGCCTGCTCCTCGCTCTGGTAGTACAGTGAAACCAGGTGGTGAGCCAGCCGCCTGTCATAGGCCTCATCTTGGGGGTCCAGCATGAGGAAGATCAAGTCAAACCTGCACAGAGGAAAGTAGCTCTCTTAGCTTAAAGACTGAGAACAGAGGTGAGCAACCATTGACTGAATAAGGTTGTTAAGGTGGCATGTTGCCCTGGTGCTTAAAAACAAAACAAAACAAAACAAAACAAAACAAAGCAAAACAAAGCAAAACAAAACAAAAAACTCATAGTTGGAACAACAATACAGAATTCTTGCCTTTGTCTTGACCAGACACAACTGAAACACCTTGTACTCCGGGGGGAGCACTCTCAAGCACTGCCTGAAGATTCTACCAATGAGCAAAGCCAAAAACACCTGTCTCCTAGCATTCACTCAGCACCTTGACAATAGCGTGTGAGGCAGCTGGATGTTTTCGATGGTGGTTTTCTTGGGGTTCCACTGGGACTCGATGGGATTTGCTGCTGCCAGGATGGAAGTGCGTGCGTTGAGCTGACAGATGATCCCGGCCTGGGGGAGGAAATGATGCCATTAGAAGTCCAGCTCCAAGCTGCCCATGGGGGATGTGGGGTGGGGGTCAGAGCCATTCCTGCCTGACCTAATTCCAGATCACCTGAGCTACATTTCTTGTGTCTGAGAGCCATGTCAACCCACTGACTCTCAAGAGTTCAGTGTGTCCACACTCTGTCCTTGTATCCATGCCTGGGAGACAGGCCAGAAGCTCCTGAGCCGATCAACACCTTTCTCAGAAAGGAAACCCCAGCACAAGCTTCAGGACTAATTCAACTTCTACACACACACCACATGTGAGTGGGTAGGAAACATAGTAGACGAGATTTAAAGAGGCCTGGCTGATGCCTCAGAGGCCAACTGCTCATCAGCAGGGTCGTGTCCTGTGGTCCCACAGCACTGTGCTCCCAGCACCCACAGGTGGAGGCTCCAAATCACCTTTGCAATGGACAGAGTCTGCTGTTCCATGACTTCGTGCAGCACCGATCGGGTGCTTTCATTCATTTTATCGAACTCGTCAATGCAGCAGATGCCATTGTCGCTCAGCACGAGGGCGCCCGTCTGCAGGACCAGCTGCCTCGTCTCGGGGTCTTTCATCACGTACGCGGTGAGGCCCACGGCACTGGAGCCCTTCCCAGATGTGTACTGGCCCCTGGGTACCAGGTTGTACACGTACTGCAACAGCTGGGACTTGCTGGTGCCAGGGTCACCACACAGCAGGATGTTGATCTCAGCCCGGAATTTGCCCCTTCCTGTGTGACTAAAATCTTTCCTTGTTCCGCCGAAGAGCTGGAGCAAGATGCCCTAGGAAAGCAAACGTGTTGGGATATCCATTTTCTGCAGAGTTATTGAGGTAAGCATTTGAATTTACGAGTACTTCTATATTCCATGAACACAAAGTAAAAGCAGTTGAAGGAGGGCACATGAAAGTGCTTTGATTTCTCTACCACTGATGCACATCACGGTGCCACAATGTTGGCCACATAAATCCCTGTCCAGAGCCCCTGTGGCCTTACACTAGAAACCCCAGGTTCGGGGTCTGTGGTGCGAAGTGGGTACAGCTACAGCCTGAGATGCTGGTAACCCACATGGGTGCTGGTTCATGTTCTGGCTGGTCTACTTCTGGTCTGGATCCCTGCTAATGGCATGAAAAAAGCATGAGAAGATGGCCCCAAGTGCTTGAGCCCCTGCTACCCACATGGGAGACCTAGACGAAGCTCTTGGGTTTGAGCTGGTTCAGCCCTGGGGGTTGTGGCCAACAGGGAATGAAGCAGTAGATGCAAGATCTCTGCCTTTCCCTCTCTCTGTAACTCTGACTTGGGGAGAAAAAAAAAGAGAGAAAGAAACCCAAGTTCAGTGCAGAGATGAGGTAAGAGACAACGGCCCCCTGACTCTCCTGAACCAGTGACCACATCAGGGCTCTGGCGGCCCACTCTGTGCCCCAGGCAGCGACTCTCATCTGGACTGCTGGCATGGGGCAGCTCCCCGAGTTTCAGGGAGCTGTCAGTTACAATTCCCTGAGTTACCTTCTTTATATCCTCATGCTCATAAATGCTCGGAGCCAGGGCTGAAGCGAGTCTCTCGTAGATATCTGGTTTCCTCGAAAGCTCCTTAAGCAATTCCACACGTTTCTCCGAGAAAAGCTTCTGTTCAGCTTCCTCATCGAGGCCATGTAGGCGCTTCGCGTCTGTTTTTCGGTAATGGATGACATCGATGTGGGTCTTGTAGACGGACTTCACGTTGCTCACCCGGGGGTTGACTCGAATAGGCACAGCCCGGTAGATTCCTGAGGGTGGAGGCAGAGACACACTCAGCTCCTCCCTGGGGTGGCCACCCCTCCTTGGAAGGACAGTAGCTGACAGGTGCCGAGGCCGGCACCAGAGGAGGTAGTGAGCAGAGACCCATGTCCCCAGAGAGAGACCATGGCCCCAGACATGTCCCTGCCTAGCCAAGGCCCCTTCTGAACCCCCAGGGAGGGAGCAGCAGGAAAGGGCCAGCTAGCAAGAACAGAGGCTTCTGAAAGGCAGACTGTAAATCCCCTTGGACATGCATCTGGCCCAGCAGTTAAGCTGCCCGCAATCCCACACTGGAGGGCCTGGGTTCGGCTCCCAGCTCTGGACTCCAGCCTCCTGGCAGGAGGTGGTGATGCTTTAGGCAAAGGGTCCCTGCCGCCCACTTGGGAGATCTGGATTGTATTCCCAGCCCCTGCCATTGGCACTCTGGGAGTTAGGAGTAGGGATGAACAGGTCAATGGGAGTGCTCAGTGTCTCTCACTAAGTAGCAGATAACCAAGTGCATGCATGCTAAAATGCAGTTCCAGGAACTTGTAACAAAAGGATAGCCTAGAAAAATACTGAGATTATTTCATGGACAGAAAGATAACATACTGAGTCAAACAAGAAGGGGAAATGACTATTTTCTGTTAATAGTAAGTATGCAGATCAATGGCTGTGTCCTCTGTAAGAATGTTAACTCAAGGAAGACTAACAAATAGTCATGTATTCTTCAAGAAAGCAAGATTCCCCATCTGATGAGTTTGATGAGTTTCACACTCAATTTTTGTGATTTCAAAGAAGCCTTAAGCTATGATTGGGGTCCACTTCCTGCTGTTATTAGCAGGAAGCTAGATCCCAAGTGAAGTGGGCAATGATATTGTGGTATCTTAACCAGTGTGTTACACACCTGTCCCCCCAGCCTCCGTGTCCGTCTGAATGAAGGTACAGGTACTCTCACAACTCAAAGTTGATGCTGAAAAGGCATGGCCTGTTGGTCCCAGGACACATTCCCTACACTGCCCACTTGCGACAGCAGCAGCTGTCACATACACACACCCTTCTTCTGAGACCACGCACCCACATGGCTGGAAGGCACCAAAGTCGGGCAGGCTGAGGGTGCTTGCAGAGCATCTCACCGGCGCAGAGGACGTGTAGATCCAGGCGCACAGCAGCAGCTGAGCTGCAGTGACACTCAGCACCCCTCTTCTCTGTCCATGGTGACTAAGCTAACCCTTGGCTGTGCATTTGGGAAATAGGAAGCTCAGTGGTCATGGCCCTTGTTGAGTTGAGAAGATCCGTGCCAACAGCTGGGGGACAGGAGCAGTGGCCCCATTCCCATCAACTGAGGATTGAGGCACAAGACTGACTGGAGTGGCACTAGAAACCAGTCAGGCATACTGGGGTGCTGGCACAAACTCCTCTCTTACCTGTGACATTCACTCGGTCCCCAGGCTGGACCTTGTCCACAAGATCATTGTGAGCGAAGAGGATGACAGTGTGAGGCGTCTGTCCGGCGGGCATATCCTCGGGAGACTCCTGGAGCTTGATCTGGAGGAAGAGTAGGGAACTGGGGTTGTGCTGAAAGCACCTGCATTGCTTGAGTAGCCAGGTCTGACACCTAGACAAGCTGCTTTTTGTTCTAAGCTCCAGCTGACTGACTGCTTGGAAAGCGACGGGGTCCCAGGTTCTGACCTAGAGGGGCGACTCACAGCTCTGTCTTCTGCCATGATAAGGCAGGCTGGGGTGCTCTACCTATTTGCATGTGTGTCTGTGGGTTGCTTGGGTGCAGAATACCATTTGTAAAGATCAGGGGTTCCTGTCCATCTCTGCCACCTGCCCGTGTCCGTCTTCACCCACTCACCATGCAGCTGTCTGCTCTGCCCAGCAGTCCCTGCCTGAGGGAGGGGGGCAGGGCAGGACACGTGGACAACACTTTTTACGGGGACCACTGAGTGGAGGGAACTGAAACCTAGCATGGGGCTGGTCAAAGGCTTCATTCTGAGCCAGACTTGGGAATCTTTGAAGGGGTCCAAGGTCAGAGGTTCCTGGCAACAAGGCCTTTGCCATTGTATCCCTGGCTCCCTGCTCTGTTCCACACCCCATGTAGCATTAAAGAAACTGTTGATGCAGAGCAGCAAAGAGAAACCACGAGTTCCCATCCCAGCACATCAACTTCCTCCCATTACATAGAACATAAAATCACCTGCTTTCCTCCTTCCAATCGAGGATTTTAACAATTAAAGAGGTAAAAGATGAAGCTTCATGGAACATAACACATGTGAGAAACTTACAGACACTACCCCATTTGTCCTTTACCAGTGAAGCTGTTGTAACAATACAGTTTAACCTTTTAAAGATTTATTTATTTTGGAAAACAAGATTTACAGAGAAGGAGAAACAGACAAAAAAGACCTTCCATCCATTAATTCACTCCCCAAATGGCCGTAACAGCCAGTGCTGAGCCGACCTGAAGCCAGGAGCCAGGAGCCTCTTCCAGGTCTCCCACATGGGTGAGGGTCCAAGGCTTTGGGCCATCCTTACTGCTTACCCAGACTATTAGCAGGTTGCTGGAGAGCAGGTTGAGCAACCAAAACACAAAGCAGCAGCCATATGAGATGCTGGCACTTGCAAGTGGAGGATTAGCCAGTTGCACAACTGTGCCAGCCTACAACCAAGTAATTCTGTGCTTTAGTGTTTCCTACACTCCCACCTTAGGTTGACACATCCCATTTTAGGTTTGCTAAAAACATTTTAGAAGCTTAAAGTATTTCTCACAAAAACACCCCAGTCTATATTTTATTTACTTAATAATTCCCAGGGTACGCCGATTTGTTAATTTGAAAGTCACTGGAGGGGCCAGAGCTTCAGCAGGTGAAGCTGCCACGTGCCACACTGGCATCCCTCACCAAGAGCAACTCATGTCCAGGCTGCTCTACTTCAGATCCAGCTCCCTGCTGATGGGCCTGGGACAGCACCGGAGGACAGCTCAAGTGCTTGGGGCCCTACACCCACGTGGGAGACCCAGAGGAAGCTCCTGGTTTCACAGTGGCCCAGCTCTGGACAATATGGCTATTTGCAGAGTGTACCAGTGGATGGAAATATCTCTCCCTCCTTTTAATTCTGCCTTTCAAATGAACAAGTAAATCTTAAGAAAAAAAAAAAAAAAGAAAAAAGGAAAGTGATCTGAAATGAACTAAAGTGGAAGAATATACAATTGCTTTCTCATGAACTATTTCTGAGCACGGCAACACAGAGGATGCAGTCATGAACAGGGACACTGTGTCCCAATGCTGGAGCCTCGGCAGGCTCTGCGTGTGCTAGCTTCCAACCAGACTGTAGGCAGGGAGGAGTGAGGTGCACAGGGTCACTTAGGAAGCAGGGCTGATGGACATGTGGTGCCAAGCTGAACCTGGCTTTTCAGGGGTTTGAACAGAGGGGGAGGCCCGACCAGGGTGCAGGAGGCCTTACCATCTGCTTGTCGGAGTAGAGGGAGCGGTTGTGAATCAGTGCCATGCTGTGGCTAGTGTGGCAGCGTGTGCAGACAGAAGGCTCGGCGATGCGGCCACGGTCAATCTCTACCCGGGTCGTGTGAGCACACACTTGGCACTGGAAAAAGGCCTCCTGCATCTCAGGGATCAGCTGGGACGTCCTGATGACCATGCCATTGATGGTGATGAGCTGGTCAATGTCTGGGGAAAGAGACAGGTCAGCTTGCCCCAGGGCTACTCCCCAGCAATGTGTCTGCTACTGTATCAGCAGATCTCACCTGAGGCACAGGGGTGTCTGGGGTCCAGGCAGGCTCTGCTCTGGGCCTGGCCAGTCCAATGGGCACCTTCGCTGAATTGTGACTCCCCCGCCCCTGTCTTCAGCTAGGCCTGCTGTCTAGTGGGTACCTATCACCCCTTTCCTCGGCCTATCAGAAGCTTGTTGTTTTGTGTATCTGCCCCTGTGGCCTCCCACTGAGCCCACAGAGCCTCTCTGGGACTCAGGCTGTCTCTCCTGAGCAGCACTCATGGGTTGCTCTTGAGAATGAGTTCTGTTGTGCTTGTTTTTCAAATCCTACACATCACCACAGTATCTTGTGCCATGAACTTCCCCCGACACGGGCCCATCTTTCTGCTCTGTCTGGCTGAGACGTCCACTGTATTGTCTTGCTCTTTTATTGACCTCCCAAAATCTCAGGGGTATCTTCTGTATTTGTATTCTAAAATGATTCTCAGAAAGTGCCTACTTAGCAGTATTTATTACATTTCTACAAGTTCATTTAAGTTAGAAAGTTAACAGTCACACCTTGGGGCCACTGTTGTAGTACTGTGGGTGGTCACCCAAAGTGTTGATGACAGTCCGTACAAGCATGGCTGAGTCTTGACTGCTCTCTTGACTGCTAAAATGGGAAGGCAGTGGAGGATGGCTCAACTGCCTGGGCCCCTGGCAGTCACATGGGAGATCTAGAAGCTTCTGGCTGCAGCTTGGCCAGCCCCGGCTGTTGCAGCCATTTGGGGGAATCAACAAGTGGACAGAAGATCTCTTTCAAGCCAGTCTTTAAAAAAAAAATCACATCTTTTATAATGAAGATTCTAGAATAAAAGATTCGGTAGATTCCTAAGTGTAAAGAAGCTCTAAATACGTATTATTTCTATCAGTCTATAATTCATCATGCTCGCTGTTTTTATTTCTATCACCAATTCTTTCAACGGTCCTTGTTGAAATAAAGTTTTGTTTATCTCTCGCCAGGCTCTTGCCTGCTATGAAACACAGTACCTTCCGGATTCAGGTTTCTCATGTTCTTAGTCTTCAACGCATTGAACGGTCTCACTTGAATCTGATGCTCTAAGATCGAGTCAGGGTAACGGTCAAAGAAGATCTCGTTGACAGCCATGTCGAAAGTTGGGATAACTTCCTATGAAAACCAGAGAGGCTCAGCTAACGCTTGCATTTCTGTTGAGAGGCATCACAAGGAAAGCACTCCCCCAACTCCCTTCCTGAGTCAACATCAAACTGGAAGTTTCACTGATCAGGGATGGCGGCTCTACAGAAAACTAACTGTGGGCTCTTTCTCACAGAGCAGGGAAGCAGGTCAGTAGACCCTTCTGGCCTGCTTTTCCACAAAGCACTATCTGCAATGCAGGAAGCAGGGCAAGGGTTACCTGCCACGGACGTCTACAACAGCGGCCACAAGGGACCCCACTGGGGATCACTGTGTTGCAGGAACATTTAGCAATTATGGAGTCCCACCCACCTCCGTTAACACTCCGGCAGAAGCCCACTACCAGGACCACCAACATCACAGGCACACTACCACAGCTTCCGCTTGCCATCAGTAAGTGAGCTCACGCTTTCACGTCTTAGTTCTAAACACATCAACACTGACAGCCAAGTAGATAAGGTTGCATTTTTGGGTCCACATTTGTTAACATCGGTATCCCATTTTTTATAGAGCAGGAAAACAGTTTTTGGGAGGCTCAGGACACAGACCAATATTTATTCTAATATATCAAACCCAATACCAAATTGTTACCTGTGGGTAGGAGATGAGCTGCCTGTACAAATTTTTGTCAAAGGACTTTATGTGCTCACAGTTCACATTTAAAAATGGCTCTCCAATGACATTAATCTGTAAGACAAAACACTTGGTTACCTTGCTAACGTCACCACTTTGACACAACTAGCCTGCAAGCATAAGTAGAACATTGGATCACCTCTGCGAGTCGCTGCATGTACACAGGTTCAGTGATGTCAATGCCAACATTTTCTTCTTCTTTAGCCAGGGGGTCGATGAAACGCTGCAGAAATCTCTTCATGAAGAGAAAACAGACAACTATGAAGCACAGTGCATTTGAGACTAAGCAACTCAGTCAACTCAGTGAAGACGGACACAAACAATATTTAAAAAGAAAAAAGCAAAAAACCGGGAAAAACATCAATAGGTCTAAACAGCCTACAAACCAGCATCTCTGTAGTTACAGCCACTTAAGGAGGGGTGACAAACACTGCTGCTGAGTGTCTTCAGAGCCCTGCAGCAGGAACTGTGACACACACACACAGCTCACCTGAAAATTTTCTTTGCAAGTTGCCACGTTCACATCTGTCCCCCAGATCACAAGTTTCTGGCCTAAGGACTGCTCACTCGCCACGGCGTTATCTTCAGCTGCTGCCTAGGGTAGAACAGTGACCACAGCAGCACGTCAGTACCAGTCAGTACCCCTGGCTGCAGGGTGCCGTCAGGGACCCTGGCTCTGGGTACTCACCCCCTCGGACTGCAGATCCACCTGCAGCCCCTTCCGGGCAGAGCCCAGGTCAGGTCTCTGCCTCATGGGTGTTCCCCTGACACCACTCCTCGGGGTTCCCTCCACACGGGAGCTGGGCGTGCCATAGGTCAGGGGTGAACTGACATCGAAGTCCAGGGGAATAGCTGTCAAAACAGAATGCAAATATTCATGATGCAGTGACTCTTCGGCAGCCCATCAAACTGGAAATCGCAGCCAGAGTAAACTGATGATCAGACCGTGTGACAGGGAGAATCGGTCTGTGTCCTCAGCATGCAGGAGGAAAACGGCTTGCCCCGCTCAGTAAGCCCTTAACGCTACAATTTCTGTGCTCTCCTCCGGTCCTTTTGGCAAAGACCACATCAGCTCATGCACAGAGATGATAAGGCCTCGCCACACTTGCCCAACCGACCCGAGCTGAGGGATCATTTGCACACCCGAGCAGCGTACCTGAGGAAGGCATCTGAGGAGGGCTAGAAAATAACCGGTCTTGCGGGGCTGGGCTCTGCAGCTCGGCTGCGGGCGAGGTGGGCATCGGCTGCAGCTCGCCGGTAGAGGTGGAGTCCTCGCCCCGCCGTCTCTGCAACGGAGACGAGCGGGCATCTTCACTCCGAGCTTGTTATCAGAGCAGAAAAAGACGGCCGTCAACTCACGCGTGGCCTGCCCGCACCAGCCCCAGTCCCTCGGGGACACTGGACAAACACAAACGATCCCGCCAGGGTGAAGAGCATCTGAGCCTGCGTCTGCGCACACTGACCCGGCTGGGCTCTACGGGGGAGGCGAGGCGGAAGGGGCGGCACCTCCGGGGAGTGGGGGGAGCGGGGAGGCCTGGGGGAGCGGGGAGGCCTGGGGGAGCGGGGAGGCCTGGGGGAGCCGGGAGGCCTGGGGGCTCGGCCCGGCTCCCCGAGGAACCAGGGGCCGCTGCGGTGGGGACTCACGCGTCTGAGCCGGGGTGCTTCGGCCGCGCCGGCTGCTGCGGCGACTCGGGGTGGACGCCGGGGACGACATGGTGCTCGCTCGAGGTTATCTGCGCGACAAGGATAGGCTGGTGCCGAGCCCGTCGCCCGGCCTGCTCCCCGCCTCGCCGCGCGGAAGCCCCCGCTGGGCCCTGCAGGCCGGTGTGTGCCTACCGGGAGAGGCGGACACCTGTAAAGCAAAATCCCTTGGGCTCGGGGCAAAACCGGCCGACCCGACTCTCCAGCCACGCCGAGTGTTCCCGCCGGCGGCACGACCGTCACCGCCCCCAGCGGGGCTCCACCAATCACAGCGGCGCTTTCGCTTGGCCCCGCCTCCAGAAGGCACCACTGAATACCCACAGGGGGTATTTAATAGCCTGTTTCGGTGCCCCAACGGGAAGTGCAGTCAGTTCTCGCTCAGTTTCCCCTCTGTTGAAATGGTCTGACCCTCTACCAGTCGTCGTTTTCGCGGGAAATCTGGGGAGTCGGACCAGACCAAGTTGGTGGAGGGTGTTTCTCTACAGGACTGCATCCTCTGTCACTCTCTCGGTGTTGAAAAGGACTTGCAGGCCTCTGACCCGGGCATTTGGCGGGGTGGGGTGGTGTGTGTGTGCGCTCGCCTCTCAGATTTTGCCAACTCCAACACCTGAGTCTCGTCTTCTGTTTTCCCAAGCCAAAGCCCCGGACTCCTGTTTCTCCCAGGTTTCCTGATGGGCACGCTAAGTGTATCCGATGCACGTTCCTTAGTCGGCCAGGCGGCGCAGTCAGGCCCCCCCCCCGCGCAGGGCCTCGTGGAAGGGTCCGCCGACGCCAGCCCCGCCCCGCGGCGTTTCCGGGCCCGGGCCTTGGGCGCGCGTGCGCGATCGCTCAGGGCGCGATGATGGCGGACCCCGGCACCCCGGTGCAGGGCATCCTGCTGCAGCTGCGAGACTGCCTGTCCTCCGCCGACCGCTGCGGCGCTGCCATGGCTGGCAGCCAGCTGATCCGGGGCTTGGGGCAGGAGTGCGTGCTGAGCACCAGCCCCGCGGTGCTGGGTGGGTACCAGCCGGGCCGGGCGCTCTCCCCTGGGTTTCTGACTGGGTTAGAGCCGCTGAACCCAGTGGGTGTAGTGAACGCTGTTTCAGTCTTCGAATATCCGTGCATATGTGTAAAAAGCGATTTGTCCTTCTGCTTCTTACCCCACCCCGCCAGCCTGGTGTTTTTAAAATCAAATGTGCTTAAAAACCAAATCGATCCCCAATTGGGTCATCGTTGTCCTCAAAAGTTGGATGAGAGGACAATCGAAAAGTATTTTCACTTTCTTTTGTCTCACCTACATTCCCAGAACGCTTTCCTGGAGCTGAATGGTTTTCATCCTTGGTGAATTGGCAGGACTGAAAACAGAAGCGCTGTCCGCTTCGTGCGTGCCTTACTTGTCTCCCTTGAGGGGTTCCTAGAGGAACTACAGATGTTTTAACCTGGTTCAGGATGAGGCAGCTGGAACTGTTCCCGCCAGACACCTTTCCTTAAAGAAGGCTCTAAGGCTGCGGATGGTGGGGTTGGGGGATGAGGGGGCTCGCTCCTAGCATGCAAGCTGCAGGGTCAGGTCCCTGTTTGCCAAGGTTGTGGACCGTTAGAAGTAGCCTTCCCATCCCTGCCCTTGGTCCCATAAGATCCTCTCAGGAGAGGTTTACAGTCTCCTAAAATCTGTCCTGCATCTCTTCCTCCTTGTAAACGGCTTGGCTGGTTAGGGTGTTAGCAGCGTGCGCCCAGTTGCTTGGCACAGACCTTCCTGGCTTGGGCAGCCTCCTTTCCCTTTTCTCGGTGAACATTCAGATCTGTCACCAAGTGTGAGGGCACAGGGATCGCCTGCCTACTACGTCCTTGTGAAACATCCTCTAGAATTTTCTGCTTTCTTCATTGATGCCATAGACTGTGATGAGCTTTTTATCCCAAAGGCTGCCTGGAAAACCAAACAGCCCTTTATAGGTGGGTTTCCAAAATGCTTCTTTGTAACTTTTTTTTTTTCTTTCTCCAGCATTGCAGACTTCTTTAGTTTTTTCCAAAGACTTTGGTTTGCTTGTGTTCGTCCGGAAATCGCTCACCATTGATGAAGTAAGTTGAACATCTTCATTTCGTTTTCCTTGTGCATTTTTTATGTTGGAATGACTCTCATTCTCGCTTTTTTTTTGTTATTATTACAGTTTCGTGACTGTAGAGAAGAAGCCTTAAGATTTTTATGCATTTTCTTAGAAAAAATTGGCCAGAAGATCACACCTTACTCTCTTGATGTTAAGGTAAGGATGGGAAAACATCCACCTCTTTTTATGTTAAACCACCTATTTTCACTTATGTTACTAAGGTATTTTTATTCTGTTTATTCATTTCTTTTGGGAGATTTGCCTGATGATCATAAAAAATGAAATGGGCTGTTGATTATTGAATATTTCTTTGTGAATTTATTGGAAAAGCAGAGAGAGGTAGACACAGACAGAGAGAAGAGGAGATTTTTGATCTGGTGATTCACTCCCAAAAGCTCCCGAAAGTCAAGACTAGGCCTGGCTGAAGCCAGAAACCCAGAAATCCGCCTGGGTCTCTAACATGAGATGGCAGGGACCCGAGTACTTGAACCATCATCTGCTACCTCCCAGGAAGCTAGGACTTAAACCCAGACATTCTAAGATGAGGTGCAGATATTGCACGTAACTTTTTTTTTTTTAATTGGAAAGTCAGATGTATATAGTGAGGAAGAGAGACAGAGAGGAAGATCTGTTCGATGGTTCACTCCTCAAGTGGCCGCAACAGCTGGAACTGAGCCAATCCAAAGCCAGGAGCTTCTTCCAGGTCTCCCATATGGGTGCAGGGTCCCAAGGCTTTGGGCCATTCTTGACTGCTTTTCCAGGCCACAAGCAGGGAGCTGGATGGGAAGCAGAGCCTCCGGGATTAGAACTGGCAACCATATGGGATACCAACACATGCAAGACAAGGAGTTTAACCACTACGTTATCGCGCCAGGCCCTGCTCGTAACATCTTCTTAACTGCTGTGCCAAGTGCTCAGCCATATATATTTATACACACACACACACACAAACACACATACACTTGTTTAGGTTTCATAAACTAAAGCTCCTGTCAGAGGAATTACTTTGATTTTTATAATAAATTCTTGTTAGCATTCTGCTTATGGTATAAAATGATACCTTTTGCAGAAAATTATCATAAATTGGAGATTTTCACATTATGGAGAGATTCAAGAATACTTTAAAAAGACTGTGTTAGGGGCAGTACTGTGATGTATTGAGTCAAGTGGCATCAGTGTCCCATGTGGCCACTGGTTTGAGTCCTGGCTGTTCTCCTTGTGATCTGACTCCCTGCGAATGTGCCTGAGAAAGCAGTGGAAGGTGTCCCAAGTGCTTGGGCCCATATGGAAGAGCTGGCTTCAGCTTTGCCCAGGTCTGGGTGTTGTGGTCCTCTGGCAAGTGAAGTGGTGTAAGGAAGATTTCTACCTTCCTCTTACTCTCTCTCTAACTCTTTCAAAAAAATACATCAGTCTTGAAAAAAAAGAAAAGGAGTTAAAGAGTTTTGCCACAGAGGAAGCCCCTGTAGCTCCTGTGTTCCTTCCCTATGGACGTTTGGCCCTCCAGCCTCCCATTGTTCTGTGGCCTGCCCTCCGCAGAGCTCCTCTTTGTTCCCCGGAGAGCCAGCAGTTGGCAGTTCAGTCTTTCTCCACCTTATTGCTGCTTTGAACAAGCCTTACACCTCATGGTGCATTGTTTCTGTTGGTCCCAACTTTGGTGACAAAGCGGCATCCGTCTGAGACATTTGTAGGAAGATGCAGTTGCCCTTCGTGTCTTTGGCTTCCGCATCTGCCAGTTCAGCCTACTATGACTTGAAAACATTCAGGGGAAAAAAATTCTGTCAGTAGTATGTACAAACTGCCTAGTGTTGTCATTTTCCACGCACCAGAGTGCAGCTGTTCTCCGTTGCAGGAGCTGTGATAAGTCTGCAAGAGGTGAGTTCCTGTGTGTGGGAGAATGTCCAAATGCCGCGCCGTTGTCTACAGGGCTTGAGCATCTGGTATCCCTGAGAGGTCTTGGAACCAATCCCCTGTGGGTGCTGAGGGATCATGCAGAAATTGGTTCATTGATTTGAAAGGTAGCTTGAGAGAGAGACAAATCCTCCGTCTGTTGGATCACTCCCCAAATGCCCACAAATGCTGGGGTTAGGCCAGGCTAAGGCCGGGTAGTCCCAACTCCAGTCTGGGTGTTCCCTGTGGGTGGCAGGAGCCCAAGTCCTTGGGGCATCTCGTGCTGCTTTCTCAGCTGCAGGAGTAGGGAGCTGGCCCAGAAGCAGAGGAGCCAGTGTCGGGGCTGTGGGCATCACAGGCTCACCCACCACAGCACAATGCCCAAAATGCTTCTCATGGTGGTTTGCCTACATTTTTTTGTCCTTTTTGAGTTCTCTCTTGATTGAAATATTAATAGATTTTTTTAAAGTTTTCTCAGAGGTAACTAATACAATTTTTTTTCACATATGCAACTTCTTTGATATATAGTTGGTCTCATTTTTACCAAAATTTTGTGATGGTTCTTCATTCTTGTTCTCCACTTTGCAAATGAGATGGAGAAGTGAATGAAGACACGCCAGGCATGAGGCCAGCCAGGACCTAGTCCTTTCATGCTCTTGTAGAGGCCCGGCTGTTTTTCTCTAACTCTCTGTAACTATCATTTGATTAATTCATTTCTTTGTCATATTGTATACCATGAGAAGTTGTAAAGATGTAAAGAGGAGTCATTGCTTTTTGTCTTGCCAGAAACTCAGATTGTCTTGCAGGTCTCTCAGGGGTGCAGGATCCCAAGGCTTTGGGCCATCCTCGACTGCTTTCCCAGGACACAAGCAGGGAGGATGGGAAGCAGCACTGCTGGGATTAGAACCGGCCGCCCATAAGGGATCCCGTGTGTGTTAGGCGAGGACTTTAGCTGTTGGGCCACGGCACCAGGCCCGTTCCTTTGTGCTTTATGGTGATTGTTTATATGATATCCACTGCACGTCTGTACCAATGTTTTCATTAATATTTTCTTTTCCATTTAAGATTTGTTTATTTGAAAAGCAGGGTTACAGAGAGAGGGAGAGACAGAGGAAGACCTTGGATCTGCTGATTTATTCCACAAATAGCCACAATGGCAAGCACTGGGCCAGACCAAAGCCCGGAACCTGGAACTTGATCTAGGTCTCCTGTGTGGGTAGCAGGGGTCCAAACACTTGGGCCATATTCCACTGCTTTCTCAGGCTGTTAGCAGGGAGCTGAGATTGGAAGTGGAGCAGCTCGGATTGAGCCAGAGCTCGTATGGGATGCCAGCATTGCAGATGGCAGCTTTACCCATGCTGCCACAATGATGCTATAATATTTTTTTGTATCTGCATTTATATACTGTAATATTATAAGTAGTTAAGTATTACATATTATTATGTTGTATGTTGGAATTGGCCCTCTGAGATGTACTTTTAGCTATCATTGAGTCTTAACTTTTCTCTTACTGTGTCTCCTTTTGAAACCTAGAATTTTTGTACCAGTGTCTATACAAAAGACAGAGCAGCTAAATGTAGAATTCCAGCCCTGGACCTTCTCATTAAGGTAATTTTATGTTTGTAGGTATGTATTTTAAACATGTAACTTACAGAGTGGAACTTCAGAGTTTGGGTTACAGTTTGGGGGAGGATAAAGGTTAAGTTGTGTGGATATATGGATAACATCTGTATTTTCAAACCATGCCCTGACAATGCCCTGGTATTTCATTAGACCTTTCTGTGTAGTAAAAAAAAAAAAAAAGGATTCTCAAGAGAATTAAGAAAAAATAAGGACTTTATGGCTCTTGCCTGAGCCACCTTTGGGGCATCACCCCCCAACCCCAAGATCTTGGCAGTGGGAATGAACCTGTATATTGCCTTTAAATGGCATCTCTCTCTGGTGCGTCCCTGTTTCAGCATTCCTCTGAGCCTGGCTGGTCCTTGCTCTTGAGTGCCTATAGGGGATGGGTCTGGTCATGTTACAGATGTCTTGGGGCCAGTGGGCAAAGACCATCTCCACTCGTCCACCACCTACCTTGACCCCTGTCTCCCCAGTCACCCAGAGGGAGAGGCGGCTGGGGAAGCTGAGTGCTCATCCCTTGGAGACATAGGATTCAGAAAACTGGCTCTGTTCTACATCAGAGGATGAGATGGGGACGCCTTTATTTCCTCTGTTAGAAAATGCAAGTATTGTATTCTTTCAGTTACTTCAGACTTTGAGAAGCTCTAGCCTCATGGATGAATTTAGAGTTGGAGAATTATTTAACAAATTCTATGGAGAACTTGCATTGAAAACAAGAATACCAGATACAGGTGAGATGCAGTTAAGTTGGTTTTTATTTTTTTCCCCCGTTATTTCAACAACTTATTAGTGTACCATTTCTTCTGCCAAAATCTTTTTGTTTCCTAGATGAGGTTTTCCTGCTGAAAATAGAACAAAATGAATACAAAAGAAGTACAAAGCCTTTTGTTTACAAAAACATTAACTCGTTACAAAATGATTATGTGGAAAACTCACAACATGTGTCAAATAGAATCTAGTTTATGCCGAGAGCTTGGAGTGAGCAATCTGGAGAGATTCCACTGGGCAGAACTAGATACTTGTTGTTAACTGTGCATTTGCTTTTGAACTAAATCTTTTCTTGTTTTCTTATGGTTATGTTTTGTTACTTTAACTTATGTAAGTTTTAGTGCTCATTTTTCTGAAATTTATTCATCAGTTTTAGAAAAAATCTACGAGCTGCTTGGAGTGTTAGGTGAAGTCCATCCCAGTGAGATGATAAATAACTCGGAAAACCTGTTCCGGGCCTTTCTGGGTGAGCTCAAGACCCAGGTATGATGAGCTTGTTGAAGTTCTATCTTTGTAGACTTGGTTCTGTTTTTCTCCTTTTTAATGTTATATTCTGAAAATATTGCTTTTAGATGACATCAGCAGTAAGAGAACCCAAATTCCCTGTTCTGGCCGGCTGTCTGAAGGGGCTGTCTTCCCTTCTGTGTAACTTCACCAAGTCCATGGAAGAAGGTGCTGTTTGCTTTGAGTGCTTTTTTTATCTTTTCAGAAACTTCAGACTAACAAGAATCCTGTTTACTTTTCAGGGTTTTGTTTTTGTTTTGTAAATATTTGTTTATTTGTTTGAAAGGGAGAGTTATAGAGAGAGAGAGAAAGGGAGAGGAAATAAGGAAAGAGAGGTCTTCTCTCCTCTGGTTCACTCCGCAAGTGGTTGCGACAGCCAAAGCTAGGCATACCTGAAGCTAGGGTCCCAGAGAACTCTGTAATGAATTTGCTCTGTGTCTTGTTGGTGTCTGTGACAGAATAACATAGCAGTGGATACTCTGATATGGGGTTCAAGTATCTCAAGCAGTAATTTAACTTGCTGTGCCACATGAGTTACCCCTCTGTTCTAAAATTTGTGGGTACCTACAAAAAAAAACTTGTTGCGCTTTTGGATCGGTATTGCATTAAATTTGTGTCTTAATTTAGGGCAGAATTGTCATTTTTACTATGTTAACTTTTTCAGTCTATGAATACATTTCTCCTTTTACTTAGATCTTTAAATTTTTTATTAGCGCTTTGGCATTCTTAAGATGTAGAGCCTTACTTACTCATTTTAAAGTCTGTGTAATACACTTTCCTTTGTAGTTATCAACAGTGTTCCCCTACAGTAACTCAACATTAAAGGTTTAGAGGATGATCTAGCTGATATAATCTAGCCTTAAGGAATTAATTTCTTCTTAAAAAGCAAGTAAATATCTTTTTAAAAAAAGAATTATTTATTATTTTATTGGAAAGGCAGATATACAGAAAGAAGGAGACACAGAGAGAAAGATCTTCCATCCACTAATTCACTCCCCAAGCGGCCGCAACGGCTGGAGCTGAGTTGAGCCAAAGCCAGGAGCCAAGAGCGTCTTCCTAGTCTCCTTTGTGGGTGCAGGGTCCCAAGGCCCAGGCTGTTGTCCTCTACTGCTTTCCTAGGCCACAGGCAGGGAGCTGGAAGGGAAGTGGAACATTTGGGATTAGAACCGGTGCCCATATGGGATCCAGCACGTGCAAGGCAAGGACGTTAGCCAATAGGCTATTGCACTGGGCACACAAGTGAATATCTTGAATCATAAAAAAAATTATTTAAAACTATCTCTATACTTCCTTGTAATGCTTGTAATTTTTGTACTGCCCATATATGTTTTGTGTTTATTTGGTTGAAACATGAAATGTTGGTGTCCAAAGGTTATTTTAAAATTCTCCTCATTTTAAAATTTGAGATAGAGCCAGAAGAAACACGAGAGACAAGAGGCAGGAGTTGGGTGAACAGGGAGCCGTTGTGCAGTGAGTGTCCTTAATCTTGGGGACCATGGGAATATTCTGAGTATAGATGGTGACGGTCACACAGCACTGAGAATGTGTTTAGTGCCCTCACGTATTAGAACGATTACTATGTTGTATAGGAGGTTTCTCCACATTAGGAATAAATACAAGAGTGCACTTGTACAGGGAGTGGTACGATGGGGACAGGGGCCCTCCGGATGCTGCAGTGTGGAAGGCAAAGCCTGGAGAAGGTCATCAGGGGCCCATGGCCCTGTGCTACCGCTCAGCGCGTCTGCTTGTTCCAGAGCCCACTGCCAGCTGATACCCAGGGCTCCTTGTGCAAACACTTGTGTTCACGCCATTACATCCTATTTGGACGCCTTTCCCCCAACTCAAACCTGTTCTTTCAGTCTTTGAGTCCGGGACTCACAGCTGCAGAAGTCTCTTGGATTCCAAAGCAGGCTCTTGTGTGCCTCTTCAGAGCCTGTCCTCACATGTGTCTGTGTTTCTCTCACCTCTCAAGCTCTGTCTTCCTGTATCAGAGTCCTTGCAATCAAAACATAGACAGGAGCTCTGTTTGTACATCCCTGTTAGAGGGACTGAGAAGTCATTATTGGCTTGTGTACTGCTGCAGTGAATAATCTGGTGGGAGGCAGTGGTTTAAGTGATGGTGACGTCAGTCAGGACAGGATAAGAGAGCTTTCTTGGGAGCTGGTGTGATGGCACAGCAAGCTAATCCTCTGCCTATGGTGCCAGCATCTCATATGGGCACCAGTTCAAGTCCTGGCTGCTCTGCTTCCCACCCAGGTTCCTATTTATGGCCTGGGAGAGCAGCAGAGGACAACCCAAGTCCATGGGACCTATACCAACATGGGAGCTCTGGAAGAATTTCCTGCCTCCTGGCTCTGGATCAACTCAGTTTTGGTCATTGTGGCCATTTGGGGCATGAGCCAGAGGATGGTAGACCTCTCTGTGTCTCTCCTTTTCTTTCTAAAGTCTATTTGCCCTTCAAAAAAAAGAAATAAATATTGAAAGAGCGCCTCCTATTGGAGTCGTATGTTTTCCATCTCTCCTTATAGGTAATAGATTCTCTGAGGTCCAAGGTGATATTTTGCTTGTATTTGTAATTCCCGTAATAATTTGACACTTACTAAGTGTTGAATAGATGCCTGGGTGTACTAGGAGAAAAAAAAAAGCACATTTGACCTGAAAATGGTTAGCACCTTAAGCCTGAAAGAAGAGATGGCACCGTTTTTTTCACAGGTGAACAAAATGAGGCCCTCAGAGACTATTGGCTAGAGTTTGTAAATGATGAGTTGGAATTTAAATGGATCTGTTTGTTATGATGTGTATTTTTTTATTTTCTGCAGTTGCCACTGTAGCAGTTAATCACTTGGGCTCCCTGGCTGTAGGAGGGTCTATAGGGGACTGTGCAAGTTGATGCAGGGGTTGGGCTGTTTATAGGAAAGCTGACACTTGTGCAGTGTTGGCGTGGTGTTTGGGTGAGATTGGTACTGTGATCTGTGACAGAGTCGTATGCTTGTCGTTTCCCTAGATCCCCAGATGTCAAGGGAGATTTTTGATTTTACACTAAAGGCAATCCGTCCCCAGGTAGGAGTCATATATCACCCTCATTCTCTGACACCTGAGACTTGTGATTTATAAACACTGATGATGAATTCTTTTCTGAACTAGGTTGATATAAAGAGATACGCTGTACCCTTAGGTAAGATTCTGCGTTTAATAAGATACGATGTTTCAGATTACTAACTTAAAGTCTTGGATAAGCTTTTGCTTCTAAGCCATGGATGGAACTAATGAAACTATCAGTGGTGTTTTACCTATTTATTTATAGGACTTTGGGGGACTTTTTAGCACACAAGTACTGGGTAAGATGGTCACACTTGGGTTACATGACTTTTTTTAGGGCATCATTGAGTTGGTCCAGACTGGTTTTGACTTTGCCTAAATAAATCCTGATCCTTTTCCTGGCCCTTGTTTTGGGTTTCATCAGCCATATTAGGGCCTGTTGATTTCATTTGGGGCTGGCAGAGGTAGAGCACAAGTGGAACCCCTGGGTTGTCATCCTGTAGTAAGGCATAATCTTCCCTAAGGGTTGGACCTTGCCAATCTGCCTGCAGCTTGTCTTTGTTTTCTGAGCCGCCCAGTGTTGTCCTGTCTCACACGTGAGGGTTTTTGCCGTTGCAGCTGGCCTGCGCCTGCTCACCCTGCATGCCTCTCAGTTTAGCACCTGCCTCCTGGACAACTACAGCCTGTTATTTGAAGTGCTGTCCAAGTGGTGTAGCCATACAAATGTAGAGTTGAAGAAAACCGCACATTCGGCCCTGGAATCCTTTCTGAAACAGGTATAACTAATTCAGTTTTTGTTGAAAAAATCATTTCTCCACACTCCAAAGTGGAGTTTGAATCTTGTGCTTGCATGTTCTAAAAATAAATGTTAGTGGACCATTAGCTTTTCTTTTTTATACTGTAAAAGCTTGCTTCCTCCTCTCTCCTCCCTCCCTCTTTCTTTCTATTTTAATCCTCATTAGCTTTTGTAGTATGTAAAGCAGAAAACTTTCTTCTCGGTCACAGGAGTGACAGTGGGCTGAAAGAGCTAGGAAGAGGGCAGACTTATTCAGACTGTCAGGGCAGGTGGAGGAAGATGGCTGGCTGGAGTGAAGATGGTGGAGGGAGCCCTTCTCCAGGGAGATGAGTGGCTGCTGTCCTTGGAGGAGGTGTTGTCTGCGTGTCAGATGACCACAGGAGCAGGGTTTCCCAGCTGGCTAGGATGCAGTTGCAGTGGGTGTCTGTGAGTTTGTAAACGTGTCTCACTGACTTAGGGGACCGTACTGAGGTTGTGGTTCAAGCCTGGTCTCAAGGACATCCCAAGGATGTCCCAGGCTTCGCAATGCTTCTGGGAATTCTCATGGTTGGGATAGGACATTCAGGAACTGGTCTTGTTAGGGTGGCGGTGATGGACAATGCTGTGGAGTCACAGCACAGGTTTTGCTTGTAGCACTATTACAAGCAGATAAGTGGAAGTTGAATTCACAGGCTGCTCTCTGGAGAGAATTGGGCTGGGCTGTGTGGCCTTGGCCTGCGGGAGGGGGAGGAGAAAGCAGCATCTTGGGTTTTCTAGCCATGCGTGTAGTTTGACTTCCTGCTGACTTCCAGGAACTGATGCAGGTGCCTGCCTGCTACCCCACAGTGCTCAGCCTTCACATCAGGCTTGTCCTCTCTTGGGTGATTCTCGGGTAAATTAAACTTAACATCTTTTTCCTAGTCCTCCTCGTAGATGCTCCTTTTCAGCTTAATGTCTTTGATGCCATTAAATATGCAAGTTCAAAGATTTAAAAATTTTAATTTTTTTTATTGAAAAGGCAGATATGTGGAGAGAAGGAGAGACAGAGAAGAAGAAATTCCATCCACTGGTTCACTCCCCAGTGGCCACAATAGCTAGAACTGAGCCGATCCAAAGCCAGGAGCTACCTCTGGGTCTCCCAGGCAGGTGCAGCGTTCCAAGGCTTTGGACTGGCCCTGACTGCTTTCCCAGGCCACAAGCAGGGAGCTGGATGGAAAATGGAGTAGCCAGCACATGACCCAGCTCATGCAAGGCAATGACTTCAGCCACTAGACTGCTACGCCAGGCCTGAATATAACCTTTAAAAAGTGTTTTTCCTTGAATTTTTGATTAACATGAACTCATCAAATCAGAATTTTGCGTTTCCATTTTTACTTGAAAGAATTGCAGAGACAATGAGAGATTGATCTTCCATCCACTGGTTCTCTCCCCAGCTGGCCTCAATGGTTGGTGCTCAGCCAGTCCAGTGCCAGGAGTCAGGAGCTTCTTCCAAGTTCCCCACGAGGATAGAGGGTCCCGAGGCTTTGGGTCATCCTTACCGCTTTTGCAGGCCATAAGCAGGAAGCTGAATTGGAAATGAAGCAACCAGTGTGAACCAATACCCATTGGAATGTCACAGGTGGAGTTTTAGCCTGTCATGCAACAACACTGGCCCCAAGTTTTATTTTTTTTAAGATTGATTTATTTATTGGAAAGTCAGAGATACAGAGAGGAGGAGAGACAGAGAGGAAGATCTTCCATCCGATGATTCACTCCCCAAGTGAGCGCAATGGCCGATGCTATGCTAATCCTAAGCCGGATCCAGGAACTTCTTCCGGGCATCCCACGCGGGTGCAGGGTCCTAAGGCTCTGGGCCATCCTCGACTGCTTTCCCAGGCCACAAGCAGGGAGCTGGATGGGAAGTGGAGCTGCCGGGGTTAGAACCGGCACCCATATGGGATCCCAGTGCGTTCAAGGTGAGGACTTTAGCCGCTAGGCCATGGTGCCGGGCCCCCCAAGTTTTATTTTATTTATTTATTTATTATTTGAAAGGCAGAGTTACAGAGAAGAGATACAGATTTTCTATGTACTGGTTCACTCCCAAGTGGCCACAGTGGCCAGAGATGAGCTGGATTGAAAGTGGAGCAGCCAATATATGAACTGGAGCCATGTGAATTTCAGTGCCACAGGAGGAGGCTTAGCCTATTAGCCTACGACAGCATGGTACTGCTCCACCCCCAGCGCAATGTTTTCAGTTTGAGTTGATAAACCTAAGAGTGTCAAGACATAGCACATTTCCATTGTCACCTGAAATCCCTTTCTGTGTTCTGTCCCCACCCCCATGTCTAGGCAACCGGTGCTTTCTGTCGCTGGTCCTGCTGTCTTTTGTAGAGTTTTATGCAGATCTTACAGTGTATGTTCTTCGATGGCCAGATTGTTTTGCTTTGATGATATTCTTGGAAGTTAACCCTGTTAATGATGTGTGTGAGAGTTTCATTCATTGTATTGCTGTGTGGTATTCCACTATCATTTGTTCCTAGTTATTTCCAACTTTGAACTATTACCAATAAAACAGCTACAAGTATTTCGGGGGAGCAAAATGTTTACATTTCTCTGGAGTAGAAGCTTAGATGTGGAATTGCGGGTCATGTGTCAGGTGCGCGTTAACACTTGGTAAGAAACTGATGGACTCTTCCTGCGTGGTTGTATGACTTAGTGTTCCCCGCAACAAAGCATAAGAGTTCTAGCTATCCTACCTGCCCGTCAACACGTAGTGTGGTCTGTTTGGTTTTAGCTACTTTGATGGTTTATATTTGTAGTCTATTTGAATTTGGATTTGAATTTCTGTGTTACTCTTGAAGTTGATCCTTTTTGTTGTGTTATTGCCATTGCATCTGACTTGTGAAATGCTTATTTAAGCATTTATTTTAAAATTAGGTTGTCTTTTTCTTAATAAGTCTTAGGAGTTTTCTACATACTCTAGATACACATTTTTTAAAAAAGATTTATTTATTTTTATTGCAAAGGCAGATATACAGAGAGAGAGGAGAGACAGAGAGGAAGATCTTTAGTTCTATGATTTACTGCCCAGGTGACCACAACGGTCGGTGCTGAGCTGATCCAAAACCAGGAGCCAGGAGCTTCCTGTAGGTCTCCCACACAGGTGCAGGGTCCCAAGGCTTTGGGCCGTCCTCGACTGTTTTCCCAGGCCACAAGCAGGGAGCTGGATGGGAAGTGAGGCTGCTGGGGTTAGAACTGGCGCTCATATGGGATCCCGGTGCATTCAAGGCAAGGACTTTAGCTGCTAGGCCATCACGCTGGGCTTGATACAAATGTTTTTTAAAAATGATGCAGACTTTCTTCTGTGGTTTGCCTTTTCATTTTATTAATAGCATCTTTCAAGAAGCAGAAGTTTAAAATAAAAAATATTTTGGGGGCCCAGCGTGCTAGCCCAGTGGCTAAATCCTTACCTTGTATACACCAGGATCCCATATGG
The DNA here is from genome assembly GCF_017591425.1 of Ochotona curzoniae. Classification (NCBI taxonomy): domain Eukaryota; kingdom Metazoa; phylum Chordata; class Mammalia; order Lagomorpha; family Ochotonidae; genus Ochotona; species Ochotona curzoniae. Next base: position 8,293,543 of record NW_024465419.1, read on the forward strand.
GTGCCAGTTCCTATTCTGGCTGCTCCACCTCCCTTCCAGCTCCCTGCTGTGGTCTGGAAAAGCAGTAGAGGACGACCCAAAGCCTTAGGACCCTGCACTTGTGTGGGTGACCCAGAAGGAGCTCCTGGTTCCTGGGTTTGGGTTGGCTCACCTCTGGCTGTAGCAGCTACTTGGGAGAGTAACCGAGTGAATGGAAGATCTTGCTATCTCTCTCTGGATCTCTGCCTTTCCAATATAAATAAATCTTCATTGTTTGTGTTTTGTAAAGTGTATTTATTTGAGAGGTAGATAAACAGAAGAAGAGGTTGTCTACAGCAGCCTTTGGGTAGGACTGAACCTGGAACCCTGGAACAGAATCCAGCTGCACATGGCGGCAGGAACCTCAGCTGCTTGATAGCTCTCTGTTGGCCAGAGACTGGGGTGAGGAGCCGGGCCAGGCGTCATCCAATCCAGGACTCTGATGTGACTACGTGGCTGTCTTAACGCTGGCATCTTAACTGCTACACTGCAGGCCTATTCCAGAGGTTTGAAATGTGGATGAAATCCTGCCTACTGATTTTCAGCCTGGTCCTTCATATGTCCACTTTGAGAAATTTTCGCCTTACCTGTGTTTGCAAATTGTTCCTTTTCTTTTTCCTTCTGGAAGTTTTGTACTTTAGTCTTAACCTTTACAGGTAGTCTACTCAGTTTTTGTGTGTAGTATAAAATAAGGATTGAAAATTCCTTTTTTCCTCCGTGTTTGTCGGTTCTAGTACCATTGGTTTAAAAAGACTATCCCCAGTGTGCTTTATCTGCTTCTCCAAGGACTTTTCCCTTTGCCTACTTTAAGAGATGCTTTACCGTTTGTGGCTGATTTTTTCCAAGGATGAGATAGCTCATCTTTCTTTCTGGGTGTTGGTTATGATATGTTAATGTTCTCTGAGCTCACTGGCCCCTTGGCCCTGACAGCTCTGTAACCCTCAAGATGACAGATGAGCTTTGTGCTTCACTCAGGAACCCTACTGCAAAGCCTGAGCTTTTGTGCAGATGTTTTCTGCATTTCTCTGATCTTTTTCAGTCTCTTTCAAATGTAGGACAAATGATAGGAAAATATGCATCACCTAAAATGCAGCCTTATTTAAGAAAGTATCTTTTCTGAGACAGCTGAATAGTAATCTATAGCCATTTTGAGGTGTATGGAATCCGGTTGAATATAAACCAAAAATTGAAATGTCTATGAAGAAGTCACAGGATGTAGTTAAGAACCCGCATTTTCCTATTAACATACTGTTAATCAATACCATGTCAATTAATGCCATAAGGTTGTAAATGGTTGTTGATGTTATGTCGGGGCTTTTAATTGATTGGGATGATACTTTGCTGGCTTTACCTTCAAACCAGAGATGGTCTCACCAAGAAATTGTTGAACCCACCAGGATAATAAGATGGTGGACTTTATGCTTGGTAAATACTTCTAATGAAAGAACCTCAACTGAATTTGAACTGTGGTAACGCAGCAAGGTGGAGAAATCCACCATGGGGAGGGGGAATCCCAGTGCCCATAACACTGTGTCACCTAATGCAATGTAATTAATAATAATAATAAAAAAAGAAAGTGTCTTTTCTGACCTTGATGAAGGCTAATGCTAAGCAAATTGAAGTATAAGGTGTTATGAGTAAAAGCAATAGAATATATATAATAGCATATCGTGTATTTTGCCAAGTCTCCTTTCTTTATATTTATATGGTTCTTTTCTTCTAAAAAGTAAATGCTGTGCAATTGCAGGTTTCTTCTATGGTGGCCAAAGATGCAGAGATGCATAAGAGCACACTGCAGTACTTCATGGAGCAGTTCTACGAAATCATCCGAAATGTGGATTCGAACAACAAGGAGTTATCCATTGCTATTCGTGGATATGGACTTTTTGCTGGTGTATGGCTCATTATTGTATTTTATCTCTTTATTTTACTGAAGTGTTTGAGGGAGTATAATTTATTGCATCTTATACTTGTGAAAGTGTTATTGTTGTTTCTATAACAGTTAATATTTTTTTAGTGTCTGTACTTGAATTCCGCATAGGTGTTATCTCAAATCCTTGTAATTTTTCTGTAAGCCAGATGTTATTCTGATTGACAGCTGAGGGACAGGTAACTTGTTGAAGGACATACAGGATTGACAGAACAACACATAAGTCCAAACCTCAGTCTGAAAACCAGAAATCCCAGGAATGTTTTCCCGCACTGGGCCATGCTACTGCTTATTTACAAAATAAAACTGGTTGGTTTTACTCAGAGTTTTAAGGAAGTTCCTGTGATAGAAAGCGATCTACCTATGCATATTAGAACAACCCTGGTCATTCCCTCCTGGTGGGTTTCTGTGTCGGCTGCCTCACAGAGAACATTGCTTCCTGTCTGTCTTCCTGCACATCTGTCCGTCAGTGCCTACTCTCTTGCTTTCTAAATCTCCATCTTCTTTCATCTGCTCTTTCAATACAGTCGGGGCAGATGGAGCAGAAAGAGGAGGCTTTGTGGTGAAAGACAGCAGGGAGTTACCCACTTCATACCCACAGATCGGCCCCTCAGCTGGCTCACGGAGCCTGGGCCGTGTCCATGGTGCAGCTGGAGTGCGACCAGTTAAAAGAAGAGTCTGGACCTAATGCAGAGGTCTAAAGAGGCCTTTGAAACCCTTAGAGACAGGGCAGTTCCATCATCAGATGTGTGAGTTAAAAAAGGCACCTCTGTGCTTGGTGTGTGGTGTCCAGCAGTGTGCACCCCAGTGGGTTTGGCTCCCAGTCCCTCCCTGCAAGTGACTACCCTTGTTTATCTGACACCTTCTATCGAAATCAAACCTAGAACAGAGGTAGCCATCAAAAAGTATGCAATTTCTGAATAAATATTTGATTACAGGTCATCATTAAAGGCGTCTTTAAAAAGTACTGTGTTTCTTCTCAACCTGCTAATAGTCTCAGGATGTAGCATGACGCCTTGGAAATCGTGAGTTTGACCTGGATGTGGTTGACACGGCCTTCTCCTCTGTCTTTCCTAAAGACCTGCAAGGTCATCAATGCCAAGAATGTGGACTTCATGTACGTCGAGCTCATTCAGCGCTGTAAGCAGATGTTCCTCACTCAGATGGACACTGCTGAAGAGCACATTTACCAGATGCCCAGCTTCCTGCAGTCCATTGCAAGTGTCTTGCTTTACCTCGACACGGTGAGTCGAGCTTGATTAAACTGATTACAGTCCTAAGTATTTACTTGTGTTCCTCAGATGATGTCACAGGCTCAAGTGTTGGTATTTTGTGCAGGCACAGTCATGCTCATAATGATATTTGTAATTGATATTTTGTGTTGACAGAATTGCTGTCATGAAGCTTGATTTTTTTTTTTTAAAGATTTATTTATTTTTATTGTGAAGTCAGATATATAAAGAAAGAAGGAGAGGCAGAGAGAAACATCTTCCTTCCGATGATTCACTCCCCAAATGACTGCACGGCTGATGCTGGGCCAATCTGAAGTCAGGAGCCCAAGTCCTCTTCTGGATCTCCCATGCGGTACAGGGTCCCAAGGCTTTGGGCCGTCCTCGACTGCTTTCCCAGGCCGTAAGCAGGGAGCTGGATGGGAAGTGGGGCTGCTGGGATTAGACACGCCACCCATTCATGACAAGGACTTTAGTCTCTAGGCCATGGCGCTGGGCCTGAAACTTGATATTTTTTAAAGATTTGTTGGAAAGGCAGATGTACAGAAGGAGGAGAAACAAACATCTTTCATCCATAGATTCACTTTCTAAGTGGCAGCAACGGCCAGAGCTGAGTCCATCTGAAACCAGGAGCCAGGAGCTTCCTCTGGGTCTACCATGTGGGTGCAGGGTTCCAAGGCTTTGGACTGTCCTCAGCTGCTTTCCCAGGCCACAAGCAGAGAGCTGGATAGGAAGCAGGGATGTTGGGATTAGAACCAGTGCCTATATGGGATCCCAGCACATGCAAGGCGAGGACTTCAGCTGCTAGGCTAGTGAGCCAGGCCCTCCCCTTTTTTTTAATCCATAGCTCTTTCCACGCTTCCAAACTATTCAGAATTGCCTCTTAAGAAAGAGTTGTGGGCTTGGTGCGATGGCGCAGTGGTTAAGGTCCTCACTTGCACACCCAGGATCCCATATGGGCGCCGGTTCTAATCCCGGCAGCCCCGCTTCCCTTCCAGCTCTGCTTGTGGCCTGGGAAAGCAGTCGAGGACGGCGCAAAGCTTTGGGACCCTGCACCCACTTTGGAGACCCGGAAGAGGCTCCTGGCTTCGGATCGGCATAGCATCGGCCGTTGCGCTCACTTGGGGAGTGAATCATCGGACTGAAGATCTTCCTCTCTGTGTCTTCTCTCTGTATATCTGCCTTTCCAATAAAAATAAGATAAATCTTTAAAAAAAAGATGCAGTTGTACCTGAATTGTCATTCAAGAACTTTTTTTTTAGTGTAGATTGTTGTAGTAATAAATGTCAAGTTTGCAGAGTGGATAGCAAGCCTGATTTTTCACTGACCTAGCAGGTGTGAAGTCAGGTGCATGGAGTGCTGTTGTTTGTGTTGCTCCCCTGTTGGTTCATCCCCCCACCCCCACACCTGTCTGCTCTCTGCTTCTGGCAGGTTCCTGAGGCATACACTCCAGTTCTGGAGCATCTGCTGGTCGTGCAGATAGACAACTTCCCACAGTACAGTCCAAAAATGCAGTCGGTGTGTTGCAAAGCCATCGTGAGGCTTTTCCTAGTCTTGGTCGAGAAAGGACCTGTTCTCCAGAATTGTGTTAGTACCGTGGGTAAGTTTGCAGTTTGCTATTGTTTTTATTATGGTGACTGATAGATACGTAACATGTGAATTGATATGGGTAAGCAGTCTGATTGCCAGACTGTATTGTATCCCTTTGAAAGACTTCTAAAATTTTCAACATGTAGTATTATCTTTGTTTCATCCTTTTGCTCTTGAGTTTTTATAATTCAAAAATTAAAACAAAAGATATTAACAAACTTAGACTTTGAGGGGTCAAGTTCTATTGTTGTTCCAGGAAACAATGATGATCATTTTTATTGATTGGTTGGTTGTATTGTTGACAGTGTTTCTTCCACTTTTCTCCAATCTCCTCCCCCGCAGTGCATCAGGGTTTAATCAGAATATGTTCTAAGCCAGTGGTACTGCAAAAGGTAAGTCAATTCTGAGTCTGAAGCTTCAGAAGTAAGTGTAAATGGCAGAAGTGTCACTGCAATTTCAGCATGCCTTTCTATAAGTCACATTTTATGTGTAGGATGTGATGCCCCTATGTGTGTCAGGTGAATACAGATCTCTAAAGGTCTCTTGGACCCTGGGACAATATGCAAGGATATAATGATTTTCTGGGAAGCATGACCTAGTTGCTGGAAGGTACAGGAAATAGGATGAAATGAGAATGAGCTATGAAATACGTGATGTGTTGTGCATTCAGTGGATGTTCTGTTGAAGTACTTGGTGGTATATCACAATTTTAGAATGGCAGAAGAGACCTTCTTTCTCCCCACTTGCTTTCTGCGTTGCTTTCCCCACATGATGTCCTTCTCGGTCTGGTCGTGTAGTCTGCAAGTGATTGTTTAGCATAGAAGATTTGGAAACATGGGCTAGTTGTGACTGTGCTGCTTCTGTGAACTGCTTGGTCAGAGCTGGTGTGTTGTCTTCCCTGCCAGGGCTCAGGGTCTGAATCTGAAGAACACCGTGCCTCGGGGGAAGTTAGAACTGGCAAGTGGAGGATGCCCACGTGCCAAGACTATGTGGATCTCTTTAGAAGCTTCCTGAGCTGCGACCAGATGATGGTAATATCTACAGTTTGAAATCCGTGAAAGTTCATTGGCTCCTCTCATTATTAGTCTTCATAATTTTAGCTCTAATTCTTGTATATTTCAGAATTGTATTTCATTAACTTCTAAATAAATGTACTTCAAGTAATAAAAAATATCCCAGCAGTATGAATCAGGACAGTTGAATTAATAAATGACAGTCTAGTAATTCATGACAGTTGAAAATGAGAGGAAGATAAGCTTTTTTTGTTTGTTTTCTTTCTTTCTTTTTTTTTTAAGAAAGCCAGATTTGCAAAGAGAAGGAGAGACAGAAAGATCTTGCATCCTTTGGTTCACTCCTCAAGTAGCCACAATGGCTGGAGCTGAGCTGATCTGAAGCCAGGAACCAGAAACTTCTTCCATGTCTCCCACATGGATGCAGGGTCCCAAGGCTTTGGACCATCCTCTACTGCTTTCCCAAGCCTCAAACAGGGAACAAGGCAAGGATATAGCCACTAAGCTATACTGCCAGGCCCAACTTTTTTTTTTTTTAAAGATTTATTTATTTGGGTTTGGTGTGATAGCCTAAGGCTAAATCCTCGCCTTGTACCACAGGATCCCAAATGGGCTCCGTTTGTGTCCCAGCTGTTCTACTTCTCACCCAGCTGCCTGCTTGTGTCTGGACTGCCCCACTTTGACCCAGTTCCTTCTGAGGACCTAGCAAAAACAGTAGAGCGTGCTTGATTGAGCCTTGCTACCAATGTGGGAGATGTAGATGCAGCTTTTGGCTTTTGGCTTCAGCCTGGTCTGCCTCCAGCTGTTGTGGTCAACTGGGGAACGAACCAGCAAACAAGAGATTTCTCCTTGCCTCTCTAAATCTAACCTAAAAAGAAAAGATTAATTAATGTAGCTGAGTTCTAAGTTACTAGCAGATGTTTTTTTTTTTTCACTTTCTGCTTTAGAAAGGCAGTACCCAGTATTTATTTGCAGTTTTTGATATTCTGTCCTACTGAGAGAGCAAGAGTTCCCATGTACTGCTTCATTGTCCAGCTGTTCTCAGTGTGTGTCTTTCCCCATGTGTCAGTAAAGCTGGGAGCTACCAGAGCGTGTCCCCCAGGCAGGTGACAGGGACCACTTGAACCATGACCCACTGCTTCCTAAGGTGCACACAGGAGGAAGCAGGTTGGGAGTGGGGCTGAGACTTGATATGCAATATGAGGTGTTCCAACCAATGGCCAAAAGCTTATCCCTGTGGCTAGTACTTTAACAGATACATTATTGAAGCATTAATAGCTTAGAACAAGCAAATTTTGTCAGTAGATAACTCTTACTTTGTGCTAATCCTTAGGTGTTTAACTTTTAATTTTAGGTAATAGCATAGCAACTGACAGTAATTTTATCCAAAATATTCTTTTTCATGTGATGTTAAATATCCTTACGTTTTGAGGTTAAGTCCCCTAAGCATGTTTGACTATAGCCAGAATAACTAGACTGTAATTTTGGAATGGTTGAATAACTTCGCTTTTGAAGTAGCGACAAATTATAATTTTAAATCTATCCTGAGAATGAATATATATCCATTCATATATATATATATGCATGCACACACTTCGTATGTGTATGCACACATATATATGTACATAAACTTAGTGCATTCCATGTGTTATACATACATGCTGTATGTGTGTGCATGCACAGATGAAATGGAGGAAGAGTGGGCTTTGGCAAGAATTAGACCCAAGTCTTCTCACTCACTGCTAAGTGTGAGTTTATTTGTCACGAGGCTGGCCAAGTCTCTTTGACTGAAATGATACTGTGATGATAATTTAAGAAGGTGAATGAATTATGAATTTTGTAGCATGAAAAAGGCTTATTCATTGTAGTTTGCGAATCACTGTTTGCATACCACCTAAATGTACATGCACACCTCTCGTATGAATCGGTTTTTTTATGATCTTTACATTGTTGATTATGGTGCAAAGGGTCAAGGGCTATAGGGAAGTGGGTAAGAACATTGTTTCCACATTTTCTTTTTTCCTTTCTGTATCTGGGGAAAGGGGAGAGAGAAAGGCAGAAGCCACACCCACCCTCCCAACCATTCCAGGGTCCCCGACATGGGACGTGCTCCAAGGGGCACTGCTTAAGTGGTTTCAATAGTTCAACGGTTCAGAATTGCTGCTAGTCTCGTCATTCCAAGCACGATGAAATCTCTTCAGAATCCACTGGCTGACATAGTCCACCTTAGCATTTCCACTCGCCCAGATGTTCACTGCCAACACTTGGCTTGGTAGTTGATCATGGTAGTTGATCAATTTATTCTGTCCTCTGTTATGGTACCAGGTGTCCTATGTAGGCTCCAAAGTACTGCTATATCCTCCACGTGCACTTGGGTATGCTGTCCACTGCTCTGTTGGAGCCACTGAGGAGGCTCCAAAGTCAGACCATGAAACTTGCAATTCTCTTCATGGTTGGGTTTCTGAATCAAGCAGTTCAATTGGGAGGAACGCTAAAGAAATTTTGTCTGAAGTGATCCTAGACTAGATTCCTGTGTGTGCTTGCCAGTATAGGGCACTGCACAGACTGTTGCCCCCGTCAGCCTATGCATATGCTGGTGGTTGCAATTGCTGGATCAGTTCTCCCTCCAGCCCCATCTTCTATACAAACCAATGGGTACTGGAGCCCATTTCAATCCTACCCACCACACATTTGACCCTCACGCAAACCAGTGGGAGCTACAGTCTAGTAGGAGCGACCTGCAGTAATCCCCACCAGGCCCGCCCCCTGCCCTGGTTACCATGCTTGCCAGTGTGTACAGCATACTGGTCCTGTCTGTCCTATATCCCATTCAGCTCTCATACATGTCAATGGGTGTTGAAGCCTAGTTCAACCCAACCAGCCCCACTATTCAACCGACACACCTGCTGACAGGTGCCACTTGCTGTCTAGCCATGCCTGCCCCAGTCTTGGTTTTTGTGCTCACCAGATGGAGTGGCAGCCCCAAAGGGAAGTGTCCACTGTTTGCCTACTGGGGGTCCACTCCCAGATCATGCACTCTCCAGGTGGTTCTGTAGTTTGGTTTGCAGTTTAGCACCCCTGTGCCACCGTCTGCCAGTTATCTCATATGTATCTTAATGCTTTTGACATACTTGTATTTTGTTTGTACAACACTTACAAGTCCTTTTCTCTTTTTTGAAGGATTGTGTTTTACCAGATGAAACATTTCTTTCTGTGACTTCTTCCCTTCAAAGACTGAATCGTTTACTCTATGATGAATTTATAAAGTCTGTTTTGAAGATTATTGAGAAATTGGATCTTACATTAGAAAAACAGACCATTGGAGAACAAGAGGTTAGTTGTTTCTCTCAATAATTATTTTATATCATTTTTTGTAAAGATTTATTTATTTTTATTGCAAAGTCAGATATACAGAAAGGAGGAGAGACAGAGAAGGAGATCTTCAGTCCGATGATTCACTCCCTCAAGTGACTGCAATGGCCAGTGCTGCACTGATAGGGAGCCAGGAGCCAGGAGCCTCTTCTGGGTCTCCCATGTGGGCGCAGTGTCCCAAAGTAGATTAAAGTAATGCTTTGATGAAAAGTTGTTCACTCTTTTTGTCTTTCATTCCTTAGCCTGTAGTAAAGAGTCATGGAAGTGCTGTCTTGTGTAGAAGTGACTTTGTATCGCCTCTCGGCCTTTTGGCTAAGATCGAGTGTGGAAGTGACTTTGTAGGCCTGGCTTGGTAGCCTAGTGGCTGGAGTCCTCGCCTTGCATGTGCCCAGATCCCACGTGGGCATCAATTCGTGTCCTGGCTGCTCCACTTCCCTTGCAATTCTCTGCTTGTGGCCTGGGAAGGCTGTCAAGGATGGCCCAAAGCCTTGGGATCCTGTGACCACATGGGAGACCCAAAAGGAGGCTCTGGGCTCTTGACTTCAGATCAGCTTAGCTCAGGTGAGGCCGTTGCGGCCACTTGGGGAATGAACCAGTGGATGGAAGGTTTTTCTCTATATCTTTCCTTCTCTCTTTACATCTGACTTTCCCATTAAAAAAAATTTAAAGAGGGAAAGAAATGACTTTGTTCAGTCAGGTAGGGAAGCCTGGGTTCCTCTTGTCCTTAGCTAAGGAAATGCCCGACTGGGATGCAGCGTGTTGGACGTGCTCTCGAGGTGGTCCTCTGTATCCTTCCCACCTGCATGGCAGAGAAGTTGTGACTTGAAGCTGCCCGGCTTGTCTCAGGAGTTGTGGTAACAGCGGGTGGGTGTGCAATGGCTGGGGCTCCAGCAGGAAACATGGAGAGCAGCTCGAGATAGCTGGGGTTCATGCCCGTGCGCTCCGGTGGGAGGCCGTTGCTGGAGGTGCACGGAAAGAAGACAGGCTCCTCAGGCTTGCCCTGCTCCTGTGTGTGCTCTTCTCCTGTGTGTGCTCTTCTCCTGTGTGTGCTCTTCTCCTGTGTGTGCTCTTCTCCTGTGTGTGCTCTTGCATTGTTTGCCATCTTTGTGTATTTCTAAAGGAATTTCACATGAAAAAAACCCAAAAATTTAAAAACCCTGCTGCAAGGGACTTCGTGGAAATGCTTCATTGACGCCCTCAGTGGCTCTGTGTCCTGCTCCGGCTTGTCCTGGGCCAGCTGCTGCCTTAGTCTACTCAACAGCCTCACCTGCCTTGTAGGTCCTAGTTCTCTGCTTCTTTTGCTTTAAAAATTTACTTTTCTCTCTTTCTCTCTCTCTCAAATGGCCACAAGAACCAGGGCTAGGCCAGGCCAAAACCAAGAGGCAGGAACTGCATCCTGGTCTCCCTCACGAGTGGCAGGGACCTAAGCATTTGAGCCATCGTCTCTGGCCATCTCTGGCCTTCCCAGAAGCATGAGCCGGAAGCTGGATTCAAAGTGGAACAGCGTGTACTCCACCTGTGCTCTGACAACTAGTTAAAGGTGTTGTGAGCAGTGGCTTAACATGCTACACCACAATGTGGGCCCCTGGCACTATGTTTCTCACTGCTCCTGTATGGCTCTGAATACACAAATTGTGTTTGGTAACGTAGATCTGGTAGCACAAACTTTAATATGTTTAAAACTCAAACTTATGCACTTCATAAGGTATCCAAGTTTTCTTTGTTATTTCTTACTGGCATTAATTCTTCCTGTTCTCTCAGGGTGAAAGCCGCAAGTCATTATTGTTAATTTCTGCATTCTGTTAAGACTGGCTTAACATTGCTACCCCTATCATTAAATGATGCCATCTTCTTGTTTGGCTTTTTGGTTCTTTCAGCATTTCACTTGGTCATTTCCGACGAGTCCAACTTTTGTCTCGTGTTTTCTGCCAATCACATCATTCTGATTAGCTGTGAACTACAGAGGCCCTGCCTGCCTCAGTTTGACGCTCTGTCCTCATAGCCCCAGTCTTAGACTGGGGAGTCCATTGGGAAGTGACCTGTTGAACAATGTGTGATTGAATGATACAGTGTCTGTTTGGTACAATTAATTTTTAAGGATGGAAATGAGGCCACTGGTGTTTGGGTGATCCCGACTTCAGATCCAGCTGCTAACTTGCATCCTGCTAAGCCTAAAGATTTTTCAGCTTTCATTAATCTGGTGGAATTGTGCAGGTATTTTTCTAAAATTCTTATTATTTTAGAATGAAAAATTATCAATTTTTGACTATAATATTATAAATACTTAGATAAATGTAAGAAGTGAAATAGTAAGAAACTTAACATCCAGAATCTCTTATATGGATCTTTACATCTAAATGTACAAGCTTGGAGTTATCTTTATTTACTTATTTTTAATGTGTAAAAGATCTTTGGAGAAAGAGAGAATTTAAAAATACCTAAAGGGATTAATAATGGAATCATAGTCCATAGTTTTTTTTATGTCATCAATGCTTTTGAAACTGAAGACAAATGAATATGGTATAAATTTGTGCCTTAAGTATTCAATTTGTTTTTTGCAGAGACATTCTCTCTGGGAACCGAGTACAATTTTTTGAACCATGGGTATACTCATTTACATACGAATTGATTGTACAGTCTACACGCTTGCCGCTCATCAGTGGTTTCTACAAATTACTTTGTGTGGCAATGAGAAATGTCAAGAAACTAAAGTATTTTGAGGTAAGACTTTCTTGGAGAACATCGAATAGTCTTTTTTTTTGGTTGCATGAATATTAGTGTGTCATAAAATATGTGATAGTGACATATGTAGTTTTAAAGCTTGATTTTATCATACATTTGAAAAGTGAGCCGCAGTTGGATGACAGTAGTGTTTTCAGCTTGGTGTTCAAGCCTGGGTGAGTGGCAGGGTCTCTCGGGATTCAGGGACCAGCAGCGCTAGCATTTCTAGTCGAGTCAAAGGCCAGCTCCAGATTTAATCTAATCAGAAACCTTGGGCGGGTAGGGCTCAGCAACTCAGGCTATTCTGGGTTTCCCATGAAGGTTGAGAGCCATGGGGGGAGCAGGAGGAGGCTAATCAAGTTGCTTGGCGCAACAATGCATGTTTCTGGAAGATGGTGAAAGGTGCGTAGATTTCGCCGGGTCCATATGCCTTTGGCCACTCACACACCTTCTCCTTTTTCCATTTCTGACTGTTCTCCACCTGGAAATGTCCTTGCATCCCAGGCTCCCTTATTTCCACAGGAGACATTGGTAAAGTGAGACGGTGAACCCTGTGAAGGGAACTACCAGATCCAGAATCCCCCGATTGTCGTTCATTGTACTAATTTGATGTTTTATCTGACAGGGAATTAGTCCGAGGAGTCCGAAGCACTCTCCTGAGGACCCAGAAAAGCATTCTTGTTTTGCTTTATTTGCAAAATTTGGTAAAGAGGTAACTTCTGAATGATTTCTCTTAGTATTATCATGAATTATTTTTAAATGGATATATATTTTAAAAATCCTAGTAGTCAAATTTGTTTATTTTTGTTCATTTTTATTTTTATTTATTTGAAAGAGAGAGAGATGAGAGAGAAATTTTCCATCCACTGGGTCAGTTTCCAAATGCCTGTAGTGGCTTGGACTGGGCCAAGCCATAGCCAGGAGGCTGCAAGTCAGTTCAGGTCTCCAATGTGGGAGGCAGGGACACAAGTACTTTAGCCATCCCTACTGCCACCTAGGATGCATAACGGAAAGAAGCGGGACTCAAACACAGGCACTTTGATACAGGTTATGGGAGTCCTAAACAGGCTTACTTCTCAGTTTGTTTACATATATATATATGTATATATGTATGTATTTTAAAAAATTGTTTATTTTTATTGCAAAGTCAAATATGCAGAGGAGGAGAGATAGAGAGGAAGAACTTCTGTCTGATGATTCACTCCCCAAGTGACCGCAATGGCTGGTGCTGTTCTGATCTGTAGCCAGGAGCCAGGAACTTCCTCCAGGTCTCCCACACGGGTGCAGGGTCCCAAGGCTTTGGGCCATTCTTGACTTTGTTCCCAGGCCACAGGCAGGGAGCTGGATGGGAAGTGGAGCTGTCAGGATTAGAACCGGCGACCATATGGGATCCCGGTGCATTCAAGGCAAGGACTTTAGCTGCTAGGCCACGGTGCCGGGCCCAACAATTTGTGTTGCTAAATTCAGATGGTAAATATGATCTGGAAAAACTATCACAGAAATCATTGTACTTCAGAAGTCCTTAGAGTGCTCTTAGAATAATCCAGTGGAGTGCTGACAGCACACAGTTAAATAGATGCTCTGGTTTTTCCCATAGGGTGAGATTTATCTCAACAAGATAAGTTTTTCTAGAGCTTTGTGCTTTATTTCTAAGTGAATGTGATCTTGTTAAATAAAGGCAACATGTTTATTTTTTATATTTGAGAATAAGGTATGTATCTTTAAATTGCTTTTCAAATTATAAGGCTCTGTACATTTACACAGCATTGTCTTTTCCCTTGAGGTATCAGTTAAAATGAAGCAATACAAAGATGAACTCTTGGCCTCCTGCTTGACCTTTGTTCTGTCCTTTCCATATGACATCATTGAACTTGATGTGAGAGCCTACGTTCCTGCGTTACAGGTAGCTGCATTATCTGAAACAAATCTGCGATGCTTGACTTGGCCTGCCTGGACTTCCCTTCCCAGTTGATGTGGGAGTTAAGCCTTGACTGTGTGGAGTGTGTGCAGCATGCCCAGATGGCTGGCCAACTTCTTGTCCTCATGGTTACCTCAACTGTACCTACTTACCTTTAGCTGTGTTTTGTGGTCCAGGAATAGAGAAGACTATTAAATAGAAACCATAATTAATAATTTTATCCCCCTCCTCCACTTTCAAATTAAGATTCCCTGCATTTCTTTTGTGTTGACATACAGATGGCCTTCAAGCTGGGCCTGAGCTATACGCCGCTGGCCCAGATCGGTCTGAATGCCCTTGAGGAATGGTCAGGTCACATCCATAGACATGTAATTCAGCCTTACTATAAAGACATTCTACCTTACCTTGATGGATACCTGAAGACTTCCACCTTGTCAGGTAAGGGTTAGAAGCATGGGAATGTATGTTGTAATTACAATGGCAATGTGGTAACTGTTGTAGGACTCTCAAATGTGTTTGGTATTTTTGTAACTTTCCCAGTTCATCCCGATATGATTTGAGTAATATATAATTGAAGGATCAAAACTGATTTTGATTTTACTATTGGCAATGTTGTGCATCTTCCCTGTGGCTTATGAAATGAACCAATGAACGCTATTTAAAGTTGTTTTTTGCTGTTGTTGATAGATGAGACCAAGAATAACTGGGAGGTGTCGGCACTTTCTCGGGCTGTCCAGAAGGGATTCACCAAAACCGCATTAAAGCATCTGAAAAAGACAAGGAGCATTTCATCTGTAAGAAACCCTTTCTATTTTCTTTGTCTTAAATAATACAGAACTTGGACTTAAATGCTTGTGGAAAAGAAAAAACATTCTTTAAGATTTTTGCAAGCAATGTAGTATGAAATAATTCCCGTATGTTTTTAGGAGTAAAAATATATAAAGTACAGCAAGTGCTTGTTTAATGTTTTGATCCTGTTTTTCTGTTTGTTTCTACCCTCAGCTGTAGTGTTTGGATAAGGAAGGTGAAAGGCAAGTCAGAGTCCTGATCGCATGGTCTTTAAACTGATATGTTTATCAGTGAATAAATACATTTTAAAAATATTCATTTTATTTTAATTGAAAAGTTAGATTTACAGAGGGAATGAGACAGAGAGAAAGATCTTCCATCTGCTGCTTCACTCCCCAAGTAGCTGCAATGGGGAGTTGAGCTCATCTGAAGCCAGGAGCCAGGAACTTCTTCTGGGTCTACCATCCTATCTGTGGACCATCCTTGACTGCTTTCCCAGGCCACAGGCTAGAACCTGGATGGGCTTGAGCAGCTGGGACACAAACCAGTGCCCATATGGGATCCCGTTGCATATAAGGCTACCACTCCAGGCCCTGAACAAATACATTTTGTCAAGTTCAAGTCATTATGGCTTTTAAAATTTTGATTAATTTTTTGAGATTAACTTTTTGGAGATGAATCACATGTTCTAATAGAAAAATAATGTAAGTAGGTAAAATTGAGTTAGTTTAGGAAAAATACCTACTTTTTGGTATGAATTAAAAATCAAAAATCTTAAGGATTTTTTTGTTCATTACAGAGGGAGAGAGAATGAGTCAGAATCTTCCATCTACTGGTTCACCTCAAATGACTCAAGCAGTTAGGTCATTTCTTTTGCTTTCCCAGGTGCATTAACAGGTTTTGGAAGTGGAGCAGCCAAGACTTGAATTGGTGCTAACATGCAGTACTGCTGTGAGAAGTGGTGGCTTTATCCCCTTGCACCATTAGCACTGACCCCTGGAAAAACTTTTATTATCTTAAAATAATAATGTACATTCTTCTCATTATTTTGGGTAACTTTTGATTGTGACACGTGAATGAGATGAGGAGTGACTTTACATTTTTAAAATAATTTTATCACACGTAAGGATAGCATTACTTTAGCTTATCTCTGGTTTCACAAATGAAATCTCTACTCCTGCTTAGTGGTGCATATTGCCTGAGACAGAGGTTCTCTGAATATGGACTGTGGGGCTCACAGGTGCAAGGCCAGAGGCAGTTTTTCTGTGTTGCCGTTTGCACTGTGGTTTTTCTGTGGGTAGTATAGCTGTCTCTTGGGACACTTTGTTGTTGCTTGCCCTGGGTACCAGTGTTCTTATTTTGTACTGATGGTGAGCCAAAATATGTACAGAGTAGGCCTGCTGCCAGTGAGACTTGGAGCTGTCTGGGGGAAAGGACCTTGTGTGGCAGAGCCAGTGTGTTCACAAAGCCATTTTCATTTAATACAACAGCCGATAGGACAGCCTCACACTGGTCCTTCAGACTTGGTTAGTCAACAGATGTTGTCCTTCACCTGGACAGTGATCCCTGCATTTTCAGGAAGACATCTGGTACCAAGAATAAAATATGAGCTTCTAAGCTAAGTGAAAATTTGAAAAAAGTGGTAGCCATCACATTGAATTTGCTAACCTCTTCATATTTAAGAAATTTTCTGATGACAATGGTGGTGATAGTACCAAATGTGATTGTTTTTGTTTGGCATGTGCAACTAAATGTGTCACCTTGGAAGAGCTGCATAATCCAATGATCCTGTCTTTTCAGATGGGCTGTGCATGTGTTAGCAGATCGTGCACTGGCAAGTGGTCCATTCAAACTGCAAGATAAAGCAGTGGACTTTTAATGTGCTAAGGTTTACATAGTTGTTAGCTTTCAGATTATACAATGCAACTTTTTTTTCCCCCCAGATTTATTTATTTTTATTAGAAAGGTAGATTTACAGAGAGAAGGAAAGACAGAAAGAAAAGTCTTCCATCCACTGGTTCATTCTACAGGTGGCCACAATGGCCAGAGTTGAACTGATCCAAAGCAGGAGATCAGCAAGCCAGAGCGTAAACTGGACACAGGTGTGAAACCAAAGCCACTCATCTGGGGTGTTTGGAAAACTGAGTGTTTTTCATTGGAGGAAGTTGTGTGTTATCATGTGATAAGTTTAGTAGTTTTAAATAAAACAATAATTTATATTGTTCATTTGAAAATGCTGGATCACTGGATAATGTAAATCTTTCAAGGTAACATTTCGTTGTATGTATGAAAAAACTCACAATTGTAAAGATTTTTTGATGTGATAAGTTGACTCATAGAAACAAAAATTTAATGGAATTTCTTAAGCTGAGAAGGGTTTTGCCAAGGTGTTTATAACCTCTGGCCTAGGATGTGAACCTCCAACTGCAAACTTCGGAGGGATGTGACCTCTTCCATGAATCTGTAGTCTCATTCACGCCTCTGTTGTTTGGGATGTAATTAACCACTAGGAGAAATGGTGATGGAAAGGGTGGTGTTGCAGTGTTTCTTCTCATCTCTTCTTACAATTGTTAATGTCATTGTTGCATGTATCCCACTGTTAAAATTTACAGAGTGAAGCACCATCCTTAGAAGATATAAGAATCAGAATAGTACAAATGCTTGGATCTTTAGGAGGACAAATAAATAAAAATCTTGTAACAGGTACATTTTCTTTTAAGTTAACCTCTCGGCTACTTGTCCTTTTATTGGAACAGAAGCAGACTGCATATATTCTGATGTTTACTAGTATATGCACTTTACATACTTTTAAATAAAATTTAAAAATGCAAAAATTTGCCTGATGAAATGCTTTCACTACACCCATACAATCAGGATAATATTTGGATATTTTTATATTGTTTTATGAGAATTAACATCTTTGTTAATAAAAATCCATCTGTTTTTTACTTTTGCAATTTGATGTTGATTGTACTAGTGGCTTTTGGTTATTTAGGGAGTTAGAGCTTGGATTTGTAAAGCGAATATTTTGAATAAGAGATTTTTGAAAGAAATGTTGTTCACTTCCTAGTTTTCACAAAATACCTTAAGTAATTGACACTGAATTTAGGTTTTAAACATTCCAAACTGCTTGACTTGTTTAACCACCATGTTCCATTCAGTTAAATTCCGAAATAGCATATCAGTGATTTCTGGTGTTGTAATTGCATGTATAAAGGGGGAGAGACAGGGAAGGTGGGGTGAGCGTTTGGCTTAGTGATTAGTTTTGTGGTTAAGGTGCCCACATCCTACATGGGAGTGCCTGCCGTGCTCCTGACCCCATCTTCCTGCTAGTGCACACCCTGGAAGGCAGCTGTGATGGCTCTTGTGATGAGGTCCCTGCCATCCCTCCTACACTCCAGGAGATGGCGTCTCTGGCTTGCAGCTGCTGCTGGGCCTGGCCCAGCTCTTGCTGTGGGCCTCTGGGGAGTGAGGCAGTAGACTGGAGTTCTCTGTGTGTCTGTTCCTTTCTGTTTCTCTGCTTCTCTAAGAAATTTTGTTTTTAAAAGAAAACAAGATTGAAACTGTTGGATGTATCTTCACAGTAGGATGCTGGACTGTTGTACACCACAAGTCAAGATATACTTAAATAGCAGAATGATAGGCTTACAGCTGCTTATGAAAGACTATACTATTGTAATGATATAGGAGAAATCAACTGGGGGGAAGAAATTTGGGGAGAGGTCAAGGGAAATCCCAGAGCCTAACGAATTGTATCATATAGTTGAAAATAAAATAGAAGAAGAAAAAAAAAGATGAATAACTTGCTTAAAAGTACAAAAGTGCTGTAGTTTAATTAAATAAGAAATACTGGAAAGACTAGTAATGGAAAGCATAATTTCTTTTGACAGCTGCGACTTCAGATGAAATGATGAAGAAGTGTATGGCGTGGGACGTGGAGAGGAGGCTTGGCTTTGCGGTGCCCTTCAGAGACATAAAGCCTGTCATCTACCTGGAGGGCTTCCTGCCTCGCGTCACAGAATTAGCCCTTTCAGCCAGTGACCGTCAAGCCAAAGTACTTTTAATTTTTCATGTCACTCATTATCTAGAGTACATTGCTTTTAAAACCTATTGGCTTAGAAGTTGATGCTGATATTATTATTTTTGCGTTTGTTTCCCCCCCAGTAATACGGTAAATAGAAAACTCACTTATTATAAGTTGGTGTTGGGGCCAGTGTCATGATACAGTGGGTTAAGTTGCTATCTGCAACCCAGGCATTCAGTATTAGAGCTCAGGTTCAGGTTGCAGCTGTTCTATTCCCAGTCCAACTCTCTGATAATGCATCTGGGAAGGCAGTGGAAGATCATTCAAGTACTTGGGTCTCTGCTACACATCTAGGAGACCTACATGAAGTTCCAGGCTTTTGGCTTTAAATTGGCTCAGCCCAAGCCATTGTGGCCATTTGGGGAGTGAACCAGTGGATGAAAGATCTCTCTCTTGTCTTTTCCTCTCTGTAACTCTTCCTTTCAATCAAATAAGTAAATAAGTAAATAAAATAAGTGTCATTGATAAATGGAAGTTAGATCATCTTAATAGGTTATATCCTTGCAAAGCATAATAGAACAAAAGCTTTGTTTTCAAAAAATAGTTTTATATGTTTTATTTATTTGAAAGACACAGAGAGAGTGAATGAGTTATTTGTCATTTGCTTATTTACTGCAGCAGCAAGGGCTGGGCAGGCCCCCAAAGCCTCGTACAGGGCTCATTCTGAGTCTACCATGTGGTGCCAGAGACCCCAGAACTGGAAGTTTACCTGTTTCCTCCCAGTGTGTGCGGCAGGAGGGAGCCAGAATTGGAAGCAGGGCTGGAACCTGTATCCAAGCAATCCAACATGGAACAGAGGTGTCCCAAGCTACATCTTAACTGCTGTGCCAGATATCTACCCTTACCAAGAACTTTTAGTTATAGAAAATGGTGCGCAAAAGTGTTGAAAACTGATACTTGGTTGTTTTGGTTATCTGAAAAGAGAGTAGAAGTGGATCATCTGTACCATCAATTTATAAATATTTCCTATGATTATATTAACCCCAATGTATAAAGTTTATAAATTTTTTTAAAGAGTTCTCTCTATTTATTTGAAAGACAGAACAATATAGACAGAGATCTTCCATCCATTGGTTCACTCCCCAAATGACCAGAAAAGCCATATCTTTTCACAGAGAAGGTAGAGACCAAGCACTTGGGCCATCTTCCATTTCCTTCCCAGCCGCATCCGTGCGAAGCTAGATTGGAAGTGGAGCCGCTGAAACTCAAACCAGCACCCAGTGTGGAATGCTGATATTGCAAGTGGCTATTGAACCCGATGTGCTGCAATGCTAGGCCCTGCATTTCAATTCTCAACTCTTGGATAAAAATAAAAGCAAATGGAAACCCTAACTTAATTTGAGAAGCACCAGTTCCAGTTAATTTATAATTGAGTTACATGAAAATTATAAAATTTTTAAAAGATTTGCAATACATGTTTTTTAAAAGGCCTAAATTGAGTAGCATTGAATAGCATATTTTCTTGCAAATGGATAATTTAAGCTTTTTTGACCTCCTGTCCTGCTTTAGGTGGCAGCCTGTGAGCTGTTACATAGCATGGTCATGTTTATGCTGGGAAAAGCAGCTCAGATTCCTGAAGGAAATCAGGGCTTCCCACCCATGTACCGGCTCTACAAGCAGACATTTCCTGTGCTGCTTCGCCTTGGGTGTGATGTCGATCAGGTAAGAGGTGAAGTACTATCTGGTTCCGTAGCCAGTGAAGCCTGCTGCACAATCACCCAGAAAACCTTTAAATCTTGCTGCCTGCCTGCTACCCCACACCCCAGTCTAATCGGGACTTTTCAGAGCTCTTCTAGAGAGTTTTAATTGCTGCAGGGTTTGGGGGAAATCACCGCTCAAGTGCTGGTTTTTGAGAGTTGAGGCATCCAGAGGTAAACTGGCTGCTTCTCCTCTCCTGGACGGGGTGACGATGCCGGGTAGTCTTGGAAAAGGTGGGAAATGTTGCAAACGGCACTTTCCTGAGGAACTGCTGATAGATATTCCCATGCTGCTGCAATGAGGAAATAGGTAGAAATCATCTTAATTTGTTTTATGAAGTTAGCTAAACCTAGATATCAGAGTGGGGGTTGGTTCCATGGTGTAATGGTCAGCACTCTGGACTCTGATATCATGAAAATGAAATATGAAATTCATTTTTAAGTATACTTGGAAAATTGTGTAATGTTACAAATGAATAAGATCTGGCTGTAAAGTTGCCCCGTGGTTAGGTAGCGTTTATGGTGAAAACTGGAACTGTACCACGGTAATGTAAGGAAAAATGATGTGGCTCCTTAGAAGTATAGAAGGCACCCGAAGTAACTCAGTGTTACCATAATGGGATAAAGAATGGCTGCCTGAATCTCACAGCCAAATCCCTTTCTGCATTCATTGCTAGTATCTGGCTGGGTTTTGGGTCCCAGCAAGCATCGGATGAGTAAAAGTGAGCATTGAAAAGCCCCAGAGTGTCTAAATGGCCACCTGATCAGTCAGAGGAACAGTGAGCTTTGGTGGGTGCAGTTTTCTTTGTTGGGCTCAGGAAGCAGAGAAGAACAGCTGGAAGGAACATGTTCTCATGGGATTGAACCTGAAATGGAAACTGGTAGAACCGCAGCAGACATGTTGCCTCCTTTGGCCCCACTCTGAAGGCATCTGCGGTGATGGGCTTGCTTTTGCAGGTGACCAGGCAGCTCTACGAGCCCCTCGTCATGCAGCTGATTCACTGGTTCACCAACAATAAGAAATTTGAAAGTCAGGATACCGTGGCCCTGCTAGAGACGATCCTGGTGAGTGAAGTGGGCTCTTCTCTTGCTGTTCCCATCATGTGTATATAGTTTGACTTTTAAGAAAATTCTCTGTGAAGAACCAAAAAAATAGCCTCTACTTTGGAGGATTTTCTTTTTACTTTCATTTTGTTTGTGAAATGCAATTTTAGTGGACACAGTATCATATATTTGAATGAGACTTAAGTATATGTAGATATGCAAGTGGTTATAAATTTTATATACTTCATCTCAATTATCATTGTGAAAAGTAGGAATATTCTTAGACTGGCCAGAGAACGGTGGCAAACATGTGTCATTTAAGAATGAAAGGAATTTTTGAGTGTCTCTAGCATCCAGGGTCAGTGACTGAAGGGCAGAATGAGAAACCACAGCTTATTTTTTAGACAGAACTCCCCTGCAATGGCTCAGAATTTGTTCATCAGCTCACAGGGGGCAAAGGCAGAGAAGTCAGCTAAATGACGTTCTTCTGATGTTGATTCTGTTATCAGAACTTTATATCTGATTCCTTTAATTTTCATCTCATTTGTTTTTTCCTACTATTTCAGCCTGTCATTTTGTGTTGTCATGTATTCACTTTGAAAGGGAAACACCCAGTTTACATGTAATTTTTTTGGAGCAAACCTCTCTTAATTTTGTATTCTTGCAAATTCATCTAAGTTTGGATCTGTTCTGTCTCTTTTTGCTTAGTGTGAAGTGAGCTAGAGCTAAGCGGGAGTTGACAAAAGCATCAGAGAGAAGGAACAAAGGCATCAGGTCCCAGCTGGGGAGGACTTGGGTCTGCTTCTGCAGAGCCTCATGGGAGGAAAGACCAGGAGAGGCATGAGACAGAGCAGTGCAGGACCCTGCCTGATATGCCCAGGATGGCACCCAGGGCCGCATGGCTATACCTGTTGGGTAGCATCATTACTGATGGTGCTCCTTCTAGTGTCAGAGTCAACCTATTCAGGCATCATGTCAGGATAGTGGAGAGTTAGTGAACATTTTATATTATATTAGGTTAGAGCTGTGGTTTTTGGGTCCCTGCAGTGTCCAGACCAGTGAGACCTGCCTATAATAAATACAGTTAATAGAACTTCATTTGTGCCTGTTGCTATTCAGGGATACGTTTATTCTTTCTCTTTGGTAGTTTCTGTGTTGGTTGTTTCTTTGCCCCTTTTGATCCTTGAAGGTGGGTCATGTGAGAGCTTCTGAGGGAGCCAGTGAGGTTACAGTGAACGGAAATGGGATCATGGAGGGAGAAAGGTGAAAAGGAGCTGCAAACCAGGCCATGTGGCACTCGGGTGCAGGAGGTCCCTGATGTTGCTTGCTGTTGACCCTCATGCCGAGGCCAAGAAATGCCACTTGTTCACATTCAGTTTTGACTTCTGAATGGCACGGTGGCCAAGGCTTCCACACATGGCAGATAATGGGGAGTCAGGTAATACTCCTGCATTCTGGTGCTGCTTTCCTGAGAGGGAACAGTACAAGGGGACAACAGAACACTGCTTATTTCTATGTGCACACTGGTCAGATGTCCTTAGTTGCTTTCTATAAATATGTCAAGGCTGTACTGGTGTTGACTGCCCTAGCCAGAAGCTCAACCGCCAGACAATGTAGTTCTTGAAGCAACCGAGGGACTTCTCTCTTCCATCTCAGAGCACCTCAGATGCTGTTCATGGTTTTTATCAAAAAAAAGTGCAGCCATTTATTTTTCTTCAGTGAAGGGAAAGATTTATGTGGCTGTCATGAAAATTCTTTCCCCTCTCTATGGGCCTTTACCTTATTGATGTGTTTAGAAGGATATGTTTTCCATCTACCAAGAAGAAATAGTTACTTGAATCCAGCTTCTGGTCAGCCAACTTGGTTTCCCTGATGTTAACTTCATCCTGATTGGTGCTAAATTTTAGCCGAGTTCAGAGGCAGCCCAACAATACTTGGTCGTCGTGTTCTGAATGGATAAACAAGTACAATGAAGGTCCTTTGGTTTTGTTTCAGGATGGAATTGTGGATCCAGTGGACAGTACTTTAAGAGATTTTTGTGGTCGTTGTGTTCGAGAATTCCTCAAATGGTCCATTAAGCAAACAACCCCGCAGCAGCAGGAGAAGAGCCCCGTGAACACCAAATCGCTGTTCAAGCGGCTGTACAGCCTTGCACTCCACCCCAATGCTTTCAAGAGGCTGGGAGCATCGCTTGCCTTCAATAACATCTACAGGGAGTTCAGGTACGGGAGCAAACCAGGAAGCAGATCCAAGACACTCTTGAAGCTTTCAGTAGGTATTGATTTTGAAGAGGACACAATTCATCCATGCAAACACATATCCTGCTTTATCTTATTATGTACTACATGCTGTCCTGTGTTGTGGGGATTAACATTTATGAAGGTTTAATTTACACACAAGAAACTTGGAAATGACTGAGCAGTTAGGCATTCTAACCTAAAAGTATAGCCCTTTTGTAAATGCAGCACAAGAATTCTATAAAGGGCCTTCTGGAAGCCAGTCGAAGTTCTCCAGAGGCCTGCCTGCCAGTGGAGTTTATTCTTGAGAAAAGACTTCAGGCAGATGGAAGCCAGCCGAGACTTGTCAGATCGCAGAGTGGGCAGGGCTAGGAACTGGCTGTGACCCCTGTTGATGCAGGAGCCTGGCGTTCCTGGACTGCAGCATTTGCCAGGGGAGGGAAGCGCTATGAGGCTGGTGAGTAGGCTCTATCTGCCGTGGGAAGTAGTGTGGGTCATCTTTGCTGACAACCCTTGGAGAAGTGAGTGGCACACTTGGATTTTCTCCCTGAAGTGGCCTGCTGGTGGCTGTGTGGAGAGTGGACCCTAGTGGGAGTGAGGTTGAGGGCCATGACATCGGGGAGGAGGTTGTTGCTGAAGCCTAAGGGACCACGCATTAGTCACTGTCCTCAAAGGCACTGCTGTGTGCTTGCTCATTCTTTCATCCCTTCATTTCACATTATTTATTTGTAATAGTATGGGCTGGGGTCTGTGCCAATGATGGGGGGCTGCACTTCAGAAAGAGAGATAAGAATGAACTAGTCACATAGCTAAATATAAGGATTTGTGGCTGAAGTCAGTGATGTTAAGTAATTGTACGCTATTAGTAATAGCATGAGGTACCTGAGCTTATTGGGTCAGAATATCCTCTCTGAGGAAGTGGTAGTTGGGACAGAGTTGAGTAAACAATGAGAAGGTGAAATGGGTAGTTAGGAAGATGTAGCAAATAGATGACAGTCTGGAAGAGACCAATGATAAAAAAGTAAGAGGATGCATGGATGAGAATCTGTGTGTGTGTATACATTTGTGTGACTACTTCGAGTTTGAAGTCATGTTACTTTTTAGCTTTTTAAATTGTGACCTATGTGCAAAAGAGCATATGAAACATGTGAAGTTTATATACTACTAATAAGACAGGTTCTGCATAGTCATTCTTGAGATCAAGAAATTGCCAGTGTCCTGGAAGCCTCCCAAACTGTGTCCACCCTCGCTCACCCAGAGGGTTCATTGTCCTAACTTTTATGTCACTTTCTCCTTCTTTATAGTTTATTTACCTCTGCTTCTGTGTCTGAACACTGTGTTCCTGCATTTTATAAGACTGACGCTACTAATTGTAAGCAGAGCTATGTGAGGCCAGGGCCATCTCCTGTCAGGTTGGGGGTCTTGGGAGACAGGCTCCTGAGTGGGGATTGGAGAGATTGCAAGAACCCCATCCAGGGAGGAGATGGTTCCAGCAGGGGTAGGGGAACATCTGGCCCCACCAAGGGCAACCACAGGGGAACTTGAAATTCAGTGGATCTGTAGAGGGCTACATTTTTAGTTGATATTTTTGTATGGCCCTTGACAGAAGACTGCCCACCCCTGTTGTACAGGATCCACAGTTAGTCCTGGTCAGCAGGTTTATCTGCTGGGAGTTCACTGTTGCAGGTGTGGGCTGCCTTTTGGGTTCTGCCTCTCAGCTCACAGTGAACTACCCCAACTAACAGGCATGGATCAGAAAGAAATGAGTCCAGTCAGCTGATCTGGGCAGAACACAGAACACAGAACACAGAACACACCCACACATGTGGACGTGGTGGCCAGGTTCAGAGGCCCGCCGAGTTGGGCTCACGTGGGCCTTGTGTCCAGGTTGCAGGCGCCCCGCAGAGCTGTGTGCTGGGGGAGAGAGCTCTCAGCAGTGTCTGCTGTGGGCTGATGCTCTGCTGCTGCTTGTCTCCTAGGGTGACCCTTTTCCTCTTTGCTGTATTTGAGCGTCTATTCTCTTCTCCCTTTGCTCTTGTCATTCTTGCATGCTCATTATTAGTTGATCCACACTTCAATGACTTTTTTGAGAAAGGGTTCCTGGGAAATAAGTTTTTATACTATATCCCATATATCCTATATATGGGAGCCAAGTATTCACTTTTCATGTTCCCCAGAGCTACCTTGGCATAGTTGAGAGCCTTATTTTGTTCCATTTTTCTGTATTTGCATGCTTTCACTGCTTTCCTGGTGCCAAATATAAAAACTCTTGCTCTTCAAATGTCTCTGCCCTTCAAATGTCTCAGCAATTAAATACAGCCAACTTTTATAGTCTTACTCTGAGTTGATTCTCCAAGCGAATGTTTTCTTCTAGCTTTGCCAGTTTGTTTACCAAGCACCACCCCCTTTAACCTTTTTTTTGAATTGAATATTTACTTATTTTTATTGTAAAGTCAGATATACAGGGAGGAGAGACAGAGAGGAAGAGCTTATGTCTGATGATTCACTCCCCAAGTAGCCTCAACAGCCAGGGCTGAGCTGATCCGAAGCCAGGAGCCAGGAGCCAGGAGCCAGGAGCTTCCTCCAGGTCTCCCACATGGTGCAGGATCCCAAGGCTTTGGGCCATCCTCCAGGCCACAAGCAAGGAGCTGGATGGGAAGTGAGGTCGCCAGGATTGGAATCAGCACCCATGTGGGATCCCAGTGTGTGTAAGTCAAGGATTTTAGCTGCTAGGCTACTGTGCCAGATCCCCCCTTTAACCCTGTTTAAACTGCACCTCCCAGCCTTTGCCCCAAGTTCTGTTTTTTGCTATTGGCGTCCTGAATTCTCAGTGTCAGATCTGGGTGTGATACATTGGAGGACATTTGGGGATGAGAGTCTGCCCCACTTGGAATTCAAATTTAAAACTGGAAATGTGTGTGTGTGTGTGTGTGCCTCTATCCATCCATCCATTCGTGTGTTAGCTGATACTCCTGCCAAACCAAACAACAGTCTGCAATTCCTGTCCCGAGTTCTCCGCAGCCTGCATGCCTTGCTTGGCTTCTCTTGTTCTGTGGATGTGCTTCTTCCATGTTGGGGTGCAGCACCCCAAAAGCAAAGGGACAGAAGACTCAAATGGAACTTCTGACTCTATTATCCAAAATCTTTACCCACTGTTTGAGTGTCCTGGGTTGGTAAGAAACACATTTTCTAGTGGGAGAGCTTCCCTCTTGCAGCTTAGTTGTTAGCTTGGATGCCTTGCACCAGCCGTGACTTTCTGGGTGAATAAATAACCTTTTGAAATTCCTTTATTTTGGAAGAATATGGCTATGGCAGTATATATTTATACTCTTGCATTGAATTTAATGAGTCAGAGAAGCTGTTCTAAGCTTACGTGCCAACAGGCCAAGGGATGGAAGAAAAAGGTGGGTTTTGTGTGCACAGAGAAGAGGCCAGTTGTCGCCCCTTTGGTTTATGTCATAGCCTTTTTTCTCAGTCTGCTCTGGGAAGTAGTAGTCTTCTTTGAAAAGTGTCTGAGCCGTTTTTTCTAAACCAAGCGTAATTAGTGTGTGCGTTCTTTGACACCGTTCGTCTCTGCTGTGTGCTCTGTGTTCCGGCTCTTGGGTGAGATTCACTGTGTTTGTTTTCAGGGAGGAAGAGTCGCTGGTGGAGCAGTTTGTGTTTGAAGCCTTGGTGATTTACATGGACAGCCTGGCCTTGGCCCACACAGACGAGAAATCCTTAGGTTCGTCTCCCGGAAGACCTCTGTTTCCTTGCCGAATCTGTTTGCCTTTCAGGTCTTAACATGATTCTGTCACAAGGAGTTGTGTTTTTCTTTTTCCATGTCTCCCACGAACCTGGCAGATATGAAGGGGAGATGTACTTCTCAATGCCTGTTTTCTTATTCTCTCATCCTTCAAGACCCACCATATACCCCTGGTTGCCAAAAAGGCTGACCTTGGTGTCATAGGTGGCAGCTCACCTCTCCATGCCACAGTGCCAGCACCAGCAAAAGGCTTTAAGCTCAGTCTTTGCCTTCAAAGAGTTTGAATTTGCCTTGCTTATCTTAATTGTCCATGTAAATAAATTTTCTCAGCAAGTGGAACTCCACTCTAAAATCATTGCCATATTTTATAAGCATAGGAAGGAAACCTTTTCTTGGTGAGAAAAGACAAAATAAGTTGTGTAATGCTCATTCCTAAATAATTCTAGATTTCCGTGGGTAGGTGGCCATATTATTAAATCATCATGTAATTTATGACTTAGAAGAAAACCAGAGATCACGGAGCATTCGTCCCTTCAGGACAAACCACATAGGCTGTGACCTGGTGTGTGGGTCTCAGAACACCCACAAGGTCCACAAGGTCCCTCCATGTTCCATTTGTCAAGTGAGGCTGTGTTTACCTGGTTCGTGCTGTCTGGTTACATGTGACTTTCCTTTGTGTGTGCAAATGTGCATGTTCATGTACCATATCAAGATGCAGGCTTGAATATGGGTTTTGATTTTGAACCTATGATGTAAATCATTTTTTAAAGTTTATGTTATGTAGTATGAAATGATTTAAAATCCATAGTAAGATTATCTTTGTAATGAAAACACTTAGGCCAACAAGTTCATAATGCTCATTTATTCATTGTAATTCGTGCTATGTCTTCTCTGTACTTGAGAACAGGCACAGTTCAACAGTGCTGTGATGCCATTGACCACCTAAGCCGCATCATCGAGAAGAAACACATTTCTCTAAACAAACCCAAAAAACGGCGCTTGCCACGGTGGGTGTGACTGGTTTCTTTTTTGCCCCGTATGAAACTTACTCTTAGCTATGGTTGTCTGGGATGGATGTGTTCAAGTGTAAGGAATTAGTTTTTTAGGCAAGGAATGTGTGGAAGAGTCCACTTTCTTAAACATGTTGTTTGAAGATGTTTGATTTAAGGATAAACTTTCTATTACCTTAGGTGCAAATGTAAACTTATTTGGGAACTGAGCACTTTATTTTACTAGCACTACTTATAAATGTAAATTTAATGTAGAATTGTTTTCTTAGGATATATGTAAATTATTATCACTTAATTGTTTTATTTAAAGAATTTTCCATAGCATTTTACATGTACTTGTATCTTTTTTTTTTTAAAGATTTATTTCTTTTTTATTACAAAGTCAGATATATAGAGAGGAGGAGAGACAGAGAGGAAGATCTTCCATCCGATGATTCACTCCCCAAGTGAGCCGCAACGGCCGGTGCTGTGCCAATCTGAAGCCAGGAACCAGGAGCCTCTTCCGAGTCTCCCACATGGGTGCAGGGTCCCAAAGCTTTGGGCTATCCTTGACTGTTTCCCGGGCCACAAGCAGGGAGCTGGAAGGGAAGTGAAGCTACTGGGATTAGAACCAGTGCCCATATGGGATCCCGGTGCGTTCAAGGCAAGGACTTTATCTGCTAGGCCATGGCACCAGGCCCACATATTATTGGTTTGTAAAATGTTAAGAGATACAAAGAAAAGTTAAAAACTTTTTTCAAGATGTTTGCTATTGTGCTGGCCCTGCCTCTTAGGCCTGGGGTTGGGTGTTTCTGGGCTGTTGTCCTGGCTGTCCTGGAGAGCATCATCTAAGGTATGTCCTTCGAGTGTCAGAGTTCAAGGGTGTGAACAGCCGCTGTTCTGTAGATAGCTGCTGCAGGTGTCTGGCTGCCGCAATACAAATAAATAAATTTTAAAAAAAGGACATATGGCAGTACTTGGCATGCTGTTCTGTTAACAAAGGCTTTTTAATTTTTCCCGAGTAAAAAAAAAATTAAAAAGTGAAGGTCAGCAGCCTTTTGGCTAGTGATATGTGATTGCGTCCTAATGATGAAACACGGGATGAGTGGCCTTCAATGAGGGGTCTACGTATGTCAGCGTGTTAAAGTTCCCGGATGATTTCTGGACTCTGGGGTTGCCAAACATTGACTTCAGAGTGTGTCAGTGACAGCCGTGTGTTTTGTGTACATAGAGGATTCCCGCCTTCAGCATCTCTGTGTCTGTTGGATGTGGTCAAGTGGCTATTAGCCCGTTGTGGGAGGCCGCAGACAGAGTGCCGACACAAGTCCATTGAACTCTTTTATAAATTTGTTCCCTTATTGCCAGGTACGTTGATCCTTGTATCTTATAAAATGATGGGTTTGACTGTTGTGAGTAGCACAGATAACACAGATTTGTTGAAAATGTGATTCTTCTATTAAAAATAATGGTTAAAAATAATATGTTTTTAATAAATGCAAAATAAAATTATCTTTAGTAATTATATCAGGTTTGTCTGACATGATGTTCTGACTACATTTCTCAAAGATTTATAGAAAGAAAAGGTCCCAATTTCATAGTAGTCAAGTGAAAGACAAGATGATTTAGAATTTCTCAGTGTGATCTTTATTTCAGCTACCATTTTGATTCCTTTCTGTCCCCTTTAAAAAAAGTAAAGAGTGATTGGGTGACCACTATAGTCCACACGATATTCAGTTAGGATTCAGAATATTAAGTTAATGAAGGGATACAATCTGTTTTGCTTTATAATTAATAAAGTTATTGGAGACCTATGTTGAAATCTTCTCAGATCACTGTGCTGCTAAAGGAAAGCAGTGAAGTCAGGCTTTTTGGCAATTACTCACTAAACCATGAAGATTATTGAAGTATTTGCTGAATTTCTCAGGAGTATTTGTTTTAGCTTTCTCCATCAGCTTCAGATCAGGCGTGGTAGCTTTGGTGTGGAGGGGAAACTGTGCCTCAGTATGGAGTAGGTGCTGGCTTCCTCTATCACCTGTGTGGGTACCAGCCTTGAGCCAGTCATGCTGTGTGTGGCTGCGTGTGCCTCTGAGTGGGGCGAGCTTGCTGTAGGGCAGAACGGGGATGGGATCCGTGGTCCAGCTGGGTTTTTATGGAACAAAAGGGAAATGACTTCTTGTTTCTTGTGGTTCCTGAAACTTAGGATCCTACATCTTATGATGCAATAATCTATATATTATCATGTTAGATGAGAGTACTTCAAAAAGTGTGAGGAAAATGAAACAAAAAAATGTTTCTGTGGGGATCTGTATAGTGGGTGAAGCTGCCTCTTACAACGCTGGCATTCCCGGGTAATCACCAAAGCCAAGAGCTTCCTCGGGGTCTCCTGTGTGAGAGGTGGGGCCCAAACATTTGAGCCATTCTCTGCTGCTTTCTCCAGCCATCAACACGGAACTGGAGCAGAAGGAGAGCAGCTGGGACATGGACCAGCACCCAAGTGGGTTGCTGGTGTTGCAGTCAGCAGTCCGACTCACTGTAGCACAGTGCTGGCCCATGAAACGTCCTCTTCGTAAAACATCAGAAATAATTACTGTTTTGACTTCTTCTCTAACTTTGTTTGAATCAGGATGATTTGATTTTTTTTCAGAGCATACAGGATTCAATTTTGTGTATTTCTTCCTTTGATAAAGTTTAGTGTCTAAACAAAAAGCAACTTTGTTTTCTAAAGATACATTTATTTGAAAGTCAAAGCTACAGAGAGGGAAGGACATAGAGAGAGAGACAGACAGAGAGACTTCCATTTGTTAGTTCTCCCCCCAGATGGTACCGGGCAGGGGTGGATCATCCTAAAGCCAGGAGGTAAGAGCTTCTTCTGGATCTCCAGTGTGGGGACAGGGGCCCAGTCACCATGGGCCGTGTCCTGCTACTTTCCTCAGGCTGTTAGCAGGGAGCTATATTGAAGTGGAATAGCTGGGACTAATTCACAGAAGATAACGCGAGAGCTGGGGATTGTTATCATTTTAATTTTCAGATGAGGAACCTGAACCACTGAGAGGTCAGGGCCCTGGCTGGGTGCCCAGTCAAAGCTTTCCTTTGTGCCTGTTTACAGGTGTCTCATATGGGGTCCAGTCATTCTTAAAATGTTCAAAGAAGCTGAAGAGAATGGCTTTGGAGGAATTACCTTCTTAGCAGCAGTTCTAGTGAAACAAGTGATGAGTGCTATAGTAAAACAAAGATTTTCCCATATCATTTGGCAGTTTTAATTAAATGCAGGCGTTGGATTAAAGCAGCTGATTCCATGGAGGTTATTTACATGTGTTTTGTCTCTTTCTGAAGGTGGCAAATCTGCTTCATTATGGCTGAAAGACTTCATCAAGAAAGAAGAGCCCTGTTTCCTCATCAGCACATTCGAAGGAGGTGGTGGTGGTGGTGACCAGCATGCAGGCATCCTTGCTCAGCCCACCCTCTTACACCTTCAGGGGCCTTTCAGCCTGCGCGCAGCTCTGCAGTGGCTCAACCTGCTGCTGGCTGCACTCGAGTGCTACAACACATTCATCCAG
This sequence comes from Ochotona curzoniae, assembly GCF_017591425.1. Lineage (NCBI taxonomy): Eukaryota > Metazoa > Chordata > Mammalia > Lagomorpha > Ochotonidae > Ochotona > Ochotona curzoniae. Next base: position 8,325,473 of record NW_024465419.1, read on the forward strand.
GAGAGGACTATTCAAGTGCTGGATGTCCTGGGTAGGTCAGGCTCCGCTGCCCAGTTAACGTGGCCAGTTCTGCTGGGAACCATCCTGGGAACATGGCTGGCCATGTGTCGGAGTCACAGCAGCAGTGACTCTGCCCAGCGTCTGGGGAGGATCAGACCACACAGCCCCAGGCCTGCTACTCTTGCACCGACTCACTCACCAGTGGCCTCAGTGGCCAGAGCTGAGCCTATTTGAATCCAGGAGCCGGAAAATTCTTGTGGGTCTCCCAGGCAGGTGCAGGGTCCCAAGGCTTTGCACCATCCTCTCCTGCTTTCCCAGGCCACAAAAAGGGAGCTAGATGGGAAATGGGGCAGCCAGGACATGAACTGGCACCCATACGCAATGCTAGCACATGTAAGATGAGCACTTTAACCACTAAGTTACCACACCAGATACTATGTTAACAGTATAATCTTATTATTTCTAGATCCTGAAGCTCAGTCTTCACTTTTGAAGGCAGTGGCTTTCTTTCTAGAGAGCCTTGCGACACATGATATTGCAGCAGCGGAAAAGTGCTTCAGCACCGGAGCGACAGGTGACAGGCCCAGCCCGCAAGAGCAGGAAAGGTACAACTACAGCAAGTGCACAGTCGTGGTCCGGATTATGGAATTCACCACAACTCTGCTCAACACCTATCCAGAAGGGTGGAAGGTAGGACTGCTTGTGCTGTGCCCTTAATGCGAGGTCAGTTACATGGCACAGGAGGAATACTTGAAAAGTTCCAGTCTGGTGTAGTTTTGATTTTTCCAGAAATTTCCATTGGCAGAAGAGATACTTCCATTTATTTTAACTGGCAAAAGTTATTTATGTTTTTGGTGTATGACATGATGATTTCACGTATGTATGCATTGTGGGACAAGCCTAAGGAATAGCTCTACCTCAAATACCCAACCATTTTTCATTGTTGCTACTTAATATTTTAAGAATTTAACATCTACTGTCTTACAGATTTTTGAGAGTATAATACATGATTAATTAGCTATAGTGACCATAATGTATAATGTTTCTGAAAATAATAAAGCTTGTCATGCCCCTCAGATTTTCCTTGTGTGACTAAGTTACAAAATGGTCTTTCCAAACTTTTTTTGGATGGTGCATTTCATATTGTGATAAGACATTCATGTTAGGAGGCATTTATTAGTATGTTTGTAAATATGTCTGTGATACTTGGACTATCACACCCCTGCAGCCAGCCCATCACGTGTGTGTGGGACAGTACTTGAGAAATTTCATAAAAATGCATGTTAAGAAAGAAACCACAGTCATTTCTTGTTAAATTCCATTTTCCTGTGACCTTTGGAAGTGCCCTCTCTATCTGAGGCCCTGTTCTGGGCTGTGGTGCTCCAGGTGTGCTGTAAGCCACAGACTGAGCAGCCATGGTCCAGGACAACCCCTGCCACCTGCTGTCCTAAAGAACGTCTCACCGGAACACGGCAGGGCCCCCTTGTCTGTCGGGATGGGATGGGAATCTCAGCAGAAGTCGTGTGACCTCCATGGAACCTGAAGGGTGTACTCTGCAACTCCTGACAGAGGATGCTTTGTAACTCCTGTGCATGTCGAGTGGATGTCCACTTCCTGTCCTGTGGGCCCCTACACTGGGGGACCCTGGCCCCCAGACCCACTTACAGATGTGCTGTCATGCCCACAGCAGGCTTTCTCTCTGCAGCTCCTGGAGAAGGACTTGTGCAACACGACCCTCATACAGCTCCTGGTGCGAACGCTCTGCGAGCCCCTAAGCGTTGGTTTCCACGTTGGTGACGTCCAGGTCATGGACCATCTTCCCAGTGTGTGTGTGAACCTGATGAAAGCACTGAGGCAGTCTCACTTCAGAGACCTCCTGGAGATGCACCTGAAGGAGGAAATGAAAGCACGGAGGTGGGCATGCCATCGTGCTCAGCCACACGTTGTACAGTTGATTCCAGGGTCCAGAACCTTGCAGGACTCCTGGCAACTGTGTGTGTGGCTGCTGAAGTTCATGGGTGGGTGCTCATCTGCTATTTGGAAATCTTGTCATTAGCAAATGTCTTCTGTGTACCTGGGGTCACAAGAAAGGAAACCTGCCATGCAGTTGGCATCACATGTGGTTTTCATGTGGGTCAGTGTGCTGGAGCTATGCCTTCCAGGACTGCGGTACTGAGTCTGAGTGCTGGCTTCTGCAGCAAATGTGTCAGAATGCTTGGGCGTTTTACAGTGTGTGCTGATAATGTGGCAAGATGTTAACTCCCTGAGTTACCTTTTGGTTCTTCCTACATACCAGCCTTGAGGAGCTTTGCACAGCTGACCTGTGGGGTCCCGATGCTCACTTGGAGAGGACCAGACTGGCTTCTGTCGTGTCTGCCTATAAACAGCTCCACAAAGCCGGGCTCCTGCATGTCGTTCTGCCATCTCAGGTAACCACTGCTGCTTTATTCCCATGTTTCTTTCAACTCCATTAAGGTAACTAATTCATGTACACTCTGTTAATAAAAATGCCCTTTTACAGGAAATCCTGGCTTCTAGATACTTGGGCACTTTCTGGGATATAAATGTAAGGGTAGGTACAGGAGTCAGGTGACATCAAGGATTTTTGGATTGTTCTAGAGCAGCCTCCTGAAAACCTGGAAAGCCTACTGTGCTGTGTGGTACGGCCATGTAAAAGCATACTTGAAAAGTGTGGCTTAAAAAGCAGCATTGTGCTAGTGTTCCTGCAGACTGGGAGGAAGTTGCCAGTGTTAGCTAACGTGGGCACGTCCATTGAATCAATGAGAGGTGTGAGGTGGGGTTTCTCTGTAAAATGCCCATTTTTCAGCGTTTCTATGTTGGCTTTGTTTTAGGACCCAGACCTCCAGCGTTCCATTGGCACAAGACTTCTTTCCCTGGTGTACAACAGCATTACTCCTGGAGACGGCACGCAGGGCCTGCCTTCGTTGGAGCCTGGCTGCCAGCGGCTAGCCAGCGGATTCCTGGAGTTGGCCTTTTGTTTTGGAGGGCAGGTAGGAAAAGTACCTGCATGCTCCATTTTCATAACAAGGGAAGGATATGAGCCCAACTCACATCATGCCTCTAGATGCTATGGCATAAACTGGAATTGATTTACACAAGCTTTATTTCCACAAGACTGTAGTAATACATTTTTTAAAGAAGATTTATTTATTTACTTTTTTTGTAAAGTCAGATATACAGAGAGGAAGAGAGACAGAGAAGAAGATCTTCCATCCATTGATTCAATTCCCAAGTGGCTACAATGGCTGGAGCTGTGCCGATCCGAAACCAGAAGCCTGGAACCTCTTCTGGGTCTCCCACATGGGCACAGAGTCCAAGGCTTTGGGCCATCCTTGACTGCTTTCCCAGGCCACAGGGAGGAAGCTGGATGGGAAGTGAGGCTGCCGGGATTAGGACCTGTGACAGTATGGGATCCTGGCACGTTCAAGGCAAGGACTTTAGCCACTAAATTACCGTACTGGGCCCCAGTTATTTTTTTTTTAATGAAAGAAATAGAGCCACATCCTTCTTCAACAGAGGTTTTGTCTTCCTGATTTTATTTTGAGAAAGGGTTTAGGCACAGACCCTTTTGTGAGCATAAAGCTGACCTGTACTGACACACAGGCATCCCCTCCTCATCAGATTTTTGCCATTTTGTTACAGTGGTATAATCCTTCATAAGGGATTATAATTCCATCAGTCTCTTAGTTAAGTGTACCCCAACATTGCTAGTACAAAATCAGACAATCCAGCATCCTGTTGTCTACACTTGTCCAACAGTTTCATTGGGAATCCATCTTTCTTCTGGAAGCAGGGATGCATGTTGCATTATAACCCCACATCTGGATATGATAGACCCCGGTACTCCATCATTATGCATTTCCATAATTGGGAAGCCATGAAACAAGGTCAACCACTGGTATGAGTTAGAATGAGAGCCTCAACAACAACAACGACAACAGTAACAACAAATTACAGCTCCATGAAAAAACATCCCGCTGAGTAACCAACACATGGGTGACAAAAAGGAAATACAAAAGTCTCTTGGAAAAAATGATACCACCGTATAATCCATGAGCCAGCAATGAATTCAACAAGAGAAAAGAGTATTTGGAATAAATAAAACTGAAATAAAAAGCATCAAAACACATAGGATGCAGCCAAAACAAAACAGAACAAAACAAAACAAAACAAAAACAGTTACACTTTCCATGCTGGCTTCTTTATATAAGAGAGAATGTATGGTGTTTGTTCTTTTGTGATTGACTCATTTCAGGCCTCAGTGCTTCTTCCCACAGATGGCTCTGGAGGGCACCTTGAGGCTAGTCCCAGAGGCAGCACAAGAAGTTGCAGTGGCTCTTTGAGCCTTGCAGGACTGACTTCAGAGTCTGCAGTGGCTGAGGTCTGCAGCCAGCCTTGGGCTTCACGGCAGCCCTCGGTCCCCTCTTGTGCAACTGAAACCTTTGTCTCTTTATCTGCCTGGTGTGAACAGTAGCTCATTTGAGTTTGCTGAAAGCATCACCAACTCTGCCCTTGCTGCAACAGCAGTCAAAGATTCTGGAAATCCACTGGTCAGAGGCTGGTCAGAGGAGTTGCTCTCCCAAAATGAAATGTAGGAAGTAGAGGCAAACTAGAACAGGTGCAATGTCACTGGGCCTCAGTTTCCCCCACCAGGCTTGCTTGGGATCCAAGTGGTTTTCTGTGTCCTGGCAGGGAGGACCTGTATCCCCTGCCATGCCACTTTTCTGCTCTTGCAGTGTGAGCACCTCGTGAGTCTTCTCCTGGACACAGTGGTGCTGTCTACTCCGTCCCTGGGCAGCTCTCAGAGAGGCAGCAGCAGCAACAGCTTCTCCCGCGGGGAGTATTTCTATAGCATCTTTCCAGAAACCATCAATGCTGAGTTGCTGAGAAATCTTGACCTCGCTGTGCTGGAGCTCATGAAATCATCAGTGGATAATCCCAAAATGGTAATGATTATGCTTTTATGTAACTTTTTTTGTTTGAATATTATGCTTATAATTAGTTGTCATATCAATGAAATAGTTCACAAACACAAAGCTAGATTTCTTTCTGGAAGATTAAAAGCTTTTGCTAATATTTGAAAAAGAGACAGCACAGCTTAAATCAATAGTTAGTGAGTGGCATTAGGGTGTTGGAACATTATTTTTTCCATTCCCATCCGTTATGGTCCCACAGTTTGTAGGCCTGCCGTAAGGGACAGCTTTGCCCAGTCGTGGTGGCAAAGCTCACCTTGTCGCGAATGTCCTGAGTGAGGACCAGTACTGCCCTGGCCTCATCAGCCCCGGGCCTTTCTGTACTCAGCTGCCGTGGCCTCCTGCCCTGTATTGTTTCCCATGTGCTTCAGGCTGTGGTTCCTCTCTGCCTGCTATGTTGATTCTGGAGACCAGTGTTTAACCATATTTAACCATATCTGGTTTGCCTGAATTTACTGAGCTTCTGGGACTTTGAAAGGTAACCTGTTCTGTGTGGATGGTCAGAGGCAGCCACCCATTGGTGTGGATGTTTCAAGAGAGAGGATGTGCTTTTCTATTACGTAGAGCTTTTACTCCAAAGTACTTGTTTGTTGTAGATGATTGTTTTTTATAGTACTTGCAATGGAATTTTGTTTTGCTTTTTCTCTTTTGGGAAAGATTTGATAACTTAATTTGAAGGACTGAGTGACATAGAGGGAGAGGCAGAGAGATCTTTCATCTGGTGTTCCTTTTACAAATGCCCATTACACCATGGTTGGGACAGGCAGCAGCCAGGAGTGAGGAGCTCTGTCCAGGTCTCCCGTGGGTGGCAGGGGCCTTGTACATGCTCATCTCCCACTGCTTCCCTAGGCACACTACCAGAGAACTGGGTTGAAAATGGAGTTTCTGGGCCATGAAGTGGCACTCTGATGTGGGATGCCAATGTTGCAAGTGGTGGGTCATCAGAATGAGCTGAGTCATGATGCCAGCACCTGGATTTATTATTCTTACCATCAAAAATGAAGTTGGGTAGACCCACAACACTCATGAGACTTGGTATTTTCAGGTTTTGAACCCTGCACACTTTTTTGATGAAAATGATGGACAAAATCCTATACATGGCTTCTTCTCCCAGATCCTTTAAAATGACAGAATGAGATTTAATGGGGTTTTAAAAAGACAACAAAGTGGTTTTTTTTAGCTTGTTTGTTTTTAAATTTACTTGAAAGGCAGAATTACAGAGAGAAGGATTTTTCATCCACTGGTTCACTCCCTAAATGGCTATAATGGCTGGAACTGAGCATGTCTAAAGCTGGAAACTAGGAGCCTGGAGTCTCCTCTGGATCTCCCTTGTGGGTGAAGAGACCCAAGGACTCATACCATTCTCTGTTGCTTTCCCAGGCACATCAACAGGGAGCTGAATGGGAATTGGGGCATCTGGGCCTGAACTGGTGTCCATATAGGATGCTGGCACCAAAGGTGGAGGCTTAACTTGTTATGCTATAGCACTGGCCCTAGAGACAACACATTCTTAAAGAACAAGGAGAGGGCCCAGCATGATGGCCTAGCAGCTAAAGTCCTCACTTTGAACTCACCGGGATCCCATATGGACACCAGTTCTAATCCTGGCAGCTCCCCTTCCCATGCAGCTCCCTGCTTGTGGTCTGGGAAAGCAATCAAGGACGGCCCAAAGCCTTAGGACCCTGCACCCGTATGGGAGACCTGGAGGAAGTTCCTGGCTCCTGGCTCCAGATCAGCTCAGCATCGGCCATTGCGCTCCCTTGGGGAGTGAATCACCAGACGGAAGATCTTCCTCTCTGTATATCTGACTTTGCAATAAAAATAAATAAATCTTAAAAACAAACAAACAAACAAAAAACCAAAAAAACAAGGGGAAAGGGAGTCGGGGAGGTGGGAAAGCTGTAAGCACAAGGACAAACGTGACAGATTTCTGAGTCCACGATGGCTATGATGGAATCTGGCGGAGAGAGCCTGGGCAGTACTGTGTGGAGTAGGGTATACAGGACAGGTTGAGGGGCAGAAGGGAAGATTGTGGAGAGTCAGTCTCCCTGCTAGTTCTTCCCTGTCTCTAGTGCTTGGCGTTCCTGCTGTCGGAGCAGCCTAGCAACAGCAGTTCTCTGGAGGGTGCAGATCTGAGCCTGGCTGGGTGGGAGGGTACCTTCACAGCAGTGAGTCAGTTAGGCCTGCATAGTCCTTTCCTTTGCCTCGTCTAGCCACTGGTGTAACTTGGACTGGGTCTGTGCCCTGGTTGGGGAGTCAGGATCTGTTGACCCATCATCACTGCAGCCTTGGGACTCACAGTGAGCGTCAGGCTGGCACACTCCGGCAGTTCCACAGGGTGAGCCTGGCCTGAGCACATGGGCCTAGAAGCCTCATATTCTAGGACAAGGCAGCTCTTCATAGAGGATTAAACAGTTCAAACCATGCACTGAGGTTTAAACAGAGGCAAAAGAAAACTTCAAAGGGATGAGATTCTGTCTATATTAAATAAGAGTCGAGGCTAAAAGAGAACAGCAGAGAACAAAAAGGACCCTAGGGGAATGGAGCATGGGCATCAGAAAATAAAACTGGAAGTGTCGTTGAGGGGCTCTCCAGTGACTAGATGCACACACAGAGAATGGGGAGCAGGGGAGGAAGGAACCTGGGGCATGCGGCAGGAGCTTGGCTCCAGGGGGCAGGGCCAGGGAGCCTTTCACTGATGCCACAGTGTGGGGGTGCGGTGGGGAGTGTGCTCAGAAACCAGGGATAGGAGTTCTGCATGGTGTGTAGAGAGGGGTACCTCCTGAAGTGCAGTTTCTGAGTGATGCAGCCACCAGGCCTGGGCATTGGCATAGAATAGTGAGAACTGAGTGTCCACAAAGGCAGAGCAGAACTTCCTGGGCAGAAGTGATGTAATTAATTTGGGAGCAGTTGATTCCAAGTTAAGATAGCTATGTTGAGACAGCCAAGAGAGTAGACCGAATTCATTTCAGAGAGGACAAAATGAACAAGGGAAGTGATGCTGTTACACTACCTGGTACGCCTGTGATACCGACTGTTGATACACTCCAAGTTCAGCTGTCACTCTGTTGGAATGGTGACTGTGGGACAGCACATGTGTGTCTGGGTGTGTACACATGTGTTCATGCAGTGATGATGGTACAGGCACAGATGAGACCTCATGCTTCTCCAGGCAGGGCTCTGTTGAAGATGCCCTGGAGTAAGCACACTGGGAGTGGCAAGAAGAATGCGTGGACTAAGGTGAGGCCACCCCTGCTTTCTCTGGGGAGAGTTTGTGTTTTATCGAGGTACTGTTCTCAAGTTCAGGATTTTGGGGTAAATACCTATTACAGAAATGGTCTCTTGACCAGAAGAGATTTGGAGTAAGAGTTTGTTTGGTCTCAAGCTGTTGCTGTCAGTGCTGACCACTCTCCTTCTGTCACCACACACTGTTTCAGGTGAGCACCGTTCTGAATGGCATGTTAGATCAGAGCTTCCGGGACCGGGCCAGTCAGAAACAGCAAGCACAGAGGCTGGTCTCCACGATTCTGCAGAACTGGAACAAATGTGACTCATGGTGGGCCAGGGAGTCCACACCCGAGAGCAAAATGGCAGTGCTGGTGTTGCTGGCCAAGATTTTGCAGGTACTTTGGGAATCTCTAAAAGATAGTCATGTTTGTTGTTTTGTGCAGCTGGTGTCTTTAAGAATGTGATGGAAGGTGTTTCAGAAGCTTCCTGATTGGACAGGAAATAGTTTGAAGGGCTGACAACTGGTTGCATTGCATTTTTAAAAAGATTCTTCCATGATCTGACATCATTACTTCTTTTTGACAATTTACTTTTTTAGTGTACCATTTCATGCATTGTTTAACTGGTAGGCAAGAGTGATGAAATGGTGTTGAAGCTCAAGATCAAGTTCATGGTCTCTTTCTGAAATCTAAGTATTTGAAAAATGTAGTACAGGAATTGGAGGTATCATAAAGCAATATGTCTTGTTTATTTCCTTTCTTCCAGATTGATTCCTCTGTATCTTTTAATACAAATCATAGTGCATTCCCTGAGGTCTTTATGACATATACCACTCTACTTGCTGATTCACAGTTGGGTTTACACTTAAAGGTAAGTGATTTAAAATTATTTTCTCAGATGAAATTCTGTTTTAATTTCTACAGTTTTGCATATTTTGATTTTTAGGATTCAATTTAAAACTCTCAAACATGTACAAAAATATACTAGCACAGTGAGCTCCAATGTTTGTGACCGCCTGGTCTGGATAGGTATAGGTGTGTGCACAAGTTTGTTGCAGGGGTGGAGTTAGCCCATCCTTCACCTCGGAGGAAACTCTGGGTCTCCACGTGTCAGAACTGCACATGCTTGAGTAGGTCTGCATCACGGAGGGAAGTATTTCTTCTCTATGTAAGTCGGAGATTATCTTACCTCGAAGAGTTGACATTTGTATTTGTTTTCTGTTGCTGTAACAAAATGCTTGAGACTGCAATAAAGAGAAATTTCTCTTTTTCTCACATTTCTGGAAGCTAAGAAGTCCAAGAACAAGACTCTGGCATCTGCCTGGCATCTGGTGAGGGCCTTCTTGGGTTGGTTAAATGGTGAGGGCATCCTGTGGAGAGACAGAGCAGACTGGTACCTCAGACATCCTGCTCTGCTTAGAAAACCACTGATGCCATCCAGGGGATCCCACCTTCAGGACCTCATCTAATCCTAAGTACCTTCCGAAGGTCCTGTCTCCAAACCTCATTAGTGTATACTTAGAAATTAAGTTTCCAAAAAATGATCTTTAGGGAAAATGTTCAACCCATACCACTTTTCTTATTGTCTGTTGGAATTGCTGCATTGACTGTATTAATTCTTTTTTTTTTTTTCTTTTTTCCTTCTTCTTTTTTTTTACTTAACATGAAATCTCCTGGTTATCTTTAAGGTAAAGGATTTAATATTGTAATTTTTAAAAAGATTTATTTTTATTGGAAAGTCAGATTTACAGAGACAAGGAGAGCCAGAGAGAGACATCTCCCATAATTGCTTCAATCCTCAAGTAGCCACAAAGGCCAGAGCTGAGCCTATCCAAAGCCAGAAACCAGGAGCTTCCTCCAGGTCTCCCACATAGGTGCAGGGTCCCAAGGCTTTGGGCAATCCTCCACTGCCTTCCCAGGCCATAAATGGAGCTGGAGGGGAAGTGGAGCAGTTGGGACATGAACCAGTGTCCATATGGGATGCCAGCATTTGCAGCCAGAAGAGCTATTGTGTTTGACCCCTAATATTCTGATTTTAAGGTTGCTTCTTTTAAAGTCCTGGAAGGGAAGTTCTCCCCCCCCCCCCCAATAAATCTCTTTTTAAAAAGATTTATTTTTTTTTCGGAAGGCAAATTTTTACAGAGAGAGAAGGAGAGACAGAAAACTCTTGTTTACTCCCCCAATGGCCACAATGGCCAGAGCTGAGCTGTTCTGAAACTGGGAGCCAGGAGGTTTTTCCTGACTTCCCATATGAGTGCAGGGGCCCAAGGCCATTCTCCATTACTGTCCCAGGCCACAAGCAGAGCAGCCATGACACAAATCGGCATCCGTGTGTGATGTGAGTGCTTGCAGGCAGAGGATTAACTTGATACATCACTGTGCCGGGCCTCAGTCCTTACATTTTTCAATGAAAGGGATCTTTTTCTGTTCCATGTGATCTGGTTAGTCAGGTCTGCCTTTGTGTCTGGACAGGAATTTCTTTTGTGCTTGGAGAGCTGCCTCAATATGTTGTCTTGTATAAGTGTGACATGGAGTTGAAGTTTGCCTCAGAGGTTATTCAAGATGCTCTTCCTCCACAAAGCATGCAGTTCTGCTAGGGTCACTATAGACTTGGATATAGCATCCCATGTATTTCCACGTGCACAGCCCCAGGTCAGCCCCGGACCACTGGACTCCAGGCTGAGGTTGGCTTGCAGTATAATCGAGAGTTGTTCTGAGGTCGCTCATGGAATCCCAAGTGCTGTGTCTGCAGAGTCTTTAATAGGTCAGAAAGTCATTTGTAGTGCAGGATTGCAAAGTCACCAGCAGTGTACCCTCAGGTCTGTGTTGTTCTGCAGGGCCAAGCCATCATTCTCCTGCCGTTCTTCACGGGTCTGGCAGGAGGCAGCCTGCAGGACCTCAAGCGCGTCCTGGAAAAGGTCATCGTCTCTCACTTTCCAATGAAGTCTGATGAGTTTCCCCCCGGAACACTGCGCTACAACAATTATGTGGACTGCATGAAAAAGGTTAGTTTCAGGTTGTGTGAACTGAAACTGAAACAGGGACTGAGTTTCTGTTATATTTCTTGATGAAGACACCTGTGATATAGCCAGAATCAGGAATACTTCAACTGCCAAGAGTTCTACGTAATTCATTTGAAAACTTGGCTTCTGCAGAGCTGGGTGTGTATGTCAATCCCTTGGAATTCACTTTCTCTGTTTAAACATTCTTAAATATGCTATGCATAAGAACAGAATTTATAATGTCTAAGTAAGTTATGAACAGTAAAACCAAAAGAAGCTAAGAAATAGAATGTTGCCATATGTTCTAAATTCTGAGATTTAGCAGAGTGGTGACTGAGAAGGATTGAGTGATTATCACTGACACGACTTACTGTACCTCTGGAAATCCCCATGGTACTGGTGGCCTGGATGAGGAGGTGTTTCTGTGCAACTATGGAGTGTTGGCATGGGGAAGCTCCTTGATTTTCAGGGACCCTGTGTTGGTTTGCCTTTGTGCTCACACAGCTTCCAGCCTGTCCCGCTCATGCTGAGTCATCCTCTTCTGGAAAGCAAGAAGCTGGAAAGGGTGGCAGAGAGCGCAGCCCAGCCCAGCCCAGCCCAGCCTGTGCCTGCCCCAGGTCTTCCTGCAGGCAGCACATGAATGAGTTCTGCTGATAACCATTTGCCTGCTGCAGCTGTGGCAAGGCTACGAATGTTTGCACTGTGTACTCAGCTAGAATTCAGGAGTTCACAACCCTTACTGGAAAAAAACAAGAGAGTGACCCTTGGAGTGGGTGTTGTCTGCCATCTTCATGATGCACTGAGCTTTGGGAGAAGGTCTGAAGTCCCCAAAGTACTGAGATAAATGGTGTCCGTTCTCAAGGAGCCTATAAGCAGAGCAAGAAAGAGTCAGAAGGCAAACAGAACCAGTGATTAAAGCCCCATGATGAACACTGAGGTGGAAACACATGGAGGGTCTAGGCGTGGAAGATTGGGCTGTGTTCTGAAGATGCCCATGCTAGTACACCCTGTCCTGCATGCTCCTCAACAATGAGAGATGTGACTGTTACTCCTCCTGTTGGGAGTGTGCTGCACTTTTCTGAGAAAGAGAATGCAGTAGAAGGGTAGCTGCCTTTTTGGCCAAACCCAGGACTGTCCTGAAAGACGTCACTGCTTTCTCCCTAATTGGTCTCTTTCTTGGGTCCTTTGTCCCTGGGACTCAGTCACCAGGTTGTGATACAGGAGCCAAATGACTGTGGGGAAATACCAGTTGATAGATAGCACCTGTCCACATAAACGCTCAGCTTGCCCTCTGTGTGTACTTTGGTTCAAGGGTTTGGAACAGTTGAATGTCCGTATAACCACCTGCTTACTTTGATAGTTGCTAGTACTGTGTCATATGTGCTTTATCCATATGTGTGCTTATGCAGGATTTTTGGTTTGTTTTGGCTGAAATATTTGCAAGTCAGCTTTACACATGCATGCTTCATCCCTAAATGGTTCACCATGCACTTCCTGAGAATAGACAAAACTGTCACCCAATCGAAGGAAAGATCTGCCAGTGCCTTCTGCAAGTTAATAACCTTCATATTTCTCCAGAAGCCCCCACGTGTAGCTGGCTTGTTTGTTTTTTGAGATAGGATATAATTGATAACTGCACAAGTTGTCTCCAGTCTTTGATCTGAGGAAGTTCACAGTTCCTTGTCCTGTGAGAATCAGTTTTTGGAAGAAATTGGGGGAGCTTTTCATGCGTATTATTTGCCTATTTGAGAGGCAGAGAGACAGAGAGGGAGAGCACCTGTCTGTGGTTTACTCTCAAAATGCTTATGGCTGCTCTTAGTGAAGGCAAACCAGGAGTTAGAGGCTCAATCCAGCAACCCATTACCTGCTACTTTGCTATTACCTGCTGCTTTGCAGTATGAAAGAGTGGACACTGATATCAAACTTTTGCACTCCAATAGGGGGTACAGGTCAGATGCCACCTGGTCACACGCCCGACCCACAGGTTAACCTTCAACAATGGTGGGATGGCATCATGAAACTGTCCCTGCTGCTGACCTCAAATCTGGCCGCAGGCTGAAGTAGTACCTTCCCTCTGTCTCTGTTATATGGTATATTTTCTTTCTGTGATAAGCAAGTGAACAGTGGAGTGATGCATTAATGTTGGTATCAGGTCAACAGCTTGTTCCTCCCAGTATGCTGCTGTCTGCAAAGATTCTAAATCGACACTAAGTAACTTCTCTTTGATGGTGTCTTCATACAAATGTTAATGCAAATAATAATTGAACATCTGGGAAAAAATGCCAACCAGCAAGAACAAGGAGCTCAGCAAGAACCTAGTCTGAGAGCAGCCCAGACCAGGCCTGGTAACAGTACCCACCAGCATATGTGTGGCTTAGGCCTGGGGCAGGCCAGGCTGGGCCAGTTCATAACACCCACTGGCAGATCTGAGAACCAGGATGGGTGCAGGATGGGCCAGGTGGGGCCACAACACCAGCCAATTCACATTAGGGCTGAGACTAGGGGCTGGCTGGACTGGGCTAGGCTGTAGCACCCACCAGCAAGAGCTGGAACCAGGGGCAGACCTGGCCAGGCTAGGCTGTAGCACCTGCTGGCAAATGCCGAGGTAAGGCAGGTCATGGTGGGCTGGGCTGCAGTACCTACCAGCACATGCAAGACCAAGGGTCAGGGTGTGAGCCCGGCATAGGGGCTGTAGGGGGCTCCCCTGCTGGGCCACTGCTCCTACTGGTGAGTGTGAAAGCTGGGACTTGGAGCAAACCAGGCAGGCCAGGGCCACAGTACCTGCATGTGAACAGGGTTAGGGGGAAAGTCCATTGGTACATGTATAAGCCAGAGTAAGTGCAAGCTAGTTGGGCTTTGCTGTAGCATCAACTGGCAAGTGCTAGGACTGGGGGCAAAACCTGTCATGCTAGACTGTAGAATCACCTGGAGATTGAAAGATCTGGGAGTGGGAATGGGCCCAGTAAGGAAACTGTGGGTATCTCTCTGATGGACTGCAACTCCCACTAGTGAGCATGAGAACTAGGGCTGGGGACGAGTCTGGATAGACAGGCAGTGGCACACACTGGCATGGGTGTGGGCTGGATAGTAGGGTCAGTTGGGTTGAGCTAGGCTTCAATGCCCATTGACATGTACGAGAGCTGAATGGAATGTGGAACAGATTGAATGAGCATTGGCAAGCACAGGAATCAGGGCTGGGCACAGGCCTAGTAGGGATTACTGTAGGTCATTTCAACTAGGCTGAAGTTCCTGCTGTTGTGTGTGAGGGTTGAGTGTGCAGTGAATAGTGGTGGGCTGGGCTGCAGCACACATTGGTTTATGTAAGAGATGAGGCTGGAGACAGAACTGACCCAGCAATTGCAACTACCAGTATCTGCATAGGCTGATGTGGGTGACAGACTGAGCTGGACCTTGTACTGGTAAGCAGTCAAGTCTGGGATCACTTCAAATGAAGTTTCTTTGGGGAACTCCCCCACCCACCCAACTGAACTGCTGGACTCAAAACTCCAACCATGGGGAGAATTGCAGGATCTGTAGTCTGACCATGGAGTGCATGTGTCAGAGCTGGGCCTCCTTAGTGGCTAAGATGGAGCAGTGGCAGACATACCCAAATGCACATGGAGAATATGACAGAATATGGCAGTCCAATGGGGCCTACAGAGGACATCTGTTGTCATAACAGAGGGTGGAGGACAGAACAAATTGGCCAACTACCCCAGCTAAGCATTGGCAGCAAATATCTGGGTGAATGGAGACTCTAAAGTGGATTTATCAGCCAATGAAACTTGGAATGATTTCCTCATCTTAGGATAGGTGAGATAAACAGCATTTCAGAACTATCGAATCTACTTGAGCAGAACTCGGAGCATCCTCCACATTAGGGACTCTGGGATGACATTGGGTGGCCATTCCCTTCCCCAGGTACTGAGGCGGTTGGGAGGCTGGGTGCTGCTTCTCCCCATCCCCCCAGACACAGGAAGAAGTAAAAGAAAAATTGGCAACAGTGGTTTCACTTACTTACCTAGTCCTTCCCACCCTAATCAACTATATAAACACCATCAAACATAAAACTTGTGTATTAAAAAAATAAAAGGAGTTCAGAAGGAAGAACTCAAAAACATTGCAGAACAGTGTCAGAGATGGAGAGCAGACCATGAAGGGCATCTCAGAGTTAAAAATGTAAAAGCAAGGTTGAACTAGAGCTTAACTTGTTATGTTGGGAAAATAAAAATCCAGAGTGACTCCTACAAAGTCAGCAGACTCAGAGATGGGTGAGAATGTCAGAACAGCCCGGGACATCTGATGTAAGTGTGGTAAAGAAGCACGAGGCCAAGACTGCCTGGCTTGTTAGAGGAAGAGGACCTCAGAGAAGTGGTGTTTCAGAACCAGAAACAGCTGCAAAAATAAAAAGAATTACAATTGAAGTTCTTCACATACGTTGTTATATGCCAGGCAGTTTTTGTGGCTGCAGAAATGACAAAAATAATAACTTTGGACAATTCTCAGAATTTGTGTTATACTCTATTTTCAGAAGTGAAAATTAAAAACCCAACAGATTTTAAAAAATATTTAATTGTTTTATTTGAAAGGCAGATTTACAGAGAGAAGAACAGAGAAAGAGATATTGAGGGAGAGATCCTCCATGTGGTTCACTCCCCAAAGGGCCACAACAGCCAGAGATGAACCAAAGCCAGGAGGCAAGATCCTCATCCAGGTCTCCTATGTTGGTACAGAGACCCAAAGACCTGAGCCTTCCTCCGTTGTACTCTCAGTCAGTAAGCGAGGAGCTGGGTAGGAAGTGGAGCAGTTGGGACATGAACTGGCACCCAAATGGGATGCTGGCTCATGCAGGCAGATGATTAGCTTGTTGAGCCACTGTACCGGCCCCCTGCAACAGAGTTTTGATGGTGGTGGTGGTTTCTTTCCTAGCTTTTAGATGCATTGGAATTGTCTCAGAGCCCCGTCCTGTTGCAGTTGGTGACAGAAATTGTTTGTCGGGAACAGAAGCATGTTATGGAAGAGCTATTTCAATCCACTTTCAAAAAGATTGCCAGAAGGTAAGCTGTTGTAGTCTGGAACCCCAAGAAATAGCCACATTTTATTTCTGTGGGAACTTTTCTTCTTTGTTTCAAAAACAGTTGAGTGTCAATTGAACTTGCCACCACATTTTATTTCTTTTTCTCTAAAACAATATAACAAACCAAGCCCTATTGTGAAACTTTTAAACATGCTCTGAACTATAAGTGTAAATGAAGCTCTGGATTAAACGAATGTTATGCTTTACCAGCTTCACACCTTGTAACCTTACCTTTTTTTCTCTTTTGCTGCTGTTGTTATAATTATTATTTTAAGATTCACTTATTTTTGTTTGAAAGGCAGTTACAGAGTTACACTGGTTCACTCCCCAAGTGGCCGAAAAGGCCAGAACTGAGCTTATCCAAAACTAGGAACCAGGAGTTTCTTCTGAGTCTCCCATGTGGGTGCAGGGGCCCAGACATTTAGGCCATCTTCTGTTGCTTTCCTGGGTGCAGTATCAGGGAGCTGGATTGAAAACAGAGTGGTTAGGACTTGAACTGGTGCCACATGGAATGCTGACACTGCAAACGGAAGCTAGTTTGCATAAGTGCCAGCCCCTGTTACTGTAACTTAATGCATATCTCTGGCATCATCCTGTTTCACATCTAAGTCCTGTACATATATCTAAATGCTGTTTTCTTTTATAGCTATATTGGTATTATCACATGTGTAAAAATGTTAGTAATTCCATACTCGAGATTTCCCTACTGGTCTCAAGTGTTTACTTATCATTGAGTTATTTGGGTGTTGATCTGAACAAGGACCCCTGAAGTAACTGAGCCATCACCTTCTGCTTCTCAAGGTGTACTTTAGCAGGATGCCGAAGCAGATGTGCAATCTCGGGCTCTAACCAGATCTAACTCTGCTATGTGATCCAGGCATCCTAACTAGTGACTTAACTGTGCCAATCAGCCCCTTTATTTCTTGTAACTTTAGAGATAACAGCGCCCAATGTGATGACTCCAGTGGCTGAATCTTTGCCTTGCAGGTGCTGGGGTCTCAAATGGGTGCCAGTACATGTCCCAGCTGGTCTGTTTCCATCCCGCTCCCTACCTGTGGCATGGGATGGCAGTCAGGATGGTCCAGGGCCTTGGAATCCTGCACCCACATGGAAGACCGGGAGGAGGCTTCTGGCTCCTGGCTTCAGTTGGGCTCAGCTCAGGCTGTTGCAGCCACTTGGGGAACAAACCAGTGGACAGAAGAGCTTTCTCTTTATTTCTGTCTGTGGAAATAAATAAATCTTTAAAATAAATAAATAAACTTAGCGATAACACTGTCATGAAGAATTTATCCCCATCATGTATATTGTCTGCAAAATACAGGGAAAAACATGAGGCATATTTGATGGTGATGTTTGAAGTCAGGGCTAGATACAGTGGCTTCTTGAAATTGTTATACTTCTAGCAAATTTGTGAATATTGATATAAGCTTGTCTTTTTGAGTTCTATATAACTTCTAACAAAATTCGCTTTATCTAAGTACACAATTCAGTGATTTTTAGGAGCAGTCTTGCATGGCGAAAACACCACCGTGGAGCATTTTTATCCTCTCGTGTGATCACCATGACCGTGTAAAATTGATTTCCATCCCTTGCCCTCAATTTAATTTCTGTCTTTATGAATTTGCTTTTCTGGGCATTTTTTGTTTAAAATGCTATTTGGATATGGTCTTTTATGTCTGGTTTCTTTATACAGCATAATAATGTAGCATGAATTAGTAGTAATTTATTACTTTTTATTGGCCTTTAAAAAAGTCAACATGAACCAAATATTTGGCCCAAGAAAAGAACATACATTCTTTTTTGGGCACACAGGGAATTGCTTTAGGAAAAACCACATGCTAGGCCATAAAACAAGTCTTAATACAATTAGAAGGGTTAAAATTATGCTGAGAGTATTCTCTGATCAAAATAAAGTTAAATTGGAAGTCAACAACAGAAGTAAACTTGGAGAATCTGAAAATATTTCTAAATAACTTGTTCATTAATAACACATTTCTAAATAACCCTTCAGCTATGGAATTATTAGGAAAATCAACTTGGGCTTTGAATAAAGTGGGAGTGAAGCCTGTCCGGCTTCCTGAGCTGCACCTGAAGCATTGTGCAGACGGAAACATCAATCTTTTAGTGTTTGTATTAGAAAATATTTCAAATCAGTGATTTAAACTTTCTGTGTTTCTGTAAAACAGAGGGGAGGGTGGAAACAAAGGGGGTGCTGAAGGAGTAGTAGTAAAGATTTGAGTCAAAATAAAAGAAACAGAAAATGGGAAAGTTTCATGAAACCATTAGCTAAAATCAAAGCAAAATTTGTAAGGTTCTGTCGCCACTGACTACTCTGAAGTCTAAAAAAACTGCAAAATACCTTCAGTAACTTAACTGAAATGGGCAAATTCATGAAAGTCACACATTATCCAAACTGTTCAAGAATAATACGAAGTCTGAATAATACATCTGAGGAGTAAATGAACTGAATTAATAATACACATAGGCATTTTTTTAATCCCAAATAGTTTCACAGGTGAGTTTTATCAAATATTTAAAGAAGAAATAATAGCAACAATGCTTGTTGAATATACAACAATGCTTATTAATATGCTATTAGAAAACTGAGGCAGGTCAAACACTTTTTAGCTGCTTTTGTGGGAGCAGTAGTACCTTGATAAAAAGACCAAAAAAAAAAAAAAGATTACAAGCAAATTGCAGTCCAATGTCCCTCATGGATATAGACCCAGAAATCCTCAAAGGTATGTTAGCAAGCCAAACCCAACAGCATATAAAAAGTATAGACCACAACTAATTGGCAAGACTAGTTTTATACTAGGAAATCAGTGTCTCATGCGATGTTAATGGAAGAAAAGGAGAAAAATGTAATTTCAGTCAACACAGAAAAAGTTGTTGACAATCAAGCAAGGTCTTTCCTCCTTCCCTGCCCCTGCCTCTTTGCAGATTTATCACTGAAGAAAGGGGACTGTGATGACATGCTGGTATAGTGAATCCAGAATGTGCCGGGCCTAGAATGCCAGCCAACTGTTGGCTGCTTTCCTCCCAGTAATGAAACACTTACCTTGAAACAAGTTAGCCTGGGGAATATCATAGTACATTTAATCTGCCTCCTACTAATGGCTGTGGATTTGATTTTTGAATATAAAAACTGTTGCTGCAGGGAATCACCAATGGCTTATGTCATTTTGTGTTTTGTTGTACCTTTTTTGAGATAGATTCCTAAATGTTTGCCTGTAATTTCGCTAGATATCTCCACTGCCTTTGTTCGAGACTGTATTGTATGCGTTCCTGCAAGCAGTGTGCAGGAGTGCATTTTTTTCTTAAAATTTATTATTTTAGTTGAAAGTCAGACTTGCAAAGAGAGAGACAAGACACAGAGATCCTTCTTTTGCTGACTCACTCCCCAAGTAGCCACAACAGCTGGAGCTGTGCTGATCCAGAGCTAGGAGCCAGGAGCTGCTTCCATGTCTTCCACACAGGTGCAGGGTCCCAACGCTTTGGATCATTTCCACTGTTTTTTCAGACCACTAGCAGGGAGCTGGAATGGAAGTGGAGCAACTGGGACCAGAAGCGGCACCCATATGGGATACTGGTGTTGCAGCCAGAGATTGGCATTTCACTCCACTGTGCAGGCCCTGCAAGAGTGTTTTATCATCATTTTACCAATACAGGTTTTCAAACACTTGGATTCCTTTTATTGGTTAAAAGGTTGCTATAAGTTGTAAAATACAAATTATGAAATATTTAATTGGGCATGAACTCAAGCATCTTTTCACATAATTGCCATTTATTTGCATTTATTTTTGATTAGTCATCTGTTGGCCCATTTTTAACTTTTATTATTTGTTTGAAAGGCATAGAGAAAAGAGAGATTTTTTTCCATCTGCTAATTCTTTCACCGAATGGCTATAGCAGGTGAGGCTGAGTGAGGCTGAAACCATAAGCATAGAGCTTAAGCCGGGTCTTTCACGTGAATAGCAAGGATCCAAATCTTTGGGCCGTTGCTGGTTGCCTGAAAACCAGGTTGGAAGCAGAGGTGGGGTTGGGACCCAATGTAAATATCCCAAGCTATGCCTTAATTACTGTGCTAAGTGCCTACTAATTTTATTTTTAAAGATTTATTTTTATTGAAAAGACAGATTTACAGACAGCAGATACAAAAAGATCTTCATCTGCTGGTTCACTCCCCAAGTGACCACATGGCTGGATCTGAGACAATTCAAAGGCAGGAGCCTGGAACTTCTTCCAGATTTCCCACATGGGTGCAGGGTCCCAAGGATTTGAACCATCCTCTACTGCTTTCCCAGGCCACAAGCAGGGAGCTGGATAAGATCTGGAGCAGCCAAGACACGAACTGGCACCCATATGGGATCCTGGCATATGCAAGGCAAGGATTTAGCCACTAGGCTATCATGCCGGGCCCTGGTTTTTTTTTTTTTTTTTTAATTATTTGAGAAGAGGATGAAAGAAGCAACTGCTCCATTGCTGGTTCACTCTCTAAATGCCAGCAGCAAATGGACCTGAAGTAGGCCAAAGCCAAGAACCAGGAACTCGGTGTGAGTTTCCCACATGGGAGGCAAGAACTTAGACCTTGAGCTTCCCCACTCCCTTCCAGGATCTACATCAGCAGGAATTGAACTCAGGAACCGAGCTGGAATAGGAATCCAAACACGTCTGATTGGGCTGTGGGTGCCCCAAGCTCTATCTTAACTGCTGTACCAAATGACTGCCCCTGTTATCTTGTTTAAGAATTAATTAAGGGGGGCCTGGCGCAATGGCACAGTGGTTAATGTCCTCGCCTTGCACACCCGGGATCCCATGTGGGCACCAGTTCTAATCCTGGCAGCCCCGCTTCCCATCCAGCTCCCTGCCTATGGCCTGGGAAAGCAGTAGAGGATGCCCAAAGCCTTGGGACCCTGCACCCGCGCGGGAGACCCCGAAGAGGCTCCTGGCTTCGGATTGGCTCAGCTCCAGCTGTTGCGGCCGCCTGGGGAGTGAATCATCGGATGGATCTTCCTCTCTGTATATCCGCCTTTCCAATAAAAATAAAATAAATCTTTAAAAAAAAAAGGAATTAATTAAGGAGCTGAGAGAGGGTAGGAATTTAATTTTGAGCTATCATCACTGCCTCTCAAGCCCTGCGTTAGTAGGGAGGTGTCTTCAGGAACCTGGAGTTGGTGTATAATTCATGTACTCTGAAAAAACAATTCAAGCATGTTACCTGCTAGGCTAAAGGCTTGCCCCAGGCCCATCTTCCAAAATTAGATTTTTGTTGTTTTTCTTTCGTTCGTCTTCCATGTAGCGTTTAATACAGGAGTTGAGTGTTTCCCGGTTGCCATTCCTGTGCACCTCTGATGTGCTCGCTAGCAGCCTGTTCCTCAAGAGAAACTGAAAGCAAGGACTGTGTGGGTCTTGGTTTGGGCTGAGTGCCTTAGCAGCATCAGCTCTTACAACATCAGGGTGCTAGAAGATTTCATTGCCTGTGGAGGACCCACTTCCTAGTTCAAGGGTGGAGGCTTTCCCTGTGCCTCCTTATAGAATAGAACAGGTGAGATTTCCCTGGGGTCTCTTTTGAAAGGGCATTGAGCCCTTCTCAAGGGTGCACACTCAGTGTCTGACCAACTCCCAGAAGCTCCTCCTCCTCATAGTATCACATTTGCAATTAGGATTGTAGCACACAGGGGCTGGCAGTATGATGTAGCATTTCATAGGGGCACAAATTTGTGTCTCAGCTGCTTCACTCCCCCTGCTAATGAACTGGGAAAAACAGTGGAAAATGGTCCAAGTATTTGGGTCTCTGCATCCACATGGGAAACTCAGAGGAAGCTCCTGGCTGCAGCCTGTTTCAGCCCTTACCATGTAACCATTTGGAAAGTGAACCAACAGGTTAAAAATCTCTGTCTCTTTCTGTAACTGTGACTTTCAAAAAAAAAAACCTTAAAAAAAAAAAACATCAGTATGTGTAATGTAACTTTAAGTCACTCTCGTGTTTGCAGACTGGTATTAAAAACCTATATAGTGGGCCCGGGACAGTAGCCTAGTGGATAAAATCCTTACCTTGCATGTACCAGGGTTCCATATGGGCACCGGTTCTAATCCCGGCAGCCCCGCTTCCCTTCCAGCTCCCGGCCTGTGGCCTGGGAAAGCAGTTGAGGATGGCCCAAAGCCTTGAGACCCTGCACCTGCATGGGAGACCCAGAGGAGGCTCCGGGCTCCTGGATTTGGATTGGCTCAGCTCTGGCTGTTGCAACCAATCAGCAGACAAATCTTCCTTTTTGTTTCTCCTCCTCTCTCTGTATTTCTGAGTTTCCAATAAAAATAAATGAACTTTTAAGAGAAGAAAAGCCTATATAGTATCTAGTGCCTGTTGCTTTAAAATTGTATGACCAAATTATGTTCTGAATGGCGTTTTTGCTCAATTTACTATCCAACTTTGAACATCCAACAGCCATCGCATAATCCTGCTGGTGTTACTTTTATAAATGATGACATCAAATTTGCTTTCCTACGGATTTATAGATATTATTAATGATCATTCATATATCTTTTTCAGGAGATAAAGGGCCACCATAGCGGGTTGTTTTTCTGCATAGACAATAGGAAAGGTGGTTTCTTGTTAGACAAACAATAACATTTTAGTGTCAATAGTAAGAATTTGATCATTTGTAGGCTGATAATCTTCCAAAGATGTTGAAGGTGTGTGCATATTTCAGCAACACCAAACTGAGCATAAATTAAAAGGTGTTTTTTTCCTCTTAATAGTTAAATGAAATATTTGGAGATGAATGAAACTACAGTTTGTGTACAAATGCTTTCTGAGGTTCATGGGAGCTGTATCTGCCATCCTTATAGCTACATTTGTATTTGATCACTCAAGCCTATTTTCCTGTTATGCAATGGACACACATGAAATGTTTCTCTCAAGCATGAATGTCTGTGTGATTGTGATTGCATCTTTTTTTTTTTTTTTTTTTTGCTTAGGAGTTCATGTGTCAAACAGTTAGACCTTCTGGAAAGTGTGTACCGTATGTTCAGAAGGGACGAGCTGCTTCCAAGCACCACTCGCCAGGCCTTTGTGGACCGCGTGCTGCTCACTCTGCTGTGGCACTGCAGCCTGGAGGCTTTGAGAGAATTCTTCAGCAGAATCGTGGTGGATGCCATTGACATGCTGAAGCTCAGGTTCATGAAGGTATCCTGCTGCTTCTTAAAGTGCACTCCCTATGTGGATGTCCTCAACTTTCCTGCTTTACCCCGTTGTAACACCTCATTGGTTGTATCTATGTTTAGACCCTGGACAACTGGGTACTCTTCTATTCAAGAGATTTAGCATTTGTGACTATCGAAAAGGGGCATTGAACATTAAAATTGATGTATTTGGTAAGATTTAGTTCATGCTTGGAGAGACTGAGGACAATTATCTGTTACATCTTCTCAGTTGAATGAATCTACGTTTGATACTCAAATCACAAAGAAGATGGGCTATTACAAGATGTTAGAGGTGATGTATTCTCGTCTTCAGAAAGATGATGTTCACTCTAAGGAATCTAAAATTAATCAAGTTTTCCATGGCTCGTCTATTACAGAAGGAAATGAACTTACAAAGACTCTTATTAAGTAAGTATTGTTTAATTTGTATGTCATTTGACGTGTTAATATTTTAGTATAATATTTTACGCATCCATATACTGTGAGTCAAATGGTTGTTGTATTTAAAAATCCTTTTTTCTTATATATGAAATGCTTAGATGGACTCTAATATGTTAATTGATAACAGATATATTATCCTGTACTCATCTTTTATAAAGACCAACACTCTTTTTCTTTCAATGTTTTTCTTCTGTACTGTTTTTTCCCCAGATAGCTTGATGTGCTTTAGGTAATGTAATTTACAGTGAAGAAGTGATATTAGTTTTTTCTATTGTTTCACTTTAAAGAAGTGATATATATTTTTAGCAAATATTCTATAGAGGAATAACCAAGTATGTCTTTAAAACTCACCTTTCAGTGAGGTTCCCTTCCTAGGAAGCATTGAACATGGCCTTTGCTGTGCCTCGTCTTGCATCTCTAAGCACATTTAACATTACTTTGCTCTTCCCCTTGTCCTTACCCTCCCTCCTCCAAGAGCGACGTCACCATCCTGTCACGAGCATCAACAATGCACAAGGAGTCATATTTTACTCTTTCTTCATCTGTATGTTTCCGTCCTCCTCACACACCTGATTGCTCGCCAGATTTGCTGGTTTTGTCCTGTCAGCATCATTGAAACCAGCACCGTTGTCACCTTCCTATGTGTTTGGTTATGTCTGGGCTCCCTTGGGAGCTGCTGCAGGTGTCTGCTTTGCAGGAGTCTTCCCTCCTCCTGGGCCTGTTCCTGCCGCCTGTCTGTTCTGCTGCCAGAGGCGTAGTTTTTTGCTAATATGTTTTCCCTGAACTTTTTCTTTTTAATTAAGACAGGATGATTTATTAATCTTGTTAGAAATTCTGATAGTTGGGCCCGGCGCGGTGGCGCAAGTGGTTAAGTCCTCGCCTTGCACGCCCGGGATCCCATATGGGCGCCGGTTCTAATCCCGGCAGCCCCGCTTCCCTTCCAGCTCCCTGCCTGTGGCCTGGGAAAGCAGTTGAGGACGGCCCAAAGCTTTGGGACCCTGCACCCTCGTGGGAGACCCAGAAGAGGCTCCTGGCTTCGGATCGGCATAGTATCGACCCGTTGCGGCTCACTTGGGGAGTGAATCATCGGATGGAAGATCTTCCTCTCTGTATCTCCTCTCTGTATATCCGCCTTTCCAATAAAAAATAATAAAAATAAATCTTTAAAAAAAAAAAAAAAAAGAAATTCTGATAGTAAAAGGCCACAGACTAGTATCCCCTGAACTTTTGAAGAGTCCTTGTCTGGGTGGATTTCCAAGTTTTTGTAACAAGATAAACTTCTCTTTTAATTCTGTTTCTGTAGACAATTTGAAGTATCTGATAGATCTGGAGTACAAGTCTGATTGTTTCATTTTCCCTAAGACCCTTGTTGGTACTCGTTACTAGGATATAATGGGCTAATTAATCAGTATTTCCAATTTGTGTCCAGTTTGTGTCCCAGCTGCTCCACTTCCAATCTAGTTCCCTGTTTATGGCCTGGGAAGGCAGCAGAGGATGGCCTATGTCCTTGGGATCCTATACCCATGTGGGAGACCTGGAGGATGCTCCTGGCTCTTGGCTTCAGATTGGCTCAGATCTGACTATTGTAGCCAGCTGGGGAGTGAGTCAGTGGATGCAAGATCTTTCTGTCTCTCCTTCTCTCTAGAATACTGCTTTTTCATATATATAATTGTACATATATTTAAAGGGAGAAGTCAGCTATTGGATGCAATCAGGTGATCCTACAGGGATGAGGCCTCATTCCTTAGTATTATCCTTAGGCAGATTTGCAGAAAGAGACAGACAGACAGGGAGAGAGACAGATCTTTCATCTGCTGGTTCACTCTCCCAATGGCTGCAACAGCTAGAACTCAGCCAGGAACCTGGAGCTCCTTTCAGGTCTCTCACATGAATTCAGGGGCCAAGCACTTGAGCCAACATCCACCACTTTCCCAGGCACATTAGCAAGGAGCTGGATTGGAAGTGGAGCAGCTGGGCCTTGAAGTCACACCCGTATGGGATGCTGATGCTGCAGACAGAGGTTTATCTTAGTTTGTCATGGCAATGGCACATGGCTACTGCTGCTTTTATGCCCTTTCCCCAGCACACCACTTAACTTCTTTTGAGTGACACTCTTCTCTGCTTACAATACCTGTGTACGTGTCTCCTCTAGTTAACTTGCCTTTGCTGTGGGTGACACCTAAGAGAGGGTGATAGGAATCGGGGTTGGGGTGAGGGGACTTTGAGTAGCACTGTCCATGCTATGTGAACCAACTTGTGACCTGGCTCTCCTTTGCAGATTGTGCCACGATGCATTCACAGAGAACATGGCTGGGGAGAGCCAGCTGCTGGAGAGGAGAAGGCTTTTCCATTGTGCTGCCTACAACTGTGCCATCTCCGTGATCTGCTGTGTCTTCAATGAGTTAAAATTCTACCAGGGTTTTCTATTTACTGAAAAGCCAGAAAAGGTGGGCCTCTCTTGAGATGTTCCCTGTTGCTGTCATCATGGGCTTTCAAAAGTTAGATATATTAGCAAACGATACTCTGTAATTTCCAACATCTTATGTTGAACATGTAGAGGTTTTTTGGCTGTTCTACATGGATATATTTTAAAGCTTAAATGTTTTTCTGTGAGTTATTAAGTAACATGAATTCCACAGTAGCATTGATGACAAGACTCCTTTGTTCACATATTTTTATATCTGATTCTTTGAATTTACAGAACTTGCTTATTTTTGAAAATCTGGTAGACCCAAAGCGCTGCTATTCATTTCCTGTGGAAGTTGAGGTGAGTGACAGTTTCACTTTCGCTTTTTAGGTTTAAAATCCTGATCAAATGTTTATAGAGAAAAACAAATATGATGTTGAGCACGTTAAATTGCCAATATTCAAGTCTGTTTTCTACTGTAAAAACTGACCATTTCATGTGTTTTCCACAAAACTGGCAAGCACAACAGGTGGTAATTTAAATTTGATGTTTCACCTCAAGCAACCACAAGAAAATTCATGAGAACTCAATCTCCTGCCCTCCTGCCCCATCTTAACTAGTGAAGGAAACACATTGCTAACAAAAGTAGCTATTAGCATATGCTTTAAAATTGCTTTTTGAATGCATTATTCATCAAAGAAAGAAGTCTTACTGATGTGAATTATGACCTTGTGGCATTACTTGAATGACTTGTCAAGATAACTGGGTTGACGTGGCAGTTATTGGAAGCCTTGATCTGGCAGATGGGACAAGTTAGGTGTTAGCCAGGTTGTTCAGGCTAGTAAACTGGCCTCAGGGATTGTTGGGAAGGGATTGGAAATGGGAAGCAAGGCAGAGGACTGAACCCCCACACTGTGGCTTACCCGTTTTACTCTATAGTACTGACCTCAACACCATCCTAGCACTTGAAGGGCTCACATGAACACTTGTTTTCTGTCTGTGTCCCCTTGGAACAAGAGAGGAGTTTTCTTTAGACGTTTGTTCAAGGAAGTAAGCAACAACAGAAATTTAAAAAATAGTAGCCAGTTCACAAAGCACGCAGATACTTGTCATGCTCACATTCTGCCATTATGATGACACTACAAGATTACTATGAAGATTAATAAAAATAAATAAATAAATAAGAGGAAAAAAAAAAGATGACCTATGATTTACTGTGGCCACATAGCTAAGAAAACTGAGCATTGGAGGTGGAGATCTAGATGAGTGGCTGTAAAAACTCAGCACACAGCTCTGAGCTGGGCTGTGCCAGGGTATTGGAGGAGCACTCACTGAAAGATGTAATTTTGAGAATGTAACTCAATGTGAAATTTGGTCATTTTGATTTTTTTTCCAGATTGTACTAAAATAGAAAAAAATGTGACCATGTTTTCTAAACATTTTATGTTGTGTATTTGTTTTGTCTGGTAGGTTCCTATGGAAAGAAAGAAAAAGTACATTGAAATTAGGAAAGAAGCGAGAGAAGCAGCAAATGGGGATTCAGGTGAGTGTTTCCAAAATGATGAAATTAATCAGCTACACTTAGCTGTATAAAAAGTTGCTAGCATAGCCAGATGGGACTCAGATAACATGCATTTCAAAAATTTTATGGCAAAATGAATTTCTCTTTTAGTGCAAGATTAGCTTGGTGTTTCTTTGATCACACATAGATCAGACTGTTGAGGTACAGCCAGAAATCTGCATTACAATTCAAGGGCTGCCCTACCGTTTTCCACTCATTTCCAGACTACTCAGGCCTCTGACCTGCTCACTACTCTCTGCAGCTTGCCTGCTTACCCACTCTGTTGCAGCAGCATGAACTGCTGCTGTGCTTGGTGACTGCCAGGCTTGCTCTTGGCCCCACGGTGTTTGCACTTGCTGTCCACTTTCATAGTCTTGCCTCCAGATGCCAGCCATGCCTCAGGACGTTGTCTGTGGTGTCAGCAACTAAAGGAGGCTCATGCTGGCCTTCCTGTTTCTAAACAGCCTTCCATCCCTCCACATGCTCCTTATTGCAGTGTTTGCTCTTTGCGGATTTTATCACCATTTATTGATGTAAGGATCAAATTTGGACCTGTTTTCTAAATCCCTTGCATAATCTGGGTTAGTTGTTTTTCAGTAACATTTCTTTTCATATTTATCTGAGGCTTAATGGACCAAGTGTACAATGTCAGATTTTTTAAAATGTTTTTTTTTATTTGAAAGGAAGGTTTACAGAGTGAGAGAGATACAGGGAGATCTTCCATCTACTGGTTCACTCCCCAGATGGCTGCCATAGCTGGGACTGTACCAGTCCAAAACCAAGAGCTTAGAGATTATTCCAGATCTCTCACGTAGGTGTAGGAGCCCAAGAACTAGTTCTCTGCTGCTTTTTTCCCAAACTATAAGCAAGGAACTAGATTAGAAGTGGGGCAGCCTGGAATTGAAGCAGAACTCATATAGGAATGCCAGCACTGCAGGCAGATACTTAACCTACTACAACACGCCGCCAGCTCTACAACATTAGGATTTCAATACAACGAAATTGTTAAAAATTGGATCCAGTTTGGAGCCTGTATGAGGCATAGTGGATTAAGTCAATACTTTCTTTTTGTTGTTATTGTGTATTACTCTTTAATTAGATTTTTGTTTTATAGTGTTCTTATCATTAGGACACTTCAAAATGCTCGAACTCCATAGGCATTTGTGTAAAACGTACCATTAAAAGAAACAGCTTCAGAAAAATTCCTATCCTGTATGTGGTGTGGAGGTGGAAAATATTCCATTGAAGACTCTTAGTCCCTTCTTTCCCAAAACTTTTGCCTTTTTTTTTTTATTGTTACTGTTCTTTAAGCAAAACCTTTAAAACTAAGATTTACAGTCAGTACTTTGTTCCTGAAGTGAGAAGTGTGCCCATTTTCATGTAAGTTGATGCTTTCGATGCCAGCATCCCATGCCAGAGTTCTGATGTGAGTTCCAGCTTTGCTGCTTTGGATCTAACTCCTTGCTAATGTAACTGGGAAGGCAGTGCAAGACTTGGACCCTTACCATCTATGTGGGAAACCAGGATGGAGTTCTTGACTCCTAGCTTTGCATTGGCCCAGCCCTGACTGCTGCAGGCATGTGGGGAGTGAACCTGTGGATGGAAGACTCTGTGTTTTCCTGTCTCTGTCTCTGTCACTCTGTTTTTAAAAAAAATATTTAATTAAGGATGAAAGTTTTAGTTAGAAACTTCCTTTAATTTTAATATCATTTGGGCTTAAAAAATTCATTTCTATCTGGTTGTGTTGAATACATGTATTTTCTTCTTTCTTATATTTCAGATGGCCCTCATTACATGTCTTCCTTGTCGTATTTGGCAGACAGTAGCCTGAGTGAAGAAATGAGTCAATTTGACTTTTCAACTGGGGTTCAGAGCTATTCATACAGCTCCCAAGACCCTAAATCTACCATTGGTCGTTTTCGGAGACAGGTGATCCCATGACACAAATTAAAAGAAGTTTGAAAAGTAGGGCGGTAGACAGGTGATGTCAAAGGATGTTTTGTCGCTATTGGCAGAAGCCAGTTCTTTGCCTGCCTTAAGTCCTGGGACAAATGCATGGGTTGGAGAGTTTTCCTAATACCCAAGCTCTGGGCCTTTCATCCTGTAGATTCTACATTCTGATGACAGCAGTCTGGGTAGGGAGTCAGAGAGCTGGAGGCAGCAGAGGTGCCCTGACCTAATTTGAACCTCAAGATTGACCATGCAGATGGGTTAGCAGCTGTGAACATGGACACAGCTGACCTGACAGGTTCAAGGGTCAATGTGGCAGAGATGTCCTTAACCGGGATGCAGCCCTGGGGAATGACTGAGCAGATAGGATCTAGGACCAGTATGGGAGTAAGGAAGACATATGGTTGTGTTTATTTTTCAGTTACTTAATAGCAGCACATGCTGAGTATTTTTGATATTATTGTCAACTTATCATTATGGACTAACATTTCAATGGTGAACTCAGTCTCTGGACTTGGCCTGTTTCTTAGGAGTATCCAGACTCCAAGGTCCAGGGTGATGTCCTGGAGTTAGAGATGGATGAGCTTGGGCAACATGAGTGCATGGCACCGTTGGCTGCCCTGCTGAAGCACATGCAGAGAAAGCTGGCCTTGCCCCAGGAAGAAGAGGTACGTGTCCCACTAATTCCAGTATCTCGGTTGATACTATTCACTGTTGTCTTACCGAGAAATTAACCTCTACTATTAGATGTAAACCAAATTGCATATCAAATAAACACATTTTTTTCCTTTCTGCTGTTTGTATTTTGGTTTGATATAGTTTTCTTACAGTAGCCAAGTGTGAGGTTATTTTTTCCTGTAATTTTTAAGGTAATTTTGAATGTTTGATTTCAGGGTTCAGTGTCAAAAGATCTTCCTCTTTGGATGAAATTTCTCCATGACAAACTAGGAAACCCATCAGTGCTACTGAATGTGCGTCTCTTCTTAGCCAAGCTTGTTATTAATACAGAAGAGGTGAGTTACTTTGTCATTGTTTTGAACAGTGCTTTGCAATTCTTTGTATCTACTTTTAAAACCACAACAAAGAAAGAAATAAAGAGAAAGAATATGACATTGTTGTTTACTGAATAGACAATCATATTTATGTACTTATGTAGCCTAACATTCTTCTCTCAATTTGTTTTTTTGTTTTGTTTTGGAGATTTGTTTATTTTTATTTGAAAGTCAGAGGGAGGAAGGGAAGAACAGAGAGGAGAAATATCAATCTTCTATCTATTGATTCACTTCCTAATGGCTACAATTACCAGTGTTGGACCAGGCTGAAGCTAGGAGCTTCAGCAGGGTTTCTCATGAAGGGGGCAGGGCCAAGCACTTGGTCCATTTTCCATTGGCTTTCCTAGACCATCTGCAAGGAGCTGGATCTAAAGCCAGGACACAAACCATTTGCCCACATGATATGCCATCATTGAAGGCAGTGGCTTTACCTACCATACCACAACGCCAACACTCTCAGTTTCTTTTAAAACAAGTATGTTAACCTCTGTTGAGTTAGCTGTTGTCTAACTGCATGTTATGACTCAAAATCGTATTTCTTTATGAGAGTAATAAATGGTTGGAAAAATACTTCTGTTAGCTCCATACGACAAAGAGCTCCCTTGTGGAGTCATTGTTTGGCATACCCCAGTTGGGCCATCTTCCACAGTGAGAGTTAGGTGGATCTCACTGCAGGCCCTTGAGCTAAGCTTGGGGACTTGGGGGGAGTTTGCATTCTGCATAGGACACAGTTGACCCAAGCAAAGGCAGCTGTGTGAGATTCATTGTGTGTCTGTGCCAGTTGCCTGAACAACATGGGTGAGGGCTGTGTTTGAGCAAGATAGTAATGCACCTATGTGCTGGGACCAAGCTAGAGGAGGCCTTGCAAAGTGTCTCTCATTGGTATTGATAGGGAGCCTCTGAAGAGTAGGGGTGATGGGAACCATAGAAGGTGCTTTGGGCACTCTGCAGTATGAGGAGCTAAAGCCATGCCCAGCAGGAAACCCTGGAGCCGTTGGCTGGAGACTGCTCTCCTGAGGGTCTCACATGATTTCTGGCTCCAGGGATGGCTGTCTGAGGGAACAGCACACTGGAGGACTGAAGTAGCGGTTATGTCAAATGTCTGAGAACCAGGTGTCACAGGGTTGGTTCCTTCTGAGGGCTGAGAGGGAGACACTGTTCTAGGCCTCTCCCAGCTCCTGGTGGGTTTAGGCATCCTGGGGCATGTAGATACATTTTCCCTGAGTCTTCACATTTGTGTCCATCTCTGTGTCCTGATTTCCTCTTAGGAGGATACCAGTCATATTGGATGAGTGCCCACCCTGAAGCCTCACTCAGCCTGTTTCCAAATACAGTTACATTCTAACAATTGGAAACTCAGTAGCCTTTTGAGGGATGCAATTCATCCCATAGCACTTGGGTTATATGTGATCCTGTAAGTCTATCTTGTTGGCTGCCAAAAGGAGCTAGGGACTTTTATTTGTTTGTTTACACTGAAATAACTTACCTGCTAGTTCCATTTTCCCTGAACTTTAAAAAATTATGCTTGGTAAATACTTCCAATGCAAGAACCTCAACTGAATTTGAACTGTGGTAATGCAGCAAGGTGGAGAAATCCACCATGGAGAGAGGGTTTGGGGAGGGTTGGGGGCAATCCCAGTGCCCATAACACTGTGTCACATAATGCAATACAATAACTAACTAACTAACTAAATAAATAAATAAATAAAGCTTAATTGCCAGATTAAAAAATTTCCTTATATAAAATAAATTATTAAATAATTATTAAATTATTAACTAAATTAATATATTACATATAATATATTTATTTATATTTGAAAGGCAGAGAGAGGAGAAACACAGAAAGAGATTTTCTGTCTGCTTGCTTATTTCCCAAATTGGCCATTACAGCTAGAGCTGGGTTGGACCAAACCCAGAAGCCAGGAGCTTCTTCTGGGTCTCCCACATGGATACAGGAGCCCAAGAACCTGGACCATCTTGTACTGCTCTGCTAGGCATATTAGCAGGGAGCTAGATAAGGAAGCGAAGCATCCAGGATGTGAACTGGCACCCATGTGGGAGGTCTGCACCACAGCACATTTAACCTACTGTACCATGGTGCCAGCCCCTAATTGTTGGAATTTACATTTATTTTTAATATGGTTCAAGTTGTAACATAAAATTTTGTTTATTTTACAAAAAAACATGCAAATAACCATTTTTTAAAAGATATTTTTGAAGGTTAAAGTTACAGAGAGGAAGAGGCAGAGAGATTTTCCATCCTCTGTTCACTTCCTAGATGGCCACAATGGCCAGTGCTGAGTAAGGCTTAAGGCTGGGATCCAGATATAAAGACCGTCTTTTGCTGCTTTTCCCAAACCATTAGAAGAGAACTAAATTGGAAGTGGGCGTCCTGGGCCTGGCATGCTAACCTAGTAGCTAAAAGTTGTCACCTTGAACGCACCGGGATCCTGCATAGGTGCCGGTTCATATCCTGGCCACTCTACTTCTCTTCCAGCTCCCGGCCTGTGAACTAGGAAAGCAGTAGAGGACGGCCCAAGGCCTAGGAACACTGCAACCATGTGGGACCACAGGAGAAGTTCCTGGCTCCTGACTTTGGATTGTCTCAGCTGCAGTCATTGTGGCCACTTGGGGAGGGAACCAGCAAATGGAAGATCTTTCACTCTCTCTAAATCTGACTTTCAAATAAAAGCAAATGAATTTTTGAAAAGATAGAAAGTGGAGCATCGTGCATAGATGGGATGCCCGTATTTATCTACTATGCCACAACACTGGCTCCAATAATGTAGAATTTTAGCTGATGCAGGATGCATTTCTGTATTAATATATTGGCTATGGAATGATTCTGTGATGTTTGCTTTTCCCTTTCTTGTGCAGGTCTTTCGCCCTTACGCGAAGCACTGGCTTAGCCCCTTGATACAGCTGGCTGTTTCTGAAAACAACGGAGGAGAAGGCATTCATTACATGGTGGTTGAGATAGTGGCTACGGTGCTGTCCTGGACAGGTTTGGCTAGTCCTGTGGTGAGCATTAATGCATTTTTTTAAAAAAGATTTATTTATTTTCATTAGAAAGGCAGATCTACAGAGAGAAAGATCTTGCATCTACTGGTTCATTCCCCAAATGGGCATAACTACAGGAACTGAGCTGATGTGAAGGCAGGAGCTTCTTCTGGGTGTTTCATGTGGGTGCCTACTCCCAAGGACTTGGGCCATTCTCCACTGCTTTCTTTTCTTTCTTTCTTTCTTTCTTTTTGTTTTTTTTTTTTTTGCAGACTTAGTGAGATCTTTTATTTCCCCACTACCTCTCCAAGGCACAGCCAAATGAAATGGCTCTTGGAACAAAATGGGCTCATTCCATTAAGGAGATGAGAGTTCTATTAATTGAGAAGAAAGTCTCAAAGGCAGATAGGTCACCAGCCAAGTTCCATAGCTAAGCACTACTATGTGGGCAAGGCAAAAAGGGAGATTCTCCCAGTTTGGTGGCAGAGGTTTGATAGCAAGGCTACAGTAGAGAGCACCAGCCTGGCAATCGCCATTAGCACCAACTGCAGTTGCCCTCTTCCACTTCCTACTTCTGTTGTTCTGAAACCTTTCCATCTTTGCATGTCTTGCTTCCGCACTACAGCTCAATCCCCACTGCTTGCTTTCTTTCTTTTTTTTACATTTCATTTTATGACACAGTTTCATAGGCTCTGGGGTTCCCCCAACCCTTCCCCGTACCCTCCCCCCATGGTGGATCACTCCACCTTATTGTAGTATTACAGTTCAAATCCAATCATGATTCCTTCATTTCAAGCATGTACCATGCATAGAGTCTAGCATCTTATTGTCCAGATAAATTCAACAGTTTCTTGCGTAGACCATCTCTGGTCTGAAAGTAGAGCTGGCATCCTGACCAATTAAAAGCCATAACATAACATCAACAACAGCTTACAACATTATTGAGTTAATTGACATGGTATTGAGTGACCAATATGTTAGAAAATGCAAGTTTTTAACCAAGTCCTGTGACTACATAATTGACATTGCTATTTTGGTTTATATGTAACTGGCTGCTATACACCTTAAAATGGCTATAGGGTCTATTTAGCTGTCTCATGTCTATTTTCATTTTTGTATTCAGCAGTTTATAATGTTGAAGCATAATTTTTACTGAACTTGGCAGATTTTAGGATAGTCCAAACTTCTCCACTGCTTTGTTAGGCCACAAACCAAGAGCTGGATTGGAAGTAGAGCAGCCAGGATGTAAACTGACGCCCAAATGTGATGCTGGTGCTTGGAGACTGAGGATTAGGCAGTTGAGCCGTTGTGCTGGCCTCTAATGCACATTTTCTATAGTGATGTCTTGGACTCCTTTGCCGTAAACCTACAGACATGTAATGAATGGTTTTCATTCTGCTTAATGGAATTGAATCACCTGTAGGTGTGACATTACTACTGTGCTCTTACACTAAATGACCTCACAATTTCTTGTTCAGTTTTCTTTACTTCTGCTTTTGATAATTCCTCTGACCTGGCTAGGCTCTGAGGGTCCACTTTACGTTCTTCACATATCAGTGTCCTTCAAAGGTCAGCACAAACATGGGGGCATCTCACTGAGGGGCCTGAAGCAGAAAGTTCCCTTTAGGACCCGTATCCTGGGCCTTCTGGAGATGCTGCAGTAATCCAGCCCAAGCCTGGAACCACAGTTCCCTGTGGCCTGTGGCGTGCTGTGTCTGGTGCAGAGGCAGCATCCCTCAGGCCTGCAGGAAAACAAGAGTCTTTGCCTTTGGTGTGAAAATTCACACCAAAGTTTTTAGCTCCTAGCTGTGAAAAAACAGATTTCTTTTAGACATGGTCTTTTCTGGAGTGGAATGCTGCAAGTTGTTAATACAGGCTTTTTGTATCTTTTCAGGGGACTCCTAAAGATGAAATACTGGCAAATCGACTGCTTCACTTCCTAATGAAACATGCTTTTTATCCAAAGAGAGCTGTTTTTCGACACAACCTTGAAATCATAAAAACCCTTGTTGAATGCTGGAAGGATTGTTTATCCATCCCTTACAGGTACTCAGTTTCTACGCCGTCATGGTGTAGAGACATTTAGGTTAATACCTAACCTGCTGCAGATGATAATTGCAATGAAATGTAATTGCATGCAGTCATAGGCTGAGGAATATAATTAGAAATAGAGTCCACTTATAAGGCAGTTCTATTTCTGCGAATGAATCTGAGGCCTCCTGAGCTTCACACCAGAGGCATCTGTTAGGTGGTCATTGGTGGCTGCTCTTGTGGGTTCCTCAGCTCAGTCTGACTTAGCCCCATGATAGGGAGGTAGGGTTGTGACCTGCCCTCTCCCTGCCCTTTCACAACCTAAAGGGAGCCCATTGGAGTTGTGTTTGAGTTCTTTGAGCATAGCCTGAGACAAGTTAAAGCTTTCAAAGTGTTGCTCCCAACTAAGGCAAAATTAAGTAAGTAATTCGGAAAAAAAAAAAAAAAGAATAAAAAATAGCCTGTGTTACAAAGGTAGAATCACCTGTCTTCAGAGCACCAACAAGGAGATGGTGTTGGAAGGAAAGGAAAAATGATCATTTGTCACTGCACGATATTCTGTTTGTCATCCTGCATCTCATTGTGTTCTGTGACCATCTGTGTGTTCTGCCCCATGCTTATGTTTTAGGATAATATTTGAAAGGTTTTCCAGTAAAGATCCCAATTCTAAAGACAACTCAGTAGGGATTCAGTTACTAGGCATTGTGATGGCCAACAACCTGCCTCCCTACGACCCCCAGTGTGGAGTCGACAGTGTCACGTACGTATATTCTGTTTTTTGTTCTGATTGTCTTTTAGGCGAAACTCTGCCTGGATTAGATGGACAGACTAATGGGGTGTAGTGTAATTGTGATACATTTAAGGAACATTTCTCATGTCAAAAATATTTATACCTAAATTTAGAAAGTTGGATTATAGGTCAGCTGAGAGAAGAAACCAAGGTACCTAGGATGAATGTGGGGTGTGCATTTGTAAAGCAAGTGTGGTGTCCTTCTGTAGGTGTCAGCAGATCCCAGGTATTGGGTGTGTGTTTGTATTGTGAGCAACATTTTCCCAGGAGAGGAACAGTGCTGAGCCTCGACTGTAACACGCACACCCCTGGGCACTGTCCACCCGCCCCTGGGCTCACATGCCTGCACTCTGTCTGTTCTAGCCCCAAAATGACGTCCCTCCTACAGGATAGGGAAGGGCCCAGTGTGTGGTAGTTTCAGAACATTGTCAGAGGGTCTTCCTAGAATCTGTATGTTCCAGTCCATGTCACCCTCCTCTCTCCTCTCATCCCACACAGCCTCCCCTCCTCCTCTGCAGAGTTTGACATTCTACTTGGTCCTTTGCTTGGTCGTGCCCAGCATCCATCCCATCAGTGCAGGTGCTCTTTGCAGCCAGTGCCCTGGAGTCTGAGACATCCGGAGGCACAGCACAGGCCTGGACAGTTGCATTTGTGCCTGCTGATTTCCTTTCAGAGTTGCTGCGGGGCTCACAGTTGAGATGTTGTTGCTTACAGTCTCCTGATGGCGCCATCATTTTATTGTGTTGGTCCTCTCCCATGAGATGACTTTTGAAAGGGAGCCCACATCTCATCATCCTGAATTGTAGCTCTTTCCCTCAACACAGTTTGTGTGGTTTCTGACCTGGGCTTCTTTCCAACAGCAGCATTTCCGTGTGATCGGATGGCAGGCCTCTCTGAGGCCACCATGGTTTTGATGTCACAGCGTAAATACCTATTTATATGTGTATTCACATGAGTGATACGCATCATGTCTTACATTGTTTTGTTCTCAGTTTATTCTGTTATTAGGTCAGACAGCATAGTGGGTTAATTTACATGTTCTCTGTATTTGTTGTAGGTACTTTCAAGCTTTAGTCAATAATATGTCTTTTGTAAAATATAAAGAGGTGTATGCAGCAGCGGCAGAAGTTCTGGGCCTCATTCTTCGATATGTTGCTGAGAAAAAAGATGTGAGTGTGTGATTTTCAGTGGACATTTCTGATGTGATGCTGAGATGTGTTTCCTGTGTGCTGTTAGGAACAGATTGGGCGCCTGCATGTATTTTTTGATGCTGTTTCCTACAGTGCATTGGATACAGCACTCAGATTTTCTTAAAAAGGGACATAATATTTTTTAAGCTGATGAAGTTGAAGAACATTAGGAGCTTTGGTGTCAGGGTGAGAGTGTTTAACCAGCCCCTCTGCCTGTGAGCTTGGTCTCAGCCTGTCCTTTTGGAAGCCATCATCCTCTAGAGAACTCTTGTGGTCTGATTGGGTTATCTTGGTCAAATCCTTCCACTGGTGGTTGACATTAATAAAAATGTTGATGAGGAGTGACGCCCCTCCGGCCAGCCTCAGATGCTGTT
This sequence comes from Ochotona curzoniae, assembly GCF_017591425.1. Taxonomy (NCBI): domain Eukaryota; kingdom Metazoa; phylum Chordata; class Mammalia; order Lagomorpha; family Ochotonidae; genus Ochotona; species Ochotona curzoniae. The sequence continues at coordinate 8,363,775 of NW_024465419.1, forward strand.
CCCTGCCTATTCTATTTTTTTCTTGAAGATTTATTTATTTATTTTAATTTGAAAGCCAAAATTACAGAGAGAAGGATGGAGAAGGAGAGGGAAAGAGATTTTCTGACAATTGGTTCAATATCCAAATGGATGCAATGGCTAAAACCGAGCCCAATCCAAAGCCAGGAGCCAGGAACTTCTTCTGGTTATCCCACGTGGGTGCAGGATCCCAAGACTTTGAGCTATACTCTAGTGCTTTCCCAGGCCACAAGTAGGGAGCTGGATCAGAAGTGGAGTAGCTGGTACCTAAACCAGTACCCATATGGGATGCCGGCACTGCAGGTGGGGATTAGCATGCTACACCATGGCACTGAGTCTGCCCTGTGCACTCTGGCAGGTTGTGAGAAGAGCTTAAGGATCAGGTGCAGATCCAATACTCAACTGCTAAATGAAGTTGCTTGTCATAGCTGTGTGTGATGTCTGGGGGCCCCCTGCTGGTAACCCCTCATTATAACTCAATTGAAAATAGGCAGAGTGATTCCTCCTGCGCATGCAGCAGCCCTCTCACCGGTTTGCAAGTGTCCCTGTGGTCACTGGATGTGATGATGTGGCAGGCTGACGTGCAGGTTCTGAGTCTATTAGGAGAGCATGGGTGGTTGATCACTCCTTCCAAGACTGTCTGGCCTGTGTCCCTGCTTTCCTGACAGCATCTTTTTCCTGACCCCAAGCCACCTCCAAGAGCTATTCTGTGGGTTTCTTCTTCTTTTTTTTCTCCCTTTCCCCCATCACATAGCTTCTAACTTTAAAAACTGCCACACTGGGGCCAGCACAATGGCTCAGTTGGCTAACCCTCTGCCTACAAGTGCTAGCTTCCCATGTAGGCACCAGTTTTTGTCCCAGCTGCTCTATTTCCCATCCAGCTCCTTGCCTGTGGCCTGGGAAAGCAACAAACGATGTCTCAAAGCTTTGGGACCCTGTACCTGTGTGAGAGCTCTGAAAGAATCTCCTGGCTCCTGGCTTTGGACAGCTCAGCTCTGACCACTGTAACCATTTGGGCAAAGGATCAGCAGATTGAAGGTGTTACTTTTTTTTTGCTCTCCTTCTCTCTGTAGATCTGTCTTTCCAACAAAAATGAATAATAAATCTTAAAACAAAAATAAAAACAAAAATGCTGCTTTGATGTTTGAGTCCTGGTTGTGTCTGCAGGCCCAAGACTGTCATGAAAGAGAAGTTAGGGAGTGGCCATGGTTACTGTGAGGCAGGAGGATGACAAGGACCCAGTTCAGCAACTTGGACCCTTGCCCGTTTCCTAATTATAGGTTTGTTTGGGTTTAAAAGAAAACTAAATGATACATGGGCCTGGTGCAATAACCTGATGGCTAAAGTCCACCTTACATGCACTGAGATCACATATGAATGCTAGTTTATGTCCCGGCTGCTCCACTTCCCATCCAACTCCCTACCTGTAGCCTTGGAAAGCAGCAGAGGTTGGCCCAAAGTGTAGGGAGTCTGCATCCATGTGAAAGACCCTGAAGAAGCTCCTGGCTCCTGGCTTCAGCTCATCTCAGCTCTGGCTGTTGTGGCCACTTGAGGAGTGAATCAATGGATGGAACATCTTCCTTTCTGTCTCTCCTCTCTTATAAATCTGCCTTTGCAATGAAAATAAATAATTCTTTAAAATACATTAAATGATACAAACAAAAAGATCACCTAGGGAAGGTGACACAATTTATTTTAGGATTAAGTGCTTTTTTTGTGAGTTAAAATTTTTACAGCTCAGAATGACTTGTCATTTTGACAGCCTGTTACACTGGGCTTATGCTGGGTAATATGCTTCACTTGTACCACCAGATGGAGCAGGCTTCAATAGAACCCCAAGTATAATCTGCTGTAAAACTTTCAACTCCAAAATATTATGAGAATAGGAGCTAGCGTTGTGGCACAGTGAGTTAAGCTGCTACTTGGCATGGACATTGTGTATCAGATTGACAGTTTGAGTTCCAGTAGCTCTACTTCTGATCCAGCTTCCTACTGGGAAGGCAATAGGTGGTGACTCTGCTACCCACTTGAGATACCCAGATGGAGTTCCTGCCCGCTTGACTCCGATCTGACCCAGACCTGGCTGTTGTAGTCATTTGAGGAGTGAACCAGTAGATGGAAGCTCTCTGTTTCTCCATTACTCTGTATTTCTTCCTTCTCTGTGTTACTCTGCAAATCAAGATAACAAATAAATAATTTTATTTTAAAGGAATACTCCAGAGTGATTAAAAATGTATGTGAAAAACAAAATTAAAAGCGACTTTAATTTTGGTGTAAACATTTTTTTAACTCATGTTCATTTTTTCTTTCTTTTTAAAAAGATTTTTTTAATTGAAGTCAGATTTACAGAGAGAAGGAGTGGCAGAAAGAAAGATCATCCATCCACTGACTGCAAGTGGCCATAATGGCCAGAGCTGAGCCTGTTTGAAACCAGAAACCAGCAGCTTATTCTCCCACCGGGGTGAAGTGTCCCAAAACTTTGGGCTGTCTTCAATTACTTTCCCGTGCCGCAAGCAGGGAGTTGTATGGGAAGTATAGCAGACAGGACAGGAACTGGCACCCATATGGGATCCCAGTGCATGCAAGGCAAGGATTTTAACTGCTAGACTACCATGCCTGTCCCTTTGTTTTTTCTTAGTATGTAGTTTCATGAACTTGTTGAAGGCTGCCATATACACAGATTTCAAATTTTTAAGTTAAATTTTTCTGTGAATATTTTGTCTTTTCAAAAAGTTTATTTTTAAAAAATTTATTTATTTTTGTTGGAAAGTCAGATCTACAGAGAGGAGAGACAGAGGGGAAGGTCTTCTATCCGCTGATTCACTCCCCAAATTACCATAACAGCCAGAGTTGAGCCAATCTGAAGCCAGGAGCCCCTTCCTGGTCTCCCATGCAGCTGCAGGTTCCCAAGGCTTTGGGCCATCCTCAGCTGCTTTCCCAGGCCACAGGCAGAGAGATGGACAGGAAGCAGGGCTGCCAGTATTAGAACCAGTGCCCATATGGGATCCCAGCGTGTGCAAGGCGAGGACTTAGCTGCTAGACTACTGTGCCAGGCCCAAGTAATTTATTTTTAAAAGGCAGAGTTACAGACGGAATCCTGTGGTAATTGACAGCATCAAACACCCTTTTTGGGTGCACTTGCATTTTCAAGATTTGTTTTTATTGCTTGATGGTAGCTTCTACCTTTGTGTATTTATAAAATGACTTCACTCTCCAGGTCCTGGAGGATCTTGTGCATGAACTAGTTGTCAAACAGTTGAAGCAGCAGCAGAATACCAACGAGGACAAATTTATTGTATGCTTGAACAAAGTGGTCAAGAGCTTCCCTCTGCTTGCTGACAGGTAGAGACCCTTGGGGCCACCCTTGGTGGGTGGTTCTCCCGGTCTGCAGCCGTCCACTGAGCACACACCCTATGGCTTAGGTTCTTGAACGCAGTGTTCTACCTGCTGCCCAAGTTTCACGGCGTGATGAAGACACTGTGTCTAGAGGTCGTGCTCTGTCGCGCAGAGGAAATCCCAGATCTGTACTTCCAGCTCAAGAGCAAGGACTTTATTCAGCTCATGCGACACAGGTGAGTGAGCAGCAGCCTCACACTCTGGCTCAAAGAAAAAATTTTTTGATCAGATATTGTCAATTCAGGAAGAACCTGCAGGTTCTCATGAGATGCCTGTTTGTGGAGAACGGGTGGCAAGCAGCCTGAGAATGAAGACAGTGCCTGAGGGGAACCTGCTTCACCGCTCCTCTCCTCCCCCCACAACACACACATGCCACCTTCCTGCAGGTGACCTGGGTTTGAGCTGTGCCCGGTAAGAATGTTCCATTGTGTATTCAGATTGTGTTAATTTACAGGATCACTGTAAGTGAATGACACTCTTTTCTTGTCTTGGTGTGTGTAATATAGTTTTACATAGTGATGCATTGCTGATCGGGGTGGAATCAGTGAGTTTCACAGAGTGTGTATCACCATGTTGTAATGGCCAGCATTTACCGGGTGTTTACCACACCAGGGACTGCTCTGAGTGTATTAGGAGCAAAAGACACAGAATGGGAGCAGGTGCTAACCCTGTCACACTTAACCTCACCATGTGATATTACACACCAGGTGGCACTTACAATTACTCTTTGAAATCTGAAAACCTTTGTATTTTTAGGTTATTTTGTTGAGCTATCAAGTTTTAATCCACAGTAAACTTTTCGTTTTCAAATAATTTTACAGAAAAGTTAAAAGATAGTACTTAGAACTCCTTTACATTCTTCACCTCGTTTTCTCATCTTATATAATCGTGGTATATTTATCAAAATCGAAACATTAGCAGCAGAACATTACTACTGTCTGCACTCGATCTTAGCCAAAAGGCCGAGAAGCGATGGAACCTTACTACTCTCTGGACTTTACTGTACTGATTCCTGCCCCCCCCCCCCCGGCTCATCCAGGGACTGGTCCAGGATAGTGCATTGAATTGCTTATTTTTAATAACCTAGCTCATGGTAATTATTTGTGTGAGTGCATTGTTTATGTAAGCAGAGTGTTATTCATCATAACAAAGACGAGGAGTAAAGAACGGCATGAGGGAGTGTTGCCTGTCACACTTTGTGGAAACACAGCAATGAGAATTGTTAAGTCTGTGTTTTTTTAAAATCTCTCTTTTATTGTAGAGATGATGAAAGGCAAAAGGTGTGTTTGGACATCATTTATAAAGTGATGGCAAAATTGAAACCAGTGGAACTCCGAGAACTTCTGACCCCTGTTGTAGAATTTGTGTCTCACCCGTCTCCTGTGTGCAGGGAACAAATGTATAATATTCTCATGTGGATTCATGACAACTACAGGTAAGCTCCATACTGATATTTAATAGGACTTTTCTTAGTGATCTTTTGGGTGCATTTAGCAGTCTGAAACATAATAGAACACTATGTAATCACGTAGTTCAAAGCAAAACATTTTATGTTGAATTTTGTCTTTTATGTTGAATTATGTGGTCTTGACTTATCCATAGTTTTGTTTATTGCAGTGTTATATGCCTGCATTTATTCAAGGTATGAGGATGGTAAATGGAAAGTTCCAGAAGTAAGCAAAGCATAGTTTGAAACTGAACTTGTACCGTTCTAACTAGTGTAACATCTCCCTCCATCCTTCTCTGTCCCACCTCAGGGCATGAGTCGTCCCTTTGCTCACTCACGCCATGTAGCTACCCACCCAATAATCACTTAATGTAATCACCTCAGCTGTTGTATTGCTGCTCAAAGCACAAAAACCACGGTGCTGGCAATCCAGATGTGCTGAGGAGAATCACAGCATGTCAGGGTTGAGGAGCATTTTTTCTGCCAAGGGCCATTTGTATACTTACAACATCATTCATGAGCCATACAAAGTTATCAACTTAAAAATTAGTTTGCTGTAGAGTCCTTACACTTGGAGTCTTGTCTGCAGGTTGCCTTGGCAGGGTGGGACCGTGTCTTCAGGGCCTCACACAGCCCACAGACTGAATGTTCCCCTACTCCCTGCTTTATGTGAAAAGGTTAACATAGAAAAAGATTTTTGAGAGAAAAACGATCACTTTCTTATTAATTTTACCATAGTACATTGTTATTGTTATATCTTGTTGATAACCTCTTCCTGTACCCAGTTTATAACTTTATCACAGGCAGGTGTGTAGATAGGAAAGCATGTAGTCTATAATGGATTTAAAACTGTCCTTGGTTTCAGGCATCCACTCAGAATCTCAGATCGTTTTCCCTCATGTCTGAGGGGGACTGCAATTTGTGTAGGAAGTAGTGAGGCTATTGGGTGAGCTAAAATGTGTCAGTATTCTGTTTGTAGAATAAAGACTTAATTTTGTAGTTACTCCTTATAGTCTGCAACATTGAGATGAACTTGGCCAGGATACCTCATCCTGCAGGAACCCATGGCAGCACTGCAGGCTGTTCTATGCCTGCTCGTGGTGCCCATGGCTGCCCTCTGGTCTTACCATCCCTCCCCTGCTGGCAGCAATGAAAGGGGCTCATGAAGGGGGAAGGAAGGTGTCAGGCCCAGGCACACACTAAGCAGGTACTGCTCTGAGCTGGGGCAGGTCCCGTAAGAACGCAGTTGTCTTCAATTCTAGATGGTATTCTTGAAGTCTAAAGGCGAGTGCTGATGTTTTGCTATTTGTTGTTTTCTCAGAGATCCAGAGAGTAAGGCAGACGGTGACTCCCAGGAAGTGTTTAAGTTGGCAAAGGAGGTGCTGATTCAAGGACTGATTGATGACAGCTCCAGCCTTCAGTAGGTCTCCTCTTGGAATAATTGGGCCAGAACAGTTGCATTTTAGGAGTACTGCTTTCCAGACAAACGTACAGTATTTTTAAACACTGTTAGAAATATATTGGCAATATCTTTAGTCTTTCCTGCATTTCCTGTATAGTCAAAATGTATTTTAAGTCACATTGTAAAGATTAAGTCTTAGAAATCCTAGCAAGTTACTTTAAAATTTTTGCAGAAGGTGTGGACAGAACATTCTGTTGGTACAATGAGCTAAATTGTTTCAGAGTAGAAAGAAAATGTGTAAGGATGATTCTTCTGTTTCCCATTTAACACAGACAGCTAGGCTTGCATGAGACATATTAATGCTGACTGATGTGTCTGGAACCTTAAGGCTGAGAGGAACCCATCGTGTTATCACGTGAGCGAGGATTACTGTGGCCTGAGGTACAGCCCTCAACCAGCTGCACGGTTGTCTAGTCAAGACTTCATCACAGTAGGAAGGACAACTCATCTTTGATGTGATTCTGTGTATCAGCTTATCTTTGTGTTCTGCTACAGTTTTAAATTCATTAAGATTTTGAAAATTATATTTGGATTTCATAAATCTCAGTAAATTATAAAAAAGTCTAAGCTTTTTTACCAGCTGAAGTTGGAATATTTTAGGGCAAGAATTTTTTTTTTTAAGATTTATTTATTTGAAACAATTAGAGAAGTTTCTGTTGGCTGGTTCACTCCCCAGATGGCTGCCATGGCCAGGAGTTGGGCCAGGCTGAAATCAGGAGCCTCTTCCAGGTAGGTCTCCTGTGGGGGTCACTGGGACACCAGCACTTTGGCAATCTTACACTGCTTTCCCCAGGCCATTATCAGGAAGCTGGATTCAAAGTAGAGGAACTAGAACACAAACTGGCACCTGTGGGGGATGCTGGTGTTACGGGGGTTCTGCCACACACAACACTGGTGTAATTTTTAGAGTGTTATGAATGATTATATGTATCCTCTCAGGATGTCTTTTCAGCTTCAACTTAGATAATATTATGTTCTCGTTCTTGAATATTTCCCAGGGGATTGAGATGAGAAAATAACATTCCCACCTCCAGTTTCTCACCTCTTGTAGAATGCGCTGCCCTTTGGCAATGTTCCACTCCTTCAAGACATTATTGTGTTCCTAGTTCAGATCATTATCTTTATGTTTACAGGCTTGGGTGTGCTCTCCCCCATGGTTAAGCTTTCTGTGTCTTCTCTGTGTGATATCCTGAACAGGATTTTTTTCTTCTCCATTTACCAATTCTTAAATTAAATGCACTTTTCTGTCTGCTTTTCAGACTGGTTGTTCGAAACTTCTGGAGCCATGAAACTAGGTTACCTTCAAATACCTTGGACCGGTTGTTGGCACTAAACTCCTTATATTCACCTAAGATTGAAGTGCACTTTTTAAGTCTGGCAACAAATTTTCTGCTTGAAATGACCAGCTTGAGCCCAGATTATCCAAACCCCATGTTTGAGCATCCTTTGTCAGAATGCGAGTTTCAGGTGATGTGTTCATCTCCGGGTAATAACAGATATCAAGGGCTTTCTGCATTTGTTAATGCACATTTTCTACTGGTGCTAAACTGGCTCTCTTACTTTCCGGAAAGAGGCTCATCTCCCTCTTCCTCTCAGCCTCTGTTGGATTTCCTTCCACCTTCCCCCACCTGCCCTGTCCGCCTGCACCTTCCTGGGGCATGCTCTGGAGTGTCCAGAGCTCCTGGAAGGTGGGGCCTGGAGCTGCACCGTCCACACTGGTGTCTCTAGTTATAAGAGTTAACCCTTATTAAGGGTCTGGCACTGGAAACTTTTGTTTTTGAAATATGAACATACACATAAATTTGGGAATGGACCCAAGTTGACTTCTGTTTCTTATACAACTTTTACACATAGCCTAAAGGTGACTGTGCACAACATTTTTATGCACCTGTGTTTTGACCTGGCCCATCGCTTGAGACAGGTGGGGAATTTTCCACCAGTGGTCCAGAATATTTGGGGTTTTGGAGCATCTCAGATTGCAGGTTATCTTGTCAGATATGCACAACCTGTGACTATCTCCTACCTAATGTTTGTGCACACTCAGAAGAGCTAGGCCACTGGCTTGCAGCATTGTGTCGTGGTGCTATTACTAGCTGTGCTATCAGCCTGGCCATGTAGAATGTGAAAGTAGAAAAATAGTCTTTCCTCCCATGACAGTTTTTTTTTTAATATTTGTTCATTTTTATTTGAAAGGCAAATTGTAGAGAGAAGGAGAGACAGAGAGAGCGTTCTTCTATTCACTGGTCCACTCCCCAACTTGCCACAATAGCCAGAGATGAGCTGATCCAAAGCCAGGAGCCATGAGATTTCTGGGTCTCCCATGTGGCTGCAGGAACCCAAGGACTTGAACCGTCCTCCACTGCTTTTCTAGGCCATAAGCGGGGAGCTGAATCAGATATGGAGCAGCCAGGACATGAACTGGTGCACATATGGCGTGCTGATACATCACCTTACTGACCCCAAGATTTATTGATTTACTTAAAAGACATAGTTCCAGAAATAAATAAGAGACAGAGTATCTGCCCACCTGCTTACTGACCAAATGGTCACAGTGGCCACAGGAACTGGTATAAGCTGAAGCTAAGAGCCAGGAACTCCATCGGATCTCTAATGTGGGTACAGGGGCTCAAAGATTTGAGCCGTCATCAACTGCTTTCCCAGATGTGTTAGCAAGTAGCTGGATTAGAAGTGTAGCAGCTAGACTTGAAACAGTATGTGGGATGCTGGTGTCACACACAACAGTTTAATGTGCTGCACCACAGTGCCAGCCCCAGCACTTAGCTTTTATAGTTGGCAAATAATTTTTTAAATTTAATTCTATGGGCCCAGTGCAATAGCCTAGTGGCTAAATCCTTGCTTCACATGTGCCAGGATCCTATATGGGCACTTGTTCAAGTTCCGGCTATTCCATTTCCCATATAGCTCCCTGCTTGTGGCCTGAAAAAGCAGAGACTCTGCACCCATGTAGGAGACCTGGAAGAAGCTCCTATCTCTTGGCTTCAGATTGGCACAGCTCCAGGCATTGCCTCCACTTGGGGAGTGAACCAGTGGACGGTTCTCCTTCTTTCTGTAAACCTGATCTACCTTAATAAAAATAAATAAATCTTAAAAAAAAAAAACCCACTGCCTTTCAAATAATAAATAAATCTCAAAAAAATTAGTTTAAATTTTGATGTTGTTTAAATAGTTAACAAGAATGCCCATGAGGACCACTGATCAGAGTGGGGAGGGTCAAGGTATGGGGAAGGTGAGTGGGGCAAATGTTTCCAATTTTTTTCCTTTTTCTCTTGTACCTGGGAGTGGGGGAACAAAGGAGGGACAGGGGGCTGCCCCAGCTGCCAAACTGCATACTACATCAGTATCTGGGGATGGGAGATGTCCACTTGATGTCATCTTAGAAACTCCGATATGGAGAAGAATGTTCCAAGGGTATAGCTTAAGTAGTTTTGATAGCTCCAAGACACTGCTGATTTCATTGCTCCAAGGTTGAGAAAATTCTTCCAAGGTCCATTGGCTGACAGAGTCCCCCCTAATGGATCCACTCACCCAGGCTCTCGCTGCCAAGGAATTGCCAGCCAACTTGTATACCTGTTCAGCTCTCCATCTTCTTACATAGCATTCAAGAGTCCTCAACAGACCCAAAAGAGCTGGCCATAATGTGCCCTGTGTGCACTTAGGCAATTGGCAAATAATTGAAACTTTTGAACTGGAGAACATTCTTCTCCCACTACTTTGCACAGAGAGATACAGACTCTCGGGACATCCCAGCCAGCAGATGGTCAGTAAGATTGGTGTGCAGCTAAAGCAGGATGTCATCTCACGCAGACCTTTCTTACCTGCAGGAGTACACCATCGAGCCTGATTGGCGTTACCGAAGCACCGTGCTCACCCCAATGTTTGTTGAGACCCAGGCCTCTCTAAGCTCGCTTCAGACCCGAACCCAGGAAGGCTCCCTCCTGCCCCGAGGGCCAGCAGCTCGGCAAATTAGGGCCACCCAGCAGCAGTATGATTTCACGCCCACACAGACCACAGGTGACCAGCTTCCTGCGTTCTTTTGGGGGTTAGAGCCCAGCAAAGATGCTTTCTTCCACTGAGAGATACACAGAGGTCTCTCTGACAATCACAGAGACAGAGGACAGAGGACCAGTAGAGGCCATGTAGGGTTCATGGGTAATGGGGAGCAAATGCCAGCACTGAGGATAGCAAATACTTGAATTGGTTTACTTTAATTAAAAAAAAAATTATACATTGGCATTATTTCTGCCTGGAACAAGCAGGTCCAGTATTTTCCTATTGTTTTAATTTTTTGTCCAGAAAAATTTGTATGGTGCCTCAACTTTAAAACATCTTACCTCAAAAGCATGGAAGAACTGAACCAGATTCATTTACCATGTCTTATACTTTATTCAACTGTTTTCTCAGGTGGTTTAGCTGTCTGATAAGCAAAGTACCAATTACAGAGTAAAATGTGGAAATAATTATATATAAACACTTCAGCCTTTGCTTTATGTAATTTCTTTTGCACTTGATGATTCTGGAAGTAGGACTGCTATGATCAATCATGATGAAAAGTCTATGACAGCAGTGTGGGAACTGTGGGTTCTTGGCACCTGGCAAATGCATGGCAACATCCCTGTGATGGCCCTAGCCTCCAGAGAAGGGGCATGAGGTGTTTGTTTACAAATGGGGACCCTGAGGTGCAGGTGCCTTGGTCAGCCTTGGGTCCCGCTCCAGGAACCTGATGGAGCCTCAGCTCAGTGTCGCAGGGGAGCATGGAAGCCCCATGTCACCAGGTGTGTCTGACCAGCCTCGCTGCTGGCCCCCAGGTCAGGCTGAGCTGTGCCATGCAGTGCTGAGTGAATGGCGTGACTGCTCTGACCATCCATGTTGCAGATGGAAGGAGCTCATTCAATTGGCTGACTGGGAGCAGTATTGACCCGCTGGCAGATTTCACAGCCTCCTCATCATCATCAGAGTCCTTGTCTTCTTCCTTGCTGTTTGCCCACAAGAAGAGTGACAAGGCACCGAGAACACCGTGGAAGCCCGTGGGACCTGACTGTCTAAAGAAAAGGCTGGGCCTTCCTGGGGACGAGGTGGATAACAGAGTGACGGGTAAGTCAGGGTCAGAAATAGCCTCCCTTGTCAGTTTCTGCAGGACCAGGAGTGCTTTTCTCACTGTGGCCCTGTGTCCTTGTGCTTGTAGTTAAACCCCTTAAAATTCCCTGCAGTGAACGTGGTCTGGCCACTTATCACGTGGAAAGCTTCGTTTTGTAGTTGTTCCCAGAAAGCCATTGAAAAAATTAAACCCAGTTCATGGTTTTCTGAAACAGCAGGGGTTGGTGAGGCAGCAACTGACACTCATCAAGATGAGGTAAAATTGGTAAAAAAAAAAAAAAAAAAAAGCTTCAAAAACAAGCACTTAAATCCAGGTTAGGAATGGAGGAAACACCTGGGGAGGCTGGGAGTAGGAGGACCCCTGAGAACAACCATGGGTGGGTGGGAGCTCCGAGGTTAGTTCACAGAAAGGCTCCCTGGCTGGGTGCAGTGCTGAGGGGGCTAAGAGGACACCTGGCAGGACCTGCCCGCTGCGTGCCAGGAGGACGGGCTGGGAGGTGGCTCTTGAGAACTACAGCTCTGGGATTGAGTGAAAACCCAGGGGAGGAAATATCCAGGGCAAAGCAGGTCCCAAGACAGAGGCCTGGGCAAAAGCCAGTGTGCCTGCATTGGTTTGGATATACAGAAGTGAAACTAGGGGAAATTTTTTTTTTCACTTACTATTAGCAACTAAAACACTCCCTGACATACAGTACTTGCACTTTGCTTCTAACTCCTTCCCTCAAACATTCCCAGTGCACATGTGGTCTGTTCACAATTCCCTGAGGGTCATAGCATGAGATGAGTTTTTTTTTTCCATAGGTTTCAGGGATTTCCCCTTTCATCCTCCCCAATCACTCTACCCCCCCACTATATTCCTCCCTATATTATATACTTTTCCCTATATTATTACAATGGCAAAGTCCTTCAACAACAGTCACAAGTCCATCATTGTGCTATTCAAATGTTTCATGCCATTGTAGGTATAGACAGTGGTAGAAATTCTAGTATTCTACTGTCATGATGTCTAACAGTTTCATTGGGAGTGCAACGGTGAGCTTTGCCCTCTTGCTGCTCCTGGCTCTCGGGGTGCCTCACTCTCAAGTGCTCTCCATCCCTTTCTCCCCGCTCTGCTGCTTCTCACTGTCTTTGCTTTACACCCTCTCTCATCTCAGCCCCACCACACATGCACAGCCCTCCTTTCCTGCGCATGGACCTCAGAGGCTCTGACTTGAACTTCTCCAAGGTGCCTGCACCTCTTAGCTTGCTGTTGTGTCTTAGCTGCAGCCTGCAGACAGCACTGCCAGCTGTTGAGTCAGGCTTTCCCTGTAAGCTTTGAAGGAGCACTGCCATCTAGTTACTTTAGTACTAGCAAGACCAACTCGGCAATAGTTGGTTTTTTTTTTTAGATTTATTTATTTTTCTTGGAAAGTCAGATTTATAGAGAGAAAGACAGAGAGAAAGATCTTCCATTTGCTGGTTCACTCCCCAAGTGGCCACAATGACCACAACCGAGTCAATCTGAAGCCAGGAGCCTCCTCTGGGTCTGCCATTTGGGTACAGGGTCCCAAGGTGCTGGACTACCCTCTACTGCCTTCCCAGGCTACAAGCAGGGAACGAGAAGGAAAGTGGAGCAGCAGGAACAGAAATGCGCCCATATGGAATCTTGGCGCATGCAAGGCAAGGACCTTAGCCACTAGGCTAGCACTCCAGACCCCAGTTGCTTTCTTTTTAAAAAGAGATGTTTTTAAAAAACATTTATTTAATTTTTTGCAAGCCATAGTTACAGAGACAGAGAGATATCCTCCTTCCACTGGTTCACTGTGCACATGAGTGTAATGGCCATGGCTGGGCCAGGCTCACGGCAGGAGCCAGGAGCTTCTTCCAGGTCTTCCACATAGGCCATCTTTGCTGCTTTTCCCAGGCACATTTAAAGGGAACTGGATTGGAGATGCAGCACCGGGATTTGAACTGGTACCCCGTAAAGGATGAGAGAGTCATAGATCATAGCTTTACCTGCTGTGCCGCAGTGCTGACTCCAGCTTCTTTCTTGAATGGCAGGAGGGGAGGAGGCGGAGGGTGCCGAGGCTCAGAAAAAAATGAAAGTTGTGAAAGCTGGCAGCAACGATTGTCTGCATCTCAAATTGTAACCTATTTTCTTGAGCATATTTATAGAGTAAAAATTAATGTCATGCTAAAATGAAGGTTGAATTGAGAGATCATATGTAGAAATTACTACATCTTCTGAGCCTTCTGATATTTTTTTCCCACATTTTTCCTTTTGCCTATTTTCTGGGAAATCTCTTCAACTTTTTTTTCCCAACCTTAGCTGTTTCAGTTTTTGACCTTTTTTTTTTTTAATTTCCAAAAGCTCTTTTCGTTCTGTTTCTTCAGTCCTTAACTCAGCTGTTATCAGCTCTTTTCTGATAATTAAATCTTTGCAAAATTTTTTTGCTACAGGGTCTGCTTTTAGTAACCATTTTCCTGTCATTTGTGTTGGTTTCTGCCCTTCATTTTTGAAACTTTGCTCAAAATGTCTGGTGACTTGGCGTTTTGAATTGTGTTTTCAGGTGGGGCACTAAAGCAGCTTTGGGCATAATGCAGGCACGGTGACTTGGCCTGAAAGGGAAGCGGGGCCAAACAAGCATGGTGATATGACCTGGGGAGGAGGTGGGTCAGGAGTGCGGGGTGATATGGTCTGAAAAGGAGGTGGTGTCGAGCAGGCAGGGAACCGTTTCATGGGGAAAAGGCCAGGTTGATTGCTCATGGTGAAGTGGCCTGAGAAGGAGATGGGGCCAGTTTCCCTGGAGATATGGTCTGTGAAGGAGGCGGTGACGATTGTGGCAGGTGGCGATGTGATCTGGGAAGAAGGCACGGTCATATGTGCCAGTTGACTTGATCTGGAAAGGAGGGGGAGTCGATTGTGCCAGGTAACTTGGCCCGAGAGAGGTGAATGGAGGGGGCAGGGTTAATATGGCACGCATGTAGTGGGGTCAAGCACACAGGGTAACATGGCCTGGCATCAAGTGTGTGGTGGCATGGTGTGGAAACATGGCTGGTCTTAGCGCACAGGATATTGTGGCCTAAGAAGGAGGAGTAGCCCTAGGAATATATCCAAAATACCTGTTACACGAGAAGCCAACATGCATCCCTATGTTCATAGCAGCACAATCAGTAATTGCAAAAACATGGAAGCAACCAAAATACCCATCAGCAGAAGACTGGATAAGAAAGCTATGGTTCATCTACTCCATGGAATACTACTCAGCTATTAAAAAAAACAAAATGCAGTTCTTTGTGGCCAAATGGGCCCAACTGGAAACCATAATGCTAAGGGAAATGAGCCAATCCCAAAAGGTTAGATACAACAAGTTGCCTTAATTTAAGATGAAATGATGTCAATATGTACCTGTAAATGTAATATTATCTCAACCTCAAACAGCCGGTCTCACATGCAATCAGATATTGTGAAGTAACCAACGAACCAACAATCAGTGCGAGTCCGACTGCTTATGATTTACATCAAAGAATTGTAAAACCCAATATACTTTTAATTCCCTATGTTATTCCGTAATGGGGTGGGAGAGTGGAGAAATCTTCCATCACCCTAGAAGGTGTGAGGAAGACGTGAAATATTAGTTGCTCCTCACTGGGATATTGAGGATTTCTCTGCACACCCCTCCTAAAACTGTTCTGCAACTAAACTGTTGACATATGTCTTGTCGGAGTTATAAGCCAGTCTAGACTACCCGAAAAAATAGCCAGGTTCAGCAAAATTATGCTTCAATGCTATAAAAGGCTAAATATTATCATGAAAATAGACACAAGACAGCTGAACGGTAATCTATAGCTATTTTAAGATGTATAGAACCCATTGTATATAAACTAAAATTGAAATGTCAATGAAGTAGTCACAGGATGTGGTTAAGAACTTGCATTTATTTTTAACATATTGGTTACTCAATACTATGTCAATTAATTCCATAATGTTATAAATTGTTGCTGATGTCATGTTGGAGCTTTTAATTGATCGGGATGATACTCTGCTGGCTCTACCTTCAGACCAGAGAAGGTCTCTCTAAGAAGTAATTGAACTTATCTGGACAATAAGATGCTGGACTCTATGCTTGGTATATGCTTGCAATGAAGGAATCTCAACTGAACTTGCACTGTGGTAATGCAACAAGGTGGAGGAATCCACCATGGGGGGAGGGTTAGGGAGGGGTGGGGGGAATTCCAGTACCTATAAAATTGTGTCACATAATGCAATGTAATTAATTAAATTTTTTAAAAAAGGAGGAGGAGTATCGATGGCACAGGAAAGTGCATCAGGTACCGTGGCCTGGCAACATGCCAGGGTCAAGTGTGCAGGATGCCGTTGCCTTGGTAGGACATGGAGGCTAGCACACAATTACATTGCTGGGAAGGAGGTGGAATCCAAGACACCTGGTAACTGGGAAACCTGCTGGGTTCTGGCGGGCAGTATGATATGTGCTGGGAAGCAGGCAGGATCGAGCTTGCGCGATGATCTGGCGTGGGAAGGGGCCTGGGTTTAGCGGGCAAGGTGACTTGTCCTGGGAGGATGCGGGGTCCAGCACCCATGGTGACCCTAGCCTGGGAATGAGGTGATTGCCCAGTGACCAAGCGCGCCCTTGGCGACTTGCTCTAGGAAAGAGTCGTGATCAAGCATGTGTGTTGATATTACTTGCAAAGGTTGCTAGGATTGGGCAGGGTGACGAGTGCTGGAAAGGAGGCAGGTTGAGCGCACAAGGTTACCTGGCCTGGGAATGTGTTGGCGTCAAGAATGTGGTGTTTGGCCCGGGAACAAGACATGGTCAAACATGCAAGTTGATGGCCAAGGAACGGGGCCTGGGTCTGGCGGACTGGGTGGTGTGTCCTGGGATGGAGGCGGAGTTGGATGCAGGCTTAGTGAGCTGGGCTGGAAAACTACTGGGTGAAGCTCAGTGACTTGGTCTGGGAAAGGAGGCGTGGTTGAACATGCGCACTGGCTTGAGAAGGGGCCTGGGTTTTCTTGGAAGGAGGCGGGACAAACGCAGGCGCACTCCGTGACCTGGCCTGGGAATCTGGTAAAGCGTCCCCATGGTTACTTGCCTTGGAAGGAGGCGTGGTCGAGCATGCGCGTTGAAAGCACCGGGAAGGCTACTGGAGTCTGCCGAGCAGGGTCATGTGTGGTGGGAAAGACGCAGAGTTGAGCACGCGTGTTTCCGGGTGTGGGAATGTGGTGGGGTCAAGTGTGCCAGCCTATGGGGCCTTGACCTGGGAAGAGTCGAGATCGGGCATGCGTGGTGACATGGTCTGGGAAGGATGCTGAATCTAACAGGCAGAGTGACACGTCCTGGGAAGAAGGCGGGGACCACAGCGTGCTGGGAAGGGTCAAGGTGGGCGGTGATTGGTCTGGGAAAAGGCACAGTTGAGCATGCGTGTTGACATAGCCTGGGCAGGGTGCTGGGTCGAGCTGGCAAGGCAATGTGGCTTGGAAAAGAGGCAAAGTTGCGCGCCGCAGTTATCTGACCTGGGAATGTGGTGGGGTCAGATTGGCTGTCAGTGATTGGCTTGGGAAGGAAGCGGGTTTAGCATATGCACGGACATGACCTTGGTAGGAGCCAGGCTGGAGCAGGAAAGTGACTTGTGCTGGGAAGGAGGCGGGGTCAAGCTCCTGCGGACCTGACATAGGAATGTGGTGGGATCCAGCATAGCCGTGGTGAAGGGTTAGCATTCGCAGTGACTTAATTTGGGAAGGTCACTGGGTTTAGCGAAAGAGATTTGTCCTCGGGCAGAACTGGGAACTTGGTTGGTCAAGTATGCCCGTGGTGATTTGGTCTGAGAAGGAATGGGGTCGAGTATTCATTGTGACATGGTTGGGAAGGGTCGTAGTGATTGGAGAGTGACATCAAGTGCACCTGGTGACATAATTTGAGAAGGACGCCAGGTAAAGTGCTCACCATGACCTGGCCTGGGGAGGAAGCGGAGTGGAGCACTCATGTTGACAGTATCTGGAAAGAATGTGGCTCTGAGTATTCACACGGAAGTGACCTGGGAGGAGGCAAGTCTTGGTGCACTTGGTGATATCCTGGGACAGAGGATGGGTAAGTGCTCACTTGACCTTGTTCTAGGAGGTGGCAATGAGGAAAGGAGGTCCCACCAAGTGCTGGGGGTGAGGTGTTGGCGGGACGTACTGGGTCACGTGGTCTGAAATGGCGGCTGGGCTAAGTGTGTGCATTGACTTGTAAACCTGCTTAATGTTCTCTAGGCAGCGACAGTCGGGTAGAAATACTAAGATTACGCAGACGATTTTTAAAAGACCAAGAAAAAGTCAGTTTAATTTATGCCAGAAAAGGCATTGCTGAACAACAACGAGAAAAGGTTCGTATCTTTTTTCTTTCTTTTAATTTGGTTAAAAATAGCTATTTTATCCGAAGGCCAGAATCCCCCGTCTGATACTGGTTCCCGTATGGATCTGCAACCAGAATGACAGAAGCAGCAGTGTGTGGGTTCAGGTTGCCTACAGGCCAAACTGTCTGAGCCCTTGGGTGTGAAGAGAGTTGAGGACACCTTGGCGAGAGTGCCCATGCCCCTGAATCTGTTGTTCACCTGGCTCTCATCCTGTGGGCCTGTCTCCACCTCCTTTTCTTGGCCCACAGCAGCCCAGTTTTGTCCTGTTTGCCCATGGTGCAGAGTGACCACCAGCCTTCCTGTATCTGGTGTCTTAGGGTGTGGGCAGGCAGGCAGGCCAAGCTCTCTGCCCCCTGACCAGAGCCCTGGAGAAGGATGTCAGAGCTGTATGTGGACCGAGCCACTGCAGAAGGTGTCTGTGCGAGGCAGGGTGAGGCCATGCGGTGGGAGAGGTGGCCAGTCCCAGAAAGGGGCACTGGAGTCTCTGTGCTGAAAACTGTGGTTGGAAACACGGACGGCGTGACTTAATAAACATCCCTCAAAATATGGACTTGAGGAAGGCCTTTGTTCAGCCGTGCTTTAGTTTTGTTAAGTCAATAACTGTGGCACAATTTCTAAGAAAGTTAAGATGGTTTGTGAATAAAATCCCTGCTGTTCATCTAATTCAGTTTAAATGCTCGGCCACTTTGTTAAAATCCACATCCAAGTGTGAAGTTGTTGAATGATCCTGCCCCTTCCTCTGGAAGAATCCAAAAATCAGGCTGTGTCCGAGCCCCTTTCCTGCTTCCCACACCATTCCTGGAGGGGCTTCCCTTAGCCAAGAGAAGGGGCCTTGGATTGTGGTGAAAACCAAACCTAGCAAGATGTGCTGACAAGGACACTGGTAGAAGGAAAAGTAGGCGTTGCAACTCCGTCCTGATCTCTCCTGAAGCGCGTGGGTCATCTTTCACCACTTTGCCCAGATGCGTTAGCAAGGAGCTGAATCAGAGGCAACAGCAGGATGAGCCCGTGTTAGGATCTGAAATGCCGGCACCACAAGCAGCAGTTCACAAACAGCTCTGCCACAGTGCTGCCTCCTCCTTGGATTTGCTTGGGAAAGGAATTCTGATCTTCTTGTTTTGGGGATTGTAGGAGATCCAGAGTGAACTGAGGATGAAGCAGGATGCGCAGGTGGTTCTGTACAGGAAGTACCGGCTGGGAGACCTGCCCGACATCCAGATCAAACACAGCAGCTTGATCGCGCCCTTGCAGGCCGTAGCCCAGGTCAGTGCCTCGCGACTGTGTCCTCAGCCAGCAGCTCAGGAGATCTGCTGCGGTTCCAGGGGTTTCCTGTGCACAAGCAAGAAGAATTGAGGCCGTTCTCTGTCACAGATATTTGTCCTGGATAGCGGACTTGATTTAAAGACCCTGGACTCTGTCCCGAGCCTCGCTGGGCTGTTTCCACTGTTAGGGTGTGTTTCCAGTTCTTTTCACACAGAGAGATTGACTTAGAGCTATGAGGACTTAGACCCCAAAAGTGAGTGTTTGCTTTAAGTCAGTTAGTGTTCAGTCATAGAGTCTTCATCTGTCACATCAAAGAGTTAATGTTAGGATGATACAAAGTGTAAAGCAAGTTGGTGAATCATTAAAGTGCCAAGCCATTCACACTGTTAATTATAAAAATTTTTTAAATTGATTTTGACTATACATTTTTTAAAGATTTACTTATGTTTGTTGTAAAGGCAGATTTACAGAGAGGAGGAGAGACAGAGAGGAGGATCTTCCATCTGATGATTCATTCACCAAGTGGCCACAACAGCCGGAGTTGCACCGATCTGAAGCCAGGAGCCTGAAGCCTTTTCTGGGTCTCCCGCGCAGGTGCAGGGTCCCAAGGCTTTGGGCCACCCTCTGATGCTTTCCCAGGCCACAAGCAAGAAGCTGGATGGGAAACGGGGTCGCTGGGATTAGAACCAGCACCCATATGGGATCCTGGTGCATATGAGATGAAGACTTTAGCTGCTAGGCTACCACACTGGGCCCCAAAGATTTTTTTTGAATATTTATTTTATTTTTATTGGAAAGTTAGATGTGGATGCGGGGAGACAGAGAGGAACATCTTCCATTCCCCAAGTGGCCCCAATGGCCAGAGCTAGGGGCCTCCTTGGGTCTCCCATGGGGATGCAGGGTCCAAGGGCTTTGGGCCGTCATTGATTGCTTTCCCTGGCCATGGGCAGGGAGCTGGATGGGAATCTGGGCCACTGGGATTGGACATTTTCCTTCTTTGTTTTCGTATTTACTTGGGAGGCACAGCTCTGACTCTGGACTGGCCTAGTTCCTACCATTGGGACTATCTGGGTAGTGAAGGAGCAAATGAAGTATCACTCCTCCCTGTGTATTGCTCTCTCTAACTCTTCCTTTCAAATAAACAAACAAATAATTTTTTCTTAGAAATCTTTTTTTAACTTTCTAAATACAATTGAGAATCTATTTAGAATTCTCATCTGGAGGATATGTTTGCATGTCTCTTTTCCAGTATGTATGAATGACATCATTTTTGCTGACCTGAATCGGTCTTTGCTTTGCATTTTCTTACAGAGAGATCCGATAATTGCAAAACAACTCTTCAGCAGCTTGTTTTCTGCAATCTTGAAGGAGATGGGTAAATCTAAGACGGTGTCCGAGCAGAGCAGCATCACTCACAAGTTGCTCCAAGACTTTAATCGTTTCCTCAACACCAGTTTTTGTTTCTTCCCGCCCTTCGTCTCCTGCATCCAGGTAGGTCCGCAGAGCCCTTTGTCGGCTGGGTGTCATCCACTCCGGCTTCCTGAGGCGGTCTCTCCAGCATCTCAGACAGGAGCGAGGCGTTGCAACAGAGAGGCTGTGCTGCTCGTAATTTATGACAGGGTCATGGTGTGTACAACACTGTCATCTCAACCTCGGAAAATAAAGCCTGCCCTCTACTCACTGTTGAGCCTAGTGAGTTCCTGAATTGCTCAGTTAGATTCTTTAACACTATTGGAAGCAGTGCTGGCTTACACACTAATTGCGTAGTGATGATCTCCAATGAGGTATGTAGTTGTCCTGTTTCCTTGTTTTTGCTGCCATTTTATGTATTCTGTTTTCATTGGTTTATGATTTACAAGTAGAATTCTATCATTGTTTTCTCCTGGCTACACCAAAGATAGAAGTTTTAGTAATTATGCTGAATCAGCTAAAAGGCAATTTCTCTTTACATTGTGTTCCAAATTTTTTTAAAAATAAGATTAATTTCCTTCTTGCAACCTGATAGTCATTTTTTAAAAAGCTGTCTGTTCATCCCCTGGTCGCTCTTTCTGTGAGTGGTGAGCCAGCACTGAGTAGTAAAGCACCTCTGAGAGCTTGCTGGTCGCTGCTCACCACGGGAGATGCAGTGGGTATGCAGGGGCGCCTGTGCTTTTCAGCCTCTGCTCTGAGTACTTCCTGGGGACTCGCAGCTGAGACAGGTCGTCGGAGCCCTTTGGCCCAGTATTTATGCGGGTGCTTCCTCACAAAGCCGGCAGCACTAAAAGTTTATGTAACCAAGAGTCTGCAGCTGAGAGGTTTGCTTCTGCCAAGCAACTCATTGTTTATAGAGTAGAATGATGCTGTAAACAAGGTTGCACTGAATGGCTCCTGTTGAAATTAACTTGCAGACCTCATTTACGTTAGACACGGTGACGTGTACAGGAGAGCTATCCCAGTGGGAATCATTCATTCATTCAGACTACTTCGTCTAGGAGCTCTGGGGCCGAGGATGAATGAGTGTTAAGTTCCACGCAGTCAGAGACAGTACTGTCTGCAGTAGCATCTGGGGCATAGCCGATCCTGGATGAATATTTATAAGGAGGGGGTTACTGGAACAAATAATGTATATGTTTGTTTAAAAGATGTCCTGTACCTTGTGGTGGGTCAATCAGAGTGATGCCATCTCAGAAACTGACAACTTGGCCATAATGAGCCTTTGCTGCATTATTAATTGCAGTATAATTTTTTAAGGATTTATGTATTGCTTTTATTGGAAAGGTAGATATACAGAGAGAAAGATCTTCCATCTGCTGGTTTACTCCCCAGGCGGCTGCAATGACCAGAACTTAGCCGATCTGAAGCCAGAAGCAGGATCCTTCTCTGGGTCTCCCACACAGGTGCATGGTCCCAAGTTTCTGGGCCATCCTCTACTGCTTTTCCAGGATGCAAGCATGAAGCTGGGTGGAAAGTGGAGCACCCAGGACACAAACCAGCCCCTAAATGGGATCCTGGGTATGCAAGGCGAGGATTTAGGGTCCTGAAGTAGAATTTTATGTGTTTCTTTTCCTTGTCACTCCTTCTTAGAGTGACAAACATTTTTGTTTGTTCAGGTGTTTGGGGAAATTTATATTCTTTTATCAGTCTTAAAGTGAAACTTGAGTTGTCATGATGGTCACCTGACAGGTGACCGGTGTGTGCGGAGCACGTGGGACCAGTGAGAGGGTACAAGGAGTACATGGCACATGGACACAGGAACCATGTGCACACTTGCATGCTCATTCTGTCCATATCCTTCTGTGTATTGAATTGGGGGGTGTTGTTCATTACTTTGATGTATATAGGACTCCAAATTGTAACCTGCAAAATACAGATTGTTATAATTCATGAAATGTAAGCATTGTTGAATAAGTTAGCTGTGCATGGAAAATATGGGGAAAAAATGAGGTTGCATGGAATAATGGGCAGATGAATCACCTACTTTTAATGAAAATACACAATCTTTGTATTTCAGCTATTTTTCTTAGCAAATCAGGCTAACTGTTCCTGGCAATTACAGCTGTTGTTGGGATATGTAAAATATATATAAATCTTCACATCTTGCTAGTGTTTTCTTCCTTTAAACTAATTTCGAGATTGGAAGTGTAAAAATAAAAGCATTTCCTGCTTGGAGAAAATTGAATATTGAGGGCAAATTTGTTAATAAAATTATACAGAGAAGCTTTTAGTGATATCACTACTTACGTCAAAACTTGCTTTTATGTTTAATAAAATGAATTATTCACTTGGTGAAGATACAGGCCAAGAACCACAGGCTAAACAGCTACATATGTTTGTGGTTTCGCAGGAAATCAGCTGTCAGCACACAGACTTGCTGAGCCTTGACCCGGCCGCCGTGCGCTCAGGCTGCCTGGCCAGTCTGCAGCAGCCCACGGGTATACGCCTTCTGGAAGAGGCACTGCTCCGCTTGATGCCCACAGAGCTGTCCGCCAAACGAATCCGAGGGAAGGGCCAGCCGCCCCCTGATGTCCTCCGGTGGATCGAACTTGCTAAGTAAGCTTGAAGTGAAGAACTCAGCTGAGGAGAACAGAGAATAATGGCTTCCTGTTGGCCAAAATGACTCAGCACAGTTGATAGTAACACCTCTTGGATGTTAAATACATCTTCTGGTCTGGTGATTCGACAGTTGTTGTCCTGGTCAGAATTGTCTTGCTCGGTGATGAAGAATTGTTTCAAACCCATTGCTTTCTTCTAGCATTTGATCTTTTAGACTCAAGTTCAGTTTCCTGTAAAATATAGCTGCAAATTATGATAGCTTGTGATTTTTTTCCCTGCTTTCCTAAACTGAACACAGGATGATTAATTGTTTTCAGCAGAACTGAGAATTTTAGTAACATTTTAATTCAGTTAGCTTGTTTACTTGGGAAAAACAAACTATTTTGTAGTTTGCAATTTTTACATTATGTGGTTTTATAATGAAAGCCAGTTCTGAATCTTGAGGAGGATGTTATAGTGAGTTTAAAATTAAATTTGAAGTTCTATTTTTAAAGTGCTGATTTTTAGATCTTTAGGTTCTTTGGGGAGTGGACAAAGATAGTAAAAGTGGGAGGCAGAGAGCCCCTGTCCTTTTGGCTGTTTTGTAGTCAGTTCCCTGTCTGTCTGAATGCAGTACCTTGAGTATGTAAGGGCTGTGCCCAGCACCAAGGAGAAGTGAAATGGATCAGACACTGGGCACAGGCACAAAGCCAACGATACAGGGGGAAATGCTTGTACTTTCACACAGAACTAGCCATACAGTGAGGCAGGAAGTTGTGAGTGCAGGGGCACCTTAGACAGACTGTAGCTAATGTGATTTCACCCCGGCAGTACTGTAGTCTTCAGCTCTACTGGAGACAGCACACACCTTGCATTTTCAGGGAATCAGAAACCCATAAAATATGTGTTTGCTGGATAAGTAGGCCATGCAGATCTTAAGGATTCACATTGTAAACATTTTTTCTAATCTTGTGTAATTCCTTATACTTTTGTATGTGATGATTTCTGCATTCCTTGGAGATAGTATAGCAAGCACAGGCCAGCATTTTGTTGCTATGCTACAGTCATCACTTTGATCTTGTTAAAGCGGATATAACTCAAGGACCCATATGGGGCACATAGGGTAATCCCTTTCCTGAGTTAATGGAAAGTGCCTAATCTCTTCTTTCCTGGACATCTGGGCTCTGAGTACTGTCTACTGCCCATCTGCCCTCACCCCTGCCTGCCTGCCTGCCCGCCTGCCTCACTTTCTGCAATGTAACATTTGTCCTGCAGTTTCAGGGTGACAAGAACTGCATCTATTACTAAACCTGCTTATTTATGGAAATTGCATATATATGTATATGTGTATATATATGTAGTGAACCTGAAAGCACATTTGAATATTTTTCTGTCTGCTACAACCCTTAGTTAATATGATGTGCAGCAGTCTAGTTGACCATTTCGTTAGCTAAGTAACTTTTAAACTCGGGAGAGTCAGTTGATGTGGTCTTTGTTTTGGCTTGCTTCGTAGGCTGTATAGATCCATTGGCGAATACGACGTCCTGCGTGGTATTTTCAGCAGTGAAATAGGGACAAAGCCGGTCACCCAGGAAGCTTTATTAGCAGAAGCCAGGAGCGATTATTCTGAAGCTGCCAAGCACTACAATGAGGTAAAGTTCATGCGGGTCGTTCACCCATTTCCTTTTTCTCTGCATGAAGATAAAAAAGTTAGTTTTATGCTTTGAAACTTCCTGCTGCTTTCACCTTATTCGTTAGTGCATTAGCCCCTTACTGTCTCCGTGGTGAAACGCCTTGGGCAGTCTGCTTATGACAAAAACACAGGTTGATTTGGCTCACAGTTTCAGAAGGTGAAAGTCTAAAACACAGCATGGATGGGGCCCTTTGAGGTCCAGTTCCCACCTGTCTGCAGAGTGTCACCTCAGGGCTGATAGCAGAGGTGGGGCATGAGAGAAAGTTATCTCAGGGCTGGGCAGGAAGTGGAGAGGCCCAGGAGGACCAAGCTCGGGATTTTTTTAGGGGTCTCTTGGGGAGAACTCACCTACATGCCGGAGGGCTACCTTCATGCATTTTGAGGGCCTCCGGTTAACTTAAGCAGCCCTACTAGGTCCCTCGGCCTTCCACACCACCAGACTAGGAACTAAGTTTCCAGCACACAGACCTGTGGGAGGACAAACAGCATCCAAATCAAAGCTCTTGGAATTTACCCCGAGGTTAATAATAGCCAAATGTTTCATAATGAGCAGATGTGAAGTAATTACTGTATCTCTTACTGTTTTTAAGAAAACCATTGAATAGAGGAGGGGGTTAGCCTTAGCAGTTAGGACACAAGGTGTTCACTGTGTCCTTATCAAGTGCTTAAGTGTAACACCAGCTGCAGCCCCGTTAGTCCACACCTGGGAGTAACTGGGTTCCTGTCACACCTCTGAGAGACCTGGATTGAATTCCCAAAAGTGGTCTGCCCCAGACCCTGCTTTTGTGAGCATTTAGGGAGTGAACTGAAGGTTGACAGTTCTATCTCAAATCAATTTTTAAAAAAATAAATGGAAACGAAATTGTTGAATAGAAGAAAAACCATTTCACATGTTACCAAGCACTATATAGAACTGTGTAATGTTTTTTTCCACATCTGTCGTTACTGTATAGTTTGTTTTTGAGTAGTTTGCTTCCCTGCTGTCAGTAAAACATTTCTAGCGAGGTATGGAGGAGCTTGGGAAGATGCATGTCGGCTCGGTCTCCTGCCCTTTGGGTTTGCGTGGCCAGTGTCTGCCTCGGTGCAGCTGCCGAGCCGCAGGCTCTGTGGCCTTGAGAAGCAGCCCTGGTTTTCACAGCCCTCCTGCAGTTTTCCACAGATGTCCTGAATTCTAGTTTCCATTCTCAGAACTTGTTGAGTTGTAAATAACTCACACCATTGACTTAAATCAAATTAGGATGCATTGGACATGTTCAGTCTTAATGATTTGCTCCATTGGTAAGTTTCTCAGAAAAACAAATGGCTTCCTCTTGCTTAGGGTTTTAGTATGCCTTGATCTTTTTAGGATTCCGTTTTTCTTTCTACCTAGTGTTCCAGGTAATCTCCCTTTTCTCATACCTTGCCCGAAATCTTAAAATAAGATCCAGAGTGTGCACGTCATCTTGCCTCCTTTTTTTTTTTTTTAACCTATGTTCTTTGGTCTTCTCTCCAAGTTTGCTAAATATTCTTGATGATGTTTCTCTGCCAGGCTCTCAACAAACAGGAGTGGGCAGACGGTGAGCCCACGGAAACTGAGAAGGACTTCTGGGAACTTGCATCCCTTGACTGCTATAACCAGCTCTCTGAGTGGAAATCCCTTGAGTACTGCTCCACGGTCAGTGTGGACAGTGGGAGCCCTCCGGATCTCAGCAAGATGTGGAGTGAGCCGTTTTATCAGGTGGGGAGGGCTCGCTTTAAGTCACTGAAATGAAAATTTTAGACAAGTCAGATATTCTGTACTCAATTTTAAAACTTTTCCCCAAACGGGTGGTAGTTGTAAAGTATTAGAGTGTTTATGGCCTGACTCCCCTACAGGCTCCATGGTATTGTGACTCTAGCCACTTGGAGTTAACCCTTTCAAAATGAGTGAGGTATATTTTAAAGCAAACACCGGCTTCCCGGATGTGATGACATGGAAGACTATTTCGTGCAACTCTTGGACCACACTGCATGTCAGTGCTGCAGGTGGTGTGCAGCCCTCACATGCCACCAGGGTGCCTGCGCCTCCTCACTGTGAGAACAACACCCAGCCGACAGCAGAGCCCATTTTCTGTTGAACATGTTCCTGTATATTTTGTGGTGGTCAAGCCAGCTATTACAGTTGAACTTATTTTAGAAGCTGTAGTTTGAGGTGTGAGTTTCGGCCTTATGCCTTGATCCATAAAATCAGTCCAGAGAGCATGTTTAAAAAAAAAAATCAAACACGTGTCAGCCAGGGCTCCCTGTGTTTCTCAGGAGACGTACCTGCCTTCCATGGTCCGCAGCAAGCTGAAGCTGCTGCTGCAGGGAGAGGCTGAGCAGTCCCTGCTGACGTTCGTGGACGAGGCGATGCAGCAGGACATGCGGAAGGTGCTGCTGGAGCTTCAGTACAGCCAGGAACTGAGTCTGCTGTACCTGCTGCAGGACGACATGGACAGAGCCAAGTACCACATCGAAAATGGCATCCGGATCTTCATGCAGGCAAGCAAGCAAGTCTATCTAAAACCTAAAAAGTTTGTGATCATTTTAGAAGCCAACTCACAGACAAAATCAACAAGCCAAGCTCTTTCCTGCTGCCCATTTCCTCCTCCTCTCTGTGCTTTCATGGTCTTCATCTTAAATGTCTTTCTTGAGTATTTTTTCCCTTTCTGCCTTAAATTGTTTGTTTGGGAGCCAGGATATACTAGATTGAATCCCAGCTGCTCTACTTCTGGTGCACCTGGGAAAGTAGCAGAAGATGGTCCAAGTGGCACACCATTCAGGGGAGACCTGCATTAAGCCCTGAGCTTCATCCTGGCTGAGCCCCAGCTATTGGGACCATTTGGGAAATAAACCAGCAGATGGAAAATTTCTCTATCTCTTTTTCTCTTTCTCTCTCTCTCACCCCCTTCTTCCCCTCCCTTGCACACATCTGCATTCTTTCCCTCACTTCCCTCCTAACTCTACCTTTCAAATAATAAATCTTTTTTTAAAGATTTGTTTATTTTTGTTGTAAAGTCAGATATACAGAGAGGAGGAGAGACAGAGAGGAAGATCTTCAGTCCGATGATTCACTCTCCAAGTGACAACAATGACCAGTGCTGTGCCAATCTGAAGCTAGGAGCCAGGAACTTCCTCCAGGTTTCCCACACAGGTGCAGAGTTCCAAGTTTTGGGCCATCCTTGACTGCTTTCCCAGGCCACAAGCAGGGAGTTAAATGGGAAGCGGGGTGGCCAGGATTAGAACCGGCGCCCATATGGGGTCCCGGGTACATTCAAGGCGAGGACTTAGCCACTAGGCCACTGCGCCGGGCCCTCAAATAATAAATCTTTTTAAAAATCCCTTTACAGAAAATTACGGTGTCACTTATGACAGCCGCATCCACTATTGCAGTGCTGGTGAAAGTATTGCCTGTTCCTGCTGACATGCCTAGTCCAAACACCTGGGCTCATGCCATCTCTGTGGGAGATCAGGACAGAATTCCTGGCTCCTGGCTTCTGCCTGAC
Source organism: Ochotona curzoniae (assembly GCF_017591425.1). Lineage (NCBI taxonomy): Eukaryota > Metazoa > Chordata > Mammalia > Lagomorpha > Ochotonidae > Ochotona > Ochotona curzoniae. The sequence continues at coordinate 8,392,076 of NW_024465419.1, forward strand.
CCAGCCTTAGCTGTTAGTGCCATTTGGGAGTTGAGCCAGCAGATGGAAGATCTCCTTTCCTATTCATTTCTCTCTCCCCTTCTTTTTGTCAATCGGCCTTTCAAAACATCAATTATTTTTTAAAAATGAGTCATTTATTATTTATGTGACCTAACCATTCTGAGACACATTTCCAGGGCATTTCTTGTATTTTGTGTTTTAGAGACCCATGTCTAGATTTCAGGTAATAATTTGATTTACAGCAATACTCACTGATTTTTTTTTTCTAGACTTATTCCAGTATTGATGTGCTGTTACACAGAAGCAGGCTCGCTAAATTACAGTCTGTCCAGGCTTTAACCGAAATTCAGGAATTCATTGGCTTTATGAGTAAACAAGGTAATTAGCTTAACCTGTTGGTTTTTGCTTGTTTTTGTTTTTGTTTTTGTTTGTTTGCTTAGTGAAAGTGCATGCTTCTTAATGTATGGGTTGGACATGGCTTTGAACTTACTCCACAGATAGACATTTCAAGACCATTGTAATAAAGTGTTTGACATGGCTGGGTGCTAGGTTAGGCCCTGGGGAAGCAAAGCTGAAAGAAACATTGTTGCTGGCTTTAGCCACAGTGGTGTGGTGACCATATGGCACGGGTGCCCCAGGATGAGGGCAGGTGGTCTCAAGCAATGTGTCAGAGGGAGAGACTCATAGAGCCCTACCAGGTAAAGAGCAGAAAGCTGCAGTGGCAGCTGTGCCTGGGTGTCAGGCAGCCCAGCCTTAGGACAGGACAGTGACTGTGGGTGCAGAACCTTTACGAATGCTCACAAATAAGTTTTAACCTGGTGCTCATGGGAGGCCACGCAGAGTTCTGATGGAACAGGTGCATCTTAGTTAACGTGTTTCGGTTCTGGGGAACTGATACAGGTACAGCAGGTTCAGCTCCCACCTGCAGTACTGGCATCCCATATGAGTGCTGGTTGAAGTTCCTGCTACTCTGCTTCCAAACCAAGTCTTTGCTAATGCACCTGGGAAACCTGGGGAGGCCCAGGCCTGCCACGTGGGAGACCCAGATAAAGCTCTTGGTTCAACCAGTCTGGTCATTCAGGCACTCTCACTCCCTCTTCCTCTGCCCTCCCTCTCCCCCTCGCCAGGGCTGGGCAGCATTACATAGCGAAGTGCAGTTATTGAGTCACTGGTTGGGTTTCTCTACACAAAGACTCCCAAGTAGCCCTGTACCTGATCAGACCTGATGTTGACATCAAGAAACTGCTGCAGCCCTCACGAAGCCCTATTCGGTTTCCAGTGCTTGTTACATTTGAAACTGCACACAAGGGATTGTGGACCCAGAGTAAAGGCAAGAAGAATTGCCTGACCATGACCATGTCATCACATCCTTAAACAGTGGGGGGTGCAAGGTCAGAATACAGGATTGGTGGGGCAATTTCCTTGCTGCTCTTATGAAAGTAAGGATTTTTGTGTGTGTTTAGACAAGAAATTTTTGTTTCCTATTCATTAACTATGACCCCACTCTGACAATTGGTCTTCCTGCTGATCATGCTTTAATGTTGCTTTTAGGTAATTTCTCCTCTCAAGTTCCCCTTAGGAGACTTCTGAAAACCTGGACAAACAGATATCCAGATGCCAAAATGGACCCAATGAACATCTGGGATGATATCATCACAAATCGGTAAAATGTGGTCTTTTTGAATTATAAGTGGATCCATTTTGAAAATTGTGAGAATGATTTTTCTCACAAACTATGGCTTACAAAACTGGTGTCTGGGGTGGGTGTTTGGCGGAGTGGTTAAGCCACCTGTTGAGACACCCATATCCCACATTGGAATGCCTGGGTTCAAATCCTGGCTCTGTTCTCAATTCTGACTTCCTTCTAATGCCTCCCTGGGAGGCAGCAGGTGCTGGCTCATTAGGGAGATCTGTATTGAATTGTGGCTCCTGGCTTCAACCTGGTGCAGCCCTCAACTGTTGTGGGAATTTGGGGAATGAATTAGCAGATAGAAGATCTGTTTCTTTCTATCCCATTCTAAAATAAAATAGATGCTTACAATTATTAAGGAAAAGATGGCTGGTGTTTGACTCCAATATAGTTCTCTCTCTTACCAAGCCAGTTGACCGAGTTTTGTCCTAGCAAAGCAACTGTGCGTCCTGTCCCCTGGGGGGGAGTTGCTGCCCGCCCACTCAGAGGGCGTGTGGTGCCACTGGCTGGCTAACAAGCTCTGGCAGGGAGCATAGGTGGGGACACCAGGGGTGATAGGCATCTGCTCTCACTACAGCAAATGACAACTCTGTGGAGTGACTCCTGATTAAGCCTGTTGTGACACCCCTGCTCCCTTCACCCTTCACTAAGTGACTGTAGATTACCCTCCCTCCCCAGGTTGTGCTCACTCTCATGCCTTCATCTTACCTACCCTGGCTCGTCACTGCAGGATCCGGGTGGCAGAAGCTAAGCATCCACTTTTTTTTTTTTTTGCCTTTTGGGGTTTTCTTTTTCTTTTCTTTTCTTTTCTTTCTTTTTTTTTTTTTTAAGATTTTATTTATTTTTATTGGAAAGGCAGATAGGAGGAGAGACAAAGAGGAAGATCTTCCATCTGATGATTCACTCCCCAAGCAGCCACAACGGCTGAAGCTGAGCCGATCTGAAGCCAGGAGCTAGGAGCTTCTTCCTGGTCTCCCATGCAGGTGCAGGGTCCCAAGGCCCAGGCTGTCTTCTACTGCTTTCCCTGGCCACAGGCAGGGAGCTAGATGGGAAATGGAACAGTTGGGATTAGAACCAGCAACCATATGGGATCCCGACACATGCAAGGCGAGGACTTTAACCACTACGCTATCGCACTGGGCCTGCCTTTTGGGGTTTTCATTTTCTCCTTCCCTCTCAGGTACACAGATTATCTACTTCCTGAATTATTTGAGCATAATTGCACACATCATGTCTCTCCACCTGTCTGGATCGCAGTGTACATTTCCTGAATAAGAGTAATCAGCTTTGCTGCATCTGTGTATGCGTATGTGTATATATATTTTGTTGTTGTTTTTTCAGCTTTTTTCATTTTTCCTGCTTGTTTTTTGGTGCTTACATATTTTTAAATCTTATTTATTTGAGAGGTAAATAGATAGACAGATCTCCCATCTGCTGGTTCATTCCCCAAAGACCCACAAAAGCTGCTGTGTTGAGCCGGGCCAAAGCCTGGAGCCGGGCACTCAGTCCAGGTCTCCGTGCGAGTCACATGAAGTCCTGGAGGCGTGTCCTGCTGCTTCCCAGGGCGCAGAGCAGCAGGCGCTGGAAGCAGAAGCAGGGGTAGGATTCAAACCCAGGCACTCCCCTGTGGCACAGGAGCACCCCAAGTGGTGTATGGATCACTGGGTCACAGGCCTGCCCCGGTGTTTTCATTTTTCACTTGTAGTCCAGCTGAAATAAAGAACTTTGTAGCATTTTCTCCATCTACAGGACCAAATCCAGTCCTCAATCATGGATTGCATTTAGTTCAGTTAATCTCCCTTAAGCTGAACCCGTTCCTTCTCTCCACCCCTCCCCCTGCCTTTTTTTTTTTTTAATCTTTTATAGCATTTATGCTTGTGGTGTTTCCTCAGATCTGGGTAGCCCAGCCTCACTTAGCCAGCTACTCCTTTTCTGAGTAGGCGTTTTTTAAAAAAAGATTTATTTATTTATTTTTATTGGAAAGTCAGATATACAGAGAGGCGGAGAGACAGAGAAGAAGATCTTCAGTCCGATGGTTCACTCCCCAAGTGACCACAACAGCTGGTACTGTGCCAATCCGAAGCCAGGAGCCAGGAACTTCCTCCAGGTCTCTCACATGGGTGCAGGATCCCAAGGCTTTGGGCCATCCTCGGCTGCTTTCCCAGGCTACAAGCAGGGAGCTGGATGGGAAGTGGAGCTGCCAGGATTAGAACCAGCGCCCATATGGGATCCCAGCGCGTTCAAGGCGAGGACTTTAGCTGCCAGGCCACACCGCCGGGCCCTGAGTTGTACTCTTAAGCTGTCATATCACATGTGGCATATATGGTGTCCATTGTCTGTGTTTTACTGGTGACAGTGATTTTGCTCACTTAGTTAAAATGTTGTCTAATCTTTCAGGTATTAAAGCCAGGGTTTTTGTTTGTTTTATTGTTGTTGTTTTTCCTTTTGCAACCAAGGAGAAACTAATACAAGAGGTGTTTGGAGGTCTGCCTGCCCCTCTGTTTTTCACCTATGGTTGACTCTCCGCTCCTCCAGTGTTAACAAAGGTAGTGGCAGTGCCTGCCCCCACCACCCATTGCCCATTTATCAGTCTTTCTTAAGGAGGAGCCCTCCTCTCTCCCTCACCTGTTGATCTGCTTTTAAAAACTAAGCAATATAGCGTCACAGATTCCAGTTTTAATTATTGAGATATAACCTATTACTATCGCTATTTTATCTTCAAATGGTCTTTGTTTGGCCAGTGAGCGCCTGTTCAAACTGATATTCCAGACTCTTCCAAAGTTATTTTGTTTTCTTCTTGGAAATGGGTTGTTTTAGTTCTTACATTTAGATGGGTCAGCCACTGGAAGGTCGTTTTTGTAGGTGACGTGGGGCATGGTGCGGAGGAGTAGCCGAGAGCAGTCTGGCAAGTGAGGGAGGCGCGGAGAACCAGAGAGGCTTGTATCTTGGGAACAACAAAAGGGCAAGAAAGAGAATGATGAGGCACAGTTTTACCTGGCCATGAGGTTTCTAAGAAATCAGAAATTAGTTCTTAGATGAACAACAGAAAGTTGCTTGATTATTAATTAAGGATACACTTTATTTGTTACAGTTGTTTGCCTTACATCAGTGAACTTATAAAGGCACTTAAGCAAGGTCACATATGCAAAATAAATTATAATACAAACAGTAATAATCTTACACCAACCTAGATATGTCTTTCATAATTCTCAGTGCTTATTTATAACTTCACTGAGTTAAGTTTTTCTCCTGTGGATGTCAGACCTCAGGCTGGGAGATACATAAAAGAAAAATGGCTTCTGCCAACACACGTTATGATCCTCCATCACTGACAGAGAAAACTGCAAGCTTAAATGCTTCCTTTTGCAGAGTTGGAGGCTTTAAGGCATAGGCAGAAAGTTCTGTTGAAGTGGCCTTGGTGATCTTTGAAGAGTCAGGTTACTGACTGTGTGCTTTCCTGTTCCGGAGTGAGAATGAGTTTCATGACTCGCTTGCTGAGGGGCTGTCCGCAGCTCCCTGCTGGGACAAGCTGCCCTCGCACACCTCTGATGGCAGCCTCCCTCATCCTCGCCTGTGTAGGTGCTTCTTTCTCAGTAAGATGGAGGAAAAGCTGCCCTCCCTCGCCGACAATCACAGCATGAGCATGGATGAAGACCAGGACCCTAGGGTCAGCGGGGACGTGAGCGAGCAGGAGGACATTCGTTCACTGATCCAGAGCTGTAGGTTCTCCATGAAGATGCACATGGTGGAGAGTGCACGGCAGCAGGTGGGTGTCCCTGGCACATGCTCAGGTAGCTGTGCATGGCAGCAGGTGGGCGTCCCTGGGACATCCTCAGGTAGCTGTGCATGGCAGCAGGTGGGCGTCCCTGGGACATCCTCAGGTAGCTGTGCATGGCAGCAGGTGGGCGTCCCTGGGGCATGCTCAGGTAGCTGTGCGTGGCAGCAGGTGGGCATTTCTGGGACATCCTCAGGTAGCTCTTTCCCCCCTTAACTTAGCTTTCCTTTGAAGCCTATAGCTTAAAAAGAATCTGAAGGTTAGCATCTTTCTTTCTCTTTGTAACAAAGTAAACCTGAAGAAATGCTTGAAATTATTCAGAAAGTGTCTAAAAGTTATAATGTGCCTGTTAATCATTTCAGTGTTTGTTATTGAAAAAGCAAATGAGCTGAACATCAGGTTGCATTTTATTTAACAAAATAAATGCTTGCCAGTAAGTTTCAAGTTATTTTGAAGCTCAATTTATAGAACTCTCTCATGTCAGAGAGCATGCCTTGCTTAGAAGTTACTTGTAAAGTATTTTAATATATGAGCTCACATGTGTACCTATCAAGGAACCTGCTCATTTAATGGGCCTCTTGAGTATTGTTGCAAAGTAAAAAATGTCATTCCGAATAAAGAAAATTACTGATAAATCATGTGAAAATCACTGAAAAAGCTAAAAATTTTCCTGATAGAATGTTAACTTTCTTCTGGATGTTTCAACAGAATATATAAACAGCAGCTAATTAGTGTCACTGCCAGGAATACTGGCGGCAGAGGTGAAAGGAATATGTCAAACTTACAGAAGTCCTTCCTTGGCACTCACTTGACCTGCCGCATTCTCCTCAGAGCTCGTCAGAGTTAGTGATTTCAGAATTGAGTTTCACCTCTTATGCGTGGCCCAGCACTTCATCAGGGGCTACAGGTCCTGTGTGGAGCAAAATGTAGCCCCTGGACAGTTACCACCTTTGTGAAAAGCAGAAGACAGCTGCATGGGAGGGAGGCCCTGCGGATGCAGGAGGGGAAAAAGCCACCTTGGGGGAGGAGGCGGTGTGGGAGCTGTGAATGGAGATCCAGGACTGACCTTGGGCACGTGCGCTCCTGGGTGCAGCCCAGGCGGAAGTTCAGCTGGGTCTCAATGGCTAGGTGCCATTGTATGACCAAGCAAGAAAGTGCAGGGACGGAAGCAATGTGGGCAGCGATGTGTGCCCTTGGGTGTGGCGTAGCTGGGGCTGGGAGGGCGCCGGAGGAGCAGTGTGCTCCACCGACACCGGAGAGAGACTGTCGGGCTGAGGAGCTCCTCGGTTGTGACAGAATGTTTTGGAATACAACACTAGCGGTGTTTGGCCAATGTTGTCAATGTTCTCTTCCTGGAAAAGTTGTAAAATGAAATGAAGTGAGACTGGTGAGCCCCAGAGCTAAGGGAAGAGGTTGCTGTCGCAGGTGTGCCATGGGAGGCACAGGAAACTGTCATCAGAGGACTTGATGTGAACCAGCTTCATTTCTGCCCACCTGCCCCTTGTCACTCTGCTTTTTTTTTTTTCTGGTTCCCATAGAACAACTTCTCACTTGCCATGAAAATACTGAAGGAGCTGCACCGAGAGTCCAAAGGGAGTGCCGAGCGCCTGGTGCCGTGGGTGCAGAGCTACTGCCGGCTGAGCCACTGGCGGAGCCGTGCGCAGAGCCCGGCCGAGCGGATCCTCTCCGTGCTCAAGACCGTGTCGCTGCTGGGTACGGGCTGCTCTGTGCCCTGCGTGTCCGCTGCCCTTCCCTGCCACCCCCATGCAGCTGCCCTCCTCCCGTGTGACATTTTGCTGCTACCCTTCTCTGGTACCTTGGGTAGATGAAGCCGGTTGTGCCGGAGAGAGTGAGGCCAATGCAACTGGAGGTGAAGGCTGAGAGCCAGGCTCCTTGGAGAGTGCTGTTGAGCAGGGTCTTCAGCACTTTTTATCTGAGAACTAAAATGGAAATAAGAGGCTATCTAAAAACTAAAATGGAAATTAAAAGGTTTTTTTCTCTTTAATACTTAATGAAATTATGGGCCTAACAGTTTAAATACTCTAAGAGCAATGCACCTCAGACATAAAAGATTCAATATGAAAGCCTTTTCTATAGTAATGTTCTTCTCTGTAATAATGTAGCCTTTAGGATCCAGGGGTGAAACGAACTTACTCAGGCCTGGGTTGTGCTGGAATCCTGGAGTACCTGGCAGCACCAAGAGTGGACACTTCCAGAGGCTAGTATTGTCCTCTAGGGCCAATGTCACTGGCACAGTATCAAGGGCAAGAGCAGTCTTTCCACCAGATGAAAGCCATCTGAAAAATGCCTTAAGTAATTGTGCTGGGCATTGAGTCTGTTTCTATTTTGTAGCAGCCTTGCGAACCAGACAAAAAGCAGTGACCCTGGCCCAAGGCAGTGTGGCTAAGCTAATGAGGCCCCTTGTCCTGCATGTGAGAGCCCAAGCTTTCAATACAGCAGTGCCAGTGGCCTTGTCATCTGTAAGCCACATTTGGAAATCCTCCCCTGGTTATTAATGTAGACACAAATGCATTGTCAAGAGCCATTTTCTGTCCTTTGCATGACAGAATTGGGGGCATTGGCGAAATGCAGAGTTGACACAATATAAAAACTCATTCTGAGTTTTGATCACTTAGCCTCTGTTGCCTGATATGGCAAAGAACCCTGTTCATGTCTTAGCAAGAGTAAGAAACTCCCCGATCAGAATGTGAAGCCAGTCCATCAGACCTCCAAAATATATTTTAAGCAATATCTCAGCGGGAAATCAGTTTTGTAGATGGTGAGTTTCTTTTATTAATGCCATTACTGGTTTACTTCAGAATCAAGTCATGTGGGTTTGTTTTTCCTCTTTAAATCCAGGCACAGATGAGCACAACATATCGAACTACTTAAGCAAGAATCCCTGGGCTTGCTGCGATCAGAACATCCTTCTGGGCACAACGTTCAGAATCATGGCGAACACGCTCAGTGGCGAGCCGGACTGCCTTGCTGACATCGAGGAGAGCAAGGCCAGAAGGATTCTGGAGCTCTCCGGCTCCAGTTCAGGAGATGTGGAGCCGGTAATGAGTGCTGGCAGGGTGGCCGCTGCCCACCTGCGTGCTTGTTGCGAGTGTTTGATGCTGCAAGCTCCCGGGCTGCTGGAGAGTAATGAAGTATCGCTATTGGCTCCTAAAATGCAGTTGCACACAGCCAGGCTTCTGATATGGATATGTGACAGATTCCACATGTTCCCTGTTTGTTTGAAGGATACTTTTTTTTGTAAATGTGAGGAATGAGAAATGTGCATGAGATTTATGTGAACAGTTCTCCCATGACCTTTGTCAATGCAGTTTCCCCAACAGATGCCATTGGAATATCCCACTGGCTTGGGGCCCCCAGCAGCCTCTCCTGTTTCGTTCTGCCCCTGCTCTACTTGGCTTTTGTCAGGCTGTTTTGGTCTTTCATCAGTGAGCAAGCCCCTGCTCGTCAGTGGGCTGGCCTCGTCTTCTCCCTCTGTGGTGCCGATTGGGTCCAGGGAACTGTGGAAAGGCACCACTTTCTGTTTCTTTCTACAGCCCAGGGCAGAGCCGTGTGGCCCTGCTGGCTGGGCTCAGCTCTATGAGGCTTGTGAACTGTGGGTTCATGCTCGGCTTGGTCCTCTTCACCTGGAACGCACAGTCATGGAGGTGGCTTAATTCCCTCTCCTTTTCCAGCTAACTTGCCTTCAGTGCACCGTGAGGCTGCTGATCCCTTCTTAGTCATGAGTCCTGAACACTCTTGACAATCACATGTGGAAAGCAGAGGCCTTTGGGTGAGCTGCGGTCTCACTCATGGGCTTCTTGGGGGTCTCTGAATTTCAGGTGATTGCGGGTTTATACCAAAAAGCCTTCCACCACCTCTCCAGTGCTGTGCATGCTGCCGAGGAGGGGTCTCAGCCTTCAGGGGGACCTGGGCCCACCACCAGGGTGGTCGATGCCTACATGACCCTAGTGGATTTCTGTGACCAGCAGCTCCGCAAGGTGGAAGATAATGCAGCGGGTGAATCACAGAAGAAAGAGACAAGTTAGTGTTCTGTGACGTCAACACAGTCTGAAGAGTTGTGTGGATGGTTTTCGCTTTCTATTTGTTTTTTCATTCCTAAAGGTTTAGTTATTTGAAAGGCAGGAAGAATAGAGGTAAGAGACAGGCACGGTGGCCTAATGGCTCAAGTTCCCGCCTCGCATGCACCAGGTTCTCATGTGGGTGCCAGTTCTAATCCCAGCAGCCCTGCTTCCCATCCAGCTTCCTGCTTGTGGCCTGGGAAAGTAGTCAAGGAACGTCCAAAGTTTTGGGACCATGCACCCGCATGGGAGACCTAGATGAAACACCTGGCTCCTGGCTTCGGATTGGCACAGCTCCGGCCGTTGCAGCCACTTGGGGAGTAAATCACCGGACGGAAGGTCTTCCTCTCTGTCTCTCCTCCTCTCTCTATATCTGACTTTCCAATAAAAATAAATATTGAAAGAAAGAGAGAGAGAGATCTTCCATCCTCTGGTACACTCCCCAGTTGTCTACACCAACTAGGGCAGGGCCAGAATAAAGCCAAGAGCCAGAAACTCCATCCTTGTTTCCCGCAGAGGTGCCAGGGTCTCACCTCCTTGGAACATTATTTGTGGCTTTCCTAGGCATATGGCAGCCAGGTGGATTAGAAGATGAGCAGCTTTGGAATCAGGGTAGCTGGGATTTGTACTGGCACTCTAGGATGGCAACTTCCACAAGCAATGGCTGTACCCACTGTGCCATAATGCTGGCCCCTCCTATTTGTTTTTAAATGACCGTATGCTTAAAGATGTATTCATTTAAAAGGCAGAGTGGCAGGGAAAGAGGAAGCAAAAAGCTCAGAGCAGTAGCTCTTTCATCCTCTGCTTCACTCCCTGAATGGCTACAGCAGAGTTGGATGATGCCAGGAGCACCATCCAGATCTCCTAAGACTCAAATACTTGGGCTGTCATGTACTATTTCCCAGGCATACTGACAAGGAGCTGGATCCAAAGTGGAGAAGCCAGGACTGGAGCTGGTATTCAGTGGCAGCCTAACCCTATGTGCCATACATAGCACCTCCCCCAAAACCAAATATTTTGAGAAACAGCTGGTGTCTTCTTCAGAGGCAATGACATTTCCCTGTAGTTCCAGCTGTGCTTAGGTGAAGTCTAGCTGTTTCCTATGTTTAGATTTGTGTAATCTCCTCTGTGGTGTTTCCTGCCCTGTTGGTGATACTGGCTCATGTACTTCATCTGTTACTCCTGGAATGTTAAGTCAGGAACCAGGAAGTATCCCTGCAATTGCCACGCCAGAATGCGAACAGTGCCTTATGCTAAGCGAGGGCTCTCAGAAAGTTCAGACTGGAGAAAAGAATCCAGAAGTGGAACTGCTATTTGTCAACCTCAAGTGGCAGCTAAGAAGAGAGCAATGACATTCTACAAAATTGAAGCCAAAGAGAAAAGGCAGTTATTCTTTGAGTTTGTGGTTAAAGTGGATATACTGACTGTTGCTTTATTCTCTGCTTTCCTTTGTAGCTGTTGATTCTGTAGAACTGCAGATGTATCCAGCAATTGTGGTGGAGAAAATGTTAAAAGCTTTAAAATTAAATTCCACGGAGGCCAGACTGAAGTTCCCTAGGTTACTGCAGCTCATAGAGCAGTATCCGGAAGAGACCCTGAGCCTCATGATGAAAGAGGTTGGTATCTTATTCTAGCAAGCAGCTAGGACCTTACGTAATAAGCTCTTCCATCCAGATGGGTTCATGTGCACAGTGTCTGCATTATACCTTTTCCCAACTCATGTTGCGTTCTGATAGGTCTGAGAACACAGGCGTTTTCACGTTAGCATGAAGGAGTGTTCTCATTGACCCATTTTGCTCTGAGAGTTGGTGAATTACCGTCTCTGAGCAAACACACAGACTTGCTCAAGGGGCGGTGTGGAGTCCTGGGGGAGTCAGTGCAGCTACCTTGTCGTGGTCTGCAACATTGGCTAGTGGCCAGGGAGAAGGAAGAAGCTCACCTCCCCACTCCTGCTAGGCATTGTGCCTGAAGCAGCAACTGAGGCTGGGGCATGCGAGGAGAAAGGGCTTGTGTGGGGTGGAGTGGGACCAGCTGGCTGCTGCAGCGGGTAAGCTCTTGACCTGTGGGCACTGCCTGAGGGCAGTGATGCTGTGCCGCCTGCAGTCTCCTGAAGATCACAGATATTCAAGGAGCTGTGGGGCCAGTCTGGGAGTTCAGCAAGACTGAGGGGATCTGAACTGTACCCTTCACCTTCTCGTGGATTCTGAAGGTGGTGTTATCAGTAAGAAATGACATGGTTTCTAAGTAATTCAGATTGAAGCAAATTCAGAAGTGTAACCTCATGGATGTGTTTTTCTTTGGGATAAGGGAACAAAAGATTGTCATAACTGATTTTAGTTTTCCTCAAATCATATTTTACTTGTACACAGTCAAAACAGCATTTTGAATTTGTGATGAAAATAAAGGGAGCATCAGCCTTGTGTCTGACGTCCATCGTCAGTGTCATCTGGGCCCCCAGGAGGCCCTCATGACGGCATGCCCAGACCCTCATGTCTGCCTCGCTGTGGGCAGTGTGGATGGACCCCCACCTCTCCACCCCACCTGTTCTCTGCCCTCAGCTCACAGATGCTGTTGGGAAGCCAGCCCCAGGTTACTCCTTATGCCAACAGCCTGACTAAATAACTGCTTAAAGCATTGGAGGCAAACATGAACACATTTCTAAAAAGGGGCTTGAAGGAAAGAGACAAAAACCAGAAGCCATAAGGACACTAAGTTAGCACTTTTGCACAGAAGGAAAAAAGAATGCTGTAACTCAGGAGAGAGTGTAGCAGCTGTGAGAGGTAGAGCTGACTTCTCTGTCTCCAGTCACAGTAGGCCAATTGCAAACAGTTGAAGTGCGTGGATGAGTAAAGTGCATACAGCAAATGAACACAGAATGTTCCAGCAAACTGATAATGAAACGTGAAGACTTACATTAGACATCTTTACTTCTGGGAATTTTTTCAAAAATTTATGATGCCTAATCTTGTTAAGGATTTTGGAAAGTAGTTACACTAGTCATTTTGAAAATTGAAAAAGAAGTGTTAGGAGGGATTATAAAATTGTGTGCATTGTAGTTATTGTTTATAGTAATTTTGCTTCTGAAAATTAAAAAAGAGATTAAATTTGTGTAAAAGGCAAACAGACGGGTCTTCCGTCCACTGGTTTACTTTCCGATGGGCCTTAACAGCCAAGGCTGCCCATGCTGAAACCAAGAGCCAGGAACTCAGCCAGGGTCCCTCATGTGGCTCAAGCACTTGAACCGCCACCCGCTGCCTCCCAGCAACAGTGGGAAAGTGAAATTGGAAGCAGAGCTGCGTGTTGACGCAGGCACTTTGGGATGCTAGTTCCCGACCACTAGGTCACGTGCCTTTCTCTACTTTTCAGAATTTATGCTTAAAAAAAAGATTTATTTTATTTTTTTATTGGAAATATTGGAAAGTCAGATATATAGAGCGGAAACAGAGAGGAAGATCTTCTGTCCATTGATTCACTCCCCAAGTGTCCTCAATGGCCATAGCTGAGCCAATCTGAAGCCAGGAGCCAGGAGCTTTTTAGGTCTCCCATGCGGGTGCAGGGTGCCAAGGCTTTGGGCCATCCTCAACTGCTTTCCCAGGCCTCAAGCAGGGAGATAGATGGGAAGCAGGGCTGCTGGAATTAGAACTGGCATCTGTATGGGATCCCAGTGTGTGCAAAGTGAGGACTTTAGCCACTAGGCTACTGTGCTGGGCCTAGAATTTATGCCTTAAGTGTATATCACAACTATAGAAAGACACTGTGGGGGCCAGTATTGTGGTACAGCCAGTTAAGCTGCTACTAGTAACAAAACATTCCCATATTGACACAGCAATTGAAATCCCAGCTGCTCTACTTGCTATGTGCTCCCTGCTAATGACCTTGAGCATGCAGCAGAAAATGGTCAATGTGCTTAGGCCCCTGCCAGTCAGGTGGGAAGCCCAGAAGAAGCTCCTGGCTTTGGCCTAGCATAGCCCTGGCCATTGTGGCCAATAAGGGAGTGAACCAGTGGATGTCTCCTTTCTGTCTCTTTTCTTGCAGTCACTCAGCCCTTCAAGTAAATAAAATAAATCTTTAAAAAAAAAAAAAACAAATTGTGTATAGAGATGTCCAAGGTAGCATTATCTGTAATAACAACAAAAGAAACAAACAAAAAAAACAAACCTACATGTTTGTTGCAGAGCAGCTGTTAAAAGGACTGGGATAAATGAAGAACAGCCTGCGACACTGTGTGATGTGGGTTTTATTCTTACCAACAATGGCCATGTCTACACAGACTTAGGAAAATGTCTAGAGGACTGTTAACTCCAGTGGATATTTCAGCAGAAGAGGACTGTGGAACAAAGGGTTTTTATTTATTGTGTGCTTTTAATTTTTTTTTAACTTTATCCATGTAGTGATGCTACTGCCAGTGCCAACTGTTCTGGTAAGCCATGGCTCTCTGTGTTCTAGATGTCCTCCATTCCTTGCTGGCAGTTCATTGGCTGGACCAGTCACCTGGTGGCCTTGCTGGACAAAGAGGAGGCCATAGCCGTCCAGCACACCGTCGAAGAGATTGTCCGTCACTATCCACAGGCCATCGTCTACCCGTTCACCATGAGCAGTGAAAGCTATTGCTTCCCGGAGACAGCCACAGGCCACAGGAATAAAGAGTTTGTGGCAAGGTGATACTGCCGAAAAATCATTTGATCAAATACTGCCAGGCATAAAAAATGTGTATGGTGAAAGCACACCAGTGGACACTTATGCTTGTGTTCGCATTAATTAAGCTATACTTGAATTTAAAAATCTAAAAAATACCATTTGCTGAATGCATCTCTCAGGTGTGCTATTTCTTAGAGAACATCTTTAAATTACATTTCATTTTACAAGCTTATCTGCAAAACACCCAGCCCCTTGCTGGTAACTGGAATCTGCTTGGATCTGACTGGAAGGGATAGTTTTATTTAGTTTTAAGATTGATTTGTTTTCTTTGGAAAGATTTACAGAGAGAAAGGTCTTTGTCTGCTGGTCCACTCCCCGCAGTGGCCAAAGCTGAGCCAGGCACTACTTCCAGGTCTCCCACATAACTACAGGGCCCCAAAGAGTTGAGCCACTCCCTTCCCAAGCCACAAAAACGAAGCTGGATCAGAAGTGGAGCAATGGAGATACAAACTGGTGCTCGTTATGGGATGCCAGTGCCGCAGGTGGAGGCACACTTACTATGCCACACCACCACTGGCCCTTGGATAGTACTTTTTTAAGTGCTCCTTTACTTGTCTGTGTAACTGGATCAAATATGCAAATACATGTAAAATAGAAATATTTTATTTAATATAGTTAAACAATAGATTTTAAATTAGGTGATACATAAACTGTGTTATAATTTATATGCTTAAAATGACACATACACAATAAATAGGCCTTGATGTTTGCATGATCTTTGATTCCATTAACTTTTTGTTTGTTTAATAGGATTAAAAATAAGTTGGATCAAGGAGGACTGATTCAAGATTTCATTAATGCTTTAGATCAGCTCTCTAACCCTGATTTAATCTTTAAGGTAATAGAACAGCTTGTAGTACTTGGCACGTAGAACTTGGTTAACCTTTAAACCCTGCGATCTGCCTTGATTTTTCTCTCTATTTTCCACATAGGACTGGACTGATGATGTAAAACTTGAACTAGCAAAGCCTACTGTAAATAAAAAGACCATTGAGAACATGTATCAAAGATTGTGTGCGGCCCTGGGTGACCCACGAGCTCCAGGATTGGGGGCCTTCAGAAAGAGGTTCATCCAGGTATGTGCTGACACCGTGGCCAGCCACGCGGACAGCGGCCTCCCCAGGAAGTCTGGCCGGATTTTGGGTGGTTCATTAGCAATTCTGGTTTTAAAATGTTGTGTGTCTTAGACCCACTGCTTTCTCTGGGATGTTGATAGTATATTTTTTGGTTTGCTGGTAGCAGGTGGATGAGTAGGCAGAAGTTTGGGGTCTAATTACCTTCTGTTCTTCATACTCAGATCCATAGGTTATATGTGACTCCGTAATTTTTAATTTATTAGAGGATCAGAGGAGCCCTTTTAGCTTTTACCACTCAAGTTATCCTCCACAGCCCCCACCCGCCACGGTGAGCAAAATGCCTTTATCGATTCACATTAAGACGTCTAAGGACGGAAAGAAGTCTCAGGATTGGTGCCAAAGCAGAACTTTGTTCCTTAGGTTTGTTTAAAATATCTGCTTCATTAACATCTAAGTCACATCTCTCAAGTCCCCCATTTAAAGTATACAGCGTGGTAGTTTCCCCTTAAAACTGTCAGTAGTATGTCAACTGTAGGATTTTTTCATCACCAGAGACCAGAAACCCTAAAGCCATTAGCAGTTGCTTCCCATTCCTGGCTCCTGTGACCTCAGACACCACTGAATTGCATTCCGACTAATCCAACAGGTGGCTTCTTCCACTTAGTACAGTGGCTTTAGAGTTCACCCACGTCATGTCAGCTTGTCCCCAGGAACCAGCTTGTCCCCGGGAAGCCAGCTGGCTCTGTAACCATCCCTCTGCCTTCTGCCTTCTGCCTTCTGCCTTCTGCCTTCTGCCTTCTGCCTTCTGCCTTCTGCCTCCTGCACTAGGTTCGTAGGCTGGGACTTTGTTGTTATCTGTGCCTCCACACACACCCGGAACACTTAGTATGAGGCAGCTTTTGCTAGACGAGTGATGATGTAAATCTGGTAGGTTGATGTTGGTGAGTCATTTCTCCCCTTGGGAGAGCTTTAGTTAAAGATGTGAGTGCAGGAACACCCAGAGCCATCCATGGCCTGGCTGTAACCAGAGACACATCATGAACATGAGGCTAATGCCATGACATTCTGTCCTTCCCTTTACGATACCCATGAGGCTCCCCGTCATGGCTGTGCCACTGCCATTGGCTGTACAAGGGTCAAGACAGAGCCTGTGCAGACTCATGTAATGAAGTCGCGAGTTTTACTTCAGACCACCATGCTAATGTTGGTGCAATCTGTAGAATACAGAACGCTGGGTTTGGAGAAGTGTCTCAATATCTGTTTTTCCCTAAACCGGTGTTCCACACACTTTTCCCACAAAACCACAGATGTTTAGCTCTGCAGGCCACACCAATTGCTGTCCCTGGAACTCACCTCTGCTGCCCCAGTGTGGGAGCAGCCCCATATAGAGCATGGCTGGGTGGGTGTGCCTGGCGGCAGCTCACAAAACTATTCACAAACACAAGCGTCAGCCTGGACATGGCCTGCAGGCTAGGGTTTGCCCAAGCTCACGTTTAGCACGTAGCCAGCACTGAAAAGCAGGTGGCTCATCTCATATGGATTGGGAGCCACAAGGTAGAAACGGGTCCTCCTCATGCAACCGAGGCCAGGCTGCTCACTTCTGTAGCCAGCCCTGCCATGCCAAGCCTGCCCTGCAATTTGAAAATGTTCTCCTGTGGAAGAAGCCGCCCCCCCCCCCCCACACACACACGGGAAAAAGCACCTGTTGTCTCTGGACACCATAGACAGTATCCTAGAAGCCGGTTAGCGTGGCCTATGGTCCCTCCCAGTTGCTACCACTGCACATGCTCCGTCCTGCCTCGTGGACTCAGGGCAGGGGATGGGGCACCTAGATTGCAAAATTGCCTCCCTCCTCTCTCCTCTCTCCCAGGTAGGCCATTGGTTGGGATTTAGTTTCTAGTACCTTGGAAAACCTGTCCAGACCTTCTGGGCAATCTTCCTCTGCTTTTCACAGACCATCAGCAGGGAGCTGGATCAAAAGTAGACCAGCCAAGACAGCAGCCAGTACCCATATATTATGGTGGTATCGCAGGCAGTGGCCTTACTCACTGTACCACAACTCTTGCTCGTTTCTCTACTCTTAGCACACTTAACAGAGCAAAGAAGACATCTTTATATGTATGTATCAGTTGTCTGTAATGAGTTGTCTTAAAATTACATGTTTCCGTATCTCCCAGGTCAATATTGTTAGACTGTTTCTAAATTTGATAAAAACATTTCTTATTAAAATTGACTGAGTACATCTTAAGAGCCATTAAGTTACTTGTTAGTAAAAACACTTTTGAGTTTTATGTTTTATTTAATCAGGATTATAATTAAAATATATATCCGAGAAGGTACTAATTCAAAGAAATAGCCAGTACGTTCCAAACTGGAGTGCTACTTGTGATAATGGCTAGGACCATCTCTGTGGGCCGCTGTCACCCTGCTGTAAGATGCACAGCCTTGCTGGCAGGATGTGCTGAGGAAAGCAAGAGTCTTTGACTTTTCTTCTCTTCAGCTCTCATGAAGAATCAGAAGCTATTAATTTTTATTGAGTTACCCCTTTTATTTTGTTGTTTTCAGCTCTGTTCCTAATTGTTCGTGTCATCATAATAATGTGGATCCATAACTGGACAATGAACACAAAGAGGTTAAATTCTTTGCCAAGTGTTTAAAGCCCTTATTAGAATTTATAACGACAAGTCAGTGCCAACCACGACCTTTCTCAGGGCACATGGAAGCAAACAGAGGCAAGGCCCGATGTTTGGAGTAGTGATCTATTCGAGAAAAGCAAAACTATAAATCCTAAAAACACAAGTTTCTTATAAACGTTCCTAGGCTTAGAACCTTCTCCAAGGTCCGGAGCGAACGTTCCTGCTGACAGTCGGTTACTCTGCCTTTCAGGCCTTTGGAAAAGAATTCGACAAACACTTCGGGAAAGGAGGCTGCAAGCTGCTTCACATGAGGCCCAGGGACTTCGATGAAGTGGTCACCCCACTGCTATCCAGAATGAGACAGGACTCGAAGCCGCCCGGGAACCTGAAGGAATGCTCGCCCTGGATGAGCAACTTCCGCACGGAGTTCCTGAGGGCTGAGCTGGAGATCCCGGGTGAGCCCACTGCGGGGTAGCCACTCCTTGTGCGCTCAGCGGTGGCGATGTGGGGTCCTGGCTGCTCCCCGGCCTTTGAAGGAGTTGAAAACTTCACATTATTTTTTTCTTTACCATTAGGAAAATCCATAATTACTGTGAGTTAGCATGCTTAACTAAATGTCTGATGATATTATGTTTGCCTCCTGTCCTGGCTCTGTGCGTAAACCCTGGCCGCTGTCAAAGCACCTTCTATCGTTGTCAGCAGCCGGGCAGGTGCACTGAGTTTAAAAGTGTGTCCCTACAGGTGGCTCTTGTGCAACCTGGTTTTCCTTGCGGCAACCTTGTGTTCTTGTTCAGTGCATGAATTTTTTTTTTCTCTTTGGAATTTGTAAGAATAGGAAACCAACTGAAACATGCTGAAATTCAGCCTCAGGTAATCTTGCTGAATGAATAAACAAGAGGCCCATTTCTACTTTTGGTGATCATCACTCATATCCATAGCAACTGTCTGGAGTACTCCACACCCCTGTCAGTATTTACATGCAGTTAGCACCGCTACCAATGTATTTCCATTCATTGGTCAAATTGGGAAACAATAGGATTGCAGGAAACAATAGGATTTAAGATTTGTTTGTTTTTATTGGAAAGGCAGATTTGCAGAGAGAAGGAGACACAGAAGAGAAAGATCTTCCATCCACTGGTTCTATCCCGAAATGGCCACAATGGCTGGAGTTGAACCAGCAGCTTCCTCGGGGTCTCCCATGTGGTTACTGGGGTCCAAGGACTTCAGCCATCCTCTACTGCTTTCTTGAGTCATAAACATGGAGCTGGATCAAAGTGGAGCAGCCAAGGCATGAGCTGGCCCCCGTAAGGGGTGGCAGCGATTGGAGGTGGAGGATTAGTCAATTAAACTGTTGCACTAGCCCTTAGATTAGTACTTCTAAAAGCTAAATTAACAGGGGCTAACATTGTGGGTAAAGCCATTGGCTATTCCACTTCTAATCCACTCCTTGCTTATGTTCTTGTGAAAGCAGCAGAAGATAGCCCAAGTGCCTCGACCCCTGACACCGCATGGGAGACCTGGGTGGAGTTCCAGGCTGCTGGCTTCAGACTAGCCCAGCCCTAGCTCTTGCAGCTCCTGAGGAGTGAACTAGCAGATGAACGATCTCTCTCTTTTAGCTGTCCTTCCTTCTGTCTATAACTTTGCCTTTCAAATAAATAAAATCTTTCTTTTTTTTTTAAATGAACATCACTGTTTTAAAATAGAGCAGTGTATCTGAGCTCGCGCTGTGGTTGGTTCCAGGTCAGTATGATGGCCAAGGAAAGCCGCTGCCAGAATACCACGCACGGATCTCGGGGTTTGACGAGCGGGTAAGTGTGCAGCCGTTGGTGCAGGCCGGGCAGTTCCGCAGTTACCAGGGACGTGAGTGTGTCTTTCCCACACTGCTGCATGCGCAGAGTCCTCTCATTCTATTCTTGACTGCATTTCACTTGCAGTCTCAATCAGGGTCTCCTGAAACTGAAGAGTAAGCATGTGTGGAGTGTGTGCAGTCAGCCTCCCATGGAAGGTGTGCCGACTGGCCTGTACACGTTGGGAACGATGTCCCCCTTCACTAGCAGTTGTGTGACAATGGGGCAGCAGAATTCTGTGGGCACAGCATTTGGGCCAGAGCAGATGGCAGAAATTACTTACCGGTGCCCAAAGATGCCGGCCTGGCTTCCCTGCTCCCTCCCCCCCCACACTGCCAGTGGCTCTCCACAGAGGGAGACCCCTCCTGACACTGAAGGCATGGGAAAGTGGAACTGGTCTCAGCAGCACCTGAGCTGCCATGTTGCCTCTTGAAGGTGAAGGTCATGGCTTCCATCAGAAAGCCGAAACGCATCGTCATCCGTGGCCACGATGAGAGGGAGTACCCTTTCCTGGTGAAGGGTGGCGAGGACCTGCGGCAGGACCAGCGCCTCGAGCAGCTCTTCGAGGTCATGAACATCATCCTGGCCCGCGACGCCGCCTGCAGCCAGAGGGGCCTGCAGCTGAGGACATACCGCGTGGTGCCCATGACCTCCAGGTGCTGCCCGGCATTGTGGGTGGGGGGATCTCACAGACAGGGTGCCCTGCAGAACTCAGAAACCTTGGGAAACCTGGGGGTGAGGAGCCATTTTGCTTTGATTCTGCAGAACTCTTTTCCTAGTGAAGAAAGAACAGTTTGGATTCGTGCTTACGTGGAAACTTTTCATCCTCCTTTTCAGATTGGGATTGATTGAGTGGATTGAAAACACTTGCACCCTGAAAGAACTGCTTATGACTAATATGTCACGGGAGGAAAGGGAGTTTTACACCAGGTGGGTGAAGGCCGACTGCCCCTCACCCAGTTCCTGTCCCTCCTTCGTGGCCTGGGCTTGAGCACTTTCCTTCCCTTTGTGTTCCCAGAGGTGTATTCATCCCCTGACAGTTGGGGCCTCCCACATGGATGCAAAGGTCTCATAAAGGCTGCAGCTGGACCAGTCTGGAGCCAGGACCTTCCTCTAGGTGTCCTGTGTGTGGGAAGCAAAGACCTAAGCACCTGGGCCATCCTCAGCTGCTTTCCCAGGCTATTAGCAGGGGACTGAATTAGAAGTGGAGCAGCTGGGACTTAAACCTAAAGCAGAAGCTTAGCTTGCTGTGCCACAGCACCAGCCCTATAGTTGGTGCTCTCAATGCCCACTAGCCTGGCCTTAGCCTTGCTGTTGGCTGGGTGAATGACCTAAGCAGAGTACAGGGTACTAAACAGTAGTTGTGGGGTGGGCACTTTGCAACAGAGTTTTTAAAAGTATAGCTATGAAAAAGAGAAGCCGTGAAAAAGGGGAAAGAGCTCAGTGTTAAGATTAGTGTGCCAGAGCTCGCCTCAGCTCTCACGGCCTCTGCAAGGAGTGCGTGTGTGGGAGCCTGTGAGGGTGGAGTTGGGGTGTGAGGTGCCAGCTCCATGGATGCTTTTCTTGTCTTTTCCTTTCCTTCCCATCCCATTGCCAGCACCAAATGTGGACTTTCAAGTCAGGAGAGTTTTAAAAGTTTTTCTCAGGCCCCCTGATGAGAGGTGTCCCAGAGGTGGTTGGGCAGCTTCTGGTGGCCAGACGAAGAGGGAAGAGGTGGTCAGGGGAACTGCAAGGCCCATTTCCCCCACTGCGCCCTCCCTCTCTCTCTGGGAAGCATTGAAACAGGAGCCAAACACATTCCTGGTAATGGTCCTGAATGGGGCACTTCCCACCATCTCTCTGCTGCAGACATTTTTGGAGTGCTTTGCCTGACTTAGTTTCTTTCCTGGGAAAGCTTGGGAAGTTGGAAGAGTGACCACTGGTCTACCAGATGCCAGCTGACAATGAGGTGCTGGGGCTGGACAGGGCCTATGCCTTCTGTGCCTGCCTCGCGGGGCCTGGCAATTCAGAACTGCACAGGCATGGCCAACTGGAAAAAGCTTTTCAAACATCCTTGTTATATGATATTACTATCCCTGCTTTCAAGGAAAACAATATGTGATGTATGTGTATGGATGAAATATTAGTATGAAGATTTCCAACCACTCTTCTGAATGAGGCATTGTAGGCCAGCCTATGGTATGACAGCTAAAGCCAGCATCCCATTGAGGAAACAGCTTGTGTCCCCACTGCTTGCCTGCTGATCCAGCTCCCTGCTAATAGCGTGGGAAAAGCAACAGAAGATGGACCAAGTGTTTGGGCTCTTGCCACCCATGTGGGAGACCCAGATGGAGTTCTAGGCTAGCTCCAGGTGTTACAGCCACTCAGGGAGTGAATTATTGGACTGAAGATCTTCCTTTGTGTCTTTCCTCCTCTCTATATATCTGACTTTGCAATAACAATAAATAAATCTTTAAAAAAAAAAAAAGATCTTTGTTGGAAAACTGTGAAGTTTTTGCCACAAACCCAAGAGATGATTAAATGTACAAATGCTGCCTGGTTTCCCGCCGCTCCAATACTGCCTTTTTGCTGCGAAACACTGGAATGCAGCTCCGGTGTGCAGTTGACACATCCCTTGTCATCTAAGGCAGTATGTTCTCACGCATCACGGTACACAGGCACCGCAGTGGTCTCAACATAGCGGGGAACAGGCCAGGCTCCATCCCACAGGTGCCACGTGGGCGTGTGTCTGCGCAGCCGCAGGCTGAGCTGTGACTTGCTGGGGCCCTGGCGGCTCCATGAGAGGCTCCGGCTGACAGCGCTGGGGCACACTCAGCGTGAGCTCCTCCCGGGCCTCTCTGCGTGAGATGGGGGACTAGAGGCTGTGACTGCTAAGTGCCTGGGATTTCCCACAGACAATGGCTACAGTTTCTTTGGGAGCGACTCATGTGTAGTGGCTAGATCCAGCGGAAAGTGGGGGTCACTGTGAGTGACTCAACACAACGAAGTCACTTTTCTTGCCTCTGTGCTACCTTTCAGTGACATCTTGATGATGTCTGTCTCTGGAATATTAGCTGATGCTGATTCCCTTTTTCTTCCTTGCTAGTGACCCCAGAGCACCAGTGCGCGACTACGACGAGTGGCTGACAAAGATGTCAGGCAAGCATGGCCCCGGGGCCTACACACCAATGTACAGGTGAGTTCTGTTTTGATTTTCCCTCATTCCGCTCAAAGTTGCTTATTTATATGTCTCAGAAAGCTGTGCCTAGATATACTGAACACCTGGTTGATATTTGAGCTTATTGAAATGAAAAGAATTTTAAAATCACAGTTTAAAGCCACAAGACTTTTGTTGTAGAGACATGCTTCCTGTCATTAAATCACAGGAGAGCGAGTCGTACAGAAACCATCACGGCCTTCAGGAGAAGAGAAAGCAAAGTGCCCGCTGACCTCTTAAAGTGAGTTTCCCCATGGCTGTCCTCGCAGCCCGCCCTGTGCCAGGTCCCAGCTGCTGTGTCTGTCCCCATGGCTGGCCCTGCAGCCCGCCCCGTGCCAGTTCCCAGCTGCTGTGTCTGTCCCCATGGCTGTCCTCGCAGCCTGCCCCGTGCCAGTTCCCAGCTGCTGTGTCTGTCCCCATGGCTGTCCTCGCAGCCTGCCCCGTGCCAGGTCCCAGCTGCTGTGTCTGTCCCCATGGCTGTCCTCGCAGCCCGCCCCGTGCCAGGTCCCAGCTGCTGTGTCTGTCCCCATGGCTGACCCTGCAGCCCGCCCCGTGCCAGTTCCCAGCTGCTGTGTCTGTCCCCATGGCTGTCCTCGCAGCCTGCCCCGTGCCAGTTCCCAGCTGCTGTGTCTGTCCCCATGGCTGTCCTCGCAGCCCGCCCCGTGCCAGGTCCCAGCTGCCATCTCTTTCCCAGGCGTGCTTTTGTGAGGATGAGCACTGGGCCTGAGGCCTTCCTGGCACTGCGCTCCCACTTTGCCAGTTCTCACGCACTGCTCTGCGTGAGCCACTGGCTCCTGGGCATTGGAGACAGACATCTCAACAACTTCATGGTGGCCGTGGAGACAGGGACTGTGATTGGAATCGACTTTGGCCACGCGTTTGGCTCAGCTACCCAGGTACATTGGCCTCACCAGGCCATGGGAGAGAGGACCTAGGGCTTTGTGACACCATCTGAAGTGGATAGTTTTTAAGGAAGAAAGGAGACAGAGGGGTGGTTTTGGTCCTGGCCAGTGGGTCTGACACTGTTTCAGAATGGGTAGTGATCTTAGCTTCGTTTTGGTCTCCAGAAGGGGAGGAGCTGTGCGGCAGATCACAGTGTGAGAACCAGGGGTAAAGTGCAGAGGATGTGGGAGGCACACTCAGCTCGGGGAGACCTCAGCACCAAGCTGCCTGGCATGAGCTGATACAGGTCTCTGTTCCCGCAGTACCCTCTGGATGCATCTCCCTGCAGGGTACATGGGCCCTCGCACACACGCAGGCTTACCCACTGAGAGGCCATGGGAGCTGGGCTCAGTGCTCCCAGCACACGAGCTGGCCTCTGTAACTGGAGTGCAGGACCCAGAACTGAAGCTCTCAGAGTGTGAGCAACAACTTGGGGAGAAGCTGGTTCGCTTGTGCTCTATTACTTGGCAATTTCTGATTGGCTCTTCTATCTCTTGGCCCGGATTTTCTCTCTCGTGCAGTTTCTGCCCATCCCGGAGCTGATGCCTTTCCGCCTCACGCGGCAGTTCATCAATCTCATGTTGCCCATGAAGGACACGGGACTCATCTCCGGGGTCATGGGGCATGCGCTGAGGGCCTTCCGCGCCGACCCAGGCCTGCTCACCAACACCATGGACGTATTTATAAAGGAGCCCTCCTTCGACTGGAAAGTAAGTGTCCACCCGCTGTGCTGCTCACTGCGCACGTGGGCTCCGTGGTTCCACACCGTCCCAGGGTGTCCCAGCTTGTCCTGGCAGTGCCGCGGGTCTGTTCACTGGAGCATTCACAGGGACGGATGCAACAGTTCTTAAAGCCCACCACTTGGGCTTGTGTGGCCTGAGAACCAGCGGGAAAGGATAACGGATGGAGGCAGTGGGTGTGGTGCAGGCCGCTGGGCTCATAGCTGCCTGGTGTGGTGGGAGTGCCCATGCCCCCCACACAGCTCTCTCAGTTGGAAAACCATTACAGGTGCACTCCTCCTGGGCCCTCAGGGCAGGCGGCGCTTCCTGAGTCTTTTTCCTGAGGGCAGTGATGTCCCAGGTCGGGAGGGAAGCCTCCCGCTGCCCTGCACACCACACAGAAAGCTGTCGTGCACCTGCCCATTACGGGGATTAGTGTATTTTAAGGTAAGGGTGCAAATAAATCTGCATGAATGTGATTGCAAAAGCGTGTTCTCCTCTTTCAGTGTTTTGAACAGAAAATGCTCAAAAAAGGAGGCTCATGGATTCAAGGAGTAAATGTCACAGAAAAAAACTGGTACCCCCGACAGAAAATCCATTATGCTAAGAGAAAGCTGGAAGGTGCCAACCCTGCCATTATCACTTGGTAAGATTGTCATCTCTGGGGAGAAGCCACAAACCCCTCCACGCTGCTCCTTCTTTTCCAGTGGGCAGACATGCAAGATGCAGGATCCCCACCTGGCAGCCCACACGCCAGGGGCAGCCTTGGCCCAGGCAGGGGAGACCATGACCTGACACCTGTGTGCCAGCCCCACCATCTGCTGGGACCTGTGGCCTCAGCCCTGGTGGCTGCCTCTCAAACAGCAGCCAGCTTCCTGCAGGAGGAAACCACAGGGCCCAAAGCGTGCAACACACATGTGCAAATACAGTACCAGTCCTTGCTGGCTAACAGTCCAAATGGCATTGACTGGTGTTTATGTCAACCTTTCAGTCTTTCTTGTTCAACCCTAAATCAAATAGAAATGTAGAGAATGTGTGGAAAAGAAAAACAGTTGGACTTTAGAATGAAGAAAGTGACAGTCTTTATATATGATAATATGTGTACTATTTTAGAACCAGAGAGAGAAGTCTGTCCACTGATTCACTCACCAAATGCCCACAGCAGCTGGGCTTGGGCCAGGCCTCTAATGGGAGACTGGCTGTCCCTTCAGCTTGTCCACGTGGATGATGGAGACCCAAGCACTTGAGTCACTGCCTGCTGCCTGCCTCCCAAGGTCTGCCTTAGCAGGGAGATGGAGCTAGTAGTGGAGCCACTTGTTGAACCCAGGTACTCTAACATGCAGGTAGCTCAACCAGCTTCTAAACCAGTAAGTCAAATGGCCAGCTTGTTTTTGAAAGGATGCCAAGACCTGTAAATGGACTTTCCAACAGGCACTGGTGGAAGAATGAAGTTGGAGCCCCATGTCCCACTATCTGCCAAAATGGATCAACAATCTAAATATAAAAGCTAAAGCTAGGGGCCAGTGTTGTGGCAAACTGAGTTAGGCCGCTGGCTGCATGGCCAGCTTCCCATCCTGAAGCACCCATTTGAATCACACTTGGCACTGCTTCTGATCCAGCTTCCTAGTAACGGTCCTGGGAAGGCAGGGAAGGGTGGCCCAAGTACTTGGCCCGCCACACATTTGGGAGACCCTGTCCAGATGGAGCGCCTGGCCTTAGCCTGGCCCAACCCCAACTGTTGCTGACATTTGAGGAGTGAACTAGCAGATGAAAGATCACTCTCACACACATTAAACCAACATTTCCTTAAAAAGTTCATAGAGGGGCTAGTGCTGTAGCACATCTGGTCAAGCTGCCTCCTGTGGTGCCAGCATCCCGTATGACCGTTAGTTGGGATTGCATCCAATCCAGCTCCCTGCTGATGTGCCTAGGAAAGCAGTGGAAGATGGCCCAGGTGCCTGAGTCCCAGCCCTCCACGTAGGAGATCTCAGTGGAGTTCAGGCTCCTGGCTTTGGCTTGGCCCAGCCCTAGATGTCATAGCCATTTGTAAAGTGAATCAGTGGATGGAAGATTCAATCGCTCTCTCTGTAACTGTGCCTTTCAAATAAATTTTTTTAAAATTTATGGAAAATGGAAATAAATGAGAAGTCTTTTTTTTGTACAAAATATTTGGAAGCCCATGCATAGCTTTTTGCATAGCACTCATTTTCCATGACCTTTTGAAGACCTATCTAATGCATGGATTTCAAAACATCTTGTACCAAAATAAGCTTATCTCTGAATTCCGTGTTCTACAAACTTTTTGATGTTAACTCATGTCTGATAAGGAGCTTATGTCTGGGGGAAGGAAAAAAACAAACCCTTGCAACTCAGTAACAGGCAATGCAGCTGAAAAATGACCGAAGGAATGGAATGAATATTTTTTTGTAAAAAAAATAGGCAACGAGCCAGTAAGCACATGAAAATAAAAGCATAAAGCTCAACCTGAGTAGCCAACAGCAAACTACAGGTAAGACAACATGTCACACCTAACCACCGAGCTGCCGGGGCCTGTAGAGGATGCGGGACCCTCATGCATTGCTGACCGGGGCTCGAAGCCTTAGGTGCAGCCTTAGCATTTGACCTGGTGCTGGCACTCCTCAGGAGCACCCAAAAGACCTGGCACTCCTCGGGGTGGGGAGGAGGTCGCCCCAGGAGGAGCCGGCACTCATCAGGGGGCTCCCCAAGAGGAGTGGGAGCACACGCCTGCACACCATCTTTGGAAATGAATGGTCAGCCTCACCTTTCACCTTCTGTTTTCATAAACTCCCAGCTTTAAGTTCAAGGTTAAGTGTAAGAGGGAGTGCTACGTGAGGAGGAGAAGGAACATGTGGACCAGGTGGCTGGACGGACAGGCCCCCGAGGAAGAGGGCTGTGCCGGTGGCATTTTGACGTGTGTCACCTCTTCTGTTCCAGCGACGAGCTGCTCCTGGGCCACGAGAACACACCTGCCTTCAGGGACTTGCAGGCTGTCGCTGCAGGAAACAAAGATCACGACATCCGGGCCCGGGAGCCCAAGAGTGGCCTCTCCGCAGAGACTCAAGTGAAGTGCCTGATCAACCAGGCCACGGACCCCAACCTGCTGGGCAGAACCTGGGCGGGCTGGGAGCCCTGGCTGTGAGGCCAGCGGGCCTTCCGCTGCGGTGGGTGAGCTGCTGTGGGCTCTCAGAGCAGAGGTGCCTGCGTCAGCCACTTGAACCTGTTGTCACTGAATGGTATTTTGCCATACGATGCATCATCACCTGTTTGTCAGTTCACCAAAGGATGAACTCTGGGATCTTTCCAAGTTGGGTCTACGATGAATAAAGCTGATAAAAAAAAAAAAAGAGGGTCCTGAACTTTCATTATTAACAATGATTTGACTTCTGAAACATGAAAACAAAAAGCAATTTTTGGTGTGTATCAAAGATTATGTTATCTGAGATTAGGTTAGGGTAATAAGATGTAATTAGACATGCATATCTACATTCATCAGAAATGACTGTACTTCATTCTTTTTATTGTTGTTGACTTAATTTTTTTGTTGTTGACTTACCTAAGAGACAGAGTCACAGAAAGGGAGAGATGGAAGGGAAATCTAACCACTGATTCATTCCCGAAGTGGCTGAAACAATGGCTGGTGCTAGATCAGGGACCTCGAATTCTTATCTGGGTCTCCCATGTGAGCGGCAGCAGCCCAAGGAGTTGTGAGCCATCTGCTTTGCTCTCCCTGGGAGCATTAGTGGAAACCAAATGGGAAGAGGAGCAACTGGGACTGGAACCACTGCCTGTGTAGAGGATGCTGGCATGGCAGGCAGCACCCTAACATGCTGCACCACAACACCGGCCCCTACTTTTGATGGTGTTTTTTTTTTTTTCTTTCATTTTCTCTTCTAGTTTTGATATTTCATAATATGGTTGTTCTCTGGAAGAGAAAGTACTCAGGGAAAAGCCACTTCCTAGTGTCCAGCTGCAGCCAGAGGGAGGCTCGTAACCCTGGCAGGGCCCTTGAGCCATGGCAGTGCCCTGTGTCTGAGCCCCAGGAACGTGGTGCTGTTTGCCATGGCGGATCGGCTGTGGAATGCAGAGACGGCCCGCTGCGTCCCGCCGGCCGCACGTGCCTGGAAGTGTCTGCAGATTGGATTCCTGCTCCTTGTTGGAGTTTTTTTTTTTTCTCTTTCTCAAAGCATTCATATTTGGAAACTCTCCATAAGTTTGAGAAATAATCATCTTAAGCATATGTAAAATTTTTTTTCCCAAAAAACAGGGCCTAATTCTTAGTAGTTGCAAGAATATCAGTGTTGACCTTACACGATAGTTTCTGACATTACCTGCCAAGTTTATATTCTGATTACTACGAGTTGATTGAATAACTGCCGAGAAAGATTTCCTGAGATTTCCTGGTCACAGCCTCCAGCCACCACCCCCACCCCACCCCCACCCTGATGGTCGCCAAGCCCCTCAGTACCTGGGGTGAGGGCTGAGGGAGGCGGGTGGCAGCTTCCTGGCCCTGCCTGTGACCAGCAGAGGGGGCGGAGGGGTCGTGTGGGCTCTTAGCACAGCCAAGGCTAAGGGCTGGCTTGAGACTGTCTAGAGCTGCCCTGCTGTGGGGGTTCTCGAGGGCCCTAGCACCCCAGCCACCCCTCCCTGCACTGGGGAATTCCTGAGTCCCCTGCTTCTGTGTTTGCCCGGAGAAGGGGAGGAGGGGCCGGCTGCCTTGCTGGAACTCCCCTGACAGCGCCAGCCAGCTCCTCTTCACATGGAGTCTGCTGGCAACCAACAGTGCACACAGCAACCTTCAGCTGAGGTGGAAGCGCCTGGCACGGGCCTCTGGGCCATGGTGGAGTTGCCCCTGAGTGCCTGGGTTCAAATTCTTGCTTAGTTTTCTGTTCAATGTCCGGCTAGTGCTGTTCCCCATCTGGAGTCACCCTGGCAGTTCCAAGATGAACCCTCCCGCCCGCGGGTCTCATCCTCTGGCCATTATGAGCAGTTGGGAGTTGAAGCGGCAGTCAGAAGATCTCAGTCTTGAAATAAAAGGGTATTTTCTTAATGTTTAAAAAATGTTTTTCAAAGTATTTTTATTGCAAAGTCAGAGAGGAAGATCTTCCATTTTCTGGTTCACTCCCCAAATGGCCACAATGGCCAGAGTGAGCCAATCTGAAGCCAGGAACCTGGATCTTCTTCCAGATCTCCCACGCAGGCACAGGGTCCCGAGGCTTTGGGCCGTCCTCTACTGCTTTCCCAGGCCACAAGCAGGGAGCTGGATGGGAAGTGGAGCCCCCAGGACACAAACCTTGCTCATATAGGATGGCAGCTTGCAGGTGAAAGATTAGCCTGTTGAGCCACTGCTCCAGCCCTGAAATAAAGGTTTTAGACCAAATAAACCCAAAAAAAAGGAAATGTTATGCTATGAAAATTAAACATTTGTGTTCTCAACAAGCCATTGATCTATATAAATAGACTGAATTCTGTTCAGATATATTTATAAGCTTGTTTCCCTATGTTAGAAACATGAAGTCATGTCTGTAAAATCATAATTTAAGAACTCAGGAGAATCTCAGGGATCCCATTATCTCTTGCCTTCTTTGCAAAGAAATTGTCTCTAAATGTGAAATAATCTTAAAATCCTGGTAACTTAACCTATGTTAACTAAATTTACTATATAATTACTACATCATTCTAGAGAAATCTTTTAAGTCATCAAATATTGTTGAAAGTCCATCTTAATATTCCTTATAAAAATTGTATTGTTCATGATGTACTATAAAATCAAGCTTAAAATAAAAAATGTTTTTTAAAGAAAATTAAACATTTATGTTCTCAACAAGTGGCCAAAGAAATTTTACTTTATAAAAAGAATTTAGTTTATTTGGCTCACTCTCCAATTGGCCACCACGATTGGAAGGCAGGCAGAAGCCAGGAGGCAGGAGCGCCCCCATGTGTCAGGGTCCAGGGAGTTGGGCCGTCCTCTGCTGCTTTGCCTAAGCAAATTAGCAGGAAGCTAAATCGGAAGCAGAGCAGCCAGGGTTCGAACCAATCGCTGATACGGAATTCAGTATTGTAGATGGTGGCTTAAGCAGCTGTGTCAGCCCAGAAATGGTTTCTTTAAATGATCATGCAGTAGGAAGCTTCCAGAAATTTATGGAAATACATGTTGGAGAGGGGGAAAAACCACAACTTCATGGACTTAAAAAATGTTGACACCAAAATAAATTTAATCTCACTGGTCCACAGGCTTTGAGTATCTTTGTGAAAAATCCTACATGCACACAACTAAGGAAAGCGTTTGGGCCACAGCACCAAGCTGCCGGAGCTGATGACACAGATGTCCCTTGTAGCACACGTCTCGTGAAAAACATCGTCTCCTGCCGCCTTCCTTTGTGCTCGCATCCCAGTAATGCGGGCTGAATGAACGGGATCAGCTGTGCGGTGCGAAACACTGATTTTACAAGGACAGCTTTCCCTATTGGTAAGAGTTGGTTGGTCCAGGTGCCAGTGGGCCTGTCTGCTTAGGAGTCCCTCGTGGCACACAGTGCCATCAAAAGCAGCTGATGCTGGGCCCATTGCAGTAGCCTAGCAGCTCAAGTCCTCGCCTTGCACGTGCAGGATCCCATATGGGCTGCAGTTCTAATCCTGGCAGCTCAGCTTCCCATCTATCTCCCTGCGTGTGGCCTGGGAAAGCAGTCGAGGATGGCCCAAGGCCTTGGAACTCTGCCCGCAAGTGGGAGACCTGGAAGAGGATCCTGGCTCCTGGCTTCAGATTGACTTGGCTTTCGCAGTTGCAGTCATTTGGGAAATAAATCGTTGGGTGGAGGGTCTTCCTCTCTGTATATCTGACTTCTCCAATAAAAATAAGTAAATCTTAAAAAAGAAAGAAAAAAGGAGCCGACGCAGTGTAGCATCCAGAGAGGCGCGCACACAGTTGCTCCAGGTAACCGTCCTTCTTACGCACTGCATGCTCACCCTCACTGCAGCCCCAATCTCAGTGCTATGATTCTTTAATTTTTTAATTCTTTATTTTTTATTGGAAAGGCAGATTTACAGAGAGAAGGAGACACAGAGAGAAAGGTCTTCTGTCGGCTGGCTCGCTCTGCAAGTGCCACAATGACTAGAGCTGAGCTAACCTGAAGCCAGGAGCCTGGAGTCTTTTCCAGGTCTCCCACATGACTGCAGGGACAGAGCCACACAGGCCATCCTTTGAATGGCATATTAGAAGAGAAGTGGAGCAGTTGGGACTCGAACCAGGGTCTGTATAGGATGCCACCATTGCATGCAGAAGCTCAGTTAGCTACATCACAACACTAGCCTGATCCTAACTGTGTAGTTTTCTTGCTTGCTTGCTTGCTTTCTTCCTTCATTTCTTTTTTCCTTTCTTTCAGATTTTATTATTATTATTGTTGGAAAGGCAGATCAAGTTCACAGAGAAGGAACGATAGAAATAGCTTCCAATTGCTGCCTCATTGCCCAAGTGGCTGCAACAGCTAGAGATGAGCCCGTCCAGAGCCAGGGGCCAGTAGCCTCCTCCAGGTCTCCCACACAGGTGCAGGGTCCCAAGGCTTTGGGCCGTCCTCGACTGCTTTCCCAGGTCACAAGCAGGGAGCTGGATGGGAAGCAGGATTAGAATCAGTGCCCATATGGGATCTGAGTGCTTGGAGATGAGGATTTTAGCCAGAGAGCCATCACACCGGGTCCTGTTCTGTTTTAAAGTGACTGCACAAACTCTGAGTTCATGACCGTGCCAGCATTGCTGCCAAGCAAAATAGAGGGCCACGTTCCCATGAGCCCCTGCCCACAGCATTGTCTTCAGCTGATTCCAATCTGAACTTGTCGTAAGCACGTTTAGACACCTAACTCAGTAGGTATGATTGGTTCCTGGCTATGGGGCTTACAGCCTACCTGTGTCACGCTAACGTGTGTCCTTTTTATTTTACTTTTAATATTGTTTACATAGTTGAGAGGGGTGCACGCTCATATGGGCCTCTGATTAGGGTGGGGAGGTTCAGGTGTGGAGGAAGGTGGGTGGAATATATGTTTGGTCTTTTATTTTTTGTTTTTTTTCTGAATCTGTATGGTGGGGAGGGGGAGGGAGTGCTTGTTTGTATTAAACTACATCAGCACCTGGGGATGGGGGACAGTCATTTGGTAATGGCTATAAACTCTAGTATGCAGAATTGCTCCAAGGCTGTTACTTGAGTAGCTTTCATAGATCTGAGACAGTGCTGGTTTTATTGTTCCAGAGTTGAGAAAGTCTTGCCAAGGTCTACTGACTGACCAAGTCCACCTTAGTGCTTCCCCAGGTGCAGGAACATGCTGTTAGCTTGGCCAACATTGTCCAACCTGTTCTGCTTTCCATCCTCTGACAAGGCAGTTGATGTCCCCCACGGGCCTGGATGAGCTGACTGGCATGTCCCCTATAGCACACATGTCTCGTGAAGAACATCGCAGCCTCATGTACCCAGGAACACTTCGGTGCAGCCCTCAGGGCTGTTGTAAATGGTGACGTGATCAGCGCATAGTGCACAGGGTGGAGCCTGCTTGGGGCCCAGCCACTCTGCTTGGAATCCAATTTCCTGCTCATGGCCTGAAGACTGCAGATGATGGCTCAAGTTCGGAGTCCCCAGCAGAGCTCCAGGCTCCTGGCTTCAGTCTAGTTGAGACCCGGCTGTTCAGGTGATTTGGGGAGTGAACCAGCAAGGGGAGATAAGCTGCCTGGCTGTCAGTTTGCACAATAAGATTTTTTAAAGGTAATTAATTTGGGACCAGTGCAGTGATATAGTAAGCTAATCCTCTTCCCGCAGTGCCAGCATCCATATGGCTACAGGATCGTGTCCCAGCGCTTCCACCTCTATCCAGTTCCTTGCTGATTTCCTGGGAGAGCAATGGAAGCAATTGTCAGGTTCATCTCTTCAAAACACTTTCTTCCGATTAAATTCTTCAATGACACATACGTCATACCTAGCATCACTTTCTTCAAGAAGGTTCTTGATTTTCTTTCTCATTTCTTCAGCGACACACTAGTCACTCAGTAGCATGTTATTTAACTTCATGGTATTGTTGATTTCTTTTTTCTTTCCTGTTGTTGATTTTGTATTGTGGCTTTTCATTTAAGGGGATATATAGTAACTGTGTAATGGAGACATCATATCCTGATGAGAGGATACAATGCAGTATGCATCTCTACTTCCAGACAAAGATGGACTCCCAATGAAACTGTCCACTATATCTTGACAATAGGATGCTGGACTCTCTGCCATTGTCCATGTCCGAATGATGCACATATGACTGTGTATGAAGAACTATACTATAGTAATGATATAGGGAACTCAGAGGAGAGGGAATTGGGAAGGGGATAAGGGAAATCCCAGGACCTATGGAACTGTATCATAAAATGATAATAATAAAAAGCAAAATTAAAAAAAAAAAAGAAATTCCTACGGCCACTCCAACCTCCAGCAAGCGCAGCAGCAAGCACCCGTCCTCTGCTTTCGCTGGACACCGAGTTCCTGCTGGCGTGCGCGTATATTCATACCTGTTTTTCCCAGTTGCCTCCGGGCCGCTGTAGTTTGGGGCATGAAGAGGGTCACGAGGCTGTGGAGGAGCTTGTGTGAAAAGAGCCGCTTTGTCGGCCGCTTTCACCCCGTCGCTGTGTGAGGCATACGGCGGTGCTGCTCGGGCTTCCCAGGGTGCAGCATTACCCCGTGTTTCCGTAGGGTGTGCCGAGCCTCTTGGATGTGTAGATTCACATCTTCAACAAGCTTCGTGACTTCAAATGTTCTGCCTCTCTCCTCTCTCCTCCCTCCCCACGCAGGTGGTCTTTTTTCTTTTCTTTTTGAAGATTTATTTATTTGTATTGGAAAGTCAGATACACAGAGAGGAGGAGAGACAGAGAGGAAGATCTTCTGTCTGATGATTCACTCCCCAAGTGGCTGCAACAGCTGGAGCTGCGCTGATCCGAAGCCAGGATCCAGGAGCCTCTTTCAGGTCTCCCATGCAGATGCAGGGTCCCAAGGACTTGAGCCATCTTCCACTGCTTTCCCAGGCACAGGCAGGGAGATGGATGGGAAGTGGGACCGCTGGGATTAGAACTGGCACCTATATGAGATCCTGGCTTATGCAAGGCAAGGACTTTAGCCACTAGGCTATGGCGCTGGGCCTGCAGGTGAAATTTATGCACCCTTCGCTCTGACCCCCTCTGCTGCAGACTCGCAACTGCTTGAGCCTGTGCTAACTTCCCGTCACTGTCTCTGTGTGTGACCCTCACTGCTTATTTTCCACCAGCTGACATTTGGCTTCGCGGATTCTCCCAGGGGTGTGTGCCAACCAGTCACCGCAACGCCCGGGGCACTCTGCCACTTAGCTCCCCGTACAGTGTCGACTCCTCCCGCTAACTCCTCTCCGTCTGCCTGCGCCCTGCTTTCCCAGCGTTCTCTGCTGCTGTGGCTTTCAGATGGACAGCTGGGCTTTGTGCAGGGAGCCCGGAGTCTGGCCTCCTTGGGGGAGTGCTTCTCACCCATTGCTTCACAGGATGAGCCCACCAACGGGTCACCCTTTTCTGCATGCCTCATAAACTTGATTTCATAAACCGAGACATTTTGGAACATTCATATGACAACTCCTCAAATCCGACTCCTCCTCCCCTGGGTCAGGGCTGTTTGTTGTGGGCCATTGTTATGTGTCTAGTGACTTTTCGGTCCGTCTTTGTGAAAGGTTGTGTTCTCTGTGGCGCGTGACCACCGCAGTCTGTGTCCCATTAGCTCTGTGGTCAGCCAGTGTTTCAACACAATTACCTTAAAGGCCCCAAACACACCCCTCCTCCCCATAAGCTGAAAAAAAGAGGAAACCAAACCCATCCAGCCTTGGCGGCAGGCTCCTGGGCACCTATGCCACACTTTCTTGCCCCGAGCAAGCACCATGCGGCTGACAGTGACTGCTCAGTTCAAGGGCTTCTTTGTTTTCTGAGCCCCAGCCCCTGCTGGGCTTGTGCACCTGCTGGTGACACCCCAGAACATGCAGGTACATTAGAAGATTTGCTTCCTTTCCCCTTTCTGCACAGGCTTGGTGTCACTTGTCACTGGCTGTGGCAGCCAATTCTTTCTCTTGGCCTGCTTTCAGCAAATGCCCACCTGCCACCCCTCATTCGGGTCCTTCGGAGAGCTGCTGGCCAGGTCCGGGGCACGCTGGATGATGACAGAATGTGTCAGTCATTTTCAAAGAGGATGCAGCCCTGGAGATCCCCGCTCCTCCAATGCGGGTGATGTCACTCCTTGCTTAGCTCAAGAGCTTTCGGCTCACGCAGCATTGTGTGTGTGTGTGTGTGTGTGTGTGTGTGTGTGTGTGTGTGTGTGTGTGTGTGTGTTTTAATTGGAAAGTCAGATCTACAGAGAGAAAGAGTGGATTATGGGGAGAGCCAGGCTAGGCTAACCGACTGTACCTACTGATGCATGCATGAGCCAGAGTAAGTGCAAGCTGCTTGGGCTTTGCTGCAGCATCAGCTGCTAAGTGCTGGGACTAGAGCAAATCCTGTCTCCCGTCCATTGGTTCACTCCTCAAGTGGACACAATGGTCAGAGTTGATCTGATCCAAAGCCAAGAGCTTCCTCTGGGTTTCCCACGCAGGTGCAGGGTCCAAGGCTTTGAGCCGTCCTCTACTGCCTTCCCAGGCTACAAGCAGGGAGCTGGATAGGAAGTGGGGCTGCTGGGACATGAACCTGTACCCATATGGGATCTGGTGCATGCAATGCAAGGACTTTAGCTACTAGGCTACTGCCCCAAGCCCAGGACAGAACAAATTGACCAACTATTCCAGCCAAGTACTGACAGCAGGTATTTGGGCAAATTAAGACTCTAAGGTTGACTATGTCAGCCAATGAGACCTTGAATGATTTCCTCATCTTTGGATTGGAGAGATGGACAACATTTCAGAACTATTGAAACCACTTGAGCAGATCCTTCAGAGCATGGTCCACATTGGGGACCCTGGGATAACATCGGGTGGCTATTCCCCATCCCAGGATACTGAGGCAGTTGGGAGGCTGGGTGTGGCTTATCTCCTTATCTTCCCCCTCCCCCCAGATACAGGAAGAAGTAAAAAAAAAATTTGGATACAATGGTCTCACTCACTTTCCCCTAATCCTCGACCTTTCCAACCCTGATAGACTATGAAAATAAAATGAAAACAACAGGGCCTGGCGGAGTGGCCTAGTGGCTAAAGTCCTCGCCTTGAAGCACCCTGGGATCCCATATGGGCGCCGGTTCTAACCCCGGTGGCCCCGCTTCCCATCCAGCTCCCTGCTTGTGGCCTGGGAAAGCAGTCAAGGATGGCCCAAAGCTTTGGGACCCTGCACCCACGTGGGAGACCCGGAAGAAGTTACTGGATCCTGGCTTCAGATGGGCATAGCATCGGCTGTTGCGCTCACTTGGGGAGTGAATCATCGGATGGAAAATCTTCCTTCTCTGTCTCTCCACCTCTCTGTATATCTGACTTTCCAATAAATAAATAAATCTTAAAAAAAAAAATGAAAACAACAAACCAGAGGCAGGCCTTTTTGTGCGTGGTTAAGTCACTCCCTGGGGAATCCTGCTATCATATCGGAGTGCTTGTTTTCAGTCCTGGCTACTCCAACTTCTGACCCTGTTGCTTGCTTGCTAAGGTGTACCTGAGAAGTAGCACAAGATAACTTAAATCCCCGGCCCCTGCTCCCCACGGGGGAGACATGGGTTGGGGGCTCCTGACTGCTGGCTCTGGCCTGGCCCAGCCCTGGCTGTTGTAGCTGTTTGGGCAAGTGTATCAGCAGATGGTACATTTCTGTCTTCTCTTTCTGCCCTTCAAATAAAACTAAAATAAATTTTAAAACAAGGGTAAGATATCCCTCCCATGAATATGTCCTGAGGAATATGTAAGCAAGTATACGGTGGGTGAGACACAAACACACACACCTGTTTTCTGGCAGCTGCCTCTTCTGGAGGTCAGTGGCTCAACTTCCAGAGGCTGACTCTGCCGGCAGGGCTTTTTTTTTTTTTTAACTTCTTCTTGGCAGATTTGTTTTTTCCTTATTATTTGAGAGGCAAAGAAACAAAAGAGACACGGAGAGGAAGAGAGAGAGAGAGGGCCTCTATTTTCTGGCTCACTTCCCGAATACCAGCAACAGCTGGGGCTGGGCCTGGCTGACACAGGAATTCAACCTGGGCCTTCCATGTGGACAGCAGGCAGCCAAGGGCCGTCACACTGTCCCCAGAGCACACCTTAGGAGGACACGGGAATGGGGAGAAGCTCCAGGACTGGAGTGTGGGTGATCCAGGCTGCAGCCTCACCTCGGATTACCTGCAGGCCCCTGGGGTGGAATGTAACAGTCTAACCGCATAAGGAGGTGTGGCCCTTGTCCTGCCTTTTCCAAATTCCTACATTAGGAGCAAATCTCATTTAAGGAAAGTCCATATTTTTGGACATATAAGCCTCAACACAGTGACACAAAACACCGGAACAGCCATAATGATAAAAATCAACCCTGAGGCAGAAGGTGAAGCAGAAACGTTAGTTGGAAAGAACAACCTGAAGAGGGCGCTAGTCAGCACAGTGTCCCACCCTCCAAACTTCTGGGAACCTTTCTGGGGAGTACTGCTCAAAAACACATCCATTTTGTCAGACTTTAATCTGGCAGGAATGCCCTTATGCTGCACAAAGCTTCCCATTACGAGCCCCGGGGTGAGCGCTGAGGTGCGGTCACTCCAAGGTGACACACAGCGGAAAACAGACCTGCCTTCGGAGTCTGGCCACGCTGAAGGGGAGCCAAACCCTCAGTCCCAGGAAGGGCCTGTAGGCACCTGCATGTTTATTTGGAACAATTTACTGGTGCTCAACAGAGGTAAGTTCTAACAGATACGGGGGGGGGGAGGGGGTGTCACGTTCCTCCTGGATTGCCAGCCCCCTTTTTCGCAGACAAATCTACCAAACACAAAGAAGGGCCAGAGAATGACTCGAAACCAATTTTTAAAAATGTATTATTTTATGATATAGTTCCATAGGCTCTGGGGTTGAAATCGATTTCTAGTGATGGAAAACTCATAGAACAAATGCATTCACCTTGAGTAAATTAACAGGGAGAGTTAGGACAGGGTTTGGAAAATAGGGCTGTAAGTTTCGACAAAGAAATGACCACAAACATCATAAAAATGAAATGGTGCTTTTTGCAAAAAAAAAAAATATTTTTATTTGAAAGGCAGATTTATAGAGAGAAGGAGAAAGAGAGAGAGAGAGAGAACTTCCATTTGCTGGTTTACTCTCCCAAATGGCTGCAATGACCCAAAGCCAGAAACCAGGAACTTCTGGTTCTCCCATGTAGCTGCAGGGTCCCAAAGCTCTGGGCCATCCTGTAACTGCTTCCCAGGCCACAAGCAGGGAGCTGGATGGGAAATGGAACAGCCGGGACATGAACTGGAGTTCGTATAGGGTGCTGGCATTTGCAGGGGAAGGATTAGCTTGTTGAACTATGGCACTGATCCTAAACTTTAAATTTAATACCAAGTGTTATGTATTTGAAAGGCAGACTGCTCAAGGGAAGGGGATAATGCTGGAGACTCAGTCTGCTGACTTACTTCCTGAATGTCTGTAATGGAACTCCATCTGGCTCTGGCACGCGGGCGGAAGGAACCCAGGTCCTGTGTCCTACGTCTTCTACGTCCCCGCCTCATCAGCAGGAAGCACGATGGGACACCAAGGTGAGATTTCACCCCAGACACTCACATATGATACGCAGGAGTCCACATTTTGGCTTGCCCTGCTGCCCCCTCATGCCCACTGCATTTTATTTGTTTGTGTGTTTATATGTAAAATGTGTTAACACGCTCAACCAACCCATGCTTTGTTGTCCTGTGATCGCTCCCTTGTCTCTTTCTGAAAAAGAGAAGAAAGCTCCTAAGTGTAAAAGTGATTCTAGTTGGAGCTGGCGTGCTTCCGTGACAAAGTTAACCCTCTGCCTGCAGCACTGGCATCCCACGTCAGCGCTGGTTTAAGTCCCAGCTGCTCCACTTTTGATCCAGCTCTCAGCTTATGGCATAGGAGGCACAGGAGGATGACCTGGGTCCTTGGACTCCGACACTCACATGGGAGACATGAAAGAGGCTCCTGGCTTCAGATCGGTTCAGCTCCCACTGTGGCTGTTTGGGCAGCTCTCTCTCCTTTCTTTTCTCTGCAAATCTGACTTTCCAATAAAAATGTAAAATTTCCCCAAAAGAAGTGATTATACTTAATATGGCTGATAAAAGTGCTGGTTAGTTTTTGAAGTGTAGGTCTCGCCTTTCTGCCCAGCTCTGCTGTGTCTTTGGCCTCGGGCGGTGCACTGCATGCCAGGGTCTGATAAACTCCGGGGTAATAAGTGCGTCTGCATTCACTCTGCTGGGCAACTAGAAACCCACCTCCTGGAAGCTGGAGCCCAGTCCTTCTTTCCAGTGTGCGGGCACTGCCCAGTTGGAGAGAGCTTTAACAGTGCCGCCGAGGCTTCGTAAGAACGAACCAAGAAGTGCGTGGGCCTTTTCTCTGAGCGAGCATGAACCAAAGCTAAATGCAATCTGTAATTTTACAGTGTAACGTTCACCTGAGTTGCCCTGAGGACTGTGAAGGGCTTCAGCCCTTAGAGAAAACCTATTAAACATGCCGCTGTCACAATGCATCGTTAGAGATAATCTGCAGCCGTTAGTGGGGTGTTTGGCGCCCAGAACCAACACAGGGTGAGGAAGAGATGCAAGGTGGTGGCCAGGGCTGTGACTCAGTAATGCCGGCCTTGAACTTCAGGAAAACAAGCCCCCACGCGTGCCGCGTCTTCTCGTGTATTTTATAATGCGAACAGTTAGCAACCTAACACCCGAGACAGCTACGTATGTCCTGGAAAAAGACTCAGTTCCTTTACATTCAACAGTACTTTATTTTGGAGTATTTGAAAAAGGGGAATGGTGCAGGGAGGGAGAGCCTGGCACTACCACGGGGCAGAAGCAAGACACTGCCACAAGATGGCACTGCTTTAGTAGCTGCGGGAGCCCCGGCCAGAGCGCGGGAGCTCGAGGGCACTGTGGGTGCCCGCGGGCTTGGGGACGGCAGGCGGGCTTCGGCGCCCCGTGCACGCCACGTCCAGGGCGGCCACTGTCACCCTGCGCTCCGCTCTTGATGAGGGCTTCCTGCCGCCCCGTGGTCAGGACGCACCGGCCGCGTTTCTGCGGGGCGTCGACCCCGCAGGGTCGGCTGGATCCTGAGATGGACAGGCAGGTGCGGGACGACCTCCTGCCTCCCTGCCGCCCGCAGGCATGGGCTCCACGGGAGACTGAGGCGGGAGACCGTCCCGGCGCCGTGTCCTCCGGGTAGCTTCCCGCCTCTGTTCTTGGGGAGGAGGCGCCCGGGCAAGGGTCGAGTGGGCGAACCGGCCGCCTACGGCCCAGGAGTCGCGTCCGGTGGCACGCAATCCCCGGTCCCGGAGCCGCCTGGTCCCTCTCCCCGCCGCGACGACAGCCGGTCCCGGGACGTGCGCGCCACGGCCAAGTCCTGGTTTTGATTTCACTGCCGGCACCGAGGAACCCGGAGGTTCCAAAGCCCACAAACAGGAAGGAGGGAAGGCCTGGAGTGCGGGCAGAGGGAGGGTCATTCCCAGCAGCGCGCCTCGGGCCGGCCGGGGGCGGAGGTTAGAGGCGCGCGCCCCGCCTCCCACTCCTCCGGGGGTCCCGGGACCACTGGTGGGGGGGCGGTCCCGCAGCGCAGCCAGAAGCCCGGTGCGCCCGGGTAGGAAGGCTGGTGGGGCGGCTCCAGGGTGCCGGGCCTGGGCTTTCAGGGCGGTCCCCCCCGCGGCCCCCGGGCGCCCCCGCAGTGCCGGAGCCGGGGCGGGGCGTGCGCGTCAGCCCGGGCTAGAAAAGGCGGCGGGCCGGCCCCGCGGGGTGACAGCCGCACTTGGACTCCGAGCCCGGTCCGACGCCGCCATGAGCGCCGCGCTCTTCAGCCTGGACGGCCCGGCGCGCGGCGCGCCCTGGCCCGCGGAGCCCGCACCCTTCTACGAACCGGGCCGGGCGGGAAAGCCAGGCCGCGGAGCAGAACCGGGGTCCCTCGGGGAGCCGGGTGCCGCCGCTGCCGCCCCCGCCATGTACGACGACGAGAGCGCCATCGACTTCAGCGCCTACATCGACTCCATGGCCGCCGTGCCCACCCTGGAGCTGTGCCACGATGAGCTCTTCGCCGACCTCTTCAACAGCAACCACAAGGCGGGCGGTGCGACCGTTGCGGGCGCCCTGGAGCTCTTGCCGGGCGGCCCCGCACGACCCCCGGGCCCAGGCCCTGCCGTCCCGCGCCCGCTCAAGCGCGAACCCGACTGGGGTGACGGCGACGCGCCGGGCTCGCTTCTGCCCGCGCAGGTGGCCGCGTGCGCGCAGACGGTGGTGAGCCTCGCGGCCGCCGCACAACCCACGCCGCCCACGTCGCCGGAGCCGCCGAGAGGCAGCCCTGGACCGAGCCCCGCGCCCGGCCCCGCCCGGGAGAAGGGCACGGGCAAGAGGGGTCCCGACCGCGGTAGCCCCGAGTATCGGCAGCGGCGCGAGCGCAACAACATCGCCGTGCGCAAGAGCCGCGACAAGGCCAAGCGGCGCAACCAGGAGATGCAGCAGAAGTTGGTGGAGCTGTCGGCCGAGAACGAGAAGCTGCACCAGCGCGTGGAGCAGCTCACGCGGGACCTGGCCGGCCTCCGGCAGTTCTTCAAGCAACTGCCCAGCCCGCCCTTCCTGCCGGCCACCGGGGCCGCTGATTGCCGGTAACGAGCGGCCGGAGTGGCACAGACTCACCAACCGATACCTCAGACCGATGGCCCGCGAGCCAAGCGCGCCCAGCCCGGCCCCTGCGCTGCTCGGGCACCCAGACTGCTGCCCCGCGCTGCGCAGTTTCTTTGGGACATGTGAGTGAAGGGAAGCTACAGCCAGGACTTAACCACCACTGAACTGCAAAAAGAAGCTATACGTGTTTATTTTCCCCTAAATTATTTTTATAATGGTAGCTTTTTCTACACCATACCCTCTGTTGATGCAGCTAAGGTACATTTGTATGGAAACAAAACAAACAAAAAGGACTTTTCAGACAAATCCTTTGTATTGTAGATAAGAGAAGACTGAGCATGCTCACTTTTTTATATTAATTTTTACAGTATTTGTAAGAATAAAGCAGCATTTAAAATCGCCCCCTGCTTCCTCTGTTCGACTGCCGCACGCCGCAAGGGCGTGTTCCAGGACCTGGCGGAGGGTGAGCGCCTGGGGCTGCGGGGCCAGGTGTGTGTCCCGTCGGGGAGGTGAGGGGTCTACACTGCTTTGGACAGCCGCCCAGGTCCAGCTCCACAGGTCTTCCTGAACTTGCCCGAGAGGGGTCAGATGACTAAGCGCACGTTGCTAGTAGCCTTGGGAGCGGGAGGTGATCAACCCCAAAGTCCGGGATAGGACGGGGGGAGGGAGAGAGATCCGGGTACCCTGCTGAACTCAGCCCAGGGCTCCCCTCCCGGAGATTAGGTGGCTGAGTTGGGGGGTGTGGGGGGGTGCAGCGCTCAGGTGACACAGGGACTGTCTCAGTCGCCTGGGGCTTCGCCAGAGCTTTCACTTTCCTCGGATTTCTAAAGTGCGCCTAAGCACAAAGTAGTCATGTGGCTGATGAAAAGGACAATCACCAGGCTGCTTAAGATTTCATCTTGGTGCTGTCAAGTCTCCAGGCGTCATCCAAACACATAAAAGCCAATGTGCCTGTTGCCCAAGAAGACCGGGCATAACAGGCACCTTTTCATGGGTTTGCTGCTGTGTGGATATTATGTAATTATTTTAACCATGGCCCCTTGGGATTATATTGTTGTAAGGAGGAAATACAAAACCTTTGGCATGCACAGATAATTAATTCGTGGTTTTGGGTATACTTGAAATCTTTGCCAGCAAAGCGAACAGCAACGGGTTGTTCCTTGAGGTCTCTGCCGTGTGCAGCAGGGTTCTGCCCGGTGGAATGCGTGCCCGCTCTGTCCAGTGGCTGTGATCACACCACCTGACTTACCTACACTTCATGGGTAACAGTCTCACCTCTGCCACGGTTCCCCAGAAAGTTTGCCCCCAAATACTGAATGCTGAAGACGCCCTGGCTGCGCGTTTATTACAGCCAGGCAGCAAGTTACAGTCATCGTGTGGGATGAAGGTTTGTTTCATAGCTACTCTCGGGGACTGGTAAATACTGCATTTTACACACTCTGCAACTGGACAAAATGGGTTTTTCTGATATATTATTACTCCCTAAGGAAAACAGAAAAAAGACTTCAACAGGTTCATGAACATATAGGAAGAAACATAAAATTGCAAGAAAAGGTATTTTAATTTATAGTTTGCAAAACGATTTTACTAACAGAAAAAGAAAAACCCTTCAGTTTGGTGTCAAGATCATAAAGTACATTCGCTGTGTCCATAGTTAACAAATAACCATCTCTAACCACCTCCACGGTCACCGCTGCCCTTGTGGCCCCATTGCAAAGTTCACAGAGCCTGGGGCTGGGGCTGGGGCTGGGGCTCCGCCCAGGTACCTCCCGCGCTCAGAAGCTCGATTTCCTCCAGTCCTACGCAGCTGGCCGGGTGGGCGGTGATGGACTGCACGAAGCAGCTCGCCAACCCCAGCTCCCTTCCGAGGACACTCTTCACTTCATAACTCTGCAGTGAGAAAGGCATGCTGGTTAAAGCAAACAGAGGCAGCCTGGACTTTCTGTTCGTTCCAGTTCTGGGCAGTGCAGAGCACCAGGGGGCCCTGAGCGGGGGCCCTTCCCCAGGCCATGACCTTTCAGGCCTCCCATGGTAAGAACACTGCTTAGGGGATGGGGGACCCCGGGGCTGCTACAAAAGCCCCCTTTAGTAGGGAAAAGGGAAGGAACTGCTTTCTTCTGATAAGAAAATTCTGCTTGTACCCAAGGAACACTTAGAATATTTCTCACTGAGGTTGCAGGGCTGTCACAGTAAAGCTGGCCCAGGAAAGGAACTGGCTGGACAAGATGTGCATAGGAGCTGCCTCTTCTCCAGCTGGGCAGGGGTGGGCCCGTGGTTTGCAGCTGTCTCCTACTTCCTTTGGGACACTTCCCCAATCCAGCAACACTTCCGGT
Organism: Ochotona curzoniae; assembly: GCF_017591425.1. Classification (NCBI taxonomy): domain Eukaryota; kingdom Metazoa; phylum Chordata; class Mammalia; order Lagomorpha; family Ochotonidae; genus Ochotona; species Ochotona curzoniae. Next base: position 8,436,880 of record NW_024465419.1, read on the forward strand.
CAGAGGATTTCCTGTACTTGGCCCCAAACTTCCCTCCTTACTTCTAGAGTCACACTGGCCTCTTGCTGTGTTGTGGCCCTGACACTCAACTGGTTCTATTAGGCTCTGCGTGGTTAGCTTTGGGCAAGTTTCACTTCTAGAAGACAACACAGGGACTGGGCATCCAGGGTCCCCATCCCTGATGAGGCTGGGGCTGAAAAAAAAGGGCACTAAACCATTAGGATAGATGTCATCTCTGGGCTTCTGGGTGGACAAAGCCCTAGGAAGTGATACCACCTTCACAGCATTTCCATGGGCTACCCTTTACCCTTCTCTGTGCAAGGGACTCGCCAAGGGCCAACAGTTCTCTTATGTACGTTAGCCCTTTCCACCCAGCTTCCACTATGGCTGCAGCCAGTCTGTGGCTCCCAGCAAAGCCGGGCCTTTCACGGCCCTTGGTGAGTCTGGCTTGGCTTCAGGGACCAGAGTCTCAAACAGAGTGTGGTGGAAGAGATGCTCAGGGACAGTCCAAGTGTGGCTAAGAGAAGTGCCCAGCTTTGGAGGGCATCCAGCAACAGCCTCATGTGGCCTCAGCTCAGCCTGGGGGCACCACGGGGTGGGGGGAGGCACCAGCTGATGCCCAGTGGAGCAAGATGAGTGGTTCTAGGTGAGCCCTACGTATATGGCAGGTCTGTGTACTGAATATATGTGACAGCCTGATGCTTTGGGATGGTTTGTTTTATAGCAATAAGCATCAGGGTCAGTCTGTGATGTGAACACCACTGTGATGCCAATGCACTGTGCTGATTCATTTTCCTGTCTGTAAGACAGGCATGGTACAAAATACCCAGCCCATTTAATGTGCTCTGTGAAGAAATCTGGCTTCCTTGGTTAACAGTGCTAACAGTGAGATCAGCAGGTGGTGTATGGAATGAATGATGGTGGGGTGGGGGCAACAGGGTTACTCCTCAAGACAGAAAAAGGAGGAGCTGGAGAAAAGAGGCCTTGGTCTTTGTAGGGTTCAGATGTGCCACGCACAGCAAGTTCATGGCCTGCACATGCGTTCACTCTTGGGGACTTCGCTATGAAGCCCTGTAGGCCAACCTTGAAGAGATGGCTGAGAGCAAGTGGAGCTGAGAGGCTGGCAGCTACATGCAGGGAAAGAATCAGGCAGTGCCGAGCCAGGGGGCGGCTGTGCTGCCAGGAGGGTGGGAGGACAGCCGCACACTTTGCTCCTCTGTTTTACAGTGTTTGTGAGTTTTGTGCATTTGTGTGAGTATTAAAGAGACAGGCATTTTTGTGTTCCTCTTAAGTAAAAGCATGAAATTCCAACTTTGAAAAACAAACATTTCTTAGCTGCATCATGGTACAGTGGGTTAAAGCAGCTGCCTGTGATACTGGCATCTCACATGCCAGTTTGTATTCCAGTTGCTCCATTTCTGGTCCAGCTCCCTGCTAATGTGTTGGGGAGAGCAGCAGAAGAAAGCCAAATGTTTGGGCCTCCGGCACCCTGGGAGACCTGGATGGAGTCCCAGGCTCCTGGCTTCCTCTTGGCCCCGCCTGGCCTGTTGTGGCCATCTGGGGAGTGAACCAGTGATGGAAAATCTCTTTTGCTTGCTCTCTGACATTCCACCTTTCAAATCAATACATAAATTAATACAGAAAAGAAAAAAAATTTAAACTCATTTTTTTGAAAACGTCAGGTCTATTTATTTATTTACCTATTGGAGATTTAGTTATTTATTTTTATTGGAAAGTCAGATCTGCAGGGTGAAGGAGAGACAGAGAAAGATCCTCCATCCACTGGTTCACTTCCCAAGAAGCTGCAATGGCTGGAGCTGAGCCAATCAAAAGCCAAGGGCCTCTTCTGTGTCTCCCACAGTGGCACAGGGTCCCAAGGCTTTGGGCCATCCTCTGCTGCCTCCCTAGGCCACACGCAGGGAGCTGGAAGGGAAGCCAAGCAGCCAGGAAATGGGATCCTGGTGCATGCAAGGCGAGCACTTTAGCCTTTAGGCTACTACGCCGGGTCTTAGAAATCGACTTTAATTTATAAATACTTTACATGTGGGGAAAACGGACACTGGCAAATTAAAAGTGATGCACAGGCAAACCCCCACTTATCATTCAAATGTCTTGTCTGTGTGCAAAACGAGTCTTCACCTTTAAAGACACAATATAAACCTTCTCCTAACTTTTCATTTTCTTGAAGTTAAGGAAACAAACTCCAAATTCCTTATTACTATGTTGTTACTATTGAGGTAATTCATAGCCAATAATGGCCAAATCCTATTTTTATATTCCTGGCTTGACCACATTAAAGTGAAGGCATAAAAGAGAACACCCATGCATCTTAACCAGAAACACTGTTCCAGAGAGGGAGTTATGGTTCCTGTGGAAAGCCTTCATGTGAAAGCCATAGTGTAAGTCTTGGATTGCGGTGAATGTGCATTCTTGGCCAGAAAATGGAAAGAATCCAGACTGGGTGGCTTGCAGTGATGTCTCTGTGCAGGTCCTTCTGCTACCCATTGACTCTCAGCTGTTTCCAGGCCAGGTGTGAAGGCTGGGTTATCTTCTGTAATACTGGGAATGGGAGCGTGGATGTCCCCCAGTGTTGTCCCTCCAGGCTCAGAACTGCAGCCTCCATCATTTGTAGGGGTCCTGGAACCACAGCACCACCCTGTGCCTTGAAACCAACATACAGGTGCCCCAGCACACACACAGTGCATACACATCATCACTCATGCCACAGCATGCATGTACACATGTATACCCTCTCTAGCCTTTTTTTTAAAAAATATTTTTAACTTATTTGTGGCAGGAAGAGAACTCCAATGTGCTGGTTCACTTCACAAGTGCCCACAGTGGCTGAGCTGGAAACTCAATCCAGGTCTCCCAAGAGCATGGCAGGGATCCAACCCCTTGCTGCATCCCAGAGTGCACATCAGCAGCAAGCTGGACTCAGGAGAGGAGCCAGGACTAGAACACAGGCTCTACCATGTGAGTCAGGTGTCCCGAGGGGCAATGCTCACTTGTCCTGGGTTCTTTATATGGAGGCTTCACCACAAGAATATTCTGGTTGAGCACTTGGATGTGGGGGAGGAACAAGTTCTTCAGCCAGGTGTAGCAGAGAGGATTTCTCACAGGGCTTTCTATTCCCTAGCCCCCCAGAGATGGCCAGGGGTCAGCAGGGGCATGAGCGCTGTTCCCTTCTGGAGGCCTCCTTCTTCCTGAAAGCAAGGAAGTGCCAGGGGACCTCCTGGGAACCCACAGGGCCTGAGAGGATGGCCAGCCTGAGCCTGCAGTGCCCAGTGGCCACAGAGCTGGAGGGCAGACACCACGCTTCCCAGCACAGATCAGCTGGTGTGTGTGCTGGGGAAGGGGCGTCTGAGCATGGTTGATTTTATTGTGAGATGTTTGTCTCATTGTGTTCTGTATTCTTAAATAGCACTGATTCCAATACTTTTCCTGTAACAGTCTCCATGGAGAATGCCCCCTGATAACTGGTATGCCATTTTCTACTCTTGCTTTCACTGTCACCTGGAAACCTCTGACCTAAGCCTGGGACAGTTATCCTTGTCTCATTATCTACTAAACCCAACTTCTCTAAGTGGCCATCATCCTGGCCTTCATCCTGGTCACTCTGTGGGTGGCTATACCTTCCCCTGTGTGAGGAGCCCTGCATTGCCTGGCAGTAAGAGGTAGAGTGGGCCTCATTGGGATGGTGGAGAGATTGAATGAAGACATGAATGAGAAGAGCAGTAGGCATGGTCACTGGCCTGTGGTGGGTATTTGATTTTCTCACAACTAGAGGACCTTGCCCTAAGCCCTCCTGCAGCCTGGTCTAGGCACTGACCCTCTACTTGAGCATCAGCAGGGTCACCAAGGAGCTTTCAAGTAAGTGGGCTTCCTCCTAGAAGGGAACAGACATTTCTTTAGAGCTCCTAGGCAGTTCCACATGATGCCAGGGCAGAGATCCATGGGTTGAGAGCAGGGATTCTCAAAGGTACTGTTTGTGGATTTACTCACTTTCAATTTAATCCATGACTTAGAGGAGAGAGAGGGAGGGGAGGAGGTAAGGAGGAGGGGGGAAGGAGAGAGAAAAACCTCAGCTTCATCAGCCCCTCTGCAGGTACAGTGGGGACAGAGGCTGGTGAGGACAGTAGGGATCAGGGGGACCTCCATACAATGAACCAAGTCATCACAACCTCTGGCTACAGCTGGAGCTAGAACTTGGCCTTGGACACCCATCAGAAAAAGACTGCCATCAAAGACTGCAGTTTTGGGGTGATGAGCTTCCCTGCTCACCACGTCCATGAGGCTGGCCCATGCCCACCTTTCTGCTCCCATGGGCTGTGCCCTGCTACTACACCTGCCCAGGGTCCTCCCATGGATCAGCCAGTTACACCAACTCCTAAGGGTGCTTGCAGAGGCCTTGACAACTCTGAGGTGCTATCCCGAAGGCAGAAGCATCCTTTAGAAGCCTAAAGTTCACAAGACTGAACTCTCTTTGGTGTACAGATTACACAATCTGGGGTGGTATTTCTGCTCTGAAGCTGCCCCATGTGCCACCTGCTTGCTATGGCATCTCTCTGGTCAGGCAAACCAGTTCTCAGAAGCAATGGCAATGTTTGCCAGGTAGTCAGGGTTTGCAACACCCAGGAGTTTGTAAGAGGTTGTGGTATAGGCAATTTTGTCACACTGTCGTGAATCCACAGGGGTACAACTTGGGTCAAGGCTAGCAGGACCATAACCAAAGCCAGGTGACTGGCTCCAGCATCCATGTCAAGGTTGATCTGGAAATTGTTTCCTTTTCACAGAGGGGATCGCACTGGCATGCTAAATGACAGTGGTAAGACACATCTGTGTTCCAGTGTCAGTGTAGACATGTTCTATTGGGATCTGTTATTACTGTTCAAAAAGTTCATGTAACACACCTGCCATGCAAAAGCCATGTGGGGGTTTCTGAGCTTCTTTGCACAATAAGGAGCTTGTCTTTCAACTGCATTTCCCATGAACTTTTTTTAAGTCCCCTCCTACATGGCAGAAAGCTTCTCCTAAGGAGCTGAAGAGAATAAGACAGCCCTGGTCTGAGTCCCTTGTACTCACCCCATCCTCACAGGTGGCTGAGCTCAGCAGGGACGAGATGCTACTCTGCAACAGCTGCAACAGACAGGACAGGGTGGACTCAGGGCCCCCAGGGCTGGCAGTGCTCAGGTGAAACCCCTCACATACCCCAGGAATGACCTCCCCCCATCCCCAGCCATATGAACAGTCTCTCTTCAGAGCTTCAGTCGTGAGCCGGGAGTCACGATCAGGAGAGACTGATTAAGGTGCTCTCCCCACAGTGCTCCTAGGATGGCAGAGGGCTGTGTGGGCAGCTCTACCCAACCAGGGAGGCACACTGGGATTCTTCATGGAGCAATGCAAGAACAAGCACAGCTTCTGCTCCTGCCCTTGACTGTGCGCGACCCACGGCGGCTCCTACCTTGACTTTGACTCTGCATTGCGGTCTTGAGGGGCAGTCCAGGAAGACCTGCAGGTGCATCCTGAGGACAGGTGATGTGACCACTCGGGAACAGTCACCACAAGAGAGGGTGCCTCTGTTTGTGAAAACGCATTGAGAAGATAAGCCACCCAGAAGGCACAAGGCAGAAGCAAATCCAACAAGTCTCACAAACTCAGTACTTGCTGATAGAGGGTTCTGCTCTCCAGAAGCCAACCTGGGCTCAGCTTTGGTCTGAGGCTGGGAAATGGGGCTCCCCTGGGGCTCCCCAGAGCCTCCTGGGAGACTGCTGCAGGAGGCACTGAGGCAGGAAGCTGTGTGCAAGTGCAGTGCAGATGGGCGGCCAGGCCTCCAAGGAAGCCTCCTGGAGGGGTTGGGGTTCCCAAACTGCCTGGAAAGAAAAGCCTACTGGAATCCCAGCATCTCAGCTCGGCCTTTGATTCCCCTCATGACCTGGTCCCAGGCTGCTTCATCTCTCATGGTGGCAGGGGATGGCTTATGGATCCACCAACTCTGGAGGCACCAAGGAGATATGTACTCCTTGCTTCTTCAGAAACAGCAAAGGAATGGGCATTTGGGAGGCCAAGAGAGTTGACTTCAAAGGGATGAACTGCATGATGCCCAGCCCAGACCGCAACCCAAGTTGGAAGGTACAGGAAGACTGAGCTGTGGGTGGGGGGTGAGGGGAGTCAGGCACGTCAAGGAGCTGCTCCCTGGTCTCTGGAAAAATCTGCTCCACTTGAAAAGGACACACTGTACAGTCATCAAGTTTATCCCACTTCTTCCCATTTTCCTGTTTTTTTTTTCTCCTGATAATAAAAAGGGCTGAGTACAAACCCCAGCTGTTTCTCTTTTTAAGATAGAGAACTGCAAGAAAGCATCAGAAATCCCTCTTAGAAAAACCCACATTGGCACCATGGCCGCTTTCCTGTAAGCTCAATACACTGGGTTCCCCTGGGAGCTGTGGGGCAAGCCAACAGCAGGCAGAAAGGCCTGAAGCATGAGGCTGTGGGAGCCTGGCACTGGGGTGCTGTCAGCCTGTTGGGTCCCTGGGTTTTTGCGGCCAGTCCCTGTCACCTTACCCGTTCTCTGGCCTCTGTTCCAATCGCCCATTGCCACACCTGTCACACACAGGCCATGAGAAAGCGGTGCTCTCATCTACAGCGGTCACAGTGCCTAGGCCAAGCAAGAGAAAAGACAGACTCTCAGAGTGGGATTTTGTGCTGTAGACTTCTCTCTGTTCCTTAGCCCCCAGATAATCGGAGGGGCCTCATGGACTGGCCTCCTGTAGTTTTCTTTCTTGTGGGTTTATATAAATGTTACTAAGCTTTTGATAATTTCCATTCATTGCAAAACAAAATAACATTAAGAAATTGTAAGATTGGTCCACAAGAGTTCAGCTAACAAAGTATTCTGTTTGATCTTTTCCAGATGCACACATATTTAAATGGTGATCAAACCATCCACCTGATGTTTCTTATTTTTTATAGTTTCAAGATTCATATGTATTCGAAAGTCAGAGTTACAGAGAAAGGGAGAGACAGAGAAATAGGGGTGGGGTAGGAAGAGAGAGAGAAAGAGAGAGAGAGAGACAGACAGACAGACTGAACGCAGGAGCCAGAAGCTTCATTTATTTCTCCACGTAGGTAGCAAAGGCCAAGCACTTAGGCCATCTTCCATTGCTTTTCCAAGGCTATTAGTAAGGAGCTTGATCAGAAGTGGAGCAGCCAGGGCACAAGCCAGTGCCCATGTGGGATGCTGGCATCACAGGTCAGCAGTGGCTTTACTCACTGCACCACAACTCTGACTCCTGATGTTGCCTACATTTTAGGCTGCAGTGCAGCTGTCTCGAGGCCTGGGTTATTCACTGCACTGATGCTGTTTATCTACAGTGTTGCATCCTCCTCAACCATCCTCCATCATCCCCTGCACTGGACATCTACATCTCCAGATGATGTGGACAGCAGTGTGCACACCTTTGCAGGTAAGGCCCTTTCTTAGGCCAGAATCCTGGAGGAAGAATTACTGCGTCAATGACAATGACAATTAAGAGATACAGAAAAAAAACCCTATAGAAACTGTTATGTTGTCACAGTTCATTACACATGAACATCAGAATTTGTTTCTGTAATGTGTGTAGTGGAACAGCTTATTTTCTGCTTCTTTTGAGTGGAAAGAAAAACACTGGTTTGTTAACTTCTACTTTCATGCTTTCCCCAGCTTCCTTATTGCTATTGTGATCAAGGATACCAAGTTTCTTTGTTCAACTAAAGATATGCATATGATGCTACTAAGTGTGGGACATACAGGGACCTAAGACACATCCATGTGAACATTAGTTTTTTTTTTTAAAGGAGATTCTTACTTCTACTCCTTCTTTTTTAAAGATTTATTTATTTTTATTGCAAAGTCAGATATACAGAGAAGAGGAGAGACAGAGAGGAAGATCTTCTGTCCAGTGATTCACGCCCCAAGTGACCATAACGGCTAGCGCCGTGTCAATCTGAAGCCAGGAGCCAGGAACCTGCTCCAGGTCTCCCACGCAAGTGCAGGGTGCCAAGGCTTTAGGCCATCCTCGACTGCTTTCCCAGGCTATGAGCAGGGAGCTAGATGGGAAGTGGAGCTGCCGGGATTAGAACCAGTGCCCATATGGGATCCTGGCATGTTCAAGGCGAGGACTTAAGCCGCCAGGGCATCACGCTTGGCCCGAACGTTAGTTTTTATTCTCATGAATTTCATAGTCTGGTTGAAGAAGCAGAAAACAATAAAGTCATCATAAAAAAAATACCCTGTTGAGAAATGCAATTGTGACCCCTGAGAAGTGAGCAGAAATATCCAAGAACTAATGTGGGGATAATACTGAAGGTCAACCAGGCCGGGCCCAACTTGACTCTTGGCCTATCCTGCACACCACAGTGGGGTCGCAGCTGGGGTTGGGGTTGGGATGGGATGGGTGGGCAGTGAGGCAGGGCAGGCCACCAAGGTGGCTGAGTCAGCCTAGGCTGGCTTTGCTGGGCACTGATATGGTCTGAGTTTCTTGGATGAACAGGAAGCATCACATATACAGCCTAAATATGCTGGTAAATTTGATAGCATATTGGTGAGAAGAAGTGGTAAAATTAGAGGTTTGAGGACGAAACAGATTGAGCTGAGTTTCCAGAAAAATTAAGTCCTTCTTCCCAATCTTGGGAGCACACGTTTTACTCCCCACTAGTACAAGGATGGGGGTGATGTATCTGTAGAGGATAAAGCATAATGAAGAGAGTGCTCAGGCCCATGCTTTCAAAATGCATTCATGCAGCACATGCTTGAATGACTTTAAAAATGAAAACAGCAGTTTCTGATTTTGAAAAGTCAGCACCAGCTAAGGACACTGTCCTTGCAGAAACCAGTCAAAAGTAGGTCAGAGGGATGCAAAGTGAGGTCTGTCAAGGCTTGGCCTGCTGCAGTAGAGAAGGCTGGACCACTTCCCAGCAGTCAGAGGCACAGGAGGTCCCCATGAAGAGAGGAGGTGCCACCTCAAGCACCCCACCTGTGCTGTGGCCAGGCCTTCATGCCCATCGCTGGGTGGACAGGGCTGCTCACAGCCATGCTGGGTGACGACTAAAGAATCCATGAAAAGCAGGCTGCTCCCAAAGTTCCTTTTTATCCTAGGATATGTGGGTGTTAATAGCATTTACATTTATATGGGATTAAGTAATTTCCTTCTAATTAGAGTACAAGAGAAGAGTTGAGGAAATATATTTCATCCAGGGTCTACAAACCTTGGAAACCCTTGGGGGCAGGCCAAAGCGCAGTTCAAGGCGTGGCTGGGAAATGTGCTATTACATTGTTATTGTGGGGAAGGATTGCTTATTCAAGCACTTAATTTATGCTCATTGTAACATCAGAAAGAAAAAAAAATGTCTTTGTCGGGGTGAGGGCTCTGACACCTCACTCATCCACTTTCAGGCAGGTCACTGTTTACTTTGCTTGTTTTGTGTGCAGAAATCTCTCCTACACAGGTTTGAGAGAAGTGTCTACTGGTTAGTAAGACTCCACCTCCCCTTCTAACATTTATTTTTATTTGAAAAGCAGATTTACAGAGAGAGAAAGGAAGAATAAACAGAGAGCGCGAGATCTTCCATCCACTACTTTACTCCGCAAATGGCCAGTCGAAGTCAGGAGACTGGAGGTTCCTCCAGGTCTTTCATGTGGGTGTAGAGCTCCAAAGCCTTGGGCCATCCTCCGCTGCTTTCCCAGGCCATAAGCAGGGAGCTGGATCATAAGTGGAGCAGTAGGGACTCAAACTGGCACCCATATGGGATGCTGGCACCACAGGTGGATGTTTAACATACTATACCATGACACAAACGCCATAAGATGCCTTTTAAAAAAATATATTCATTTTTATTGTAAAGTCAGATATACATAGAGGAGAAAAGACAGAGTGAAAAATCTTCCCTCCACTGATTCACTCCCCAAGTGGCCACAATGGCCAGAGCTGAGCCAATCCAAAGCCAGGAGCTCGGAGCCTCTTCTAAGTTTCCCACATGGGTGCAGGGTCCCAAGGCTTTGTGTCATCCTCCACTGGGATTAGAACTGGTGCCCACATGGGTTTGTAGTGCGCATGCAAGGTGAGGACTTTAACTGCTAGGCTACCACACCAGGCCCAAGATAGCTTTAAAAAATAATATTTATAATATGTTATTATATATATATATTATATATCGTACATATATATTTACATATCTTGTAACCTTTAATTGTTATGGCTTAAGATTTTTTATTAAAGATTTATTTTATTTTTATTGCAAAGTCAGATATACAGAGAGGAGGTAAGACAGAGAGGAAGATCCTCCATCCGATGATTCACTCCCTAAGTGACCTCTGTGGCCGGTGCTGTGCCGATCCAAAACCAGGTCTCCCACACGGGTACAGAGACCCAAGATCTTAGGCCGTCCTTGACTGCTTTTTCCGGGCCACAAGCAGGGAGCTGGATGGGAAGCAGGGCCTGCCAGAATTAGAACCGGCACCCATATGGGATCCTGGCACGTTAAAGTTGAGGACCTTTAGCTGCTGGGCCATTGTGCCAGGACCAAGATTTTTTTAAAAAAAATAACTTCCTATGAGTTAAAATTAGCATCTTCATAGTTACTTAACGAAATATGAACAGCAAAAAATATGAATGAGGAAGTTGAAAACTGTATTATGTTTATTACATTTTGCTAAACAACTACTGCTTCACTGTATAAAATAGCACCAGCAAATGCAGTATATTGCAAAATTATGGTGGTGCTGTTCTTTATCTGGCATTGACAACTAACAAAAACTGCTCTCTATCCCAGTTGGTTCCAATGGAAAGGTCATTGCATTTTGACCCCCCAATTCATGGTTGGGTATGAGCAAGTGATGGATTATACAGTGGCATCATTTTCCCCAAGAGACTTTTGTGTTTCCTTTGTGTCACCCATGTGTTGGTTACTCAGTGGCACATTTTTTCATGGTGTTGCAGCTTGTTGTTGTGGCTGTTCTAACTCATACCAGTTGTTGACCTTGTTTCTTGGCTTCCCACTTATGGAAATGTATAGTGATGGAGTACTGGGGTCTATCATATACAGATGTGGGGGTATAATGGAACATGCATCCCTGCTTCCAGATGAAAGATGGATTCCCAATGAAATTGTTGGACATGTGTAGACAATGGGATGCTGGACTGCCTGACCTTGTACCAACAGTGTCAGGGTACACTTAAATAAGACACTGATAGAATTATGATTCCTTATGAAGGATTACACCATTGTAACAAAATGGGAAAAATCTGATGAGGGGTGGGAGTTTGGGGGGGAAAATCCCAGCCTATATGAAAATGTATCACATAATTCAAAATTCAAAATAAAAATATAATAAAAAACCCCCCAAAACAATGCCATCTTGAATTATTTGTATGATTAGTTTTTACTAATTTCATGCATTCTGACTACTAGTGCCTAGAGCCTAGTGTAACAAATATGAGGTGTGAAAAAGGTGCATATTGTGTCCATCTGTGATCATTTGAAAGTTAGGGGACATTTTCTTCCAGGAGCAGAGCTGAAAGAAGTATCTCTTCCCATCACTATTGCTAAAGGTTGCTACTGTGAGTCCTCTGTCCACCACTAACTTAAAGTAGCAGCACTGGATTCAGCTATTCCAAGACTAGTTCATGTGAGAGTTCCACCTGATGTATTTCTCATAGGCTTTTCACTCACTAGTTCATCTCGTTCTGAAGGGTTACTCAGTGCCATCTCGATCAGCCAACTGTCTTCATAACAAGATATGTTAATGAGTCTGGGTTTTTTTGCAAGGGCTTCATTGATTTCTGTCACTTCTCCTGATAGAGGAGAGTAGAATTCACTAGCAGCCTTCACACTTTCCAAAGCACCAAGTTCATCTGCACAAAATGGCCGATTCCCACAGTTCCGATGCCATTTTCTGTCACGATCCATTCATGTTTCTCTGATTTTACACACCAAGAGCAGAGCTGGTCTGGTGCAGCATCCGGACAGTGACCACACGCAGCCACCAGGGCAGAGGCGGATTGGAAAGTCAGATATACAGAGAGGAAAATCTTGCGTTCGATGACCGCAACGGCCAGAGCTGAGCTGAGCTGAGCTGAGCTGAAGCCAGGAGTCTGGAAGCTCCTCTTGGTCTCCCACACGGGTGCAGGATCCCAACGTTTTAAGCCGTCCTTGACTGCTTTCCCAGACCACAGGCCGGGAGCTGGACTGGAAGCGGGGCTGTCACGATTCGAACTGGTGCCCACATGGGATCCTGGCGCGTTCAAGGCAAGGACTTTAGCTACTAGGCCACAGCACCAGGTCGGTGATGGCTTTTTAAAAAAGGTTCTTTCCAAGGGAAGTGCAGGCCCAGGGGCCAAGAGGTCTGCACTGATACTGCGTTCATTGTCCAACTCTCAGAAGCTGGGTCTCACCAGGCTTTAACTTTATTTGGGATGGAGGCTGAAAGCTTGTTTGTGCACAAGACTTTTCTTGGAGCAAAGCAACACTAACGTGTGCTGCCGGCATGCATTCCCACAGAAGTGCATGGGCGTCCCCCTGTGGGTGGGCGATGCATGGGAGGGTGTTAGGAAGCTGACAGCCAAGGAAAGTTGAGGCGGCGGAAGTGACCCACCCCGGCCATGGAGTTGGGGGAATTGCTGGATGGTGTGCGTCTAAATGTGTTGCTGCTGGAGCACAAGCAGGTGCAGACACCAGCGCCGCCCCACGGCAAAGATTTGGATTCTTATCCTCGAACACAGTGTGCTTTCCAACCCTCCGTGAGGCTCACAGATCAACCCATGGATGGACAGACCGGACCAGCGGCTACTGCTGAGCGGAGAGGCACTGGCCAACTCGCCCGGGCTTGCGCAGTGTGTGAATCCTCAGCCACCCGATACTCGTGATCAGCAGATAGCGCCTACGTCCAGTAACGACCTTCTCAGGCATGAACTAGTTTTCTCGAAGCCGTGCGGGATCACTTGCTTAAGTCCGTGCGGACCCTGGCATCGCGCGGATGCGTGGCTGACTGGCACGTGTGTGGAGGCAACCGGCGGGGGCAGGTCTGCGCCCAGCTGCTGCCCACTGCGGGCTTTCCTGCGGATGGACCCGCCCCGCCACGCCCTAACACATACACACTCATCCTTGCTGTTTTACAGCTGGGGCTTTCCTTACCCTTAGTCCCCAGCCGACTAGTTCTTATCAGCGCATCTGTGATAATTCTGCTTACACAACCTGCTCACTCACCCACAAGCCTGCAGGGCAGCAGCAGAGAGGCCAGGGAGCCCAGCAGATCTGCAGGGAATGCTACAGAGAAATGCAAGATGGCAGGGGAATGCTAACTCACACGCTGGGATTTACATAATGAGAGGAGGAGCATTAGAGAAGGAATAAATTCGACAGGTAGGTCAGGTGGATGCATGCGGTGCTGGTGTTGCAGGTGACAGTGGCTTAAATCCATCGTGCCACAATGCTGGCCTTTATATTTCTTATTCTTGGTTGATCTAAGGATAATAGTTTGTCCAATTTATTTATTTATTCCTTATTTTTTTATATTCTTTACATAGTTAATTAGGGCAAAAAGGTTCAAGGGCTACAGGAAAGTGGGCAAGACTATTATTTCCACATTGTTTTTGTCATGTATCTGGGGTAAAGGGGGAGGTAAAAGCAGAAGCCCCACCCAGTCTCCCACCCATCTCAGGTCCCTGATGTGGGGCATGCTCCGAAGGTCTTTCCCAAGTGATTTCGATTTTTCAACTGTTATGAATTGCTGCCAATTTCACCACTCCAAGCACGATGAGGTTGCTGCAGAATCCACTGATTGACATAGTCCATCTTAGAGTCTCCGTTTGCCCAATTTTTCACTGCCAACATATATGGCTGAAGTAGTTGACTAACTCGTTCTGTCCTGTCTTTTCATGGTTAGGATTCTGAGTCCGGCAGTTCAATTAGGGGGATCTGAGGTGTTCCCAGACCAGATTCTTGTGTGTACTTCCAAGTACAGGGCCCAGTACAGTCCATCGCTGCAATCAGCTGGTGGTTGCAATTGCTGGGTCAGTTCTGTTTCCAGTGCTGTCTTCCACTAGAACCAATTGGCGTGGCAGTCCAGCCTGATTCTGCCCAGCATACACTCGGCCCTCACATAAACCAGTGCGAGCTATAGCCTAGTCGGAGCGACCCACAATAACCCCTACCAGGCGCGCCCCCTATCCTGATTTGCCACTATGTGCAGCAGACTAGTCTAGTCTGTCCTACATCCCATTCAGCTCTTGTACATGTCAATGCGCATTGAAACCTAGTTCAACCCAACCAGTCCGAGTATCCAGCCCACACACATGCTGATGGTGCCTTTCAGTCTAGCCACCCCAGCCCTGGTTTTCGTGTTCTCCAGTGGGAGTGGTAACCCAAGAGAGAGGAGCCCACTATTTCTCTTCTGGGCCATTCCCACTCCTGGATTATGCACTCTCCAGGTGGTTCTGCAGTGTAACTTGTTTGTCCAATTTATTACTATGCTTCTACTTTGTGACCAAGTAAAATGAATGACAGTCATGTTACAGGGAACATGTACTATGTGTGAAGGATACTTATCTGGCAATGGACTCAGACATCCAATAAAATAATTAAAAATATATATAAAAATAAATATTAGCACTAAATGAAAATGTGTACCTAAAAAAAGGACTAAATGAGTAAAAAAATCTCAGCTGAAATGAATCAAGATACACAGACTTGGAGACATTCCATGTTCATAGATAAGATTAAATAGTGTTAAGATACCAGTTTTTCTAAACTTGATATAGACTTAATGCACACTCAGTCAAAACACCTTCAGTAATTCTGTGAATACTGACAAACTGATTTTGAAGTTTATTTGTTATTTCAAAAAGACCTAGAACAGCCAAGACAATACTGAATCAGAACAAAGTTGGAGGACTGACAATACCCAACTTCAATATGTATCACAGTTACTAAAATTGAGACAATGATATTTTGGAAAATGACTAGGAAAAAAGATCAATGGGGCAGGACAGCAAGTGCCAAACAGACCCATGTAACTATAGTAAACTGAACACTGACAGTGGAATAGATACTTCAGTGGAGAAGGTTGGTCTTTTCAACAGATGGTGCTAAAACAAGACAGCCATGGGTGCCATGGATGGAGGTTTGGAAGAATGGGAAACTTGTGTCTATGTATGCTAAATTTTTTCACAAAAACTAATTAAAAATTGTAATATATAAAACAGGAGAAAATTTAGGTGACCATGTGTTTGATGATTAGTTTTTAGCTAAAACACCAAAGACAGAATTCATGGGGGAATAAAACATGTGGGACTTCATTACAAACTGAACATGTGGCCATGCAAATGATATCGGTACAAGAATGAGTGGGAAAATATTTGCAAAAAGACATATCTGATAAAAGACTAGCATCTCAGGTATAGATAGAACTCCTGCAAATCTTCAGCCTCAGCAATAAGAAGATTAACAACTGGGGTGGTGTCACTGGCATAGCTGCCTTCTGCAATGAGGGGCTGGTTCATATCCTGGCTGCTCCATTTTCGACCTGCTTGAGATAGCTGTTGTGCATCAATGTTGATGGCCTGGACACAGTACAGGTACTGAGGGAGCTGGGGAGAGGTGTCTGTATTGGGGGCTCAGTCCTCACAGCACTTGAGTGTGGCTGCACTAAGTGCTTTGTCTGTGCAGCCTGTGCACTCAGGAGCATGGAGTTACATATACTGTGCATCGTGCTGCTGGATACCAAGGAGAGAGTGGCCAACATGTGTTCCCCAGTCAACTCTATCCCTATACATTTTCTATTGTTCTATCACTTCCTGCCAATAGTCTCTCCTTGCTGTGCATACCAGAGTCAATGTATGTTGATGCCAGAATGGTTTTATTTAAAAATTTGGTCATATAACTGTCTCAGCATGACCCAGGACAGAATAAGATGGAGTCAGCCTCTCCATCTCGTCTCTTTCCATCCTTGCCTTTGCTCCTGCCCTGGCACTTGGAGGTTTTATAACTGCTCCCAGAACCTCTGTGGGTTTCCCATAAGTCCTGCCACCTGTCTGGAACCCCACCTGACAGATCCTGGTAATCCTAAGGCCACTTGCCAAGTGTGATCACTGGCTCCAGTCATTGGTCCACAGTCCTCATGCTGCATCTGCTTTCTCCACTAGACTGAAGTGCTGATGTGAGTGCATCCTCTGAGTTGATCCTCAACAAGGCTCTGGGACTGCTCCAGTTTTCCCTATTTTACAGGTGAGAAAGGGGAAGCCCCACAGGTCCTGCGGCTTCCAGCTGCAGCCAGCTGTCTGCAGAGCCTCTGGGCTCTGTCACCTGCCATCACTGGTATACTAGCCCCAAAGGGGGGGTGGTGCACGAAAGGAAAATTCCAGTGGCCACAACACAACAAATAAGTGCTACATCTCACAAGCAGAGAATGAAATAGAGCAACTGGGAGATCACAGAGTTTTTGTTCAGCAAAAATTATACAAAGAATCAGGAACCAGTGGTGGGCAAGGGTGGAGAAAATAGGCCTTCTTGAATGTTACACTGGGAAGTGTTAATTTTTATACACTTTCTGGGAAGTTATTTGGAAGTATCTTTTGCTGTTAAAGATACACAAACTTATAATGCAGCCACTTTGGAAACGCACTTTGATATTCTTTAGAAAGATTAATAGGATTACCTTATGGCCCAGCACTTCCTGTTGTGTGATATACAACTCAAATTTGAAAACAATGCTCAAACAAAAGCATACCCACAAATTTTCAGAGCACAAGATTTCACAAGAGCCAAAAAGTTAAAATATCCTGACAGTGCACTGATAAAAGGATAAACAAAACATGGTATATCCTTGTAGTGGAATTGTAATCTGTTCTTTTGGAATGAAATTCTGATACATGTTAGTTTGTGGAGGAAACTTTGAAAAATGTTAACCATGGAAAATCACATTTTGATTTTATTCAGATGAAATATCCAGAATAGGGATATCCATGGAACACAATGCACCTGCATGGTTTCCTAAGACAAAAATGTGGGCGTAAGAGGGAAGGAAGGAGGGTCTTGGGGTGGTTAGAAATGGACATAGGGTTTATTTCTGTTCCAAACTAGGATGTGGTGATGGTTACATGAATATACTAAAAATACTTTACATGAGTGACTTGCAGGATATGTTATAGCTCAACAATGTTTAAAAAACAGCCAAGGCCCTGAAATGCTCCCTTATAGAAGTCTATCAGGACAGATATCTGACAATGTTACTTATTTCTCACAGCAAAGACATAGGAGTGTCCTGGATGTCCATCAGCTGAGGGCAATCTATTCAAACAAGGCAATGGGATATGACTCTTCTACTCTTCTCTACTCGCTTGGACAGGCATCTCAGTTAGACTATTGGTGAGGGATATTGGGTAGCAAACCATCCCATCTGCACAAACTCCCTCCACAGTGTGCACATGGCTGCAGCCACCTTTCTGTGCTCGTCTGTCACTAACTCCAAGACACATGCATTATTAAAACATTCCATAAAGTTAAAAAGAAGGGGTTACCACCATTCTCAGCTCCAGATTCACACATCTGACTACTGCTCAGACATCTTAGATCTATCACCACCAGGCAGCATGACTGAGCAGACAGGATCCCTTCAAAGCTGCCCTGTTTCAGGGGAAAGCACTTTCACTGCCTCCCTGTCTTAGCCAAAAATTCAGTCTCTGCACACATCCTCCTGGTCCATCTGTGACCTACTTTTCTTGGGCCTGGCCAGTCAATTTCTCTAACTCTCCCGGATCCACTTCTCTCTGCTACCACTTCCACCCTACTCTGTAGGAAGGAATGAAATCCACAGACAAACTCTTCACCAAGAGCTGGCCCCTCTGGCTCCATTCAGTCCCTCCCTCTGTCCAGGTACCTTCCCACCTGCTCTCAGACATGCCTGCTTACCAGCTGCCTCCTGCCAATGGTCTTAGTAAGTCCTGTTCTCTGCCATCATATTGACCCAACTTGTTACTGCAAAACTTCAGGTCTCAGCCCAAGTCTCCTGTCTTTAGAGACTTTCCTGGCCTTCCCAGACAAAGTGAGGGCCGGGTTGTGGCAGCTGGAAGCCTCGGAATGCTGAAGTCCAATGTCAGGTTGTGCAATGAGTGATTTAAGTCTTTTGACACAGATTTTAAGTCTCAGAGGCAAGGACTTCTTCTCATTACATTTCTTGTATCACCAATGTCTGGAACATAGTAGGCACTTACTTGCTGAATGAATAATATAAAAGAGCATGAGATTATGAAAGCATAAACATCATTTCCAAACAGAGCTGCCTACCTCGGACACTGCAAATGGAGTTGACAGGTGTGAGGCCGTCCAATTCATCGAGCACCAGGGGGCCTGCCAGTTCACAGAAAGCAGCGCCAGAGGCCACACACAGAAGGGGCTGCTGAAGCTGGAGCACAGTCCGTTCGATGCAGACAATCCGACCTGCCAACAGACACTCCCAGTTATGGAAGCAGAGAGCTCTCCTGCTAGCAGAGGCTGCCTTCCCTACTGGCCTCCCATGGGTCATGGATGATGACAGGTATAGGAGCAGTCCCATCAGCTCCCAATGCCAGGCCATGTCCAGCAGCACATGTGCTGTGCAATTTTACATTCCCAAGAATCCAGTGAGCCACGCTGGAAAACACACATGTTCTTCACTCCCATTCTATATACAAAGGATACACTCTATGATTTGTGAGATCTCAATAAAAATAAGTACAGTATAGGCAGGATATTAGTCTGATCCTTGGAAAAAGAGGGCTGACTGATTTAAACATCTATGCTTATAATGTTCTAGCTTTTTGATTTGCTTTAAAAAGGGATCCAGTAAAACATAGCCCAAGATGGCTCTTGCACCAGTCGAGTGTTGCCACCACCAGACAGCCGTGGGGTGGCTGGTGGTGTCTCTGCAGGATGTGCTGGCACTTCCACAGGTGCTGATTCTGCTCAGTGGCATTATCAGCCTGGGTGGCAAGATGGGCCTTTCCCACCCAACAGGCTGTGGGCTTTGTGAAGGTGCTAGCAGCACCTAGGCTAGATGACAGGCATCCAGTAGCTCCAAGAGCCATTCTGTGGGCAGGCACGGATCAGCTGTTGCTGGATCAAGGCTGTTGACATACCCTGGTCTTGGAGAGCGTCTCTGAAGAGGAGGCTGGGAGGAGTAGCCGCTGTAAGTGCTTCCAGGACCTCTGGGCCCAGCACACAGGAGGGCGCCACACAGACTGGTAGGGTTTTGGGAACTTGGGGGTCTTTCTCGTCTGTTGCTTGCAGGGTGATGTCTGTTACCAGCAGCCAAATCTCCCTTTGCTCCAGAAGAAGCAGGCTCTTCAGCTGCAGTTTGAAGATGAGGAAAGGACTATTGATTTAATCAGTCTCACATCCAAAATCTGATTTGAAGATCCATAATCATAAGCGACAGTACTTAACACTAACAGTTTCAGATATCATTTCAAGAAAACTTTCAAACAAACAATAGACTTCCTATCCTAGTCACTAGCACTCATTGCCAAGGCTGTGCCCTGTGTGCCCCCAAACTCACACCTGTCTACAGGATTCCTATCCCCTAATAGGTCTTCTGACTTACTTAGGTAGAATCCATTGTTCTCCTGCCCCATGTTATGCTGTTTTCTTCCCTCCAGGTAGTGAACATTTCCCAAGAATTAGGAACATATCTCCCTCATAGTCAGCCTTTGTGCAGCATGGGTACAGGGCAAGAGTCACATATCTGTGGAATGTGTAACCATTTTTCTTTTGCCTTTTCTTTTTGAATTTTTTTTTTTAAAATTTCCCCTTCCTGTGAAAGTTTTTAACTCCATTAAACTAGCATTCTGCCCCAGATCTTTGGTCAGGGCCTAGGATTCAGTAAGTATGAACAGGGTCACAGAAGGCCATAAGTCCGGGACTGGGGAATTGGCCAGCCTGGAGTTCAGTTGGTGCCAGTGGTTAGGATGAGTGGTCAGGATGAGGACATTGCATAAGTGTTCCTACTGGAGTGGACACAGAAGGCTACCTGCATGGGTGGCAGGGCGATATACACTGGAAGCATGAGTAGGTAATACTGAGGAAAAGAGCCAGGTTTCTTATTACTGAAGAAAACAGTCACACATAATAGAAATGGAAAAGTCTTGAGTCAACTCTGCAGTAATGGCTAGAATTGGAGCAGTGGGGTAAAGTCATGGGTTTAGATGGCTGGATAGACATATAGAAATAGATAAAGGTGTGTGTGTGTGTGTGTGTGTGAATATATACATGTATCCGTTTCCTTGCTCTGTCCACTGAAAGGAAGCACTGACATCCCAATAGTAGGGTCTCCACCTCCCACATCAATCCTGGTTTCTAAGCAGCACAGTCCCTTAAAATTGCCCAGAGTTCCTGAAAGACAGGGCTGGTTCCAGAGCATGGAAAGCAAAAGATGAGTCCAAAACATCTTGCTGGGTCCGAAAAGAAGGAAGTACTTAATTATTCAGAGCATGTCCAAAGGGCACAAATAGTCTGCTCAAATCTTTAAAGATCTGAGTTTCAAAGTGAATGATAGTGACACTCTATAGCCTACTGAATAAAAAACCAAATCTACCAGTCCATATTGATATAAACACGCAAGTGACTAAACAGATAAGTTAGGGAGATGGAAAGCTACTAGTTATTCCAGCTCAGAAGCACAGAAGCAAGCTAGAGTTAGGAGTTCAGCAGTTAGCCGAAATTGTGCATGTTCAGATGGGAGTGCATAAAAGCTTGGTAAGAAATAGAATATTTACAAAACCTCTAAGTATTTTTCCATCAAATACTCACCTGCTAATTAATAAGTATGAAATGTATGGAATAGAAAACTAAACTTGGAAGATATTATTTTAACCAACTGATAGAAGAACATCACACTCTGGGACAAACCAATTGTGTACTCCTGATGGGAATAAAGTACTACTTTTGTGAGATTCCTATAGAAGATGCCTGGTAGCCTAATGGTTAAAGTCGTCACCTTGCATGTGCTGGAATCCCATATGGGCACGAGGTTTTTTTTTTTAATTCTTTTATTTTGGTAATCTTTACATAGTTGATTAGAGCACAAGGGCATTTACCAAAGGCTACAGGAAAGTGGGCAAAACCACTGTTTGAACATTATTATTATTATTATTTCTGTATCCAGGGTAAGGCAAAAAAAAAAAAAAAAAAAAAAAAAAGGAAAAGCCCCACCCAGCCTCCTACCCATCTCAGGTCTCCGACATGCTGTATGCTTCGAGGGTCCTGCTCAAGCAGTTTTGATAGGTCAACAGTTCTGAATTGTTGCCAATCTCACCACTCCAAGCGAGATGAAATCTGTTTAGAATCCACTTTACTGACATAGACTTTTCATGGTTAGGGTTCTGAGATCAGCAGTTCAGTCGGAGGGATCCCCAGAGAAACTTCATCTGAGGTGATCCCAGACCTGATTCTTGTGTGGACTTGCAAGTACAGGGTCCAGCACAGTCTGTCGCCCCAATCAGCTCATGCATACGCTGGTGGTTGCAGTTGCTGGGTCAGTTCTGTTTCCAGCCCTGTCTTCTACGTGAACCGATGGGTGTTGCAGTCCAGCCCAATCCTGCCTACTTCATATTTTGCCCTCACGCAAACCAGTGCGAGCTGCAGCGACTTTCCATAACTTTACCAGGCTTGCCCTGTACCCTGGTTCCCATGCTTGCCAGTATGTACCGCAGACC
Source organism: Ochotona curzoniae (assembly GCF_017591425.1). Classification (NCBI taxonomy): domain Eukaryota; kingdom Metazoa; phylum Chordata; class Mammalia; order Lagomorpha; family Ochotonidae; genus Ochotona; species Ochotona curzoniae. Next base: position 8,458,602 of record NW_024465419.1, read on the forward strand.
TGTCCAGTTTGTCCTACATCCCATTTAGCTCTTGTGCATGTCAATGGGCACTGAAGCCTAGTGCAACCCAACCTGCCCTATCATCCAGCTCATACACATACTGGCAGGTGTTGTTTTATCTAGCCACCCCCGCACCAATACTGGTTATCTCTCCAGTGGGAGTGGCAACCCAAGAGTGAATGGGCACCAGTTCTAATCCTGGCAGCACCACTTCCTACCCAGCACCCTGCTTGTGGCGTGGGAAGTAGTCAAAGATGGCCCAAAGTCTTGGGACCCTGTACCCATATGGGAGACCCGGGAGATGCTCTGGGCTCCTGGCTTCGGATTGGCTCAGCTCCCGCCATTGCAGTCACTTGGGGAGTGATTCATTGGATGGAAGATTTTCCTCTCAGTCTCTCTTCCTCTCTGTGTATCTGACTTTCTAATAAAAATAATTTTTTTTTTAAAAAAGAATGCATGATCTGAATCTGCCAAGAGATAACATTAGGCAAACATAAATTGAGGAACACTGTACTAATTGGTCTACATTCTTTAAAGAAGTTCAAGGTCCTAATGAAACATATATCTTTACACTACAAGACAAGATTTTCTACCTTTTACTATGGTTACTATGTCATGATACATTTATAAAACAGAAAGTTAAGTTTGTAACTTGTATTAATGGACTATACTATTGTGGTAAATGAGGTGGGAGAGGTGGGAAGGGAAAATGGGGGGAGGAAAATGTTTCATGGAAAATAATAATAATAATTGGTCACAAAACAAGCAAAATAAAAAAGTGTTCCACTTGAAGGAGATGAAAGAGATATGATAGTTAAGTGTATTTTATGAACCTGTATTGGGCCTTGGTGTTATTAAGGATATTTTTAGGGCAGCTGGCAAAACTAAAATACCAAAAAAATAGTACTTTAGGAAAGGCGATGATTTTCACAAAACTGTCTGAAATTGGGAGTTTTTCTGACACTCTTTAAAGATTCAAGTGCTTTTTATAAATACTCTGGGCTTGGCATATGGGCTCTTTCAAGTTACTGATGAATCAAAATATTCTGATTTTCTTTTGAAAATAAACAATAAAGTTGTCTTTCCTGTTGAGATTATGAAACAAATTTGTTAATAAGAAAATCTTCTGTGAAAAGACACCAATTACCAACTAATGCAAAGTGGTACTATCAATTTATGATGAAATTTTATTAAGAACAAGTCTCTTCTTAACTGTCAAAACCTGGAAGCAACCAAGAAGTGCTTCATCCGATGAATGGACAAACAAACCATGGTACATCCAGGCAATGGTATGTCACTTGATGCTCAAAAGGAGATGACCTGTCAAACTATGAAGAGACATGGGAACAGAAATATGCATTATTAAGCAAAAAAAGCTGGTACAAAAAGGCACTATATGATTCCAACTACATGACATGCTAGAAAAGGCAAAACAGCGCAGACAGTAACAAGCTGAGTAGTTGCCAGGGGTCTGGAGAAGGCAGAAGGAATCCACAGGGTTCAGAGGACTTGGAGGGCAGAGAAGAGGTTCTGAATGGTGTTATAATGGCAGGTGTGTGTCACTTGTGCAAAGCCATGGACTGTATAACATCCAGAGTGCGCCCAGGGACTCTGGGTGATTATGTCAAGATAGGGTCACCAATTGTTAACAAATACACCTAGAGTGAATGTTGATAACGGCAGGGGTCATGAATGTGAAGTAGAGATGTAAGGGAAGCTCTGTATTTTCCTTTTGATTGTGTTATGACCTTGAAATTGCCCTAAAAAAGAACATCTATTTCAAAAATTCTTATACCTCTGTATAACTAGGAAAAGTATTCATAAAGGTACGTCATGGACATCTATAACAATACAACAAACTATGCTCAACTGACTCTATTACTATTTTTATTTTAAGGTTTACCTCTTATTTGAAAGTCAGAGTTACGTAAGAGAGAGAGAGCTCTTACTCCCCTTATGGTTTACTTGTGGTGTTTACTCCCCTTATGGTTGCAAGGGTTGGGGCTGGCAGAGTTAGAGAGTGAGAAATCTTGCATCTGCTGGTGTACCCCTTTCCCCCAAAATGGCCAGAACAACCAGTGCTGGGCCAGGCCATAACCAGGAGTCAGGAGCTTCCTCTGGATCTCTCAAGTGGGTGCTGTGGCCAAATTACTTGCACTATCCTCTGCTTTCTAGGTGCATTAGCAGAGGGCTAGATCAGAAGTGGAAAAGCACCCATGTGGGATTGTGGCATTACAGGTGGTAGCTTAATGCTATTAGGGTGCTATTAGGCATTGGTGCTGCTCGACTGATATTTTGACAGACGTGCCAAAGTAATTCAGTGGAGGAAGAGCCACACATTTCATTAAAAATTTATCATGAGGAAGCCAGTCTTAAAACCTAGTGGGTAAGGCATCTTTACAGCATGGGCATCCCTTTTGGAGTCCTGGTTTTAGTCACAGTGGCTCCACTTCTGGTCTAGCTCCTTGCTAAAGCCCCTGGGGAGGCAGCAGAACAGAACTCATGTACTTTGGACCCTGCCACTCAGGTGTGAGACCTGGGTGGAGTTCTAGGCTCCTGGTTTTGGCTTGGCTCTGTCTCAGCCGTTGTGGCCATTGGGGAGTGAACTAGCAAATGGAAGGTATGCTTCTCTGTCTCCTCAACTCTGTCACTTTACCTTTTGAATATAGAATAATATTGTTCAAAAAGCATCATGGACTCAGGCCCGGCGGCGTGGCCTAGAGGCTAAAGTCCTCGCCTTGAATGCACCAGGATCCCATATGGGTGCCAGTTCTAATCCAGGCAGCTCCACTTCCCATCTAGCTCCCTGCTTGTGGCCCGGGAAAGCAGTCAAGGACAGCCCAAAGCCTTGGGACTCTGCACCTGCATGGGAGACCTGGAAGAAGTTCCTGGCTCCTGGCTTTGGATTGGCATAGCATTGGCCATTGCACTCACTTGGGGAGTGAATCATCAGATGGAGGATCTTCCTCTCTGTCTCTCCTCTTCTCTCTATATCTCACTTTCCAATAAAAATAAATCTTAAAAAAAAAAAGCATCATGGACTCAAATGTGAAATGTGCCACTGTAAATGTACTAGGAAAGAATATAGAAGGTAGGCATTGTGGTACAGTGGATTAGCCTTTTGCTTGGGACAACTGCATGCCATACTGGAGTGCCTGTGATGGAGTCCCACCTCAGCTTCCATTCTAGCTTCCTGCTAATGCACACTCGGGGAAGCAGCAGTGATGGCTCTAGTACCTGAGTCCCTGGCACCTGCATGGGAGACCTGGATAGAGATCCTGACTCAGCTCTCAATGTTCTGAAATAAATCTGCAGATAGAAAATCTCTTTCAACTTAAAACACACACACACACACACACACACACACACACACACACACACACACACACACACACCTTGGGATCTGAGAGTAAGCAGAGCAATTTGTGTTAGACTTGACAACAAAAAGGTTATCTGTCAGGAAAATTTGGTAATCTTCAACCACGTTAAAATGAAAAATTTCTGCTCTGCAAAAGCTATTAAAAGAACAAAAATGTTATTTGCAAAGCCTAAGAAAATATTCACAAATGACATATCCAACTAAGGCCTTACATTTAGAATATATAAAGAACTTCAAAAAATCAACAAACTGATGAATAGTCTAATTAGAAAATGGGCAAAAAAAAGACGAGATCAGACATTTTCATCAAATTCATGACAAGATGTGTAACACCATTAATCTCTGAATCAGTCTTCAGAGAAATAAGTTAATTAAAAAAGCCAGTCTCTAAAGGATTTATTATGAGTTGATCTGTGTTCCCAAAACAGATCTGTTGAAGTCTTATATGGAGGACCCTGGAATGTGATCTCTTTGGCTCCAGGATCTTTTTTTTTAAAGATTTTTTTTTTAAAGAGATATTTTATTCTTATTGGAAAGGTGGATATACAGAGAGGAGTGACAGAGAGGAAGATCCTCCGTCCGATGATTCACTCCCCAAGTGAGCACAACGGCCAGTGCTATGCCAATCCAAAGCCAGGAGCCTCCTCCAGGTCTCCCACACAGGTACAGGGTCCCAAGGCTTTGGGCCATCCTCAACTGCTTTCCTGGGCCACAGGGAGGGAGCTGGATGGGAAGTGGGGCCGCCGGGATTAGAACTGGCGCCCATATGGGATCCCAGGCGTGCAAGGCGAGGGCTTAACCACTGTACCACCGCGCCGGGCCCCAGGATGCAGGAGCTTTGCAGATTTAATTAAGTAACCACAAAGACATTGGGGGGGATCCCCTCTGTGCCTGGGATCCTTAGAAATGCGGAAATTTGGACATAGACAGGTGGGACGACAGTGAAGACAGTAGGGAGAAGATGGGCACATGCACTGCCAGCAAAGTGCAGAGGATGGGTGAGGCAGGCAGGACCGCCACCTTCCCTGGGATTCCTCAGAGAGCCCAGCTCTGTCCCATCCGGATCGTAGATTCCTGACCTCTAGAAGTAGTAGGGAAAGTACCTCTGTTGTCTGAATCTCTGGGTCTGTGGTGCATTATTACAGTGAACTCGTATAGATACATGCTGCTCGGCTTCTCTGTGATCGTCATAAAGTGTCTGAGAACACACAGTGCTGCAAGATTAGGACAGGGAAGAGAGCAGGTGTGGTTACAAGGGGAATACAAGGGAATCTTGTGATGGCACAGAACTGTGATAGACTGAGGTGGTTTCCATGTAAGGCGGTGTGTAAACACATTGCAAAAGTCTGCATGCACAGCACGTGCTAGAATACACACACGCAAGTCCAACTGTGACTTGTTTCCCTGAATTGTGCAGTGTCATTGGCTCAATGGCGTGCTGTGGGTACTGTGTGTGTGGAATGTTGACAAGGGGAGGGTGCACTGGATCTACTCAGATATTCCTGTACAATCTACTGTGAGTTTGAAATTGTCTGAAAACAAAAGTCAAATGCACACAATCGTGTACATATACAACAACAACAGAACAAACAAACAATCCTTTCTTTCACTTTCATGGCTTAGTCATTAATAGAGTAGAAATACTACCAGGCTTTCTCTGATGACTCAGGATCTGACAGTGACTCAAGCCAGTCCTCACTCCCAGAAAGTGCAGGTGACCTGTCTAGCCATGCACAGGCCCTAGGACTTGAGCCCTGTTTCAATTTCTCCCTGTGAAGAGTGGTTTCTGATGATTTTACTTTCCATAAAAGTAGAACATGAAGTTAGTGGGACAAAGAATTTTATCTCCTGGGTTCAGATCTTTGACTTTTCTAACTATAGGAGCACCAGGTTTCAAGTACACCCACCCAAACAGCCATGCTCATGGTGGAGGCCTGTTTTCCATTCAGAACAGATCAATGTATTTTTCTGACCTGCCCAGGCAGGGCCTCTCCATCCAGCAAGAGAGAGAACTCAGTTGGTCATTATCTACCGCTACACTCCCTATCCGTGCGGATTTGGTGTGAGTGTTTAACACCTGATTTTTTTCCTCCCAGGCTTCAGTCTCAGTGGGAAGGCTGTGGACAGAAGCATGTTTTATACCAGTCACGGATCTGCCATTCACCTCCTGAAAGCACTGCTGTGCCTGCAGTACCTGGCACCTGCACAGTGAACCAACACTGGCTCCCCCTTAGCAAGCATCCACAAAGGAAGGACAGGAACGAGCCAGATGCTAAGTGTGTCTCCACACCAGGACCATTCTTCATGGAAAAGCATGAAGTCAGCTTTTGTTTATTTTCAGATTTGGGAAATGCGAGATATACTATGTGTCTAAGCCTTGTTCCCACACAGCATGTCCCCTCTCTGTAGAGCCAGGCACTAAAATGCTTGCAAAGAATCCCATGAGTGACTTGTAAACTAGGGGGTCAACAAGCTCTGACCTGCAAACTTGCAGTCAGCAAGCTGTGACCTGCAATCAGGCTTGCAAGTTAAATTGTAGCCTGTAACCTGAGTGCAGTTTCCACATTTAAGGTTTTTACATTTTAAATGGCTGAGAAAAAACATCAATGTTTTGTGAAAATTATATGAAATTCAAATTTCAGTGTCCACAATAAGGGTTTAGGAAGAGAGCCCTGGTTACTTGGTTTTGAATTACAACATGGCTGTGTTCACACTGTAAGGTGGAACTAAGTCACTGCCACAGAGGCCATAGTGCCTGAGAAGGCCACGGTTTTAATATCTGGCCTGTTGTAGGAGCTGCCTGCCTGGTCCTGACAGAGATGCAGGGTACGCTGACGTAACACACTTGTGTTCACACAGGCTTGATATTGCATGTATGCAAATTACCAGCAACTCAGAAGTTAAGACTCCTACTCATGCTACTGTTCTTCTGCTGCCTGTGGATGATCAGAGAAATGTAAAGGATCTGTTCATTACAGATGCACACAGAAAATCAATGCAAAATACTTATGTAGTTGAGAAAGGCTCCCCAGCCAGGTGGCTGAACTCTGCCGTGTATAAGTAGGCACAGTCTGGTTAAAAGAAAGTTGGTGGTTCTCCGACATGTGCCAAGACATGCTAGGTCTGGCCAGCCACCCAGGTCTCCTGCCTTGGTTCCAACTCTCTGCTTCCTCCTCCAGACTTCTCACCAGGAAGATTCCTGTTCAGCATTCCTGGTGTTCTGATCTGGCTGGACATTGAGACACTGCATCTGCCCTCTGCGGTGTAGGCACTCACAGCAGATGCACCTGACACACATTACTTGTAAGTCAATGAGGACTTCACAAAGGGGGTGTTCTCTGTGCTCCTCTGTGTTAGACTCACAGTGAAGGTTTTCTACAGCCTGTAGAATGCATCCTGTGCCTTCAGACTGCCTGGACATCATTTTGCTTCTGCTTCTGGCTGACCCAACAAGAAGTTCCTGTACAGTGGCCATTCCCAGAACTGCTGAGGCCCTACAGGACCACAGGCATGTTTGTCTACCATTCCCAGTTCTCGGATCTCCTGAAATGGCTAAGTTCAGTGCTGAAGTTCCCCATTACCACCAACAAGTGAAGACTGTTTCTCTTTCTCTTCTTCAGCCTGTTCATGTGTCAGAAAGGAATGGATATGACAGGGCCAAGATTTTTCCAGGGGCAGGGTTATGCTTGGGCTTTGACACATGCCAGTGCTCAATATGGTAGTTGGCATAAATAAACACATCCACGCAGGAATGGGTTGGTTAGCCCATCAACAATGGGTGTACATAAAAGGATTTCCAAATGACTTTTTCATTTTGGTACTTTAATTTCTGAGAAATAATCCTTTAATAAACGTTTTTAACATTTTGTTATTTTAACACCTTATGTGATAGGGAGAAAAAGAAAGGAAAGAGAGAGATTGATTACCTGTGGCCTTTGATAGATCACTCTGGCATAGAAAGTGCAACGTGAACCCAGGTTGTTTGTCTGAAAAGGCATTGAAAAATATTAGGAATCGTACATGAAGAACAATAGACACAGAAAAAGTCTGGGTGAGCTTGTTAGAAACAAAGATGTTACCTGTAGAATCTCTCGTAAGCAGTGGGGAACAGGAGGCTGATATAGCCTAGATAGGGAGTCTTCTTCAATGACGTCAATTTGCCCCAGATTGGGATGCCCCGTGAGGATGTAACAGAAGGTGGGGGGAGGCAGATGAGTCTTTACCTGCTCAATGTGAAGGAAAAGACAGAGCCTAAATATGCCACTGAAATGTGCTCTTTAGCATAAACATGGGCATTTGCTGATAGATGCTCACTGCCTCTGGACCTATTCAGTGTACTGGCAGGACCATTTAGACATTACTTCCTCTTAAATGATCTAGAAAGGGACTTTGCTAAGAAGTCAGCCACCACGTCAACCAGATGTCCCCAGCAGCCACCAACCAGCCTGCTGGACACAGCTCAGGAGGGTGGGAGGCACATCTGTGAGTCCATGTCACTGCTTGGGAGCCATTATCATTAACAACTTCAAGAGGCAGTGAAACGGAACTTTGGGCCCACCTGGTGGTTGTATAAGTGTCCTTGGTTTTAGGAACCTGTGAGCAACTGGCAGGCAATAGGAAAAACCCTCTGTGTCTGCTCTGGGAAAGAGAAAAGACCCTACCTGCTGCGAGGGTGTATAAAGACTGCAGTTCAAATATACCCTACCAGTTGGTTATTCTCAAGACACATTCAGGCACAGTGACACAAGGGTGCACAGCGTGACAAGTGGGGTCTGAATCCTTGTCCTGACTCCTCCTCTTGTGCTACCACAGAGGAACCCACCATGCTGCCATAGGAGCAGGGACTGTGCCGTGGCAGGCAGATCACCTGGCTGGGCCCTGGGTCCAGATCAGCCTTGGACCTGGGGAACTCTCGATGCTGAGCTTACCTCCTCATAGGGCTGGCCATGGCCAGGGGTTTTCAGCGGCATTGCTGGAGGCCACAGGCTGTCAATTAGATTGAAGAGCCCTGCTGTCCTATTACAAGAAAATATGTGGTCAGAAGTGGTCCACATCAACCCTGCCTAGCCAGCGCCTCCTCAGAGGGCCGGACAATGCTTGACAGGCACCACCCGTGGCACTAAGATGGTGTCTAGTGATTCAAACAGGGAAGACAGGGCACACCCAGACAGACTCACAAGTGTGAGCCCAGCTGCAGAAGCAGTCTGTTCAATACATTATGACACACCAGTGTAGTAAAATACTATACAATCATTGAGAATGGGGATCTAGAAATACTTACAGACATGGCTTTATGATACCCTGCTGAACGAAAAGCAGGCAATATATTATGATTTCTCTTTATGTATGCCCTTGTGTTTAAGCTCATGGAAAACAGAGTTAAAAGGTGAGTTTATTTTGATACAAATCTTGAAAACCATGCATAATTTTTCATAACATGAATTTTCTGTGAATTTTGAGGATCCTTCATATAATAAGCCAAACAAAGAGGCTTGTGCGTGGTGCAGTTGGTTAAGCCACTGTGTGTGATGCTGGCATTCCATATGGGTACTGGTTGGGAGTCCTAGCTACTTCGTTTCTTTTCCAGCTTCCTGCTAAGGCACCTGGGAAAGCAGTAAAAGATGGTCCAAGTGCTTGAGTCCCTGCACCCACTTGGGGTTCCTGGCTTCAGCCTCATCCATCCCTGGCTGGTGTGACTGGGGAATGAACAAGCATATGGCACATCTCTACCTTCTCTTGTTTCTCCTCTCTGTAACCTTGCTTTTCAAATAAACAAAAGTCTTAAAAAAGAAGTAAGACTGAATAGAGTTTGGAGGTAACTCATACTTTCTTCTTCTGCATTATGTACTTCACATATTGTTGCAAAACAGCTATGCAAATGTGGATTACATCCTGATAAACACATTGTATGACGAAGACATGGTAAGCTGAAAATGCACTTAATCTACCTAACTAACCAGACGTCCTGGCTCAGCAATCAGCAAGTGTAGGTGGTTTTCCTAGTGACCGTAGGCTGGCTGCAGCTGTGTCCCCTCCCACTGCCCAGCCCTGTCAGAGAGGACTGATCCACATAGTGCAGGATGGAAGGGATGGAACATTCTAGGGATGGCTTCTAAGGAAGGTACAATGCTTTCACATCCATACAAAGTCGAAACGTTGTGTGATGAACCACTGGGAGCTAGGACCAAAGGCATATTACTCATATAATAAGAAAATTTATCTAACATAAAACAAAAGCCACAGATCAAAGGACACTGTGTGCATAGTTCTCATACATTGCATTTTGAAGGCAAAACACTGTCCTTTGTGAACAGGGAATAGGAACTGCACGGATCTTATGTTAGTTCTGCCACCGTGAGGCTTTCACTTAGCCCTTGGACTATGGGGTCTTCTGTTCTATAAAATGGGAGGCAGCTTATACCAGTTGCTGGTGTTTCTGCGAGGAGTAAAAGAAAGCATGGACAGCACAAACTAGGATTTCTCCCCAGAATTAAGTGCCCAACACATGACATGTCTGTTATTACTGTAGTTCTCAATATTGCTGAAGTCTCGTCTCTGTTTTTAAGCTTAGAAACTTACCCTAAACAGCTTAAGGCAGAATTTTATTTTCAGTTATTTTGTGAAGGAACAGTATCAAACTAAGATAAAATGAGTATAAATGTTGAATTCTTTATTCAGACAGGAGTCAAGCTTATAAAGTAAATTGAAGGTAAGTCATTATATAAATCAAAGAAAAGGAGGAAGGGTGGGAGGGAGCAGAACGGGATGGGACATATCATTACACTCACTTTTTTTACCCGGCCCCCATCATTATATCTTAAAACTGCATATTTGAAATACATAAAATTTGTTTTCATATAAATAAAACCCCTAAAGAGAGAGAGAAATTCTGTTCTTTGTGTAAAAGAGAAAAACAATCTGTTGCTGAGAGTGACAGAATGCTTCTAATTTTCCTAACTTTCTCAAGTTTCTCAGAAACTGTGGAGCCCAGCTAATGAAAACAGGATTCTGTGGTCAGCGGGACTGCTGTATGTGGTGGGTCTGCAGCCTGGCTGGCACTTTCAGGAATTGGTGCAGGGAGCATCAGGGGTTCTGGAAAGCTCTGTGCACCTGCGACATTCTGTCAGCCTCAGGTTCCTTCTCTTTGGAAGCACAGAGCCTCACTGATATAAACACCAGCACTATTCAGAAGTAGTGCTCACTTAGAATTCTCATTGAGAAATGATGCTCTACACACCAAGCCTTAGAAAACACCTATTTGAATATAACAATGTTTAGTTATTTAGAGGATGTTGCTGGTTAATTTTATTTTTTTTTTAAGATTTATTTATTTTTATTGGAAAGGCAGATATACAGAGAGGAGGCGATACAGGGAGGAAGATCTTTTGTCCGATGGTTCACTCCCCAAGCAGCCACAACGGGCAGAGCTGAGCCAATCTGAAGCCAGGAGCTTCTTCCGGGTCTCCTACATGAGTGCAGGGTCCCAAGGCCCTGGGCCATCCTTGACTGTTTTCCCAGACCACAAACAGGAAGCTGGATGGGAAGCGGGGCTGCCTTGATTAGAACTGGCACCCAAAGGGGATCCTGGTGCGTTCAAAGTGAGGACTTTAACTGCTATGCTACTGCACACCAGGCCCTGCTGGTTAATTTTAAAAACTTTGGAGAGATGATACATTTCCGTATAAACAGATGCATTTTTAGTGCATTTGAGAGGTGGAGGGGTAGGAGGAGAGAAGGTGAGAGCATGCTCCCATCTGCTGGCTCACTTGCAAAGCCTACAACAGCTGGGGCTGGGCCAGGTTGAAGCTAGGAGCTGGGAACTCCATCTGGGTCTCCCACATAGATGGTGAGGATCCAACTGCTGGAGCCATCACCTGCTGCCCCCCAGGGTCTGCATCAGCAGGGAGCTAGAATCAGGAACCAGGGCTTATGAGACACTGGGAGATAGGATGCTGGGCACCCCAGAAAGCGACTCAGCAGGTATACCTAACAACCTGCCCATCACATTTTAATTTTAATATGGATCCCCAGATGAACGATGGACCTATGTTAAAAAAAAAAGTCAGCTTCTCCACTATTTCTAAAAACAGACACAAAAAAGGAAAAATAAGACATGCCTGGGATGACTTCTGTTGCTTTGTGAACTAGAATCTTCATCTTGAGCAGTTCACACGTCTCTTTAAACGACTGCAGCCTCTGACGGGGACAAGTATATGGCACAGAAGCTGACTTTGGCACAATTAACATGCATTGTTCTTCCCACTACAATGTGTTCCTTATGATTCATCTTTCCATAAGGTTTCATTTTGTTGCGGAGGAAAAAAACATTTTTTAAAAAAGCCCTCCCTTTAAAATATGTTTACACAACAGTCTGACTTTAAAATATGTTTACACTACAATCTGACTGCCAGGGAATAGGTTTTTTAACAGTTAAGAAATGTTTTCATTTAAGAATTTTTTTTAAAGTAAATGTTTGGGGCTGGTGTTGCAGTGTAGCGATTTAAGCTGCCATCTGCATCCCACATGATGCACTGCTTCCTGTTTTGAGGCTTGGCTGCTCCACTTCAAATCCAGCTCTTCACTAATTTGCCTGTGTAAGCAGTCAAAGATGGCCTAATGGGCCCTGCCCTCATATAGGGGACTAGGAAGTAGTTTCAGGCTTATGACTTCCACCTGACCTATATTGACTTTTGGAGGATGAATCAATGGGTGGAAGAATTGTCTCTCTTTCTCTCTAGCTCTACTTTTCAAATAAACAGATAATTTTTGAATGCCTTATGTTTAGAGAATATGCTTGGGGTGGGGGACACACATCATACTTAAGATAAGGCAGTTTGCTAATATTATGCCTGGGTGAATTTCTTGGGGGTACATTTTAATTTACGGCTGGCATAAAATATATCTACAGCAAGATTTATGTCATTAAACTGTGGAAGTCTGTAGGTACTTGATGGAAAGCTGCCATCCTTTCACCTGTATGGGAGAAGACAACATTCACCAGTGACAAGGACAGGCTGCCTCCTCACCTGGCCCACGTCTGACTGTGGATCCACAGTGCACTCCTTCCCAGGCCATGCAATGCAGCAGGTTCAGTTAGTTGATATAATTCACTGTTGTTTGGTGTCCCCCAAAGGCTTCTTCTTTTTTTAAATTAATTTTGCATATAAAATTAACTCAGATACCTATTGATAATCCACATAGTCACACACACCATCTTATACATAAACATTGCAGCTGGAGTAAACTAACATTAAATGCCTGGAATCTCTATTTCTACAACATTGTGCACTATTAAATGCAGTTCACAAAATATACATAGGCAAGTATAATTAGTTGCACCCATTTGGGGAGTGAAGAAGCAAATGGAAAATATCTCTGTATCTCATTTGTTGTAACATAAACTGTAGGTAATAATTGATATAACTAATTGGAATTCTTATTATATTATTATTATTATTATTTTATGATACAATCCCATAGATCCAAAGGCCTATTCTTAAAACTTTTATCCCCAGAGTCTTCTATGCTGGGAGAGTGGAAAATTAATTCAGTCAATGTGTGTAGAAACAAAGCCTTTGGGGTGATTAGACTGCATTTAGTTGTCAGGGCAGGAGTCTCATCCAGTGCTGGCGACTTTATAAGGAGAGACACAGACACACATCCCGCTTGCTGTGTGATGCTTCGTACTATCTTGAAACTCTATCAGCAAAATCACCAGATATGTAACCCATGGGGCCTCCGTGAGCCACAACAGACTTCCTTCCTCCCTCAGCAGCTTCACTGAGGTCTTTCAATGTGGTTTTAAAACCTGACTGCTCTCTTGCAGGGGGAAAGCCACACATACCACAGTTGGTTAGGGGTTCACTTGACTCGGCTGTCACCTGGGGAGGAGAAACTGGAAGCCTGTGCAGATCTCGGGGCAGCCTGGAGCCTACTCTGCACCCACACAGGGGCTGACAGTGGAGGGCTTGGCGGCATGGGCCAGAGGCAAAGTGGCTGCTTTGGGCACCAGGTTGAGGGTCCTAAGCCCACACAAGCTTCTCTACTTACACCTAGGACCCTGAAAAGTTTCTAGGGCTGTATTTGCATTTATGGTATCCAGCTATTTGCCTGTGGCCTGGGAAAGCAGTCGAGGATGACACAAAGCCTTGGGACCCTACACTCGTTTTGGGATAACTGGAGGAAGTTCCTGGCTCCTGGCTTCGGATCGGTGCAACACCGGATGTTGCGATAACTTGGGGAGTGAATCATTGGCCGGAAGATCTTCCTCTCTGTCTCTCCTCATCTCTGTATATCTGACTTTGCAATAAAAATAAAATAAATCCTTATCAAAAATTAAATAAATGGAAGTGTTTCAAGATATGTACATGTAGTAAAGTTATACTTACAGTACCACAGGAATATAGAAAGCATAAATCCAATTTTAAGAATCTGAAATGATTCACATACCAAAAAATTCTATCCACTCAAGTGTACAGTGGCTTTTAGTGTATTCAGAATTGTGCAACTGTCAGTCCTGGAACACTTGTTTTTCCAGCTCCTACCATCCTATTTCCTGTCTCAAAGATCTGCCTATTTTGGACATCTTCTATAAATGGACTCATATGGTCTTTTGTCACTGGTTAATTTCACTTAGCATAGTATTTTTTAGTTCACCCATGATGCAGCATGTTTATGTGGTTGAATAATATTCCATGGTATGAATAAATTACATTTTACTTACTCATTCACCAGTTGATAGGCATATAAATTTCACATAAGCCTATCTTTACCTGTAAGCATTTTTCCTGGGATTTTAATGGGCACTGCATGAAGGCTGTATGTCATTTTGGACAGCTGCTCCCTTCACAATGCTGCCTTTTCCAGCAAATGACTATTGTGTGATTCTCCACTTACATGTAGAAGTGCTTTGTAACTTGCACTGCACAGATTCTGTACCTGATTTGTTAGATGTGTACTGAATATTTCATTTTTTGAGCAAATGTTAATTGTACTATACTTTCAATTTTGCCAAGGGTTCACTGCCGAGTCACTGCAATGTTACTGATTCTTTAAAGTTAATCTTGTATCCTCCAACTTTGCTGAAGTCTCTAATTCTACATTTATGCTTGCTTATTTGTTCATTGGTTTGGCAAATTCCATGAACTCTTCAACATGGACCTTGATGTCATTTTAAATTGGGACAGTCTTGTTTCTTCTCTAAGTCTCTGCTTTCCTTCTCTTGCCTGGCTGTGCTGGCTAGCCCATTTACTGTCAAACACTTTGTCAGGGTTTGACTTCCACTTGTGGCCAGGCCTGCTGGAGAAAACAAACTCTGTGAGGGGACCGAGGCTGGTGAACATAATCAAGTGCACATGGAGGGCGCCATGGTGGTGATGACGACAGGACACTGCAAGAGCAGGATGACAGAACATGGCTGACATTTAAAGGTCAAATTCACATTGCAATTGCCCCGCAAATTCCTCTAATGTGATTTATTTCACATTCTCTCTGTCTCTCTCTCTCTGTCTGTCTGTCTGTCTCTCTTTCTCTCTCTCTCTCACACACACACACACACACACACACACACACACACACCACACACACTCTCCTAAGAATGAAACTATACTCAAATAAAGGCTGGGTCAGGAATGACAGAGACTATAATCCAAGACAGACCTCTACAGAGACACACACACACCGCCCCCTCCAGAATTTGTGCTTGCATTTGTTTGAAACAAATTGATTGATTTTAGGCCAGCCAGTGACTGACTGTTTTGGTGAGTAAAAAAGGAGCTAGGACACTGCTGAAAATTTTATATATTTAATTATTTACCAAGACTCAGAATATAACATTTCAATTTGTTTGTTTTCTGTATAATCTTGTACATACTAATTTCCTCAAGAAATAGGTTCTCATAGTCTTGCTGCAATTTATCTGCCCATAGGCCTTTCCATAGTTAGCTTCATTAAATCTGAAGACTCTTAGAAAGGTTATTTGGAGATGGGCTTTCCGGGTGGAAAACATGGATACACTTGATTAATGCCTTGCCAAGGACACAGTAAACATTGGCAGGGATTAGAGTGTGCCAGTGCAAAGTTCTACAACAGAATGAGCTGATGACATGCGGTGCAAGGTGCTGCTCTCTTCGGACTCGCACTCCTGTGACCAGTAGCACAAGCAGGGTGTGGAATAAGAGACCTCAAAGACTGCTCAATTCATCCACACTTCCAAAGCAAGAGTCACTCTATGTGATACTAGAGAGTAAGAGGCACGGGTTTATTCAAAAGTTCCTGGGAGAATCTCTTGAGAGATACAAGGAGGTGGTGGTGGGTTGGAGGGGGGCACAACGTTTGACAGCAATTACAGCCACTAAAGCCCAGAGAATGACTGTGTTAGAGATAATACAATGTTATTAAAAAATAAATAAATTTAAAATAAAAAAAACAGAGATGAGTGTTGCAGAAGAGAAGTCTGCCTCCTCCCATGCTTCGGGCGGCGTGTGCCCCATCTCAGCACTGGGCATCACTTTTTGGGAGCACAGCATGTAGCATGTGGGAGAAGGGAACACCTCTCATCAGTAACGTGCAGTCTGGACTCTCTTTTTGCCTCATTTTCCTCCCTTGATCGCTTCTGCTGTGCTCTGATTCCTTGATTCCTTCAAATCTTTTCTTTTTTTTTTTTTTTTAAAGATTTATTTATTTGAAAGCCAGAGTGATAGGGAGAAAGAGATAGAGAGAAAGAGCTTCCATCTGCTGGCCCACTCTTCAAATGGCTAAAATAGCTAGGCTGGGTGAGGCCAAAGCCAGGAGCTTCCTTTGGGTCTCCCACCCAGGTGGCAATGACCCCAGCAGTTGTGCCATCTTTGTATTCCCAGGTATATCAGCAGGGAGCTATATCAGAAGTGGAGCAGCTGAGATTTAAACAAGTGCTCCAACATGTGCTGCCAGTGTCCTGGGTAACAGCTTAAACCGCTGCGCAGCAACACCAGCCTCAATGCTCCAATTCCTGATGCTGCCATTATTGCTTCCTGCCATGTGTCTGTATTTGGGGAGGAAAAGCAATTATAGTCTCTGGTGTTGGGTGAGGGTGGTGATGCTTGTAGCAGCTGAAGAAGAGGAGTAGAAGTGAGGTGCATGCTCCCGCTCTGAGAGCACAGAGGTACGGAGTGCTGCAGACAGCCAACCAACATCTGTGATCCATGCCTTCCTGCAGGCTGACATAAGCTTGGCAGTGATGATGGAAGGCTTTTCATGTTGCAGAAGGCTTTGGGTATTGATTAAAACAAAACAAGAGTGAACCTGAACCTTTCCAACTTGCTTGTAATAAAAAACTAAAAATACAGGGTAATCAACTTCAAAAATACTTTCTGACTTGTTTTTGGAATGACCAAATTCTTCAGGAAAAAATACCCCCAAGATTATAAAGGATAGAATAAATAAACAAGGGATACTTATATAGAGCAAAGTTAACTTATTAGAATGGAAAAACGCTCATTTTCTTGCTTGTACTTTGTTGCTTGTGAGATATTTTGGAAACTGTTGAAATCTAAATAGAAAACATGCAAAAGAGTCACAAAGGGAGGGAACTGACCTAAAACCATTTCCAGAAAAAGGTCTCATGAAGTCAGTTCAGGAGCCTGACATGAGGCCAAGGCACACAAATTTCTCCCAGAGCCCACTGAGCTAAGATTTTCTATCTCAGGGCAAGAAAGATGCATGAGATTGAACTAGTTACACAAGTGCAGAAAACCTCCAAGGGAAAGTCTGCTTCCTCCAGCCCAACATCTCCAGTGATCCCCATCATTTTGACAAGGAGACAAGAACCTGCACTAGTGCTGGGCCCTAGGAGCACAGCCCATGTGCAGGGGGCTGAAGAGCAGGTGAGAGTAAAGAGTTGGAGGAACTACAGAAACATATACAATATATGAGGAAGGAATGGGATTCTTGCCTATCACATGAAACTGTTAAATTGACACATTCTAACATAAATTACATAGATTTCCCCCCCTCTAACTCAATGCATTTTTTTCAGCTTTGTAGACTTCTTGGTTGTGGTAAACAGTTGACTTCCAACTGGCTTCACTGTATCTGGGATAATTTATTTTGCCTGGTAGGTGATGAAGGAATGATTCTCCATGAACTTCAGTCCCTAGAATACTGTCAATGTGGAACACTGGCCCTTTGCACATCTCACTGTTAATGCAGGCGCCTATTCCTTTGTCTGATCTCTGGGTTCTTGCAGGGTCATTTCCCCCATCTGATAGTGTGCCATTTAACAACTCTCGAATCTTCCCAGGGCAATTTAAAACTATCTGGAATTACTTTCTTTTGGGTGTGGATACAGTGGAATTTGATCCAGGAGATTTAAACCACTATGGTGAGGTCAGTTAGTGAAGACAGATAAGAAAAGGCTTGGCCAACTAACCTAGTTCATCTGTAGGCATCTCAGATTTTTAAAAAACCATTATATATTTTGGGTGTAAAATGTTCTTAAAGATGGTCATATGATTGATAAGTTGCCCATACTGATGACTATGATATTACAATTCTCCAAGAGAATTTCTCTGGGTGAAGGAATGCCTCAGATCAGTGGTTCTGAAAGTGGAGGGCTCACCTCCTCCAGGTGTTTTCTACTAAGACCTTAACTTTCTTTCTCACTGTCATTGTCTCCAATGAGTTTCCCAAGGCCTGCCAGGCATAACAGACCAGTAGACTGCCTTTGGCGTAGAGATGATAATCCTCTGCCTTAAACTAAAGCAGTCATTACAGAAAGCAGTAAAAGCAAGAAAAAGTGTCATTTTTCTTACTAAATCGTTTAGGAAATATTGCTCATAAAATTATCATTTATGTTGTCATATAATAGGTTTATTGTTGGGACTTTGAGATGAACTAGCAATTACTAAAAATTTCTTCAGTTTTACTTATTTGGAAAGGGGGTGCTTAGCCCATGGTTAAGATGCCCACATCCCACATTGGAGGATGTGATTTGGATTCTGGATCTGGCTCCTACGCCAGCTTCCTGTATACGCAGACCCTGGGAGAGGATTCAGCAGTGATGGCACATGCAGCTGAGTTTCAAACACACAGGTAAAAGACACGAATTCAGTCTCCAGCTCCTGGCTTTGACCCTTTGGCTTGGGGCCAGCCCCAGCTGTTGTAGGCATTTGAGGAATTGACTGGTAGACAGGAGGTTTCTGTCAGTTTCTGTCTCTTGAATTTTCAAATTAATTAATTATCTAACAAAAACAGATTAAAAACTTCTGGGTAATTGATAATATTTAAGAGTCCTAAAGGTCTTGGGATGAAAAGGTCTGGAAGTGGTGCTTAAACCTCTGTGTTCCTCAAGACTGGCCTGTTGCTGCCTTGTCTGCACTGCTCCCCTTCTTTCTGGGTGCTTGATGACAACCATGGGGCCTTCCTGCACATAGCAGCAGCTTCACGTGCCCAAACAGCCATTCACTGCTGGGAGACCACAGACTTCAGACATTTCTGGTTGGCTGTATTATAAGACATAATCTTCATGCAGTAGAAGAAATATTTTTTTTCTGTATTGCTTAACCAGTAACAGTGCCAAGTAAGTTACGACAGGAGTCCTATTTTGAGTTGCAAAGGTAACTTCCTAATCTTTGTAAAATTTAGGTCAGTGCATGGGGGTTATTTGTAAACTTCCTAAAACACCCATCCTTTCCTGTGGCCCAACACTCAACAAGAAGGTACTGTGAGAAGCAGGTGAACTTGCTGTGTTGGTGAGATCCTAGAGGTGTTCTAAGGAAGAGCCTCCTAAACAGGAAATTCCTCAGCAAGCTGTGTTTGGGCAGGTGGGGTTACAGCTCAGTACCACCACTCCCTCAGGGCAGGCCCACCTTTGAGGGTGGCTGTTGGCATTGCCTTGGTCTTTCTCACATCAGTGCCAAGGAGAACAACAAATGCCAAGTAGTGTTGGCCAGAAGCACTGTTGGGTTTTGTGCAAACATACAGGCTACAACAAGCACAGGCCTCCTCTGGTGTCAGCCTAATGAGGCTCCATCCACTCATTCTGTCTTCTTGGGATTCACTGTTAATGGTGTATGTTGACTCGTCCTCACTGGAATGGAAGCCCTTGACAGCAGGCCATATGTATCCGTTCCATAGAATTTTAGCATTTGATTTGGAATGGGCACATGGGATGTGGTATGGGGACATGTGGGATGTGGGGGCATGTGCTGCACTGTGTGGACAGCATGACGACACCTTGGAGGCCCCATTTGTCAGTTCTGACTGGTGAAGACACATGTGGTCTCAACCACACTGGCGTCTGTCACATATCACAGACATTCCTTGATGCTTCAGTGTCAGAACTTCTCACAATCTCTCATTTAAACCTTTAAAATTTTTTAAATTTATTTGAGAGAGAGAGGGGTGAGAGAGAGAGAGATCATTTTATCAGCTAAGTCACTTCCCAAACACTCAGAATAGCTGGGGCTGGGTTAGAAGTACAGAACTCAAGCCAGATTTTCCACATGGTTGATAGGTGCTCAATTACTTGAGCCTTCACCTGCTATCTCCCAGGGAATGCACCAAGAGAAGCTGTAATAGAAAGCAGGACCAGACCTCAATCCCAGGCAATCTGACATAGGATGCAGTCATTCCAAGTGACAGCTTAACTATTGCATGAAATGCTTACCTCTGATTTCTATTTTCAGAAATTGATTTTCTTTCACCTAGTTTCAGGTGCTTGCTTAGTGCATTTAGTTTCAGATTCTAAGACCACTGGAGATACAATTTATATGTAATTAATAGGAAAACACTTTCTAGATGGTAGCTTATATCCTTTTGTGTCACCTTGACATATTGTCACCAGACAATCTTGAATGAGTTGAACTTTTGCCCCAATATTTAATGCAGTTCCTTAAGGAAGGTTTGCTTTAACTTTCAAATACAACCACAAGTAGCCCAGGAGATCATTAACAAATTGGGAGGAGACAAGGAAACTTTAAGCACATAACAATATGAGAATAGCAGTGAATCAGCATTTCACTTCTGTCTATGCAAGGAAACAGAACTTACGTTCAGACAGAAACTCAAATATGAATGTTCACAACAGGATTATTCATGGAATTGAGAAAGCTGAAATAAATGCCATCAACTGGTGAATGGATAAATAAATCTGGTATATTTGTACAAAGAAATGTATTCATCTGTAAAGGAATTACATTCTGATGCAACTTCATCATAAATGAACCTTGGAGACATTCTGCTAAAATGAAACATTAGAATCCAGGCATCACACATTGTATGGTCTCATTTATTTGAACAAATCTATAGAAACAGAAAGGAGAGCAGGGACTGACAAGGGCTGGAGAGAGCAGCTGACAATGGTATTTAAATGACATCTCAGGTAGCTGTTATTTAAAAAGAATCAATTCTGGGGGGAGGGTGGGCACTTGAGACACCTGACTGCTCTGTTTCAGAAACAGCTTCCTCTTAGTGCATCCTAGAAAAGCTTCAGATGACAGTCCAAGTTCTTGGATCTCTGCTAAACACACATGAGAAACCCAGAAGGAGTTCTAGCTGCCTGGCCTCAATCTGGCCCAACTCTGGCTGTTGTGGGCATTCAAGGAGTGAATTGGCAAATGAGAGAATTCTTCTCACTGTCTCTGCCTCTCACATAAATAATAAATAAACATTTCTTAAAAGGGTTATTAACTTACGACACAGGTCTCCACTCAGGAGACTTCCTGTCCTGAAATGTGTCCATGTTACTACTTCTTCGGCTCTGCTCATGATTTGGCTCCAGATTTATCTTTCTTCCCTTTCCTAAGAGCCTCCACCTAAACTAATCTCACAGCTTCCAGGAAACTGAAAGGCAGGGACTCCTGCAATAAAACATTATTGCTATTATCACTACTGAGAAGTTGACCTGGGGCCCAGAACTGGAGAGAGGGAGAATGAAGCTGGGAGGCTGGGGCAGAGTCACCATAGTTTGTTTTTGGAATGGCTGCTCCTCCAGGTCCAGGGGACCCTTGGTGCTTTGCAGGGGACAGGAACCATACATCTGTTGGGCCCAGGGTTTGCAGGAGCCACAAAAAAAGGACGGGTTAGAGCACAAAGAAAAAGACATCATTTCCCCTGAGTTGCCATGAACTTCCATATAAAGACGCGGCTAGTCTTCAGAACAGGGTATCCTGACTGATGGGTAAATTTCATATTTAAACCTTCTATTGTGATGATTCAAGATACTACAAATTAACAGAATACATGCCATAAAACAACATTTCAGTGCTACTGCTAGGCTGATGATGGCGGGCGCCACTGCAGGAAACATTTACATTTCTGGGGAATGGACGCAGCTTCTGCTGAGCCCTGACTTCAGCCACCCCTCTACCCACTTTGGGGCATGACCTGATCAGGGCTAGCAGCCCGAAAGAGCACCAGGTTGGCATCTGATTCTACAGACTGTCTTCTGTTCAGGACATCCCACTGTATCTTATAGATGGGGGATTACTAAATACTTCCAAACATTACATCACTGATTCTTAGAAATATGCTTTTTAAACTGAAGAAATTAAAGGGGAATTTAAAAACACATTTTAAATTTAGCCTTTCACATAGTCCTTTGTATCAGTGCTAACATTTCTATAATTATGTCAGATGAATTTATAGCTCTGGAATAGCTCACATTAAAAAAAATATATTTGAGAGGATTGTGGCACATTGGTTAAAGCCACTGCCTTCAATACCATTTGGGTGGCGGTTTATATCTATGCTGCTTCTTTTTAGATCCAGCTTCCTGTCGCAGCCTGGGAAAAAGCAGCAGAAGACAGCTCAAGTGTTTGCATTCCTGCCACCCACATGGGAGAAACAAGATGAAGCTCCTGGCTTCTGCCTGGTCCAATCCTGGCCATTGTGGCCATCAGCAGGGTGAACCGACCGATGGACGATCTTCCTGTTTTTCTCCCTCTTGCTCTAACTCTGACTTTCAAATTAAACAAATCTTTAAAAAAAAAATTATCCCAGGGACAAAGACAGATAAATCAACTACTAGTTCACTCTCCAAATGCCAAAGCCTCCCATAATGCATAGCAGTCACCTCACCAATTGAGCTATCCCCTGCTGTCTGCCAGGGTCTGCACCAGCAGAAGCAGGGTTCAGGAGCAGCAGCAGGGAATCTGATGAAGGAGGAGGGTGTCGTCACTGGCTTTTTGACTGGTAGTCCAAATGTCTACCCCTTGAGTGCATCACACTTTCTAGGAAGTTGGGTATTTACATATAAATATGTAAAAGTCCATCTCAGGAAAGGGTGTTTGGTGAAGAGGTTAAGCTGCTGCTTGGGACAAACTCATCCCCTATCAGAGTACTCTGATGTCAGTCCTGGGTCTGCCCTATTCCAGCCTCCTGCTAAGCCACAACCCACAAGTGGAAGGTGGTGGCTTAAGTACTTGGATCTGTCCCACCTACATGGAAGATGTGGGTTAGATGCTGGACTCCTGTTTTTTATTTGGCCCAGTCCTGGCTGTTGTCGGTATTTGGGGAGTGAAGAGATCTGTTTAAGACAAACAAAACCTATTATTTTAAAATAAATATTTATTTATTTTACTTGAAAGGCAAAGTGATAAAGAAAAGTGAAGGGAAGAAGAGAGGGAGGAAGAAGGCACAGAGAAAGAGAGAGAGAAAGAGAGAGATTGATTTTCCATTTGCTTCACTTTCCTAAATACCCACAACTGCTGAGGCTGGGGCAGGCTGAAATCAGGAGCCTGGAACTCCACCTGGGTCCCCACTCAGATGGCAGGTACCCAAACACTTGAGCCACTATGCTGTCTTTCAGGAGGCCTTAGCTGGAAGCTGGGTGAGAAGCAGGGTATCTGGGACTTAAACCAGCACTACCACAAAGGAGGCAGGTCTCCCAACTGTGGTTTAACATGCTGCTCCACAATGTCTGCCTCCAAATAAGTTCATTAAAAGTATTTTCTTTCTAATATCAATTCTTGCTTTAAATTCTGCAATATAAAATTGTCTAGAAGTTTAACTGTGAAAAACAAAATGTTTGCACATTTCTATTCTACCTCATTTGCAAATCTTACACACACACACTTGCATAGGAAATGAAGCCCTATAACGTGTTGTTGTCTGAACTCTGCAGTTCTTGGGCTTCTCTCACAGCCCTGGTGGTATTTATTATTTCAAGAAGTGTCACACAACCCACCTGCTGGATGCAGGAACACCCACACTTCCACACAAAATCTGTTATCCCATATCTCTTCACAGATACATGTATCTTTAACCAAACATTATAAATATGCTATCATGCTTTGGGGGAAAAAAGCTTGTCTCCTTATAATTTATTCTATTTTCATATATCATATACTCTCCCTTTTAATTTCTACATTTATAGATAATTATTTATTTTACTTAAGTCACAGGGTAGAGAAGTGAGGTGGGGAGGAAGGGAGAGGAGAGAGAGAGAGAAGGAGAGAAAGAGAGAGATCATTCATTCATTCCCCTAAATGGCTGCAACGGCCAGACTTGAGTCAGTCCAAAGCTGGGAGCCAGGAGCCTCTTCTGGATCCTCCACATGTGAATAGGGTCATCCTCCAGAACTTTCTCAGGCCATATGCAGGGAGCTGGATGGGAAGTGGAGTCCATGTGGTATACTGACATTGCAGGCAGAGGACTGGCAGGCATGCCACGTCTATGCCACTGTGTTGGCCCCATACTCTCCCTTTTAAAGACTGAACCTGTGAATGCTTTTTCAAATATCATCAAATAATGAGGAATAAAATTGCAATATAT
Organism: Ochotona curzoniae; assembly: GCF_017591425.1. NCBI lineage: Eukaryota > Metazoa > Chordata > Mammalia > Lagomorpha > Ochotonidae > Ochotona > Ochotona curzoniae. Next base: position 8,482,732 of record NW_024465419.1, read on the forward strand.
CTTTCATACAACAACTGTGCTCTAGCTTAACCAATAAACAACCTGTGCTGCTGTACTCATGGCCTCAGGGAGACAGGAAGACCCAGCTGGGAGCTTTCTCATGCCTTCCTGGACTTGAAGGCCTGGCCTGAAGCTGACAGTTCTGAGCTTTCTCAATGGAACTCCACCCACCCCCAACCCTTTAGTCACGGAGCAGGAGGGAAGGGGTAGTGGCTAGGCTCAAAACCAACTACTGGGCATGGACTGCACCACTCTGTACTTCGCAGCCCCAAACACTCCAGTGCAATCAAGCTCCACTGTGTTTCAGGCTGCCAAATACAAACAGAATGGGCTTTCAAACCATGCAAAAGGAAAAATTTTTTAAAAACATGGATTTATTGGAAAGGCAGAATTAAGAGAGAAAGAGAGGGAAAGGCAAAGAGAGAGAAATATTACTTGTAACATTCATAAAGGGAAACAATGAAACACAAAAAAAATTCTAAGTGAAGTGTTCTTAACTCCAAGGGCTACCATTTGTCACGTGTTGCATATCAAGGTAAATGTTATATCCTATACCATACAATTGGAAAGTGGGGTTAAAACTCACTTTTGAGGGGCCAACACTGTGGTACAGAGGGTTGAGTCGTTGCCTGTAATGTCACATTCAATAAGAATGTCACATTTCAATCCTGGCTGCCCTATGTCTATTCCAGCTCCCTGTTAATATGTCTGAGAAAGCAGGAACAGATGACCTAGGTGCTTGGGCCACTGCCACTCACGCAGGAGACCTGGATGCAGTACTGACCTTTCCAGTCATTTGGGGAGTAAACCAGAGAATGGAATCTCTCTCAATCTCTTTCTCTCTCCCTGTTTCCCTCCCTCCCTGTGACTTTCAAATGAATAATTTTTTAAAAAGATTTTTTACTGGAAAGGTAGATCTACAGAGGGAAGGAGAGACAGAGAGAAAGATCCTCCATCCGCTGGTTCATTCCCCAAGTGGCTCCAATGGCTGGAGCTGAGTCAATACGAAGCCAGGAGCCAGGAGTCTCCTCTCAGTCGTCCACATAGGTACAGGGTCCCAAGGCTTTGGGTCATCCTCTGCTGTTTTTCCAGGCCACAAGTGGGGAACTGGATGGGAAGTAGAGCAGCCAGAATACAAAGTGGCATCCATATGGGATCTTGACAATGCAAGGCAAGGACTTCAGCCACTAGGCTACCACATGCTGGGCCCATAATTTTTAGGGAAAAAAAAGATGCTACCCATTGCCCTGCCTGTGGGTCATGAAAACTCACACAGTTACACACTAGGTGGCCACACAGTCCTATTACGGGGGTACTGTCCCAAATAAAAATACTGTTCATGACCTCAGGGAATTCTATACAAATATAGAAGAATACAACCATAAAGGAGAGAACTTGTGAATATGATAACCTGACACTTGTGTTAATAGAAAGAAACAAAGGACAAGGCACCTCTCACAATACACAACCAATGAAGGACTTGTGTTCAGAAAAAAGATAAAATTCAAGATATCCATACATATAAAAAGATTCTTGGTCTCTATAGGAAACAGGTATTGTAATTTAAATTATAATGAGATTCTACTGCAGTCCTAACATGCTGAAAAATTGTTAAGTCTAGGGAGGGAAAAAAAAAAAGGACATTTAAAAATCAAATCATAGAATTAGAGAAATAAGAACATTCTAGGATGCCAATAAGAGTGGAGGCCAGAATTCCACTTTTGAAGCCAATGTAGCATCGAAGAGCGAAGGTGAAGAGCACCTGAGGTGCCCAAGCAATGTGTACACTTGTGCAGCAGGGAATACACATCAAGGCTCCTGTTGATACCTGCAATGGCCAGAAACGCCTAGAACAACCGCATAGATACCCAGATCATGATGGAATGAAAATGAGTGAAATCAATGGGAGGGATGAGTGAATATTATGAAGTCTATCAGTTTGACAAATTGGGTGGGTACCCACCCTGGAGTCTTCCTGCATACATGTGGTCTGAGAGAGTTCTGGTGAGCATAAGAAGCATTAAGCATGCATAATGCACAGCTTCAGAAATTTTAAAAGCAGACAAATCCAACCACATACTTAAGGATCTACACCAAGTGGCAAAACAGAAACAAACAAACAAAACACACAGACACACACAAAGAAGTCTCAGAGAACTGAGAAGATCCCTTGGGTGGGGGTGAGTAGCTATGAACACACGTCACATTTTGCTTCTTTACTTGGTTGTGGCTTCGTGGGTGCACCTCTAGCTGTTCACTGATTTTCATTACACTTTACTGACATGCATCCTTTACGCAGGCATCACCTTGTTACATTTCAGGGTGAGAAAGTTACAGTGTAAGACTAGCAAAGACTAGCTAGCACAGGCAACAGTGTGTGCCAACAGTGCTGTGAAGTGCACCCCCCAGAGAGGCTACAGGCTAAATGCCTCTGGGGTGACGTCCTCGCCACAGTCACCGAAGAAAGCAAACCCTATTTCTTCGTAGTTACACTTATCCTAGTCGAGAGAGGTATGGGAGATTTAAGTTGAAAGGGAGATTATTACATTTTCTTTAGAATCTGTATTGTGGGCCAGGCCCGGCAGCCTAGCAGCTAAGCTCCTCTTGCCTTGCATGAGATCCCGGCAGCCCTGCTTCTCATCCAGCTCCCTGCTTGTGGTCTGGGAAGGCAGTTGAGGACAGCCTAAGGGCTTGAGACCCTGTACCACGTGGTAGACCCAGAAGAGCTCATGGCTCCTGGTTTCAGATTGGCTCAACTCTGGCTGTTGGGGGCATTTGGGGAGTGAACCAGTGGATAAAGATCTTTGTCCCTCCTACTCTATAAATCTGCCTTTCCAATAAAAATAAATAAATCTTGAAAAAAAAAAAGGATGGTCCAGGTTCAATGACTCCATGATAGCTTATAGCTTGCACCTTACTGTTGACAATTCTACCGAGAGGAGTAAATCACTACACCTACATTGTTTTGAATAGTCATGAAAATCGTCTTTCTTACAAACTCCCTTTTCATTAATCAGTGTCTAAGTAAACTGGGAAAACAAATCCCCGGCTAATACAGGCAGGGTACTATGGGTTGGACACTCCTCCTGATGACTCAAGACAGTTCTAGCATGGATACCTCACTGCTGGTGTTTAACAAAAACAATGGAAAACACCAAGAATCTAAATTTATATCAACATCACTGACAAGAAATCATCAGATTTCTGTTTTGAGGGCTAAGGATTATAACCATAGGAAAAAAAAAAGGGAAAATTTACAGAAATGAATTCCCCTAAAACTGGAAGTAATTAAATGTTGACTGCACTACCCAAAACTCAGGCTTTGGAATTTTGATGGGCCTGGCTTAAAGCCCAGCTGACAGACATGGAGCCAAATTACTTAATTTCAATGAGCTTCAGGTCTTTATCTAATACATGGATATCATTACCTACTTCGCCAGCTAGTTTGAGGAATAAATGAAAGAAAAGAGTGACAATAGCACTGCTCAAACTTTGTTTTCTTCCACTTTCAACCTTCCAGGCTAACAAAGAGATATTTCACTGGCAAATTAGGAAAATTTAAGGATGTTCTATTCAAAAACAAAATTGATAAGAATATTCAAAGTTGAGAATATAGCTAGTAAGAGCAAACTTTAGGTATTTAGATCTCCTTTTTGAGATCAGTAAAAGAGTATTTCCATTCTACCTCCCAATTATAATGCTGCATAGTGTCCCCATGCTAATAGCATGGCAAAAGCTTTACTTCTGAGAACTACAGTGAGTACGTGAAATGTTTACATTAGCAAGTGACCCTCAATGGCTGTGTTCAAACAGTACTGCTTAAGTCCCAAGGAGCTGCGTGAGGAGGATTTGGTGATCTGACCCTTCCTTCCACTTTCCAATTTTCAACAGAGTAAATAACTCCATATGCATTTGCTGTGGTGTTAAATTTCCTCTTTATATTTCTACTTTTTAAAATACTTGTTTAAAAACTTTAAAGTGTTGACCACTTGATCATCATTGTGACTTGGTTTTTGAGGTGTAAGTGTGTGCTGGGCAGAGGGGAGAGATTTCTACAAGAAGTGAATGAAAAAGAAAAAGGAAAAACAAAAACAAATCCAGACCCTACTCCTTTACTGAATCTAGACTTACTGTGCGGCAAGGCAAATCGACTAGTTAAACAGCTAACCTGGAGGGCTGAGAGTATCTGTTTTTATGGTGGTGAATCAGCTGATCTTCCTTCAAGTTTCTCCTATCCTTGTTTTAACTAAATCTTTGTACTTTTAATCCCAGTGGCTCAGTTATCTATTCTTTCCCATTATCATCAGGTAATCGACCATTTCCAACTAGATCAATTTTTTTCCTGGAGAAAAATGGAACACTTTCAAAGTCCTGTCATTCTTCTACATCACAGTTGATAGTCTTTCTCTATTCACTTTGTCTCTGAAAATGAAGAAAGATAAGTCCTGCATTAATACTATTTTTCCTCCTTTCAGTTAATTAGTAAGGAGAAAACAAATTAGAGAAGACTCACTTTCTTCCATGCTGGTTACACTCTCATGATCTCATTACATTCTTCTAGCACCTTTGGGAAGTACACACAAATTAATTGAGTTATCGTGATTGCTCAGTGAGGATGGGATTAGTAGCAATCAACCAGCAAACATAAGAGTCAACGCAAGACCTGAGACGGACTGGTGCTCTCAATCAGCGCCGATCACCACTGCCTACCTGCAGGGACCAGGAATGCTCCTTCGAGTTTTTCTTTCTTTTTTAACCAGCAAAACTCCTTACATCAGCTTGGCCTACAGAGTGGAACAATTCAGACTTGGTGTAATTTGTCTCTCGGTTATGTGGGTGTAGGTAATGTAAGCAGGAAGGAAAACCAAAGGCCCTTTTGAAACTATTACTAAAAAACTGCTGGTTTTTCTATCAGTTTGATTTGTTTCAGATTTCATTATCTGTTAACTGAACACTACGCTGTTTTGGAAAACACAAGGAAAAGTAACAGTTGGCCTCAAAACACAGCCTATTTTTGGTCAAGAAATATTGGGACAAATACACTTGTGGGTAGGAGGATAAGCATACGCTTTCCTGTATGCCTTCTCTGAGTCTCTGCCTGGAGACTGGATGAGCCTCGGAGTGTCACCTGAGGCCTCCTCCTCCATGAAGCCTTCCCTAGTGACCAGAACACAAGATGGAGGTGGGGGTGGAGGAGTGGACACCCACCACTCACTGTGGAAGCCGCATCGGCCTCCTGCTCTTCAGAGTGAAAATGCCTTGGAGTGGCTTCAGCTGGGATCCGACCTGGCTGTCCATCTGCACTATGGAGCCACTGAGTGAGTAAGTAAGTGGATAGCCCCTTCAGAGAAGATTGTGTTCACAGCTGACTGTCTTCATTGAGTTGACAAGAATGTCCATTTCTTTGTGTTGCATAGTGGTATGGATAGTCTAGAGGTTGATTTTGCTCTAGGAGCTGAAGGGCAGGCCCCTGAGACAGTCAAGCCAGGAACCGCTAAGCTCCAACAGGACCTTTCAGGTAGGTTTGGGATTCATTCATTCTCTCCTTCCGGTGATTAGCTCTGTAGGTGGTTAAGCTTTGTGTGTGGTCTGTTGTTTCCCTTTGTATGCCCCAATGTCTTGATTTTCACTCTCATTGATAAGGAAAACAGATTAGTTTCAGTAGATATAAAATCAGTTTTTCTTATCTTAGGGAGCTTTATGGAAAGATAAAGGTGAGGACTGATACAAGGGAAGTGCCCATTTGAGTAAATAAATCCTTGCCCTTATTTTTCTTGGAAAGGCAGATAGACTTACAGAGGAGAGACACAGATCTTTCATGGTTCACTTTCGAAATGGCCACAACAGTTGGAGCTGAGCCAATCTGAAGCCAGTAGCCAGGAGCCAAGAGTTTCTTCTGGGTCTCCCATGTGGGTGCAGTGTCTCAAAGTAAAATTCAGAGAACATAAAATTATTTCAAATTGCACAGCTTGCTGGCATATCAGCACATCCACAATGCTGTGCACACATCACCTCTATTTAGTTTTAAAATATTTTTATTATCACAACGCAGACCTCATCCCTTTAGTGGCCACTCCTTGGTCCCCTTCCTTGCAGTCCCTGGCAAATGGCAATTTGCTCTGCTGCATTGGGTTGGCCTGGTCTGAACACAGCACGAAAACACTCCAGTGACTGTAACCTGTATCTGGCTTCCTTTGCTCAAGATTATATTTTTAGGATCAAATCTATGTTGCATGTAGCACATTCCTCTTCTGTTTGTATCTCTTTAGCTGATTGCTTTGGAAGACTTATTTTTTTTAAAAGATTTGTTTTATTTACTTGAAATAATTACAGAGGGAGGGAGAAACAGAGTAAAAGAGGGAGAGGGGCAGAGAGTGGGAGAGAGGGAGAAAAGGAAAGAGAGAGAAAGAGATTTTTTTTCCATCCCTGGATCGCTCTCCAAATGGCTGCAATGGCTGGAGCTAAGCTGATCTGAAGCCAGGAGCCAAGAGCTTCTTTCAGGTCTCCCACACAGGTGCAGGATCCCAAGGCTATGGGTCGTCTTTTGACTGCTTTCCCAGGCTACAAGCAGGGAGCTGGGTGGAAGTAAACAGCCAGGACATGAACCGGGTCCATATGTCATCCTGGCGCATAGAAGGTGAAGATTTACTAGGCTGTCGTGCTGAGCCCTAAGCACTCTTAAGCGATATTTTCCTTTTCTTCCATAAACCTGGGTGAAATATTCAAGTACAACTTTATTTTTCAAAATCATCAATAAATTCTTTTTTTTAATGATTTATTTTTATTATTATTTTTTATTGGAAAGGCGGATATACAGAGAGGAGAGACAGAGAGGAAGATCTTCCATCCGATGATTCACTCCCCAAGTGAGCGCAATGGCCAATGCTATGCCGATCCGAAGCCAGGAGCCTCTTCCAGGTCTCCCACGCGGGTGCAGGGTCCCAAAGCTTTGGGCCGTCCTGCTCTCCCGGGCCACAGGCAGGGAGCTGGATGGGAAGCGGGGCTGCCGGGATTAGAACCAGCGCCCAAATGGGATCCCGGGCGTGCAAGGAGAGGACCTTAACCACTTGCGCCACCGCGCCAGGCCCAAAATCATCAATAAATTCTTAAAGGTAGCAACTAGCAAAGATGTTTTGGATCTCAAATCTCAAGGTAAATGTGTGGATTTTTGATACGGTAGCCTTTTTGAAGAGGGAATAATCAAAGGACGGAAATTGCTACTGAAGTTTCTTGCCCAAAGAAAGCTCTTGCTTTGCCAGGTTTCCTGTTAGAGGAGCATCTGCCATGATTCTGCAAGAAACCCTTTTCTCTTATATAAGGATACTATCATGCAAATGAGGCTTTTGTGTTTTCTTTTCATCACCCATGCATTGGTTATTCAGTGGCACGTTTTTTTCGACTCCATGGTGCTGTAATTTTGTTGTTTTAACTTCATACCTGTGGTTGACTTTGTTTTGTGGCTTCTGACTTAAGGGAATGTATACTGATAGAGTAATAAAGACTACTATACCCAGATGTGAAGATACATTGCAATATGCATCCCTACTTCCAAACCAAAGCTGAACACCCAACGGAACTGTTGCACATATCTAGACAATGGGATGCTGGACTGTCAGACATTGCTTGTATCAGCAATGTCGGGGGACACTTAAATAACAGACTGATGGAATTATATAACTCCTTATGAAGGACTATACTATTGTAACACATGGGGTAAATCAGTTGGGGGGTGGAAACTTGGGGGGGGGGGGAACTCCAGACTCTGTGGAATTGTACCATAAAATTCAAAATAAAAATTCACTACTACTACTACTAATTAATTATTTATGTGAAAAAAAGAAACCCTGTGGCCCAGCAGGTTCCCAATGCCACCTGAGGAGTCCCTCTGCAGTTCTCCCTGACACGCAGTTACCCAGCTCCACCTGAGATGATGACACCCTCAGGGTCGCTCAGATCATACCCACGGTCCAGAGTCACCGCCTGACCAGCCCTTTGCGCCAGGCCATCCTCTGTAAGACCCAGTGGGTATAGAGCCTTTTCCTCTTTCATTGACTTTTGTGATGACAAAAAAAGAGAAAAGCAAAGGGAAAACCAAACTTTCTTTTGCTGAGGAGTTAATAATGAGCATAAACATGCGCCATCCTTGATAAAGTGTGTTAATGACACACTCACGTCCCCTTGAGCTTAGCAGCACCACTCTACCTGCTAAACTTTAGCTTCAACTTTCATACTGACGAAGTCCAAAAATATACATTTAAATATTTCTGAGTAACAATCCCCAAACATCTTCGTATGCGTATCATGTGCCAGGATGCTGCCACATACAGAAATTACAATAGTGAGTGAGAAACAGGGTCTGCCCTCAGGGAGCTACCTAGCAGTAGGCCTGCCTAGGCATTCGTTGATGTCGCCATCACTGAATGTATCTTGCAGAGATAGGGGGCAATGATGGCCATGCCAGGGCTGCCCATGGCACAGGCTGGCACGGGGGAACAGCTATTCCATGATGTGCAGTGAGGCTCATCATAGGAATGTAGATGTTTGCATGTTATTTCCTAAAACAAAAGAGAATGCATGCACATACACAAATATACACAAAAGAAATTGAAATCCACAGACACATTCAAACCATTACCTGTAATGTCACTTTCATTCATATCAAAACATGTCTCTTTGGTGGCACACAGAGCAGCAGGTTTCTCATAACCCTAGGTCCAAGCAGTGGCATTAGCTGCAACATAAACGGCCTTGGTAGACAAGAAGGGCCAGCAGGCCAGCTGTGGTTACCAGGCAGTGGATCAAAGAGGCTATGTCTGGAGCCGCAGCATGGTGTGGGGAAAGGCAGAGTGTAAAACAACCTGTTGAACAGATTAAACTCACCAAACAGACCAGGAGTTTCTAAGAAACGGACTTTTGCAGCCTGATGGGGAGCTGGGGGTTGGTTGGTTTTGTAGCACGATGAGTTGGCTTCTGTTACAAATTTATCAGCACTTAATTAGTCACTTTAAAACAGGCTGGTATTTAAACAATAACTTAGATTCTTCCTCCCCTCAGTGCCCACAAGGCAGCAGCCCTCTCCTTCCCTTCTCACGGCTCTCCTAAGGCAAGCACAGAGGCTGTTTCCATCATTAGCCCCAAGGCTCCAAGAGCCTTCCTAACAATCCTGGGTGAGCACTTGCCAGCTGGTGCCCTGACTCACCAGCTGTCTTGGGTCTCCTGGCTTCATGCTGCCCTGTGAGTATTTGGAAGAAGGGACATCTGCCACAGTGCCTAATACAGCTCTACACTAAGTAGAAATTCAACATGGGTGGGTAACTGGTTCTTCATGCTCCTTCCCTCAAGTGCTGCCCAAGTTTTAAAACTTTCAGATCTGTCCCAATTTTCCCCCTCTCAATCAATCTCAGAGACAAGCATAATGATAATTTTATTCTATTCTAATTTTTATTACCTCTTCCACTATCTTCCCCTAAACTCAGTGGCCCTATTAGGACCCTCCCTTTTTGGAGATTAACATAAAATCCCATTAAGAATAGAATTCAAGGCTTTATATAACCAGCTTTATAGCTCAGTAGCATCTAGGTTGGGAATGAACGCCAAACTTAGTCCACAGTTCAATGCAACAGCAACCAATAGGTGATAAGGCACTAAGGGCACTGACTAAACAAGTGGATTGTTTTGTCAGTGAGCTTCTTAATTCCATTTGCCTGTATCTCTCTCAATCTTATTCTCACATCTACCCAGATAACACTTCACCAAGTTCATCGGACTTTGTTTAAAGCATTTATTTTAATTTGTTTCATAAAACTTGAGGTCAGTTAGCTATGGTCTGTGTAGTCACTGGAATCAGGCCCTTGTGTTTGTCCTGTTTTTGGTTTAAAGGGATGTCCTTCAAGGTCTAAGATCATATCGTTTGCTTCCTTTGTCAATCTTAGCACTTAGTCTCACTTTCTGTATCCCTGGATACTAAGTGTACTTCAATACCCCAACACATCACTCTAAAGGGCTCTCTAGGCTCTAGGGTACCATGGCTAAGCTCCCACTAGCATTGTCTACGTCCCATATCAGAGTGTGTCAGTTTGAGCCCTGGCTATTCTGCTTCCGATCCAGCTCTCTGCTAATGTGTGTGGGAAGCAGCGGATGATGGCTCAGTACTTGAGTCTCAGCTCTTCATGTGGGACACCCAGATGAAATTTCTGAGTCCTGAATTCAGCCTGGCCCAGCTCCAGTTGTTTCAGGCATTTAAGAGTGAATCAGCAAATGGAAGACCTCTATCTCTCTCTGTTTTTACTTATTTGTCTATTTTTTGTTGGAAAGTCAGATATACAGAGAGGAGGAGAGACAGAGAGGAAGATCTTCTGTCTGCTGATTCACTCTCCAAGTGGCTTCAACAGCTGGAGCTGAGCTGATCTGAAGCCAGGAGCTAGCATCTTCTTCCATGTCTCCCGTGCAGGTGCAGGGTCCAAAGCCTTTGGGCTGTTCTCCACTGCTAGCAAACTGCTAGGTCTGGGCCAGGTCAAAGCCAGAACTCCTTTTTGGTGTCCCATGTGGGTGGCAGGAGCCCAAGTACGCACTTGGGTCATCTGTTGCTGCTGAATAGGCACATTAGCAGGAAGCTAGATTGAACACACAGTAGCCAAGATGCAAACCCAGACTGATAATGGGATGCCAGAGCTCCAATTGGTAGCCTAATCCACTGCTCCACAGCACTGACCCTGCCTCCCAAATAAATATTTAAAAGGCCCTTAAAGAGGATTATTTACTTAATTCACAGCTTGTTTTTATTCTAACAAGTTGGGAAGTCGATACTAGTAGGATTTTAAAAAGCAACTCATTTTTACTTGCTGTAGAGAGAGGGAGAGGGAAGGGAACAAGGGAGGGGAGGAGAGAGAGAAACAGAGAAAGAAAGAGAAAGAGAGAGAGAGAGACAGGGAGAGTGAGAATAAGCCACGGCAAGCTCCTATTTGCTGATTCACTCCCCCAAATTCCTTCAATAGACAGGGTTGGGCCACACCCAGGCCTGGAGCTGGGGCCTCAATCCAGGTCTCCCCTGTGGGCAAGAGGGTCCCAATTATTTGAGCTGTCACTGCTACCTCTTAAAGTGTATATGAGCAGGGAGCTAGAATCAGGAATGAAGCTGGGAATGGAACTGAGGCATCCAGACAGGAGACACAGGTGTGAGGAGTGGCACCCTCACAGTTGTATCTTATGCCTCTCCTGCTACTGGGCATTCTGAACTAAAAAAGGCCTCCCTGCCAAGAAAAGCATTTGCTAACTATAGCTATTACAGGTGAACATATTTCAGGAAGTTTCTTTTCTCAGTATTGGCCTGCCATATAAAAATAAAAGCATATAACCATCAGCAGTAAGAAAGGTAAAGTTCGTGCAACCACAGCAGTGCGACATCTCAGCTTGTTTGACCCACAAAAGCCAAGTGCTGCCCAGGCCACCTGGGCACTATGACCCAGGAAGCATAGTGGTCAGGGTCCATGGCTGAGATCCCTGTCAAACAGCAAGTGCTCTGGAGGGGAAGGTGGCACAGACAGTGGCATATTGTGCCAGCAAATATACTTCTCCAGCCTTGTTTTGCAAAAGCGGCTTTGAAACTAGAATTTAGGATATCTTCCTTTCGGATCCTTGTTTTTCTCACCATAGTATAGGCACTCACATCCAAATCATGGCAGGGAAAAGCAAGTGCCATGCTGGCTGTTCTTCTGCAAATCTTCTGGAACCAGAAAGGTGGCTGAGTGGCGTTCCCTGTACACAGCCCAGCTGCATGTCACCGTATGGCTCTGCAGCTACCAGTCACTCTCAACACAGTTGCCACATAGTGGGCAGGAATAAATGAAGGTCCATTTCTAGAGTGGTGGGCCAGATGAAATCAGGTAGGCAAGACCTGAAGGACTCTACGATATAGCCCGAACTGTCAACCTTTCACAATTTGAAAAGCCTATTTTCTGTATCAGATATTGGAATTACACAATTATACATTTTAAGCTAGAACTTTAGGAAGTAAGTAAATATTGTTGGGTTTATAAATATATTTTGGGGTGACTCCAGCTTTCTCCTAAGGCAAACCCTGATGGTTCAAGTAACTGAGTTCCTGCCACTTGCATGGAAAACCTAGAATGAATATGTGGCCACCAGCTTTGGCCCTGGCCCAGGCACAGTCATTAGATATTTGGGGGAGTGAACCATAAAATTAGGAATTTCTGTATCTAGCCATGAAATAAATAAAATTTAAAAATATATTTTGCTAAAGTTAATGAGAGTTACTAAAAACATAAGAGCTTGATAAAAAAAAAATGAGAGACAATATTATGTTTACTGGGCCATGGACGGATGACCAACCATGGATGATGTCACTAACATGCAATTGTAACAGCCAGCATTCCAAAATCATTTAATAATTTGTTTTGAAGAAATGCAGTTTCCAAAACAATAAAAAGACAATCTAAATATTTATTTGGATGGTTGAATGCCAAAACAAAGTTAAATATATAAAATTTTAAAAATTAATCCCGACCTGAAAAAGCATCAAATATTTCATCACCCATTCAAACAGGGAAAGGGATCCAATATTTTATGGCAAATTAATTATTTGGAATATTCTGTATTTCCCACAAGAATGTTGTAGAGGATTAGCCTGCCAATGTAACTGTTGAGAACTAGGCTAAATGCTAGGTGCACATGGGGCTATATAGCATCATGTTGAAAGAAAATAACCTCCTCTGGTACCAAAGACCCCTGGGTCCCTAGGCCTGGCTGTTCTTTCCTAGGAGAATTTCTACAAAGAATGTCCTATAGTCTCCAAGCAGAGCAGCTCCTCAGCCTGCAGTACATTGGGAAACCTCAAGGCTGGTGCGCCCTGTGGCAGGAGCCTAACAGATGGCCTCAGGTGGGCAGCTCTCACATGAAATATGCCTCTGGGGTTCTTTCGTTTAAACACTGTTAAGTCACTCTCATTCTCAGGTGAGAGATGGGTTTTTTTTACCACACATGCTTTTCATTGTCAGATGATTGTGAAGCTGAACTTGCTCAGAAGGGAGATTTTTTAAATTAGCTGTTAACAGATTCAATGTGGCTTGTAGATACAATTGTAAGAACATAATGGTATTATCTTTCTCAGAAGGAAAATTCTAAGGAGAATCCAAATGAGGTTTAGCCCGAAGTGAATGTGAAAATTGTCTCACATCTAGATAGGCTTCCAAATATATGGACCTGTCTCCCCAGCCCCCAATCTATTACACAATCATGTTATATCAGCATTTGTACTCTATAACTGCCTTCTTACTAACAAAAGGAAGCATTTGTTATGCAATGCATCTATATGGATCAATAAAATGCTTCTGTGTACTTTCAGGGTTTATAGGGATCTCTCGAAGAAACAGATGCCTTCCAGGAAAGGACACTCTTGAGCAGAGCTGCCATGCCCCTGCAGGAAGCTACAGGCAAGTCAGACAAGCATGGAGTGAGGCCTTGGTGAAAGCTGACCACCTCCTGAGATCAGCAGGGAGAAATGCTGGGTAACCCTTTGTGGTCTCTGTGACCACAGCTTGGACAGTCATGCAAGCCACTGTGGATGCTACCAATAACTGCTTCAAAATCACGGCATCATACACTCAAAATGTTATCACCCTTCCCTCATGCTGTTCTAAGCTCAGATGTAACAATTACACAAACAGCAACAGAGCTAAAGTAACAGACTGTTGGAAGAATAGTGAGATTGAGCCGCCCCCACCCATCATCATTTTATGCACATGCACTAAATGACCAGTAGTTCCATTTCAGCTGCTGCTTCTCTGCCTTGATTTACAAATTAGGATTACTGGTGATGTACTAGCTACAGTGGAGGACAGCTCTATGGGCCACTCCCCCTGCGACTGTCTGCAACAGTTTAGGTGAGATACCACAAACTTGGCAACAGCACATTTGTTTATGATGGAAAGCACAAAGGTGTAACACAGTTTTGCTTGAAGTTCATACTGTGGCTTTTCATCAAATTAGTTTCATTGACATGAACTATTATGAAAGATGCTTTACTATTATAATTAGGAAAATATATAGAAACAAATATTTAGAATTAAAACAGATATACAAGAGCATTTCAGACAGTTTGTGGAAGGAAAACAGCACCCACATGGGAGACAAGAAGAAGCTCCTGCCTTCTGGCTCTGGTGTGGTCCTGGCCTGGCCCCAGAAGTTGCGGCCATCCTGGGATTGAATCAGCTGATGAAAGACCTATCTCTCCCTGTGTCTCCCTTTCTCTCCGTATCTCTGACTTACAAATAAAGAAAACTAAAGCCTTTTTTTAAAAAAAAAAAGTTTGTGGAAAATTAGAACTAGAAGATAGTTTATTTTACAACAAAGAAAGCTTGGAACCAGACAGGAAATGGTCAGCGTGGACTCACACATGCCTTACTAAGTAGGACACAAAGGTTAGTTACTCTTCACTAAGGTATTAAAGATTTCTCTGCACACCCCTCCTGAAACTGTTCTGCACTTCAGCTGTTGACATATGCCTTGTTAGAGTTATAAGCCAGTTTACACTATCCCAAAATCTGCCAAATTCAGCAAAATTAAGCTTCAACACTATAAACTGCTGAATGCTAAAATGAAAATAGACACGAGATAGCTGAATAGTACCCTATAGCCATTTTAAGGTGTATAGCAGCCGGTTCTGTGTATAAATTAAAATTGAAATGTCACTGAAGTAATCACAGGATGTGGTTAAGAATTTGCATTTTTAAACATATTTGTTACTCAATATCATGTCAATTAATTCCATAATGTTGTAAAGTGATGTTGATGTTATGTTGTGCTTTTAATTGATCAGGATGATATTCTGCCAGCTCTGCTTTCAGACCAGAGACAGTCTCCCCAAGAAACTGCTGAATTTATCTGGACAATAAGCTGCTGGACTCTATGCTTGCAATGAAAGAATCTTGATTGAACTTGAACTATAATACTGCAACAAGATGGAGGAATCCACCATGGGGGAAGGGTATGGGGAAGGTTTGGGGGAATCCCAGAGCCTATGAGGGTGTGTCACATAATGCAATGTAATCAATAAAAAACTTAATATTAAAAAAAGAAAAAAAAGATAGTTTATTTTAATGCAAAAAATTTTTAAAGTTATATAAGAGATATATTCAGCAAGTTCATGGAAAAGCATTATCATGAAAGCTATGTGTAGACTTCAATTTTTTTCACACTGAACTTATTTTTCATTTTCTTTAAAAAACGATTTAATTATTTATTTGAAATGCAGAGTTACAGAGAGTCAGAGAGAATGTGAGACAGAGAGAGAGCTGGTTTACTCTGGAAATGGCTGCAATGGCTAGAGCTGAGCAGATCAAAGCCAGGAACCCAGAGCTTTCTCTGGGTCTTGCCAGTTGGTGCAAACGTGCAAAACACTTTGGCCATCTTCTGCTGCTTTCCCATGCCATGAGCAGGGAGCTGGATCAGAAGTGGAGTAGCTGTGACTTGAACTGGCACCTGCATGGGATGCTGGTGCTGCAGGTTGTGGAGAGCGGAGCCGTGCCTCAAAGATGGCGCTTGTTGACCATTGCTTCATGGCACAAAGGTGGTAAACAGGTTTTGGGAAGTTACTGAGGATTGGGCCGAGCACGCAGGGAAGCTACGTGACCTAAGTCATGATTGATGTGCTTACCACATGATGTGAGGAGCTGTGTATGGATTGGTTTGTGTAATGTAAAAAGGTCTGGGTGAAAAATAGTTAATGAGGAGATTCTCCCAGGCGCGCTTCAGAGCTAGAGCTAGAGCTATCGCTATCACTTCAAGGCTATTGCTAGCTAGCACTAGGCTGCTTTTGCTTTACTGTAATAAATCTTACAAGTGCTGTAACTGCTTTCACTTTGCCACAACGCATGAAGTCTTATCCAATAAACTTTTTTAAGAATCTTTATCGTATCGGGGTCTTGCTCGTGGGACGAGGGACCCCGATAGCAGGTGAAAGTTTTATCAGTTATACAGCAGAACTGGCCCCTAAGCATATCTTTTAATTCCATTTTCCATGCTCATTTTGAAGTATCCGTGTGCGTAAATTTTTTAAAGTTTTTAATTTCTTAAAAAGATGTATATATCTATTTGAAAGGCAGAACCACACAAAGAGAGACACACACATATAGAAAATAAAAATCTTCCATCTGCTTGAACACATACTTGAAAATGGAGTGCTGATGCTGTAACTAGCAGCTTAAACTTCCAAGCCACAAGGCCAAGATATAACCTCTTAATTTTAACAAGCTAGTGAGTCAACTGAACCTGCCTAGTTCTTTTTGTGGTCAATTATGATGCTTCTTAGAGGTATGTTATGGGATTCAGTGAATCTCCGCTCTTGTTTTAGAGCCAGACTTACTTGCAGCAAACCTGCAGCTGTTCAAGTGTCCTCACCTTGCTCTGGTGGCCTTCTGCAGAACCTTCATTCCTGCCAGGCTGCATGACTTCCCTTCCAACTGTCTGTCCTTCAAGAGGGTGCCATCCAAATGCACTTCACCGAACATTCCACAGGCATCTTGCACCAGAAGGCAAACCCTGCAAAAGAGCATTCACATTTGTTCTTGAGGAGTTTGGATTGATCCAGAGATCAGGACTTCCCTTTCTTTCTCTAGGAATCCACTGTAATCATCTTCCTGAATGGGTGAATGAGTGTAAAAGAAGCTGGATGATTTGTACACAGGTATTTGGACTGATATTAGCAAAACACAGAAGATGGAATTCTTTATTTTATGGCATGAAACTAAGCCCCATGCCAGGGGCCAGCATATTACCTGCAATTCCAGCATCTCATATGACTGCAGCTTGACTCATGGTCATGCCACATATGATCCAGTTGCCTGCTAATGTACTTGGGAAAGCGATGGAAGACTGTCCAAGTGCTTGGACTCCTGTACCCATGTGGGAGACCTGGAAGAAGCTCAAGACTCCTGGCTTCAAAATGGCTCAGCTCTGGCTTGGGTGCCTGCCACCTGCATGGGAAACCTGGAATGGAATTTCAGGTTCCTGGCTTTGGTCTGGCCAAGTCCTGGCCACTGCAGCCATTTGGGAGGTGAACCAATGTATGAAAAGAGCTTTGCCTCTTTCTCTACATATTTCTTTCCTTGAATAAATATGCCTATAAGAAAAAAAGTCAATGCCAAATGTAGTTGAAAAGCACATAGTGGTGAATGTCTTTCCTAACCAAATTATTAGGACGCCCAGAAACATACTGTCATTCTCTGTAAAAGGAAAGATTTCTTAGATTATTTTATTATTATTTTCAAAAGGCAGAATTAGAGAAGGAAGAGAAAAAGAAGAAAAGAAAGCAAGAAAGCAAGCAAGACAGACAGACAGACATAGATCTTCCATCCATTGGCTCACTCCCCAAATGCCACAATGGCCAGAACTGAGCTGATATAAACTCAGGAGTCAGGAGCTTCTTTGGGGTCTCCCAAGTGGGTACAGGGCTCAAGTACCTGAGCCATTCTCCGCTGGTTTCGCAGATCACATGCAGGGAGATGGATCAGAAGTGCAGCAGCTGGGACTTGAATTTGTACTCATATGGGATATAGGTGTTAGAGGTGGTAGCTTAGCCTACTATGCCTCAGCACAAGCCCCAAGAGGAAATATTTATATTCCATGTGGATGATCAATAATAAGTAAAGCTTCTGAGTAACACTAGGATAATAACAAAAAGGGGCTTTCTGAAAAGACACACATTTACAAACATGCACACCCCAGCAGGCTAAGAACCAATGACCCCAAGGCAGCAACCAAAACATGCTGGACATTGAGGGATGTGTTGGAATCCCCCAGTGCTTAAGGTCAATGAGTGGTGTTCAAATTGCCAACTCTCAATATATAATTGAGGTAAGTGAAATCTTTCAAGTATTTATCATCCAATGATAGATTTTTCAGAAAACAGCTTGAGGAGCCAGGAAAAAAGCAAGTAAATAATGCGATAAAATAGACTGTGGAACACAAAACTATTTTTAACATAATATAAAGGAAAGTACATTTTGGAAAAGAACAGATGACACAAGAAAACAACCAAGGACAGAGGAACATGAAGATATGAGCCTTAATTACTGCTTTGGCTAAAAGGACAAGAACTTGAAGATCTCTGGTGAAGTCTCCACAGCCACATTGTACCTGGTTTATAAGAGAAGCAGAGGAAAATCTTACCTGAAAGAAAGCACCTTTAACAGAGTTGTGAGTGTGTCACAGGTAAGATCCAGCCAAGAAGTGATCAAATACAAGCCAACAAGAGGAAGCAGGCCATCATACAGGCAGACTCCACAAAAATAACAGATCCACTGTTATTACATTAGAGTTAACAGGCAGGAAAAAATTGAACAACCATTTTTTTAACTTTCTTCTTCTTCTTCTTATCATTTTATGATATAGTTACATAGGCCTCAGGGATTTCCCTTTTCTCCTCCCCAATTCCACTCCCCCTCCACTGAGTTTCCCTGTATCATTACTAAAGTATAGTTCTTCACACACAGCCATATGTCCATTATTGTGGGCATGGACAATGGCAGAGAGTCCAGGAAAGAGTCAAGGTATAGTACAATTTCATTGCAAGTCCATCTTTAGTCTGGAAGTAGAGAAACATACTATATTGTATCCTCACATCTGGATATGTTAGTTTTCACTTCACAGTTACTGTAAATCTCCTTAAATGAAAAGGCACAATACAAAATCAACAACAGGAAGAAAAACAGAAATTTACAATGCCATGAAGTTAATAACATGTTACTAGATATGAGAGTCTCAATTACACATCTACTATACATCCCCTTAAATGAAGAGCCACAAAACAAAATCAACAGGAAGAAAAAAGAAATTAACACCATGAAGTAAAAAATATGCTACTGAATGACTAACGTGTCACTGAAGAAATGTAAAAGAAAATCAAGAACCTTCTTGAAGAAAACGATGTTACTGTATAAGCTGTGAGTCATTAAAGAACTTAATCAGAAGAAAGTGTTTTGAACAGATGAAAGTAACAAAAAAAAATCAATATCCATGAGATATAGTTTCCACTGATTGTTGTTGGTGTCTTCTGTAGGCAACGAATAGATTGATTTTGTTTTTTAATCCAGTCTACTAATCTATGATGTTTAATTGAGTTTAAGCCATTACATTCAGGGTTAATATGTATGGGTGGTAATTTGGTCCTGTCATTTTAGCAATGGGCTGTTCACTGATTTAGTTTTCTGTTGTCATTTTACTTGGATGTTCTTCATATTTGGCTTTGGTTTTGGTGGGTACTATTCCTCTTCTCTGTCAAGAGAACATTCTTAAATATCATTTGTAGGACAGGTTTGGAAGAGGCAAATTCTTTTAACTTTTCTTTACTGTGGAAGAATTTTATTTCACTTTCAAAGACAAAGGAGAGTTTTGCTGGGTGCGTTATCCTGGGCCGACAATTTTTTTTCTTTTAGAATCTGAAATATGTCTCCATTTTCTTCTGGCCTGTACAGTTCCCTGTAAGAGATCTCCTGTGAATTTAACTGGCATTTCTTCATATGACAATTGTTGTTTTTTCATGTACACATTTAAGGATCTGTTCCTTATGTTTGGTTGAAGAGAGCTTGATTATCATGTGTCATGGTGAAGATTGCTTTTGGTCAAGTCTGTTGGGAGTTCTATGCCCTTCCTGGATGTTGTTTCCCAATTCTTTCGCCAGATTAGGGAAATTTTCCCTTATTATTTCACTGAATACACCTTTAATCCCAGTATCTCTTTCTGTACATTCTGGGATTCCCATAACTCTTATATTAGGCCTCTTAATAGTGTCTTTCAGTTCTTGAATATTTTTTTTTTTTACCTGCTCTAGCTCAGCTTCCAGCTTTTAGTTTGTTTCCCCCCTGGTGACATAAGTATCTTCTAATTTTGAGATTCTTTCTTCTGCCTCCTTCATTCTGAGACTCTCCACTGTACTTTTAATGTGCTCCTCTGTATTCTTCATATCTAATGTATCAACTTTCATCTGATTCATTTCCAATGTGACATATTCCTTAAATTTCTTGAACGCCTGCTTTACACGCTCCTCCTTGTTGATAAGAAGCTCTGTAACAAATGTTTTGAATTCTATATCTCCCATTTTCTCAATGTCTTCCTCAGTTAACTCTGAGATTGGCATAGGGTTTTGCTCCTTTGCAGAAGAGTCTTCAGTACTATTCATTTTGCCTTTGTCTTTTCTTTTGCTCTTGGTCATTGTGCTTCTGGTTAGCAGAGTCTTCTCCTTGGGGTAGGTTGCTAAGCTGTTTCACCCACAGGTCTACAGTTTGATTTTATTTATTGCAGTGGGTACACGGCTCTTTGCAGCCAATTGTGCCACTCTCTCCAGTGAGTTCCAGGTCTGGATTCTTATGTTAGCTCCAACTCCTGGCTCACCAGTCTCCACCACCTCTGTCACTGTGCTGAGGCTGCACTGTTTTCTGTACAACCTTTCTCCAACTTCTGGTTGGAGCAGGTCCCAGGATTAAGGAGACACCGGGTGTCCTGTATAGCTAGGTTGTTGGTGCTGGTAATCTTGCAGGAACCTGTTGGCCGTTAGATCTGAAGGCCACATGGACCTATTTTGACCTGTATAATGCCAAAGCTGGTATTACTTTCCTGTGGGACCAGTGCAATTCACGAAGTGAGTTCTCATGAGCTCAGCACATGCACAGCTCCCTGTTGTTTCAGCAGTAATAAAACTTTTGCCACACTGTACAAAATGGTGCCTGATGTACCACTGCTAGAGGTCTTGATCTACTGGTCATCAGGCCTGAGGGCTACCAGACCTCAGACTAGTCTTGGGTGGAACCTGTAGGATGCCACGTTGTTGCAGTTCACTGAGTCAGAACTGAGTTCACTCCCAGCTCAGTGCATGTGCAGTCCTGCTCCACAGCCCTTGCCTCCTTAAACAAAATGGTGCCCGATATTGCTCTAGGAGGCAGACTGCACTATTAAATCCACCCTGTTCTTGCACTGCCCGTCAGGGATCTGCTGCTCTGTCTCTGTTCCTGGTCAAATCAAACAGGCCAGCAGGACGAGCAGTTCTTTGTCTGGGTTCACCTCTGGAGCTCCTAGTAAATGCCCCTTCCCATCTTGTTGATGGAGTTCTGGCTGCCAGTGGAGTTCAGATCGCCATTTGCTGAATATTGCTGGGTTATCAGTCACTGCAACACCACACCACTGTTTTTGCTGCTTTCCTGTGTCTCCAGGTACCCCTCTGCTGTTGTTCTGTCCTATTCTATCTCCTGGAATGTACCCTCTCTGCTTCACACTGGCTAATATTTCTCCGTCTGTTTAAATGTGTCCTTACCCTATTCTGCCATGTTGAATCTCCAGAACTACTATTTTAAAAAAGGTAAAATCACACATACAAAAGAAATATATATAACAAATTAGCCAAAATGACTACATAGGTTTGAAGAAGAATAAAATGGAACTAAGCTACACTTATTGAAATAAAAATTCATTAAGGCATGATCAACCAATGGCTACCGATAACTACAAAGTACGTGTGTAGGACCTGGGTTACATGACTGATAAGGTACCCTGGATCAACTTTAGAAGAAAAAGCCAAAATCCCGAGAAAAGGGTGGAGAAACATAGAAGACGAGCTCATCACATAAAATCCTAGAACAAAACAGAGATAAAAGAAGTAATCATTGATGGGTCTAGTGACGGAGAAATTTTCCCAAATCATATAAGATACAGGAAGAAAACCAAATACCAAGCAGGACAACTGAAAGGATATTGATGTTAGCACACATCACAATGGGAACAGAGAATATCAGACAGGAAAAATTTGACAGAGGATCCTACAAAGGAATAAAAATCTGATTTCCACAGTTCTTTCCAAAAGCAATGAAGAAAGCTGGAAGATAGCAGGGTAATGGCAGAATATCTTTTAAAATGGTGAAAGTCATCTCATAATGAGTCCCATGCATCACCAAAAAATTCTTTGAAGAAAGGCGGTAAAATAAGAACATCTTCAGATAAAGAAAAATTAGCAGTATTTACGATCTACAGAGCTTGATCTAAATATTTACTAATGACTAAGTTAATTGCTAAAATAATGTCTAAATTATGAACCTTAGTGAGAAAAAATTATCTAGGAAGCAAAGCCCGGAAAGCCAGAAAGATTATCAAGCAAAAATATAAACAAAATGTGATAAAGTAATAACATGCCCAATAATAATGTGTGGCGATCCAGGATACTGGAAATTGTTAGCAAGAAAATCAATCATGGTGAATGGAGTTCAAGTGTTCCCAAGTCCTTGTATTATTTTCAGTTTATAAAGGGTTGATATTTAATACAATATACATGATAAAACCTCAAGGATAACCACCAAAAGAATGGGGGCTTGAATTGTAGTGCAGCAGGTTAAATTGTTGCTCATGATAACAGCATCTCACCTGAGAGTACTGGTTCGAGTCCTGCCTGCTCCACTTCCAGTTCAGCTCCTTGTTAATCTGCTTGTGAAATGAGCAGATGATGGCCCAAATACGTGGGCCCCTGTCACCCATGTGGGAGATGCAGATGGTTGGAGTTCTGGGCTCTTACATTTGACCTGGCTCGAACCTGGCTGCTGCGGCCACTGGAGGAGTGAACCAGTAAATAGGACTGTCTCCCCCTGTATCTCATTCTGCTTTTCAAATAAATATATCTTTGACAAGTTTTATAAATTATAGATACACCTTTCTGTGTAATAATTGTAATTAAGTGAAAAATCAAAGAAAAATACATATTTAAAAAATCTTATTGGGGCTAGCATGGTAGTATAGCAAACTAATTCTCTACCTTCAGCCTCAACATCCCATACAGACACCAGCTTGAGTCCTGGCTGCTCCTCTTCTCATCCAGTTCCCTTGTTGCGGCCTGGGAAGCAGTAGAGGATGGCCCAAGTCCTTTGGCCCCTGCACCCATG
Source organism: Ochotona curzoniae (assembly GCF_017591425.1). Lineage (NCBI taxonomy): Eukaryota > Metazoa > Chordata > Mammalia > Lagomorpha > Ochotonidae > Ochotona > Ochotona curzoniae. The sequence continues at coordinate 8,505,663 of NW_024465419.1, forward strand.
TGGGAGATCTAGAAGAAGCTCCTGATTTGTGGCTTTGGATTGGCTTAGCTCTGGCCATTGAAGCCATTTGGGGAGTGAACTACTGAATGGAAGATCTTTCTCTCTATCTCCTATTCTCTACAAATCTTTCACGTGAAAATAAAAACAAATTTAAAAACATGTTTTTCAACTCATAGGTCAAATAGAAAATCACAGTGGAAGAGATCATACTTAAAATAAGTGATAATATAACCACCATGTTAAAAATCAGTGAATCACAATGACACATGAGGAAACATACAGTCTGTAGCTTTTATAACAAATGAAAACACTTAAAGAAAAGTCAAGGGTGTTTCTGTTGCAGATAAGCAGGATTTATTGCATGCAGTGGGCAGGGCATCACCCTCACAAAAAGTGGTCTGCTCTACCGCACTTATATATCCTGGCTGCTGAAGCTCTGCCTTGACCTTCCCACTTAGAAGTAGAGTATGAAGCTGCCGAGGACATGGGCAGGGGAGAAGGATGCCTTATTTAAATAGTGAAGACAGGCACTTTATAAACAAAATAATATTACAGTGAATATTTTCACCCCAGTTCTCATGCAGCCTACTGGAAGATGAGATAAACCTTTCCCAGAAAGAAGGAAGGGAAATTAAATGTGACTGGGCTTTGAATGGAAAAGCTAACTCCAATCAAGAAATCTGTACCCAAACTGCCCATAAAGTCTGAAGGCAGAAAATTAACAATTTCATGAATGGTTTCAAAACTTTGACCTTTCACTTCCTCCACACCCCCTGTCCTGACCCTGTTTTAGGAAGCTATACATAAGATACTGAATGAAGTTGACGAAGGCAAAGATATGGGGTACTAGTGTTGTGGCAGAGTGGGTTAAGTTATCTTCCATAACAGTAGCAATCTACATCTTTGCCAGTTTGAATCCTGGCTCCTCCACTTTGAATCTAGCTCCCTGCTAGTGATCTGGTAAAATCAGTGGAGGATGACCCAAGTGGTTGGCCACCTGCTACCCACATGGGAGACCTGGAAAAAGCTCCTGGTTCTTGGCTTTGGCCTGATCCAATCCTGGCCACTGCAGCCATTTCTAGAGTCAACTAGTGGGTGGAAGATCTGTTTTGTTTCTCCCTCTCTCTGTAACTTTGACTTTTAAACACACAAATCAATTTTTGAAAAATAAAGATATGCGAGTATAGAAAACAGATTCAACATAGCAGACCAACCAAGGAAACCCTAGAATTCATGACTAGAGATCCCCAACAGCCTATGCCACAGGTACAGACCTATCAGTGCTGGGGCAGAGAGGAAGGCTGCAGGAGAGCCCCAGCAGGGATGAATACCTGGGAGGTGCAGGATCATTAAAAGAGACTGGGTATGGAATTCACACTAAGTGCACAGGAAACTAATTTTTAACTATTTACATGGGAAAAGTTTTATGAAAGTCAACATGAATACAAAATTCCCTATGGGTCCAAACACTCTGCCTTTCTTCTTTTGATTGTTTTGAGCAGGTGAATTAGCTGATAGTCGCGTTTTAAGTTTGCTCTCACATTTGCCTTTATCTCAGATAAGCAAGGAAGGGTGTATTTATTTATTCAGCCTAGAGAGATGAGTTCCCATTATTGTCCTTCTGCTAGCTTGTGCTCACACCTGGGACACACACACTCCCACCTTGTACGGCTCACTCAGCCCAGCAGCATGCTGGCTCAGGCCCGAGGTGGAGTCATTATTCTTACTGGTTCAACTGGATTGAAACTGGCATTCCACAGACAGCCCAAACCACAGTTAGCTTATCAGCAGTCTATGCAGAATTCCAAGCACTTGTCATGCTTCCTGCTCAGTCAAATAGTATCTCCTAAAGATCAGTGCTAGTGTGACAGGTCTGGGCAGAAAAGAACCCCATGATCCACCTGTTTTTCCTGAACAACCAGCTAGTGCCCTAAGTTACATTATGTTCAGTGGAACACACACAGTCTCCCATGGAGGCAGTGCCATGCTAGTAACTCTGGAGCTGATATTCTGTTGCTCTAGAACATACAACATTAAATAAGAAAACTTTAATATTAGAGTAAAATGTATAACCTGTTTGAGAAATATCTCTTGAAATTACTAAAAGGAGAGAATTATCAGTCTAATTTCTGGAGCCATTGTTCTGGAAGGCTTCAAGTATAAATGAAATTGGTTTGCACATAAATTGTTAGCAATAAGGAACCTTTGGTCTAAATCACTGTGGCTTAAGAGAAACTGCAGTTAAAAAATGTGCTCTCACTGTGCAGTTTAATGTGGCAACCACTAGACATGTGGCAACTGAGTGCTCGCAGAGTGGCTAAGGAGGGCTGACACTGTGGCATAAAAGGTTAAGTTGCCATCTGTAGCACCTGCTATGTACCCTGATTTGGGTTCCGGCTACTCCACTTCCCATCCAGCTCTTTACTAAGGACCTGGGAAAGCAGCAGACCAATAAAGTGATAGATAACATTAGAAAAAAAGTCACAGCATAAGTGAACAAGAGGCTATTTCAAATAATCTTCCATTTAAAGCACTTCCCCCTCTTTTTTTTTTTAAGTTTATTTAATTGAAAGGGGAGTTACAAAGAGAGAGGGGTCTTCAATGTATTGGTTCATTATGATCAAATGATCATAATGGCTGGGGCAGAACTAGGCAAAAGCAAGGAGCCTTTTTCTGTGTCCTACATAGCTAACAGGGTCCATCTGCTTGGGCAATCCGGCTTTTCCCGGACTCATTAGCAGGGAGCTAGGTTGAAGTAGGGCAGTAAGGATTCAAGCCAGTGGCCATACGGATGCTGGTGTTACTGGTGATAAACTTAAATTGGTACATCACAATGCTAATCATTAATACATTTTCAAATTATATTTCACAAAATACTAATATGCCTGAGATATTAAAAGATGTTTTTTGCAAATCATAATACCATTAAAAATTTCCAGCAACTTTTTTTTATGAATTGTACTTTGTAAGATTCATTAAGGAAAATGTATCAAAACCATACATGAAGTTCCTTCAGAAAGTTTATGGAAATTCTATTGAAAAAACTATGCATGGATTTCAAATTTCTTTTACACCAAAATAATTTGTTTAAAAGATTCATTCATTTTCATTGGAAAGGCAGATATACAGACAGAGAAGGAGAGACAGAGAGAAATATCTTTCATTTATATATTCACTCCCTAAGTGGCTGCTTTGGTTGGAGCTGGGTCAGTCTGAAGCCTGGAGTCAGGATCCTCTCCCACATCCCCCCACATGGGTACAGAGGCCAAAGAAGCTGGGCCATCCTCCATTGCTCTCCTAGGCCATTAAGCAGGAAGCCGGATTGTAAGTAGAGCCACTGGGACATGAAGCAGCCCCATATGGGATGCTGGCACAACCTAACAAAATAAATTCTATATTTCACAAATTCCCAAATATGCTTGTATATTTTTTAGTATTATTCAATCTTATGGTATATCCAAGACCATCAGAAAATTTGAGTCACCTAGTTCAGGTTCATAAGCTATACTGTACATGTCATGACTAGAAGAATATGTCATATTTACTTCAAATAGTCTTAACATTTCCACATATACTTGTACATATGATATTTCATACGTAGTAGCTAGAAGATATTTCTATAGGATAAACTCATTTCTCATGGTCCTGAAATTGGAAAAAAAGAAATTTTACACAAAATTAGAGCTCTATAGTTAATATTTAGGTCTTGTCCAAAAAAAAATAGAAAGCTAGAATCCTTCAAGACAAGCAGAAAAAATTGTAACATTTGGGTTTTATAATAAAGAGGAAATAAAAACAACAATGTTTAATCCTATGCATGTAACTTCAGGAACTGATTTCTTATAGCATTCTGAATATGCCTTCTAGCTTTTATAGTTTCTGACGAGATATCAGCTAATATATCTTTAAATTTTTTACTTTTTTCTTTATTTGAAAGGCATAATGACAGATTGTGGAGGATGGAGAGAAAGATGGATCTTCCATTTTTTGGTTCATTCCATAACTGGTTACAATAGCTAGGCTGTGCTGATTTCCCATGTTCATCTGTAGGGAGCTAGATTGGAAGCCAATAATTGAATTGTCACCCATATGGGATGATGGTGTCATAGGTGGCAGTTTAACCCACTATGCCAGGATGCTGGCCTCTTACCATAATTTCTTAAATAATTTTTTTCTGCACCATCATCACTCCTGCAAGGTACACACAGTACACATTTGTTGGGAGATTAAATGGCATTTCACATTTCTCTGAGAGCTTCATTTTCTTCATCCTTTTTTGTCTCTCTCTCCTTCAGATTTCACAGTCTTGAATACCCTTGCCTTGAACTCACCAAAGCAACTATCTATCATAAAAAAAAAAAACCTATTGATAAGAAAAGCACCTGTGCTGAACTTCTCATCTTGATATCATCTTGATTCCTGCCATTCTCAACTGCAGAATTTATTTGGTTCTTTCTTGGTGACACTTTGTCATTAGATATTGCCATCAGATACTTCTTTAATCACTTGGGTATGACTTCTTTAGCTCTCTGATTTTTTTTTTTTTTGAATGATGAAGTGACATAGGTAAACAGGGAGCAACCTTCCATCCACTAGTTCACTCACAAAATGCCTGCAACAGCTGATGTTGGGTCAGGAGCCAGACATTCCATCTAGATTCATGTGTAGCTTACAGAGACCAAATTACTCGAACCGTCACCTGCTGCCTCTCAGTATATATGAACAGGAAGGTAGAATTGGGAGTAGAGCAGATACCTAAACCCAGAAGCTCTGTTGCTGGAGGCAGGTACCGGAGGCAGGTACCAGAGGCAGCATCCCACCTGCCCCACTCACCCTTGAGCATATTTCTCATAGCAGTTTTGAAGTATCTGTCAGCTCAGTCCAACACCAGGCCTTTCCAAAGCAGTTTCCATTGTCTCCAACCCACTTCATGTACAGGTCACATGTTCCTGCTTCTTTGCACATTTTCCCACTTTTTGTTTACAACTGGGCATTTCTGATAATGAAGTGTTAACAATCCTGGAAGTGATTCTAGTCTATCCTGTGGGATGATGACGACAGTCTACTCACTCCTTTATGGTGACTTATTTGAACTAACTTTCAAGTTCATTTCCTCCACAGGATTCAACCTCTGACGCTCCTGCTCAGCTCTGTTGGGGTTAGGGTGAGTGTCTTGTTTTTATCTTTTCACATGGCCACCTTGTGAACAAACACAAGAGTGCTTACAGGAATTTGTTGGAATTCCAAAGAGACATTTGCTTAGTATACCCACAATGATGCCATGAGAAACCATCAGGAGGAAGGAAGAGAATATATTCCTGAAACCTACAACCATCCAAGATAATGTCAGAATTGACAAGAGAGCCACATTATCCTCAAATGGCAATAATTATCATGATGTCAAAACATGACATGCCAATGAAAAACTGACCACATATGGTCAGAAATGTAATGTAATCCTCATTTCACTTTTGGCCTGGCACGGTAGCCTAGAGGCCAAAGTCCTTGCCTTGCACATGTTGGGATCCAATATAGGTGCTAGTTCAGTTCCCGGCTTTACCACTGCCCATCCAACTCCCTGTTTGTGGCCTAGAAAAGCAGTGAAGGAGAGTCCAAAGCTTTGGGACTCTGCACCTGCGTTGGAGACCCAAAATAAGTTCTTGGTTCCTGGCTTTGGATCAGCTTAGCTCCAGACACTGCAGCCATTTGGGGAGTGAACCAGCAGACAGAAGATCCTTCTCTCAGTCTCTCTGTAATTCTGACTTTCCAATTTTAAAAAAAAATCATTTTTTTTAAAAAAATTAAAGTGCTTCACTCTTTTTCATGAAAAATCATTCCTGAACATGTCATGAAAGTAATTTCTTTGCATACTGTATACTGTATGAAAGCATATATTTTGTCCAATATCATATATATGCAAAAATACCATATTATCCTAGTATCTACTTTACAAGACAGTTTGAATTTTGTTCTTGGTGATGATAAAGTCTTGTTTGTGATTCTCAACCTATTTTAATTACCACTGTCAATTTCATTGAAATAGTTGTAGAATTGAAAATATCAGATTTAATGGGTTAAGTTGCCTTATCCCATTCTTTTAAAGATTTATTTTTATTTTTATTGGAAAGTCAGATATACAGAGATAAGGAGAGACAGAGAAGCAGATCTTCCATCCATTGATTCACTCCCCAAGTGGCTGCAACAGCTGGAGCTGTGCCAATTTGAAGCCAGGAGCCAGGAACCTCCTCCAGATCCCCCTCGCGGGTGCAGGGACCCAAGCCTCTGGGCCACTCTTGACTGCTTTCCCAGACCACAAGCAGGGAGTTGGATAGGAAGCAGGGCCACCAGGACCAGAACCGGCGCTTACATGGGATCCCAGTGCACTCAAGGTGAGGACCCTAGTTGCTAGGCTACCGAGCTAGGCCCCATTTGTTTTTTCTTTTAACCACTGGAGGTATGCAGCTTAGAGGCTGCTATCAGAGTGGAGTGTAGATTTCTGGTTCCCACATTTCCCCCCCCACCCAGCCGTTCTTCAGGTAGGTCTTTAGTTTTATCTCGTCTCCCTCCTGTGAGTATGGCAAGCCAGACTGCCAAGAATGTGTGTGATTTTATTTTAAATACCGGTTTCCAATAGATTCCCCCTAGGCCAAAGCAGCCTGCTGTTCAAGTGTGGTTAGGAGCTGCTTGCTGGTAAAGCCCCCTCTCCTTGCTGATCTTCCAAGTTAGCCAACGGTGACTTTTATCCATACTGGCTGCTCTGAATGCTCCTCAGCCAGTGCTTTCACAGAGCACATATACACAGGTTTGGGATCCTAAGAGGGCTCTTGGTTTGCTCTTCCAATTCTGTCTGTAAGCCTACTACTGTTAGCCGTTTGCTGGCTGCGATGGATTCACAGAGCTATCGGCAATTTCTAAATTGCTCTCTACCAAGATTCCAACAACACTCTTGTGTATGACATTTTCCTGCCCTGTTCTACACAAAGTCACCCCTTAGGCAGCGATATTGCCTTCTTCCTACAATCACCCTCCCTCTAGACAAGAGTTCTGGGCCACTTTCCAGGAACTGGAAGTGGGGACGGTGTTCCCTTCTCCTGAAGTGACATCATTGCTCTACAGGTCCCCAGGTGTGATGGCATGGCTCTTCTGGGCTTTTTTCTTCTCTGGGGAGTCTTCAGCCTGTCAATGAATTACAACAGGGGCAGTTGGGAACTCCTCTAGGGGGGTAAGAGACACTGGCAGCTAGACCTGTGAGGGTGAAATGTACCCTTGGTGGGGGGGCTGAGGGCCAAGGGGTCACTGTTCTATCTAGCCTTATCTAGCCCCTAGATGGTGAAGACTCCATAAACTGTGACTAGTGTGAGAGAAGGTTATGGCTCAAGGCCACAGAACCATTGTTCTTTACTGAGAGTAGATTTTCTTGATTCCAATGATGGAATGTTTTTTCTTTTGTTGCATGCCCTTAGGATAATTTCCAGAGACTTTAAATGACTGCTTTTATAATTTTCTCCAGTTAAATGTTTGTTTGTTGGGGAAAAGAACCCACTGTGTCCTCACTCTGCCATTCCACAAGTCAGTCTTCTGTTTGTTTCTTTGATTCACTTCCACTGGAAATAAAGATCCTCTGGATGCTTAGCATGTGTCAATGAGAAAACATAATGGCTCTTTAGCCCTCATTTATAAGTTCTGAGAATAGCTAGAAATCATCCCTTCTGAATTCTTGGACTTCATTGTGAGCTGTTCTTTTCCCCTAAAAGATGTCTTGATTTGCTTGTATCTAACAAATGGGCCAAGTACAAAACTACCAAGCCAGACAATGGAAGTACCACAGATGCAGTGAGGCATGGAAGACCACAAAGCCTTGATATAAGTGTCACAAGATGTATAGCAACAAAGCATTGAAGGGTTCATCATCGTGTTCCTAGTACTGTGGCCTTTTGGAGACGTCTAACATATCTATCATCCTCACATTTATATGCAAAATAGAGGCTCTCCGTGACGTGCTCTGTACCTGGTGGGGAGCTCAACAGCAGTTGCCCTTCGTACTTCCTTATGGGGAGCAAGTTAGCACACAGACAAATACACAATTATAAACTCTAAGTTCTAGGATGGAAGTGAACATAATCCTGGTATAGACAACATTGAGGAAATGCGATGTGAGCATCTTAAATGAAGTGACATTAAAGTTGAGCCTGAAGAAACAGCAGCCAGCTATACAAACAGTGGAAAGAATGTTACAGTAAGGGAACAGGGATTGGAGAAGAAGCTGGAAGGAATCTATCACCACACCCTCACCCAAGACTACCTTTAAAACTGCCACAGTCAACTGTAGCAAAAACATTGCTTAGATGGAACCATTGCTGACCAAAAATATCCAGTATGACTGCTAACTGGGTCCTGGTGATGACCTATAGCCTATTACATAATTTTAATGAAATTGCTATTACTGATAATCCCACTTCCAGCATGCACCTAACTCTATGACACTTTCAAGACTTCTAAAAAAGATGGAAACTGGGTTGTCATCAAATTCTTAGAAATCTTTTTCTTGGAACACTCACCCAAAGCAGCATCCCTTCTATTTCCAGATCATATAAATGGATGATCCCATATTTCAGTGGGATTCAGGACATTCTGTTGCATTCCCATACTCCCTCAAGTGTGCCCTTTCACTTTATAATCTTACCCCTCTGCTTTTATAATCTACATCTCATCCTCATAATCTTTTGAGTAGAGACTACAATTTGGACCCTTCAGTCCCCCAACTAGAAGAAAGCGCACATCAGAGGATCCAGCAAATACAAAAACCCTACAACAGGAAAGAGCTTTCCCATGTTTGAGAAACTCAGAGAATGCTTGAATAAGAAACAGAAGATAGGGCCTGGCGCAATGGCCTAGTGGCTAAAGTCCTCAACTTGAGCGTGCTGGGATCCTATGTGGGCACAGGTTCTAATCCCAGTAGCCCCGCTTCCCATCCAACTCCCTGCTTGTGGCCTGGGAGCGCAGTTAAGGATGGCACAAAGCCTTGGAACCCTGCACCTAGGGGGGCGACCTGGAGGAGGTTCCTGGCTCCTGGATTTGGATCGACGCAGTACTGGCTGTTGTGGTCATTTGGGGAGTGAATCATTGGATGGAAGATCTTCCTCTCTGTCTCTTCTCCTCTCTGTATATCTGACTTTCTAATAAAAATAAAGTAAATCTTAAAAAAAAAAAAAAGAAACAGAAGATAGGTTTCTCAGTCTGTTCCAACAGCTGTAACAAAAATACCACAGACTCTGAGCTGCATACATTATAGAAATTTATTTCTTGCAGTTTTGGAGTCCAAGAACTCCCAGATTAAGGCCCGGCAGACATAGCTAACTCCTCACAATAGCCATCGTTTGTTGCAACTTTATAGGAAAGAAGGGGCAAGGCATCTTTCCCAGGCCTCTTTCATAAGGGAATCCCTTTACTTATGCTCTTCTGTCATGATTCAAATGCCTTGCAGTCTCCTGTTTTCTGATACCAATCATCTTGGGGTTGAGGATTTCAACATGAAGTTTTTTTTTTGGGGGGGGGGGGAACAGAGGATGGGGAATAGACATGAACATTTGGACCATAACGACAGGAGAAATCAGGCATAGAGTTGAAAAACCATTTAGTATCTGGGGAATTAAATGCATTATTCCAAATTTATAACTTTTACTTAATTGAAAGGTAAAGAGAAAGGGAAGGCTACAAGGATGCTTCATCTGCTAGCTCATTCCCCAAACGCCTGCAAGAGCTAAGGCTGGGGCAGGCTGAAGCCAGGAACTCAGAACTCAATCCAGGTTTTCCATCTGGGCAGCAGGGATGCAAATGTTTGAGTCATCATCTGCTGTGATGTGTTAACAGGATGTGTTAGCAGGAAGCTGGGGTCCAAAAAGCAGAGTCGGGACTAGAACCCAGCATTCCATATTGGAAGTAGGTTCCCAAGCAAGTCTTAATCCCTGTACCATGCTTGATCCTTTTCCTTGATTTAAAATCAAAGTATATGTAAAGAACAACAACAACCAACTTCCAACACATGTTTAAGAAGGGAGGAAACGGGGGTGGGGAGACAGAGAAAGAGCTACCATCTCCTAGCAATGGTCAGTGCCAGGGGCAGAGGTCACTGAGGGCCTGTGTAAAGAGGCTGATCTGATCTGTGGCTGAGGTGGTAAGAAAACGGGCATGCGTGTCAGCATGACTGCCTCCTACCATCTGGGAGTAAGCAACTGGGATACCACTCAATGGCAACAGAAGAAAGTTCTGGCTACATTTTGCTTCACAAACCCAAGGGTTGGGGCACAGCACAGGCTTAGAAGAATGAACTTACAGAGACTCCTTAAATGTGGTGGGAGCCCACGCACCGAAACAGTGACTAACACCTCAAAGGTGAGTGGACTAAAAGTGGTGCTCACAGAACGAGTATCATGGCTAATAGGTTCTTCACTTCCATACTGTTAACACTTCTAAAAAGTGATACCTGAATTCGGAAAGCATGAAATTCAAATGTATCATTATCTTGGGAAATCTACAGCTCTGGCATCACTGGGTCAATCCCCGTTGGACCTGCAATAGCAATAGCTGGCTCATCCTGGTGCTTTTGTCTCCACTCATGAGCCCCCAAACCTCTCCCATGCTTGTGGTCTTCCTATCCAGCCTCCACTAGCATTGGGGGACACATTAGGAAAACACTTGGACAGAGAAGGAGAGACAGGAAAGCATGGCAATATGTGATGGATGAGGGGCAGTTGGAGCCTGAAGCTTTTTTTTTTCCACTTTTTTTTTTTGGTTTGGTTCTTTTTACATTTTTTTTAAATTTTGACAATCTTTACATAGTTAATTAGGGTGAAAAGGTTCAATGGCTACAGGAAAGTGGGTAAGACTAGTATTTTTTCCGTATTGTTTCCTTCATGTTTAAAGGGGGGTATTAAGTGAGAAGGTCCACCCAATTTCCCACCCTCCCCAGGTCCCAGATGTAGGGTATGCTCTGAGGTTCTTGCTCAAGTGGCTTTAATATTTCAACAGTTATGAATCCCTGCCAATCTTGCCACTCCAAGCACTATGAGGTCCTTGAAGAATCCACTTATTGACACAGTCCATCATAGCTGAGATGGTTGATTAACCTGTTCTGTCTTCTCTCTTTTCTTGTTTAGGGTTCTGAGTCCAGCATTTTGATTGGGGAGATCTCCAAAGAAACTTTGTCTGAGGTGTGCTCAAACTAGATTCTTGTATGTGCTAGCAAGTACAAGGCCCAGCACAGTCCATCGCCCTGATCAGCTGGTGGTTACAATTGCTGGGTTGGTTCTGTTTTCACTCCCGACTTCCACTGGAACCAATGGGTGTTGCAGGCCAGCCTGGTTCTGCCCAGCACCTACTTGGCCCTCGCATAAACCAGCGGGAGCTGAAGCCTAGTCAGGGCAACCCACAATAACCCCCACCAGGCCCGCCCCCTACCCTGGTTAGCCAGTATGTGTAGCAGTAATCCAGTCTGTCCCACACCCCATTCCACCCCAGCCCCTGTCCTAGTTTTATGCCCTCCCGTGGAAGTGGTAACCCAAGAGGGATGAGCCCACTATTTCCCTCCCAGGCCTCTCCCACTCCCAGATTATGCACTCTCCAGATAGTTCTGTGGTTTGACTTGACAGAACTAGCCCCCAGTGCCAGTTTCTGCCAGCTGATGCTGTGGCTAAGCCCAAACAACCCTCACCCACTCTAATTTATGCTTGCAACAGTAGGAATAATCAGCCCAGCCTGGCTTTTCCCTGATCTAGGCCACATGAGGTGCACAGGTTTTGTAGCCCTGCCTAGTCTGGTTTGCCCAATCCCAGCCCACGCTCTCCTGCGGGAGTAGCTGTCCAGCAAAGGAACCCTCCCTTATTCCCCTGCTGGCTCTGCCCTCTCCCTTCCTTGTTCTCATGCTTGCTGGTTGGGCACTGCGGTCCCTTTCGGTACAGGCAACCTCACCTTGGCATTCCGTATTATGCACTAGTCTTTGTTGCGACCGAACCTGGCTCAACCCACACTGTTTTGGTGCTTGGATTTCCAGTGGATAATGTGGACAGATTCAGCCTGGTCTTCCCCCAACCCCTGCCAATTGTATGCCAGTGGGTAACTTTCCATGGCCTGTTCTGGGCTGTTTCCTATCATGTTTTTTCGGAGCCTGAAGCTTCTAAAGGAATGAGTGCTCAAGGGGCACACAGAGTGGTCTCACAGTCAGGCAATTGGAGATGGGACTCAGTTCAGAGAAGAGAAACTGTCAGGATGAGAAGTGAGAAGCAGGTAGGGTGCAGACCAGGTTGGAGCTTGTCAGCACAGGCCCTCAAAGTTCAAACTGCCCCACAGAAGATAAGACCCAAAACAGAGTGGCAGATGACACATAATCATGGAGGAGTAACCTGCTACCATGGACATGATGTGGAAGTTCCTGAGTCAAGATTTCTCTTATAAGACAAGGTACTAGTCTCCATGCCTTTTCAATGAATGCAGTCCAAGGAAAGTTAGAGCGATGTCTGTTCAGGAAGCAGCAGTTCACAGTTCAAAGAGAAGACATTTCACTGTCCTTGGTGAGCTCTGTGCCACTGGAAGCTAGCTGTCAGCCACGCCACAAGGGGCCAGGTGACCTGACATTTTCAACTTTGTGATGGATTAGTGTGCATAGAAGCAAGCTTCTACTTTGGGAAGCAGACTCATTATACTCTGTGCTGTCCCACCACAGACGGCCCCTGGCCAGGGCAAATAAACATCCAACTGCTTTCCCCTGTGCCTGGGATGCAGGTGACTTTCCATGGCCCACACAGCACTGACCACTGCTGGTGGGCACCCTGTGACTCGAGGCATAGGGACACTGCTATTTTTAGGAGTGATTAACTCAGATAAATGCTTACACCAGCAAAGAGAAAATGTCATGCAGGGAGGAAGTAGGATTTTAGTGGTTAGAGCAATAGCATTCATCCTCTGAGACACCACTTACCAGCCCAAAGTTCTTGGAATAACCAGCAAAATGAATTCTACTCTAATATCTGACATCGTTGCTCCTCCTATGCCTATAGCACAGACCTCATCCAAACTGTCCCCTAACCCATGCCCAGAACCCCTGGCTCTGGGAGTGGCAAGGTCTGAAAAGGCTCTGTTCTGGCCTTTTCTGCCACCGCTAGAGATAGGTGAAGGGGAGGTTTGTGCCCTCATACCTGCACCAGCTAGGTAACTCTCATTTGCATACCCAGCTGAGGGCCTGCCCCTATCCTGGGCTGAAAACCCTAGCTAGCTTCCTTAGCCCACCAGGCATATTCACACTGTTACAGAGCTAGTAGTCCTTCTCACTGCCTGCCAGGTCATATTCCTAACAGGGGTGATCTCTGTGGTGAAAGGTCTGGGGGGCTAGGGCTTGAGGAGTGAGCCAGGGAGCAGCTCCTCTGAGAGACCTGCTTTCGCAAACGCAGTGACTGGACCTATGCCATCAACCTCATGGCTCAGGCCTGTTTGGAATACCAGCTTGCCTTTGCTTAGGCGGCTGCCCTGAGCCTCTGGCTGGGAACGAGGCAGCAAGCAGCAAGCAGCTCCGGCAGAATCACCTTGGCTCAGCTGGCAGGAGCTGTTCGCAGGGCCTGGGTTCCGGGCACTTGTGAGCCAAGAGGGTGAGTCCTAGCCCAAGCTGGAAGAACCCACTGAAATCCGTGCCAAATGAAACCACATTCCATAGCGCATTCCCAGCAACACGAAACAATACAGATAAGAGGTCCCTTGTTCACTCAGAGCCATGCCATTTTGGAAGCATAAAAGTCTACTGTAGAGTTAATATTCGTCTGTAAGAATGTATTTCCTTTTCTCTTAACCAGCTTAGTGTCACATCATGCCAGCTAAGAGTATTTCAAAAATTATAAAAATGCATGTTGTTCATCTGTAAAAGCAACGGAACAAGGCCCAAGACACAAGGACAACAAAACCGAGGATTTGCAGAGTGGTAAGGGAGAATAGGTTAATTCTTTTTTCAAGTTTTCAGTGCCCTCCCCCAAATTCTCAAACTCCAGGTCCGCAGCTCAACGGGGCAGGGTGCAGTGGAAGGCGAAGGAGGAGGAGAAAGAAAAAGTGGAGGAGGCGGTGGAGGGGAGGAGGAAGAGAAACAGAAGTTGGGGGTTGGGGAGGCGGTGGCGTGGCCACAGGCCGGGCGTCTGCCGGGTGACGGCGCCGGCCTAGCAGGCCACCGAGAATTCCGGGAATCTTTCTAGGTCACTGTCAATCCGAGCAACCCCTGAAGATCAACAAGGATCTTCCTCTCCGCTTTCTAGTCTCTTCCCACGGGCTCGAGGCAGGGCAGACGGAGCCGCAATAAGGGCGGCCAGGGGGGCGAGGCTGGGAGCCGGCGAAGGGGTCTGGGGGCGCGCGGGCCGGGGTGCGTCCCCGCCCCAGGGCGCCGCCGGGGCGAGTGGGAGGGGCCGCCGCCGCCGGGAAACCGGAGACAGCAGGACATTGTGTTCTCCTCCTCAAAAACAACCAGCCTGGGCCTCCCAAAGTAAACAGTTAATCCTGTTGTTTATCTTTTGAACATGACGAGATGTTAACAGCACGGATTCTACTGCAGAGAAATGTGTTTTTCGTTCACTTAAAAATCATATTTTCTCCTCGCTGAAATGTGACATGTAAACTTTCTAATATCAGCGAGCAGGAAGAAATAACAATCTTTCTTTGCTGAAAGTGACTCAACTGAAGAAAAAAAAAAAGTCTGCGAAAGGCCTTTTCTACACTCAACATCCTCTTTATTTTTGGAAAAGACCACACTACTGAAATGAACCAACAGTGAGACATCCACCACAAGCTGGGTCTGTCAGGAAGGCAAGAATAAAACTGCTGACACAATCAGTGCCACCTTGGACTTTGATTTTGGTGCCTGCCTGTGGAGATAAGCTGTTTTATAACCTAATAGAAGTTTACCTGTGGAACAAGTTCTTCGGAGACACCTACCTCATGCCTAATTATTAATTAGATTTTCTACTCAGATAATGGTAGAGAAGCGTGCAGCTGTGAGAGTTCCCGGCGTGCTCTGCCCGGTTCCTTCATTACAATGAGGTCACACTGCCACTGGCCACACTCTCACAGTCCACCAAGCTTACGTGCGTGCGTGCATCTAGTCAGACAGATGTTGTATGAGCCATCTCAGTTAAGACACAGAGAATTTTATAATCTCTCTCCTTTCAAGTCTTTTTCCTCTAGCCCCAACATCTGGAAACCACGGATAAATCCACCTAATGCCTTGCGATTTCAAAAATGTTACAGAAATGTAATGGCCCAAGGTATAATCCTTGCGACTGGATTTTCCTACCTTACCACAATGTCCCATAAGTAATAAAAGATATTGTGCCTTTTATGTTTATAACCGCTTCACCAAGATACAATTCACAGACTATAAAACTGACATCTTTTTAGTGTGGCAAAATACATATAAAATTTAATATTTCCATAATTTAAAAAATCTATTATCCATTTAAAAAAAAGACATTTTATTATTATTTTTATTGGAAAGGCAGATGTACAGAGAGAAAGAGAGACAGAGAGATCTTCCATCTGCTGGTTCACTCTTCAACAGGCTGCAATGCTCAGAGCTGAGTTGATTGGAAGTCAGGAGCTAAGAGTTTCTTCCTCTGGTCTCCTATGTGGGTGCAGGATCCCAATGCTTTGCGCCGTCTTTAACTGCTTTCCCAGGCCACAAGCACGGAGCTGGATGTGAAGTGGGACAGCTGGGACACAAACAGGTGTCCATATGGGATCCTGGGGTGGATGTAAAGTGACCACTAGGCTACTGTGCTGGGCTCGTTTCCATCATGTTAAAGTGTACAGCAAGGGCATTAAGAACACTGTAAATGTTCTGCAATCATCAGCACTGTCTAGTTCCTGAATGTTTTCATCCTCCGAAGAGGAAACCTCGCTCACTGGGGTAGCCACTCCTGTCCTCCCTTCCCCTGAATTGCTAGCACAACGATTAATCTACTGTCTGTCTCTACAGATTTGCTTATTATGGATATGTCACATAAATGAAATTGTGGAATATATGGCCTTTGTGCTTTGGCTTCTTTTCACGTGGCATAATGTTTTCCAATGCATTTGGTTGCAGCATGCATCAATATTTCATTCATTCCTTTTTGTGGCTGAATAATATTTCATCATATGACTCAGTCATATGGATTTCTCTGTCCATCAGCTGATGGGCATGAGGGCTGTTTCCACTTTTTATACCTATGAATAATGCTGTTATGAACATCTTTGTAGAAGTTATGTGGACATATGTTTTCAATTCTTGTGGATATATGTTCCTAAGGAATGGAAATGCTGAGTCATATGGCAACTCAGCTTAACTTTTTTTTGAGCTACCAGATTGTTTTTCAAAGTGACTGCACCATTTTACATTCCCACTCGCAGTACAGAAAGGTTCTAGTTTCTTCACACTCTTATCAACACCTGTTAAACTGCCATTCCTGTGGGTGAGAAGAAGTATCTCTCTGTGGTTTTGATTTGCATTTCCCTGATGACTAATGAGGCTATACTTCTTGGCCATTTACATATATTCTCAGGAGAAATGTCTATACAAATCTTTTGATTATATTTTAATTTACATTATCTTTTTATTATCGAATTATAAGTGTTTTTTCTATATCCTGGACAGATTTACAGAAGAAAAAAATTTTGCCATTCTGTTGGTTATCTTTTCACTTTCCACTCCCACACCAGTTTTTCGGAATGTTTTAATTTTGACGAAGTCCTTTTTATGTATTTTTCTTTTGTTGTTTTATGCTTTTAGTGTCAAATCTAAGAAATCATAGCCTACTAGATACAGCACTATGTTTTATTCTGTGGATTTAGCTCTTATATTTCTCCCTTCCTTTCCCCCTTTTAAGACTTTTTATTTATTTCAAAAGCAGACTGGATGGAAGATGAATGAGAGATATATCAAACTTCCATCTGCTGGTTTATCCCCCAAATGGCCATGATGGTTGGGACTGGAGAAGGTCAAAGTTACGAGCCAGGAACTCTATCCTCATCTGCTATGTGGATGGCAGGGGCCCAACTACTTGGACCAACTCTTACTGCCTTCCTAGGCACATTAAAAGGAAGCTGGATTCAAAGTGGAGCAGCCACTAGTCAGTCTGAGATAGGATGTCAGATTTGAAAGCAATCTTTCAGTAACCAGTTCTTAAATTTAGCTCTATTATCCCATTTGACTTTTGTGCAGTATGAGGCAGGGGTTTGACTTTCATTCTTTGGTTTTGACTTTTGTGAGATATGAGGTGGGAGTCCGACTTTAATTCTTTGATTGTAGATATCTAGTTGTCCCACAAACATTTGCTGCAATCACTATTCTTTCTCTACTGGACTGACAGCCTTGTCGCCTTGTCAAAATCATATGACTATCAATATGAGGTATTAAGAACATATAGGGGGCCTGGTGCGATGGCGCAGTGGTTAAGGTCCTTGCCTTGCACGCCCGGGATCCCATATGGGCGCCAGTTGTAATCCTGGCAGCCCAGCTTCCCATCCAGCTCCCTGCCTGTGGCCTGGGAAAGCAGTTGAGGACGGCCCAAAGCTTTGGGACCCTGCACCTGTGTGGGAGACCTGGAAGAGGCTCCTGGCTTCAGACCGGCATAGCATTGGTCCTACATAATTCAGAAAGTAGGACCTATTGTGCTCACTTGGGGAGTGAATCATCGGACGGAAGATCTTCCTCTCTGTCTCTCCTCTCTGCATATCCGCCTTTCCAATAAAAATAAATCTTTAAAAATAAAAAAAAATCATCTGGAAACACAAAAAAGCACGAATAGCTAGAACCATTCTGAAGAATAGGAACCTATCGGGGAGAATCACAGTTCCAGACCTCTGGACATACTATAGGGCAATGGTTATCAAAACAGCTTGGTACTGGCACAAAGACAGAGAAGAGGATCAATGGAACAGAATAGAAACAACAGAAGGAAACCCACATAGATACAGCCAATTAATCTTCGACAAAAAGACAGACAACAACCCGAGCAAATGGGAAGGTCTATTCAACAAATGTTGTTGGGATAACTGGATGATAGCCTGTAGAAACAAGAAGATAGACCCATACCTCTCACCATACACTAAGATCAAATCTAAATGGATAAAAGACTTAAACCTACACCCAGAAACCTTCAAACTTTTGGAAGAAAATGTAGGAAATACACTATAAGATTTAGGTGTAGGTCCTGACTTCCTAAAAAGACCTCCAAAGGCAATAGCAATCAAGACTAAAATAAACAAATGGGACCTCATCAAACTAAGAAGCTTCTGTACAGCAAAGGAAACAATCAACAAAGTAAAAAAGAAACCCACAGAATGGGAGAAGATTTTTGCACACTACATAGGTGATGGGGGGCTAATCTCCAGGACATACAAAGATCTACAGAACAACCAAAGCACCAAAACAAACTACCTACTCAAGAAACGGGCACAGGAAATGGGCAGACGCTTCACAAAAGAACAAACCCAAATGGCAAACAAACATATGAAAAAATGCTCAAGCTCCCTGGCAATAAGGGAAATCCAAATGAAGACAACAATGAGGTACCACCTAACGCCAGAAAGGATGGCACACATACAAAAAACCACCAACAATACTTGCTGGCGAGGATGTGGGGAAAAGGGAACCCTACTCCACTGTTGGTGGGACTGCAAACTTGTACAGCCTCTATGGAAATCAGTATGGAGGATGCTAAATCAATTGAAAATCAGCATACCATACGACCCAGCAATAGCACTCCTAGGAATTTATCCAAAATACCTGTTTTATGAGAAACCAACATGCACCCCTATGTTTATAGCAGCACAATCAGTAATTGCAAAAACCTGGAAGCAACCGAAATGCCCATCAACAGAGGACTGGATAGGAAAGCTATGGTTCATATACTCCATGGAATACTACTCAGCTATCAAAAAAAAAAAAATTAAACACAGTTTTTTGTGGCCAAATGGGCCCAATTGGAATCCATTATGCTAAGAGAAATGAACCAATCCCAAAAGATAAAATACCACATGTTTGCCTTAATCTGAGATGAAAAGTTGTTAATCTGGAAAAAAAAATTAAAAAAAAAAAAAAGAACTTATAGGTCATGCCACAAATACAGAAAAAATGTCTTTTAGAGGGTAGGTCTTTTATAGATCTTTTCTTTTAGCCTGGAAATTTCTTAAGAACATCAATCATATTTATTATTGTCAAAGCACCCATTGGAGCCCTTTATGTTAATGCTTTACAAATGATTGATATGCTCTTGCTGTACCAAGCTCATTTATTTAGCCTTTGTGGGGAAAGAAGGAATAAATAGGGTCTCTGCTCTTGGGGACAATA
This sequence comes from Ochotona curzoniae, assembly GCF_017591425.1. Lineage (NCBI taxonomy): Eukaryota > Metazoa > Chordata > Mammalia > Lagomorpha > Ochotonidae > Ochotona > Ochotona curzoniae. The sequence continues at coordinate 8,525,017 of NW_024465419.1, forward strand.
ACAGGTATTATAATGAGTTATATACATAATTCAGAAAGTAGGACCTATATCACTAGAGGATAGGTATGAAAAGGGAAATGTTAGTATCTAGTGGAGTTCTACATTGTGACAAGACTAATGAAGGACAGGAGAGAAGGGAGGAGAAGCAAGAGTTTAATCTCACACAACGTTTACTCCTTAAAATGTGCTCCCCAAGTTAGCAGCCTGGGTCTTATTTATTTATTTTATTTGTTTCCAATCTATTCCCCACTGCAGGGTCATTTGATATTCCCACTTCCTCATGCCAACTTGTTACTGAAATCTGAAGAGCCAAGGCGTCTGTTACTGAGTGTAGAGTAAGGAAGAAGGCACTGAGCAGCCGTAGGTATGTTCATACTCTGTGGCTTCCTCTCGACCACCAATAGTAAGTTGGCAAAAATCAGAGGCACTGCAGACTTCCTCAGCTAGCTCCTGTGAGGGAGTGAAGCCCAGACACCCCGAGGCCCAGTGCATGGACTGGATGAACACCCTTCCTGTTTATCTTAAGTGGCAACGGTTGTGTGTGGTCAGGGGAGAAACGAGACCATGGACACTGAGAACATCTTCAGGGCCCTGCAGCTTTAATACAGGAGCCAGCTGAGTGCCTCACCAAGCTGAGTGAAGTGGGGTAAGCTGTGCTGCTGCCACGGGCCTGTTGGCACAACAGGGAACACGGTGTTGACTCATTCTTAGATGATTTGCTTTTGAATCAGTGTTTCACACTCTAAGCTGCCTAACTGGCTTAGAAACCAGTCCTGTCTAATGCAAGGAGCTATAAATCATCTGTGTTTAGGAGGTACACGTACGTGTTCTGCCTGTTCTGATCCACTGACTAAAAACAAACTGCCCTGGCAGGATGCAGATGCAGAAGGCTTTCTTCTTTTGCTCTGCTTTTTTCAAGTACCAATGGTAGTTTTGAAAATTCTTCTGCAATTCTAAGAATAGCTATAACTTGTTGTTAATATATATTACATAAAAGTCATTTCAGCTTCAAAGACCAAACCAAATACTCCACAGAGTGGACAAGCAGCCACTTCTTAGAGGCAAGTTAGCTTCCTCTTGAGAGGAGGAGGCTCTCAGGTGTGACTTCACTTCAGCTGCCCGCTCCCCTGGCTAAGATGCCTACAGGCCCAGGTGACATCCCCCTGGCTTCCCAGCCAGCCTGTTCTTCCCACCTGGCCCCCAGGTCTCTGTCCCACGGGGGCCGCCAGCCTGTCTGCCACTGCTTAATGGTGAAGACACCAGTTCCCCTGCACGAGCAGCCGGGTGTGCCCTGGGAGCTCAGTGCAAGTTCTTCCTAACTGCTGGCCTCTATCACCCTAAAACCAGCTAGAAAGTGAGGACCTTATTTTTTTTCCACAGACTTACCTCCCTTATGTGACAATTAAAAATTATTTTTAAGCAATCCTATACGCACTAAAAAGTTCTAAATACAGTACAAAGTCTTCTCTCCAGCACTTGTGCATATTCCTCTCATTTAAAAAGATTTATTTATTTATATTGGAAAGATGGATTTACAGAGAGAAAGAGAGAGACAGAGAAAGATCTTCCATCTGCTGGTTCATTCCCCAAGTGGTTACAATGGCCAGAGCTGAGCTGATTCGAAGTCAGGAGCCAGGAGCTTGTTCTGGGTCTTCCATGTGGGCGTAGGGTCCTGAGGCTTTGGGCTGTCCTCAACTGCCTTCTCAGGCCACAAGCAGGGAGCTGGATGTGAAGTGGGGCAGCTGGGACACAAACAGGTTCCCATATGGGATCCTGGGGTGGATGTAAGGTGAGGATTTAGCCACTAGGCTACTGTGCTGGGCCCTCATATATATTTCTTAAAGATGAGGACTTTCTGTTTTGTAACTGATCCACAGTCAGGGTAGGGGGAGGATAAAAACTGATATTTCCTCCCCTAATCTTCATATCCCTTTCACACTTGACCCTTGTTCCAATCCAGTCCTCCAAACAAGAGGAGATAGTTCTGAATCTTGCCTGGCCTTTGGTTGTCACAACACTGCGAGTCTCTTCCATTTGCAGTGGTTCCTTGGTTCTTCCTTCATTTTCAAGAATTTTTGAAGGATGCAGGCCAGTTATTCTACAGAATACAAAACCTCAATGTACCTGATACATTCTTGTGATGTAATTTCATTGATGCCGTAATGCTAACAGTAGCACAGAAGTGATGCTGTGTACCTCCAATTATATTCTGAGCATTGATATGTTGCTACAATTTGTCCCATTATGGATGAAGTTTACTTGCATTGCCTGATTAAGGTGAAACCTGCTGAACTTGGAAAAAGGCAAGATACTTTTTCCTTTTGAAATGAAGAGAATACTGTGTGAGAGAGACTGTGGAACCATGTAACTTTCTGTTATTGCATTTCCAGTTCATTCTTTTCTTAAATTATTGTGAACATTGGAATTCTTACTGAAGAGGTTATAATCATAATGATGGCCAGACCGCCCTAAACAGGGTTAAGGGGAGCCCCTGAAAGCTAGTGTCGTCATCCTTTTCTTATTGAGGCCCTCTTGTTCTTACAGAATGTCTTCAACTTTTTGAGACAAGATGTTCAAGCTCATCTTCTGTTTTTTTAAATCTGAACCAGGTACTGGCCATTTTGTCAAAGAATCTTAGCTGCTTTTAGGTTCTTAGACGCTAATATTTGGTGCTACATGAATCCATTACTATGGATACATCACTCCGCTCCCCAAGCCCCACAACTAGTCCAGGGCTGGGGAGTACGTCACACACAGTAACACATATTTACTTCTGGTTCTCTACTTGTCAGTCCATCTTGACCACCAGTTTACACCATCTCTAATTCTGTTTCAGTGCTACAGGGTCTACTCACAACCTATCACACTCAACATGTCCAAATGAAATGCCCTATTCCCTAGCTCTCCCCAGCTGTTCCCCTCCCAACACCCAAATTTCTTGTCTCAGTTGAAGAAGCTACTAGTCATCTTGTTTCCCAAATATAGAATCTTTAGATTCTTTTTTTTTTTTGATTCTTTACTTTGTCCTGCCTCCACATCTCATTATTCTTATTTATTTTTATTTTTAAGAAAGATTTATTTATTTTTATTGCAAAGTCTGATATACAGAGAGGAACTGCAATGGTTGGAATTGAGCTGATCTGAAGCCAGAATCTAGGAGTTTCCTTTGGGTCTCCCACGTGGATGCAGGGTCCCAAGGCTTTGGGCTGTCCTTGACTGCTTTCCAGGCCACAGTCAGAGAGCTGGAAGGGAAATGGAGTAGCTGGGACATGAACCAGCACCTATATGGGATCCTGGCACATGTAAGGCGAGGATATAGCCACTACACTACTGTGCCAAGTCCATCACTCATATTTATTAACAAACTCTGGAAGGATATGTAAGACACACATCCGGGAGAGTGTCTGTGAAGGACATGTGGGAATTAGGACAACAGTAAAACACACAAAAGCATACTTTAAAACATATAAAAGGATACTTTAAAAAGTTTGTAGAAAAACAGAATCATAAATTTAGTTTTGTGTAAAACATTTTGCCATCCATGCACCCCTTTTTTATCACCCAAATTGTCCATGAATTGTTTTCAAGAATCTCAAATAGCAAAAAAATTTTTCTGACCCAGTAGTTCCAAGAATGGCTCACTATTCCCCACTGATTTGAAATATATGCATTATTAATTAAATTCCTGCATGTCACTGATAATGTGTTTCACTGGTCTACTGCATTAAAAGGAAACCACTTTCATTAAAAATTAGCATAAAAATATATTTTTGCTGCTAATATTTCCATGCTACCTTTCCTAGTGTGATTTTGAAACACATGAGACAATTCCTTCCCAGACAGGGTGACCTCTGCTCGACTGTAGGCTAATCTCCAGCTAGGTTTCCCCAGCTCAGTGTCTCACAGGCACCTCCATCTCAGTAAGGCCATCCAAAACCTGGGCTCCCACAGCCAACCTCTCCAAGTGATCAGGACCACCAGTCTAGTAAATTGCCATTGTCTTGGAGCCATTTCTTCTTTTCATCCCAGATTTGATCTTCACACACACCACAGACATCATTCCCAAAATGTACCCCAAAAGTCTCTGCTTCTACAACTTCCCTCAGCTCTCTGGTGCAGGCCACCAGTCCGACCTGTCTGGATTCCTGAAGCAGCCTGATTGCTTCCTCATCCCAGTATCGTACCTCCACATTCCATTTGATCTAGAAGCAGCCAGATCCATCTTTTCAGAATGCAGATGAGATCCCATCCATTCCATGCTGAAAACCCTGCAAGCTTCTCATTGTCCTGGGAACTATGTCTAAACTCCGGGCTGCATGCCTCCTCTCTGCATTCCTCTTTCATTGTGGTTCGTGTGTTCATCAGGTCCCATGCACACGAGTCTCCCTTTTCTCTGAACACCCCTAGCCCATCCTTTGCTTGACAAATATTGATCTCTGCCTGGGAAGTGTGTCTCCCAGAATTTTTCATGGTTGGCTCCACTGTACCATTCAGCTGCACCTCGGTGTCTCCTTCCTGGGACTCCTGACACTATCCTTTCCAAGGTTATCTTGATTCTCCTGCCCAGGGCTACTCTATCACAGCACTATAGTGTTTCTCAGAATAACAGCAAATTTTTAAAAATCTTATTTATTTGAAAGAAGGAGAAAGATTGGTTATCCACACACTGACACATTCTGCACATGCCTACAGTATCTGGGGCAGGGCCAGGAGCCAGTAACTCAATCCAGGTCCCCACATGGGTGGAAATGACTCAACTACTTGAGCTACTACCTGCTGTCTGCCAGAGAGCACCACAGTAGGAAGAAGAAACTGGGAGTGGCTCTGGGATTCGAATCCAGGTATTCCAATATGGGATGTGGATGTCCCAAGTAGTGTTCTAACTGTTGAATAGCAATTTTATTTGTTCACAATTAAATTTTTTCCACATGCCAGGTCCTGCTCTAAGTGCTTTGTGACTTTTAACCTATTAATGCATGAGTTACAAAAGAGGTCACCATCAAAATTCTCATCCATTTTACAGATGAGAAAAATGAGGCATAAATCAGTTAGACAATTAGTTAAATATCACATAGATCCCATGAAAATCATTTTTAATTTCCAGTCTCTGCTCCACTAGGAGGAAACTTTTCCAGGGCTGGCTCCTTGTCTGTGTTATTCATTGCTTTATGCCCTAGGACAGAACATAATCTGCACAAGGAAGGCGCTTTAATCATTTCTTAATGCCTTGTTAGGAATCAATACAAATCAATGAATAGCCATCCTCATCATCACAAGAGCACTGTGACCCAATTTGGGTGATAGCACCACAGCGCAGATACCGAGCAGGAGAGCCGATTTCAGCTGCTTTTGGGATCTGTATGTGCTGCCTCTACTTGCAAACATATGAGATAAAGGAATGGCTGGGGAGGCAGACAGTAGAGCCTGCAATCCTCAGCCTCTCTTGCCAGGTAGCCACCACAGGTCTGGAATGGCCCTGTGGCTAAGCTGGGTGTGACCTGGAGTCAATGCTAAGGACCAGTCACCAGCATTCTGTCCTGAAGGCAGCTAGGAGAGGCTGAGGGTGGAGCCCACAGGTTCCAGAAATGTGAACACCACACCCTAAGCCTCTGTTGACACTGTACTTAGTGTTTAAACACGGCAATTAAAAAAAGCGTCCACATGTCACTAACTATGAGGAATGACCTCCAAAAGTTTACATAGTTGAACAAAACACAGCATGGAAAAAAACCAACCTGCAGTAAATGGAAAGGGTGCTATTTATTGTGCTTCAAAATCCTGATAGTATACAGCTAAACTTCTTTGTCTTTGAGGCTAGAAGGAAGTCTTCCTATTTTGAGTAATACTGCTTATATTAAACTTTTTTAAAAAGCCATTTTATCTGAAAGGCAGAGACAGGGGGAGACAGATACTTCTTCTGCTGAGTCACTCTGCAAATTGTAGGGGAGATGGGCACTGGACATGGGGTAGGGGCTGGATGGGGTCAAAACCAGCTGCTCCATCTTGATCTCCTTCCTAGTGTCAGGGATTCAAGCACTTGAGCCACTGTCTGCTACTCCACATGGTACACATTAACTGGAAGCTAGACTGGAGGTGAGACTGTTCCCAGGCACCCCTATACGGAATGTGGTTTTCTCAAGGGCAGCTTAACCTGCTGTGTCCCCGAAGCATTTTGAAAATTGTTTATTTACTTGAGAAACAGAAAAGCAGAGACTGAGTCTCTGTCAACTATCAGTTTTCTCCCCAATCACCCAAGACAAATCACTCAAGGACAAAGCCAGAATTCAATGCAGGGCTTCTACACAGCTGCAGGGAACTCATGCTGAAGACATCACTGCTACCTTCGAGGGCCTGACAAACAAGACATGTATTCAGGGCCAGGAGAGGGGAACCGGACACAGGTATCCCAACATTCATGCAGGCAATTTAACTGTCATGCCAAATGCTTGCTCCTTAAAGATTTTCAATAAGATTTTTTTTATATGGGAAAATTAAAAAATATAGTATACAAAGGAAATATTCCATTCATGGAATTGTAGCTTTCTTCAAAATAGATCAGTTATAAAAGTAGGGAGAATAAAACATAAAATACAGGATAGAAAAAACAGTCAAGAGTCTTGTCTCAAAGATTAGAATCCAGATACTAGTATTTCCATGGCCTGAGTTTGGCTGTAAGATATTCTATTTAAAAACAGAATGAGAAAAACTTTTGTGCATGAGTAGGAAAAAAAAAAATAGGGAGAGAGAACGAGAAGCAGGCAATTGAGAGGCAGGGGCAGCAGTCAGGGTGCTGGTTATGGTATCTCTATGTGTAAGTTTGAGTCCTGGCTCCATTCCTGTCTTTGGCTTGCACACTCTGGGAGGCAGCAGGTAATGGCTTAAGTACTTGGGTCCCTACCACCTGTGTGGTAAGCATGGGCTGAATTCCTGGTTCCTGGCTTGGTTTGACCCAGAACTGGCTGTTGTGACAGTGGGTTGGAAGTATTTTGTCTGCCTCTCAATCAATCAACTAAACAGCTAACCAATCAACCAACCAACCAATCAACATGTGAACCAAGAATACTGATACATTAGCAGTGGTTTTCAATACTATAGGACAAAAACCATGCCAGATTAAATATATACGATTCTTTTGGCTATAATTTTGAAGTATGAATAAAATGTCATTCTAAGACCTCTATACTTTCCTCAATATGCAATATTTGTATATATTCCCACCTTCTACCCAACTACATTTTCATTGAGCTTTTTATGTATAGGTAAATGAGCCTTTTTCAGCTTTCACCAATGTTTTCTCTTTTAGGAATGGTCGTGTGTGTGTGTGTGTGTGTGTGTGTGTGTGTGTTATAACATCAGTGCTTTACAAGTCACTGTTTAAGATGTGCCCTACAAATACCAGGAGACTGCCTTGCTCTGTCACTTCTGAGCTACACAGTGGGGGTTAACTGGCTTTATACATCATGACCAAAAAAATCATGGCTGCCCATACACTCTGCCCACCTTCAGGCCTTCTCAGCTAAGTCTATGGGTATAGAACCTTGCAGCAAGTGCTGATCCAGCAGATGCACAGTGGAGATTCTGGCCAGGGCTCACACCAGAGCTGTGGCTTCACACAGACTGCTGCTACTTGTCCCTAGCAACCAGAGCCAGGTTAGACGCTATCTTCCCTGGAGTACTGGCTTTCTTGCCTCTACACAACCTACTGCTCAGTTTACCACTGAGCATGCCTCATGCAGGGAATCAGTAATCATTTTATCCCTCTTTTACATATGCTATTCTTCAAATACATAGCTGCCTTCAGGACAGAATGCTGGTGAGTGGTCCTTTTGTGCTCAGCAGTTGCCAAGTCCCATTTGGGCACAGGCCTCGATGAGGAGAATGAGGGCTTTGTGCTTAGAAGGTACTGTGAATCTAAACTTGACCACCACATATATCACAGCCTATGCCTGAGTGTGAAGGGGAATGCTTTTTTAAAAAGTGGATTCTCATGTAACACATCTATAAGCTGAAGGCTGACAAGGCCCCTAAGAATTTCCTGGGTGACCGTGCTGAGGCTCATGTGTCTAAGACTAAGGAAACACATTGGGCCAAGAAGGAGATCATTAAGACTCTGTCCAAGGAGGAACAGACCAAGAAATAAAGCTCCTCTCTTGTCTGTACATAGCGGCCTTGGTGACTACCATGGATCAGTCATCAAAATAAAACAAATTGTTATTCTCTGCTTCCTTCACACATTTTCATTCTCTCATCCCAGTGAGTTCCTTCTAACTCTTCTAGGCAATGTGAAAGACTCCAATGACCTTCCATGGGTCTTCCTAACTTCCAGAGACTAGAAAGCAAACTATCTGCATCAGCTTCCCTTATGACTCAGAGCCTGTCAATCAAAAGCAGAAGGCCTATTCATGCTATTTCTGCATTAACAAACTGCTGAGAGTCTAGCTAGTGGCTCTGCAGGGATAAAAGGCAGGAATGAGGCATCCAGCTTGCTGAGTCAGCAAGCTGGATGGCTTTAGAGTCAGAGGTGATAGTAACAGCATCAGCTCTGCTGTATGGGGTCTGGGGCTGCTGTTGGTAGAAGTGATTGTTTCTAGTTGCTTCCCTTGCCATGGTGACCTGGCTTTTGGTGTTCTTTAAAAGTTCAAACTTGAGTCTATTTCTTCAGTCTTCTCAATGGTTGTATAAGCTTTGAAATGCCTGTGGTAATGTTCTGCTGTTAGGAATTGACTTTTCTGCCACCGAGTCTGAATGATATACTTGATACGTATTCTAAGGAGAAGTGGAGCTATGGGATAAGGAACTGTACATATTCTTTCCTCCGTAAATCAACTACAGCCAAAAGGAAACAAGAAAAGTACTAACAAATTAAATAGCTCGCTCACTTTTGTGGAAATAGTATACCTCTTTTGGAGATAGGTGAATTAGGGAAATGATGAATTTCACTTATGTAGCCTGGAAATCCCTGTGTTGGGCAGCTCAGTAATTTGTTGGACCAAGGTAGTTTTTAAAAGTTTATTTATGTTTGTATTTTATTTGACAGAAGGAGAGGGAGGGAGGAGGAAAGAAGGAGAAAGAGAAAAAGAAAGAGCGAGTGAGAGAGAGAGAGAGAGAGAGAGAGAGAGAGACATATCTTCTATGTACTGAATCATCACAAATTACCTACAAAAGCTAGGGCTGGGACAGGCTGAAGCTATAAACGGAATCCATCTGGGTCTCTCACATGGACAGCAGGGACTAAAGTACTTGAGCCACCATCTGCTGAGTGAGCATTAGTAGGAAGTCACATAAGAAGCACAGGAGGGACTCAATGCTATGCAGTTCATTATGCGGTGTAGGTGTTCCAAGTGGCAGCCTAACCAGCTGTGCCATAACCCTTACCTCTGACCCAGGAAATTTAATATAAAATTATTATTATGGCTTACACAAATCTGCAAGAAAATATCACTTACTATGTGTTCAGAACTACAGAATGTGAACATGGAAATAACACCCGTAACGCATCAAGGGAAGAGTATACCCAAGAGATTTTATCTTACCTCTCAATTGTTGTTTGCTAAGTTTTCACCAAAGACAGTCACAGCTAAATTCTCCTGAGCTAGAATTAAAGATGTTTTACAAAAAGTTTCTCATGCTGTAAATTTTTGCTACTTGACAACCCATAGTTTAAAAACATAGCTCCCATCAAGCCAAATGCTATTTTAAAAATTATCTGAGAATTCATTCTTTTCAGATTATAGAAACCATAGCAGTTGGACACCAGCGCATCCCAAAGAAGATGGTAAGCCACCCAGAGGAGACTGATTTTGAATAACATCATTTTACTCAAAGGGTATCCTGACCTGCCAACCTGCTGACCCATGCCCAGCCTAGCAGATGAAGACAGGGAAGGTCCCCTGGGCATCTGCACCAGCACAGCAAGTCCCCGGGGCTGCCAGGTGGAAGGAATTCTCGGACTGGCTCCTCAGAACTGCTGCTTGATGATCGTGAATGACAAAAGTATCATCTGCCAAAAGTGAGTCAGGTCACTGAGGAACTGAAACCTGTCTAAGTGACAGGGAAGAAATAGCAAGTGAACAAACAACTGAAGACAGCTCTGCTGATCTACAGACAAGTTTTGAAAAAAGGATTTTCCCCTTGGTCTATAGATAATCTCTCCCACTGGTCACAGAGCTACACACACAATCTAGAATAGGACATTCCTACTTTCAAAGCCTAAATCTGGCCATGATTACTGAAGTATGGACCAACTCTATAATTCCCTTGTATTTTCATTTCCTTCTTGTGTTTGTTGGTGTCTAATGCCACTCTCCAACAAAAAGAGTCAAGGCTTTTTGGGAAAAAGATTGATTTTCGAACTACGATAGGAAATGCACCAGAAGAGCCCGGAGCATCACCTAGAGCCAAAAAGTATTGAAGTGCCAAAAACACAGCAAAACAAAACAAAAACTTGCTATGAACAGTGTGTCAGAGAAAAACAGGCATCAACTGACAGAAATCCCAATGACAAAAGGCAGAACAATCCAAACAATAAAATACACTCAAAGTATGAAATGAATACATGAGTCCACAGAGATATAAGTGATAAAATACATAAACAAACAAATAATTAGTATGTGGGATAGAAGACATACATATCTCATGAGAAGCATCTTGAAATAATTACTGTGCTAGAGGGGATCAGAACTCCTTATCCCATAGGTGTGAACTGTGCATGACTTCCTACGGAAGAACTGATGACAAGAGGGGGAGAAAGAGTGACTTCACAGTGGAAAAATCTGGCAAGTACTTTCTCAGTTAGATGACTAAGATCCACATCAACAATGGTGATGGGTCACATTGGTAGCAGTCAATACGACATGGTGAAAGTGTGCTTTACTTCTGTGGTCTTCCTCCCAGGGACATGCAACATCTACCTCATCATATGCAATATATCACACAAATTCCAGTTTAGGATGTTCTGCAGTATACCCTGCCAATAATCTTCAGCACTATTAGCATCATCAAAATTTTAAAAGTTAACTGTCATAGCTAAGAGGAGCCTCAAGATTTAAGACAACTAACTACATAATATACATCCTAGGTGGACTCCTGGAGCAGATTTAAGTAACTGTAGGTAAATGTTAAGGAAATGCCAATAACTCATTGGCTTTAGATAATTAAAATCGTATCTGAATACTTTCTAAAAGTAATGTTTGTGTCCAACATTGTCTGCAGATAATGACAGATGTCTGTTGTTTCTAGACTTCATGCTATGGAGGCTCCCTCCCAGTTAGGATTTGTTGGTCAATGCAATGGGGATGGGATAGTACTTTTCCTGACCAGTATGACTAGGTTACTATTTTGTTCCTAGTTAATGTTTATAAATCGCTGCATTTTCAGACAATATCATTCTTTAATACATCATTCACCACCTAATGGAAAACTGACTAAATTTCTCCATATACATTCATACCTTTGTGGTGGGTTGTTTTGCTCAAGGTGGCAGAAAGCCAAGTATGTCACCCATCACTGGGAGGAGGAGGGAATGGAGGCTTCTTTCCTACTCCCAGAGACAGGGACACTTTGTCCAAACAGCCTTTTCTGAGCACAATCAGATTTTTTCTAAAAATCCTTTTATTTTGATAATCTTTACATAGTTCATTAGAGTCAAGGGCTACAGGAAAGTTCGTAAGACCATTGTTTCCACATTATGTTTTTCCTGTATCTGGGGTATGGGGAGAGATAAAGGGAGAAGCCCCACCCGGCATCCCACCCATCCCAGGTCCCCAATGTGAGGCATGCTCTGAGGGTCCTGCTCTAGCAGTTTTGACAGGTCAACAGTTCTGAATTTCTGCTAATCTCGCCATTCCATGCATGATGAAATCTCTTCAGAATCCATTGGCTGACATAGTCTTTTCATGGTTAGGGTTCTGAGATCAACAGTTCAGTTGGAGGGATCCCCAAAGAAACTTAGTCCGGGGTGATCCCCAGACCTGATTCTGAGCACAATCAGATTTTTAATGCTTGGTTTTAGTTGTTCCACAGATGTTTTGGCTATTAATGGATCCCAATTTCAGGGCCTGAATTTGAAGGAAAGTGTTACCTGATCACATACATTTTTTGCTTGGGTCACATGAATGTTTATAGCTGGAAGTTTAAGAGATTCATTAGAAACTTTGTGGTTGTTGACAGATCTCCCCCAGCTGTCTGATTCTCCGTTATTTCATTTGTGTGGGGGCCACAAACAAAGGTAGCCATCTTGTTGCCCAACATTCTGTGGAGGTGAGGTAAGCCAGAGTGGCTGGCCCAGTGACAGAGAATAGCGCAGGCACAAGTCCTGGGCAGGTGAGCAGCTGCAGTTCAGCCAGAGCTCACCCTCACATGATGCTCAAAGACAAATGGTGGCTTCTGTGAATAAGCCTGCCTCTTTCAGGATATCTGAAAAGGTTCTTTCTCACTGTGATACTCAGAAAAGATAAATCTAAGGTACAGTTTGAGGATTTGACAGGACTTGTTAGTTTAGCTGACTAGGTTCACTAAGCTTTTCTCAAGGCACCACATTGCTGCAGATGTTGTACATGCCTAAAGAACCATATTTTTTGAGGCTTTTCTACTGCAGGCCATGCTTCCTAAGCTGGTGGTGCAAACCCAAGTGTTGTAAATTTCTTATACAAATGGAGTTTATAGTCCAGTGGGATCTGTTGAAAGATAAAAGGATATTTTTTCAAAGTGGTCTGAGATGCTCTAAAGTGGGAAGAGTGAAAAAAAAAAAACAACTAAAAATCTGAAACTTTTAATTGAAAATTTAACACATACAATACCAATTAGAATGGTTAAATAAAAAATGCTATAGGGCCTGGCATGGTAGCCTCGTGGCTAAAGTCCTCACCTTGCACATGCTGAGATCTCATCTAAGTGCCGGTTCTAATCCCGGCAGCTCTGTTTCCCATCCAGCTCCTTGCTTGTGGGTTGAGAAAGCAGTTGAGGATGGCCCAAAGCCTTGGGACCCTATACCCACATGGGAGAGCTGGAGGAAGTTCCTGGCTCCTGGCTTTGGATCGGTGAAGCACTGGCCATTGCAGTCACTTGGGGAGCGAATCATCGGATGGAAGATCTTCCTCTCTGTCTCTCCTCCTCTCTGTATATCTGACTTTCTAGTAAAAAAAAAAATGCTATAAACACCAAAATGCTGTTAACGATGTGTGGAAGATTGGCCATACATATAGTACATTGTTGGTGGGACCATAAAACAGCATAGCTATTCTGGAAAACATGCTGACAGGTTCTCATAAAGCTAAATATTTCAGGTTAGTCACGGTGTTGGCACAATCCAGCAATTGCACTCCTGGGTATTTATTCAGAGAAATGAAAACTAATGGTCACACAAACAGTTATACAAGAGGGGCTGGTGGCTCTGGCTCCTGACTTGCTTCCTGATAATGTGGACCCCAAGAAGCAGTGGAGGGCTCAACTAACTGGGTTCCAGACTCATGGCTTTGGCCTTGGCCCAGCCCAAACCAATGTAGCCATTTGGAGAATGAACTAGGAGACAGTTGCACTTTTTACCTGTGTCTCTGTCTCTCAAAACACACACACACACACACACACACACACACACACACACACACACACACACACGTATTCATAGTGATTTTATTCATAATAGCCCCAAACTGGAATCAGCCCAGTCTGTCAGCAGGTGAATGGCTAAACAATGTAGCTACTGTCCAGCTACATCATGGAGCACTACTCTGTAGTCAAAGGGGACAAATTATTGATCCATGCAGCCACTCAGAGGGATATGTAGGGAGCTATGCCGAGTGAAACAAGTCTGTCCCAAAGGCTATATGCTGTACATTGATATAACATTTCTAGACATCTAACATTCTTGAAAGGGGAAAACTAGGGATGTGGCGAAGAGTTCAGAGGACTGGGGTTGTGGAAGATGTTAGCAGGAAGGCAGAGCAAGGGAGAAAAAGGAATAGCTATGAAGGCATCAAGAGTGACCTTTGCAGAGTTGAAGCTGTTCAATATCCTGACTGTGGTAGTGCACAAATGATCTAAAAAGGGTCTTCAAAAATACCATGAAAAGGGAAAAACGTGAAAAATATGTACTGATTATAATTTCTGAAACCAAAATAAGTTTATCTCTTAATTTCATTTTTCACAAAGTATACTGAAGTACTGTAGTATATGTGCAATACAACAGCACAGATATAAGCACATACATGTATAAATGAAACTGGAAGTCTGAATATGATTACACTGCTGTAATGTCATTTTGTTACTTGCAAAATGTTAGTACTAGGGGAAACTGACTAAAGGATATATGAAATCTTTATACTACCGTTTACAACTACATAAAACTCTGTAATTATCTCAATAAACATTTCAATTAAACAGACAAAAGGAAAAAGCATGCCCCGGAACAACATGACATTAAAGATTTTAGAGCACAATGACAGCTTTTGCTATCTGTGTATCTCTGTGGGCTCTGTACTGAACACCAACTAAAATTATTATTGTTTCTCCTCTAATCACACTCATTAACAAATCACTGGGACATTAGGATTCAGAGTCCTCATCTCATCACATCTTTTCATTATGACTGCTCTGATAACACAGCAGCTCTACCCCCTCTTATGCTTATGCAGACTTCAGTTTCCAACCAGGACGCACCTGCTTAGCAAGGAAAGCAAAGGGCTTGGCCAGACCACATGGGCCATGTGCCAATAGGTCTGAGGGTGGGACTGGAGACACAGTCTCAATCCTACTGTCTCTTGCCTCTTCTGGGTTCCTGTCAAGTTGCAACATTTTGCTAACATACATGAGTAGTAGTGCCACATGATTACACCTCTTAGAGCAAATCTTCCCCAACTCAACTCTAGACCTTTTTCTCCTTCTTTTCTTGCTTTACTTCATGGCTGATAGCTACCTTTTCATCTGTTCGAACCTGTTTTGTCTCATTTCCACAGTTTCTTACCTACATCCCTGCTACTTCTGAAGACGAAGCATTACTAGGGTCAATGTCTGGCATACTGAGTTAAGCTGCTGATTGGAAGCCTGTATACCACATCAGAGTGCCAGTTCAAGTCCCGGCTACTCTTTTTCTAATGCAGCTTCCTGATTCTTGTTCTCAGACATCCACACGAGAGATCCAGATGGGTTTCTGGGCTCCTGGTTTCAGCCTGGTCCAGCCCTGGCTGTTGTAGGCATTTAGGATTGAACAACCAGCACATGCAAGGTCTTTCTCTGACCTTCAAATACAAAAAAGTAAAAATTTATTAATTTATTTTATTATTATTTGTAAGGACCCCTCCTCCAAAAGGGGACCATGAAACACATTTCCCTCCTTACTTCATCAGGATCTACGATGACTGATTTTTTATTTAAAAAATCAAGAAATAATGTAAAAAATGTTAATTTGCCTTGCTGCAAATCACAGACACCCACTTTGACAGCTGGGTTTTAGATAAGATAAAGCTTACAGATCATGGTTCATGTTGCAGATGAAAATAATACTTGCAATATTTTCTATGATTTGTACTGGTGGCAGTTCCATTCAAGTGATTGAGAATAACTGTTTTTATGCTGTGACTTGCGGTTCTAAGTGGTCATGGCTCTATCTACTGCACACAGAACATGAAATGATTTGAGTGCTACCTCTGCAAAGGCAAACTGCCTCCTGCCCTGGTTTTAATGCCCAGAGTCAGAGAGAGTTGGTTTTATGTTCTAGCTCAGCCTGGGATCAGAAGTCAGCCTGGGCCCCTTTAGTTGAGTCCTCTGGACAAACAGGAACTCTCCCCCGCCTCCTGAGAGGCTGCCCTTTGCCCTTTGTCCACTCATGCGTAGAGTGCCTTGAGAGGCCAAGCTTATTTTAGCTGTTCTTTAAAAAAAAAAAAAAAAGAAAAGAAAAAGAAGAAAGAAAACATGAAAAGCAAGCACTTGGGTATCAGTGGTTCTCAGCTGATTTCCCATTTGTTTTCCTCCTTCACTGTGGAGTTGAATGGCATATCACACAATGGGAATGAGGGTGACAACAGTTCATCAACATTCTTTGGGCTAGAAATAAAATACCAAGGCGGGTGTTGTAGCACTGGGTTAAGCTGCCGTTTGGGGCATCTACATCTTACATCAAAATACGTGGTTAGAGTTTCAGATACTGCATGTTTCCGATGTACTTTTCTGTGAATGTGCCTGGGAAGCAGTAGATGAAGGGCTCAAATATTTGGGGTTTTGCTACCCACGTGGGAGATCTAGATGCCCTAGCTCCCGGATTCATGCTACTGTTGAAGGTCTTTAGGGAGCAAACTAGCAGCAGATGGATGATCTTTCTGTCTCTCTATTTTTCAAATAAATAACTAAATGTTTCAAAAAAAGGTTTCATGATTTTAACTTAAATAAATAATGTCTTAAACATAAAAAAGGTTAGAAGAAAATATACAAAATACTTTTTTTCTGTTTCTGTCAATTCTGAAACCTATGTCACTATACACCTTGTAGCATTACAGTAAGAATGCTAAACAAACAGGCATTTACTTCAATAGTCACATTGTTTTATGTACAAGATGAGTCCTGAGTGAAAGACGTTAAGCAATTTTATGTTGAATTTTGCCAAGCCTAACCCAGGTCTGGGCACCATGTGTTAACTCTCAGCTTTCAGAGAACGCAAAACTTTGCAGTTTGTTTGAAAAAGATGAGATCCTAGTTCAACTTGATATTCCACTACTGGTAGGGTGAGTCACAGTACAGGACATGTCACAATGATATTAAAATGTAAATATTTTTTATAGTACGTAATGAAAAAGGTTGTGAAGAACATGTTTTCTCCCCTACGCCCCCGCTGTTTCTCTAAAAATAATCCATTCCAAAAGGTTTAACTCAAAATATGTTCCATTTGGGTGCTGGGGAGGGGGACGTGTGTGCGTGTGCAGAATCCTCTTCTACATCTGTGACTCCTGCAAAAATATCTGGCAGTACATTCAGTTCTGTGTCTAAAACCTCATAGGGCTAATTTAAAAATAATATTATAAATGTTCATGGTTATCATCACCTAACTAATCTAAAGCAATAAAACAGTTGGCCCCCAGTCTTCCCAGATCATCCCGAGGTAACAGCTCAACGCTAGATTCTGCTCTCATTTATTAGAAAGAGTTAGCTTGTCATGAAGTAAATTACATTCCTTATAAGCCAGGAGCTGTATTTCACTGGCCCTGCAGAAAATAAACTACAATTATAAATGAAAACTAAAATATTACTTTCTGAATTTTTGGCTAGTTGTGAACTCTAAAAGTCAAATAAGAATTCCTCATCAACTCTTTCACCTTTTTTCTTTTTTTGTATGTTTGGAACAAATAAAATCTAGATCTGGTTTGGAGAAACAACTTTCCTTTCTTAACATTATCATTATCTTTGATATATTTTCTGGGATGATTTGCAAATCTGGTGTTTTTCTTTATTACATTTCGGTTTGAAAATTCATAGTAATAATCTGCATGCTTTTATAAGGCATTATTTAATGTGAGAAAGAGGCAACCATCAGGAGGTAACAGCCATATGGTCTTATTTTTTTAAAGATTGCTTGTAAATTGATGCTAACACAGAGTTTCCTTAAAATCTATTGTTAGAACAGGGCATAGAGAGTTCAAAGCTTTAATGCAAGACTGTTACAATGTTCCTTCTCTCCACTGCCACAGGTTATTGGGGCAGTCACAGTCCTAGGTGCAGGGGAGGGCCATGGAAGATGACCAGGCTCACATTCCACCGCCACCCTCTGGTATACAGCTGATCTCAGACATGTGTGTGTCCCTCATGGGGTCCTCCTCCTCAGCATCTTTATGACTCCCTCTGTCCCTCCCAGTCCTTCCTCTTTCTCTTCCTGTCTCTTACTTCAGGGTGCCCAAGCCTCCGTGCCTGCAAGTCGCTTTTGAAGGCGTGGCTGGAGTCAGTCTGATGGTGGCACTGTGACTTCTCCCAGAGGCTGTAGTTACTAAATCACTAAGGCATATTATATGCAATTAACGCACAATCTCAAGTGCACACAGACCAGGCAATTCAGATCAGCAACCAAAGTATACCAAAAGCATGCAGATTACATGATAGGTACCGCTATGTCCCTCTATAGACGAGGTATGTCAGATAAGATGAATGCATTGGCAATTGAGAGAAACTAGGGGTCCTCTTAAGTCCGACTGCCCTGGAAAGGTCAGTTGCAACCCTTAGGAGGCAGTGCAACTGTCACAGAATGGTATGGTGGACAATGGTGTTTCCAGAGGTCTGAAGCTCCCAAAGCACTTCATACTACTATAAAAATGGGTAAAATACAGTATTCTCTCCACTTAACTTTGTGGAAATGATAGCTCTAGCAATTAAGTAAAAGTTACTTCAGGTTATATACCTGTGTGGAGGCCAGAAATGGCCCTGGGATTTAAGAATTTTTCCCCTCACCTCCTTCCACTGCTTGTTTCAGAATCACTCTAAACCTTACTCTTAAAAAATATCTTTTCCTGGGCCTGGCGGTCAGGTCTAGTGGCTAAAGTCCTCACCTTGAACAAGCTCGGGATCCCATATGGGCGCCGGTTCTAATCCTGGCTGCTCCCCTGCTTCCCATCCAGCTCCCTGCCTGTGGCCTGGGAAAACAGTCAGGGACGGCCCAAAGCTTTGGGACCCTGCACCCATGTGGGAGACCTGGAAGAAGTTCCTGGCTCCTGGCTTCGGATCGGTCGTTGCGCTTACTTGGGGATTGAATCATCGGATGGAAGATCTTCCTCTCTGTCTCTCCTCCTCTCTGTATCTCTTTCCAATAAATAAATAAACCTTTAAAAATATTTTTCCCTTCTATTTTATTTTTTATTTTATAATACAAATCCATAGGTTCTTACCCACTTCTCAAGTTCCCTCCCCCATCTGTCTTCCCTCACATTATTATAATAGTACAGTTCTTCATAAGCAGTTATAAGTCCATCAATCTGCTATTCAAGTGTGTCCTGACATTGCCAGTATAGACAATGGCAGACAATCCAGCATCCTATTGTAAAGATATCCAACAGTTTCATTAGGAGTCCTTTGATTAGAAAGCAGAGATGCATACTGCACTGTATTTTCATATCTGGATATGCAAGCCTCTATTATACCATTACTGTACATTCCCTTAAATGAAAAGCCATAAAACAAAATCAGCAACACAAATAAAGGTAAAAAAATTACAACACCATATAGTTAAATAACATCTACACAATGACAAATGTGTCAATGAAGACATAAAACAGAACACTAAAAACCTCTTGGAGAAAAATGGTGCTACAGTATATCTATGAGTCAATGAATAGTAATAAAAGAAAAGAAACTATTTTGAAGAAATGAAAGTAAGAACAAAAATATCAAAATGCATGAATTGCAGGAAAAACAGTATTGAAAGGGCTATTGATGTTATATTTTGCATGAAGGTTGTCTTACATTTTCTTCTCCCAGGCTCTTTTGTTCTCCTTAAGTTCCTTCTCTCACTTGCGAACCATACATTCTGACATCAATGCTTAAATTGCTACTTTATCTTGGGTTCAAAACTTTAACATACTACCTATATCATTTGATCATTTTGTAATTAAAACATATTTGAGAGACAAAGTTTGCAGAGAAAGCCTGAAATTTTAAAATGTCACATCTCATGTAACATAAGCTATCTTACCTAACACCAGATAAATGAATACATCTAGCAATGTAATTTTACAATCTCTTCTTCATGTAGTTAAAAAATACACAGCTATATCTTTAAACGATATTTTGATGTACAATGTGGGAAGTGGTAGCTGCAGTACAACAATAGTTGAAAATTTTTTGTGTGGAAAGAATAAGGGAAATACTAGGAAAGAAATTTGCCTATTTATACAGATCAGAGATCAGCACTTAGTAGAGAATGGACCAAATTTGTCTGCCATCTGTGTTTTATAATTAGATTTACAGACACACAGTCAAAACCTTTTACTTAAGTATTATCACCTGTGACAGCTTTCACACTGCAACAACCAGGTGTTTACAACAGAGACTGTGTGGTATACCTGCCAAGGCAAAGACAGTGTGTGTGCCAACACTTGCTGTACATAAAAGAAAAAAAAAAAGAAATCAAGACTTGTATGCCAGAGATCTGTTCTGTTCTGTTATTGAATTTGTTTTAAATACTTATTTATTTGAAAAGTAGAGAGAAAGAAAGAGAAAATCTTCCATCTGCTGATTCACTCCCCAAATGGCTCTGACAGCTGGGCCTGAGCAAGGTTAGAAACCAGAGGCAGGAACTTCTTCTTAGTCTCCCCCATAGCAGGAAGCTGGATGGACCTGAACTGGTGCTCATTAAGAATGCCAGTGTTGCAGGTATAGTTTAACCCACTGTGCTTCAATGTCACTTAATTTTTTAAACCATCTGGTGAAACAGGTAATGGTTGAATCTTTTGTTCTGTCCCCACATATCAGGTTATTAAGTCCCCAATACTACTGTTCCCTATTCTGAGGGAAGAGGAAAGCTCAGGAAGAACCTTCAACTTACTCAGTTGCCCCAGAACTCCCACTGGGGATCCCTGCTTTTCTCCCATCAGCTGCTGCAATTTTTTTCTTTTAAGATTTATTTATTCTTATTGGAAAGTCAGATACATAGAGAGAAAGAGAGACAAACAGAAAGATCCTCTATCTGCTAGTTCTTTCCCCAAGTGGCTGCAATGGTAAGAGCTGAGCTAGTCTGAAATCAGGAGTCCCCTCGGGGTCTCCCATGTAAGCACAGGATCCCAAGGCTTTGGGCCATCCTCTACTCCTTCCTAGGCCACAAGCATGGAGCTGGGACACAAACCAGTGCAGATTTGGGATCCCAGTGCATGCAAAGTGAGGACTTCAGCCACTAGGCTACCTGTATCAGACCCACTGCTGCGACTCTTAAAGGAAGACTTTTACAGGTTCATGCATTAATTACTCAGCCCTTTGCTGCTTGCAATTGTTTGCAAAAAATAAATAACTTTAAGAAGAGGATGCATTTTCTAATTTCCAAAGAGACTGATATAACAAGTAGCTGAGCTCAAATAGATCATTGGCTACCTCAAAATATTGGTTAAATTGGTTTACCTTTTAATTGCAAAACAAAGTCATATCAGAAACCAATAAAATGTTTTATTCAAAATACTTCCCACAGGGGCCTGTACAATAGCCTAGCGGTTAAGGTCCTTGCCTTGAATGCGTCAGGATCCCACATGGGCACCAGTTCTGGTCCCGGCAACCCCGCTTCCCATCCAGCTCCCTGCTTGTGGCCTGGGAAAGCAGTCCAGGATGGCTGAGGGCCTCAGGACCCTGCACCCACGTGGGAGACCCAGAAGAAGCTCCTGGCTTTGGATCGGCTCAGTTCCAGCTGTTGCAACTGCTTGGGGAGTGAGTCAACGGACAGATCTTCCTCTCCATCTCTCCTCTCTCCTCTTCTCTGTATGTCTGCCTTTCCAATGAGGATAAATAAATCTTTAAAAAAAATACTCCGACTTCCTATTTCCACTTTTATGGCTAGAATTGGATATATATTTTTGTGATAGTAAGATATTCTACAGGACTCTTCAAAAAGTTAATTTTGCCTTCAGTCCACAGTGCCCCCATGAAAAGTTACAGAAACCTGAACCGCTCTGCTTCATTTTGCCAAGAATGGCTGGGTAAATTACTGTCTCCCCTTTATAAGATGATAACTCCTGGCTATTGCTAGAGGAAAAATGACATTCCACCCAGCTTTTGAAACATGCGGAGAAAACACCCTGGATACCCCAAAAATCTAATCCTAACTCCAGGGATGTCCTGTTTACCAGGGGAGAGTACCTATGTTTTCCAAGCCTCTGGTTTGTTTTCAAGGATGGATCTGCCCAGTACGCAGGGAGTTCCCGGGTTTTAGTGGAGCCGTTTTAAATCACGTCCCATGACAGCATGAGCAAGTTCATGTAAACACAGTCAGTTGTATCATGAGTAACAAAAATCTGTTTCCATCAGAAGCCCTTTATCCTGCGTAAGAGACCTGTACACTAATAGGCGGCTCAGGCTAGCATTAACCAGCTACAGCTGGCTCATTGCTATAAAAAGAACTAATGAAAACACAAACGCTAACTTCTCCATTCCACTCTGGCCAGTACGTCAAGGCTGCACAAAGATAGCCCTTTCCAAATGCTCTCAGTGAATGAACCACCCGGGGCTGGTTCTCTGAAGTTGTTTACTGAACAGTGTGTGCAGAGGACGTGCCGAGCACTCTTGGGGTGGGTGTGTTTGTGTGTGTGATGGGGGGGAAGTGGGGGTGGGAATCACATGATCTACCAACACATAAAGCCAACTTTTCTGAACAATCTTGGATTTAGTTCTATAACAAATAAGAGGCAGAGAAATATTTCAAAGTAGGGAGCGATAACCTTTAGCAAGTTCTTAAATACATACACATACTTATAATACTTGGGCTTTTATTACGAAAAGGTATTAAGTCTGAGCTAAATCTATGCCCTATCAAATATTCTCAGTTCTAAAGCAAAGGGAAATAATTTCCTCTTAAGCAATTTGTCTTCCGAGAGGAAGCAATCTTATTATAAAAAGATGACTATTATTTTACTTCTTAACGTGCTTATATATATATTAAAAAAAAAAAAAGCTCAGGCTGCTGGTGAAAGTGCTTTTCTCCCACCCTTTCATTTCATACAAGGCTCTCCAAAGAGGGATCAGAGGACCATGGTCATAGCCTGTCTTGAGTCATGCTACTTGGTGGCAAAAAGAATAAGGGTATCCTGGCAACCATTACTTTTCTCCACCCCATTTTGTGCTACTCATGACTGTGTGAACATGGCCAAGAATAAAATGGAGAGCATCCTTTGATTACTTCATAGTGTCACAGTTTTTGACATAACCTAGTCTTTTCATGTATGTGGTTACTTGCAAAGTCAATTTGAAAGGTAGGGAGGTGCCTGGATCCTTTTTCCTGCTCTTGAATGGACTGATGGTGTCATCCAATGAGGTGCTCTGCTGGATGAGAGTTTCTGCCTTGGACACACAGGGCTGACACTTGGCGCCCGAAACCTTAATCTGCAGCGCAGATGCTGGCTCATGAGTCACTGCCCTTCTCCACCCCTGGGAATTCCGGCCCCAACTTCATCTCCTGTGACATCCCACCGACTGACTGTCCTGTCATCACTTCCATCTCCACCTTCTGAGGACATCCTGGGGGGTCACGAGGACAATACAGGCACCTCCTTTTGTCCCCCAGGAGGCACATTTGAAAGCTGCTCTTTTTTTTTTAAAAAATTTATTTACTTATATTGGAAAGGCAGATATACAGAAAGGAGGAGAGGCAGAGGGGAAGATCTTCTGTCTGATGGTTCACTCCCCAAGCGGCTGCAACGGCTGGAGCTGAGCCAATCTGAAGCCAGGGGCCAGTAGCTTCTTCCAGGTCTCCCACATGGGTGCAGGGTCCCAAAGCTTTGGGCTGTCCTTGACTGCATTCCCAGGCCACAAGCAGGGAGCTGGATGGGAAGCAGGGCTGCCGGGATTAGAACCGGCACGCATATGGGATCCTGGCACATTCAAGGTGAGGACTTTAACTGCTATGCTATCCTGCTGGGCGGAGCTGCTGTCTTTCTCAGCCAGGACACCCAGAAGCTATTCAAGAGGCAAGCCTCTGACTGCAAGTCTGAGCCTCTTCCTTTCATACTTCCCTTAGTGTTGGTTCTCAAGGTCACTATTCAAGTTACATAGGTTGAACATTTCAAGGCCCTCTTCAGATTCTTTGACTCCTAAGCCCAAAACATCACCAAGTCCAAATAATCTTGTTCTCATTCGAAAAGCCCTTCAACTCTTCTCTTGGCTTTTGTTGCTCCCATCCTTGCTGCTGGTACGGCCTGGGCAGCGCACACTAGGTACTGAGGCACTTCACTCTGCTCCTTGCCTCATCACGGAGACATAGTTTCAACACATTACAAGCCATCAGCAGTTTTCCTATGAGAATCTAAAGTCCTCTGTAATGCAACCTCATGTTAACTTTCCAGTTTGATCTTTTAAAAAAGATTTAGTTACGTATTTGAAAGTCAGAGTAACAAACACACATACACATACACATGGTTTTCCATCTGTTGATTCATTCCCCAAATGGCTGCAACGGCCAGAGCTGGAGTGGTCCAAAGCCAAGAGCCATGAGCTTCTTCTAGGTCTCCGATATGGGTGTAGAAGCCCAAGCATTTGGGCTATCCTCCACTGCTTTCCTGGGTCATTAGCAGGGAGCTGGACTGGAAATGGAGTAGCCAGGATTTGAACAGGCATCTATATGGAATGCCTGTGTGGCTTTACTTGCTTTTTGTGTGGCTTTGTGCCACAGCACCTGCCCCATTTTATGCTACAATTACTTCTGTAGTTGAACTTCTGAGGCTGAGAATCTGATGGTGGTCTGGACATTCAGCTTGATCTAAGCACACACTGTATTTCCCTCATAAAAATTTAAAGAGGCCCTATTGTTCACATATCTATGGGCTAGACGGTCCTGAAAAGCTTGGGGCAAATGGACATGCAGACAGATCACAAAAGGGATAATTGTCCCTTTGAATACTCTCAAGTCAGGATGGGAGAAGACAGACACCACCATGTGAAACAAGATACTGCTACAATTTGACAAAATTTGGTCATCCAACTTACATACAAAAGGTAGAAGCTTTATCCCATTATGGTGTCTGCAGGTATTGTTAGCAGACCTTAGAAAAGGGATTGGATTGAGCAGGCAGTTGGGAAAAGTACCCATGATGGAATCATGCTGGCTTTCTAAGGAGAGACACACAGACTAGAATGCTCCTTGTCTGCTTTCTGGCTCCTTACTTCATATTTGCTGCCATCCACCACCCTCAACAGATGTCAGACCAAAGGGACTGGGAGATCTTGGGCTGTGAACCTCCAAAACTGCAGGTTGAAATAAGTTTTCTTCCTTCGTAAGTTGCTTCTCTGAGATATTACAGATGTTACAGTGATGAGAATCTGAATGATACTGGCATGAATATAGATGAAAGAATCAAACATTAAAATAGACTGTGGAGAGCACAAAGCCCCAAATCTATAATTTAGAGAAAAGACAATTGCTGGCAGGAAGAGGTTCTATGATGTGCCCCAATCATCCATCTAGTATTTTCCATCATTGTAAGGAAGGCAATTCATGCAATAAAATAATAACGGACCCAAATAATCCATACACAAAAGCCTTGCATTGCTTGATTCTACAGATATAAATTGCCCCAAACAGGTAAATACACTGAGACAAGCAGTGTGTTAGTGGTTGCCTGGGTCTGTCGGGGCAGGTCAGGAGTGAGGAGCACTTCTGTTTCTGGGGTGAGAAAACCACTCTGGAATGGTGATTACAACCACACAACATCACAAATGTATCAGGCTTCTGATTTATGCCTTTTAGGAAGGATTAAACAATTTAATCTGAAAAATAAAAAACAAGGACGCCATGCCACCACCATCACAGAGATCCAACCTGATTTCGCAAATTCTGCTGAACTCTGTCTTCTTCAAAACATTTCCTTGACTACCTGTAGCAGGGCTGCATTTCCTCATGTCTTACCTTGTTGCTACACTTTCTGACTTTTAATTTATTATGAGAGAAAGAGTATGTAAGAGAATATATCCCTTTTGTCTTCCTAAAAAGATACTGTCTCCTTCAGCTAAGACATTAACAGCAGGTAATTGGTGGATTTTCAGAGTAAGTGGTTTTTCCCCTCTTCCTTTCTCCCTCTGCTGTCCGTCCTTCTCTCCGCCCCCGCCCCCGTTTTTTTTTTTTTTTTAAACAATTCCATCTTAAAGGCACAGCAAGCTTCAAAGGAAGCTAAGGTTGACAGCCAGCACTATAAAGACTCAGTTTATGATTAGGAATGACAGTTAAGGTTAAGAGATAATTATCAGCCCAGTGTCCTGTGGTGGGTAACCTCACAATCCTTTTATAAATTTACTCTTGATAATCAGGCAATTGCTGTTTCTACAGTGGCTTGGTGTGTACCAGCTTTTTTTTTTTTTAAATAAAAACACTATTCTGCCCAGGATCGCTGGAACTCAGTTTTATCAAATCTAGATATTGGCCGCCTGCATCCTGGCCTCCAGGGGAATTATTCCATTTCAGCAAATCATTTCTGCTCACACGGAGGCTCTGTGTCTGACATTTCTTTGCCATCTCCCACAAACTCCAGGCCCAAGCCTCACTGCCTAGTTAGTAACCCTTTCATACAACTCTGTAAACACCTTCGTTGAGTTCTACCAATCAGATTCGTTATAGTGAAATGAGCACTTTGACAGGAAGGAACTGCGTTTGATTTTCATGACCATCTATAATCTGGGATGGGAGATGCGGGTGATCTTTGAGGATCCATCATGTTTCTACACTTGGTTGGAAAGTGTATGCATACAGATTTACCAAGCTCTGACGCCAAGCCTGTGGGGCACTGTTACCCTGAGGAAACAGCCTCACAACTGACTAATCTAGTTTAAACAACTAATTCTAAGTCAATTTGCTAGCTAAGCTGTTGTCAAATGTCCGTCATTCTTTGAGCTATTCTGATTCCAAGACCTGTGAACTGATTGCAGGTGACTGGCTCGCCCCTGCCCTTATCTCTTCCCAGCTCAGGCATCACGTGACTCAGTATGTAAGGATATCTCAAGTACATTTTACCCCTACTATGTCCAGGCCCTAGCAGGCTTCACCAAATGCCCTGAGTGCACTGCCTCGGCCAGCAATGGTGTGGTTCTGGGCCCATGTGGTCCAGTGTGATGCTGTTTTCTCCTCCCAGAGAGCCTGGGAGAACCTCTTTGGAGCACCTCTGTGCTAGCTCCTCTGCCATTCCTCAGGGAAGGGCTCACATCTGCCCCCACCTGCAGGGCACTGCCCGTTTCTTCCAGCCTCTCATTCCCAACATAATGAAGCATTCTGGAGGAAGCTGAATAGTATTTGCTTTGATAATGGTCTGCTCTGGGCATAACTTCTGTGGCAGCCTCAAAGCAAATGCCCAGACACAAGAGCAGACATTGTGGTAAAAATGTAAACAGTTATCCAAATCGATGTGACCTCCCAGTGGGTCCTGATGACTCTACTAGCTGATGTTTGCACACTGAGTCACTGCATGTTGCCAGCAAGCCTATGACAAATGTCTCCAGTATTCCCATTTTAAAGTGGGAAAAGCAACACTGAGATACCTTGCCCAAACTCCAATAGCAGGCAGCTGGCAATGCTGGGGTACTAGCCTGGGACTGGTGCCCCCATTCATGAAATAGTCTCTCAGCAAACATTTCTGAGCCCATCAGGGGCCTGATACTGTTTATTTTTATTTACTCAACATGTAGTTCATGCAGCTTCAAATCAACTATACAAACTTAAAGGCAAAAATATTAAAGTTAAATATGTATAGTCCTGCATCTTGGTATTCTACCTCATACTACAAAAAAAGTAATAATTATTTAACAACTTTTATGGTCCAGACACTGGCAATGGCCTTTGGCATTCTCAAATCCCTTGCAAGTTCCAGCAGTGGAGCCCAGGCTGAACCAACATCTTGTCATCAAAGTGACCATCGACATAGTCTGCAGATGGAAAAGGTGCAGAGATGCAGCTTTGCTTGGGGACACAGCAGGAGACAGCTGTGGAAGGTTGGCAGCACAACTCGCATGGGGTGGGTCTGCAATGCCTCTTCACCTGGGCACAGCAGGCACCCTGTAGGGAGGTGGTTGCAGGTAGGAAAGACAGGCAGAGCACAAGACTCCCAGCTTCGGCCATCACTGTATCAAGTACACTGCGACAGGGAGATAGATGAAGAGTGCAGGCATCTAACTTATCTTTTGTCCAGTGTCTACCACATGGCAAGAGCTAGGCAAGGCCCTGAGAAATGCACCAGAGCAGCATCACGCATGCATATCATTGGCCCAGCCTGGAGCAGAGAGGTCAGAAAGAAAAGGCAAACCAGCAGACATGAAGACCAAGGAAGGAATTAGGAGCTGCTTGTTGGACTGGCTGTCCTTTCCTGCCCTTCCATAAAGTTGTCACATAAAGTTGTGACCTTCCTGGAAGGTCTGCAGGGCTGCTGCTCTAGGCCGGCCAGCTCTTCCCCGAGCACAGGACTCATGGCACAGCCACCTCTGCACTGTGCTGCCAGTGTCAAGCACTCATGCTGATGGATGAAAGCCCTTAACAAACAGCAGATGAGTGAAAATCTTTACACTGAAAGAATTGGAAAGAATAAAAATGATTTTAACAAGATAACATCAGTATTTAAAGAAATATATCGATCCATGGGCGAACTCTTTCAAAATGAAATTTACAGTGCTGCACAACTTCAAAAACACCGACAGAGGAGATGGGACTCACCAGCCCCTGCAGGAGCCATACTACCAGGACAGCCACCAGGACTGCCATGGGGACCATAACCATTTTCAGGGTTGCCATGCAGAAAAAGCATACAAACTGGTTCTCCAACGACTCTGAGACGTGCTTTTGGCTGCAAGGGGTCAGTGATTCTGGCTCAGCACAGCAGAGAGTGATCATGAGTGAACTGCCTGGGGACACAGGCAGAGCAGCGACCTGGCCACAGGATGTACTCACCTGGGCTGCAGCTGAGGTGTGATTTCCAACAATGAATGTGAGCAATGTACAGGAGGTGATTTCACTCTAAGTGATGCTGTTATGTAAATGGATTTAAACTGAAAACAGAAACACACAGAAAGCCAAATTTGCTGATGCCAACTAATGCCATCACCTGGAGAGAAGCCCACAGAGATTCACTCTTTAGAATTACAGTTACAACACCTGGGGTCAACTCCAGCAATAAGAAAATGGAAAAAGACTCACTATGAATGAATCTCAAAGCAGGCCCTGCTCCATTTTAGAAAATTCACTACAAAAGGTGTTTAACAGTGTATAGTGTATTCATGTGGTATTCAACTTGTGAGGAGTAAGAATTAGCCTAATGGCTTAAAATGCCAGTTATGATGTCCATATCTTTGGGGCTGGTGCTGTGGCATAGCAAGTAAAGCCACTATTGTGGTGCTGGCATCTCTTATGGGTACTGGTTCAAGTCCTGGCTGCTTCACTGTCATTCAGCTCCCTGCTAATGTGTCTGGGAGAGCAGTGGAGAATGCCCCAAGTTCTTGGGCCGTTGCACCTACATGGGTGATCTGGAGGAACTCCTGGCTCCCGGTTTTAGACTGGTTCAGTTCTGACCATTGCAGTCATTCAAGGGAGTGAATCAGTGTGGGAGATCTTTTTCTTTCTCTCTCCCTTTGCTCTTTCTCTCTCACTCTGAACTGCTCTCTCTATAACTCCCAAGTGGGTCACAACACCCCATATTTCCATACCTAGGCTGACTTTTTGACTCTGTCCTCTGACTCTACCCTCTTGTCAGTCTCGACAATTAGAGGCAATGTGATGGCTGAAGTACCTGGGTCTTTGCCACCAATTGGGAGACTTGGAGTGTGTTCCTGGCTCCTGGCTGTGGTACTGGCCCATGGCTGGCCATCATGGACATTTAAGTGAGCCAGCAGATGGAAACTCTGTCTTGTTCTGTCTCTAGTTCTCTGCCTTGCAAATAAAAAATAATAACAAAAATCCAGCAAAATAAACCAAGTAGAAATGACACATGGGGGAGGGATTTTGATTCAAACAAAGCTATACACACAGAATTTAACCCTGAAGTAAGTATCTGCTTTTATTCTCAGTCAGAATGAGAAATTTCCATGTTAAAGGCATCTTTTGGACTAAAGGAGCTGGTTGAGAACATTGCATATTATGAGGAATTCATGAATCTTGATGACAGACCATGGCTTGTTGCTGGCGCAGCCCCATAATGCAGCAGCAGCCTGGCACAGAGAAACAACCTTCATTCCAACTCAGTATTTCCTACCCTTGACACAGCATAAAGTGATCTGAGGTCACTATTTTGAAAACATTAACTCCTATCAGCCAGGACAAGACTTGTTATGGAGGTCTTTCTTAATTCATGCAGATTCTTTAGAACTGTATCTTTCCTTTCTTATAAACAACATTTTGTTTTTACACTGCAGGGTGATGTGCCCCAGTACACACTTGATAAAAGTCTGCTAATTGAATAATATCTCTTATATGTTATGCTGTTTAACCCTAATGTTAACAGGAAGCTAATGAGAGACATTATTATTTAGGACATGACTAAACGGTGATGCTGGATCTTTATGGTCATGATGATGTTCTTCCCATGACATAACTATTTTTGAAGACCAAGAGGTTCTCCTCAATCTTTTACTCTCAATCCAGAAATGTTTTGAATAATAACTGACATAAAAGATTTTCTGGGAATGTACTGAATATACTGCCTCTGCTTTGGTCTCACAAATGCTTTTGCTCCACCCTCCTAGGTAGCACTACAGCTAATCAGCTTCACTTCCTACAATGTTATGAAAGGGAAATTTAAAAAAAAAGTGAATTGAATAACAACAAGAAGTAGCTTCATGGTATAGAAGCCTGGCGAACATCACCTCAGCCAGTAATAAGGGTCAGAATGCAGAGGTCAGTTATGTTCACAGTCTGTGCCCTGGAGAGTATGATAAAAATGGCATTTTACCTCTACAGCTCTACCCTTTCCCAAACTATCATCCATGTAAATATTGGAAAAATGCAGACTAAGAGATCTACTACAAAATATCAGTAATTCTCAAATTTAACAGCAATAAGAAAATGGGCTGGTCTCAGACTACAGGTGCCTACAATGACATAACAATTAAAGGTTATATGGTGTCCTGAAAGGGATCCTGGAGTAGAGAAATACAAGAGGGAAAAACCAAGGGAATCTGAATAAAGTATGTTCATTGGTTAGAACAGTGTATCAAATTGGTTAATCAGTCCTGAAAAAAGAGTCATATTAATATCAGATGCTAACAATAGGAAAATTAGGTACGGTACTTTCTGAAAAAAAAAGTTTGATTATTTATTTAGAAGGCAGAGTGACAGAGAGACACACACAGAGAAAAAAATGATCTTTTATCTGTTGGTTCATTCTTCAAATAGCTGCAATAGCCTGCGCTGGGGCTGGCCGAAGCCAGAAGCCCAGAACTCTATCCAGATCTCCTACTTGGTGGCAGGGGACCAAATGTCTGGCTCTTCTTTTACATTCCCAGGAACATTAGCAGGTAGCTGAATCAGAACTGGAACACCTGGGACTTGAATTGTACTCTAACATAGCATGCTAGCATGGCAACTTGTGCCTTATAATGAGGTGTCATAATGCCAGCTCCTAGGTATAGTACTAGTGCAAAACGCTAACAACAGGTGAAATTAGGTATGGGGTTATGTGAAAACTTGGTGTGTGTGTGTGTTTAGATTTTACAGAGAGACACACGCACAGAGAAAGAGATCTTCATCTGCTGGTTCACTTCACAAATGTAAGCAATTGCTAGAGCTGAGCCGATCTGAAGCCAGAAGCTTCTGGGTATCCCACATAAAGCAGGATCCTGACAACTGGGGCCATTTCTCTGCTGCTTTTGCAGGCCATAAGCACAGAACTGAATTGAAGTGGAACAGCCAGGACATGAACCAATGCCCATGTGGGATGCCAGTGCATCTAGGTAGCCTGTTGAGCCACAGTGCTGGCCCCACAACCTTTCTGTAAATCTAAAACCATTCTAAAATAAAAAAATGTTCCTTAAATTAATTAATTAACTGATTTAGCTGTGGTAAAGAATAAGAATATCATCGCCAAGAAGGATCTAGTAGAATGGAACTGGGTCCTAATGACTCAAAAGGTTATCTTCATAATTTGGTTATAACACTACTAGAAAAAAATGATCATAGAAGTAACTTTCTAGCTCCTAACTTTATAGCCTGGCATACAAAAAGTTTGATTATTCTATGCAGAAAAAACAATTGGCACATCCAGCACACTTTCATAACAAAACAAAAAACACTCAAGGGATAAGGAAAATAAACTTCCCCCACCAGACACAGGGCCTTAATGAATCTCACACAGACAACAGCAACCTCAGTGGTGACGGATATTTTCCCACTGAGATCAGGGTCCAAGACGAATGTTTTCTGCTTTTGCCACGTCCATTCACTACTATACTAGAAATTTTAGCCAGAGCAACTAGGAAAGAAAAAGAAAAAAAAAAAGATAAACAAACTGGGAAGGAAAACTACCTATTCACAGAAGGCATCACCATACAAGTAAAAAAACCCTTACATTGGCTACAGCTGACACACAAACCCAAAAAAACTGCAGAATATAAAATCAAGAAAAAAACCATGTTTTTCACATTATATTTCATAAAATTGTTCTATACAGTAGCAATGATAATTTCAAAGGAAAATGAACAAAGCAATGGGCTTATTATAATAGCTCAAAAGAAGTTAATAAAGGAGATCTAGGTATTATACACGCCCAAAATATGCATGAATGAAACTCAATGAGGGCCTAAATAAATAGAAAAAACATTCTGTTTTAATGTATTGGAAGATTGAATAATACTAAGACAGCAATTCTGCCTTATGCAGATCCAATGCAGTCACTACCAAAATGAATATTTTTGCAGAAATGTAAATGCTACCTGCTAAATAAAGGCAGAATTGAAATGAACTTTCAGTAGTCAAATTTATCAAAGTATTTAAGTATACAGGTGCAAAATTATAACACTCTTGAGCTAAAACATAGTAGCAAATCTTCATGACCTTGGATTAGACAACTGACTTGTCTAGAAGCAATCACAAGTACAACCAATAAAGCCCCAAAATTGGATGTCATGAAAATTAATAAATTTGTGCATTAGGAAAGTGGAAACATGGAATTGGTGTTTGTGGTACTTTGGGTTAAATCACTGCTTGCAATGCTAGCATTCAGTATCAGAGTGCTGGCTCGTGTTGAGTTTCCTTTCTCTCTGATCCAGTTCTCTGCTAACCTGCCTAAGAAAGAGAAGATGGCTACCCATGCTGAAGTACATTATGGAGTCCCAGGCTCCTGGCTACAGCCTGTCCCAACTCAGCTCTTGTAGGCATTTGCGGAAGTCAATTAGTAAACGGAAGATATTTGCTAGTTCTATCCGCCTCTGTCTAAACAACAAAAAAAGTATGAAGTGCTGATCCCTGTGGCAACATTGATGAATCTTGAAAACATTGTGTAAGTAAAAGATATCACACACAAAAGGTTACATATTATAAGATCCTATTTATGTGAAATGTCCAGAATAGGTATATACCCAGAGACAGAAAGCAGATTAGTAGTTGCTCTGAAATGGGGAAGGGCTAAATGGGAAGGATTGCTTAACTGGCACAGGGTTTCCTTTGGTGTGATGAAAATGTTTTGGAACTAAATGGACTTGATTTCACAATTCTGTGAATATACTACCACTAGCTTTGGAGTTTTCAAATAGTTAACTTTGTTATGTCCATTTCATCTCAATGCGCCAAATCTTCAAAAACGTTTGTAGAAAATGGAATTAAAAGACAAATATCTTCTGGTGCTCCGAAACCCTGGAATTCAGGCATATTTGTTTTTGTTTTATTGGAGAGGTAGAGAAAGGGAGAAACGGAGAGACGGAGAGAAAGAGTTAACTCTCCTCTGTTGGTTCTTGCCTCAAATGCTCACAAGGACAAGACTGGGACCCATGGCAGAATTAGAGCCAGGAACATGATCCAGGTCTCCTAAGTGGCAGGAGCCCGATGAGTTGAACTATCACTGCTGTCTCGGAGAGTCTGCATGAGCAGAGGCTGCCAGAGCTGACCATCAAATCCAGATACTCCAATGTGAAATACAGCATGTTACCTGCTAGGCTGAGTGCCTGCTGCAGGTATTGTCTTATAATATGTATTTTCATAAGTTTCTTGAAGAATGCTCTTATATGCATAGATTTCAAACCTTTTTGCACAAAAATAAACAACTTGTGATTCCAGTTTACAAGAACTTTAAAAAAATCTTTTGTAATAAGTGTACGCATACAGAATTCACATAGTTCTACCAGGTACTCAGAACGCCCATTCTAAAGCATCCACTTCAGAAGCAATGACTGGAAACTTTCTTATGGAATTCCTAGGTAGTCTGTATGTAAGGAAATAAATGTGAAAACTTCAAGAAGTTAGCGGAAAATGGAATTAAAAGATAGTGCTTTTCAGACGAGACCGGGAGCGTTCAGGGTGGTATGGCTGTAGACAGACGGTGCTTTCTGAACACCCTTGTATAGGAGGCATACATGAGCTGATCATGTGCACAGGGTAAATTAAGCCAACTGTAACTTACTTTTTGGAAGAAAACAATTGTGCCTGTATAGAACAAAAGAATTTTTTGTGTAATTATTCCCTAACAATACAGCAAAATAACCACTGACATAGAATTTATGCTTCATTAGATAATACAAGCAACCTAGAGATGATCTAGATTACAGCTGGAGCCTGGTGCAGTAGCCTAGCAGCTAAAGTCCTCGCCTTGTACATGTCAGGATCCCATATAGGTGCTGGTTCTATTCCTGGCAGCCCTGCTTCCCATCCATCACCCTGCTTGTGGCCTGGGAAAGCACTTGAGGACTGCCCAAAGCTTTGGGACCCTGTGCCTGCATGGGAGACCCAGAAGAGGCTCCTGGCTCCTGGCTTCAGATCGGCTCAGCCCTGGCTGTTGTGGCCACTTGTGGAGTGAATCATCAGGTGGAAGATCTTCCTCTCTGTCCGTCCATCTCTCTGTGTATCTGCTTTTCCGATGAAAATAAAACAAATCTTAAGATAAAAAGATTACAGATGGATGTGCACAGGTCATAAGCAAATGCTATTTACAATAGCACCAAAGCATGGTGCTTGCCTCCCGCATACTCTTCTTTGGGAAGCACCTGGAATTCAAAATTTAAACATCTTATTTTCATGGAGAAAGAATGAACAAGATGTAGGTAAAAATCAGAATTACACTTTTACAAGTTTCAAAGACTTCCTGATATCCTTATTGCCACCATTGCCCCCAACTCTCCTCATGTTCACAGAGGTGCCCCCAAGGCCTTCAGCTTCTTGGCATCCAAATGCCTGTGGAGTTCCTGGGTACCCAGGGCTCTGCTGTAACTTGCTCACGTGTAAAAACTTGAGATTCAGAGCCGGAGAAGCTACTTTTGAAGTTTACCAAGTTTGTGAGGTGGTAGATATCAGGTAATTTTGACATTGATTTGTTTGTCTTCCTAAGCTTGGACATCTGGGGATGGTTTAGTTTTCTCTTCTTGTTCCTTCTGCAGGAGTTGCTGGCATTGCAACTCCACACAGAGAGAGGAAGCGGTGTCACACGCCAGTGGTAGGTGGACTCATGGCTGAGGACCTCCCAGGGCCCAGGCTGCAGAGCTCTTGGAGATCAGCATGTCTCCTGGCCAGCTTCCATGGGATGGCTCAGTTCCTTTTTTTCCATCTTAATTCATATCATGGGTTCCTTTCTCTCAAGTAATCTAATTTAATTCCATCCTAAATTTGTATCTTAACACTTTCATCACCTGCCATTTCTTAATTGTTCTTTATTTTGTGTTAATCGAGGTAAATGCTTCAAAACCCTTAAATTCTGGTCAACTGGATTCTTTTTCTTTATAAACACCCTCGTTCAAGAGCTTCGCTGTTTCTCTTGTTACCTCCCTCCTCTTAGACTTCTGCCTGAGTTGTTTACACCGACTGAGCATGCTCCAGGGATCTGGGTTCCAAGTGTCTCACCCCCTGTCTGAGGGAAGTGGATTAGACTTCATCTCTGTCTGAAAGCAGAGGATTTCTGTCAATTCCTAATGTGTTGGCCTCCTTGTGCATTTCCTCACACAGATGACAGCGCTTGTAGCACATGCACAAGTCAGTTCCTCACTCTATCCCACCTGTTGCTCACATGGCCATTATTTTCCCACCGGCACATACTGGTTAAGTGTCCACTGCATTCATGGTCCTGTACCAAAACCAGATGAGTCACAGTCCTTGACCTTAGGAAGGTTATTTATGGTTAAACAGGAGAAGTGAAGCAAAGAAAACATGTCCAGGCTTATTTTGAAGGAGCTGTCAAGAACAATACCTGACGATTAGTCTCATGATACAACTAAGCACCTGTCTAGATGTCTTTGGTATCTGCAAATAAATGAGAGGGTTCCAGAATATTTTTAACACCAGTTCCCATTCAAGAGAGTACCTGCTTACGTGTTATAGTCATTTGTCCTGAGAAGGGGGTTATTCATCCAAGGAATTGTTTAGAAGGATCTGTTTGCTCTGGTTTTATGTAGAGATGGGCCTGACCCAGCCCACACCATTTAGAACTGCAGAGCCAAGAAATCAGCACAAAGGTGAGTCTACCAACCCTGCCAGCTGGATGCATCCAGTCCTGTGTGTCTAGCAGCAGCTGGGACACAGCAGGGTAGGTCACCTGACACAGGTAACTGGGAGAGGAGAAAAGGGGAGGCACATTAAGGTGCAGCAGCTCAGCTGGAGTGGGAAGTCATGCTGGTCAGCCTCGATCCTACCCCATTGGTGTTCCTTGGTCACGGGGGCATGTGGCACTGTATTCTTGCATTCGGCAGCCCTTACAAACTGCCAGGCCGTGTGCTTTCCCTCATGACTCTCCTTCATGCTGACATCTCAGCAAAGCACATTCCAGAGCTGCAATCTGGTTCATAGGAAAGTTCTAGTGTGACCACACTGCTGTTTTAGGTCACAGCTGCAGGCATGGGAAGGGGGTGGGGGAGGCAGACTGTTCCAGGTCTCAAGCTTCTTTTAGGAGCAAAAGTTTCCAGGGAAAGAAGGTCAGGAACAGGAAGGCAAAAAATTCCATGTTTTTCATATAGGGCCACCTAGAGTTATTCTTGATCTTGACGGCTAATAGGTTCTGGAAATTCACCATGAGAAGGTTAAAATTCAAATTCAGAACTATGCTTCCACATAGCATGTCAATATATAAAATAGAAAATAATTTTTTTTATCTTTATTCTGCTATGAAATCCTTATAACTGTACTCACATCACTTAGGCTTTGCCATTTCTTTTTGTCCTTTTTTTAAGCTTAAGATTTATTCATTTTTATTGCAAAATCAGATATACAGAGAGGAGGAGAGACAGAGAGGAAGATCTTCTGTGTTGATTCACTCCCCAAGTGTCTGCCACAGCCGGAGCTGCACCAATCCAAAGCCAGGAGCCAGGAACTTCCTCTAGGTCTCCCATTTGGGTGCAGGGTCCCAAGGCTTTGGGCCATCCTCGACTGCTTCCCAGGCCTCAAGTAGAGGGCTGGATTGGAAGCAGGGCTACCAGGACACAAACCAGCGCCTGGGATCCTTCTGTGTGCAAGACAAAATAGCTTAGCTGCTAGGCTACCACACTGGGCCCCTTTTGCATTTCTTCTCAGCTCTCTTCAAATCCATCACTGCAGGTGTTTAGCACAATGGCTAAGTTGCTGCTTGAGACACATATCTTTACATCAGAGTCCCTAGTTCAGGTTCTAGATCTTTTGCTTGCGTTTCAGTGTGCTGTTAACGTGCATCCCAGGAGGTGGCAGGTGATGGCCCGAGCACTTAGGCCTGGCCACTCACGTGGGAGAGCTGGATAGTCTCACGCCCCTGGCTTCAGCCTGGCTCCATCCTGGATGTCTGAGGTGAGTGAGAAGGGCTGAAACCGTGAATGAAAGGTCTGTTTCTCTTTCAAATAAATATGGAAATAAATAAGAATAATACTATACTTATAGAAAAGCATCACAGAAACTTTCATTGATGTTTGTGCATTATTTGTAAGTTCACTGAGAATTTTATTTAACATATACACCAATAAGAGAGAATATGAACATACAGCTTTTAGATGATCTGCATCTCGGATTCTTCTCTGAAACATTTAGAACTTCAGTTGGACAGCTCTATCACAACAGTATAAAAGCAAAATGTATGAAAGTTATAGAAAAAAGGTTTTCATAACTTTGGATTAAGAGTGATTTCTTAGGAGGAACAAGGAAATCAAAAGCAAAATATATTACTTTATGTGGCTATATAGATGAAGTACTGATGTATGTCACAATATGAATAACCTGGAAAGCAACATGCTAGATCAAAGAAGCTAGTCCCAAGAGATCACAATTGTATGATTTCATTCGTATGAAATGTAGGGGATATGCAAATACGTGAAAATAAAGGTTTGCAGGGGTTAGGAAGTATGTGTCAGTAGTTAGTTGGCATGGGACTTCTCTTCGAGGTCACAAAAAAGTCCTAATATTAAATTATGGTTATGACTCTAACTCTGTAAACATAATTAAATTGTACTGTTTAAATAGGGCAATCTTATAAGATTAAATTATATAGCAATGAAATTCTTTAAAAAGCTGGGGGGGGGGAAGGTGGAAGGCATAAAATAGACTCCATCCACTTCTCCTTCAGTCTAGTTCAAGTTTGTAGATATCCTTGTGTGAACGTTAAAGAGCAACAAGCACTAGCTCCGTAATTCCATGAGCTTTGATATTATTTGCCACATCATGACAAATCAAAATGTAAACAGAGAGAATGGTGAAGAATAGAAAACCGTGGAGGTCCATTAATCGAATTGGTAGTAGAAAGACAAAGTTGAAAACAAACAGGACAAAATGGCCCTGTTAGACACTGTCAAGATTATCAAGACTGTTTCAGAGGAAATAAGAAAAAGTTGAAGGGTAATAAGCAACCAAGACTGAGACCATCCTGAGTATAATGAGGCAGCTGTCTTTTTCCGGGGCTCTTTAACCAAAGGCAGGAATGTGTCACTGCTGTGAAGAAGAAAAGCTATCGCGTCCTATCTCAAAAGCACAGTGCCCTGCCTAAAAGTGAAGCTGCACAGCAGTGAGAGGTGTTGTACCCACCAGGCAACCTGGTTGAGGACTCCAGGCACCACAGTTGAGCACCTTTTCAAAAGTAATCCAGGAAGCTTGACACAAGTCTTTCCCCACCATCCAAACACAAACCTAATCACGATAGGGACTCATGTACCTGGGCCACTACCTGCCCCTGGGTGTGTACCAACAGTAGGTGGGACTCAATATTGAGTAGCCAGGACTCAGATCAAGCACTCCAACATGGGATATGGGTGTCCCAAGTGGTGTTTCACCTGATGTGCCAAGTCTCCACTCCTGTGCTTACTTTTAAACACTTAGTGCCTTTTACTGAGCACTTATTATAGGAGAAGCATCACACTAGACTCTTCACATACATTATCTCAACTCATTGTCATCATGAGTCTGTATCAGGAAAGAAAATACACTTCACACCAAGTCTCTCTGCTAAGTGGTAGAATAAGCAATGCACCTAAATCAATCTGATTCCAGACTGTTTACTCTATACATATACTCTGCCTTGATGCACTTTTAAAAGATTGGCTATGTACATGTACCATTTGGAAAGAAGAGATAGAACGCCTTCACCGTGGTCCTGTTATTCTACTTCAATCTGGAATTCTCATCTCCTAGGCAATGAGACACTCCCTGACAAAGTCTGTCCCTCCCCCGGCATCTCCCCCACTCATTCTGTGCCTGGCTGGCTTCCATCCCCCTCACTCCCTTACACCTGCTGTTCAGTTACCCAGGAATGCTTTGCTGAGTTCTGGGGATAGTACTCAGGACTGGAAGCTTCAGCAACATATGCATGTCCACACACTGATCCCCATCCTGAGGTCCCCACAGGCCCACAGGTTTTCCTCCTGTGTAACTGACTGGGCCTCCTCATTTCCTCTGCTGGATTTCCCAACTAGCGTGCAATGTGAGAGGACCACAGAGTTCAATGCCACACTTCTTTCTTTTGTCTATCATTTCCCTAGACAGATATATTCATGATATTTTCACTTTTAAAAAAGACTTATCTACTTATTTATTTGAAAAAAATGGGGATGGGGTTAGAGATAGACTGACAGATATACAGACAGATGGAAGAAAGATCTATCTGCTGGTTCACTCCTAAAGTGGTTACAATGGCCAGGGTTGGGCCAGGCCAAGGCCAGGAGCCATGTGCTTCATCTGGGCATGACCCTCCTTTTAGATACTAGCTGTGACAGAATATCTCTGAAAATAAAGGTGGGAGTCACACCCTGGAATGAGAAAGGCTCATTGATGGGGGGATATAGGGATATCTTTCACTGCATGTCTTTGGAGCTTAGTACCATGGACACACAATCTGCTGAAATAAGCAAATGAATGAGTGTATACACAAATATATATGCTCATCAGGTACAGGGTGAGAATTTCCAAATATTTACCACAAATCTAAAATCCTCTGAATGTATGACCTGTATGTTCAGTTTTCCCATATGGCATCTCTTCTTGACTATATCAGGAATTTCAAACTAAGTAAGCCAAACTCAATTTTCGAAACTGTCTCCCAAATATGCTGTCATAAAGGGTTGGAAAATGGTCCATTAGTTCACCAAGGAACTCAGCTGAGGAACATTCTTGGTATTTCCCTCCATTTTATTTCCCATACACACCCAAGCCACCATCATGTCATTTCACACATCCAGATGTGTGTTTCTCACATTTCCTTATGAGACTCAGGGCTCTGCCAGGCATCCTTGATTTGTGCCACTGCAATGAATGCTTCTATCAGACATGCTCATTTTACTAGTGCCTTTACAACAGAGCCATCTTATTCTTTGGCACATGGGCAGTCCCAGCAAGTACCAATGCTTCTGCACATGACTTGTATAACTGTGGCTGGCTTGTCTGGGCTCTCCACTGGCCCATGTGTCCTACCATACTGGCTTCTCCATCAGAGCCGCCAAAGGTTTTTTTCTCTTCTGTGGGCAATTCTCTTCCATCTGCTCTTTTTTTTTTAAAAAGAGTTATTTATTGGAAAGTCAGATATACAGAGAGGAGGAGAAACAGAGAGGAAGATCTTCTGTCCGACGATTCACTCCCCAAGAGAGCACAACGGCCGATGCTATGCCGATCTGAAGCCGGGATCCAGGAAGTTCTTCCTGGTATCCCACATGAGTGCAGGGTTCCAAAGCCTTGGGCCATCCTCGACTGCTTTCCCAGGCCACAAGCAGGGAGCTAGATGGGAAGTGGAGCTGCCGGGATTAGAACCATGGCCCATATGGGATCCCGGTGGGTTCAAGGCAAGGACTTTAGCTGCTAGGCCACACTGCCAGGCCCTCCATTTGCTCTTAATCTGGCCATTATCTTTCAGGTGTCAAACAGTGTTGCCTTACAATATTCATTCTTGACTCCTCTAAACTCTGTTCTTTTGCCATGCTATCTTTCTCTCTCTCTTTTTTTTTTTTTTGCCTCAATAGGGTACTTTTGACAACTTACAATCATAAAGATGTCTGTTTTTGATACTTTTGTGTGAGACTCCCATCTCTGCCCCAATGACAACTCTTCACAATCATGAAGGCAACGTCTGGTTTTGTTATAAGCACAGCATACCTAGGTCTCTTGGCCTATGAATCTCTTGTGAATAAAATGAAATTATTAGTCTCTAAGTTCAGCATTACAAGGAGAAAGAAAGACAGCAATTCAGGAGGGAGAAAAAGACAGGTACTAATAGAAATCAGCAGGAACTTAGAGTTCAGTAATATGGTCTAAACCGATCCTGGCATGACACAGAGAGGCATTAGAGAATTCATTTACTCTTTTCTGTTACCAAAAAAAAAAAAATTCCAATTCATGCTTTTATTTAATAATAAAACAACATGTAGGAGATCTAAACAGATTGTCTTGCCTGATGGTGAGGGAGTTTCTTCTGTACTTTTGTTACTTTTGATTTTAATCAGTTATAAAACTTAAGCTTGTATTGGTTACTCTGACCTACAAAATCTTGAGAAAACTTATAGACATGCTTTCATTAACAGCTTCAGTTAAATGAAGTCATCCAGAGATCAATGCACAGGGCGCTCTTTATTCCTGAAATCCAAAGCCCATTTTTGATGTTTCTTAGCTCAGAGCATATGAGCCTTGTGAACAAACCTAACTGACCCTGATCAGGACTGGCTGGTCTTCAAACCCATTCCCTTTAATTTCAGAATTGCTACTAATTGGATTGCCCATCATCAGAAAATAAGCTCATTGGTTTCAAAGATGTGATACTGTCAGAGCACTGGGAACAGACTGAGATCGACACCTACAACTGAGATGCTAAATAAAGCTAGAAACAAACTCTCATAGGATTTCAGCAAGAACTGTCAGTTATTCTATGGGATTACGGGGTAAATATTGTGTCAGGACAGTCTACTATAACACACAGTTATTGATTTTTCCCTAGCTCTTAATTTCTTCTGACACGACAGTTGGTGGTACTTTAGAAAAGATGCACAGCAATCAACATTGTACTTCAGTTCACAGATGGAAAGCTCTTTACAGTAAAGCAGGTTATGGCAAGAGCTCAAGAAAAGCCATTCAGAATGGCTTTTTATTCTTTCATAAACCATCCTTTACAATTAAAGGTGTTTTTTTTTTTTGTAATCAACATATAGTTGAATTATATGTTTTTGTCCAACCTGACCAGAACAAAAATGTTTTAATTGGGGAGGTTAGTGCATGTATTACTGAGTGTAATTATTAATGTGTCTGGATTTAGATATCCTATCTCAGCTGTTTGATTTGTTTACTCTGTCTACTCTTTGGTCCTCCATTCCTTCCTTCCGAGGAGACCAG
Organism: Ochotona curzoniae; assembly: GCF_017591425.1. NCBI lineage: Eukaryota > Metazoa > Chordata > Mammalia > Lagomorpha > Ochotonidae > Ochotona > Ochotona curzoniae. Next base: position 8,567,591 of record NW_024465419.1, read on the forward strand.
ACTTAAGCTGTCTTTAGTTGGAAGAGATTACTGCTTACGCAATTCTCCTTCTGGGTCTGCTGACGAATCTGTCAAAGACAAACGCAAATGTGACCCACACGTAACTCACAGAATCATCTGTGAACACAAAACCGACACTGAAAAAAGCAGCATGAAGAGCAGGACTGTCTAGGCTATCTGCCTGCATCTCCTAACAACACTCTATCTCTGATACATGCCAAATGTGTATATATAAAATTCTACATCAGAAAGCACACTGTTAGGGCGTGGGCATTTAGGCTAGCAGTTCAGAAGCCAATGTATCACAGCAAAGTGCCTGTGTTCAACTCATGGTTCCAGCTACTGATTCTAGATTTTTTCCCAAAGCAGGCGTGGAATGCAGTGAAAATGCCTCAGGTAATTGAGCTACTATCACCACATGGGAGGTTTAATTTGATTCCTTCACTCCCATCTTTGACCTGGTACACCTCTGGTGATGGTGAGAATCTGGGGATTGAACTGGTGGATGTGAGCTCTGTCTATGTGACTCTCAGATAAATAAACAAATGAAATGTAGGAAGCTGAATGTGTCCTTAAGGTAGCTACTTTAACATACTTTTTACTCTCTGTATTAGCAAACCACTAGCAGCAAACTAAATATAATTCTTTTTCATTTATTGTTTTGTAACTTTAATTGAAACGCTGAGTGAGTGAGATTGAGCTTCTTTCTACCTGCTGGTGCGATCCCAAATGTTCCCAAGAACCATGTCTGGACCAGGTTGGATCAGGAGACTAATTTGGTCTTTAAAATTAGGTGGAGAGGGGCCCGGCACGGTGGCGCAAGTGGTTAAGGTCCTCACCTAGCACTCCCGGGATCCCATATGGGCGCTGGTTCTAATCCCGGCAGCCCCGCTTCCCTTACAGCTCCCTGCCTGTGGCCTGGGAAAGCAGTCGAGGATGGCCCAAAGCTTTGGGAACCTGCACCCGCCTGCACCCGCATGGGAGACCCGGAAGAGGCTCCTGGCTTCGGATCGGCATAGTATCGGCCCGTTGCGCTCACTTGGGGAGTGAATCATCGGATGGAAGATCTTCCTCTCTGTCTCTCCTCTCTGTATATCTGCCTTTTCAATAAAAACATAAAAATAAATCTTTAAAAAAAAAATTAGGTGGAGAGGTACAAATACCTTGGCCATCTTCTGCTGCATTCTCAGTAAAGGATGCTGATGCAGCAAGCAGCTGATAATCTGTGAGCCACACCAATTCCATATTTCTACTTCTCTGTTAACTAGATTTTGGAACCAGGGAGCCTGATTATTATTGCAGCAAATGGATCTAGAAAATAGTAATGATTGGATCTCACTCCCACAGGTTGTTTCAGTACTCCTGTCTTCAAACCCAGGATCAAATGCTGTGGCTCTACCTCCATAAATTCATTATCCTATAAAATTGAGCCAAACCTCTCTGGAGTGAGGCACTTGTACTTTTGATGCTCCAGGACAACCTGATTCCTGGGTCATCCTTCATCCAAACACAGCTTGGTTCTAAGTCAGTGTTCTCCCTTTTTCTTGATTCAAAAAGTTTCTGCAACTGTGTCCTTTTGGTATGTTTTATGCTTTTCCATTTGTCAGCAGGAAAGAACCTCTTTGAGACTTAGTTGCTGCATCTGAAAAATGGGAACAATATCCTCTAGCCTTAGAGCTGTGCAATTTCATATCTCTGTAAGAAATGTTCCACACAGAAGCCTGGTACGGCAGCCTAGTGGCTAATGTAATTGCCATGCATGCATCAGGATCCCGTATCGGCACTGGTTCTGATCCCAGCTGCTCCACTTTCTTTCCAGCTCCCTGCTTGTGGCTGGGGAAAGCAGTCAAGGATGGCCCAAAGGCTTGAGACCCTGCACCTGTGTGGAAGACTCAGAGGAAGCTCTTGGCTTCAGATGGCTCACTCCGGCTGTTGCGACTGTTTAGGGAAGTGAACCAGTAAATGGAAGATCTTTCTCTCTGTCTCTCCTTCTTTCTGTATATCTGCCTTTTCAATAAAAATAAATATTGTTTTTTTAAAAAACAAAGAAATGTACCACACAGGAGGAACCAAAATGGCCAAACAGAAGCACCCAGCCTTCACCTCCTTCTTCACAAAGAAAAATAAAAGCAACAATATACTGCCTGCAAGAGGTTCACTTCACCAGTGAAGGCACACACTTAGACTGAAAGTGAAAGGTACAGAAAAACACAAACAGGTAAGCAGAAACCAAAAGCAAACAGGAAGGGCTTTACATACATCAGCTTTCAAGACAAAAACTACAGTAAGAGACAAGAGAGGTCGCTACATAACGACTAAGGATCAGTGCAACTAGATATGACCATGGCAGTTGTACATGGTTCTGAGAAAGCACTTCATTTTGTAAAACAGATGTTGTTACACATAAAGGGAAACATACACTCCAATACAATAATAGTGAAAGACTTCAACACCCTGTTTTCATTAATGTTCATTAATTAATCCTGACAAAAATATTAACCAAAAAAAAAAAAGATCAACAGATAAGTTATACAGTACACCAAACAGATTCAATTCACTGACGCAACATTCCGCCACATCGCTGAGGAATACACAATGTTTTCACCAGCACATAGCATATTTGCCAGGACAGATCACATTCTAGGCCTCAAAACATGTTGTCAAATACATAATTAGCTACCCTGCATCTTCTAACATCTTCTGACTGGAATTTCGTCTATTTACATTCCAGGTTATTTTGATAAATAATCACTTTTTCTTGTCATTCTCCCCTTTCACATTTGTTTTGTATAATCTTTGTTATTTCCTATTCAGTTTTATACTTTTACACATTTTCACAATGCAAGTTATCATTCCATGCCTAACACTCTTAAGTATCATTTCTTTCTCTCTCTCTAAAGATTTACTTATTTGAAAGGAAAAGTTATAGAAAGAGAAGAAGAGACAGAGAGATCTTCCATCTGCTGCTTCACTCTCCAAAAGCCAGCAATAGCTGGAGCTAGACTGGTCCAAAGCCAGGAATTTCTTTTGGGTCTCCCAATCGAGCACAAAGGGGCACAAGGACTTACTTGGCTCTCCTTGCCTGCCTTCCCAAACCACTGGCATGGAGCTAGATCAGAAGTGAAGTCACTGAGGCTCAAATGAGCACCTATATGGCTCTGCAGGCAGAGGCTTAGCATTGGCTCCTAAATATCATTTCTAAGTGGTGAAGTCAAAAAATTGTTGCTATTCTTCTTTCACAAGTTTTAGAATTCTTTCTTTGTGTTGTGTTTTTGAAAGTTTGATTGTGATGTGTTGTAGAGTGATTCTTTTATGCTAAATATCTATTTAAGGACCAGTGGACTTTTCTTGTACTTGGATATCCATTTCTTGGAAAGTTTTCAACTATTATTGAATCGGAAAGGTTTTCTAGACCAACTCCAACTTTCTATTCCTTCAGGGAGTCCCTGAACATCAGTTCATTTGATACTCCAGATATCACAAACACTACCTTTATTCTTTTTAATTTATCCAGGCGATAGTTCCATACGATCTTCAATTTCAGATGCTCTTTTTCTGCCTGATCTGATCTGTTACTGAGAATTTTACCCATATTTTTATTTGATTTACAGAGTTATTCATTTCTAGTAATTCTGGTTCTTTCTCAAAATCTCAATATCTCACTGCTGACTTTCTCAATCATTTTTTAGGTTTGTTTAACTGTCTGTGTCTATTCTTCCGTACCTGTCAGATTCCTTACAATCATTCTTTTAAATTCTTCATTGGGAATTTCAGTAGTTTCCCCTTTTCACAGTCTGATACTCGAGTGTTACTGTGTTTCTTTATGGTAGTCATATTGACTTGCTTGTTCATAATTCCTGTATATACTATATGGCCAAAGGAGGTGCTCATCTGAAATCTCCACAGTAAGAATTACAAAATGCTAGTTAAAGAAATTGAAGAAGACAGGGAAAAAAAAAAAAAACCAACCAGAGAGACATCTTATGTCCATGAACTGCAAGAATTAATACAAATTAAACTGTTTATATTACCCAAAGCAACTAATAGTCAACGCAATTCTCCTCAAAACACCAATGAAATTAGGGAAAAAAATCTTAAAATTCATATGGAAACATAAAGGATTCTAAATTTCTGAAGCCATCTTCAACAATAAAAACAAAGCTGGGGGCATCACAATACCAGATTTTATGACACAGAGAGAGCCACTATAACTAAAATAGCATAACTATTGGCATAAAATTGGACACAAAGGCCAATGGAACATGAGTAGAAATTCCAAAAATGAACTAATATACCTACATCCAACTTACCTTTGACCAGGGCGGTGAAAATACTCTCCAGAGAAAGAACAACCTAAACAGTATTGGGAAATTGGATTTCCACAGGCACAAGTGTAAAAATCAACCATGAATAGATCAAATGTGTAAGATCTAAAACTAAGAAAGTACTAGAAGAAAACATAAGCAGCAACTTTTTGCCTAAAGGCCAAAAGCATAGGCAACACAAGCAAAAATAGACAGATGGAATTTAAAGAAAACTAAAAAGCTTCTATACATTGGAGAGATAATCTCCTGAGTGAGGAGATAAGCAACAGAATACAAGAAAATATTTACAAATGATGCATCTGATAAAGGATTAAAATCAAGACTATATAGCAAGATAAAAACGATTAAACAAGACAAACATTCTAGTTAATTCAGGCAAAGACTCTATCAGATATTTTTTAAAAAACAAAACCCAAATGGCCAGTAAACACAACAAAATATGCCTAGATTCACTTAACACTAGGGAAATAAAATTAAAAACCACAAGTGAGGTATCATCTCACTTTAGCTAAAAATGGGTATTATCAAAGAGACAAAAAATCAATAAACGTTGGCAAGGACATGAAAGAAAGGAAACCTTAATACTCTGTAGGTTAGAATGTAGATTGTATCATCACCACTATGGAGAACAGTAGGGATGTACCTCAAAAAACTAAAAATAAATCTACCATATGACCAAGCTAACCTACTTCTAGGAACACATACAAAGGAAATGAAATAAGCTTATGAAAGAGATACCTGCATTCCTACATTTATTGTGGCACTAATCATAATGTCCAAGATAAGGATTAACTCAGATATTCATCAATGGGTGACTGAAGAAAATATGGTACATATATACCAAAGAATATCAGTCATAAAAAGAACAAAATTCAGAATTTGCAACAAAATGTTTGGGATTAGAGATCATTATTCACATGAAATAAGTCATAGAAAAATAAGCATCACTGATGGAAGTTAAAATACACTTATGTGCTTATATAGAATATGAATCTGAGACAGTATTACTAGAGACAGGGAAATGGTGGGAGATTGGATGATGGGTACCAAAACATATTCAAGTTGACAGTAACAGGCTCTGCTATTCCTTAGAATAGCAGGGCATCTCTGGTCTGTAACAATAGAAATGGTACGGGTAATTGTGTAAGTGCCTCATGTGATTGGTTTATGCTATGTGTATCTATGTGAAATATTACATTGTATCTCATAAATTGTACAGGTATCTCACATTAATCCAAAATTAGAGTGTTTAATTAATTAATGAAAAAGAAGAATGCAACATGTAGAATGCATAATCACTACATTTGAATAACTGATTGTTGACTTCTTATATTTGAAACTTGTTGCTCATCTTCTAGTCTATTGCAAGCATATTCTCAACTGATATGTCACAACTGATGTTCAAAGGCTCAAATCCAAAGCATGCACAATGCTAACTGTTGGCAGCAATTCACCACACTTTAGCTTCCAATTGTCTTCTCTTTGTGCAACAAGTAAAACAAGTACCATTGAAGGACTCGAGGGGAAAGCCTTCAAGATACACACTGTAATTACTCATAAGGAAGCCACTGCAGTTGTCGGTTTCATCACGCTTTCACCTCACGGTGACTCACTCCTCACTATAACCCTGTTCTGGGAATGTGTAGTCTGTGTGCTAGGCTGCTGTAGGTTTATCAAGAACCTCAGTGCCAAGTTAACCAGCATGCTCCTTTCCAGAGATAAATACTGAAAACATGGCATGAAAAAACACAAGGAAAATAAAAACCTATGTCTAATCCAAAACTGTCTCAGATGATTCCATTCAAATTTACCGCAGATTTAAATCTAAGGGGTACAAGACTAGTGTATAATTGCAAACCACACTGAAGACCTTAAAATGGATTTACTGAATTTCATTCATTAAAACCCAAAGAAAAGTTTTTTTTCTTTTCTTTTCTTTTTTTTTTTTTTGCATCATTCCAAAATTATTATTCTTTGGCTCTTGACCCCAAGAGTATTTTTCTGAAATTCATAGTAGTTTCAAGCAACGTGCCATCTATTTGAAGATGACTCATAACTGACATAAAGGGTTTCCTGTTGTTCCTGTAGAATGGAGTCAGAACACTTCAGGCTATCAACTATTGTTTCTTTAATATGTGTTTTCTTGTTGTAGGTAAGAAGATTAATTCACTTGATTAAGTGGCACTTATATTTTCAATTTCTATTCTAATACAAAGTTGTCCTACTGCTTTCAAGGCACTATTACACCAGCAGAAATATAACTTCAAAGGGTTATATTTAAGTAAGCTTTCCAGTAAATGATGTGTCTACTATAACTTGAAAGAACATAACAATATAATACTTAAATCTCAGCAGAAAAGAAGATACAAGTCTCTATGGCTTATATGAGTTAAGAATTTTGCATTACAAGTTTGTTCCTTGCTTGTGTGGACATATAGCTATATCATTAACCACAGTGAAAACCTATAAATTAGGAAGTTACTTAAGTCATAGATAATTAAAATGAAACAAAATTTAACACACAGTTCCTTAATGGCACTATTCATACTTCAAAGGCTTGACAGCTACATGTGGCCAGAGGCTACCACACTGGATAGAGTAGATGTGCAACATTCATAGTACTGAAGAAGGCAACATCAGGCATCACTGATACAGACTGCTGAGAACTCCCAGATCCACTGTTAGCTGTTATTTATTCAGAGGTTTAATTTATACGTATACATATAATTTTATAATAAGGTATTATAAGGCATGGTTAAGCATGTCTATTTTTTCTAGGATAATATCAATATTTTAAATATTTGTATCACTTTTAGTAACATGAACCATTACAAGTAAAAGTAAATGCAACAAATTTAATTTTTAGTATCTATTTTTTATATAAGTACATAACAATCTTTTGTCATACTATGGATATTCAATTTTGATTCCAGAAAAAGGCAAACAAAACAACCTATTTATATGGTAGATGAGACTAAGAAACTGCTCTGGGCAGAGCACTTCACTTCCTGGAGCATTCTCCTCCCTCCCACCCATCTGACACCTAGCTCCCCAACACCTGTATCTAGTTACTCACCGAGCTCCAGCAAGGTCTGTGTGCCCTGAGCTGCTCCCCTGCTGGGTCCACATGCTGTCTCTGCCATGAAGAGCATAAACTCTCTGTACCACCACTCGGACTGGCATTCCTGATGACAGGGAGGTTCCTTGGCTTTCCACCATGTCCAGGAGAGAATCTCTTGAGGAGGCACAAAATGTGAGGTGCTGCTTTGCTTCTTCATACCCATGGGTCCAGCCTGTACCCAGAGGGTCCACAGCACTACACATAACCTGGTCAAGACATGCAAAGGGAATGGTTTTAGTTTGACTTACAACATGCTGTACACCAAAAAGGACATTCTTAGGCAACCTTAGGATGTGTTGGTGTTACATCAAAAGAATCAGAAGATAAACCAGAGTGAGCAGTATGGATCTCTACTTCCCAAGGTAACTACCTCTGCTGACAATGGGAAAGTGACAGGAAAACACAAACAGTGTAGCACTTCCCATTTGTGGGGTACCAGCTTGGATCTTTGGAAACACACAGATAGTCCTTCCAGTAAAATATCTCAGGGCAATTTAAGAAGTTCTTTTCTGAGGTAACAGGACAAGTGAAAGAATGTTCTCCCAATAACCCTTTACAGTAATATTCTCTCCCACTAAGTAACATTCGTAGAGAGCTCAAGAGATCTTCCTATATTCCAAGTTTTGTTCTTTATTACCTCACAACCAATTAAGGAGGTAGATAATATAATGCTGTCCCCATTTTACAAATAGGAAAGTCTATAGATCTTGGCAAAGGTCTCCCAGCAGAATGCAGCCAAAGCATGATTTGAAGCTGGGTCTCTGCCCTCAAAGGTCATAATGAACCATGATGCTACACTGCAGCTACACTGTCATCGTCATGAGACAAAAGTATCTCATTACATTAATATCACATACTTGATACAACTACATGTTAGAGCAATAATGTTCTCTGAGTCATCTTTTCAATATTGCAAGTAAATTGATTAGAAAACACACATTTTCAAATAATCCTCCCTAGACACTTTTTGATTTACCTTCTTTTGATTGTCTGTTTGGCTCTCTTGGTTTTATGCAACAAAGAGGAGATGAAAGTTCTCCTTTTTCCCCTTACTTCCCCTCTGCGAATTTGTCGTCTCAGCATTCTTTTCAGTGATGATTCCAGTAATCCAATGAGCCTGAGGTCAGAGCACTGGCCACACAGACTCTCAGAACAAGGAGTGTCCCAAGGCACACATCATGCCTACTGTGAGTGAATTTTAGTGGTTCCGCAAATTCATCTTGGCAGATGACTATGGCTCAGGAACCAAAAAATTCCAAATAGCCACCTCTAGTGTCTAATCTCAAGGCCATGTAGCTCTTTCTGTCCCAAAGGATAAAGATAATATGGAAAAGAAAAACATGATATTTTTAAAAAGCAAATAAAAGAGGCCTTGACACAAAATTCTCAATTACAGGATGAGAATAAAGAACATGAAAATTTCATATTATATATATTTTTACCTTTCTCAGCCTCACTTTATTTATTTATTTATTTATTTATTTATTTTTAATATATTTTTATTTTGAATTTTGAGTTGTGGTACAATTTTGTATAGGCTGGGATTTCCCCCAAAGAAAATTTCATATATTTTTAAAAATAGAATAAATATTAAAACACATATTAGAAAGATGAAATGCTATAAAAGACATATAAATGATAAATTGATTTAATATCTTCAGGGCTGACAAGAATAGTAGGTTGTCCAGATCAACCTACTTCAAAACCCTTACAAATCCAGTCACCCATACTTTTAACAACTATGGATTCCTAAGTCAGTGAGAGGTTACCTGTATTTCAGGTGAATTACTTGTCAGATTCCTAATTTTATACATCTGGACCAAAGTGATGTTTCTCCTTGGAAGTACTGCGTCTAGACAGTGCATTTCTCGAATTTTTTCTGAATCTTCTTTGGGAACAACTTTCTGACAAAAGTAAGTGTTCAGAATAATAGGGCAACTTCCATTTGGGACAGTCAGTTTTTGCCTGGAAGACAGGAAGACATTCAGCATTTTATTTTCAATGTTAGATTCCCCTGTTATTCTGGCAAGATCAGAAATGTTAAGTTCATTGAAGCATCTGCCTCAGAAAGTAAGGACCAGGCCAACCTGCTGAGTGACACCCCCTTCTAATGATGGAGTGCTGCTCCAGCATTCAAATGTGAGTGTGAATGAATTCAATTTTCCTTTTTCAGTGAAACTTCAGGGCTAGCAAAGAATGGAAGAAGATTGTCATCTAAGTCCCTGATTATGAGCTCCTTGTGGTTTTCCCTACTAAACAGACAAGGGCATCAAGACTCTTTAGGATCAGGCATGGATCACGAACATGATCATCAAAGGGTTAAATCAGGACATGATATTAAATGCCAAAGGAACTTCTGCCTTCCCTCCAAACTACTCAGAGTGTTGCAAAGTCTCCCATTTAAATAGCAACAGTCTGTGAATATAGCAGAGAAAGGTATCCTTATTCTTCTCAATCCTCCGAAATGAAAAAACACTTCAACCTTAATGTCCACTGTATAAACAAGAGGTAATGGGCAGGCATGTGGCTTTATGGTTAAAATGTCAGGATGTCAGCATCTTATGCAGGAGTACTTGGGCTCAGTACTCAGCTTTGGCTCCTGGTTCCATGTTCCTTAGTGGCAAAATAGCAGACCCTGGGAGCACCAATGGCTCAGGTAGTTGGCTTTCTGGGAGACTTGGGTTGAATCCCCAGCTTCCTAGCCCCAGCCAGACCCGGCATTGTGGGTATCCAAGGAATGAGATGGGTGTTCTCTGTCCTTTCTTATCTAAACAAATAACAAACAAACAAAAAAAGCCAAAGAAAAACAAATGAACAATAATAACAATAACAAAACAGAAGGTGATGGTAACATTAAAAAAAATTAGGACTTCTGATTCCAGGAGGCCTTGGTGGACATATTTTTTCTATTTCTTTGAATACTACTAAAAGGTATATAAAGTAAACCAAAAAAAGACACTGAAAGATGCATATAAAGTAAAGCAAAATCGACACTGAAAAATGGAGAGAAAAACGCAGAATGAAGCAGATCTAGGAACCTGAAGGACAAACGAAGCAAGTTTCTGAGATTTTATTTTGCCTCAGATTGCCTGCACTGGAACTGAAGGCACTGATTACAGGTGGAAACAGCAGTGGATGTAGACAGAAACAGCCCAACAGCCTGTTATCTGCAACCAAAGGACTAAGGGAGAGGCAGCTTAGCAAGGCAGGAACTTGTAAACAAGACTGTTGTCTAGGCAAACGCCATGAATCTTCATGCAGGCAGTAAAGGATGAATGGAGGAGCCATGGCTTCCAATGCTACAGGGCAGCGAGGAGGAGCTGCCATGGTCACGTGTTGGTGGTGGGAAAGAAGGTGGGACAGTGAGCAAGTTCACTCCTGCAGGTCTGTTATGAGTACCCCTTTCAGCTTGACTTCCTGGGGGTCTAGAGATCACCTCCCCTGACAGGAACAACCAAATTCTCCTTCCTCCCTGCCCTCTGGGGTAGCGCCAGAGGAAGCCTAGTGAAATGTCAGGACTTCTGCCACTGCTCTCCCTTCATGCCCCTCAGTGGAGGTCACATGAGGAACAGTAAGGCATCCTAGACCTGCTAGGCTCTCAGGGAACTGGAATTCACACATCTGGAAAGCACTTTCTCCCTCTCCCAGGAGAAGCTGGACTTCTCCCTCTATCAGACAGTAACAACCTCCATCTTCCCACCCTCTACCAATGTCAGATGACGCCACCTGGATCCAAAGTCTCACGATACCCTCAATGTCCAGGTTTCTATCTACAACCTCTTGTTACAGTAGAACCATGGGGAGTGGGAGGACCTCAACTTAGTGAAAATAGAAAACAAACACCAATGCTGACAGGACATGAATGTTATAATTACCTGATGAAATAGTAGTTTAAAAATTGTAATGGTTAGATTCTATAGCAGAATGCAGAAAAAAAAGAGTAAATTTGGTGTTAATAGAAATTTGTGTTGGAAATGCAAAAGGAAGAGAGCCTCGTAACCTGCGAAAAGAAATAAGAAATAGGATGATAATTCATACAGTCGCCTTTCTTAATTGTCTTCAGTTTCCTAGTTATTTTGGGGATATGGCACAAAAATTATAATGCTGTCCGATATAGCTTCAGATGTATGTAGAAGAAATATTGAGGACAACACTGTAAACGTGGAAGGTAAAAAAAATACATAAACAAGGGCCACCATGTGGCATAACAGTTAAGCCACTGCTTGTAAAGCTGGCATCCCACATACTGTCTCAAGTACAACTGCTTCACTTCAGATCCGGCTCTCTGCTAACGCACCTGTGAAGGCAGCAGAAGATGGCCCAAGTGCTTGTGTGCCTATCACCTACTCGGGAGATCTAAATGGAATTCTTGGTGCCTGGATTTGGCCTGGTGCAGTTCTGGCTGTTTCATTTGGTAAATGAACCAGCAAATAGAAGATCTCTCTCCCTCAATCTTTCCCTGTCACTCTGGCCTTCAGCTTTTTTTTTTTTTTAAGAGGAAATATTAAAAGAAGCAATGTTTCTACACTTCACAGAAACTCTTAAAATGGCCCAGCAGAACCTAACACATGTTCGTATCTTATAATGCCTAGTACAACCACCACTAAAATAGCTATAAAGGATATACAAAAAGCATTACAAATAACCTAAAATAAAATTCTAAAAAGACAAGTAACCCACACGAGGTCAGAAAAAAGAAAGCAGAAATGGAAATAGAAAGCAAAACTAAATAGGTAGATTTAATTTCTAATGTATCAAACTATTACATTATGGATTCCAGGTTATGATTTATCTATACAGATTTATAAAGATCCCATTTAAAATATAGTGATATAGACAGGACAAAAGCAAAAGGATGGGGGAGAACTTTTCTTGTGAGGATAAATCAAAAGCTTATTAATATCAGGTAACACTGTTATGAAATCTAACTAGATAAGTGCACAGAATTGGAGATTCCAATATCCTCTGTCAACATTTATAGAACAATTTAGCATATCAGCATAGAAATGGAAAGAGCACCACCATCAATCAATATGATCCAACTGATAGTATATCCCATGCAGCAAAACATTCAGGTGCCCATGACATATTATGGGCCACAAAACAAACAAAAGCAAATTTAAAAGCATTAAAATAATATATAGTGTGCTCTCTAATCACAGCAAAATCGATCAAAATCAATACTGGGAAGATAACACACCCATTTCTGAACACTGGGAAACAAAACCACACTGTTCTAGCACAAGTATTGTGGCAGAGGGGTTAGGCTGTAATGACCTGGTACCCCATTTACGAGTGCCTGGGAGTGAGCTCTGCCTCTGCCTTGGCTTCCAACACAGTTTCTTGCTAATGTGCCTAGGAAGCAATCAAGCACATGAGTCCCTGTCACCCACATGGTACATATAGCTGGATTTCTTGGCTTCTGGTTTCAACCTGGCCCAGTCCTGGATGTTCGTGGAATCTAGATAATGAACCAGCGAAAGACTTCTCTCTGGGTTATTCTGCTTTTTCAGATATATAAGTCTACCTTAAATAAACACATTAAAAAAAATCCTCATGTATCCATGGGGCAATCCATGAGCCAAAAATGCAGATCCAGTGAAAAACAAAATTTAAATGAAATAAATTAATATAATCAAAATTTACTATAAAAATTTGTGAGGGTCACCTGGCTCAGCTCCAGCTGTTGTGGCCAATTGGGAGTGAACCTGCGGATGGACCATCTTTTCTGCTTCTCTCTGTGTAACTCTGGCTTTCAAGTAAAAGTAGAAGGGATTTTTAAAAATTGTGAGAGATGCCCAAAAGTAATGCTAAGAGGATATTTTAGAAAAGAGAGGAAGTCTCAAATAAATAATCTAAGATCTACTTGAAAACCTGGAAACAAGCAAAGTAAAACAGGTGCAGAATAGGTTGACAGAAATATACCATGATGACTAGAAATCAACAGAGGCAAACAATGCAATGAGCTGGTTCTTTTAAATGAATTGAATGACAATAGGAAAAACAGAAGATATAGACTAGCAATATCAAGGATGAAGCAGATGGTATATCACCACAGATACTGCAAATATCTCAGGGCTAGTAAAGGACTACTATGGAAAACTACATACTCAAATATTCTAACAGCTTAGGTAAAATGGACAACCTCTCAAAATGAATAATTTACAATTTTACCAGTATAAATGAGGTTATTTGAGTAGCCCTATAACCATTAAGAAAAATGAAAATCAGATTGTAATTTAAAAGCTGCTTCAAGGGGCTCGTGCTGTGGCATAGCACACTAAGCCTCTAACTGTAATGCTGACATCCCCAAAAGGTGCTAGTTCGTGTTCCAGATTCTTCACTTTCCATCCAACTCTCTGTTTATGGACTGGGAAAGCAGAGGAGGATGGCTAAAGTCCTTGGGTCCCTGTGCCCACATGTGAGACATGGAAGAGCTCCTGGCTTTAGATAGGCCCAGCTTTGGCTGTTGAAGCCATTTGGAGGGTAAATCAGCAGATGGAAGATGTCTCTTTCTGTTTCTGCTTCTGTCTTTGTTTCTCCTTGTCTCTGTAAACTCTGCCTTTCAAATAAAAATATAATAAATCTTAAGAAAATGCAAAGAGAGTTATCTCCAATACAGGTACTTAGGCTGGAGAACTGTAGTAAATATGAACAGAAGGATTAGTATCAATTCTACATTTTCCTATTGTAGAAAACAGAGAGGAGACACACTTCTAAATTTGTTTAATAAAGCTAGCATTACTGATATTAAACAGTATACAAAAAGAAATCTACAGACTAATGTACTTCAAGAGTCTAGATAGAAGAATCTTTAATAGAACAGTAGCAAATAGAATTAATGCATTAAAAAGAGTTGCACAACATGACCACGTGGAATTAATTCCAAGGATAAAGGGCGTTTTCAATATTTAAAAATCATTACACCAGGTTAAAGGTTGAAGAAAATTCGTGGTTACAACAATCAATGCAGAACAATCATTTAACAAAATTTGTTGTCAGTTTATAACTAAAAATACAGAAAACTGAAAATAAAAAATTTTTTCAACTTCACAAAAATTGTCTGCAGAAATCCCAAAACTAACATTATTAATGGGGAAATAATTAATGCTTTCTACCTGAAAAAACAAGGCAAGAATTTCCTTTCTTTATCCCTTCGATTCTGTTCATTACCAATCATAACCAGAGTAATGAGGCAAAAAGAAAGAAAAAAGCACCATACAGATCAAAAAGAAAATAAAACTTTTTCTTATTTGTAGATGAATGGGATGAATATGACAACACTTGAGAAATTCCATGGAAAATGAGATTAAAAGATTTATTTTTGTAATATGATACATAATTTTAACAAATATATTTTAAAAGGTAGAAAGAAAGAAGGACACACACACACGAACATGAAAGTTTATGAAAATGAGATTAAAAGATTTACTTTTGTAATATGGTACATATTTTAAAAAATACATTGTAAAAGGTAGAATGAAAGAGTCAGAGGGACACACAGACTACTACTAGTTCATGCTTCAAATGCCTACAACGGTGAGGGTAGGCCAGCTTGACGCAGGGAGCCAGGAACTCCACTGAGCTTTCTCAGGTTGCAGGGACTCAGGTCCTTCAACTGTGACCCAGATGGCAATTTCAGGTGCTTCAGTAATTGAAGCAGAGCAGCCAGAACTACAGACTCTGAAAGGGGATGGAGCTGGCCAACCTGTGGCTAAACGTGCTGCATCTTAGCACCCTGCTAAGTTTTTATAGGCACAATTTTTTTTTAAATCTGTGCAGTTTTTTGTACTACATTTTCATGAACTCTGTGAAGAATCTGTCAAAATCATTTACATAGAAAATATCAAGGAAATCTCCAAAATAATTTTTAGAATTAATTAGTGAGTTTTATAAAGTTTCAATACTTAATGTATACAACCATTAAGCCTATTTCTAAATATAATCAATGAATTTATGGGCACCGATTCTAAAAATGTAATACTGTTTAAAACTGTAAGCAAAGCAAAGCAAACTAAAACAGCAAATATCTCATCGTAAATGTAGCAAAAATACATTTAGATTTTTATGTTTTTGTACTGAATTATCACTTTGTCCCTATAAATACATATAATTGTGTGGTAATTAAAAATTTTAAAAACCTATATGCTCAAGTTGCAAAACAGTGATGAAATAAATCAAGGAAAACCTTAACAAATGGAAAGATATACCTATTATATTTATTGACTCAATATCAAACAGATGCTAATTCTTCCTGAATTTATATATATATACATATATATATGCATAAATGTTAAATTTTATAGCAATTCCCATCAAAAGCTAATAGTGATATACATCACAGATACACATAAGCTTATTTTAAAAGTATGTGGAAAGACAAAGAAGTAGAATAGCTAAAATATTAAAGAACAAAGCAAAGGAAATCATTTTACCCAATTCCAAAACTTGTAAGTTTCCACGATCAATGATCTGGGGAGACAAAGATATGAGCCCAATGAAGCAGAATAAAGAATCTGCCAGTTTATAGATAAATATGCCAGTATTAGAACTGTATCAATGTTTAAGGCCACTTTTAAGGAATCAAGTTAATCAGTAAATTACTTTAAAATAGAAATAATTTATCACTATTAGTATATTACAGTAACGTTCAGTTTGTAACTTTAAATCACATAAACTAACAAAATTACTGTCCTTAGGGAAGAAAAACTACAGCAAATCTGACATGGTCACATTATTTGTGATCAGCATATTTACTTATCCCTGTGCAAACATCACCAGGACTAACAAATTCTCTAAAGTAAATACACCTTTGAAATCTTGTTCAGTCTTCGCAGATATTTACAAGTCTCTTTATTTCCTAAAGGTAACTAACTACAAAGGTAATCATTAGTTTTGATCCACAAGATCATAATTTCTGAATTAAAATCTGAATGAGATTTAAAGTATAATCCAGCATAATGTGGGAAGGCTGATATTTTAATCACAGATAAAACTTCTTAGACCCATATGATCTGAAAATTAGTTCAAATAGCTTATGTATATAATAAATTAGCAAGGCCAGTGGATATGTCTTAAAACTTCTCCACATTAGACCCATTTGGCTTTCACTCTCCTTTTACCAACACTTGTGACAACTGGGCTCAGAGCTAGGGAACGTGGATCTAAGCAGCTGAGTGGGCAGTATCACCACAAAGGAAGAGACTGCGCCTGAGACAGGATGTTCCAGGGGAGAGAGGCCCTCCTAGGACACGCTGCCAGCTAGGGACCCCAGGATGCAGGTGTGTGAAAGAGCAAGGTGACACATACAGTGCTAGGGACTGCCTGAGGGCAACCGGTGCACTCTGGAGCTGATGGAGATGTGCACCCTCCACTGTGCCCTTACTGTTTTCTTTACGGGGAAGTGGAAGGAGTTACAGCTTTTAAAACACCCACAGTATCACAGCTATTTTTCTACATAGCAGGATGCTTCAATTTCTTTTTTACACTGCAGTTTAATGCTAACGGTCATGGCCTTTATTATCACTTGTTTTAAAATATTTCTATACTTATTTGAAAGGTTGAGTGACAGCAGAGACAGAAAGATCTTCCCTCTGCTACTTCCCTCTCCAATGGGCACAAAAGCCAGGGCTGGGCCAGGCCAATGCCAGGAACCCAGATCTGCATCTCTTAGATGTGTTGGGCCATCTTCTGCTCAGCATCATCTCACTGTAACAAACATTCTGTGGAAATCAAAGCAACTCCACAGAAATTTTATGGATTGATATGAAAGATGTATAGGATGTTTAGCTAGCTTTTCTGATGAATGAACAGTAGATAGACACAACTGCAGGTGCTAAATTTCATTTGGTAAATCACAGACACAACCACAAACACAAAAGTATTAATGAACTAGTTGGACTCCCACTCTTCCTTTCAAGAAATTAAGGAACCCCATCTACTTTCCACCAAACTCTCAGAACATTGTTGAGAAGTCAGCAGCCATGGTGTTACACTAAAATGTGCAAGATTTTCGCCTGGCAATTAAATGCATCAAAAACTTCAAGCCCTTATGGAAGTCCAGGTGCTGGGGTTTCTGCTGCAAAGTGTTTCTCATTTTTTTTTAATGGAGAATATTGTATGATCTCATTTTTATGAGAACTTGTGAAAAATCACTTTCTAATTACATCTCAGAATGGCAGCCCAAACACATATGCTTTGCACTATGAAACATTTCCACTTCTCACGATGAAAACCCAGTGAACTCAAGTAAACAGGAAACAACTTAATAGACTTTTAAAAAACCTGAAGCCAGTGAAGGAGAACCATGTGAAATATCCTTTCATATTTCTCTCACTGTCAACTCTGCCAGCGTGTGAAGTGCCCTGTTGACAACTTGCTTCAGGAAGTCTCAGGTTTGTGAGAGATGTTTACTTTTATTTCTCTACTAGTTAATCTTTCTCAAATGTCTTTTGTGTTTAGCAACTCATAAAATCAATACAATTATGCAGTGATTGTGGGGATAGGGACAATGTGACTGACATGCAGGTTATGATAATCGCCTAAAAAAACAGTATTTCTTTTAAGTTATTTGATTGACTAACTTGTTTACTGTCTAGGAAGAATGTGTGTAAGTCTGGGGCGAGTGGCAAAGAGGATTAATGCATTAAGCAGTATTAATGCAGTGACTGAAAGAAATAAAAGCAAATAAAAATTTCTCTTGCAGTCCTTCCTTCACCTCCCCTTTGACTTTCCATTTTCTAATTTGTAGTCAAATTAGGTTAGCTTAAGACTTGTAGTTGACGGAAGAACAGATCTAGGATCTAGATTTCTTCCTCTTTTTCTTTTTTTTCCTGAAGACACACTTGGGATAAACTATACATTTATATTTATGATTTTATTTCAATGCTAAACCTCATCAACCTAGAAACCCAGTATCCACTTCTTCATAAATATCAATAAGCAGCATTAGCAACAAATATTACTTTTCCATTAGCAGTTCATTTGTTATCTTTATGCACCAGTTAAATTCTGTGAGGCTTTATTGCATTGGCTACACTCTGAGATCTCTTCACAACAACCCTGTGGGGCAAACAGAACCATCCCATTACAGGAGGTTAAATAACAACCAATTCCACACCACTGGTCCATGACGAGGCTGCAATACTAATGAAGTCTCTCTAAGGCCAGTGTGTTTTTTCTTTTTTCCCAAGATATCAAGCCACTCCTTAGGAGGGACTGGGGACTCATTACTTGGATACAGACAAGAAAGATCCTGCCATTGCCCTGGGGGAATCAGTGTACTAGAAAGGGAAGTGACACAGATGATGAGTTGGTTGGCTAATCAGGCATACAGAATTAGGGTTAACAAGAAGGTATGAAACTTGAGGGTTTGGGTGGGGCTGGAGTGAACTACTGCTCTCTGTTCCTAGCTATCAAGTGTTAGGCAGTCTGACAAGTTACAATGGACAGAATTAAATGTAATTGGATAAAGGTCCCCTGTGACTGCAGAACATTCAGAGCTACCTTCTAATCTTGTCTGTTGACTCCACGTGGCTAAACAAATTTAAAACAAAATGAAAGAAAATAAAAGACAAATCTGAGGGGTGTGCATTTATTTTAGAAGTTAAGATGTCAGTTAAGGTGCCCATGTTTGATTTCCAGCTCCGTATTAATGCAGATCCTGTGAGGCACAGGTGATTGCCCAAGTGACTGGGTTCCTGCCATTCATGTATTGAGTTCTGGCTCCCAGCTTTGGCCTAGTCCAGTCACAGTCATTACCAGCATTGGGTGAGTGAACCAGCAGACAGGAGCTCTATTTTTCTCTACCTTTCAGATAACAACATTTTTTACTGCCAGTTTTTGAATTGCATAAGCCATAGTTCTAGTATTCAATGAGGTTAGAGCCTACCATACAGAAACAGAACATTTCAACCTGGTGTTTGGCATAGTGTTTGAAGAGACTACTTGCGATGCTGGCATTCCATATGGATGTGGTTCATGTTGTGGCTGCTATATTTCTGATCCAGCTCCCTGCTAATGGCCTAGAAAGATCACAGCAATAAGGCCTCAGTCTCTGGGCTCCTGCCACTAGTACGGGAGACTGCAGATGATGCTCCTGACTCCTAGTTCTTGCTTTGGGCCTGGCCCAGCCCTGACCAAAACCTAGCCACTGCAGACATCTGGGGAGTACACCAGTGGATGGAAGATCTTTCTTTCTCTGTAACCCTGGCTTTCAAATATGTTAAAACTTAGAAAAGGAAAAGATGAAGAAGAAATAGAACATTTCCATCATTGCATAATGTTCTGTGGAGCAATCTGAGAATTCAGATTATTAGGAAAGACAATAAATCACGATCTGGCTACTCAGTAAATGCTTTTTGACTGACTGGATCTGAAAGGGGCTACTATGCCTTAGCAACTTCTCAGGTTAAATTCACAGCCTTTGGCATCTCTGTTCTCTACCTTAAATACCTATACGAGCGCACTAGCATGAATCTCAGTCACTGACAAGACAATGTCAATAGGGTTTGCTTTCTATGTCTGTGAAAAAACAGCAAGAATACCCCATCTACCTGCTCCTTCTTCTGAAGTGTGAATGGGTACTTGTTCTCACAAGTCTTAAGGATGTTTCTAAATCTAAGTATTAAGACAATTTCAAAAATAAGAAGCTAAATCGTTATTTTTAACCTCTTACTTGACAAGACCCAGCTCTTGCGTTCAAGCATATTTCTTTCACCTTCCTATCCAAATCAGACATACATATCTAAGAAAGTGACAGGCACTTTGGCAAAGACTGATATTTATGATTATGTATGCTGCTCTGAAATTTCTAGAGCATCCATGCTTTATTTCTCCATTTTATCTGAATAAACACAACAGAAGTGAAAGACCATATTTTACATGAGTTATTTCTGAATGAAAGTAAACAGTATTAAAAACATACATTCATAGAAGGCTATGATATGAAACTGAACTTCAACAAACCTTAAGTCTAATTATCCAAACATGCAAAGGTCTCTAACTTGATCATTTTATTTTGGAAGACACAGGGTGGCTGTAAATGGTAATGTGAATTTTGAGCCACCGTATTTCTGGTGATTGTTTAAATTTTCAATCACAGAAGTTCTATAAGAATATAACAGACAATACAAAGGCAGGGTGATCCAGTATTGTGGTACAGTGAATTAAGCTGCAGCCTGTGATTCCAGTAATGTCATAAGAGCATTGGTTTAAGCCCTGGCTGCTTCATTTCTGATTCAGCTTCCTGTTAATGGCCTACTAAAGTAGAAAATGGCTCAAGCATTTGGGCCCATGAACCTACATGGGAGACTTGGATGAAGCTCCTAAAACTGCCCTGGCCCAGCCTTAATTGGTTGTGAACATCTGGGGAGAACAGCAGGTAGAAGATTTCTCTCTCTCTCTCTCTCTCTCTCTCTGTCTCCCTCTATCTCTATCCCCTTCTCTCTCTCTCTTGAACTCTGCCTCTGAAACAAACAAATCCATTAAAAAATACAAAGAGGCGGAGCAGAAGGAAGAGTTTAATTAAAGGTTATACTGACCAGGATTTAAATTCTTGTTCTGCCACTCACTCAATAATATTATGTTGATTTTTCTGAACTTTAACTATTCATATCTTAAAATGAGGAGAATACCTATCTAGAGGTTTTGATGTAAGATTATGTGCATATATTCATACATACATGTATGAAGAAGCACATGGAGTCAGGCACAAACACACATACACACAATGTTTTGCACAATGCTACTATCTGAGATTATAGTTAATATTATTAATTTATTCATAAAATTTCCAGAATATAGCTTTTCCAATGTAAGATTGAATCTTTGAATTATTTAGTTTTTCCTGTGTTCATGGTAATATATGTTCTAATTCATAACTAGGTAGTCAAAGGGCTTAAAAATATTTTTAAAAAGATCACAGATTTATGTTCAGCAAGGTCACTATTAAGAATCTATACTGCTGCCTTGTATCTCACAGTATGACTGTGAAGCAGAAAATTTGAAACTTCAAGCATGAATCAGACTGATACATTTGCTAAAACACAGGATGGCCATGCCTACCTCCAGAGTTTCTGATACAGTAGGTCTAGAGTGGGGTCCCTTAATTTGTACCTTTAATAAGTTTCAAGGAAATGCTGATGCTACTGGTCCACAATTGCATTTTGTGTATTATTACTCTAAATGTACACACAAGACCATTTATATCTACCAAATCTTATTGAAGTGCTAGACTGCATTTTAGTTAACAAAAACAAAACAATGAAAGATAAGAAAAAAGAGGAACAAGAATATTGGAAACACCTGGTCACCTCTGAGGATTTAGTGTAAATGACAAGAAGCCTTTTTCTACATAGCCCTTTTGGCTTTGCTTGTCTTAGTAACAATGCTTCATTCCAATGCACCTGTCAATCTCTGCAGTCACTGGAGCTACAATATTTTTTACGCATTTACTTATTGACATGCATGAGCTGATGTTCTAGCCTCCTAATTAACAATAAATAGCTCACTTCATGGGACAGAAGAAAAAGTAAAATTAAGCTTTTGGCCTCTACAGCCACAGCTCAATTGTATGACGACAATGAAAATGTGAAGAATGATTTTTCACCTGATTCTACAAAGCATCACTTCTGTAGCGTCAACAAGTCATGTACTTTCTTTAGAAAAGTCCAAGACACCATTAAACTTCTCTGTAGATACAACTAGCTGTCTACTCAGAGTGTTAGTATGGTATAGTGGAGAGGCATGCATTTAATTCTCAGTTTTATCACTTAACAGTCAAACGACCTTAATTACATCACCAAAGTTATAGATGTACTTTCTCTATGGTTGTAACAACATTTGTGTTAGAGCAGTTTAAGGCAATAACTGATGTGAAGATGCGTGAGATATTTGATTGCATTATACAACGATCTCATTATTCCTCAGAGATCTTGGGTTTATAAAAACCAGTATATATATATTTTTAAAGATTTATTGATTTTTATTTGAAAGGTTTATCCACAGAGAGGAGACAGAAAAATATTCCACCTGCTAATTTACATCTCAAATAGCTGCAACAGCCAGAGCTGAACTGATCTGAAGTCAGGAAGCTCCTGCGAAGGTGCAGGGTCCCAAGGACCTGGGCCATCATCCATTGCTTTCCTAGGCCATATGCAGGGAGCTGGAAGGGAAGTGGAATAGCCAGGACATGAACTAGCCCTCATATGGGATGATGGCATTTGCAGGCAGAGGATTGGCTAGTTGACCCATTGTGCTGGCTCCCAAACCAGTATATTTTGTTCTGAAAAATTCAAAATAGTATCTCTCCTATAACAAGTTATCTGAAACAACCATTCAACTGCAACTTGAAGTTTAAAGACACAAACAAACAAAAAATGAAACTTTCCTTAAATTTTGGAATTGAGAAATCTTTGGAATAGTATTTTTTAATCAGAAATACATGAATTTTCTAATATACATGTAATAATATCAGCTTCAACTGTAGCATGTTGACAACCACAAACCTTAACTGTGGGGGCCATGAAAGAAAATGGGGACTCAAAAATAACCAAACCAAGTCTCAATTCCCCAGGTGAGCAAGAGGCCAGCTGCAAACTTGGGCTGATTCTCTTCAGACTTCTGGGAGGAACAAGCTGGCTCCAGGGAGGCTCCAGATCACCCCAGCCCCTTGCTGTTTTGTTCTGTAGTTTTCATTCTACTTGAGATAAAAATATGGACAAAGTTCTCTTGCATTGTCAAGAGACAGCTAGTCTGTTAAATAAGAGACTAGTCATAGAATTTGGAAATTTGCAAAAAGATTCAGATCATTAAGAATCATCAAAGGCAGAAAAGTAATAGCATATTTTAAGAGATGCAGAAAAAGAATTTTATTAATTTTCACCAGAACACAGGTCATCCTTAGGAAAGTCTATTCTACTTAAATATAACGTAAGTTCTAATGGCTGACTATACTGCTTCACAAGGGAGAAGAATAGGTCTAAGAATTGAGTCGGCACAAGATATGAGGAACAGGCTAATATTAATTGAATGGCACACTGAGAACAGAAAAGGGGAAAACAAGCTAAATGGATTGAAACATGATTTTCAGAAATCCACAAAATATCCTAAATTGAACTTTTAGTTGAAAATTTATGAAGAAATTCAGAACAAAAAGATCACACTGAATAGCAATGAAAGGCGTCTGGGAAGGCAATGACCACAAAAGAGCTGAGGTTGACACTAGTAACATAAAAGAATCAGTAAAAGAAAACCAAGAAATACTGTCCTCAAAAATCACAAAGCCCAAGTTTAATTATTACCACAAAGAGGCAAATACTAAGCTTAGCCTAGCTTCAAACAGAACAAACCTCAGTTAAACTAGATAAATGTGCAAGTCTGGGTAAGGGACAATGCCTTGTATTTCAAAAGTACTCAGGATCTTCCTGGATTATAACTACTTTACAGAGGAAGCATTATTTCTATTGAATGCAACAGCTTATTTTCACAAAGAAATTAGGACAATAAGGACTTGCCTTTTTCTTTTTTTCCTAAAACCTCAGAATGTCACATAGCAACCAGAGCACAGCAAAATCATCATAGGGTGTGCCTTATGCTAAAATTCAAGTAATACTCCAAAGTGAGCTTCAATTACTAATGAGAAACTCAGACAAGCAGAGTTGTAAACACAGACACAACGGACCCTTCAAAGGTGCATACTGTGCTCCTGAACACAGAAAGCTTCTCTGGGACTCTGAAGGCTACAGTCCTGGTGAGGATTAACCCAGAGAGGAGGATGACATTTCCTCGGCTTTTCTACTTTGACTTGCTTCTGTTGCCTTCCACTGGGTGGGTGAGGATAAAGGACAGACCTGGCCCCTCCTGACATCACCATTTGAGAGTGGCCTGGATCTGGCCTCCCATGTTGTACTACCATTTCCCCCAACTCCCATCAATGGGAGCAGGGCCAGGTAGCTGGGCATGAACATCCTCATGACTGAACCACGAAACATTCCAACTCTCCTCCCCTATCATGGAGGATTCCTGAGCAAGCCCAAGTGAAGGCGAAGTGAGGCACCTCAAATTTTATCCTTCATCTAAAAAATTTGTTATCTTTCATGATGCACTTTTATAGGCATAGGGATACCTCCCTACCCCCTCCTTCCTCCCTGCCCATTTTCCCCTCCCACCATTTCCCCTTATATTGTCACAGTCTTTTAATAACACTTACAAGTTCAACATTCTCCTATTTAAATGTATTATGGCACTGTAGGGATAGGCAAAGCATAATTACAGCAGTCACCTGCTATCTTCACCTATGCTTCAAAGTCTTCCCACTGTGCTGTACTCCTTGCCAAGTGTTACAGAGGAAAGCAGAACAGGCACCAAGTGAATTTTACCCCCAAAAGCTCACTATGCAGATACTTTAATTTATGCTTTAACTACTTTATAATATTTATTTATTTTTATCTATTTGAGAGACTATTGTGATCCCCTAGTTCACATCCCAAAGGCTAGGCCAGGGAAAAGCAGGGAGTTAGGAATTCAATCAGTGTCTCCTAAGGAAGAAGTAGAACTCCACCACCTGAGCCATCATCTGTTGCTCCCCAGGGTCTACATTAGCAGGAAGCTGGAATCAGGAGCTGGATTTCAGATACAAACCCACATATTCTGATATGGAATTCATGACAATTGGCATCTTCACTGTTATCACAAACTACCACGTTAGTGTGTGTTTACATTTAAACAGAGGCTATTAGGATAGAGTCTGGTTTTTCTCCAAGTTTCTGATCTATACCTGTAATAGTTGAATTACATTCATTTACATTTATACACAATTTTTATTACCCATTTACAGTTAATGTTTGCTGAAGTGTTAGTTCACTGATGTCACACACATATATATTTTAATTCTTCCCATTATTGAATCTTTATTGTATACTATAATAAGCCTTTTTAATGCTTCTCTGCTTTCTGTGTTTAAAAATTGTTTTCTTAGTAGTCATCTTGCTATTAAAATTAAACATATAATCCACTGGTTTTAATCATTCTAGCTTGATTTTGAGAGAATATACACACCTTGTGCTTTCATTCTTTTCCCTTTATATGACCATCACATTATATCTTATATAAAATACGCCTAGTAGTATAGACTTATGATTAGTGGTGTATGCTTTTGCCTTTTATATCACATAGAAGGGAGACAAATCACAAATAATACTCAAAATACATTATTACTGGCTTTTTCTCATATGTTTATCTACATAATTATCATTATCAATGTGCTCTCCTGCTATTTCCATCCTTTTATTCTCCTCCTTCTCAATACAGCTTTGAGTTGCTGGTTAGTGCCCTCTCATTTCAAGCTAAAAGATTTCCTTCAACATCTCTTACAAGGTAAATCTAGCAATGATGCATTATTTCAGCTTCTGTGTAACTGGTCTTATTTAAATTTCTCCTTTTTTTTTCTTGAAAGATAACATTATTGGACATATAGTCTTAGTTGACACATTTTCTCTTATGACTATAAATATACAATCTTGTTGAATTCTGGCCCCTGTTGGTTTCTGATAATTAATCAGCTGTTCATATCCTTATGAATCCTTTGTACAAGTTCCTTCTTGCTGCTTTCAAAATTTTCTGTCTTTGGGTTTAAACAATGAGGTTACAGCATATCTTGGCATGGATCAATTTACATTTATCCTGCTTATAGTACGTTGCATTCTCAGGGGTATACATGCAGGTTTTTCCTTTCTGGGAAATGTGAGGCCATTATATCTTCAAATATGCCTTCTGTCTTCTTTCTCTTCTTCATCTAACAAGACAAAATCTCTAATGTTCATGCCAGCTCCAACATTCTGCACAAGGAATGCTTGCTGCCTACAACTGTCTGCCAAGAGGCTGGGGGTAGGAGATACCAGCTGCTCCAGAGGACAGCCACATTTAATCAAGAATTTCCAAAATGTATGAGAGACTTCTCTCTGGATGGTGCAAATGTTCTACCAGAACCAGAGTACCTTACACTCACTTCTCACAGTTCCTGCCAAGCCAGTCACTGTTCTCATGGAGGTCCAAATCTTGGAGCCTCCATCCCTATCAGTTCCCCTGCTGCCATCCCAATCCTATCTAATATTTACTGGGCACTTATTCTATGATGAGTACTGCTCTGAGCACTTTTCATCTTCAAACTGATCCTGTGAGGGAGAAGATTATTAATACTCACGTATTGCAGAGGAGGAAATAGAGGCATAGTAATGTGTGTGAACAGAAAGAAATGGATGCAACTGGAAACCATTATGCTTAAGTGAAAAATGCCAGTGTCCAAAAGACAAATATTATGTTTTCCCAGATCTGTGGTAACTAACACACAGAGTACAAACAATATACTCTATAAGAGCAAAGTTGACATTCTGAGATCTGATTATTTTTACAGCCTTTGTCTATAGTCCTGGCAAACAGTAAGTTTTTATGTAGTTACTGATTTTTTTAAAAAAAGATTTATTCTTATTTGAAAGTCAGAGTTATAGAGGGAAAGAGGAAGAGACAGAGAAAGAAAGATCTTCCATCTGCTAGTTCCCTCCCCAAATGGCTGCAAAGGACAGAGCTGAGGCAGCCTGAAGCCAGGAGCCAGGAGCTTGTTTTGGTTCTCCAACATGGGTGCAGGGGCCTAAGGATTCAGGCCCTCCTCTGCTGTCTTCCCAGGTCATTAGCAGAGAGCTGGATCAGAAGTGGAGCTACCGGGATTGGAACCAATGCCCATACTGGATGCTGGTGCCGCAGGGGGAGGCTTAGCTTGAACACTATGGTGCTGGTCTTAGTTAGTACATTCTTTACTTAATAGAATGTGAAGCCTGTGATTGTGAAGTGAACTGAAAGTATGCCATTGTAAAAATTAAAAACAAAAAAGTTGAAGAAGGAAGGCAGAGGGTGGGAGGGGAATGCAAGCAGGAGGGAGGGGAGTGTGGGAAGTGTCACTATGCTCCTAAATCTGAACTGAGAAACACTGTCTGTCCTCCACGACCAGTTTACTCTCAATTTTCACCAGGAAGTCTGCCCTCACCAGTCAAGTGCAAAACCACAATCTTCTCTGCCTATTATATACACAACACTCCCTGCAATGATTGATGCTCTTCTATATTTCATTCTTCTAAAGAAAATAAAATTATTTTATCTCTCCCTTTGCTCCATATTCCTTAAGTAGAAGACATTCATTCCTATAATGGGGTCTGAACGAGATTGCATGTATCACTCAGCAATTATTTGGGACACAAGTTTAAGTGTGAAATTCATTTCTTCCATTTATACTTTATACATTAGTCTAGAGGCAATTTTCTACACTATTTTAATATACTTCTGTTCTGATTGTAACCCATCACAAAAGGTCAAGTACAGAACTGCTGGCACTCAAAAAGTTTTGGATTTTGGAGAAATTGAGGTTTTGTGTTTTTTGGAATAGTGGTGGTCAGCCTAAGTTACAATAGCAGAAAACACAGGTACCTTTTTCACTTTAAAATGCATATTTTTTTTCAATACAACTGAACAAAATTAACAAAGATAAAATGTTTAATACTAACATTGAAATTTATTAAAACTTTCCTAAAGGCTTAGAATAACACAACAAAGCTCTTAACATTCATACTTAAAGCATGGCCTAGCAATTAAGCTTAACATGATCACATCCACACTGGATCTCACACTATTGATCTTCTTTGTTGTAGCATTACCCTCTTGTTGGGCTTATCCCAGATCATGGGACAGCGGTAAAGCACAAAGGGCAGATGATAGCAAAGGTAGGTGGAACAGGGTTTGAAGTCCAAGGGCTCTGTGTGGGCTGACCTGCCTCCCTCACCAAGCTTCAGCAAGAACTTAACATAATCAAGGAGAAGCACAAAATGTTCAGTTGACCCTAATGAGAATTAGTTTGGATTTTTTCACCCTTTGGACTGAAAAACAAACACCAGTAAATTACCGTTGCTAATTAGGCAATGATTCTAAATACTGTTCAGAATCATTGAAGTATGGCTGCCAAAAAGAAATGTCATAAATCAAGGGACAGGACATTCTTTCTCGCCTTCATTCAGACACTCTGCCAAGAGGATGGGCCAAAACCAGACCCAAGGTGCACGGAGGCTTCTACAGAGATGGAGGGGTGCAGCTTGCAGGGCTGGGGAGATTCTGACACATGTGCACGAACATGTCTTCCCAGGGACTAGAGTCAGCCCCCAAATCAGGTGCAGCTTGGGACAATTATAAACAATTTTAAAACACCAGAAGCAAAACAAACAAAACAAAACATACTTGTCTTACAGCCTTTAAAAAAAAACCCACAAAAACAAACATGTAGACATTCAAGACTTGGGGAAAATGAGCCTTCCCCTCCCAAGATTAAAAAAAAAAACAATACCAATTTCTAGGTCAGATTAGCTCTGGACTGCGCACTGTCCTCGGCCTTCTGACACCTGGCAGCACCAGTGTCGGCAGAGGCCGTCACTATGGGGGACAATGACGTCCGTAAGCCTGCACTCTGCTGGCTCCAAGGCCTTCTGAGGCAAATGGTCCTGTAGGGTTGGCTCCAAGGTGTTAACCATGTCCTGAAATACAGAGAGGGAACAAATCCTTTTCCAAAGAGTTGTTGAGGCTCTACCTCTTACAGAAATTCAGAACTCAAGCACCCTAACTTGAAACACAACTTACAACTTCTCGCACCGACTGTAGGCAACAGCATCAACAGCAACATCTCAATTATTTAAAATTAGATTTCTTTTGAAAGCAACAGGCTATTACATAATCAATAAGGTGGTCACAAATACCACTGTAAGAATGGGCAAATCTACCTATCATGTTGAGTGAGAAGAGAGGAAGGAAATGATGTTAAATGATACTGACATGGATTTGACTACTCTGATAGCAATGAAGGAGAGGGGGAAAAACATGCACCATTTCCTGGCTTTCAAAATAATAAATAACCAAAGCTTAGAAAAAACAGAAGTAGAAAGGAGGAAATAAAGGAGCCCAGTGCAATGTCTCAATGGGCTAATCCTCATCTTGTGAGTGCTGATATCCCACACTGGCATTGGTTTGTGTCCCAGCTGCTCCACATCCCAGCCACTTCCTTGTTTGTGGCCTGGGAAAGCAGCGGAGGATGGTCCAATGCCTTGGCACCCTGAACCCACATGGGAGACCCAGAAGGATCTCCCTGCTCCTGGTTCCTGGCTTCAAGTCAGCTCAACTCCAGGTGCTGAGGCCATGTGGAGAATGAGCCAGTAGATGGAAGATCTTTCTCTGTTTCTCCTTCTTTCTATAAATATGCCTTTCCAGTAAAAATAAATACATAATAATAAAAAGAATGGAGAATAACATTCTACAGATGGTAATGAACACTAGTCTAATTCCTTCACCTCTTTCCACATACACAATTCACATTTGTAATCATGCCGCACAATACACAATATGTCATTTCTCAGCATTATGACACAAATCTTTCCATCAACATTATTAATATGGTAAATTTAATGTACTGATCAATGTTTCCTGGGACTCCATGCTGACCTACGATAACCTTCACAAAGTAGCTACTAGGAATCTGATGTGAGGGATCCAGAGGAAGATAAACTAAGTGACATGCTGGGGGGAGACAAGGTGAGGAACTCACAAAGGAGGCTGGGGAGGTGAGAGGCAAGGGTGGAGGCAGGGCAGGGGAGGAAGAGGTCAGTGCCATAACCAGGATTCTGAGATCCTGGGGCAGTAAGGGCAAAAGCTCAAAGAAGACAAAGAAGCAATCTACAAAAAAATCAATGGACTTAACACAAGCTGGTCGGGAATTCATCACAAAGCAACTGAGATGGGCTGAAGGGCTCCTGCAAGGGACTGAGAGAAGGCAAGGTATGCACATGTGAGGGGCAGGGGTTTCTTCTAGGGGTTTAGGGCAGAGAGTCCTGAGGCACAGCAGTGGGGTTTGGCTCAGGCTGAGAGAAATTTCTGGGTGTGTTGGAGCAAGATACTGAGCAGGTTTTGGATGAATGTCAGGTTGTTAGAACAATTCTGTTTGGAGGCTGCAGCTGGGAACCCTACAGCACAATTAAGACCAGAGCATCCTGAGGTGACTTCATTATTTTGTGATGATCACAGAGTGCACATACTCAGACCTGGTTGGTAGAGCCTGCGACACACCAAGCCTGCGTGGTATTCACTGCTAAGAGGCCTGCGTCATTGACCAGTGTCATC
This sequence comes from Ochotona curzoniae, assembly GCF_017591425.1. Lineage (NCBI taxonomy): Eukaryota > Metazoa > Chordata > Mammalia > Lagomorpha > Ochotonidae > Ochotona > Ochotona curzoniae. Next base: position 8,598,239 of record NW_024465419.1, read on the forward strand.
TGTGCTGTGCGACTGAGAGACAGATCGAGAAACATGTCTGCTATGGGGACACACAGGACTGAGCCCACGGGCTCCAGCAGTGTACCTGAGTTTGATTTATATGTGCGGACTAAGCAAGCTGACATTAGCATAGCAGCAATGACTTGGCTCAATATTTCATGCCTGGTACCACGTTGGTAACTTACTCTATATCAAGAGTGTAGCACCAAGGTCACTCTATGAAGTAAGTGTTACTATCACAGATTACAGTGCATTAAATTCAAGTGAGGGCATTACTTCACCAAGAATACACCAGCAACCGAGAGGTGGGACAGCACTCAAGAGGTGGGATTGAGTTCTCTGTGCCTCAGTTCCACTGCACATTAAAGAACTCAGAAGGCACTGTTTGAAGTGAAACACTTATTTCTGTGGAGGAAGATACTGATGCATGCTCTGAGAGTGGCAAAATGTGGGGTCACTGTTAGGATGGCCAGATCCCCATAAGATACAAATAAAGGGAGGGGAGCACAGCAGTGAGGAAAAAAAAAAAAACCTTTGGAAAAATAAAATAAATAAATAAATAAATTTATAAAATAAAAAAGTCACAAATGTCCTTCACAGATTAGTAGAAAAATCACAAAAGTAAAAAAGAAAAAAACAAAAAGACATCATTAGGTAGCCAGCTACACTGAATCTATCATTCTGTAATGTGGTGTCATATGTAAAAACAATGACACTCGGCTTCTTGGACCTTTGTCTCTGAGTGGAGCTGAGAGATTCTGGCAAAGTGCCTATTATGGGGTGAACACTTTTGTTTAGCAGAAACTGGAAAGCTTTACAGGGAACGGAGCACCCCAAGGGAACAGCCATAACCAAGAGGATAACTGCAAGCTGGATGAGAGAACAGAGCAGTGCCTGGCATCCAAACACACAGGGATGAAACTGCTAAGTGACACACTGGGGGGCTTACAGAGAAGACACTGGACCCCAGAGTCTCGTCAGGCACGCTCAAGGATGGTGTTCCTTTAACCCATCAGGATTACAGGTGAAAGGGAATCTTCAGGAAGGACAGTCAAAATGGTAAAAATGTTCTCATGCAATGAAAGAACAGAAATATTTGCCCATATAATAAAAGAGCTAGAATTTTAAGCTTCACATTTATATTTGCATCCAAATGTAAGGTAAGAAGGTTAATAGCAAGGAAAACTATGAGTTGTTTTTTTAGTTCTACCAAAATAACCACTTTTGATAAGATCACCTGAAATTATGTCAGATGTGGCTTATCAATATCATATAAGCAAGGACGGGTGAATGAGTACATGTACCTCTTTTCCCTGAAAGAAGAAGCATTTTAGTTTAAACAGATAACATTAGAGTAAATCTTATTCTGATCAGCAGGTGGTCTTTCACAGGTTATTCAAAGGTTAGATCAACAATCAAAGTCTTAGTTTCCACTTGGGAAAGTTGACCTTCTCTGAAGGAGAACACTTGGATTTGGATCATGAAAGATACAACATGTTATGAAAAACAGCAGGCTTCCCTGTATAGAATCACCTCACAAAATGTTTACTTTCTTTACAATAGAAAACAAGGAAAACAAGAGTCTACGAACACAGTGTCATAAGCTGCTGTTCTCAGCTCCGAACCTGCTGTAGTAGCAAACACAGAAGCTTTTGGGACAAGGAGCATTTGCCATCTACACAGATGCAGCCACGTGCCCTCCCCAGTTATGAAGACCACTGTCCGTAGAAGAATGCGATTGTTTCTCTATGCTGTCATGGATATTTTACAGACAGGGAGTAGGAGCACCAGTGACCAGGGGAAGGACTCCCTGGTGCCCTGGAGCTGAGCACAGAGGATGGGCTCATGCTTCCAGTCTGGGCAGCTGAGTTATGCAAAGCTGCAGCTCTCAACGCGGCACATGCACAAGCGGCAGGCAATCACAGTCAGACAGGGTGCAACTGCTTTAAAAAAATACATTATGTAGCTAAAGTTGAAGTCAGATGGTACAACACCATCTGTAGCCCTCTGTCACCATCTGTAACAATGACATACAGTTGGCTAAATGTAAGAATGTAGCAATTTTGTTCAGTACTAAATTGTAATTCTAAAAACTGTATTATCCTAAAATGTTCGTGACTTATGCAACTGAGTTTTTTTCATCCCTGTACGCCCAAATTGTTTTATTTTGCTTTTGTGCTACCCAGCTAATTGTCTAAAGGAACACTGCAAGATGAACGAGTGACAAACCAGAGAAATAAACAAGAGCAAACATTCCTCAAAGACTAAAACAAACCACGTCAACAGCAACCACAAAGGTTATTAAAATCTACAGATAAGGGTCAGATACTGCTTAAGATATATTACTGCATATTTTACTGGGTTCTTACAAGGTTAATTAGGAATTCAGACCCTTCCTTATGTTTAAAAAACAGTGAAGCTTGTTACATACCCAGAAGTGGGTTTGTAAAAAGACAATTATCCACAGATTCTGAGGACAACCTTAACTTGCCCATTATTTACTGGTTTCTTACTAGAATACTAGAGAAATTTGAATCATTGTTGAAAAATAATTTGCACTCCAGTACAGCTACATAAAAGCACAAGACATACTATCTATATTTATGATTAAATAATTATGGCAAAGGGAGCTCTTTCTTTTTTTTTTTAAAGAACATTACATCTGCACAGCTCTTTTCTACAACAAAACATCAAAGTACAAAACTGTCCTCCAGTAAATTAAAGAATTCAAAAATTTGGTATATACCTCAAAGGACCCCAGTTGTTTTCTGTAATATATAAAAGGCTCACAAACTAGAAAATGAGATGACTCTGAAAATATGTAAAACTGGACAATATAAGCATGTGAGAACCACATAGATTGGCCTTTAAATTACATAAAGAGTTAAGGCAACTCTGGTTTGTGCCCTTATAATTTTACACAGTAACTATGTTTTAGCTTAGCACAGTTTTAAAAATGAGAAATATATATAACAAAGATTATATAACTGTTTCTGACTTGCGCCCAGTTTAGGAAATAACATGTGTACAGATTAGCACAGAAGACTCCTCAGCTGCAGTCCACAATCTCCATGCAGCTGTCCTTGCTGTTAGCATTTTAGAACAAAAAAATGGCAACTGGCCCAGATAGACACCCCTCTAAGAAAGTGTTAAGACTTCGGTTTCTGGGGTTCAAGACTATTTCCCCAATTATTCTCATCCCACAACTAACCACAGTTTTCCACTACTCTCTACTCCTGGGCACATAGGTCCATAGCACGTGGACATGGATTTAAAATTCTCCGTGTTGGATAAGTAATGATATAAATGTGGTTAAAGGGAGTTGAAGTTTGATTATCAATAAGATCCTGTAATACATTAGTATAAGATAGGCTCTGTGGGGATGTCCTGGGAATGGAGCCAGGATTTCCATTGTTCTCTGGGCAAATACACTCTAAGTTCTAAGCAAAGAACTTTTAGGAAACAATCCATTCATACATTAAGGGTGTCTTTGGGGATCACAAAGCAAAAAGTGTCAGAATGGAGACAAAATGACACCCTAAAATAAACTTACTCAGCTTTACTCCTCTCCCCATGACCTGCAGTAACTCTAGGTCTTAAACACTCACCTATATGTTTAAATAATAACATGTAGTTTAGGCATTACTGGTTTATGACTAACCACAGGTCTTCATTCCTTAAGCAACAGGTAGACTAGATGTTGCCATAATGCATGTGTGTTTCAGAAAAACAAATAGCAGGAGTTTAGTTTTATAGTTCAAATGTTTGGGTCTCAGATGATGAGCCTGGTTTTGGAGGTTCTACTCATTTTGCAGAGAGAACAAGTAGCTGGGCCCAGCACTTCAGAAGGAAACTGACGAGCAGGTAAATGTGGAGGTAGGCTGGGATTTAGCTATCATGCTGGGCTAAGCCAATGACTCAGAAATATGCACCCCTGTCAAGCTGGGGCTTGGCAGTCTAGGGTCACCCCATCCACTGTCAGGGCAGGGGCTGGTCCTCAAGGGTTTATTCTCTTTGGCCCAGCTGAGGTAGAAAGCCACCTTGGTCAACAATATCCCTATTCAAAGAGGAGGGTCACGGCCTTCAGGGAATATTAGGAATCAGGTATTTGTAAAGGGTTAAGTAAAGACTTGCCTACATGCCTCAGCCATCTTTAAGATCTTAGAAGACTGAAGACTTCAGGTCTCTTTCATTCAACATCCCTGTCAGTGACTGATAAAGAAATGCGGCTCTGAGAACTATCCACCATTTCTCTGTTGCAGGCAATCTGATGATGTTCTTTCTGTTCTGTAATTTTTCACAGATAGAAATAAGAACTCATGCATTCACAGGGCCTCAATATCCAAACCTCCACAAATATGATACAAGTTATCACAGACAGGGCATCACACATTTCTGTCTCCTTTCACAGGAAAGCAGGTAAGCTACATCACAAAGCCCAAAGAACACACCCACTCTCCTCATTTCTAGTCCCAACTATTATTGTCAATCCATCTCATGCACAGATGGAATAAGTCAATAATGTATGACTTTTTAAAAAAAGTACCTGTTACTGAATTGATGGCTAAATCAAAAAAATTACTAAATGTAATGAAAGGGCAAGTGTCTCTGTCTAGCTCTCTCTGTAGAATGTGCCTATTTAGGCAATGAAATTTTACTGAGCAGAAGTACTGGAATGATAACTTCTAGTTTTCCCATTTTACACAGTATATACAATTAGCATTGAGCCATCATGCTGGCTCTCATACTTCCGAATTTTTAAGACATGTATTTCAGGGCCAGCATTGTGGCACAATGGGTTAAGCCACCATGCATGATGCAGGAATTCCTTATAGACCCTCTTACCATCTCAAACACAGTATCTCCTATAATTAACACCCTGCTTCAGTGTAACACCTTTACACAATACATTAGTACCAGATGAAGTTCAGTTTTTTTCATAGTATGTATTGGGTTCTCACTGTGTGTTATACAGGTAAACCTTTTTACCTGAGATATATAATTCTTTCAGTTTTATTTCTCTGTTCCTATATAAAAGTTGTGTTGACACAGTGGGAGAGGATATACGTGTTGTGGGGAGACCTTAGATTAGACCTTGTGAGTGAACTTGTGCCTCTAGGCTGTGATCCTCACAAGTACTGGGGTCCCTTGTTTGTGGAGGGGGATACGTTCTGAGAAATTCATCATTGTGTGAATGTAATGGAATGTACTCACAATGAGATGGCTATGCTATCATTAAGTCATATAATTTTAGGGGATCACTGTTGCACATGTGGTCCACTGACAAAAATGCCATTTTGTGGGATATGATAGTCTTTTGCTTTTTTTCTCCTTTTTGGCGAGACAGCAATGTTGGGAAGATTTGCAAGTGGGTTTTTCCCTAACTGCCAGGTTAGCTGTTGAATCTAACTCTGCTAAGTTAGATTCAGGCAAAACAGCTTCTTTTGAGGGCAGGCCTTGTTAAGAACAAAATGCTCAAGCATACTTGAAAATGGCTATTTTTACCTCTCCCTGTCGGGAAAAAGTCTTTTTCTTGATTTCACTGTGAGAACATGGAAGTACTGTGAAAGGCAAAATCATGAAAAGCTATTCCTTTTCCTCAAGACCAGGTGCCCCAGGTTTTCACTCTTAGGCTTCTCTTCAAATTTAAGTTGTCTTACTGCAGTGCTGGTTCTAATGGGTATTTTTTGTTCCCAGTCTTTTGATCCGGGAAGCTGTAGTTCTCTGTATGCACCTGTTTATAGCTCTAATTTAGGGGACAGTGGTTTGCTCCATGATCTCAATTCACTAGGAAGTATTCATTTTCCTTTTCCTTGTAGAGGTGAGAGTGATGACTTCCAAATTCCTTATGCACCAGATCAGAAAACAGAAGTCAGAATGCCTGCATGTGACCATTTGATCTGGACCCTTTGGACACAGTCTTGGTAAGTGTTTTTGGATGGCCAGTTGCCACCAGTCCTACAGCACTCTGTAGTCACCTTTGTGAGCTGAATCAATAGCTCCTTCCTTTGGTACACTGGATTCCTCTGTATACCAGCTACCTGGTTATGTCATCTCCAAAAAACAACCAAGAAGCTGGCAATCACTTCTTTTTGCTCATGGACTGTCATGATATTAGAGTTGCTTTTCAGGCCTCTAGACCAGGAAAGATCAAAGGCTTCCTGTGATCAAAATCTGTGTCTTGACTCTTTTAGCACCTAGCAAGGAATGATAAGGTAGGAGGACTTATTAAGAGCAAACTCCAAATTTATTGATCTTTATTTAATGAAGCACTTAAATTTCCTGCAATTATATAAAACAAAGTCTGAAGAAAAAGAATCCATCCTTCCCTTCATTTTTCCCTCAAATTCAGAAAGGCTAAGTTTGAAGTGTGTGTGCTGGGCAGTGGGGGGTGTTGGGGTGGGCACTGTCAGCATGTGGCTCCATTCTGGACCTCTTCACTTTGGGAAGAGTGAGTCTCTCCTCCCTGCTGAGTTGTGCAAGTGTTGCAGTGTGGCAGCTCTGGAGCCACAATGTGTAGACTGTATTATCTCTCCTGACTCCAGATAGAAGGGTGAGTCCCACTGAGCTTCCCCACGGATCATGGCAGTCATGTCCAGGACCCAGTGCGCTCTCCAGGAGAATGCAAAGGGCACAATCAGGTCTACAGCGAAGGAATCACCATTCTGCTGGGACTTCTCTTTAGAGGCACTCTCTTCATCCACAATACTTTGCAAAGGGGGAGAGGCAGAAACTCTGCCACATTTTTACCTATAGTGGCTAACCAATCGAAGTAAACATGGTACTAGGCTGAGAATGTAAAGGCTAGAAGCCTGAAGAATAGATAGCTTTCCTTTCCCCCTCCAGCTGTCTCCTATTCCAGTAAGTGGAACATGAGGATTCTCCACAGAATCATGTGACGGCAAGGCAGCCAGCAGCTGCCCTCTGGCATGGTATGCAAATGAACTCAGTCACCCTTGGGTTTTCCCCTCTCCTTTCCCTGCTCTTTATATGGAGGACACAGAATCATAGGGAGTTACTGGCTCAAGTTTGCTCTGTACTTTAATAGCAGGCAGGAAGCCAAACTGCAAATACAATGACTGGATTCAGTTTTACAAGCAAACACTGGAACCAAATTCACCCGAGTCCGGGAAGAATGCCTCCAATCAGAACTTGCAGGAAATCCAATTCAAAACAGGGTGTGTCATCCCCAATTCACAGTGTGCCCTTTACACCTTTCATGAAGCCCTGTGGAAATAAAAACTTCCTTTTGCAAAAGGTTCCCCTGTACAAGCTTAAATTTTACTCAAATGATATCAGACATGCTGTGCAGGAAGTGTCTCAGCTCCCACAGCCAGCACCCATGGTGGAAACTGTTAGCTCTGCTGTTTCTTCTCTGGATACCAACTGTTCAAAGTCTTGGGACATACGAATAATTACTTAATTCTCCCAGTTCCCTTCCAACCTCTGAGTGCTCTCTGACCTCATGTACTATCAACTTGGGTTCTCTGGGTCCTTTGAATAACTTAATATGAAAATGCTCTGAGACCCTGGGAGAATTAGGACAGTTACACAGTTTGGCCCCAGCAGGCCTTGAGCAGTGCCAGGAGGTTTATGCGCCTGTTTTCTCCAGCTTCCAGCTGGCTGGGGCTGTCCTAGGCCTGGAGGAGGAACACATGTGAATTCATGTCAGGAGAGGTCAGTACCTCTGCCTGCTGCCCACTGCAGGCCTTACCCTCATGCTGCTGAGAATACAGAAGCCCAGAGCAACACAGCAGCCATGCATGTGAGACAGGGAGCCAAATGCCTGAGAAGAAACATTTTCACCTGGGTGCACATGGGAGGATAGTATGGAAGAAGTGATGAAATACAGGTTTCCTGACCTGAAAGTCCTTTTTCTTTTTCAGAATATTTATTTCTTGAAAACCACAATATGAAATGAGAGAGAGAGAGAGAGAGAGAGAACAAACAGGGGTGAGACAGAGATACCTCCATTCACCGGTTTATTCCTTGAATGGCTGCAATGGCTAGCACTGGACCAGGTTGAAGCCACAAGCCAGAAATTTTTGGGGCTTCTAAGTAGGTAGCAGGGGGCTAAGCACTTGGGTCACCTTCAGCTGCTTTTCCCAGGTTATTAGCATGGTACTGGATGGGAAGTGGAACATGTAACATGGAACAGCACACATATGGGATTCTGGCCTCACAGGTGGCAGCTTTATCTACTACACCACAGTGTCCTCTCCTGTTTTTTCTTTCTTTTTTTTTTTTTCCATAATTGACTTGAGGTCTTTTTTTTTTCTTTATTTTTGACAATCTTTACATAGTTATTTATGGCACAAAACTTCAGGGAAGTAGGTAAGACTATTATTTCCACATTTTTTTTTTCCTGTAAATGGGGCAATGGGGGAGATAAAGAGAGAAGCCCCACCCAGTCTCCAACCTACTCCAGGTCCCTGATGTGGGACATGCTCCGAGGGTCCTGCTCAAGTGGTTTTGATAGTTCAAAAGTTATGAATTGCTGCCATTCTCGCCATTCCAAGCACAATGAGGTTCTGCAAAATCCATTGATTGACATAGTCCACCTTAGAGTTTCCGTTTGCCCAGTTTTTCAATGCCAACACACGGCTGGGGTAGTTGATTGATTTGTTCTGTTCTCTATTGTGATGCCAAGTATCCTCTGCAGGTTCTGATAGACTGCCATGTCCTCCATGCCTGCTTTTTCTTTTAAACATTTATTTGAAAAGGCAAAGTGATAGGGGGGGGAGAGATGTCTTCTATTTGCTGGGTTCATTCATTCCCCCAAAGCTGTGCAAGGCTAATGCCATAAGCCAGGAATTCTATCTGGATCTCCCACATGTGTGGCCAAGGTCAAACACTTGGGCCATCATTCACTGCTTTCCCAGGCACATTAGCAGTAGTAGCTGCCATTTAATCCTATTACTTTGATATGGGATGTGGGCAACCCAAGTGGTAACTTAACCCACTGTGCCACAATTCTACTTAAGACAGATTTTTTTCCCTTCAAGATTCATTTTTATCTATTAGAAAGGCAGAGTGAGAGAAAGAGGGCATGGAAGAGAAGATAATAGAGAGACCCTAGACTGTCACAAGGAAGCGGCTGGGCCAAGTTAAACTTCAAATTCGGAACTCCTTTGGGGGGTGGTCTTCCATGTGGGTACAGGGGCCCAATAACTTGGGCCATCTTCTAATACTTTTACAGGCAGGTTAGCTGACAGATATCAGAAGTGGAGCAGCTGGGATAACTCAAACCTATGTTTTGATAAGGGACGTTGATGTTGTAAGCTTGACTTGCTGTGGCACAACATTGTATCTCAAGGCAGACTTTTTAAAAATCACAATTTTAAAAACCAAAATGCCTATTTCTTTAAAAGAGCAAAGCAACAGAGTTATTGTGCACAGGAGGCAAGTACATGATGTGATTATTGAGGTGGACATCTTTGTACCCTTCCCAACGCTACAGCAGGGAATCGTTCAGCCTAGGTTTGCCTGCTCCAGCACCAGGTTATGGTAGCTGCTCAGCTTCCTGTAAACAACAGACCCTTCACATCTCCACTCTGGCTCTGCCCAAGCCTCCAGCAGCCTTTCCTGTTGCTGATCACAAAATGGAAATAAAAGGAAAGAATTTTAGAATAAGCATTTGAAGGAATAGCCTGGTAGTAACAGCACAGTTTGCATAAGGTGCTGGTCCTCTGTCTCCTATTCATACATTTTTTTTTCTCTCTCTCCACTGGTCTTTTATTGGCCCCTCCCTCCAGGCAGGGTGAGAGCCCCCAGCCCCCCGAGGTCACATGTTGGCACGCTCCCGCTGCAGCCGCGAGTTGTATGCGCGCGACACGGCGTTCCAGGCGTCCATGTAGCGGTCCATGCACATGGCGAGGCACTTCTGCTCCGAGTTGTCAAGCGAGCCCCCGGGCTTCCTGATGCACTTGCAGAAACACTTGTCTGTCATCCTCTGCAGCAGCTCCTGTGCGTTGGCCACGGCGATCTGCACCTTCGCCTGCTCCATGATGAGCCCCGGGTCCAGCTGCCCGCTGCCCACTGCCAGCGCCCCCAGGTCGGAGTCGAAGCCGCCCTCCATGGCGCCCTCACGCTGCTGCGCGCAGGGCCTCACGGGAGCAGGCGGCACCCGTCCACCAACTACAACCTCCTACTCATACATTTTAACAGCTAAGAAGAACCTTCGTCCACACAGAACACGCCCTACCCTGCACATATTCCCATCCCACCAAACAAACAAGAAAACCAAACAACAAAAGAAAACTGGGGTGCATCCAACAAAGAGTAGATTGCTGTTCTACTAGAACAATGATAGAACGTGCTTCTGGCATCTTCCCATAGGTTTCTTCATTCATAGCCATGCACATTCCATAATTCCCAAGAGATATGTCTGTTTTTAATTATTTGTTCTTAAGCAGAAAGCAAAAAGTAGAAAGGGAAGGCAGAATGTGAAACATGGTGACTTCTATTTTATTAGTCCAAGCACCTCCGATCATGATGTAAATTTAGGTTAAACTCAACATGTCCTTGGAGAATCCTGCTGGAACCACTGGGGGCTACCAAGGCATGAGTGGATTCTTTCTGACTTCCACTCTTAGGATTCTCCCTTTGTCAGATAGCTTGGATCCAATATTCATTCTCAAATTGCTACACAAACATTTTTGTCTGAAGAAGCAATGTCTTTTTATTTTTCTTTACAAAGAGGCTATGTCGACAGTTAGACAGAAGCTGTATGAAGTGACAGGACATAGTCATGCTGCACCCACAAAAGGCAGGCTACAGTTTAGGACTCATGATTCTAGAAAATTCTCTGAGCCTCATTTACCTTGTTTAAATTTTCTGAAGGTCATGAACAATCCTGTCTCTCATCTATAAACTAAAAAAGACTCAAGAAAAGTTGACATTCCTATGTCACTGTGGGCTAAACACTGAAGCAAATCTAAGTGCAATGATGGACTCTCCTCTGAAGCCAGACCAATGTCACAATGGTTTTGTGACCTGTTGTGGCAGGCTATCCTGCAAATTATTTCATCTTTCTGACGTCAGTTTCTGTATCTACAAAGTTAGGATCATAATGCCTCCTTTAAGTATGAGTTAAGGCTTAAACACACAGAGCATTAAATATGGGTAGCATTTTTTTACCCATGTCATCTCCGGCGTATTATTTTGGGCTGCCAATGGTTAGATTGGAAAAGACAGGAATCAGGTCAGGGGCTGAGACAGAAAAATGCAGGGTTCAGAGATTCTCAAGGCTAATGCTGAAAATCATTGAGCAAAATACTAGTTAAGTAGACTTTTTGGAGCATGCCTGACACAAGCATAAAATTAAATGATTCAAATTCGTTCAATTCCTATGAAATTGACTCAGAATGTGTGTCTGTTTCTCCCATCCAAGTACTAACCAGGCCCGACCCTGCTTAGCTCCCGAGATCAGATGAGATCGGGCACGTTCAGGGTGGTATGGCCGTAGACTGTGTGTCTGTTTCTACAGAATGTAAAAAGATGAACAGGACAGGACCCTGCCATCCATGCAGCTTTACATATGCTTAGCTAATCATTAACAAGCCAATGGATCAATACAGGAATGGGTACAGTGCTTTAAAGTATTTATCTCTTGATGTTACAAAAGAGATAATACTCTGAAATTCTTTTTTTGGGAGTTTTCAGGAAAACAGAGAAACAAAAATGAATAACTAATAGCAGGTATTTCATTTTCAAATTCCTCGCAAAGACAAGACACTAATGGTAGAAAGTAAATTAGTTTAGCTGAAAAGATCAAAATGAAAAAGTACAGGTATCAATGCAATGGAACATTACAGAGGTCAGAAACAGATCTTATCAAAATGTATAAGATGGGTCCGGTGGCATGGCCTAGTGGCTAAAGTCCTTACCTTGAACCCGCCGGGATCCCATATGGGTGCCGGTTCTAATCCCAGCAGCTCCACTTCTCATCCAGCACCCTGCTTGTGGCCTGTGAAAGCAGTCGAGGACGGCCCAAAGCTTTGGGACCCTGTACCCATGTGGGATACTCGGAAGAAGTTCCTGGATCCGAGCTTCAGATCGGCATAGCATCGGCCGTTGCGCTCACTTGGGGAGTGAATCATAGGACAGAACTTGTTCTTCTCTGCCTCTCCTCCTCTCTGTATATCTGACTTTCCAATAAATAAATAAATCTTAAAAAAATGTATAAGAATATAGTATGTGATTAGAGAGACATTTAAAAACAGTGGGAGTAAACTATTCAGGAAGTGATGTTGAAAAAACTATTTGAAAAAAAAAATTAAAACCCATCCCTACCTATATTGTACAGCAAAATACATTTGAGATGGATGAAGGTGGTCCTGTAAGATAGTAATAAAACTGAAACATTCCTTTTTTTCTCCCTAGTGAAGTGACAACCATAATGGCATACACGTTACAGAGTGCAATAACGTATATGATGATAGACACATTTCATAGTAGAATACTCATATTTGTGATATAGACACATCTACTGCAATGCTGGTTATCTTAAAATATGGTATATACAACTAGGCACAGTTAATGATATTTTATAATGATAATAAATAACTGTATTACTGGCTTATAAAGTTACCATATTACATTTTTACTGTTATTTGAAGTAAGGGGTACTCCTATCTACAGGGAAAAATATCTTACTGTAAACCAGTATGCTGTTTTAGGCTGGCAGCTCTCTCGTAAGAGGATATTTCACAAAGTTTGTGGAAAAATAAACTTGCCTTAACTTCACTTTCATCAACTTTTCTGAAATACCTTGTATAGCCTGTATTTGACTGCATATGTTGACTGCCTCTAGAAGCCACATGGAGTGGCTTAGGTGCATCATGGAGGTTTGTGTTGGTCACTCTGATGTTCACACATTACTTAAGAGGGCAGAACCTGAGGTACTGCTAATAAAACCATAAAGATAAGCAAATGTTCCATGATAATACTTTTACAAAATTGCTAATTACTTAATGATTATGCATTTTTTCATATCTTTGGATTAAAAGCCTGCTTTTTTCTGAGAAAACTAAAAATTAATACAATATAAACAAACATAATCATTTTAGATACAATATGAATTTGTTACAAATATAGCAAGAAAACATTCTGTAGTGGTCTGCTGGTTAGAGCAGAGCCCATTTTCCTCTTCTGAACCCGCAGGGAGCAGCAGCCCCTAGGGCAGCCTATGGGCCTGTACTTCATTCAGCCTAACACTGGTGCCAGTGTCTGCGGGTAAGCGAAGGTGGGATTGGATCACAGAAGGCCTGACAAGGAACTCTGCATTTTTGTTGCAGACTTACTTTGTAAGGCCATGGCAACTTGATATTTTACCAGGAATAATCAGCATGCTTCATGGGAGTGGACTTTGTGTTACAGTGGAAATCACGGCTTGGACTGCCTATATCCCACATCCCAGTACCTAGACTAGAGTCCTGCCTCTGCTTTCAATCCTGTTTACATGTACTCCGGGAGGCAGCAGGTGATGACCCAAGTCTACATCAACCACGTGAGAGATTCAGATAAAGCTCCCAGGTGCTGGCTTCAGCCTGGTCCATCTCCTGCTATTGCAGAGATCTGCAAACCAAGCCAGCCGATGGAAGATCTCTCTGACTCTGTCTCTCCGTGTGTTGCTTTGCCTTTCAAATAAATAAGAATCAATAAACTTAAAAGAGAGAGAAAAAAACCTTCATGTGCTCAACATTTCAAGTGATTAGAGAAATGCAAATCGGAAGCAGAATTAAGAAGAAAAAACAACAAATACTGTTAGAATGTAGAGAAATTATTTCTCATCCATTGCTGGCAACAATGTAAAATGGTACAACAATATAGTAGTTCTGTAAGAACTGAGAAAATGATTTTACAGTTCAACAACTTCACTCCTAGCTACACAGCCAAAAGAACTTTCAAATGCACAGACAGCATGGTTGAGACAGTTATGTGCACATCCATGATCCCAGCAGGAATACTCATAGTAGCCGAAAAGATGGAAACAAAGCAATGTCTATCAGCCAATGAATAAGGGGTGGTATACACACAGGATGAAGGAAATTCTGGCACATGATCTAACATGAATAAGCTCTGAACACTGCATGTTAAGTAAAATGAGGCAACACGAGAGAAAAAACATTATAGGATTTCTCTCACACGAATGACCCAGAACAGGCAAATTCACAGGGCCTGAAACTGGAGCAGGGTGAGAGGAATCTGAGGATTTGATGTGTAGTGGGCACAGTTTCTTTTTGGGATGATTAAAAAATATCAAGAAGTAGACAGTGGGGTTGCTTTTAACACATTATAAAAAGCCAATACTATTATATTGTACAGTTACAAATGTTTAAAACAGTAAGTTTTATGGTATATGTGTATTTTACCACAATTTTTTTTAAAAACTCCTCATATATACTTATTCTATGTGACATCTAGATTCTTTGTCAACATATGCATAAAGTAATTCAGACAATTTAGGAACTAGAATTTTACAGGGAATTGATTGTAACAGATAAATCGCCCATAAATAAATAAAACAGAATCTGTGATTTTGTGATTAATCTGGTCCTGAGATTTCTCAACTGCAGTAGCTGAATCCTGACCACTGGCAAGGATCATTGGCTTAGAGTGACCATTGCTAAGTACCACAAGCAGGTATCACAGCTGAGTGTACTCACACACGCACCATGGCTCACTAGGTGCCCAGACAGATCACTGAGGCAGAATCCTCAATGTTCAGACTAAACAAGTGCTCACAGCTAGAAATATGAGCTTCATTGTTAGTGATTCCCAGTAAGCACCAAAACAGGTCACTTGGTTCTTTTCAGTCTTTCAGCAACAGAAACTGGCAGATAACTGATGGGTTTATTGTCCAAGGGTACCCTTGTGTGTCAGGTGTGCAGGTTAACGTCTATGGCAAAGGGTCCCCCAGCCACGTGGAGTCTGTCCAAAAGGGCATGTGCCCCTCCTTTGTCAACTTCTAAGGAAACAGTTTTAAAATAAAGTTTTGTGGTTCTTTGATTCCCTAGAACTAACCAGTCGTCATCCAAATTCTTCAGGAGTATGGGAGAAAGGTAGCCCCCAGAAATAAAGCTCATGACAGCTTTGTTAAGGAGCACAGCCTTTGAACACACAACTGCAATACCAGCTCAAAGCTGGCAAGTTGTTTTGGGTGGCAGCATCAAGTCACCACACACCATCTGCAGCCTGCTGTTTAGATTTGTTCTGTTTTTCATTCCAAAAGTAAACCTCTGCCACATACACGTTTTTATTTGTCTCACTTTCCTCATTAGACTGTTTGCTAATTTTTGTTTTTCCTAGCATTTGCTACTTATATTACTTTTAATCAGCAACTCTGATAACCTCAGAGTCTCATCAAAGGAAACCAGTCTGTAGACTTGAGCAGAGATTGACAGAGCTGTCTTCCACGCCTCACCATGCCGGGAGAGCTCTACCACGGCACCACACAGCAGTCCAGTACAGGGACTGCACAAATACCCTCCACTCATCTCTCCCCTCAGCGTCAGGAATACGAGCCCATCATTCTCTTGCCAGTGCTCTCTGCACCCACAAGGAGCTAGCACTCACTGTGGAGCTGATGCATACATTTGCAGTAGATTAACTTTATGACACTACAGATGAGTTTTTGTTAGGGAAAGGCCCCACCTCACCCTAATCTATACCAAATCAATGAAAAGAAAAAAAAATTTTTAAACTCAACCTATAATTTCAGAACTAGACAATTCAATAAATGTAAAACACACAGGACAGACCAAGCACACAAACATCAAAGGTGCAATCGCATGTAAAAGAACAACAGAAAGGGAGGGACTATAAAAACAACCTGCCTCCCAAATTCTAATCACAGATTATTTAGGAAAACCCACCCTGAGAGGTGTATCAAATGTTAGAACTTACAGCTATTTTGAAGCTATTGTCAAGGATCCCACCTAAGGCTCCCTTGCACCATCACCCCCAACCCGTAAAAATAAAACAGAAGTTACAGTCACAGATTTTGCTTGCTTCAGCCAAGAGCTCCAAAACCCCCTGAAGCCCTACTTGCTGCTGGATCAGTCCACTGTATACCATGAGTCAGCACTTCTCCACATTTCTGGAAATTCCTCACCAGCAGCATGACCTGCAACAGGAAGCCAGCTTTCCATTTCAGCTTATAACAGGAAGTGTTCAAACAGATTTCACCTAAACTAGAGAAATGCTGTTAATAGAATTGCTTTAACATATACCTAACTAGGCAGGTCACAAAGATTAGTTACTCCTCACTGGGGAGGTGAAGATTTCTCTGCACACCCCACCTAAAACTGCTCCACACCTCTATTGTTAACAAATGCCTTGTTAGAGTTATAAGCCTGGTTGGACTACCCTAAAACTGTCCAAGTTCAGTTAAATCATGCTTCAATACTATAAGCTGTTAAATATAAAATGAAAACAGGCCAGAGACAGCTGAAATAGTACCCTATAACCATTTCAAGGTATATAGCAGCCAGATGTGTATAAACTAAAAATTGAAATGTCAATGAAGTAGTCACAAGATGTGGTTAAGAACTTGCACCTTCTAACATATCGGTCACTCAAAACCATATCAATTAACCCCTTAATGATGTAAATAGTTATTAACACTATGTTGTGGCTTTTCATTGGACAGGATAATAATACTTTGCCAGCTCTGCTTTCAGACCAGAGATGGTCTCCCCAAGAATGTGCTGAATCTATCTGTACAATAAAAGGCTGGACTCTATGCATGCTTACAATGGAAGAATCATGACCTGATTTGAACTGTAACACTGCAACTAGGTGGAGGATTCCACCATGTGGGGAGAGCAGGTGGAGAGGTTAGGGGAACCCCGGAGCCTATGAAACCGTGTCATAAAATGAAACAAAAAAATAAAAATAAAATAAACAGGATTAAATAATTTAAAAAGTCAAAATAAGTGAAAATCTCCCTAAAGGTAACATTTCCCCCTGTTCCACACCAAATGCATAGTATTTCATTTGAAGTAAAGACAGATACATTTTGATTTGTTAAACTAGTACAATAAATTGAAAGGTACTTTAGTGGCTAGAAGAAAAAACTCATTTAAAATTTAACTGTCCGTTTTCTGTCTCATGGATAATTATAATGTTGATTTACTTCGGCAAAACCTATGCTTATTAAATTAAAAATCTGCTAAGTTCTGTTTTGAATATCTAATCTGAGCAGCAATGTAATATACAGAAGTAATGTTGGAAATGTAAAGATTTTGAGAAAAATCATTCTGTAGCAGATGGTAAAACAGATTTTGCCTCTCCAAAATGAATGGCTTCAATTTATCGGAACAGCACAAAATACATTAACAGACTGCAGTTATTTTATGTTTCAGAAGCAACTTTTCAAAAGAATAAGAGACCTTAAAACAGCCTGGACATTACCTACAGGACCAAGTCATCAGGGTCCTCATATTTACCAGCAAAAAGCTGTTTTCATATTTAAAATGTCAACGACAAAAACTATTTTTTCCAAAATTTTTAAAAGAGAGTTTCAAGATTTAACTTCCGCAAACAGCCAAATAGCTCAGCTATTACAGTCATTAATAAATATACTGAACATCCGTGCAGCCTCAGAACATAAGACATCTGGTTCTAATTTCGATTTTGGCTTAGAATAAAAGTGCCTTCCCCCACAGTACTTTGATTAAAACTGTTCTTTTCTTCCTCTCCTTTTTTTCCCCTTTGGAAGCTGTTGTCCTTCATTCTTGCTGGAAGCCACCTGACCACTGCCAGGAAGAGGAATGCAAAACATTCCCAGGAGCAGCCCTGACGTCAGCACCGCATTCCACCTCTCCGTGGTCAGAGCTGTCGGGAAGCTCCCGCCTCCAGCCAAACCCCGGCAAGAGATAGCAGATGAGGCCTGCACTAAATCATACTGAGAACTCCTTCATGTTATTCTTTGAAGACGGGCAGAATCTTCCTCTTAAAAAACAAAACAGGGCAAAGCAAAGCAAAGCAAAGCAAAGAAAAGCAAAGCGAAGCAAAGCAAAATAAAGCCAAAAACATAAAGGAAGAAAAAAAAAACCCACAGAAAGAATAGAGCTGGCTTTCTAAGCTTTATTTTCTCTTAATATTCAAAGCTGTTTTATTAATTGGGTTAGAGGGTAGCAACGAAGAAAGTGACCTTGTAATAGCATTAAAGGGACAGTGATCACAGGCTGCAGTACGCAGACAAGTGAGAGCAATGCCTGGAGGTCTACCAGCTGGCCTTAACGCACCCCCTAAACAGTCCCTTCTCAAGAGAAAGGAAGAAAAGTCTCAATTGAACAAAGCAGTGGATGTATTCTTCTGTAAGGAGAAAATACTGCTTACAGACAGAAACTGAAATACAAAACTATTACAAAGAAAATACAAACACACAAATTATCTTTAGAGTTTTTATTCAGAACTATTTGTAGCCTACCAATATGTATATCTACTAATTTGCAAAGAGTATTCATAACATTTTGTACTCTGTATTTTGCAAATATCATATTGTTTCTCCATTCTGTATTACAGTTTTTATTTTTGAATTCTTTAAAAGAGATTTATTTATTTTTATTAGAAGGGCAGATTTACAGAGAGGAGAGATAAAGATTTTTCATCTGCTGGTTCACTCCCCAAGTGGTCTCAACAATTGGAGTTAAGCCGATTGGAAGCCAGGAGCCAGGAGCTTCTTCCAGGTCTCCCACATGGTTGCAAGGTCCCAATGCTTTGGGCTGTTCTCTACTGCTTTCTCAGATCATAAACAAAGAGCTGGATGCAAAGTAGAGCAGCTGGGACACAAACCAGTGTCCACAGGGGATGTTGGGGCTTGAGGGAGGCAGGATTAGTCTACTGAGCCATGTAGTCAACTCCTCCATTCTATATTATAACTTTGTACATGTATGAAATGTCTTCAGGGGAGGAAAGAGGTGTTCTATCTTATATAAAATTTTTTATGCTAATAATTATGTTCTTGCAAAATAACTTCCTTAGAATCAATCTGCAGACACAGATACAGACCTGAGCGTGACACACAGTGCCATACTGATTTCCAAAAATGACAATGATACATTGTAGCACACCCCTCTGATGTACCAGCATGTGTATTTACACCTACAACTACATATATACACTGGCATTTACCATTCTGTCAAGGCATTTTAATTTAATTTCTTTGACTATTAATGAGACTGAATATTCCCCTATAAACTGTGTTTTAAGCAAATTATCTGGTGAGATTTTATTTTTAGAAAAAAAAATGCCACAATTGCAAGTAATGATTATAGGTCAAATAAAAATTTAGATTTTAGGTTTATTCAACATTACCCCTTCCAACTGCCCCTCTCAAATCTGATTTTGAGTTTCTTAATAATATATTCTATTAGGGATGGTGTTGTGATACTGTGAGTTAAACTGCTGCTTGCAACACCAGCATTCCATATGGAAGTTATGGTTCAAGTTCCAGGTGCTCTATTTCTGATCTAGCTCCCTAATAATGTGCCTGGGAGGCAATGGATGATGCTTAGACCCCCAGCACCCATGTGGTGATCCAGATGGAGTCCCTGACTCCTGGCTTAGGGCACTGCAGCTTTTTGGGGAATAATCAGCAGGTAGAAGATCTCTGTATGTATTTGTCTCTTTCAGATAAATAAACAAATAAATAACTCTTTAAAAAGCATTATATGTTATTGTTAGGAGCAATAAACATGTAACATGAAACAAATTCTAGTTTCTGGAAAAAGTGTGGGTGTATGTGTTGCACATATAATGCATGGCTCATTTGTCATACATATTTTGTATGTGCATTTTATGCATGCTATTATATAAGTAGCATGTATAATTGTGTGCTGTGTATGTTGTATGAGGGAACTTCAAAAGTTCATTGACAAATGAAATTGAAAGATAATTTTATTTTGGTGCACAAAATTAAGAATTCATGTGTAGTCTTTCCACAGTATGAGTTTTCCATAAACATCTTAACGGCCCTCTGTGGATGTGGATGTGTGCACTGTGTTCGTTACATTCATGCATATTTGTTTGTTGTGCTGTGTGTGCTGTGTTCTGTACTGGTATATGCAGTGGGTATATATGCATGGCATGTGTGTACTGCGTATATGACATTCATGCACATTTGTTTGTTGTGTCATGTGCATTACGTATTGGCATATAGTGTAGTGGGTATATATGTATGGCATGTGTGCACTGAATCCAGGACAGCAGAGGCTTTATGGGCCTCACAATGCACCTGTCTCAGCTTACCTGTGCAAGATCTGAGTTTTGGAATAGATGGAATAGACCTTCACAAACAGGCAGAATTCCTCTGCCTGTGCCATTACTCAGATACAATTGCCTTCCTTATCTACGGGAGATATGTTCCAACAGCCTTAATGGGTGCCTGAAACCAGACGATACAGAACCTATGGATGCTGTGCTCTCTTCTGTACATATATACTGGTGATAACTGGAATGGATAAAGACCTAATAATAACACAGATCAATAGTAACAATATACTATAGTGAAAGTGGTCTCTTTGTTAAAACACATTATTGTACTGCGGACTTTGGCAACTTCTGAATTTTTTTTCTCTTAGTAACACAAGTACTGTGATACTGCCTTAGTTGAGATGGATACAAGGTGACCAATGGGCATCCAACATACATAGCTGGGTATCTCAGACAGGAATATGTTAGAGCATGGTGGCTCATGACTCCATCATGTTACTCAAAATGGTGTGCAGTTTAAAACTTGTTGGTTATTTATTCCTGGAATTTTCTATCCAATATTTTTGGCTCATGGTTGACGGTGGGTATCTGAAGCCATGGAATGACCCTGGAAACTGAGCACTGCAGGCACTGGAACACCCAACGAGAAGTTCCTGATTCTCTCCCGTGCCAAGCTAGCAAACCTAAAGCAATGCTGCGTCTATTGAGGGACAATCACAAAGGTTAGGAGGTTATTTTCCTAGTGTGGCAGCTCTTGGCAGAGACAGAAAGATCACTACTACAAAATGAATCAAGGAGTAAGTCCACTCAGCTGCAGCTGCTGATGGAGATTTGTTTCCTACTGCAGCAAATCAACGTATCTGGTGTGCAGCCTTTGATCTGACCAAAAAACCAAACAG
The DNA here is from genome assembly GCF_017591425.1 of Ochotona curzoniae. Classification (NCBI taxonomy): domain Eukaryota; kingdom Metazoa; phylum Chordata; class Mammalia; order Lagomorpha; family Ochotonidae; genus Ochotona; species Ochotona curzoniae. Next base: position 8,619,361 of record NW_024465419.1, read on the forward strand.
CCATGCGTATGGTTCTTATCCCAATGGATAGAGAAACAAGGAAGTGACTTGTTTTCATTTGCAGGGGGAGGTGGTGGAAACAGAATGCATGCAATTTTACCACACTACCTCAGTCCAATGTCAGCCCTGATTCTGTGCCACAGCATACTGTTTGGAAGCCTTAATCATCACACCATTTCCATACGATGTGATGGCATCTCACTGACAGGCTTGTTGGCAAAAAGAAACAGATAACCCCTAGAATGTCCTGATAAATTCAGAATATGCCAGAGGGCCAAAGACATACTGAAAAAAAATTAGGAAAAGTCTACTTGAGTAAAATAGCTATTGGGGCAATGTGGGGTATGTTGAAATATTTCCTTCAAAGTGAAAAAATACTGTTTCATTTTACATCACACACACATACACACATACACACAAAACTACTTAGAGTGTTATGGTGTATCTGCTTTTTGAGGCAAAATATGCTTTTCATTTATTTATGTTTTATTTACTGTCCTGTAAAGCTGTCAACATTAAGTGAGGTGGAGAGCATGCTCAGGATACAAACAAGAAAGAATACACATGGATCAGAATGTAATACACAAAGTTCCATCATCACTCATGAACAACAGAAATGCCTATAGCTAACCAGGATACTCCAAACCAAAACACAAGGCCCCAAGGTTCCAGGAGCAAGCCATACTCTTTTTAATCATTTTTCCTGTGACAAATATCTCTTGGTTGACATGGTTCTTAGCGGAGATGAATATTTGACCATGTTAGTTAACTAGGAAACCTTGGCCATAATCTATTGATGGCTAGGGCACCAGTCATGAATTGGGTACTATCTGATTCATCTGGCTGCAAAAATGGACACACCAAGGAACACTGTGTCCTCCAGTGGAAGCTACATGTGCTCATGTAGCAGATTCAGGAATAGCATATGAAACCAAGTAAGTTTCCTGAACAGGAAGCTTATAGTATCAGTATGTCTACTTTTGCTACACCTGCCATCATTCCTTCAACACACACATCTGGTTTATGGGAAAGTCTATATGACCAGTTGTCTGAGGAGACAGAGGCGGATATTTGTACACAGATGGACCAACATGATATGGACAGTGGCTAGAGGTAGACTGTCACAGCTTTATGACTCTCTCCAGGGAAAAGTCCCAAAAAATGAGCAGCTCTTCATGTACCACATCCTTGGGCTAGTCGGCCCAGGAGTAATTATGTAATGTACGGATCCCACTGATTCACAGACACTGGAAACTACTTAGGTAGCTTGTTGGGAACATTCTTTCAGAATATCATTTCACCATCTGTCTGATCAGAAAGCAAAGATGGCCTGCAGTGGGAGCCAAAATGTCTCACCAAAACTGAAGTTTAGAGGAACAAGTATTCTGGAAGGATGAAGACTAAAGAACTCGCAACAAAATGACTGGGAGAAGTATGTGGATATAACCCTGAACATAAAATGAAACAGGATAGTTTTGTGCATGTTTACTGATACTTTTCAAAACAGGTCATGGTTTGTTCAATAGACTTCTAAGTGAACTAACCACAGTGCTACAGGCAACCTCTCACCACAGCTAGACTGTTTACTAATACAACAGTATTCAACTTGCCAGGTACAATAATTATTTGTAAGAAATTAGCTTGCCCCATAGTTAATTATATTGAATCCTTTCTATTAGGACAGGAAAACAGTTCTTCCTCACTAGATTATACTTATTCTGGTTTTGTTAAACTGATTAACATCTTATTTATCTAGAGGAGATGGAGAGGGAGAGAGGGAGAGAGAGAGAGAGAGAGAGAGAGAGAGAGAAAGAGAGAGAGAGAGAGAGAAAGAGAGAGAGATATTCTTCCTTCCATTGTTTTACTCTCCAAATTCTGGCAATAGCCAGGGCTGACCTAGTCTGAAACCAGGAGTCCAGAAATCCATCCGAGGCTCCTCTGTGGGTAACAGAGACTCAAGTCTTTGAGTTAGCACCTGCTGCCTCTCAGTGTGAGAATAATCAGAAAGATGGTTCAGCAACAGAATGGAGACTCAAACCTAGGCATCCTGCTACAGTCAGAGCGTGTTAACAACTGTGCCAAACATCTACCCTTCAGGTTTGGTTTTCTCTTTTATGTCTGCCATGTTTCTGATAGTCATGCTGCAAGTGCAGTTTAGCCTAGCAGGTACCAAACTTTGGCTACCAACAGGCAACTACAAAAAATGGGTAGTAACTATTTGTAGAAATGAGGACTCTAAACTATCTATTGATAATTTATTCCTTTCTTAGAGGTCCCTAGCATCCATTTACACATGTTAACTCATTTTCCTTCTCACTTTATCCTACCTTTAGATACAGTATGCTTGTAATACTAGCCATGCAACTCACTTCATAGGTTACAGGATTCCAGAACTGCAAGACTGAACAGTGCCTGAACTTGAAAAACACAAAACAAAAAACTAAACAAACACCAAAATATTAGACTCCGAGAATCTGCACAGATAGGGTTGACTACAGAAACTGTATTTTCTATGACAAAAGGACTCTAGCTGTTTCGGAAAGGAGCAGCTATATTATGACAGGTATCAATATGTTGCCGATATTGCCTGGAAACACAAGGGAAGTTGACACTGACATGGAACAGCTATACATGTTGGTGCCATGCGGTTACAATGGAAGTATCTGTGCTGGAAAGGAACAGAGTACAAAGACATAAGTGAAAGACACAATTTTCCAGTTTAAGATTCAGAACATGGGTCCGGCACGAGAGCGTAGTGGCCTCGAGTGCACCAGGATCCCATGTGGGCGCCGGTTTTAATCCCGGCAGCCCCGCTTCCCATCCAGCTCCCTGCCTGTGGCCTGGGAATGCAGTTGAGGACGACCCACAGCTTTGGGACCATGCGCCCAAGTGGGAGACCCGGAGGAAGCTCCTGGCTTTGGATTGGCACAGCACCTGCCGTTGTAGCCACCTGGGGAGTGAACCATCAAAATGGAGATCTTCCTCTCTGTCTCTCCTCCTCTCTGTATATATTTGACTTTGCAATAAAAATAAATAAATCTTTTTTTTTAAGATTTTTTTTTATTGGAAAGGCGGATATACAGAGAGGAGAGACAGAGAGGAAGATCTTCTGCCCGATGATTCACCGGCGCCCATATGGGATCCCGGGCGTGCAAGGCGAGGACCCTAACCACTGTGCCACCGCGCCGGGCCCTAAATAAATCTTTTTAAAAAAGATTCTGAACATGAGACAGAATCAGGAGGGATAATACAAAAAAATTAATGAATTATATACATTGATATCATGTACCAGACACAGGCAGAATACGCATTAATTGAGTGGTAAGTTGGAAAAAACTCAGGAGAAGTTAAACACTCAGGGAGAGTAAACCCTAATTAATATTCCAGCTGGGAAACTTGGGTATTACTGAGAAGTCTCCAGCTTCAGGCATTTCTACTTAAGCCACAGTATATCTGTATATCTGAAGTGCTGGTGTGTCATTTATTGTTTCCTGTTTCTGAAAGCAATGGCACTGAGCATAAATACTTTAATTCCCATTTCCAGTAAGAGTTTTTTTTTTAAAGATTTATTTATTTTATTGAAAAGGCAGATGTAGAAGAGGAGAGACAGAGAGGAAGATCTTCCGTCTGATTATTCACTCCCCAAGCGGCTGCAACGGCAGGTGCTGTGCCAATCCAAAGCCAGGAGCCAGGAAGTTCCTTCCGGGTCTCCCACACAAGTGCAAGGTCCCAAGGCTTTGGGCTGTTTTTGACTGCTTTCCTGGGCCACAGGCAGGGAACTGGATGGGAAGTGGAGCTGCCAGGATTAGAACCGGCGGCCATATGGGATCCTGGTGCGTTCAAGGCGAGGACCTTAACCATTATGCTATCGTGCTGGGCCCTCCAGTACGAGTTTTAACATTTTGCTTGACCTACTTGCATTTTCTCAGTCTCCTGGGTTAAGCATCAATATGCAATTGGCTAAAGATGGAGTCATGACAAAATCATGGAACACTGAGTGTTTTCTTAGCTAATTAGTGATTTTTAACCATCTGATTCTGTCAAATTAGTCATAGAGGAGCTGGAAACAACAGATGATAAAGCTCACCTAATATGCCTCTGGAGTAACATGTATAATTCTTCTTATTATAAAAGAAATGCCAACAAGACTTACTTACTACAAGTACACACAAATAACCAGAAGTTTAAATGTTCCTAGGCTCCCCCAAGGTATTAGAGTCTGCTTGATAGGAACATAGGGAGCTTTGGTAGAACAATCTGGAATGGCAACCTGCAAATTACAAAAGGCATTCTTGATGCAAAGATAATCCTGTAATGCAGCTGGTATCAATTTGCAGTCCAGGAATTTGATAGCAATTTTATGAGCTTCCATTATCAGTAAGCTATCAACCCAGTGGATCCATGAATCACGTATTAAACAGTTTACATACTCATGTTTTCTGTCTTTAGTTTTAACCAGGTATTGATTGAGTACCACCTGGGTGGGTGGCAGTGAGGTACATACTCATCCACATAAAGAGGTTTAGTTTTCTTTTGTAAAACAGCTAAAATATTTGATACAGAAAGTCACTAAAGGAAAAATGGAGGTCTTCTCTTCATAATGGCAACTAAAGATCTAGTAGAGCTGTTACAGACGTGTTCTTTAATAAGCAAAATCAGTGCATACTGAGAAACCATCTAGTACTCCATTAAACATCTAAATAAATACTCAAATAAAGAAGCTAGGTAAGGATAGGACAACTGTTCAAGTACAGATAGATATAAAAGCATAATTATTATGCTTTTTAAAAAGATTTCCTTATTTTTATTGGAAAAGCAAGTCAGATTTACAAAAAGAAGGACAGAGAAAAAGATATCCCATCTGCTGGTTCACTCCCCAAATGGCCACAATGCCTGGAGCTGAGCCAATCCAAAGCCAGGAGCTTCTTCTGGGTTCCACAATGCGCGTGCAGGATCTTAACACTTTGGGCCGTCCTTGAGTGCTTTGCCAGGCCACAGGCAGGGAGTTGAATGGAAAGTGGAACAGTCAGGATGTGAACCAGTGCTCATATGGAATCCCAGAGGTTGCAAGGTGAGGATTTAACCATTGAGCCTGGGTCCTATGTTTCTTTTTTATGGAAAAGATAATGGCGAGGTCATACACTGTGGACAGTTTGAATATAAATGCAGATGTGTCAGGACCAAGTTTATGTGGCAAACACAGAAGTCTTGAAGGAATGGATCTATACAACACAAACTATCTGGGATGGGCCTATTGAGAAATACAAAGATTTTGGTCTTATTTTACAAGTCAAAATATAGAAAATATTCCTACAGATTGTCTGAGAAGGTTTATAAACACTGAAAGTATTATTCATGCTCCATAATGCAACATTGCTTCATATTATTTCTTTAAAAACATAATAATGTTACGCTTTTTTAATAACCATGATTCAACTATTACAGAGTGTTAGATCATGGAAAAGCGTATTTAACCCACAACGCTTTGATAAAAGAACTGCTGACCCCAATTATTCGTGCACACCAATGACTGGGTCTGTTGCTCATTATCAGAATGATGCAAAGCATTATAAGATCAGTTGGCCAACAATGTGCTTCCCTGTGGTCTGTCACTGCCTGCCAGAGCGAGGGAGGAGGAGGAGGGAAAGGGAGAACACCCCATCCTTTCCCCAGCCTTGATCTGTCCTCTTGTAACACCGAGAGACATGGCTCTTTCTTAACATTTTGATAGTATTCTCTCTTTTACATTATAATCAATCATAAAAAGGAAACAGTAGTCATGCTATCTATTCATTCTTTTCTAGGGACCTACACATTGTTTTGTTACAATTTTGTTTACAAATATATGCTTTCTTCTTTGGTTCCATACATTATGACAATTCACTGTTAAATTAACATGTCAAACGTGCTATCCAATGAAGACTATATTTTATGGTTTCCCTCCTTGCCTTTTAGAGTGATGGCTGAATAAATTCCAAGTTTCACGGAGCATCATTTTTATATAAAATTTCAATTTAAATGAAATCCTTTATATTTACAGAACACTAGTGATTCCATAAAACTTTCCAAAAGATCAAGCAAAAGTGAAAAACTGTGGTAATGTTTAATGTTATATGAAAAAAAGAAAAACTTCATAATGTTGTAGGGACCTCAGTCCCTGGTTAGGCTGTTTTATGTTCATCACACATGATAAGCATTTTAAAAAGGGACATAAAGTATATAGGAAAGAAAGATTTATGGAAAGGGATGGTACAAGCTCAGATGTGAGATAAGAAACCTGTGATCATGAAGAAGGAATGGCTATTGCCCCCAAGTTGGGGTTATTCTGTTATAGGATAATGGTGGTGCACTTGAGTACCACTCTCTTTGGTGTCCCTTTCTTAGAGATCTCATTAGTTTCATGGTGTCTCATGCAAAAGATAATGGCTCTATCACTCTGTTTTAAAAATAAATAAAATAAAAATTAAGTTATTAATTTTTCTGAATGGCAGAGACAAAAGAGAGGGAGAGGAACTCTCTCTCTCTCTCTCTCTCCCATTGCCACTTTATGCTTCAGACAGCCACACTGGTTGGGGCTGGGTTAGTCTGAAACTAGGAGCCAGGAGCTTAATCTGGAGGTTTTCCATATGGGTGGCACGGGCCCTAGCACTTGGGCCATTTTTTGCTACTTTTCCCAGGCCATTAGCACGGTGCTGGATTAGATGGGACTCTAACCAGTACCCTTATGGCATGACAGTGTTGTAGGTGGAGGCTTTACCCACCATTCTACAGTACTGGTCCCATAAAATAAACCTTTAAAAAGAAAACACAACATAGTACAACTTATAATATGTAATTAAAGTAGTCATCAGATGAAAATTTATAGTTATAAACACTGGCATTACAAAAAGATGAAAGATCTCCAATTAACTTCTTTCCTCTTAAGAAATCAGAAAAGCTAAATCTACAGAATGCAGAAGAAGGAAAAGAGCAAAAGTTAGGCAGAACTAAATGATACAGAGAACAGAAAAACAGTAAAGGAAATCAATCATACTAAAGGATATTTTCTCAAAAAGAAAATCAAATTGCCAAACTATCAGCTAAACCAATCAAGAAAATAATGACAGAAGACCCTGTAATCTTACAGAAATCAAAGGGATTTTATGATACACTGAAAGGAAATAATGTGAACAGAATGCCAGAAAATTAGAACACCAAAATAAAATAAATTTCTAGAAAGAAACAAACTCCCCAAGCTGACAAGTCGAAAAAGAAAAATCTGAATAAATCTATAAGAAAGGAAGAGATTAAGAAATTTACCACAAGCAGAATTCATTAATGAATTCTACCAACTGTTTAAAGAGGAATTAATAAAAGCAGCTTACAAACTTCCAAAAACAAGAGTAGGAAATACTTACCAACTCTTTCCATGAGTTCAGAATTACTTCTATATCAAAAGGCATCATATAAATAGAAAACTACAGATCAACGTCTCTTACGAACACAGCTGAATACAGCTGCAAAAACCTTCACAGCAAACCAAATCATCCAATACAGAAAGATTATACACCCTGACTAAATACAGCTTATTCCAGGAATGTTAGGTTGGTTTAACATTTAAAACAACAAATTAATGCAACATAATCATCTCACGAGAAAAAAGGACAATCAGAACTATCTAAATAGAACAGGTACTTGACAAATACTCAAAGAACTAGAATCTAAAACAATTTCTGCAATCTACCAAATAGGTAGATTGTTAGGTACAAAGTATAGTATAGGTAGGTACAAAGTTCTTTTAAGTAATTCCACAGTTGATGAGGAAATCGTTCCCTGGACACCTTCCTCTTAAGACCTAGAAAAGGATGAAGGTGTGTAGCTCTTGCCACTTCTACTTATCACTGTTCTGGAGCTTCTGATTTGGGACAGTAGGCAACCACATTGAAAAGTAAAAAGTAAGAATCTCTATTAGCAGATGACATAATCTTTTATAGGAATCTGAAGCACTAAATGGTTCAGCAGGTGTGCAGGATACAAGAACAAAATACAAAAATCAGAGGTGGGCTTTAAAGCCTAGGAGTTAAAACACCGGTTAGAATACTCACATTCCATATTGGAGTACTGAACTTGAGTCCTGGCTCATGTTTCAATACAACCTCCTACTGCTGCAGACCCAGGAAGCAGCAGGTAATCACTTACATAGTCAGATTTCTGCTATCCACTTGGGAAGACCTAAATTGAGTTTCTACATTTTCCTGGTCCAGCCTTGCATATTGTAGGCATCTGGGGAGTGAATCAGTAGATGGGAGCTGTCCCTTTGTTTCTCTACCTCTTATACTAAAAAAAGAAAAAAAAAACAACAAAGAAAGTATATCATTCGTATTTTGAAAATAACAAAGCACTGTTGAGAGAAATTAAAGAAAAAGTAAATAAATAGAAGGAGAAACTTCCTAATTAATAGAAGACTTAGTATAGTCAAAACAGCAATACTCTTCTTCTTTTTTTTTTTTTTAAAGATCTATTTTTATTATTGGAAAGGCGGATATACAGAGAGGAGAGACAGAGAGGAAGATCTTCTGCCCGATGATTCACTCATGAGCACAACGGCTGATGCTATGCCGGTCCGAAGCCAGAAGCCTCTTCCGGGTCTCCTACGCGGGTGCAGGGTTCCAAAGCCTTGGGCCGTCCTCAACTGCTTTCCCAGGCCACAGGCAGGGAGCTGGAAGGGAAGCGGGGCTGCCGGGATAGTACCGGCGCCCATATGGGATCCCGGGCGTGCAAGGCGAGGACCTTAACACTTGCGCCACCGCGCCGGGCCCAAAACAGCAATACTCTTCTAATTGATCTAAAAACTAACTCAATTCCTATGCAAATCCACTAGGACCTACTTTTATAGAAATTGACATGCCTAATTAGAAACTATAGAGCTAAAACAATATTGACAAAGAACAAAGTTGGAAGACTCATTCATTATGATTTCAAAACGTTCTACAAAACTAAAGTAACTTAGGGTAATGCTGGTATAAAGATGGATACACACACACACAAACACACACACCAGGGCTTAAAAATGATGTATATCAATGGAAACAAATAGATTCTTGTAGGTGAGCTATTCCAAATGCTAAGATTCTGCCTGAGACACTTGAATCCCATAATGGAAGAGTTTGGCGTAAAGTACCAACTCTACTCCACATTACGGTACTGCTAATCAAATTCTGGAAGGTAGCAGATGATGGTTCCAGTAGTTACAATTCTGCCACCCATCTAAGAGATTCTGATTAAGTTCCTGGCTTCACCCTGGCCCACACCTGGTTATTTCAGGCATCTCTGCAGTGAATCAGCAGATGGGAGATTTCTATTTGTCTTTAATTCTTTGTCTCAAAGAAACAAAAAATAAATTAAAATCTAAAAAATTGATCACTGCAATTATAGTCAATTTTATTTCAACAAAGGTGCCAAGAAAATTCTATGAGAATGATTTAAAAGAATAGTTCTGAGACAACTGGAGAAGCAAAATAAAGGATCTGAACTCTTTAAAAATTTTTAATGATTTTTATTGGAAAGGCAGATGTGCAGAGCGGAGAGACAGAGAGATTGATTTTCCATCCGCTGGTTCATTTCCCAAATGGCCACAATGGGTGGAGGTGAGCCTATCCAAAGCCAGGAGCCAAGAGCTGGCAGCTTCTTTCGGGTTTCCCATGTGGGTGCAGGATCCCAAGGCTTTGGGCCATCCTCTGCTGCTTTCCCAGGCCATAAGCAGCAAGCCTGACAGGAAGTGGAGCAGCCAAGACACAAACTAACACTCACATGAATGCAGCACTTTCAGCCTCAGAATTGGCAATTTGAGCTATCATGCTGGCCCCTGAACTGTTTTTTTAATACTATATATGAAAACTAACTCAAAATATCAAGGACTAAAATGTAAATGTTATTAAAATTTTTTTTGAATAAAGCACTGGAAGTAAATCTTTCAGACATTGCATAAGATCATGGTTTCTTAGATATGATATCAAAAGCACCTTCAAGAAGCAGGTGTTGGGCCCAACACCATGGCCTAGCAGCTAAAGTCCTCACCTTGAATGTGCTAGGGTCCCATGTGGGCGCCGGTTCTAATCCCTGCAGCTCTACTTGTTGACAAGTTTGTAAGAAAATCAGTATATTCACTTGATGCTGGTAAACTCCAAAATGGTACAGCCACTTTGGAAAGCCATTTAACAGATTTTGAAATGTTAAACATAGTGCTACCTGCCATTAGGGTCAGTCATTTCAGTGTTGGATATATATCCAAGACAAATGAAAATGTATGAGTATATTCACAAATAAACCGGTAGATGAGTATTTACTGAAGCATTATTCATAAAAGCCAAAAAGGAGAAATGATCTAAACATTAAGAGCTGATGAGATAAACAAGATGTGGCATATATGTAAAATGGAACACTACTGGCTCTCCAGAAGAAATGAAGCAGTGATACAAACACATGAAGGATGAACCTTAAACATATAATAGTAACTGAAAGAAGCAACTTACAGGAAAATCTCTATGTGAAATGTTCAGGGATGATGAAAATGTCTAAAAACAATTGTGATGGCTCAACTCTATTTATGAATATCAGAAAAATATTGAAATATAGTGAATTATATACTAGCTACATTTTTAAAAAAGATTTATTTCTTTTTATTGGAAAGGCAGATGTTACAGAGAGGAGGAGAGACAGAGAGGAAGATCCTCCGTCCAATGATTTACTCCCCAAATGACTGCAATGGCCGGTGCTGCTTCGATCTGAAGCCAGGAGCCAGGAACTTCTTTCCAGATCTCCCACGCGGGTCCAGGGTCCCACGATGTTGGGCATCCTCGACTGCTTTCCCAGACTACAAGCAGGGAGCTGGATGGGAAGTGGAGCTGCCTGCATTAGAACCGGCGACCACATGGGATCCCAGTGCATTCAAGACGAGGACCTTATCCATCACGCTATTGTGCCAGGCCCTACTAACTACATTTTTTAAAAAAAGAACTCTCCTATACCCATTTCACTCAAATTGTTTCATATGAGGACAGGGAAAGAGAGGAAAGGCTTAAGTCCCAATATGCTGATTTCCAACTTAACAGGACACAATTGAATAAAATGCTCATTTAGTAACAGCCAAGTCAATGTCTTGGCATGTGAAGGCATTAAAAAGTTGCCTCATTCATTCATTCAATTTATTATTATTATTATTATTACTATTATTATTATTAGGGAGTACACAAATTTTTTCTTATTATTATTCGGGGAGCCATACAGACTTTACAGCAGACTAACAGCAGGGAAAGGCAGAGGAAGACAAGCTGGTAGGGCAGAGAAGGTGGGGCTGAGTAGGGGCCAGGCAGCCTGGACCAAGAGGTACCCAGAGCTGCAGGGAGAGTTCATACAATGAGACAGAGGTCTACAGAGGAAGAAATAGGCAACAATGGATGCCAGTGAACACACCCTGGATCAGGCCCCAGAATGCGAGTGAGAAAGGCACAGATTGTTCACATTGAGGCCAGTCTCCCACCTGCAGGACTTTGACTGTGACACCTCACTCCTGCCTGTCCCGCTCTGATGGAGAGCTGCTCTTCCCAGCGGCTCTGACCACTGCAGAGAGGTCTGCCCTGCAACTCTCACTGCCTCTTTTCTTAGGGCTCCAAGTTCCACCAACAGCTCTGCTCAGGAGAGAAAAAATCAGGACAAATGTCTGACTAGAGAGGGGCACAAAAACCGCTATAGCTGGTGCTGGCACCATGGTATAGTAAGCTGTCTCTGCCCGTGTCGCTAGCATTCCATATGAGTACCAGTTTATGTCCCAGCTGTTCCACTTATGGCCTGGGAAAGCAGCAGAAGACTGCCCAGATCCTTGGGCCCCTTCAATCATGTAGGAGACTAAGAAGAAACTCCTGGCTCCTGGCTTTGGATTGGCTCAGCTTTGGCAGCTGTGGCCATTTGGGGAATGAATCAACACATGGAAAACCAATCTCTGTCTTTCCTTCTCTCTTGGTAACTTTGCCTTTCAAATAAAAATAAAATAAGTCTTTTTAAAAAAAGTTTGTATAGCTAATATTAGCTCTAAAATACACAAAGCTTGGATGACAGTATTACTGTCATTTGTTTTTGACAGATCCTCGTCTGCGCAATATGTATGCATATAAGATACCCAGACTTCAAACAGTACCTTCAGAAAGATAACTCTTATTGAAATTGATCGGTTAAAAGAAGCCAAAAGATTCCCAGAGGCAGTTTTGTCTCATCAATGAAGAAGATCACAATAGCTCTTCTCTGGGGTGAAAAGATAAATAAATGATGGCCAGCTCATGCCAATGAATACCCACTCTATTAGAGGATGTATACTTTCTCCAGAGAGGAGTTGAAAAATGAAAGGCATTGCACTTTAGTCCTAAGAACTAACAAAGCAGACTCACTGGCTTCTGCGAGAGAGTGAAAGACGCCTCTGCTGGTTTCAGTCCACAGGCCTGTATACAAGGCACAGTTAGAGCCTTCACATTGGGGTATACGTGACACCAACACCGATGTTCTGCAGGTTGGAAGGATTTCAGGTTTACAATCTCATTTGGTCTTTACAAGAGCCCTGTGGGATACAGTATCCTAGGCTCACTTGTTGCAGATGGTCAGAGAGCCAACCGGAAAAAGCTGCAATTCAGTCAACAGGAAGTCTCACAGTATAAACAAATATTCCACAGTTTCGTTGCAATTCAACATTTATTTGTTTAAGCTAATGATTATTTATATCTGATGTACAATATTTTAAAATTCTCTCTCTCATAAAATGCAGATTTCCTTGATTTGGAAACTATTCTTCAGTTCGAAAGGATCCTTTTGTTTTGCTGTAAAGATTTGTATCTGTAATGCCCTGTATCTAGACAGAGATTGTTCACCATGTCATAAAGCCTTTTTTTTCCAAAAGATTTATGTATTTTTATTGGGAAGGCAGATATACAGAGAGAAGGAGATATAAAGAGAAAGATCTTTTATCCATTGGTTCACTCTCCAAATGGCTGCAACTACTGGAGATAAGCCGATCTGAAGCCAGGAGACTATTTGGGACTCCCAAGGCTTTAGGCCCTCCTCAACTGTATTCCCAGGCCACAGGAAGAGAGAACTGGTGCCCATATGAGATCCCGGGTGTGGAAGGTGAGGACTTTAGCCACTAGGCTAAGGCATAGGGCCCCATAAAGTCTTTTCTTGTTGTTGTTTTAATTTTTTTTATTATTAATTACATTGCATTATGTGACACAGTCCCATAAAGTCTTTAATAAGGTAAACTGGAGCAGAGTGTTTAACCCAGCCACTAATATGCTGCTTAAGATACCTGAATCTCTTATTAGAGTGTATGGTTTTAGAACTGACTCCTTTGCTTCTGATCCAGTTTCCTGCTAAATGTTCACCCTGGGAGGCAGCACATGATAGCTCAAGAAATTGGTTCCCTGGCCTCCAAATGGGTAAACAGACTGACTGCCACACTCTGAAGAAAGCTGCTGCAGGCATGTTAAGAGTGAAGCAGCAGACAGAAGATTTGTGTCTCTGCCTTTCAAATAAAATGGAATTAAGTATAAATTCTACAAATAAAAAAAAACATAACGTGAAAATAGCAGTTTGAAAGCTCAACAGATGATTGTATATATCTAATAATAAATGTGCTTTTACTAATAAAGATGAATATTTTTCTTGAAAGGTATTTGTTAGGCATGGACTATAACTTGGCAGGAAACACTGACTAGGCCACCAGTAGTACAAACATTAAATAGGACATTTTATAACAAACCTAGTAATAGGTCAAAATTAAACTCATAAAGATACCTATTTAAAAGTATGGAGTACTGATGAAAAGGGCATATTTTAAATGACACCTGTAGAAAAGTAAACTTAGAGGTCAGTACTATGGTGCAATGGGTTAAATCATCCTCTGCAGCACCAGCATCCCATACTGGAGTACTGATCCAAGTCGTGGCTGCTCTGCTTCTGATCCAGCTTCCTGCTAATGTATCTAGGGAGGCAATGGAAGATGGCCCAAGTTCTTTGGCTCCTGCCACCTAAGCTGGAGAACAGGATGGAGTTCCTGGCTCCTCGGTTTGGCCTGGATCATCCCTAGACATTACATCTATTTATGGGTGAACACACAGATGGAAGATTCCTTCTCTCTTCCTTCCTCCCTTCCTGCTGCTTTTGTTTTCAAACATTCTTTTTCAAAACAGTATATTTAAATTCTCACTGAAAAATTAGAAAGAGGAAAACATTAAGGAAATATTTGTAACATTTTTTTTTTCAGAGGGGCCTTTAAAAATTAACTAATTAATTAGATGCATTCAGAGTCCCCATCAATTGATTCACTCCCCCAATCCCACATTAGGTAGAGCTGCACCAGAGCAAAGTTAAGAGGCAGGCATTTGTTTCCGGTCTCACACATGGGTGCCAGGGACCAAACTACAGAAGTCATCATTTGCTGTATCCCAGGTCGTGCATCAGTAGGACACAGGAATAAGCTGTGGGGCAGGACTTGAACTTAAAGATGTCAACAAATCATAGGGAACTTTTGAAGACTTTTTCATAAAAAATGCACCTTCAGTCCTACATGTGCCAGGACTATAAACCCCATATTGTCATGCTGGCATCCTGTATTAGCACTGGCTCAAGTTCCTGCCACAGTATTTCTGATCCAGCTCTCTAGAATAGCAGTGGAAGATGGTCCAAGTGCTGGGGCCCATGTGGGAGATCTGGATGGAGTTCTGGGCTTCTGCCTTCTATTTGATTAGTCCCAACTGTTTTGGCCATTTTGAGAGTCAGCAGGTGGATGATCTCTGCTCCACGTTCTACCCTGATTCCTTTTCTTTCTATAACTCTGCCTTTCAACTAAATATGTAAATATTTTAAAAAGAAATGGCAGTTTGTAGATGCAGTAAGTGTCATGTTCAAAAGTAATTTTTTTAAAAAAGAATAATTAAAACAGTAATTACTGTTAAAAAAAAAAAACAAGAACAATGCCAAAGCAAATGCCTTGGAGGTAGCCCAAATCCAAGATTCAGAATCCTCTTCTCTGCACTCAGCTGGTGCTAGAGGGTAGCAAGGCAAGGCTGGTGAAGTCACACAGTGTTAAAAGAACATGGTTCAAGAGGTGTTATGTGTGGCCCTGCCTTAGTAAGGTGGTAGAATCAGACAGAATAGCACAGCTAGCCAAAAAGGGCTTGGAAAAAATGATGGCTGAAGGTGAAATGCTGATAACGAAGAATTGGCTGAAAGCTGACTGCAAGCCATTTACATATTATCATACAGGTCAATTTCCTAGTTCATTTTCAAATGAAATCTTAAAAGAATGCTTTTATTAATTTACTACCCTATTTTTCCTTTTCAAAGATATTTTTTAACTTGAAAGATAGATTTACAGAGAGAAGATAGAGAAGATCTTCCATCTGCTATTTCACTCCCCAAATGGCTATAACTGCTAGAGCTGAGCTGGTCTGAAGCCTGTAGCCAGGAGCTTCTTCTACGTCTCCCTCTTGGATACCGGATCCCAACACTTTGGGCCATCCTCTACTGTTTCTCCAGGCTATAGGTAGGAGCTAAATAAGAAGAGGAGCAGCATAGACATGAATAGGTACACCTACGCCACATGCACAGATGCTATCTATGCACAGGGCAGAGAATTAGCAGTTGAACTACCATGCTGACCCCTCTATTTTTCCTTTTTGAAAGTATAAAATTATTTTAAATGAATGCACAGGTTTTGTGCTGAATTGGGACTAAAAAAGAGTTTTATTTTTCATTTTAAATGATAAATTTCTAACTCCTAAGAGACAAAAGTCTTACCACAACAAACTTAAAAGACCAAATTCTTTTTTTTTAAAGATTTATTTATTTTTATTGCAAAGTCATATATACAGAGAAGAGGAGAGACAGAGAGGAAGATCTTCCATCCGATGATTCAATCCCCAAGTGAGTGCAAAGGCTGGTGCTGTGCCGATCCGAAGTCAGGAGCCAGGAACTTCCTCCTCTGGGTCTCCCGGATCCTCTTCCAGGTCCCTCACACAGGTGTAGGGTCCCAAGGCTTTGGGCGTCCTCAACTGCCTTCTCAGGCCATAAGCAGGAAGCTGGATGGGAAGTAGAGATGCTGGTATTAGAACTAGTGCCCATATGGGATCCTGGCACGGTGAAGGCGAGGACTTTAGCCACTAGGCCACCATGCTGGGCCCAAAAGACCAGATTCTTAAAAATCTAACAACTCAAGCTAAGCATGGTAGCCTAGTGGCTAAAGTCCTTGCCTTGCATGTGCTGGGATTTCATATGGAAACTGGTTCTAATGCTGGTAGCCCACTTCCCATCCAGCTCCCTGCTTGTGTGCTGGGAAAGCAGTCGAGGACAGCCCAAAGCCTTGGGAACCTGCACCCAAATGGGAGACCTGGAAAAAGATCTGGGCTCCTGACTTCACATTAGTACAGCTCTGGCCATTCTGGCCACTTGGGGAATGAATCATCAGACAGATCTTCCTCTCTGTCTCTCCTCCTCTGTGCACATCTGACTTTCCAATAAAAATAAATGAATCTTTGAGAAAATACTAACAACTCCTGGATGAGAAAGTATTCTTAAAGAGTTGTCATCAGATGGATCATTTCTAGGTACCATTATATAACTAAGTGCACAGCAGAAGTCCACACCATCTACGCACTGTGAGTGGGCTCCTTGCCTCTCCCTGCACACACTGCTCCCCAGGTCTGCTCCAAGCTCCAGCCCATTGCTCACAGGGACAGTAAGATAGCAGCCACCAATGTTTTCAACTTTGCTTTTAGAGTGGTAGGAAAACATACATAGGCTTTAAAGATGTAAAAACTGGGCTACATTTAATATTTCCTTGGTGGATCTTAAAGTGTAGGAATGAAGCACAAAGCTTAAAAAAGAGCATCCTATTTTGGGAGTCTTCATGGCATTAACTTCCTTTCTTCAGTGTGTTCCAGGAAATAAATATTAAAATATCTTAAGTAAGAGCTTAAAATACCTCACAGTGGTATCTGTGGCTTCAGCTCTGGATTTCTTACTGGTAGCAGGTTGAAAGGTACACCTCTACGGAATAAATGAGGCCTTCTACAGTCATCCCAATTGATCTGCTGCAAGCATGGCATCATGGCATATCCACAGTTTTTGCCCTTAGAGAGCTAGCCATCTACAAAGTAGGAAGACAGCATTAACTCACATAGCTCTTGCATTATGCAGAATAAAGGCCTATATGAAAGCACTAGTTAAAAAAAAAAGGCAAGGGCTCAAACACTGGAGACAGCTCACCCAGCTGGAAACAATCAGAAGGAACTTCATGAAGAAGTGGAATCTGAGAAGTCTTAAATGAAGAGTCAAGACATTCCAGGAAGAAGGAGGGTGACAATATCAGGTTCATCAACTAGGTCACAGAACAAGTAGTGGGACAACAGAAAATGCACATGAAAAAGCTGTGGTGGGGACTCTTATCACGTACACTGGGAAGCATACTCTAGGACCATCTGAGATTTTCAAGGAGGCAGCCAACACGGCCAAAGCCATGCTGTATAACAGGGCTGTGACAACACTGGATACAGGACCCAAGTGGCCAGGAGAATGAAGAGTGCCTAAGTGGACGGGTCAGCAGCTGGAGGCCACTGCAGTGGTTCTGGAAAACATACAAAAGGTAGCAGCAGAAGTGGAAAAGCAAGAATACAAGTCCCTGGCTGGAAGGATGGTTGGCAAAGAGAGAGACACTGAGAAGCTGGTATCCAAGGCTGACTACAGTTCTTAAATCACAAAGCTATAAGAAGTAAACCTATTAGGGAAAAAAAATGCACCATGGTTCCTCTGCTTCTTGGAGTCAGAGATCCAGTAAACATTCAGAAACAACTCTTCCATAGATGAGAATCTTTATGAGAAGTCTCCCTCTTTGCAAGATGCTGCTTTTACAGCTTGAGAAGAATGGACTTAGGTGTGGTGCAATTCAACTCAGGTCAATGTCTGGCTAAGAGAAAAGAAAATCAGAGGGGAGTCATGTTGTGTGCTAAAGAAAGGTGGAGTGTTTGCTGCTGCAGAGTAGTGTGTGACACTCTTGCCACAACACTTCCTGCTTCTTTACACACAGAACAGGAAAGAGACGAAGGGGGCCTAGTCCTGCAGGTTGCACCTTTCAAGGGAGGGAACAAAGGCTATCTAGAAGTGGTATTGGAAGTGTCAAATGAGGAGGAAACCTTTACTGTATGGTTAAAATCCTTGATATGGAATTACTTTAAAACCAAAAGTTCAGTGGACCTGACATCATGGCTCAGTGGCTAAGTTCTCACCTTGCACATGCTGGGATCCCATATGGGCACCGTTTTTTGTTCCAGCTGCTCCACCTTCCATCCAGCTCCCCACTTGTGGCCTGGGAGGGCAACAGAGGATGGCCAAAAGCTTTGAAAGCCTGCACCCACATGGGAGACCTGGAAAAAATGCCTGGTTCCTGGCTTCAAATTGGCTCAGGTACAACTGTTGCAGCTATTTGGGAAGTGAATCAGCAGACAGATCTTTCTCTCTGTATTTCTTTCTGTAAATCTGCCTTTCCAATAAAAATAAATCTTTTTTAAAAAAGTTTAGTGCAAGGCTGCTTTAGGTCCTTGGATGACCCATACCCTTGGGACACCAAGCCCAGAGGCGGGGATGGCAGCTCTGGACAGCAACCTTAGACCCTGCATGCTTCCTTCTGATCACATCCTTTCTTCTTTCTTGTGTGGCTTCCTAAGACAGCCTCTCCATCTCACCATTTTATTTTGAAATCCATTTAGACTTAGAATAAGCAAGAATTTCTTTGTAATACTGACCTAGAGTCATGAACAGGGAGCCTTTTGTCATATTTGCATTGCTACTCTCCTCAGAACAGATAAGCATATACAAATCATTGCTGTGGTCATAGCAGTTACCATTGTTATTATTTGTGGAACCACAGAGAATAAAATGCAGATGGGACAGCCATTAACTCTAAATATTTTTGGATACCCTTGGAAAGAGTCACAGTAAAACAGGAACTTTCAGAAAATTTCATATTGATACAATGCTACAATCTAACAGGCAGTTTGTATGTCAAATCTTATCAGCTGTCCCATTGTCTTTTATAACATTATTTTATAACCAAGTATTGTAACAGTATGAGGTACCACTTTAGTTTTAGTTTATTTATTTGAAAGAGAACCAGACAGAAAGAGGAAGAGAGAACTCCCATCTGCTGGTTCCTCCCTACGTGCTTGAAATATTCAGGAATGGTCTGGTGCTGAAGCCAGAAACGTAATTCCATGGATGCCACGTGGGTGGAACAAATCCAACTACCTATCGCCTCCCGAGGTGCATATGAGCAGAAAGCTGGAATCAGAAGTGGAGTAAAGGAGCTGGGATTGTGGTTCAAGGGATTAAATTGCTACTTCTGATGTAGGCATCCCATATCTGAATGATGTTCAATCCAATCCAGTTCCCTGCTAATGCACATGGGAAGAGAGTGAAATATGGCCCAGGTTCTTGTGCCCTTGTCACCCACATGGGAGACCTGCACGCAGTTCTGAGTTCCTAGATTTGGTCTGAACAATCCATTTGGGGAGTAAATCAGATGCAGAATCTCTTAAAAACATAAAAAAGAAGACATGGAGCAAGAATACATGAATCCAGACACTCCAACAATGACATGGACATTTTCTCAAGCAGCATCTTAATTACTGCACCAAATGCAGACCCTTCTGTTGCTTTTTATGTACAGAACTTGTGCTGCACCTCTCTGCAGTCTTACATAACTCAGTAGCAGGAGTCACTGCATAGGAAGGCAAAGGACCAATGCTGCTGCCTTTAAGTATCTCATTTGACCTCACCAATAAACCCATAATTGATCCAAAGAGCAGTGAGCAATCTCTGCATATGAAGTGATATAGGGATACTGTTCCAATTGCCCTCAAGGTGTTGGTATGTTGTAAGGATTTTAGGAGACAAGCATGTTCTCAGCCAAAGTTATTATTTTCATTGTTACTACTGTTTAAATTGGGTTTCTGACTTTGTTGTGGAAAATGGTACAAATGTGATGCTCATTCCTCATCACCCATTACATGACTTCCTGCTGTCAGGTTATTGGCCAGGGCACATGCCGGGCACTCAGTCTATCTTCCTTTGTGGGGGAATACTCCCACATCTCTTGCTATCAAAATTCATTCCTTGGTGTATATCAGTTAAACTGAATTACTCTGGAGGTAGAGAATCACAGAAACAGCTAAGTAATTTGATAAATACCAAAATTTTTTAGCATGACATTGTACTTGGTAATTTTCCAGATTTAAATTTGGATATCCAATTTTGAGAGCCTGAATTAGAGTTTTCTTTAGATAAAACTCCAAATGCATCCCATTCTGATCCTAACACTCTTTGAATCACATTTTTGAAGCTGTAATAAATCAAGTGGTTTAAATAGATATAACAGGTGACATTTATAAAAGGCAAGATCAAAGTTTTAGATCATGATTAAAATGTCCCTCAATGGCCTAACAGATGTGCTATTCATTTTATTTCTGGGCCAAAAAACCCTGTAACAACCTGATATAAAGGACTCTTTTTCCCTCAAAAAGGAACATACACATCATTTTCCTAAAATTCCATAAGAGATTAGATAATTATACTGTTCACTACACTGTATTTTATCTCTGGAGTTCAACTTTCTAAGGGATAGTCTACATAATCCTGTCCAAGAAAGATCACCAATTCCTCAGAGATGGCAGTTACTCTTGAGGTTTGGCAGACAAGAATAATGTAGGACCAAAGGAGCATTTATTCAGGACTTACTGGAATCAAGAGAAGTTATTTAGCTTGTCCTGTTTCGAGTGTGAAATTCCTTTACATCTTTAACACTGCCATTTCTTCTATTAACTCCATCAGAGAGCAGGAAATAAAAGAAGTTAATATGTTAGATGATGTAAATTATAAAGACAAAATATAGAAAGGTTTCTTTTAAAATAATTTTCCAAAGATATGAAAAATAGGAATTTTTAAAAATTAAACAATTCCAAGAATAACATACACACAACAAACAAACAAAGATAAAACAAAAAACTACGCAGCTATAGCCCTGAATGGGATTTGCATGGTTTCTAAGGTTGTATCAGACCTGCCCCCTGCCCCTGGACAATGCCTACTATGGAAGGACCCAAGTGCAATGTCCTTTCTAGGAGGGATCAAAGATAGGCAGTTTCACATTCCCACACACAATGTTGTAAGTGAGGCATTTGGCATTCACTCATGAAAGCATTTCATTGCTTCCCCTTGGCAAATTTCCAAGACATCCTTAACCCCACATTATCTTCTAAATTTAGAAAGAAAATACAAGGAAAAGGTCAAAAGTGACATTACTGCACAATAAACTATTAATCAAATGGAAATTGTATAGGGTCAAATTTGAATAATGAAAGTAGAAACACTTCTTAAAAAAACAACAACAAAAAGGCTGCCACAAAGCGTCAAATAGGGAGATGGCATCAAACCCAGAGTGCTGAAGTGGGCAGGCTCAAGGACTTAAGTTCTCCTTGTCACTATCTTTTTTTTTTTTTAAGATTTATCTTATTTTTATTGCAAAATCAGATATACAGAGAGGAGGAGAGACAGAGAGGAAGATCTATTCATTTCATGATTCACTCCCCAAGTGACTGCAACAGCTAGTGCTGAGATGAGCCGAAGCTAGGAGCCAGGAACTTCTTCCAGGTCTCCCACATGGGTGCAGGGTCCCAAGGCTTTGGGCTGTCCTCTACTGCCTTCCCAGCACACAAGCAGGGAGCTGGATAGGAAGCGGGCTATCAGCATTAGAACCGGTGTCCATATGGGATCCCAGCACGTGCAAGGCAAGGACTTTAGCCACTAGGCCACCTCACTGGGCCCTGCTTCTCACTATCTTGCTGACATAACTTGTAAGAAAGCACCTCTGAAAACTGTCTAAGATCAACACCATCCTGGCATCTTGCATTAAGTCTCTCTTACAACACTTTCAACTTGTGTTTGCTGTCTAGTTATTTCTTTCCCTCCCTAGCAGAGGTTAAGTGGCCCCAGCACTTGTGCACCTTGCACAGAATAGTTACTGCTTAAATATTTGCTGGTGCTGTACATGTGGACACAAAGTAAAGACACCAGAACAGGTGGCTTTGTCAAGAGACGTGATGGGAAACTAACACATACAGATACTTGAAAAGAAAAGGACCCTCCCCCCCCCGCCATAGGGTGAAATGAAAGAAGGCAGCAATGTGAACTGAGGGGTAACATGTGTTTTGGAAAGGGATAAAATGTTTAGGAGGAGATTTCAAAGGACATTGGCAAAATCTGAAGGGTGGAACTGGCGATTACAAGCTGCATAGGATTATGACAGACATCAGCAACAGGACAAAGTGTCTACTTCAAGTACAAATACACACAATTTGTACCATTATATAAATTATCTAACTGATTCATTCCTTCAAAGAGACAGAAGGTAGGAGAGGAAGAATCATCTAAAAATTTATTTACTTGGAGTAAAGCAACATATGACAAAAACTGACTTTAACTATAGTGAAAGTGATATTATCACCCATTTGCAATTATTTAGAAGAAGGTAGATCATTATCATATCTTAACATAGCTGGTTACTCTAAGAACGAATAACAAGTTCAAGGAATTCCACTATCTCCAAAGATTTCCCCTTAACCAACTAAAAATGGAAGTTTTAAAATTGTTTTTGTTTAAACTCATGTGTAACATTAACCTTGCACATTACACAAAACGCTTAGTTACTCAAAACTGTTTTTCTATGTCCATTGTTGCATTTTCATATTGTGTTCCCCCGGTCCATTGTCATTCATATACAGTGGGCAAAACCCACTCAAGTAAGCACATACTGGGGACTGGAAATCCAGTGGCAAACAAAATATACAGTGCTTGCCCTGAAACAACTTCTTGCAGAGCAAGCACAGTTCTGGTGCTTACTGGGGCTTGGTCTTCAGCCACACACATGACCTCTACCCCCTTGGAGATTCAAGGCTTTGGGTTTGTACACACAACCATCTGCTGTCAGCTGCTTACACATAACATTTTATGACCCTAACATCTCCACTTTTCCTACTTTCTGGACATTCTAAGTTAAAACAACTCCACAATCCTCCATTTTAATTCTAGAGTATTTGGAAAATTTTCAAGCACATAACAAAGTTGAAACGATTTTACCGATATATCTGTGCACCCACCAACGGCACCGTGGAACTCACATCTATATTATACTTGACACACAACTCTTCCTCTAACACCTGTAAACTAACTGACATTTATTGCACTTCAAATTAAATTACATCAGCACATATTTCATTTAAATACTTCAGTCTAAATATAATTAACTGGAGTACAAAATTTTAGTTTTTTTAGGTAAATTTTACCCACAATGAAATGCACAGAATTTAAATAAAGATTCATTTGAGTCTGGCAAACATATACAGCCACTATTGCACAAGCACCCATCAAGATGCAGAATACATATTAAAAATACCCTCAAACCTCTTTAAGTTCTCCTTTTCACCATTAATCTTGGAAATAAATTGCAAATCACCATTTTTCACCAATCACATACATACAAATGTTATATTATATTCCCATTTTCCTAGAGCTTTCTCATATACACCCAATCCTGTCTGAAATCAACAGAAAATCGCACTACACCTTACAACAGTCATAATACAGAGACAAGCACATCGGTGAGATGATAATGGCAGTCAGCACACCCTAAAGACTAATGCCACAGGATGGTTCTAGGGCAGGAGGTTCTTGTCTTGTCCTGTACAAGTATTAATTCATCCCACAATGGCAGTTGGCTCTGAGTTACTCTTTACCAAGTATCTGGAATGAACTTGCTATCATCCCTAGCTTTTGCTGTTACATTCCATCAGAAAAGTACTGTCAGTGTTTTTGGAATTAGTGTTAAGGCCTCTAAGGCTTAGACATCAAGCGACCTTGTTAACATGGGGCTACAGTTCTCTTGTGATAAACAAAGCTGCTCCCCAGAAAAAAGATTAACTGCTATAAAAGATTGGAGAAAAATAATCTCAGAGAGTTCCTAGAATCAGAAACATGAACCTTCCCTGCTGTCTCAGGTGGCTTGCATGGGAACGACCAGACATTGGGCCTCTTCCGACTTTTCAGCTGTACCCCGCATAAGCTCTCAAGTCCCTCGCCAGGCCACAACGGAACATATACAGGTTGTCCATCTGCTGATCACTGAGTCGCAGTGAGAACACTTGATCCCAGATTGTACACGCTCAGTTTATGTGAATAAAGCTGTTTACCATTCCGATATTTGATGTCATCTACCATCTACCCACTAACACTATCTGTTATAGCAGAATGCTTGGAATTTCCTCATCTGTATGAACTGGAAAACTTCAAGATCTCACATTTTAATAAAATGGTTCATGCTATTAAATCTAGGGACTTAGGATCTTTTAATCCTAGATATCTACACTAGGACAGAGTGATCTAACAAAAAACATTGAATACTCACACGGTAAGGAACAACAGAAATGGTCTTTAATTGGTTCTATGAACAGTACATGGTAACATGTTAAATGAAGCAGCTGATAAATTACTTCCTTTCTAACCTGCTTTGGATACTAAATCTATTTCATCTTTTCTTTATATTAACCTCCCAATCTTTTGTAGCACCATGAACAGTAAATGGGGTTATTTTGACTTCTTGGGTAAATATTGGTAAAAGAGGAGAGGAAAGTCTCTAAGAAATTATTTTTCATTATAAGCCTCAAATGAGATGAATCTTTTTAGGCTGGTGGCTACAATCTCTTCCTTTTTACTGAGAGTCATTTTAACGTTTGAAGTCTAATCAGACAAAAGACTTTGAAATTTGAAATGTCTTAAACGTTCTGCCTTAGAGTAAGCCAGATGATTTAACCAACCATCATTGAAAGAACAAACTATAGTATAGTAGTATCACAGTCTTCCTAGAATTTTGGACTTGAACTGCTCGGTTTTACTAGATACTGCTCAGTTCTTCAGCGTAGCGATTCTAGCTTTTAAGTTGGTTAACCTCACTTCACTCCAATTATAATTCTATCAGCTTATTGCCACACACACCTTCAGTGTGTGTCACATTCCCTGTTAACAGCCTGCCCTGGCTCCCCAAGTTCTGGTGTGGGAAAGGGCAGCAGTTTCTAGGCTGCTTTCCAAAACTGCTCATCACTGGAGGAAAAAGCACCGCATCGAGGTCCGTGTCTGCATTGTGGCTTGTACTGTGAAAGTCTTTTTGGGCTGTGCTTTGAGCTTAACAAAGTTGCCTATCTGTGACAAGGCGCCTATGATGGATTCAGAGCTCCCAACACATCACTTATTGCAAAGTGACACAGAATTGTGCCTTACAGCCCTTTCTTAAAATTCCACCTTCTGACTTGACTCTGGATAACATGAATGCCTTCTTAACCTGAACAGAACAAACAGAAAATCATTTGAGAGAAAATCATGTAAACCTCCACCTGTGGTGTCAGGTCGTGTTCTGGCTGCTCTAATTCAGTCCCACTTCCTGCTTAAGGCCTTAGAAAGCAGTGCAGGATGGCTCATGTCGTTGGACCCCTGCATCCATGTGAAGATCTAGAAGAAGCTCCTGGCTTCCAGCTCTAAAGTGGCACAGCTCTGACCATCGCAGTCACTGGGGAGTGAGCCAGGGGTTAGAACATCTCTCTCTGTATCTGTAACTCTTTCAAGTAAAATAAATGAATCTTTAAAAAGAGAGAGAGAGAGAAATGCGATTACATATGGACAAGAAACTAGAAGGCTTGAGTCACAGTGTCTGAGTTCAGTGTGAAGCCCAAAGGTCAAATGCAGCTCAACATGGTTCTGAGTGAATGTTCTGGGTGCATGCTCTTAGGTGACTCACAATCAGCAACTCAAGTCAGCCAACTTTTATTTCTTTTAATTTTTAAATAAATTTTTCTCTTTTTTTAAAGATTTATTGTTTTTTATTGCAAAGTCAGATATACAGAGAGGAGGAGAGACAGAGGGGAAGATCTTCTGTCCGATGGTTCACTCCCCAAGCGGCTGCAAAGGCTGGAGCTGAGCCAATCTGAAGCCAGGAGCCAGTAGCTTCTTCCAGGTCTCCCACGTGGGTGCAGGGTCCCAAGGCTTTGGGCCATCCTTGACCACTCTCCCAGGCCACAAGCAGGGAGCTAGATGTGAAGTGGAGCTGCCGTGATTAGAAACGGTGTTCATATGGGATCTCAATGCGTTCAAGATGAGGATTTTAGCTGCTAGGCTACCGCACCAGGCCTGTCAACTTTTAAAGAACAGCTGTTCAATTTATGCTTATCTAGAAATTGAAGAATCTCCTGAACCTGTCTTTGTTATTTTTTGCATCTTTGTAAACATGCCCTAATCTACCTAGTTATGCCAGCCCCAATATTTCAAACTAAAAACTACTACCACTAGCCTTCACCCTCCTTGGGTTCTCAGGACCTGTCACCTCTCCCCCTACCTCTGGCTCCTCTCCTCTCACTGCCAGAAAGATTCTCACAAAAATCTCCTCAGGAGTGTACCTGTTGCCAGGTTTAATGGTTGGCCCACTCAACTTATCTTTCACAGTACCTCTATGGGCTGTCTGGAACACATACCACATGCATGCTCTCTGATGCCCTTTTACACAGATTGTGCCATTCCTTTCTGACATTTGTCCTTTCATTCCACTCATGAAAGATATTATTTTACCCCCAGATGTGTTCCCTTGCTGTGCCTTTCAACTCATGCTTCCCAATTCACTGCAACTCCCCTTCTTGTGGGCAGCCGTCACATGGACCCCTTCTGCCCTCCCCTACCCCCGCATGTGTGTTGGCCCACTCTTCCCCAAAATGCTGTAGCCACTTGGTTACAGGGCTGACAATGCCATCAGTCTTAACACGACTGCATCTGCAGCACCTGGCTCTCTGAAACTATTAGGTGAAAAGTATGTCAGCAGTAATTTCCAATCATTGGCATTTGATATTTCAGTCTACAAGAGGTAGATTTTACTGCACGGTAGTTTAAAGCTTTGACTTTTCTACTCTTCCCCTTAAACACTCTTAAAAGAGTGTCCCTGAATTAGGTGCATCAGGACAGGATTTTCTAAAATTATTATGACGACTATAGAAAACATTACCAATTACTAAGAATAATGAAACACCTAAAATTTACTGAGCATCTCCTATAGATAGATGTTAGAACCTGCTACATTGACTCATTAACAAGAGAATTTCATCTTTACTTCCATTTTGCCACTAAGAATCTGTGCTCATGAGCTGGTGCCATGGTGTTGCAGGCTAAGCCTCTGCCTGTGGCACTGTCATCCCATACAGGCACTGGGTTCGGATCCCAGTGGCTTAACTTCTGGTCCTGCAGACAAGCGTGATATAAGATCTCCCACTATCTGTTTTTCTCTCTGTACCTCTGCCTTTCAAAAAGAATAAACAATGACAACGAAAAAATTTTTTTCTTAAAAAAGAAACTATGTTCTGAAATCTCCCAAAACACTCCCATAATAGAGGGCCAGTAAATATTATAAAATCTACAAATGTATTGACTAGCATGGAGCCATCATGCTGGTAGTTTGCACCAACAGATATTAAGAGAATTAAGCATCATTAAACAGGTTATTGCATTTGATATCCTATAGTGTTTCTGTATTAGATCTTCTTCTATATAAGGTTTTTGTAAGGTTTCACTCCCAGATATTGTTGTGTAATGGACCTGTCTATAGGCAGAGCTCCAAGCACTAGTGTTACGTCCTCTCTATTTTCACTGCCTGCTTACTTCTCTTACACACAAATCTGTATGCCTTGAGTTTTTGTAAGCTAATTAAAATCAAGACAGGATGTATAACTGAAAGGCAAATATGTATGACCTGATAACTTAAAACATACAATCTTTGGTTCAAAAAGAATCAGAAGAACTTGGCCAGAGGTGGGTATTAGAGATCATTCAGGGGGCAATGTCTTGCAGGAAGAGGAAACAAGTGACACCCAGGAACAGCATAACTGAGAAGCCACTGACCAATCTTCTGACTTCAGAAGGGAGTCCAACTCGCCATTTCCTATTGAGTGACTGCTGTTTAGTGATTTAGTGTTTGCTGGGTGATTTTATATCATCTTTTCGTAATACCCCCTAACAGCCTAATGAGATAACTATTAATACTCTGTAAGAATAGATTTGTGGCAACAAGAGAATGTCTAATTTCAGTCACACAGCAATTATCCAGAAGCCTTAAAACCCAAGATCCCATTCTCCAATTCCAGTTCTCTTACAACTTTGCCTTCTAAATGTGGAAGAACACTCTAATCCCACATGAAATCACACATTTGGGTACAGCTGACCTGGATGTTTGTCTGTGAATTAATACTTTTAGTTGTTTAATGGTTAAACTCACAGCTCCAAAAGGCTGTCACACATTGATGTGATATCTATAGGACCTAACCACATCAAATGAAAACAGTTGCTTTAGTGGAGCTGACGCCATGGTGCAGTAGGCTAAACCTCCACCTGTGGTGCCAGGCCATGTTCTGGTTGCTCCAATTTAATCCTGTGTCTTGCCTATGGCCTGCAAAAGCAGCAGAGGATGGCTCAAGTCCTTAGATCCCTGCACCCATGTGGGAGACCCAGAAGGAGCTCCTGGCTCCTGACTGGCTCAGCTTTGGCCATTGTGGCCATTTGTGGAGTGAATCAGTAGATACAAGATCTTTCTGTCTCTCCTTTCTGTGTAACTCTGGCTTTCAAATTAAAAATAAAACAAATCTTAAAAAAAAAAAAAGGATAGTAACATACTGAGCTTCTTCCAAGGGTCTTTACTCAAAATACACAGGCTTCACAATTTTTCAAGTTAATTTTTTTGAGCTATGATGGCCATTCTTAAGCTGATCCTGTCTGATGGTCGTAGATTATTGAGTGAGTGCTATGATCAATTTCTAAAAGAAAAACCTCAAAGAGATAATTCCAACAACTTACATTTTTCTCTGAGATAATCTGTAATCATATTTTCAAAGATGTTAAGATATCTTTGCTAAGATAAAACCAGTAAGTAAGAAAATAGACTGTTTTTCCCCCCCGTTGTAACGCAGTATATCATAGTTTAGATAGTGAAATTCTAACCATCTGTCTCTTCTTATTTGGGTCATTTTACATATGCCTTCTTGGCTCAAATATTAACACGACTGCTGTTTACTCTCCTCTTTATTTAAAACTGCGCATGAAATCAGCAATTTATTTTCCAAGAAATGTAAAAGGCAAAAAGCATATTGCCTTCTGTGTCTTTTTGTTGTTGTTGTTTTTCATTAATAGGTTATGTTTACATGCTTAGTTTACATAGTTATATATGAGGCTGGTGAATACTGAAGAATTATCAAAGTGATATTTTCCTGGAAATTTATTAGAATAGCATTTTAATAAAGATTTATATATTCATTTGAAAGGCAGAATGACAGGGGTAGAGGAAGACAGAACTACACACCCAAGGTGGAGGGAGGGAGGGAATGAGAGAAACTTGACAAACAGCTGGACTGAAATCAGAGAAACTGATACTCAAACCAGTACTTTGATATGGGATGGTAGCACTGCAAGCAGGAATTAGCCTACTGTGCCACAAAGCTCACCTCTAGAATTTATTTTTTAAATTAGCACACAGCTTTAAGAATCACTGCATGGTCTTGTGTTAATTTTAATTACAAAACAATAATTTAAGAAACATACCTCTATTCCTCAATATAGTTTGATTCTTCCATGACAGATAGAAAAGGATTTTACAATAAAATAAACATGTGAGTGCCAGTGCTGAAGCTGCCACACTGATCTTCTAGCTCTCTTGAATTCAAGGAGATGTGGCCAAAGCAGGCTGGAACTCAGCTACACCTGTCTTGTAAGCAGCATGCAAGTATAATACTGCTACTTTTAAGTTACGGGGTTGGGATGCTCATTTTCATCTCTAGGAAACACATTCAGAATGCAGAGCTGCTATCCCAAAGGTCTTCAGGACCTCTGATTGTCAGTAACTTCATGTTCATGAAACTACTGAACAACAACAACAACAACAAAAATGACAATGATCACAACCCAAGCAGATCTGAATCTAGAATTTTGACTCAGCTATAGACTCACTTAATTGCTTCTGGAAAATCCAATACCCTTAGGTTGTCTAAGCTCTGCTCTTTTCACCCACCTCTCCTACTGCAGTTGAAAAGAATGACAAATTCTGCTCACTTCTTATAAAGCACGTGGGTAGTAACTGAACTCCAAGGAATCAGCTTCTATTTTTAATGAGATAAATTCTAACATCCTTAGGATTCTTGATGTCAGGATTAAATCAGGAGTTTATGTTTTCTGTTGCTAACAGGAAAGTTCTGGAGTTCACCCAGGCAAGGGAGAAGAGACTGAGAAGTGCAATTATACATTCTTGACTTGTCTGAAAGAGCAAATAGGCATAGGCACAGGCAACGTGATGGCTCCACAGGTCCCCTAGAGGCGAAAGGCTGCCCTCCCATCCCCCTAGAAGCACCATGCTTAAAGCCAGCGCTGAGAGTGTGATGTTAGGACTGGAGCTGGAACAATCTTCTGGGCATTGCTATTCTAGCCTTTATAATCTTGTTAAGGCATAATATCCCTAAAGCCGATAGGAACAATATTTTTTAGTTGAGAAAAATAATTAGGTCATCTTATAATAAACATATGCTCATTTATTAATTTCTCAGAATATATTCCTACATGAATTTCCTACATAGTATTAAAAGAAGATCTATTTTATACAAAATTTATACTGTTATACTACACTAGGGATTTGTGGTCACTACATGGAATAAAGGCTCCCACATAGCAGTCATTCATCAGACAAGTGGAATGTTTTCTCCTTGGGTTTTTTTTTTTTTTAACCCAGTGAGGAACCCGCATGGCCTGTACACATCCCCAAGCATGTGAAGAAAGAGAAGCTATCTTACATGAGCACAGCTGTGGGCCCAACCGCTGCAACTGCTCCTAAGTATTCTTTGTGCGTGGCACAAACAGCAGGGAAGTGTTCTGATCTGGTAAAGATCACCCACCTCTCCTACTGCAGACCTTCTTCTTCCTTTCAGTGGATGAGAATGGAACCTTTCAGACCATCCAGGTATTTGCTCAGGTAGAAAGATCCACTAACCCATGAAGTTGGACAGCTACAAATACTAGCACACAAATTCCCATTCTCCCTCTGCTTCCGCAGAAACAAGTAGCATCTAATTTTGAGACTCTGTGGGAAAATATGGAGAATACATGGTTAGGCTGTTCTTACAAAGCCAAGATTTCCACTTAAACCACAAATCATACTTGTCTGCAACCAAGAAGCTCAGCAACAGAGCAGGGAAAGCAAAAATGACACTACAGATTCTCTAAATGTGCTACAAGAAGCCCAAGTGGAAGATACACACAAGTTTGTGTGGCGTTTGAAAGATGACGACAAGCAAGGTACAATGCAAAGGAGCAGGAGAATTAGGAGGTTGTCAGGCAGAGTAGGGATGTAAAAGGACATTCCAGGAAGAAAGCATAGCGCCTACTGAAGGGGAAACAGCACAGACCTTCTGCGGCCACAGAATGCCACTGCCATTTTGAGAATGAGCCTGGTCAAAGGTCACTTCTATTTTGACTCTTTGCATTTATCCTACAGCTTGTCATCTTTACATTGAAAAAAAAATAAAGGAGAAAATAAGTTAGAAAAAATTCATGAAAAACTTCACTCTGGCTGAAACATATGCCAAGCACAGAATGTTGTGATTCTGTGATGATGTGGACACACAGAAAACAAGAGAATAATGTTGCCAAGACTTTTTAAGCAAAAATAAATCCATATTAAATTATAACATGGGGTGGGTGGTTGGCACAGTGGTTAAGATGCTGTTTGGTATGCCCTCATCCCATATAGGTGTGCCTCAGCTTGACACACCAGCTTTCTGTTCATGTGTACCCCAGAAGGCAACAGGTGATGACTCAAGTACTTTGGTCCTTGCTACCAACATGGGAGACCCAAAATAAGTTCTCAGCTCCTGGCTTAAGCATGGTTCATTCATGGGGGTTGCAATCATTTGGGGAGTGAACCTGTGGTTGAAAGACCTCTGTCTTGCTGCTTTTCAAATAAATTAAATAAACAAAATCTTTTAAAAATGATAAGACACACTACCTTATTTGACCTGATGAGTCACAGTGTGCCCCTATGTAGTAAGTGGCAACACTGGAGACTGTGGTGGCTGGCATATGCTCACTATCTGGCCTTGCACAGGCCACACTTGTGGCCAGGACTTTAGAACTTGTGCTGATTAATGCCTCACCTCAGAAGAGTAGGGTCAGAAAGCAAAAAACATTTTAAACAGTGAATTTCCTTCTGTTTGCTTTTCCACTCTTTACCTTTGTGATAAAGAATACAAGCGGACCAATTGGGAGGTGGCATTAGATATGAAGCATTCCATTCATTCAATAATGTTTAATATTTAACCGCCAGTATATTGCTCTAACCATCAAGTTCTTAACAGGACTTCAAAGCTGGGTCAAAACTGCCCCATGTCTCTGACAAGTCATCACTTGTGTTGTTGCATCAGAACACACATGCTTTGCCATCAGTGGTGTCTAGTTCCTCTGAAGTAAATAGACTTTGCTCTCGGTAGATGAAACACAGGACTTTCTCATCTTAACCATACTCTTCCAGGCACAAGTTGATAGCACATGTCATCTCTGTGTCACTTGGGTTACTCTACAGGTGTGACCTCAGCAAGCAGTGTTTTACTTAGTCTTTGAGACTCATTATATTCTGCAAAATTATGTCCTACTTCTCTCAAAAATTTTCTTTCAGTCTCATTGCCTTTTTTATGCACATTATATTGTGATAAAACATATATAACATAAATTTTATCATCCTAGCCATTTTAAAGTGGAAAATTAATAGATATTTAGTACATGCTCAAGGTTGTAATAACCATCAATACTATCTGCTTCCAGAACTGTCTCATTAATCCAAAGAGATGCTTTGTATCTATTAAATAATAACTCTTTAGTCTAACCTGGTCACCTCAACTGCACTATGAATTTGTTATTCTATATAACTCAGACAAGCAGAACTAAGTAATATTTTTTCTTTTGTGACTGGAATATTTCACTCAGTGATCTTAAAGTTTATCAGTTTTGGTGCATACATCAGAATTTTTTCTTTTCATAATTATTATTTGAGAGGCAGAGACAGACAGATGGGCAGGGAGGGTTTTCATCTGTTGGATTACTCTTCAAATGGCTAGAACTGGTAGGACTGGTCAGGCTGAAATTGGGAGCCAGGAAGAAACTTGGTCTGAGTCAGGAGTGGTTGGGCCCCTTCGTCTGAGCTATCACTTGTTGCTTCTCAGAAAGCATGTACTAGCAGGAAGCTGGGAGTGGGAGGAGAACCAGGACTCTTCAGAACCTGGCCATTTCAGTGTGTGATTTGGTAATTCAACCAATGCCCTAACTACTATACCAAACATCTGCTGCAGAATTACATGCCTTTTTAGGGAGGAATAGCATTTTACTGTATCTACATGCCAATAGCTATCGTAAATACTGCTACAATAATCTTTTGGAGTGTCTTATTTGTTTCAGATATATCCCTAGCATTGGTATTAATCTATGAGCACATACATGATACACAAGCATTTTTTCATATTTGTAGGTTATCTTTTCACTCTTCACACTGTCAATTCATGCACAAAAGTTTTTAATTTTGATGGAGAATAATTCATCTATTTTTGTAGTTTTCTGTGCTTCTAGAGTCATATCTAAGAAGCTACTGCTAAATCTAATCTCATAAGGATTTTCTCTGATATTTTCATCCAAAAGTTTTATGGGTTTATACTCTTAAACTTAGGTCTTTGACTTACTTTCAGTGAAACTTTAAAGACAGTGTGTATGATAAGACTGTGGTAGCATACATGGCCTATGGGTACAAAATTTTTCCATATCCATTTGTTGAAAAGACTATCGTTTAATTGCATTAACCACTTTGTCAAGACTCATTTCATTATAAAGGTAAAGGTTTTACTCTTGGGCTGTTTATTTTATTCAATCTATCTATATCTCAGTTCTTACAACAATTCCATATAGCTTTAATTATTATTACTTTGCACTAAGACTTGTATTCCGAATTTATTTTTTTCATTATTATTTATGTCATATTTGGGGTGCCCTGAAATTTTTTTATGCATTTTGGGACAGCTTTATTTTTCTACTAAAAAAATCACTAGAATTCTGAAAGGGACAGCATTCAATTTAGAGATTACTGTGCGGGCAGGGGTACTGTCAACAACGTTAAGGCCTTCAACTCATAAGCATGGATTTCCATTTATTTTTGTCTTCTTTAATTTACCTAAAAAAATCTATTTATTTATTTATTTTTATTAATAGGCACATTTATAGAGAAAGAAAAGAGATGGAAAGAGTAAAAAAGAGAGAGAGGGAGATAGTCAGACAGAGATATCTATACTCTGATTCATTCCCCAAATGCTTGTAATGGCTGGAGCTGGGTTGGTCTGAAGCGAGCAACATGGAGTTTCATCCAGGTCTCCCACATGATTGCATGGGCCAAGAGACTTGGGTCATCCTCTGCTGCTTTCCCGGACAATTAGCAGGGAGACAGATCAGAGGTGGAGCAGCTGAAACTCAAACCATTATCCATATGTGATGCTGGCACCCCAAACAAAGGCTTAAACTACTATGCCATAGTGTCACCCCATTTTTACTTTCTTTAAGAAATATTTTATAGTTTTCAGTGAGGTCTTAAACATTCATGGATAGGGCCGGAGCGATAGCCTAGCTGCTAAAGTCATTGTCCTGCACGCACCAGGATCCCATATGGGCACTGGTTCTAATCCCGGCAGCCTCACTCCCATTCAGCTCTCTGCTTGTGGCCTGGGAAAACAGTTGAGGATAGCCTAGAGCCTTGGGACCCTGTATCCACGTGGGAGACCTGAGGAGGCTCTGGGCTCCTGGCTTCAGATCAGCTTAGCTCCAGCTGCTGCGGCTACTTGGGGGAGTGAATCAATGGAGAGATCTTCCTCTCTGTCTCCTCTTCTCTGTCCCTCTGTGCCACTACACTAAGATTTTGTATAGTAGTTTGCTGGGAATAACACGAAAAAACACAGATTGGGTGAGTTAAACAACAAAAGTTTATTTTCTCACAGTTCCAGATGCTGAAGTCTAACATCAAAGTCAGTATGCTTTGTCCTTCTGAAGCTTCTCCCCATTGTTTGCAGCTCTCTGCACATTCTTACCTGAACTTCCCCTGAATGCACCGATCATTAGTGTCTCTTCTACTTTTTCTTTTTCTTGTTAAGATCTTCCATCCCCTGGCTCACCTCTGAAACCACAACTACGGCCAGAGCTGAGCTGATCCAAAGCCAGGAGCCAGGACCTTCTTTTGGTTCTCCTATGTGGGTGCAGGGTTCCAAGGCTTTGGACCATCATCTGCTGCTTTCCCAGGCCACAAGTAGGGAACTGGATGGGAAGTGGAAGTCAGGATACGAACCACAGCCCATATGGAATGCCTGACCTATAAGGCAGAGGATTAGCCTATGCACTGGTCCCACTCTCTTCTACTTCTTGTAAGGATATTAGTCATGCTGGATTAAGACTTGTCTCTATGATGTTATTTAACTAAAATTACTCTTTAAAAGCTATTATCTCTAATGAACATCTATTCTGAGGTGTAATGGAAGTTAGAACTTTAGCATATGAATATTAAGGGAATGCAATTCACACTGACAGCTTTTTTTTTAATGTCTTAATATGTGACCTAATTTGGAGAACCTTCTGTATTCATTTAAGAAAAAAACAAGTATTACATCACACCTGAGTGGAATGCTCTTTGTATGTAACTGGTTTTATAGTGTTCATATCCTCTACTTTCTTATCTATATTTTTTGTCTCTTCATCTTTGAAAGCAGAGTTTTGAAGTTTCCATTTATAACTGTAGAGAACTTTTACCCTTTGATTCTGTCAACTTTCAATTCATATATTTTGAATTTAAAAAAAAAATGTATAGGGCCCGGCGCGGTGGCGCAGTGGTTAAAGTCCTCGCCTTGCATGCCCGGGATCCCATATGGGCGCCGGTTCTATCCCGGCAGCCCCGCTTCCCATCCAGCTCCCTGCCTGTGGCCTGGGAAAGCAGTCGAGGACGACCCAAAGCTTTGGGACTCTGCACCCGCGTGGGAGACCCGGAAGAGGCTCCTGGCTTCGGATCGGCATAGTATTGGCCCATTGCGCTCACTTGGGGAGTGAACCATCGGGCAGAAGATCTTCCTCTCTGTCTCTCCTCTCTGTATATCTGCCTTTCCAATGAAAACATAAAAATAAAATAAATCTTTTAAAAAAAGGTATAGACACTTTAGAATTTTTACATCTTCTTGCCAGCTTGAATATTTCATCAACATACTACATTTTTTATCTCTTGTAATCTTTCAAAGTTAAAATTTATTTTCATCTGACAGTAACATGTCAGAAGTTACTGTCTCTTTTAATTTCTATTTGCAAAGCATATATTTTCCATTCTTTTATCCATTTTATGACTTCATATTTAATGAATCTTGTAGACTAGACATAGATGGATTCCTTTATTAATCCTATCTAACAACATCTATCTTTTAATAGTAAAAATTTCATTTATTTTTTTTTTTGGTAATGTAGATTTTAGAATGATCACTCCTCAAATGCAGTGATGGCCAGAGCTGAGGTGATCTGAAGCCAGAGCCAGGAGCTTCTTCTGGGTCCCCACATGGTATCAGTGTTAAGACTTTGGTCCATACTCTGCTACTTTCCAGGCCACAAGCAGGAGCTAGAGGGAAAGTAGAGCAGATGGGACTTGCACCAGCACCCATGTGGGATGCCAGCACTGCAGATGAAAGATTAGCCCACTAAGTCACTGCGCTGTCAGTCTCTCATTCTTCTAAATCTCATGTGGTCACTGACAATACTCCTCCCACTTATCTATTATTTCCCATTTCTTTAATTATTTCATTACTGCTACACATGCTTATCTATTGAGAACTTACAAGCAATACTCAAATTGTAACTAATAACAATTGTTTTGATATTTACTTTTGTAACTGCCTCTACCAGTATTCCTTCTGTGTTCAAGTTCGTGTGTAGCATCGTTTCATCCCAACCTGAAGGACTCCTTTTCACATTTCCTTAGTAACGAATTAGTTTCCTCAGCTTTTTGTTTATCTGGAATTGTCTTAATTGCTTCTTTTTCTTGGAAGATAACTGTTAGATATACAGTCTTGGTTGGTAGGCTTTTTTTCTTTTCCTGGAAGGACTGAAAATATATCATCCTATTGCTTTCTGGCTTCTAGCATGGAGGCCTAATCAGTTTTCAGTATTATTGAGGCTCCCCTCTATATGACAAATCACTTCTTTCTCACTCTTTTGAATATTCTCATTGAGCTCTGGCATTTCACTGAAAAGTGTTTTGTTTTAAATTTGCTTTGAGTTTGTTTATTCTGCTTGGAGTTAATTGAGATTCAAAAGTAGATTCATGTTTTATATCAAATTTGAAAAAATTTCACTCATTATCTCTTCAAATATTTTTTCTACTAGTTATTTTCTCTCTCCCCCTGGCTGTTTCCAACATAGCTGCTAAAGCTTAGATGAGTATCAACACTTCTAGGAAGCTGCTCTATATACCTCATTTCATCTCCCTCCCCAGCACACAAATATGTTCCATTTACAAACGTGACCAGCCTGCCAAACAGTGCCTATAGTCTCGGTATCCTTACTTGCCTCTACCTGTTGGTACACTTACCTGTCTTTCACAACTTTCTCTTTTACCATATTTTGGGCTCCTTAAGAGCAGCCATTCCTTTTACACACTGTATTTCTCATTTCTCATTTCTAGTAAAGGTCTAGTATTTAATAAGTAAAAGTTTTTTAAATGTAAAATTCAATAGTCTTTCTACTGAAAATGACAGCATAAGAAAGCTGACTGACTGTACCTTCATACTGAGAGTTGTGGCACAGTGATTTAACTGTAACAATATCAACATTCCATATCAGAGTGCCAGTTGAAGTCCTGGTTGCTCTGCTTCTGATCCAGCTTCCTGTTGATGCTCCTGGGAAAGCAACAGGTGACTGTCTACCCCTTTGAGAAAGCAGAATCCTGGGCTTCTGGCAGGCCCAGCTTTCTGTTATGGCTATTTGGGGAGGGAACCAATGGGAAGCAGAAATCTCTTTCTGTGTCTTCCCCTCTCTGATACTCTAATAAATAAAAATTTTTAAAAAATTAACTAGTCATTGACTTCTATTTTAAGCTTTATGCTAGGCCATGGACATACAGCAGGGAAGAAAATGTTGATTTGCAAGCTTTAGTCAAAGCTATGTCATAAATCACATAAGGAAGCATAATCATTGTTAAGAAAACCAAAAATTGTTATAAACAAAGTATCATTGTGTAAGGCAAACATGCAAACTGACAAGAAGGTCCACAGGATTCTAACAAATACATAAATAAAAGTTAAGTAAAACAATTTGAAAAAAAGATGTAGTTGCCAGTTAAAATCTCATGAAAGGATTCAAGCTGACAAGTACCAGTTAGTCCAGTAAGCATTTTTATAAACTTAATCAACTTAAGAAGTCACAGCAGCAACAGCAAACCACATGCTCTTTAACCTCCTAACATAGTTCCTAGAATCCGCTCTGGAGGACACTCTGAAGCACGTGTCAAACTATATATATAAAACAGTGTCTACTACAGAATTGCTTATGATATCAAACAGACTGATATGTGCTACATGCTAACTATATGAAAGGGATAAAGAAATTGTATCAGGCTGTTTAGCCATAAAACAAGACAAAACAACAACAACAACAAAAAAAACATTACATGTCCTGCTGGTATGCTTAAGAAACTGACAGCAGGGTCATCCTTTATAAGTTACTAAGGTGGGGGGGAAGGGTATGGGGAGAGGTTGGGAGATCCCCAGAGCCTATGACACTGTGTCACATAATGCAATGTAATTAATTTTAAAAAATATATATATATTTTTAAAAAAGTTACTAAGGTGACTACCCTGCCAGGCTTAAAAACTCTCCATGACCAAGAGTTTCCACTTCTAGAAATACCCAAAGAACACAATCAGAATATAAGGATACCTATTTCATCCATAAACCATTTAAAATAGGCCACGATAAAAATAAAAGACTGCTTAAATTATATTTCCATATAGCAAAATACTAACTAATCATTAAAAAGTGACAAATTAGGAGCAGACATTTGGCCTAGTGGTTAAACATTTGTTGAGATACCTGAACATGCCTGATCTCATAAGCGAAACAGTGTTGGGCCTGGTTAGTGCTTGGATGGAAGATACCTGTATTCCACATTGGAGTGTCTTCAGTTTGAGTCCTGGTCCAGGTCCCAATTCTGCCCCAGGAGTCAGCCGGTGATGACTCAGGTTGGCTCCTGAGGCTGATGAGGGGGTTCCAGCCTGTGAGTTTTAGCTGTTATGGGCTGCTTCAGGAATTTGTGGGGCTGAGAATTCTGTTTTCTTTTGTTGTTGTTGTTGTTGTTGTTTAACACCTTTCAAGTACAGTAATTAAATTTTTTCAGAAAATAATTACATGAATTTACCTACAGAGAGAGATATTCGCGATCACAGCAAATGTTAGTGCAGCGGTCTGGTTCTATGCTTAGAACTTAGGTATTGGAAAATTAGTCTCCACAGTCATTTGTTAATGTTGTTTGGAGATGGGGCTTTTGGGAGGTGTTTGGGATTATTTTTTTTTTAAAGATTTATTTTTTTTATTATTATTTTTTATTGGAAAGGCGGATATACAGAGAGGAGAGACAGAGAGTCGGATGATTCACTCCCCAAGTGAGCTGAAAGGGCCAATACTATGCCGATCCGAAGCCAGGAGCCTCTTCTGGGTCTCCCACGCGGATGCAGGGTCCCAAAGCCTTGGGCCGTCCTCGACTGCTTTCCCAGGCCACAAGCAGGGAGCTGGATGGGAAGCGGGGCTGCCGGGATTAGAACCGGCGCCCATATGGGATCCCGGGTGTGCAAGGCGAGGACCTTAACCACTTGCGCCACCGCGCCGAGCCTGGTGTTTGGGATTATATGAATGGAACCCCTTAATGGTAATTAAGAGTCCATGTTAAGAGGAAGAGACTTGAGTTAACACACTGGCTTGTCACAGCAGGTGATACTCTGCCATGTGCCAATGTGGCATGATGCTCTCATCACATGCTGAGTGGATGCTGGCACCACACTTTGGGACTTCTTAGCCTCCAAGTCTCAGGTATTATCTATTTCCAGGTATTTTTTTATTGCAACAGAAAATTAATTGTGTCACATATCATTCTTCCTCCAATTAGAATGCACATTCTGGGGGGAAGACAAGTATTTGCCATAGGAGTACCAATAAATACTACTGAGTATGCAAATAAGATAACAGGTAGGTTAGGGGCCCCTACACAAATTATCACATCTACATTCTCTCATCAAATATCATCACAGAAACGTCCTTCATTTACATTTCTACATTATTTGTGTTCAACTTGAGAATTGTTTCTTGTAATTATATTATGTTTAAAGGTTTCAATTTCCATCAGAATTGAAAACTGTTTATTCAGTAATTAATGAAAGTTTAAGCTTTGTGGTACAGATATGGAGTTCACTACTCTACTTTCATATGTTTTAAAATTCACAGATCAACACTTTTTTTAAAAAAGAAGTTTCTTACTATAATGTAATTCTGCTTATTTTAAAATGTAAATATCCTAGGCAAGGCATTTTATGTCTATGCTCATTTTCACATTGGTTAGGCCAGAGGACTATATCTCACAGGAATTCAATGCAAATTATTATATAACATTTACAGAGACCTCTAAGGTCATTGGAGCAAGCAGTCACTGTATTGACACATGAATTTATGACTAAAGAACAAATACAAGTATACATAAGACTATTGATTTAAAAAAAGACTTATTTTATTTTTATTGGAGAGTCAGATATGCAGAGAAAGGAGAGACAGAGCGGAAGATCTTCCCTCTACTGATTCACTCCCTAAGTGGCTACAATGGCTGGAGCTGAGCTGAGCTGAAGCTAGGAGCCAGGAGCCTCTTCCAGGTCTTCCACACGGGTGCAGGGTGCCAAGGCTTTGGGCCATCCTCAACTGCCTTCCCAGGCCACAAGCAAAGAGTTGGATGGGAAGAGGGGCTGCCGGGATTAGAACTGGTGCCCATATGGGATCCTGGCGTGTGCAAGACAAGGATTATAGCTGCTTTGTTACTGCACTGGGCCCAAGTCTATTGGTTTTTTGAAAAAAAAAAGTTCCCATGCTGAAAAATAGTTTAAGCATGAAGGCTAGAGCAGCAAAAGAATCGATGGTCTACAAAGAAAAAAAAAAAAACCTACTATGACATGCCAAGTTTCCATTAAAAAAGACAAATTATCCAATCCTTTTCAAACAATTTGGTATTTTTCTCCATTAGCTGCAAAGTATTTTTAAGTGACATCTAGTCTGACTTCAATATACATTTTGATAAAGAAGAGGAAGTCTTAATTAAAAAGCAGAAACTTCAAACTATTAGATACATGTTCTAAACCATCGATATCAGCATACTGATTAACTTGTCTCAAAAATCTATTCATTTCTCCTTCTACAAGTACTATTTCTGCTTTTTAAGAGAATATTGTTTTAACCAAAAATAGAAATTGAGATGTAATTAAAGAATTAGGAGGCTGCCAATAGGTTTTTCTGAGACACACGAGGGAACAGAAATCAGCTGATTTAATCTCTTCACAAAATTGACGGACTCAGCAGAGGAATTTTTCTTTATGACTATGAAATGTGTCCACTTCAAACTTATGT
Organism: Ochotona curzoniae; assembly: GCF_017591425.1. NCBI lineage: Eukaryota > Metazoa > Chordata > Mammalia > Lagomorpha > Ochotonidae > Ochotona > Ochotona curzoniae. The sequence continues at coordinate 8,661,256 of NW_024465419.1, forward strand.
TGAAGTTATAATCCCAGGACTTTGAAAGAAATAATTAGGGTAAAATGAGGCCTTTAGGGTAGGTCTCGAGCCAATCCAACATGTTCTTATGATGAAATACAGACATTCACGGAGACATCAGGGATGCACACATACGAAGAAAGAACAAGTGAGGACATGCTAGCTACTGAGAAGCCTCAGCAGAAACCAGTAGTACCAACCATGCCAACCCCGATCGTGAACTTCCAACTTTCAGAATCAGAAGTAAATTTTTGTAGTCTAAGCTAACATGTCTTTGTTGTTTTGTTAGAGCCACCTGAGTTAACCAATACCAAGTGTACAGCCGCCTGCATGGTAGTAAGGACTGTTGGAATAAGAAGAACTGCACCTCATATCCATGGAGCCCCACTGCTCCACCTGCCTTACAGAGACCCTAACTTCCCCTTCCACCCTGGGAGTCCTGAATGTTTCTCCTACCGCAGGCCTCCTGACTGGTGCTTCTGCCATGCGAATCCAAGTGCTCCTCTTACTACCCCAGGGACCCCAAGTGTTGTGCTATTTTAGGACCTAATCTGTGCAACAACAGTGCAATGCGGATATATTTTAGACACAGACATACATTACTACATCACTGTATTCAATTACCACACACTGCCAAGATGTACAGTAACTTTAATCCAACCAACCCATGTTAATGGTTACTTTAAACCTGCCTTTAGATTTTAGATGTTTTGAGTAAAACATTGACAGTATCTTTTATACATATCCATATTCCTATAAGATAATATCCCAGAGGAAGTCAAAGATTATATATCAAAGTACAGTCAGGTCAATGCTTGTGACACACAGACAAGAAAAATACTAACTTGTACTTCCACTAACATGTGAGAATTATTAGTATTTAATACAGGCGGGAATGAGGAAGACAGAGAAAGAAAACCACAAATGAGTGACACATAAGCACTCACAGCTCTCACACAAAGGACTTCTGGGAGTTCCAGTGGAAGTCATTTTGGACACCAAGATATGCAGAACCCTCCTTATAAATGAACTAAAAGAATAACTCCTTTGGCAGGGGTGGGGTTGGGGGAGTATAATGAAGGATCTGTAAGTTACTTCCAAGTCTAGAAATCTAAGACTTTCACAGGTAAAGGACACTTTAAAAAACTGCAAATAAAATTAGTAATTAGCTCTTAAAATAAGGACAAACATTCCCTCAAAAGTAGTATTATTTTATTCTTTTCTTAGTATTTCATGGAAGAAAAAACTAAAATGGAATCCAGGAATATAATTTCTGATCCAACGATAACCACTTGTGCATTTAATGTTCAAATTTTATTATGTTTTAATTCAAGCCTTTTATCCTTCCATTCAAGTGGCTAGCAAAGAAATATTACGTTGGTATGTATTATCCTATTGTTACATAATGTCTCTCCTTTAAATAATTTTTCTGAGAAGAATAAAAGCAAAACCGTATAACAACACACTGTGTAGGCAGGAATCTTGATATGGTTGTTTCTCCATCACTTCACCCCAACTGCCACCATCTGCTTCCAGATGTACAAACAAGTCATCATCAGAGACAACCCGGTGCTTCTGTTACATAAACCCCATGTCAAGCCCTGGCTTTCCTCCCCTGCATTTCTCTATAATAACGTGACAAAAATGTGGCTGATAAAAATGCCTTCTGAGACAGACTCCCAGTTGCTGGCTGCTGGACCCAGCCCTATGTACTCACCAGGGAGGGAAGATGTGGATGATGTCCTGGGGACGTCCCCTGAGGTATCCTGCAGTCTCCTTGGTGAACAGAATCTTTAAGTTGGCTCCAGGCCCGGATGCCACACCTTGGGAAGGGCTGGAAGTTGGTGGCCCTCCTAACTGCTCACACAGAGCAACCTGGATGGTACATTCCTCATGCAGCTCCAGAATTTTCACAATTAATACACTAGATTGCCCACCTGGAAGTTGAAGAACAAAAGCAAAAATAAAGTCTAAAACATGCTTCAAGTATCAAAAAGGTGTTATGAAAAGGATTCACAATTGGATAACTCTTCACTTGAGGAAAACGGCCTACATACTCTGCAAAGTAAAATATAGACACTATCATGCTTACTCTTATGCCTTTCTTTAAAGTACATTGGCACACAACATTTAACACAGCATTTTAAGCAACATAAAAAAATGGTGCTGTGTATACAGATACCTTACGATTCATCATTTCAGAGCATGTTTTATGCCAAAGTTTGACCACTATGAACAGCCACAGTAAAGAGAACACAATTATTGCTGACCTTTTTCTCTTCTCATTACCTGTTTTGACCCTGTGCTTTGAAGGCATGCATATTACTGGCTGATTGCAAGGTGCGATGATCAAAAAGCTTAAAAGGTGAGGATTTACATGGGCTGCTGGGTGTTAAATTTAAACAGGTGTTGTCTGACTTGGATTTAACTACTGGCTCTCCTATCGCTGCTGAACTTAGTATTTCAACAACTTGGTTTTCTCATGTATCAAATGGAGGTCATGCCACATGCCCTAGCAAACTTCTATGCTAATTAAATCAAAGCATGCACAGACTAACACCTAGAAATTCTAGGCGTGTACCCAGAAACCATGGGATCTGCCATACAAAAGGTAAGCTGTGATGTGTGCATACATTAGAACAAAATAGTGCTGAAATGAGGGAAGCATATCTTTAGTACCAGGTGGAGTATCTCAACTATGTAAGAAGGAATGAAGAAACCAAAAGGAGATCCTTTAGGGATCCAGGTACAATACACATAGGAAACATATACAGGAAAGTCCCAGTAGCCCCTGTCTTTCAGGAGAAACAGGAATGTGACTCAGGAAGGAAACTCGGAGTTTTAAATTAATCAGTCATGTTTCTTCTATCATAAAAATATGTGAAAAAAAAGAACCCAAAAGATTGAAGATTTTCAGAGGACACCTGGTACCACAACAAAGGACGGAGGACAGAACAAATCATGTGTTGGCAGTGAAAATCTGGGCACTTGGACTCCAAGGTGGGCTTTGTCAACCAGTGGATTCTGCAGTGATTTCATCATGCTTGGAAGAGTGAGATTGTTAGCAATTCAGAACTGTTGAATTCTTAAAACCACTTGAGCAGAATCCTCCGAGCATGCCCCACACTGGGGACCTGAGATGGGTAGGAGGTTGGGTGGGATTTCCCCTTTTATCTCCCCCTCTACCCTAAATACAGGGAAAAAAGTAATAATGTGGAAACAATAGTCTTACCCACTTAACTTTAGTCCTCTACCCTTTATGCCCTAATCAAATATTTAAAGATTGTCAAAAACAAAGAAAAAAAAAGATTAAAGTTTCTAATTAATTCTAGATAAGTAAACTTATGTTTTTCTATTACCCTCTGGGCTTTTAAGATGAATGAATAAACGAATAGTTGAATGAAATGAGAATAAAAAAACAAAAAACAAAGTATCTAATATAGTACTTGGCTAATAACATTCTCTCTTGAGTTTCCCTATCAAGTAGGTAATAGCAAATGATAAAAATTAGCACGTACATGATGCTGAGTTTTCTGGTTACATAATTAATCTGGTTTCCATTTACTTCTCCTTCTCAACTTTTTCTTCATTCATTTCTACTCCACCCCAAATTGTTCCTCCAGCCTTTGTCAGAGTGTGAAAAGGATGCGTCCACATATTGAGCTGGATCACACCTCCTTCCCCAGAGCACTACCTTGGAGGGCTACTCCTAAGTATGTATCTTCTTGATACTACTTCTTAAGGTGAGGAAAGCAGTGATATGGGGGAAGGATAGGAGCAAGCACACTATGAGGTGTGGAGGAGTGAAGACAAGTCCACCCAGTAGGAAGTGAACACCTGCTGCAGCAGGTGTATGTAAAGAAACATAGCTTCTCTTCAGCTGTGGAGCAGGACATGTTAGGATTACATGGAGATAGCTTTGGTACACATGATTTGCCTGGGAAAATAGCCAGAGTAGTAGGTGGGAAATTAGGAGCCTTATAAGCAAAAGTCCATGCAGTGGTGATGGGACCACTTTATACATATTTTTAGAATAGTTAAAACTTGTACTAAGGGCTCATCCTCAACGCTTCACCCTCTACTTCACATTGACAGCAGCTATTGTCCTGCATTCCTGGGTCACCTCTGTTCTCACCTCCATGGCACCATATTCAGGTTCTGGGGGTCGGCAGAGCATAGGCACTTGGCTGTTGAGTGGCAACATTTGGCACTGCAGGCCCCAGTCACGCTCAGCTGTCTTTCCAACAGTATAGGTTCTCTCTTCAGATAGAAATTATCATCTTACCCAGCTCCTATTAAAAAGTGACAACTATCTCCAACCCCAAAGTTTCTGACAGATTTTATAAGACAATCCATCCCAGAGACACATAATAGGATTACAGCAGAAACATTTATGCATCTAAGATGAATCACTCTACAAGAGAAGTTTCTTTGAAGATATTTATCACAAATTCTGACAATATCCCAATAACTATAAATTCTACTGAAGATTTGTAGAATCAAATAATCTGTCAAATCAGAAAGCTATCTTAGCATACTGACTACTGCCCTTGTATTGTATGTTACAGCTCTCCTGGTGACTATATGGGTTGAGAAAGCAATGATATGTGGGGCCACGGTCGTCCAGCACCAGCTGGATGTAGCATGGTCCTATCCAGGAGCAGGTGTTGTCTTCCTACCAAACACTACAGGCCCAGGGAGAAGCCCATACCCACTTTCCCAGAGGAGGATGAAACCTTAAAAGTTGCCTCCTGTCTGAGGAAGAAAACAGCACAGGACAACATATCCAAATCATGTGTTGTAGGCAAGCTCTTCATGGAAGTACAAAAGATATTCATTTTACTAAGCAGATTGTTTTGCAATTAGATGAATGGCACACAAAAGGTCATTTCCGTGCCACAAGGGCAATATTTTCCATAAATGCAGCAAGACCCAGTCAAGATATCACCTCATCCAGGAAGTGTTTCCTGAATTCCAGCCAGAATAAATGACTTCTTGCCTTTGAAATCCTCAAATACCTTATCTATATTTATCTTATAAGGCTGGCCACATTTTTAAGTGGACATAGTATTAGCTCCCCTCCCCCACTGCCCGCACTGCTGCAATCCCTTGAGACAGCAGAGGAAGCACATAACACACTGCCAGGCCCACGTCACATGTGATGACAGCCATTAACATTATCATTAGCCTCTCTATGCATTTTCCAGCTGTTGCTCTTAACTTGGTGTACACACACACACACACACACACACACACACACACACACACACAGAGTCAGCTACTCATGACTTCCCTATAGACAAAGAGGACTGATAGTCCAAGAGTAAAGTACCTCTCGGGTAAAAAACTAATTAAAAATAGGACACTGTGACAAGAATCTTTTTCTCTTATTTCATTATGTTAAAACATGGGGCTTATTAAAAATGTACAGAAAACACATTAGGTAGAGAAATGGGCTGCAATGAGACCTTTTGCTATAGCAGAGACATGGTCAGGGTTTCAGCAAAACTTGCTCTGAGGAAAAAAATAACTTCTTAAATATTAAACACCAAAGAGAAAGTGCCACAAAGGTCAGAAACCAGAAATACTAATTGACAACAACAAAGAAGGAAAATGACTATAAAATAGGAACAGAAAAATGATACAGAAAAAAACAAATAACAAGAAATCTAGTAATTTCTCTTTTTAAAGATTTATTTATTAAAAAAAGAACTATTTATTTATTTGAAAGGCAGTGGTACAGAGAAACAGAGGCAGAGAGATCTTCCATCCACTTGGTTCACTCCCCAAATGCCCATGAGTTGGGGTTGGGTCAGGGTCAAAGCCAGGGGACAGGAGTTTCATTTAGGCCTCCCACTTGGATACGGGGGTCTAAGGCTTGGGCTTTCCTCTGCTGTTTTCCCAGACACATTAACAGAAACATTTAAGACATGTACTGATGCCTATTTGGGATACCAGCACCACAGACAGTGGTTTTATCTGCCATGACACAACCCTGGCACCAAGATCTAGTAATTTCTTTCTATACCTATATTTAACAGTTTAGCAGATGAAACAAAGTTCTTAGTAAAAAAGAAATTTAAAAGACAGTATCATTGCCATCAGGGCTGGCACTGTGGCATATGGGAGGCTCACAACCCATGTCTGCAAGTTCCTGCATGGTCATTTCCAATCTAGCCCTTTACTAATGTGTCCTGGTCGGTGGCAGATAACAGTTCAACTGGTTGGGCCCGGGCATTCATGGAAGAGAAACTGATGGTGTTTTCAGGTCCTGGCTTCACCCTGGCCCAGTCCTGGCTGTTCCAGAGTGAACCAATGGATAAAAGAGCTTTCTTTTTCTCTGTCACTATGCACTAAAATAGATAAAAACAAATAAACACCCTTTTAAAAGGACAGTATTTACCTTAAAAGACAACATTTGCTCAAGGAACTCATAAATGGTTTATTAGCTAATTGCTTTTAAAAAGTATTTGGCTTTAGTTTTAAATGACCAAAAGGACATAAAAAATTAAGTAAACATATTTGTGACCAATGTATTAAATTATTTACTTGAAATATAAAGGATACCAGGGTCCACTAAAATGTTACCAACTTAAGGAAGGGCACTGTGACACAGTGGGTCAAGTTGCTACTCAGAAGAATGGCATTCCATATCAGAGTGCTTGAGTTACGGCTTCCTCTGCTTCTAGTCTCTTTTAAGATACCCAGGAAAGTAACAGAAGATGGTCCATAGACTTGGGTTCCTGTCATGCATGTGGAATATCCTGATGGAGTTCCTGCTGCCTGGCTTTCGTTGACCAAGCCTGGATTATTGTAAAAATCAGGGGAGTGAAACAAGAGATGAAAGATCTCTCTCTCTCTCTTTCCCTTTTCCTGTGATTCTGTCAAATAAATGTTTAAAAAATAATAAATGTGTCACCAGCTAAAATTATCTTAAGTGGGTTATGTTGATGAGTTAACATGTGTATTTTATGAGGCTCATGAATTTTACATGAGAAAGAACAAAGTTAAGTTAGTATGTTGGAAGAGATACTGAAATCATCTTCCTAGAGGGCAAAAACATCTGTAAGTATTTTCAAGAGAAATGTTTTTTATAACATAATTGTTACCATGAACATTAAGATGTCCACTTAGTTGTCCAAACACTGACCACATAGTAATTTGGATTTTCCTTCTATATTATTATTTTGTTTCTCTTTATCTGCTCAGATGCCTCAACAGACTAGTATGTCTTCAAAATCCACATCCCACTATTTCCTAAAATAGCTACTTTCTGTCTTCATCAGCCAAAGTCATCAACAAATGCTCATTGTTCCTCTACCCCTCATTCTTTATCCAGCAAACACTTGAGTGTACATATACCCACAGCATACATAAGCACAATGGATCAGGGATGCACACTGGGGAATTTTTAAAACTACACTGGGCACCACTAGCTGTTACTATAATTCTCCTTGTTGCTGTCACTTCAAACGTCCATATTACACATCCCACATCTTACTTAATTGTATTTGTTTAAGTGGAAGGGAGGAAAAATGAATGAAAGTAAGAAACAAAGAAAGACCTTTGCAATGGCCAGGCTTGAAAACAGGACCAGAACTCTACCTATGTCTCCCAGGTATTGAGAACTCAATCCCCTGACCTACCATTGCTACTGTTTCCCAGGCTGTGCAGTGGCAAGAAACTGGAGTCTGGAGCAGGAGCCAGGGCTCTACTGTGGGACACAGGCATTTGACCACAAGGAAACCCATGTCACATTTTACAAAATGTAATTTCATGGCTTTTCTTCCCAAAAACACATGCATTTAGTAGTAGCAAAATGATTTTACTTAGGGTACTTCAGTTAGTTAATTGTGAAACTTTAAATAGTATCTTTAACTCTATGTCCTATTCAATTACCTTTTATTAGTCATCATGGAATTATCAACTTTATGAAATGCACACAAGCAAATGCTTTCTAAGTTTTCCTCCCTAAGGAACCATATAATTTGAATTCTACTTTTAATTGTCAAGGTTAATATTCAGTATGGCCTATAACCCACACCACATCTCTGTGTCTGACTCTAAGAGCAAGACAAATTTTTACATTTATAAAAACTAACTTCAATAACTGCTTAGAGTCTCAGGGCTATACTTGAATGAAAGCATTCTAGCCTCCAGTCAAATTATTTGGCTGTATAAATTTCACGAAGGGTTAGGTCCTTAAAATTCTGAAAGAAAAGGGAGATATTGTTGCAGTCCCAACATCCCATTAGAAGTCTCAGCTTTGTCCCAAGGTTCGTTTCACCTTTTAAGAAAAGAGTTCACACGCTCTGCTTAGGTCAAAAATGCCTAGACAACGGAGGAGAGATCAGATCAGAATCAAGCAGGGACAAGACAGGTCTTACACCGTAGTATGTGGACTTCGGTGTGTGGGTGTGCCTTCCCAGTGTGATGGCAAACCAGTGGGGTAAGTCAAGTCATGAGCCATGTTAACAACAGATTGAATAGGCAAAAGCAGAAGTAGTGAGACCAGTTAGGAGACATCTGCAGCTAATTTCCAGGGAGAAGGGCCTGGGAACAGTTAGGAGACCTGAGAAACTGTTACATTCCAGATAGTCCTAGGATAGCCAGTATGACTTCTTGATAGATGAGTAGTAGAGATGAAACACAGTAGCCAGCAATGACATCAATGTTATTGGCCTGAGCAAGAATAAGAATGGCATTACTATTTAATTAGATAGAAAAAACTTTAAATATACAGCTCTCCTTTGGCAGGGAGATGACAGTTGTGAGAGAATTACTAACATTAGTTTTACTCTCTTTTTTGAAAGATGACCAGAGGTGGGAGAATTATTAACGTTAGTTTTTCCTACTATTAAGATTGAGATGCGTCTTGCTTACAACAATATAGAACCTGGTCCTAACTAACCCCCTTACTCTAGTACATGATTCTTCCAATCTATTTTTCATAAGGCCTACCAGAGTGATCATTTAAAATGCACATTCTCTCACAGCCCTCTGTCCTTGAATCCTTCAGTGGCCATCCAGCAGCTAAAATCCAAACCACTTCCCATTGATTAGAAAGTCTTTTGTTACCTGTTACTTCCTTACCCGCACTTTCCAAAGCCCTATTTGTGCAATCTATTTGTATAATAAGATGAAAAATAAACAATACTATTTTAATAAGAGTTCCATCATTGTTTTCCTGGAGAACTTCTATCTGATCACAACTCTGCTATATAGTATCACTGTGCCTCTTATGGATACCTAATTTTTACAGAAAATACATAACTTCCGTTAAACTATGAACTCTGTGCTGCACTTTTTATCAGCACTCACAAATTCTTAAAAGCTGAATTAACTCAGACACCAATCAACCAAGGTGAAGAATCTGGGGTACTTTGTTTCCAGGATTGATCTCACTGTCAACAAGGATGTTTCCAATCTGCCTCCCCTTTATCTCCATGTCAGTTCACATGTACCCAGGAAATGCAAATGGAACTATGACTCAAATGATACTCCAAAGAGAAAAATAAACAATACATTTCAAAATCAAATTCCAATGTTTCATCTATTTACTGTTTGGTTTGTACCACTTTTCCATCAACACACACTAACTGCTGACTTACATTTATTTATAATTATACTGTCTTACTTTGAGAAATTACAGCTACTCCCAATTTAATCAATGATTTCTAAACACGTTGCAGTGACAAGCAACAGTGCATATTCAGCTTTGCTAGGTCAATGACTGAATTACTAATAGTACTGATCAAATATAAGCTACCATTAGATTAATTTCATTGATGTTTTTGGAAAAAAATTCAAAAGGCTCTAAAGCAGAAAATCTTGCCTGTGATACCTAAAAGACAAATTACAGAGAAATTCACATCTTTACTCTATAAACAGTATAATTACTTTTTATTTAAAATTTACGTTCCCCCATAAAATTTTAAGTCATCTGGCAATGATGAACAGACACATTTCTTAACCACAACTACTTACTAAACTGTAAACAATTGTGCTTTCACTTCTTGATTCCACATTTTTTTGCCTTTTCACCCAGTTTAAAATATTTTTCTTCAAATGCCACAATAATTCTAAGCATGAAACAGAAATCTGAAACCCAGCTCTTAGGAAAGAAAGAAACCCTACTAGACAAGACTGACCAGGCGAGAACAAAGTTGATCACAGTGCGTAGGGATGAACACCACCACCACTTAACCAGGTACTCGGTCTCCTGGGAGATCATGGTGTCACAGTGTTGCTTACCACTGGACCCTGACAGAGACATGCTATGCAAGGGTAACCTGTACTGTCCTGTACAGAGTGAAATGGACAACGGGAAGCTCCCACTACTAAAGAAATTCAAGTAAGGAGGAAAGCATATAATGGCTTTAGGAACAGTAGCTCTCTCAGCAAGATTAAACCAGACAACAGGGAGATGTAGGGACTGAGGGTGTCCCCCAAAACACCTATGTGAAAGTTCCAATCCTGGTGCTGTTTTATTTGTGCCAGGGGTCTCTTAGGAAATAATTAAGGATAAGTGAGTACATAAGAGTAAGACTCTAATCTGAGAGGAAGAAGATATACCTTATTAAAAGAAAAAAAATACAGCAGAGAACTTTGTGCATGCAGTGCAAAGAGAGGAGTATCAGTGAGAAGGTGGGAGGTGGCCATGGCTGCTGGAGCCAACAGCACAGGGGGCATGTCACTTTAACAGGACAGCTTGGAGTGCACAGTGACACAATGACTGGCTACCCTCCACTCTGAACAGCAAGAAAGCAAGTGTTTTAGGGAAGTCTTCTCTATTTAAAATACCTTATTTCATCTCACTTTAGATGATTCAGAAAATAGGAATAAAATGGTATCAAAAAATGCACAGCAAATAATTCTAAAAGGGCATATGTAAAAGTTCTACATACATAAAAGGCCTACAGAAACAGATATTTAAGTGTCTCTATTTTTATAAATGTAGCATCAACTGAGAAATAAATGAGTGTGTTGGGAAGAATTTCAGGAACTCAATCTTAAAATAGCAAGTTAGCCAATTATGGGTGGTTGCTCTGTCCCTCTCACCCACCTCCTCTAAACAGTCTTGATGAACACCAGAAGCACAAGCATACCCACACAGAGCAGCATCTCTGCTGTGAGGCAATGCACTATGATCTGTGCACTGACATGAGCAGAAAAATGCAGGTGTCCTAACTGCTTCTTTATCCTGCCTACTAATCCAACATCAATCCTTCAATTTACTCTAATATTCTAATGAACAGCTTCTAACTCACCAGGTAGGTCCCTTTATTTGGGTAGAAACGGGTAGGACAGACAATGAGACAAAGCAGTGCCTGTCTGAATCGGAGCATGGAAAATTCACAGCTGCCAACATGAGAAGTTTTAGCCTTGGTCTGAGGTACTGTAACAAACAAAAAGAAGTGACCCTTATAAAGCGACCACTGCTGGAAGGCAGCAATCTGGTGAGAGATCTGTGCGCTGCAGAGCTGCAAAATGACAAAGGAAGCCACATGCTTCCCTTAGAGCCACATGCATCTCTAAGGACTCTGAAAGCCAGGAACACTTTGAGGACAACCTCCAGTGGGAGTAATGTGTAAAACAAGGTAAAACAGTAACATGGAATTGTAAAAGCAGATAACTCAGGGTTTAACAAAGTCACCTGTTCCCAGGAAAGAAACTTAGGCACAGAGAAGCAGCGCACATGGGCCTGCAGTCACAAAGAGTTGGGATCAGAATAAACACCTGCCTGGGACAGCTTCCACACTCTGGGGTCCTGTAATATTTTAAAATTCACCACTGCTTTCCTGAGTTACCTGGCATGGTTCATGATACATCTTTGTAGTAAGTAGCACAGTAATTACATTTTTGTGTAATTTCAGTGCCACAGAATACTTGAAGAATAATTACAAGCAAAACATTAAGAAGAGTATGTTGGACATAAGAGTCTAACCTTTTGTAAAAAAACACAGCCTGTTTCAGTAAGAAGTGCTAAGTGTTGTATGCATGTTTACGCCACACAAACAGGGGGTAGTAAGGAATGAGATTAAGCCAACGGGCTGAGGAAGTGTGTCAGAATAAAGCTCCACGATGATGGACACTTACTCCAAGGACTTGAGGCACTCAATGGAAATTCTTTAAAGTAGGGGGTAACTATCAGACTTCTCTCTTGGGATGACGACACTGATAAGCTGGGAATGAGGAAAGGCTGGGTAGTAGGTAGATGGAGACTGACAAAATCATCCAGGCATAAGGGAATAGGGCCCTGGACTTAGGTAATGGCAGGAATAAAGGAAGGCATCTGACTTAAGAGACAGGTTACTCAGACGTGTCGTCATCAGAACCTGAAAAAAAAAAGGCAAGAGAAGGCTCAAAGATGCTAGAGTAATAGCAAGGCAAGGGTGGAGGAACTTGGGTGCAGGTGCACCTGGACCTGGGCCAGGAGACATCACAGGTCAGGCCTGGCAGGCCATGGGGAGGTAAGCATGTTCATTGATCTATCACAAAGGGAAATTAGACAAGAGGGGATCCAGGCCTAGGAGCCGTGTTGAAGCAGCACACAAGGAGTGAACGCAGAACAGAGAAGAAAAATGAACACAGGAGGTGGCCAACCAGGGAGAAGTGTTGCTACTGAAGACACTGGGGAGGAGCAGCCAGTGGTTCCACGCCCAGTGCCAGGAAGGAGTACTCTGGGGAGCTGTACCCTGGTGGGTCGAAGAGGAGTTGACATGGGGTGCAAGTTACTTTACACATTCACATTCCTGTCATGATGCAAAAAGCAGTTTCCACTGTCTTTCAACTTAAAAGAAATTTTATTTCCTATAGGCAAAAATGAATTTACTAACACATAATAAGTACAGCATTTAGATAAGCAGCAATCCATTCTTAGATCATGACCAGACTGGAAGATTCTTATTGCATAGGCTGGCCAGCACAAGGCCACCTGGCTTGTTGACTCACTCGCCTCTCGGCAATCTACTCTGGAAGATGAGGAGAAATCAAGTCTGGACGTGTGCATCCAGACTTCTTCAGACAACAGGATCCCAAGTGGAAAATCTACAATGAACTGAAGAAGCCAGGAACACTAGATTGGTAGAAAGGTTATGATGACATTCACAAGATTTCACAGCACAAATATCAATATGAAACTCAACTAGGCTCGAGAGAAGGAATGACAATTTGTTGAGCAAGCCAAAGAAAATGCTGTCGTGCCAATAACAATACCTTCTGAAGGCCAAACACAGAGTTTTCAGCATATGGATAATTTTCATCATTTACATCAATATAATCTGACAAGGGAATTTTCATTTATCAAGTCATATACATTAATTCAATGGGAAACATCTTGCATACTACATCAATACATTATATTTAGAATGGGCCAACTTTGCAGTATTTTCACATATCCATAGCATGGCAGACACATTGACTTGATAGAAAGCTATGTGTGATATTAAGCACACCTTCATTTATTTTTAATAAAATATTTTAAATACAATCCAGTAAATAGAATTAAGTATTTTGATATTATGAAAGTGAAACATGAACCCTTTTCTGCTCATTCACACTTAAAACATCACTGCAAAGTATACTTGGGGCATAAAACCATGCCTCTAACAGTGCACAAATTAACACCACATTTTCCGTCTGACTTCTGTAGCTCAGCCAAGAGTATTCAGGTGAATTCTTCTGGCCTGTGATAACAGAGTGTCATATTAAATACCTCTACTACACTGAAGCAAGGCTAAGGGTATAAAAGAAGAGGAAAAACAAAGCTTGAGCACTGCAATTGGCTTTCTGGTTTTATTGGCTCGGAGGAAGCTGGAGATGATCCAGAGTCAGCTCCCCTGACCCCAGAGGAAAGGGGAAGTAAGAAAAGGAACTGAAACTAACACCCCTTTCCAGCCAAATCAGAGCTGACCCACACTGAGGTCACAAGGAGGATTCCTGCAATTCAAACAAGGGTGGTACATAAGGCAGCAAAAAAAATGTTTGAGAAAATTCAAACATTTTAAGGGGTTTGAAAAAGTCTTCTTCCAACTCATGCCACTTTCCCATGTTTTAAATCTAAATTAACATAAATTTCTCTGAAATGTGTCACACTATGGAAAAAAAATCCTCCATGTCCTTACATAAACCAAAGACTTTAAAGGCATAAAACATCAGAAACTGGTTATCCTAAATGAATAGCTGGCCATATACCTGTTTCCTGGGGTTAAATACACAATGATAGGAGTAAATCCAAACAGCTATTTTTTTCAATTAAATAGATGATTTTGTCTTTCCAATTAACTTGCTCTGATAGAAATTATTAGCCTACCATTTCCTATAGGAAAATACTGCATAAGGTAGTGAGTGAAATCTTTAAATGTTCCTATGTCTACACAAAATTCTGCCTTCACCTGCCTGCTGACTTTGTGTAGAAACACAGGCTCTGATGTTCCTTCCTCCTTGCCCAGCTACATATGGCTTTCCACCATGGACTCCATTTCAAGGCCTCAACAGCCTCACAGAAAGCACATATGAGCCAGACATCTGGCTGCAGGTCTCCAAAGAGGCCAACAACTCCTGTCCAATGAGCTGAAACAGTTAGGGGGCACCAACAGACATCATCAGAAGCAGCTCCAAGATCTAGCTGCCGAGTGGCCTCAGGGCCATGGCTGCCCCCAACCTCATCCACCAGGCCCACCTGAGGGTCACACTGATGACGAGGAGGGCTGAGGTGGTAATTAGGAGCACTAAAGATCACAATACCAAGACTTTCAGTGTGTTTAACACGAATGATGCCCAAAGACAAAAAAGACAACTATACTGTTCATTCCGAATACCACCTCCCAGGAAAAACCTGCCTCATTATTGAATGTTTAACTTCCTAACAAAGCTGTAGTACATAAGTGAAAGCCAAGAGTGTTATCTATCATTTCACACTTGCTTCCCTTCCTTAAAAAAAAAAGATATTTATTTTTATTTGAAAGGCAGTGAGACAAAGAGATCCTACATCTGCTAGTTTACTCTCCAAATGCCTGCAACAGCCAAAGATGGGCTAAACTTATAGAGATGATGCCAGGAATCCAGAAATCAATCGGGGTCTCCTTCGTGGGAGGCAGGAATTCAAGTACTTGAGCTATCACCTACCATCTCCCAGGGTGTGCATTAGAGGAAAGCCTGGATTGTAAGTAGATGAGATGGATAGATGGAATTCATATCAGGTACTCTACTGTAAAATGTGAGTATGTCCATTTGCATCTTACCTGTATACCAAACTTTTTATTTTACTTTAACTGAAAGCAACTTCCTTTTTCTTTAACTGCAAAAACATTGTGTGCATACATGCACATGTGTTATAAAGATTCATTTATTTGAAAGACCGAAATGCCCATCAGCAGAAGATTGGATAAGAAAGCTTTGGTTCATCTACTCCATGGAATACTACGCAGCTATTAAAAAAAACAAAATGCAGTTCTTTGTGGCTAAATGGGCACAACTGGAAACTATAATGCTAAGGGAAATGAGTGAATCCCAAAAGATTAGATACCACATGTTTGCCTTGATTTAACCTGTAATTTTTTGTTTGGTAGTTTGTTATTTTTTGAACCTGTCATTGATACTGTCTCAACCCAGATGTTTCGAAGAATGGAACTCGCATTATTCTTAACATATTGTTTACCCATTACTATGTCAATTAATTCCATAATGTTGTATATTGAAACTGAGGCCTTGTTGGGGCTTTTAACCGACCGGATCTTTACTCTGTTAGACCTATCTTCAGACCATAGAAGGTCTCCCCAGGAGGCCACTGAACTTATCTGGACAATAAGACGCTGAACTTTATGCTAGGCATGTGTTTTCAAGCAATGAATCTCAACTGAACTTGAACTATGGTTATGCAGCAAGGTGGAGGAATCCACCATGGGGGGAGGGGTATGGGGAGGGGTGGGGGGAATCCCCAGCGCCTATAAAACTGTACTACATAATACAGTGTAAGCAACAATAAAAAAAAAAAAAAAAAAAAAAAAAAAAAAGAAAGATAAAGTGTTTAAATAGCAGAATGATGGGCTTATGACGGTTTTCTATACTATTTTAATAACATACGGGAAATCAGTGGGGGGGAGGAGGGAGGAGATATCCCTGAGTCTATGGAACTGTACCATAAAAAACAAATAATAAAGAAAGATAAAGTGGGACCACTGAAATAGCCTAGTGACTGAATCCTCACCTTTTATGTGCCAGGATACTATATGGGTGGCACTTTGTATCCCGGCTACTCTACTTCCCATCCAGCTCCCTGCTTGTGGCCTGTGAAAGCAGCAGAGGACAGCCCAAAGCCTTGGGCCTTTGCACCTGTATGGGAGACCTGGAAGAAGCTCTTGGCTCCTGGCTTCAGATCAGTTCAGCTCTGATCATTGTGGCCACTTGGGAGTGAACCAGCAGATGCAAGATCTTTCTCTCTTTCTCCTCTCTGTAGATCTGTCTTTCCAATAAATATAAATAAATTTTTTTTTAAAGAAAAGAACGATGAACTGTCAGAAACACAGAGTCAGACAGAGCTTCCATTCACTGGATCATCCCCAAAAGCTGCAGCTAGGCAAACTAAAGCTAGGAATCTGGAACTCCAGAAACTGGTTAACCAGGCTATTGTAGGCTTTCTGCCAGAAGCATTCCCCCAGGAGGCTGTGTTAGAAGTAGTTCTTCAGCAACCCAGGCACGGCACCACACATCTACCTGAAAACATTACATCTGGGCATTTCTTCTTCTTCTTCTTCTTCTTCTTCTTCTTCTTCTTTTTTTAATAAGAATGCATATTCAAAAAGAAGCTGTTCCAACATCTTTCCCAGCGGTAACCTTTGTTAACTGCTGCCTTAAATTTCCATTATTATATTGCCAACACTTCTGCAAGTCAGTCTGAGAGCATTAGAACTGTCTAGGAATGTTGGCCTCAGTGTTTTATCTTAGTAAATTGTTAGTATAAGGAATATGATAACATTTCTTTAAATTTCTCTTGAAAGTGAATAAAATAATTCTGTAAGTAGTTAACTCATTACATTACTTCCTTTCATAGTGCCCAACAAATAATACTTTTTTCCGTTTGGCTTTGTTTCCTCTGATTTTTCCAAAAACATATTTCAATAAATGAAACTTTGACAGGATTTATAAGAACACCTTTAATTGTAAAATACTGTCTTTTCACCTTTTAAAGAATAAAGCTGTAATATTTTAGGAAATTGGCTTATTCTGTTCTTTCAATAGCAGTGGTAACAGAGTATCTGAGATAATAGTACTTCAATAAAAGCAAGTGTTCATATGATGACACTCCTAAACAAAATTCTGTTCCATTCCAGACTTACTAAAGGTTTAACTTATGTTTTTGATTTTTCACTGTTTTAATATAATGTATACTAAACTACTTATTAAATTTCAATAATCTAAAGCAAATGCTTGGTGATAATGATTCTGTGGAGGAAAAGGAGTTGAAATATGAAAACTCAAAATGTCAAATATAATTTTTCTTGAAAAAATAAAATACTTGCATGTCCCATGTCACCTTACTTTAATATTTTGGTCTGAAACTGGAGGGAGACCATAAATATCCACTATAATTAAGAAGTTCACTTCCACAGCCTAGCTGTACAGTGTAGCTATCACACTAGACTTCACTGCACCAACTGGTCGTATTTTTTTCTTTTCTTTTGTATATATAAATAAGTCTTTATTTATCTAAAAATCAGAGCCTCAGGGAGAGGTGAGGAGACAGAAGAAGAGGGAGAGACAGAGAGGTCTTATATCTACTGGCTCATTCCCTAAATGCTTGAACGGCTAGGGCTGGGTGAGGCTGAAACTAGAAGTCAGGAGTTTCTTCTAGGTGTCCTATGTGGGTGCAGAGGCCCAGGCATTTGGTCGTCCTCTACTGCTTTCCTAGGCACAATATCTGGAGGCTGGACTGGAAATACAGCAGCAAGGACACCAACCAGCACTCAAATGGCATTTTGGCATCTCAGGCAGTTGCTTTACTCTCTATATGCCATGATGATGGCAACTGTCCAATTTCCTTTCTTTTGGTTACTGTCTACTTAATCAACTGAAAGAATTTCCCTGAGTGTAGCTACCAGTTTCGGCCTGTTCACATTGTATGTCCTGCCTGGTGCAAAGCCCAGGCAACCTGCGGAATGAATACATGAAGCACCCCCGCTGCTCCACTTGGGATCTGTGGATCTTATTTCCCACCACCCTATTTGTATCATCAGACCCAAGCACCAGCAAAGCTACAGTGTGGAAAAAGAATATTTGTCTCACACATCTAAAACAAATTTAGAAAAATGGGAACACACTACAGTTTCCTCTGCGTAACTGATGTGAATGAGAATTTTGCAGAAAAAGATAATGAGGATGCTGTTTGGTAGCTGCCTTCTACAATATAAAGGAATGTTGATGCTTTTTAATTAGTTAAAATACGTGAGCTTAGCTTTTTTAAAATTGCATTTCATTTTATGACATTGTTCCATAGGCTCTGAGGTTCCCCTACCCCCTCTCCGTACCTTCCCCTCCCCCTGTATTGAAATCCGCCATATTACTGCAGTATTACAGTTCAAATCCAGTCTTGTTTCTTTCATTGCAAGCATGTATCATGCATAGAGTCCAGCACCTTATTGTCCAGATAGATTCAGCAGCTTCTTGGGAAGACCATCTCTGGTCTAAAAGCACAGCTGGCAGAATACTGTCCCAATTAAAAGAGATAACATAACATCAACAACAGTTTACAACATTATGGAGTTAACTGACATGGTATTAAGTGACCAGTATGTTAGAAAATGCAAGTTCTTAACCACATCCTGTGACTACTTCATTGACATCTCAATTTTAGTTTACATACAACCGGCTGCTATACACTTAAAATGGCTGTAAGATACTATTCAGCTGTCTTGTCTATTTTCATTTTTGTATTTAGCAGTTTATTGTACTGAAGCATAATTTTTACTGAACTTGGCAGATTTTAGGATAGTCCAAACTGGCTTATAACTCTAACAAGGCATATGTCAACAATTGAGGTGCAGAACAGTTTTAGGTGGGGTATGCAGAGAAATCTTCAATACCCCACTTAGGAGTAACTTGTTTTCATGTCCTACCTAGTAAGGTATATGTGAGTGCCCGCAGACCGTTTCCTATCTGGTTCTAAGCTTTCTTTGTTGTTCTTTGTCTATTCTAATTTTTTTTGTTGCTGTTTGTTTGTTTTGTTTTTTAGGGGAGCTCCGGGGCAACCCTGATAGTCATTGCAGGAGAGGGTGGGAATCCAAAGCAAGGACCAGAGAAAGCTCCTCTCCCTAGTCCCGAAGGGAGGTGAGCTTAGCTCTTAAAAGTCTCCTGCTTAATAGGTGTCAGCCTGTAAAAGACCTGCAACTTTGACTCCCAAATCATCCTTCTTTGTATCACAAATACCCTAACCCAGCACTGGGTTGAGGACATACGCACACTGCTGTGATAAATGAGGAGCAATGAATTTAGCATAGAGCAGCTTCACATTGGGAGAAATCACTTGCTTACTTCATCTACAGCAATTGGAATTCTATTAGCCTACTTACTTATATTGGGTCTGCAGAACTTAAAACTTTAGTTTTCAAGAAACAAGAAAACATCAAGACCTTCTGCTCCTTCAGAGGAAAAACCACCTGAACAAAAGCAACAACCAGTTTGAAGAGAACAACAAGTAATAAAAGGTGACTATGCAAACATAATAAAGCAGTGAAGGTAATCAGCAAAATCACAGTGGAAAGAATAAGGACATAATTTTTCTCAGTACAAAAATACTTGAGGAAGTAGCTTTTAAAATGGACAAAAACAAACAAACAAACAAAAAACCCAGAGCCCTAAGAATCTGAACTTAACTCATTTTTTGCTCTACCGGTTGGACAGCTCTGTGAGGATCTCTCTCTTTCTCTCTCTCTCTTTTTTTCTTTTTAGGGAGATTCAGTAGCTGATTTCAGTGGGCCAGACTGCACCATCTGCCGACTAGATGAGGAGAGGCACTTGGTTGACCAGCACTGAGAGCACAAAGCAAGGTCTCCCAGGCACCAGCACCAAGACGACAGCACCCTAGTACCCCTCTATGTTATGTAACACATCCACCTGTGTGGCACTCCTTCCACACACTTGATTCTTGCCACCATATTATATGCCCAAGCTCAACTGCACTTCATTCTTCCACCAAGAATAGTTAAGGAAATAGGCTCACAGTTAAAGAGAATAACGAAAGATTCAACTTGAAGGAGATTCCAGGAAATTGTATAGAATGAAAAAGGACAATCTCTAAAGGTTACAAACTGCTATTATTCCATCTAAATAACATTTCTTGGGATGACAACGTTGAGAAAACAGTGGAAAACAGACCTGTGGTTGCAAGTTGTTAGGGGGGAGGGCGAGAAGACATGACTTGGTATAATGTGGAGTGGGAGGGATCCTGTGAGGGATGGTGGTGCATCACATGACTTACAGGGCAGCCTTTGTCCTCATAGACTGAACAGCAAAAAAAAAAAAAAAAACACCACCAGGTTGTATTGCCCACAGCTCTGGAGGCTGTGAAGTCCAACAGCAAGGATCCAGGAGATTAAGCATCTGCTGAGGCCCAGATTCATTGGTTCATGTGAATTGGAACTTTCTTTTGGTGTTGACCGTCATATGTCAGAGAAGCTGCCCAGCTAGCTAGGTAGCCTCTTGTAAAAGAGTATTACCCTCATTTCCAAAGGCTTCAGCCTGATGCCCTACTTACTCTTCCAAAGCCCTGTCTCTGGAATCATACTGGGGATTAGGTTTCAACTGAAGCATTTGGAGTAAAGGCAAGGAGGTACACACATATTCAGACAACAGCAATGGTTGATAAAAATTACATAAAAAAAAAAAACAACCCACAAACAAATGTATATACAACTAATGAAACTTGAACAAATTCAATGGAATTTATGTTGAATTGCCTTTGCAGTTTTCTATCAGATAATGTTATATCAAGGAAGCTAGGGTGGTAACACAAAAAAGGAACATTTCGTATTATTTTTTATGTCCACATCCAAATGGATGAGAATTTACAATTATTTCAGAATAGGGCCTAGCAGTGTGGCCTAGCAGCTAAAGTCCTTACCCTGAACGCACCAGGAACCCATAAGAACACTGGTTCTAATCACGGCAGCTCCCTGCTTGTGGCCTGGGAAAGCAGTTGAGGACGGCCCAAAGCCTTGGGACCCTGCACCCACATGGGTGACCTAGAGGAGGTTCCTGGCTCCTGGCTTTGGATCTGCTCAGCACCTGCCATTGCGGTCACTTGGGGAGTGAATCATTGGACGGAAGATCTTCCTCTCTGTCTCTCCTCCTCTCTGTATATCTGACTTTCCAACAAAAATAAATAAATCTTTTAAAAATAAATAAATAATAAATAAAATAAATAAAATAATAAATAAATAAAAATAAATAATAAATAAATAAATAATAATAATAGTGATAAATAAAAATAAATAAATAAATCTTAAAAAACCCAATTATCTCAGAATAGTTTCTTTTAAAAGGCAGAAAGATGCAATGGAAACATTCACTTTAAAAAATCTCAATTCAACACACAGGAAAAAGGTACCTCTCAGTTATATATTATTTCAATGATATTCTTCAAATGGAAGAGTTTTAAAAAGATCTCAAATTAAACAAAGATTAACTTTGTATACCATAATTAATCATATCTGAAAGACATACTAAATACCTAGAACAACCACAAAAATGTGCTTCCTGATGCTATTGCTTATTGGACTTCTTAGTTACTTCTAGGCAATTTCAAACCTGAGGCATACACTATTATTATTTTTTTGAAAGATATATAAGCAGGGAGCTAGGTGGGAAGTGGAGCAGCCAGGACATGAACCAGTGCCCATATGGGATGCCACACTTGCAGGTGAAAGAAAAACTCTTATGCCAAGACACAGAGTAATTAAAATGCCAAATAATACATGTTCATTTTTATATACTTACAACAGACTATATCAAAATAAAACTGATAAAATTTGTTGCATGATACAATTTGTTGAAAGACATACAGGTAGGAACTGACAATGTAAGCAGTAAAATACAATAAGTAAAATCCAAATTTCAAAGATGCTGGGACTTGTAAAAGAAAATTTTACTAGGATAGCTAATGGCCAACCTAAAGGACGAAGGGCAGGCTTCTGCTGAAGCAGTTCAAATGCTGCTTGAGATACCACACCCCACAGCAGAGCACTGGTCTCAGCGCCATGCCCAGTTCCAACTTACTACTCAGATGCATCCTGGGAGGCAGCAAGGTGGTTCATGCAACTGTGCCTGCCCCTCACAGGGTAGACCTGGAATGAATTGTTTGCTTGGAGGTTTGGCCCAGCCTAAAACTTCACACTTTGCGAACACTTAGGGATTGGACCAATGCCTGGGAGTTCATTCTCTTTCTCAAAAAACCCAACAACCAAAAAACAAACAAACAAAAAATTAAAAACCTCTAAAAAACATTAATGGATGAATTTCTGGCTCTACTTTTTTGCTCTACTTTGCCTTGTTTATTTATGACAATTAATTTAGTATCTTCTACCCTCAAATTTAGTGAGGAAAAATTGTAAGTAACACTCCAAATAAGCTATCTGGTGATGATTATGAGCCAAACTATACAATCTTCTTTTTCTTCCTTCATGCATATATGACTTGTACCTTTCTATCAAGATTCCAAAAGATTTTGTCTCAACTCCAGGCTTGTCATCTTGGTTAGTTCACTGGAGTGAGACGACACTTTGGTAATATCTACCAATTTCCAGTGTTTATTACCGTCACTGATTAAGAAGACAACCACCAGGTTTGGCGTGGTGGCTCATAGGCTAATCCTCCACCTGAAAGCACCAGCACCTCATAAAGGTACTGGTTCCAGTCCTGGCCACTCCACTTTGAATTCAACTCCCTGCTTGTGGACTAGGACAGCAGCAGAGTTTGGCCCAAAGCATGGGGCACATGTACCTATGTGGAAAACCCTGAGAAGGCTCCTGGCTTTGGATTTTGTCTGTTCCAGCCATTGTGGCCATTTGGTGAGTGAACCAGTGGATGGAAGTTCTCTCTCTCTGGTCCTTCTCTCTGTAAATGTGCCTTTCAAATAAAAATAAATAAATCTTAAAAAGAAAAAAAGACAACCATCCACTTCCTTATCAAAATAAAAAGATTGTGGGACATCTAATACAGATCTACAATTTATATATACCCTGCAACCTTCAAACCTATGCATTATGCTCCTTAAATTAATGTTGTCTCAAGAATATGACAGACAACTATATTTTAAAGACCACTTTTCCTAGAAAAAACACTACATTTTTACTAATGTTTCTAATTTTGCTGAATCATTAATCTACTCTGTTTTTAATCCTAACATTCTCTACCTTCAACAGATGAATAAGCGAAGCTTAGAACTGCGTTAGTGACACAGAACATGATCTTGGAAGAGCGCTCAAATGTATAACATACACCCCATCAACAATTTCATCATCTGGAAAGTAAATAAATTAAACAGTATCTTAATGGATTGATTTGCATACTAAATAATTTAATGGTTACACAGAGCCTTCATCATTGCCCATGTAGACAATACATGTCTGCAATAAAGAGGATAATGTTAAAAGAGGAAAGAGGACAGGAGCCTATCTGCTCTGCTCTTAATTATTTCTAAAAATTTATGCTCCTACTTAAAGTTTGCCCAAATTGTGTCCCAACTTGAAAGACATTTATAATATGTTGAAACTATTATGTCAACAAAATTCAGGATAGATATTTTACTTAACACACATTTCCAATGTGGACTATATGACTTTCTCAATAGTAACATCAAGAAGAAAGTGGTAGAGTGAGAAAATCATTTTCATAAACAAAGTATGGCAGCGTTGAAGTACCCAGCACTGAAAACTAGGAGGGTTGTTCTAGCCTTATCTCTTCCTCTAACTGGTTGCATAATCATAAGTCACTTACCTCCTCTAGGCCACGTACTCTCAGTTCCCCAAAGAGGATAGACTAGAAGATCTTGAGGAGCCCTCAAAGAATTAATATTCCATCTTTTTGCAAGAGAAAATGAAACCTATGGGCTGCATGAACACCACCCAGGAGATCCAAAGATATGGTAGTTAGGTCTGTAGGGGCCATATTCTGGAAGCATCCTTGCCAGCTACTTGGTATACTTCAGTCATTCCCTGCTTTCCATCCTGTTGCTAACCAGCTTATCCCAAACCTTCACTGCAAAGCTGGTCTGTATAACTGAGATGTGAAGATGGTCATATTTATATGTATTCACAGTAAAATCCAATCTCATCGGTGTCCTGTGTGGTTATTTCAAAAGAAAAAAAGAGCAAAATAAGGAAAAAACTCATCTAGTAAGATCATATGTGCTGAAAAAGGATTCTGGAAGGAATACATGAGATAAGAATGAAAAGGCTCTTGAAAGTTGAAAACATACTGGTTGAATGTTTTAACTAGGATACTAGGAATCTGGGGAGGTGGAAACAGAGGTTCAACTCAACTCTAACAACAATGGTTCTTAAATTCTAGCAGGACAAAAAATCACCTGTGAGTCTACTAAAGTGAATATTCCCAATGTTTATGTAGAGTGAGTATAGTTAAACTTGGAATTGGTGACTGTGTTTATTCTTCCTTTCCCAGCTGCTAATGGAGAGACCACACAGGAAGGCATGGAAAACCGTGTCATTTCAGAGGACAGGTAGCTGTTCCACATGTGCAAAATGGCTTCTTTTATCACACAATTTGTTCAGAAACATGAGTTTTCAGTCAGTCACAGTAGCTGCTTCAGAGTACATGTTGCTACTCAGTAAAGGGGTCCAAAATTAGAACCAAATTATACTAAAAACAAAAGATATACATACTAAGGATAACACAGTTTGTCAAATGTGGATTCAGAGATATGTGTATAGAAGATGCAAACTGCATTTCTTCTGATAGGGCCACACTCAGAAAAGTCTGAAAGCCACAGGCTTAGCTTTAGCATAAAAAAGGTGGGCTACAGAACTGTCTGAGCAAAGACTTCAACAATAATTTTTAAGTGAATGGAGAAGCCCTCTAGGGAATGCCATTAGACTTGTAAGAATAGACTGCACTGGAAGACAGGAGGAAGCTTGTATCCCAACCCTGGAAACGTCCGGATCCTCACCAAGGACTATTAGTTTGGGCATCAAGGACTATATCCCAACCACCAAGGAGATCACAGGGAATTGGAGTGCCCTCGTAGGCCGAGAACTCTGAGGTCATCCATTCCCTATTGGAGCTCCCACATGGGATGGAAGAAGACCAGATCCTTCCTCACAGGATCTAATGTCATCAGAACAATAGCCAGGAGCTCTGAGCAGTCCACAGAAACAGAAGAACAGTAAACTTCTTTCGGGACTCAGAAGAGGAGCTTTCTCTGGTCCTTACTTAGTTCCAACTTTGGATCCCCACGCTCTCTTGCAATGACCATCAGGATAGCTCTGGAGCACCCCCAAATTAGATTAGATAGATAAGAGACCAATAAGGAAAGCTTAGAACCAGACAGGAAACGGTCTGTGGGCACTCACATATACCTTACTAGGTAGGACATGAAAACAAGTTACTCCTAAGTGGGGTATTGAAGATTTCTCTACACACCCCACCTAAAACTGTTCTGCACCTTAATTGCTAACATATGCTTTGTTAGAGTTATAAGCCAGTTTGGACTATCCTAAAATCTGCCAAGTTCAGTAAAAATTATGCTTCAATACTATAAACTGCTAAATATAAAAATGAAAATAGACACGAAACAGCTGAATAGTACCCTATAACTATTTTAAGGTATATAGCAGCCAGTTGTGTATAAATTAAAATTGAGATGTCAATGAAGTAGTCACAGGATGTGGTTAAGAACTTGCATTTTCTAACATACTGGTCACTCAATACCCTGTCAATTAACTTCATGATGCTGTAAATTTCCATGTTTCTTCCTGTTGTTTAAGTTGTGTAGTGGCTTTTCATTGGAGGGGATGATATTCTGCCAGCTCTACTTTCAGACCATGGATGGTCTCCCAATGAAACTGTGGAATTTATGTGGACAATAAGATGCTGGATTTTCTACATGGTCCATGCCTGCAATGAAGGAATCAGGACTGGATATGAACTGTACTACTGCAACAATATGGAGGAATTCAATACAGGGGGAGGGCTTTTTTGACGGGTTGGGGGAATCCCAAAGCCTATGAAACTGTGTCATAAAATGAAAAAAAAAAAAAAAGACTGCACTCCTGGAGTAATTTCTGAGGTCTACACAACAGAGGGAGAAAGAAGTCATAGTTTCCAGAGCACAATTATTTTCTTGATATATGTTTTATTCCTTCTGACACTGTTGTAAAAGGAATTGGCTTCTTAAAATTTTAAAACAATTCACTGCAGCAGGCACCATGGCATTATGGACTACGTTTCTGTCTTTGGTGCCAGCATCTATTCCCTATGGGTATGCGGATTCTAGTCCTGGCTGTTCTACTTCCAATCCAGCTCCCTGCTTATAGCCTGGAAAAACAGCAGGGGTTAGCCCAAGTCCTTGGAACCTTGCACCTGTGTAGGAGACTGGGAAAAGCTCTGGCTCTCAGCTTCAGATTAACTTATCCATGGCTGTTGTGGCCATTTGAGGACTGAATCAGTGAGTGGATGTTTTTCTGACTCCCTCTCTGTCTCCCTTTATGTACTCTGGCTTTCAAATAAAAAACAATTAAATAATCCAGTAGTTAGCACTATCAAAATAACAATGACTAGAACTTCAAATTACTTTTGAATCCTGCAATTAGGCTGGTTAGTTTTGTGCATGTGTGTGTGGTGTGTGTTTAGGGTTTATATATTATATGCAAACAGATAATTTTACTTTTTCCTTCTGAAGTTGGGTGCTTTTTCTTTTTTATCTTTTTTTTACTAAGTGCTCTGGTAATAAAAGAGGAGAATGGAATGGTAGCTATCAGGGGTTACAGGTATGGGGATTTGACAACACTCAAAGCTGTGTGTATAAAACAAATGAGTCCTGAGGAGTAGGCATGGCTTGATGGAGAATGGTACCCACTGGCACCAGCGTGGACTAGTAAGTGAGGCTGGCTGGTTGATCTAGGCTTCAATGCCCCTTGATATGTGCAAGAGTAGAATGAGATGTGGGACAGATTGGACCAATTTGCTGTACATGTTGACAAACACAGAAACCAGGGCAGGGAGCAGGCCCAGTGGGGGTTATTATGGGTCACTCCAACTAGGCTACAACTCCTATTGGTTTGCATGAAGGCCAAATGTGCAATGGACAGCCTGGGCTGGACTGCAACATTCATTAGTTTGAATAGAAGATAGGGCTGGAGATGGAAGTGACCCAGCAATTGCAATTACCAGTGCGCACATAGGTAGATTTGGGCAACAGAATGGGCCGGACCTATATTAACATGCACACACAAGAACCAGGTCTGGGATCACCTCAGATGAGGTGTCTTTGGGAATCCTCCCAAGTGAACCACCGGACTCAGAACTCCAACCATGGAGAGAATTACAGTTTCCATGGTCTGACCATGGAGTGCATGTGTCAGAGCTGGGCCTCCTCAGTGGCTTAGATGGAGCAGTGGAAAGCATATCCAGATGCACATGGAGAATATGGCAATACACTGGAGCCTGCAAAGGATACCTGATACCATAATAGAGGATGAAGGACAGAACAAATCAATCAACAACTCCAGCAAAGAGTTGGCAATGAATACCTCAGCAAACGGAGACTCTAAGGTGGACTGTGTCGCCCAGTAGATTCTGGAGACGTTTCAACATGAGAGGAGTGGTGAAATTGACAGCAATTGAGCAGGACCCTCAGAGCATGCCCTGCATTGGGGATCCAGGGATGGTTGGGAGGCTGGATGTGGTTCTCCCCTTATCTCTCTCCCATCCCCCCATTCCAGTAATGAAAAAAAGAGAATGTGAAAACAGTGGTCTCATCCACTTTTCTCTTGCCCTTGACCCTTTGTACCTTAATCAAATATGTAAAAATTATCAAAAATAAAATAAAAATTAAAAAAGAAACAAATGAGTCTTGGATTTGATTAAATAGCTTACTATCTATCTGTAGCTAATTAAGTTATATTATATACTTATAATGTTAAGAACATACATATTAAGCATTCTTATTTAAAAAAATATGAACAGTAATGATGAAATAAGAGAACAGAAGGAAACTTTTGGAGGTGATGGACAGGTTGATAGCAAAGATTGTGCTGCTAGCTTCACAGGTTCTCCAAATAAGCAGTCATCTGAGATTCGTTGTTCAAATTTGGATTAGGTTATTACACTTACTTATCTTCTGAGTGTTTGGTAATGTTTTCATTGTGTTTATACTTACCTTCTGAGTCATCAAATTATATAATTAACTATGTGCATTGTCGTGATGTCAGTGGTAAATAAAAATAAATGCTGGTGGAAAATTACATTATTGAGAAATCATGAATTAGTTTCACATATTTTAACATAAAAATAACCTGTAATTGTTTTCACCTATAATCTCAGATGCCTGAGCAAACCTTACCTGAAAGTGTTCTTTGGTAAAGAACACGCTGATGTCTCCACAAAGAAATGGTAGATCTCTCTCGATTGTGCAGTCCACTTAGTCTTTCTGCAAGCCCACCTCTGTTTAATGAATTATAATGTATTTTTTTTACTTAAAAGAAAAGTTTCATAATTGTAAAATCATTTATATTTTATACTTGCCAACCAGTGACAGATAAAATAAACAAAATTTTGACATTTTTTGACATTAAAATTCCTTCTTACAGACTATACCTTTTTTAGTTCAATGTGTAACTTTTCTTGGGAGCTCAGCTTTCTGATTCTTACAATTAGGGACTGATAAACTGATTCTAAGAATACCATATGTTTATAAATATCATGACTAAGTATCAGTTTAATTCTCTTTGCAATTTTTTGTGGTTCACATGTTAATTGCCTAAACCTGGGTTGCCTGATTGTTCATGTTGTCTGCTGGCCCAGCATTTCTTTTTTCTTTTTTTCTTTTTCTTTTCTTTCTCTCTCTCTTTTCCTTTCTTCCTTCCTTCCTTCCTTCCTTCTTTCCTCCCTCCCTCCCTCCACTCTTACTTTCTCTGTCTCTCCCTCCCTTCCTTCCTTTCTTCCATTTGTTTTCTAAGGATTTAGTACTTTTACTGGAAAGTCAGAGACAGAGAGAAATATCTTCCACTCACTGGCTCACTCCCCAAGTGGCCACAATAGTCAAAGTTAAGCTGATCCAAAGGTAGCAGCCAGGAACTTCCTCTGGGTCTCCCACTTGGGGGCAGAGTTCCAAGCCTTTGGGCCATCCTGACTGCTCTCCCAGGCCACAGGCAGGGAGCTGGATGGAAACCGGTGCCCATATACTGGGACATGATCCAGCAAACATATGGGATTCTAGTGCACGCAAGGCAAGGACTTTAGCCATGAGGCTACCACCCCAGGCTCCACGGCCCCAGTACTTTCTTAGGAACAGAGATAGAAAGACACTACTGAGCCATGTCTGGGGAAAGGATACTCAAACCTCAGGGTTGACTCTGTACTGATTGGTCAGTCTCAAATTCAATCAAAAACCATAAGCAAACAGAAGCTTAACCTACCAGACAACCTCAAGCATTCCCCAAGCTCACTCATCCATACACTGTGACTATGTCACATACTCTCTCCCTGTAAGCTCCATACCTC
Organism: Ochotona curzoniae; assembly: GCF_017591425.1. NCBI lineage: Eukaryota > Metazoa > Chordata > Mammalia > Lagomorpha > Ochotonidae > Ochotona > Ochotona curzoniae. The sequence goes on from NW_024465419.1 coordinate 8,690,989, forward strand.
CCTCCCCATCTTGCCTATCATTGCCTATCATCCTCATGAAGGACATTCCTGTTCACTAACATTAGGGTGATCAGATAGCTCTTGTTCCCAAGCCACAAATATCTACCTGCATCCTCATGACTTCGCTCTACCACCAGTCCAGAGATGGACTACCTGTGCTCCTGACCAGGTCCATCCAGGTACCTGTATGGGCTCTACCCAACCTGTCACAGGCACACACTTTGGGGTCCTTATACATCACCATTTTAAGTGCATGCTATTTATCATTTCAGAGAGCACTCCATCACTGTCTTCTGCCCACATGTCTTAGAAGTTTCCTTCTATCTCTGAGACCTTTCCCATCAACACATAAACAAGTTGAAATTTATCCCACCTTAAAAAAATGACACCTTGACTCTTACAACGAACGCCCTCCAACTAACACCCTATGGATCTGCCTCCTTTATAGAAAAACTCCTCCAAGGAGCTTTCTCGACACTGTCTTTAGCTATTCTCTTTCTCTCTTGGATTAGGCATATCTCTAGTCTGACCACTGCATGGAGTTGGCTTTTCCACACAGCACACTGACCATCCCAAGCCACAGCCATCCCACTTCATTGTGGTCTCTCTTCCTAAGGCAAGCCTCTTGCCATCCTGCAGGACATTATACTCTCTCATTTTGATTCCACTTCAGCAGCCTCTGCCTCTACACCTAACCAAGTCAAGTGCAAGATTCTCCTCTTAGTCTACATCCTATCCCTGGCATACCAACCCAGCTTGTGCTGTAAAACTGGACCCTGAAGCACACAAACCCACCTCCCCAGCACCCAAACTGCCCACCAAATCCAAACTTGTATTCTCATTGAGACTCATCAAACTGAAAATACTCAAAATAATCAAAATGACTTTCACACTGAAGAAATGAAACCAAAACCATCTTAGCCCCTGCACTGTCTTCTGCCTTATTACGGGAAATGGTAGTTTAATTTTTCTAGCTGCTGGACGTTACCGGCTTCCTTGTGTCCTTGGTTTTCTCTTAAATTCATTTGTTATTTGAGAGACAGACAGAGATCTTTGCCTGCTGGCCTACACCTCACATGCCTGCAACACCCAGGGTTGGTCTAGGATGATACTGGGAGACAGCAAGGTAAGCTGGGTCTCCAACATGAGTGGCAGGGGCCTAGTTAATTGGGTATCATCTGCTAACTTCTTTGGTACACATTAGCAGGAAGTTGGAATCAGAAGTGGAGCCAAGACTCAAACCCAGGTAATCTAATAGGGGATGCACAGATCCTAAGTGCTAAGCCAGATGCCCACTCCAGCATTCCAGTATAAAACTAAAATGCCACTGCCTACTCTAGACCATTCTTTATAACCACTTTCTGCTTTGTCTCCACAAAGTTTACTTGCCTCTGATGTAAGGACTACTACTACTACTACTTTGTCTTGGCTCTTTTTCAACTGTCTGCTACACATGCAAAGGCTGTGTCACTTCTGCGCACTGCCATGTTTCCTGCAAGTGAAACAGTACTCAGCATACAGTAGGACCTAGAGTGGGTTGGAGATGTGACTTTCTATAATTGAATGACACTGCCTTCACCAACAAATACATTTTAATCTCTTTAATGAACATTCTTCCCTTTCTCTCCAGTGACTACTGCAAAGCACCACCAATTCTCTTTTGTGGTCACCACTTAGTCACTCTGTGTATAAGGCTTTATGCTTTAGTTTATGAAAAAACAATATGGGGAACATGCATGAACTTTCTCACCCTGCTGTACCCAGCCCACTAGACATAGCCACATCCTGTTCTTCCTTCCACTCTTCCCTTGCACTCAGCTTTGGGCGGGTTGCCCCTCTCCTATCCTCCCTCATTTCCTCTCCAGGACACAGACAGATTCATTATCCTACTAACTCAACCTCTGCTGAACCCTCCTCATTGTATCCAAGTCTATCTCTCCTATTCTCTGTAACCTTTGGAGAGCCTGTAGCTTAGACCTGCAGCACTCTAGGCTGCTCCTTGGAACACCAACTCCCCGGCACAGGAGTCATGGGTACCACCATGTCACACCCTCAGCTTCCAGTCTCAAATGCCATCAGCCAGACCTTTCTTAAGGCAGAGTCACCTCCAACAGATCCATACCCTCCCACTCCCTCTACTCAGATCCTTATGCCTTGGAATTCTCTTTTACTTTTCTTTCAGTGGCATTGCTTCCCACAGGTTCTCTATCTTTCAATGGGTTTTTGTTTAGCTGTTTTGCTCTTACTCATATTTAATGAACAAAGAGACCTTGTACGACACAAAGTTGGGACAGGTCCCTACAGGTTCCTCCACACATCCTGTTTTGCCCACTGTGGCTGCCCAGACCGATTCTCTCTTGGGACAGGGATGTTCCTCCATGGCGGCTCTCTATAAAATCTCTGGCTATTTCATGCCCACCAGTCTTTTTTCTTTACCTTTGCTAGTGTTGCCTGGGCCTATCTTGGTCACAATACTGAAAAAAGTAACCTAACAAGGTCTATATTTGTTTCTATTCTTCAGATAACAAGCTAGCAAGAACAGACAGTAGCTCACTCGTCTCCACTGGATGAGACTGCACCTAAGACACAGATATTCAAGAAAATTTGGTAGGCAAACAGATCTATATCCCAGAAAGCAGTTGTGTAAGCTGGTCATGTTCATATTCATCAGCACTCAACCTGAGTGAATAATTTCTCATGTCAACTCCAGAATTTAGGACTTCAATATCTGCTCATCATAGTTGCAATTCTATTATGCCCATTTTCCTTTTTAAGTAAATAATTACTTTAAAATTAATATTTTGGATATTTAGGTTTTCAAGGAAAGAGAAAAACTGAAAGAAAAGTGTTTAAAAAGATATGATTTAACCTTAAAAATTTCTTCCTCGCTGAATTTTCTGATGTCTTGAAAAATTTAGCTGTCTGTCTCTGGGGTGTACACAAGACAGGTGCTGGTGATTTTGCTGATCCCAAATCGAGCTGCTGTTTATGGGGAGACTCTGCATCAATGGACAGTGTGTTCTCCAATTCATCTTCTTTTTCACTATCTGAGGAATATTCCAAAATTTCTGCAGAACTTTGCTGAAAAAAAAATTAAGAGAAATGCAATAAAATATGAAGAATGTTTTATCTAAGACCACATTTTCACATGTGTGCCATTTTCTTCCCTTATAATTACAGTCCTTAAAATAGAGTTTTGCATACAGCATCTACAGATCAGATCTATATTTTGACCAAAAAAAAAAAACAATTAAAACAAAAGAATCATAAGAAAGCAGGAAACCAAGATATCAGACCAATTGTGAAACAGTCAATATCTCACCGGTCGCACTGAGGCCAGTACAAATATTTCAATCTTCTTTCACTAACTAAAATACACGTGTCTCAAATGTGGGAGGTCTCCAAACACAATTAAAAATAACTTGAAAGACTGATGCTGATCTATTATGTTCTATCCGTTGGGGAAAAAAATCTTTTTTCTGATTCTGAATTTTAATGTGGGGCTAATAAATAGTCTCTATTTTACATAACAAACATAAGGACAATTTCTTCTCTATGAATAAACCGTTTAAATTACCATGGCATCACTCAGAGTAAAGATGAAAACTTGATGTTTTTTTATCACAGCTGCAATGTAATATCTTACAGAGAAGAACTTCAAATTGTAACAATGAGTCAAGGTCTCTTTTCCCTAGCATTTCCTAAATATTCCCTTTTTTCTCCTATTTAAGCTTCTGAAAATATATATATTTTTTGAGATCTAGATTATGAAAGAACTCAAACCACCTAGTCAATCTTGCAGACAAGAATCAAAACCTTCCTGGTGATGTTTTCTGCCTGTATAGATGTACACTAAACCTCTGGTATATGACAGGATTTTACCTCCACATTACTAGTTATACAATGCAGACCCAGGTGGTTCTAGTAGCAGAAACAATCCTTCCTCCAATATTCGAATTTTCTAGTGTGCTAGCAGATCCATGTAATTTAGTAACTCTATTAATTCATAAGTGTAATAAGCCATACACTCATTTGAATGGATCTTTGTCTCAGTACATCCACAATGCAGTAAGGGCTCTCCTGTGAGGGACAGACACCATCCCTCTACAAACCAGCATGGATTGCATGACCAGCATTGTGGCAGGTGAATGAATGGAAACACTGAAGGGGAAACTGGTGCTGGAGGTAGTGTCTATTTACTCTTCTGCATTAAAAAAAGACTAATCATGTTTGGTCTTTTCTGTGGAATATATAGTTAACTCTTTTTCAAGTCTTTAAAAACATATCACCTATCCCTACACCTAAAAAAACTCAGCTTGGGTAGTCATCAGCTATTAGGTATATCTAAAATAAAAAAAGGAAAGCTCCTGCCCATTAACAGCCATTTGGGGCACATGTTTTCTCCATAAGGTAGCTTCTACATAAGAATGGAAAATTAGCCACAGACCGAAAAATGAAGCTCCTCAACCCTGAGAGTTTCTCACAGGAATTGAGAACTCCATTTTTAGTTCCCTTTGCTACAAGATGTCATTTCTTGATAAAACTTCACATTCTATCCTGGAGCAGGATCTTTCCTTTTTGGTACCATTAGGTTTTGGGCCAATGTGATGAGGCCATCCTGTGCCCTGTAGGACGTTCAGCATCATCCAAGGAATGCACTCACTGGATGACAGTAGCACCCACCCCACCAGTCACATGAACCAACAGTGTTTCCAGGGAAGGATACCTGAGTTCCATACCAGAATGCCTGACTCTGACTTCTGCCTCCAGCTCTCTGTTTCATCTTGCTACTGATGTGACCCTGGGAAGCAGCAGATATGGCTCAAGTAGTTGAGTCCCTACCAGTCCCATGAAAACCTGGACTGAGTTCACAACTCCCTGTTTAGGGCTGTCCCCATCCATCTCCCAGGCCAGTGTGGGCATTTTGGAAGTGAACCAGCAGTTAAGAGATCTCTCTGTATCTATCTCTCCCTCTCTTCTGCCTCTTTAAACATTAACTAATTTAAAATGTCTACACACATTGCCAAATGTTTCCTGGGAAACAAAACCATCCCTGCAATTGAGAACCAACCCTCTCCCCAGAATTAAGTAAACAAACCGCTGGAGCCTGGTGCTAGAGACTTGTGAAAAGGATTCATACTGTTTCACAGGGACAGGGGAAAACTGACTCAGGAGAAACATTATCTTGAAGCTGGAGCTTCAAGAGCCCCTAACTGGAGTAGTAAAAGCAGGTGGGACAAGTGAATAAGGGAGGTAACAGAAGACCGTCAGGAAAGCTTTGCTTCCCCGGATTTACCACATGCAACTGAATGCTGAATGAGAATTAATTGGGCAGGGAGAGTAGAAATATATCAGGAGGAAGGAATGAAAGGACTAAGAATATGAGGAGATTAAGAAAGTCTAGAAGAAGGGATAAGAGGTAAAACTGCAGAAGGACCTTGCAAACCACAGCAGGCAACTGCCTTAAGACAGCAGGGTGGCACTGACAGCTTTAAACAGGGGCTGACAACAATAGATGACATCACCAACTACATTCTGAAGAACACAGAGAGAAAAGGGAGAGGAAAGGGACTCAGGACAGGAAGCACGGAAAGCAGCTGCCTAAAAGGCTCTTCCACTTAGAACAAAACATTAAAAAAAAGGATGAGTGATACTGGGGATAATATTAACAGAAACAGAAAACAGAGGCAACAACACTTAAGAACTCTGATGTTAGGGATCAAAGTGAGCATGGAGTAAAAACACCAGGCATCTAGTATAAGGAATGTGTCATTCCAGAAATGGATTTCAGCAGACATACCTGAAAGGGAAATCACAATTATGGAGTCTGGGTCTGAGTCTGATACATCAAGGTTGGAGAAGAACTGAGGTAAAATGGATATCAACGGGCCATGGTTCTATGCGCCTGGCGTTTTAAGAGATATGGGATGGTGTGACAGCTTCAACAATCGTAAGACCAGAAACACTGTGTAAAAGGCAGGAGTTGGAAAAGACTGTCAATGGAAAGCATACAGAAGCCAAAAGAAAAGGCCCAGGTTGGGATTTTGAGATTAGCATCATTTAAGCTGACAAGAGAGACTGCAGAAGGTCAAAGGACCTTGATAAATAAAGGAAAATAGAAGACATGACAATTTTTTCAGAAAGTTTAGATCTGCATATTTCATTTTCTTCCAGATATAAAAGGATAGCATAAAACAACACATTGATTCAGCTATGTACAACTGCCATGATAAAGTTAAAATCATGACAACTATAGTGGATATTCTTGAGTTCAAATGCACAAAAGTTCAGCGTTCATACTGAGCTATAAGAGATGATACACATAATACTAAATATTGGGTGAGGGGCAAGCTGTGGAGGATCTTTTGTTTTAAGATTTGTTTATTTGTTTATTTATTTATTTGAAAGAGTTACAAAGAGAGGTGGTTGGGGGACAGACACAAAAAGAGAGGAGTAGAAAGAGAAAGAGATCTTCCATCTGCTGGTTCACTCTCCAGATAGCTCCAACAGCCAGTGCTGGGCCAGGCTGAAGCCAGGAGCCAGGAACTCCATCTGGATCTCACACACAGATAGCAGGAGCTGAAGCACTTGGCCCGTCTTTTGCAGATTTTTCCAGGCCATTAACAGGGAATTGGATCAGAAATGGAGCATCTAAGTACCCACCAGTACAAACCAGTACCCACATGGGAGTCTGGCAATGTAGGCAGTAGCTTCGCTTGCTAAGCTACAATGTTGGCCTCCAAGCTGAACTTTTAACACCCTCTGAACAACCAATTATTTGCCTTGTAAGCTCCACATTCAAGCCAGATGCTTAAACCAGGAGCCCACAGATGGTAAGTCCACCAGTAAGTCCTGCCTCTAAAACCCACTCAAAGCTATCCCTTACCCCTCACCCCACCACTAGGTGCCATGCTGGGAAGTAAAACCTCTGAGCAGGTGTCACTGTTTCCATCCTTGATTCACTCCTCCTGGCCCCCTATAACTGGGATAACCTTTTCACTCTAAGTCAGGTCATAAATGACATCTCCAGCTGCTTACAACACCGCTCGCTCTCCTTATTACTTGCAGACTGTGTGACTCTCCAACCCCGGGGGAAGGCTTTCATGATGCATCTTCCCCGCCTGGTGCACATGACGTCTACTGGCACTGCCTCTGCTCCCTCGGCCCTCTCTTAGGACTCCCATGTCTTGAGGTGTCAGCCCACACATGCCCTCATCAGCCCTGCCTTTAGCTTCAATCAGAACAACCTGGGTCGCAGTGAAAAACTCCCAGTGCATCTTTCTCAGCTACTTCTTTCCCATTTTCTGGAACCAGGAGGCTTCCTCTAACGAAAATAAATCAAGAACTATAAGAATAACCACCATACCATCATCACCATTATCTTCAAGTTCTCCTCCCAGGCTTTCAAGTTTTAAAAGACTCCTACAGTTACTAACTCATTTGTTCCTCACAACAGCTGAGTGGAAAACAGTGACAGAAAACTACTTATGTCTGAAGGGCAAGCCCTGTGTATGAGATGGTGTCCTATAAAAATGAGACCTGGGCCAAATGCAGTAGCCTAGTGGCTAAAGTCCTTGCACTGCACATGCCGGGATCCCATATGGGTGTCGGTTCTAATCCTGGTGGCTCTGCTTCCGATCCAGATCGCTGCTTGTGGCCTAGGAAAGCAATAGAGGATGGCTCAAAGACTTGGGACCCTGCACTCTGCACCCTGCACTGGCATGGGAGACCCAGAGGAGGCTCCTGGCTCTTGGTTTCAGATCGGCTCTGCTCTGGCCGTTACAGCTACTTGCCGAGTGAATCAGCTGACAGAAGATCTTCCTCTCTGTATATCTGACTTTACAATAAAAATAAATAAATCTTCAAAAAAAATGAGACTTGCTCAAGCCCCCACAATGGTTAATGCCAGCCCCCAGTAGTAGCAAGCCCCATGCTCCCCGCTCCCAGATGCACATTTCCAAATTGCTGCTGGCCTGCATGGCTGCAAACAGCTGCTCCCTCACTGAACTGGAAGACTTCAGTGAATACTCATGAGTCTCAGCTCAGTCTGGAGGTGATCTTACATTTAAGAAATACTTTTCTGACACTAAGTAGAATCACCCAACTAAATTTAAAGGGCGTCTCTCCAGCATTTGAAATTCAAGGAAGAAACATTCTACAAAAGAAAAAAACGAAAACAAAAACGAAGAGCAATTACTTCTAGCAGATACTTACTTATACTGTTTATAGTTATTAGCAACTTGATACCAACACAGAAATAGACAAGTCAGTGAAACAGACCTGAAATTCCAGAAATAGACCCAACACTAGGAAATTCATACATTAAAAAAAAAAAAAGAGTCCAAATTAGTGAACCAAAAACCAAAACAAGATAATCTACTCAGATCCTTTGCTGCACCTGCTTAAGAAAATGAAAAACTGTGAGTATACAGAAAACCTCATTGGCACTCCGAAGTGACACAAAGTTGCTGTGAGCAGCCCCAGGGGAACCCTGCAGAGAGACTTCAATTACAGCAGTATAAACCTCAGCCCAAGATTACAAGATCACTTTGTAATATTGCAATGATGCAAGAAAAGATCTCTACTAACTTCGGTCTTTTTCCTAAGTTGATTATCCTTTTCAACTACTTGGCAAGTAAACCGTACATGGGGAAGGCTCTAGTGTGTAAAGAATAATACAGAAGGAGGAAAAACCTATTTGGGGATGACTGACTACCAATCTGAAGAGAGAAAAAGCTGGCATATTAATTAACTGCATAGACAGATATGCAGGTGGAGGTACATACAGTAAAATAATTTTTTGAAAAACAACCTACAATCATCTATTAATCAAGTGTTGGTTATGGTAGTTACACAAGAAAATATTCTGAAACCATTAAGAAGGAGACAGATCCTTCAGTCATGATAAGGATACAGAAAATTACAAAAACAATGTACATATGAAGACCTTATGTACATAAATAAAAACAAATACAGAGGAATACAAATAAATGCTTACATTCAGAGAACAGTGGTTTAAGGCTTCAGAGAAATGTACTGCAATTCCTCTGGTTGCTAAGATGCCTACTTTTCACTTTAACCATTGCTTTCACTGGAAGCTTTTTTCTTCCTTTCTATGAGTATGATTGATTTCTTAAGATTTTTCTGTATTCATAATTTCTTAATAATTTGTTTAAAAATATTTGTAATCTAATAAATTTAATATAAGGAAGCATAATATTTCACTAGAAAAATTCAGGCATTCAGATATCAAGAGAGGAGAAAACAGAAAACAAAATGGGGGAGGAGGAAAAAAGAAAGAGATCCAGGCAGGAAGCCAGATAATGGGTAGGAGGACGACACTTTATTCCAAGTTGTTTGGTAACTAGGGATGTACTCGTTTCAAAATGAATAAAACAAAAAGCAGAAATATCTTGCGGGCCATCTAGATCAGTGACTCTATCACTGGTCACTGGCTCACTGGCTAGTTACCCAAGGAATGACTTGGCAAAGGCTCTAATCCTGGGGCCTCCAGGTGCAGGCAGGTGAGAGGAGGGAGGGGGCAGCAGCAATATACAACAACTGGCTACCTCTCACTCAATCCTGTAATGGCTTCAGGGCTCTAGCCAATCATTACCCAATTTTCTAATATTGTAAGAGAAGGTAACAAATCCCAATTGTAAATGAACTCCACTAATTTTAAAGTGGCTTGCAACTGAGAAAGTTCTAAAGCATGAACAACATGATTTGGGAAGGCCAGTAAAAATTATACTTATGGAATAAGAAAATAATGATTTTCAATATTTCCAGTTTCAATGCTAGATTTTTCAGTTATCTTTAGTAACATGAAAGCTTTTCTTTTAGTGTCCTGAAAATCAGAGCAAATCAGAGTATCAATAAAGCTAGGCTCTCATTTCAAAAGCTAAAAACAAAGATTTGAGACTAGTTTCACTGAACACACTGGTGGGTTTGCTTCAACTGTGGGTTTAAAAATGAAAGCTAAACTCCCATTCAGCAAGCCATTGAACAAACTTATTTATCAATCCAATCCAATGACAGAAAATGAAATCCTTGACAAACTATTGTCATTTGAACTTTTGTCTTTCCAGTTTAGCAAATGACTTATCGAAACAGGAGGTTTGGTAAAACTAAATATCACACATCAAAACATAAAAATTTTCTATCAATCCTATCTTAAATTATTTAGAGATACTGAGGTTACTGTAACACTGCACTAAAACAAAAACAAAAACAAAACTATCCAGAATTTCTTTCAGTAAAAAAATGAAAGCAAATGGTAAAAATGGCAAGTTCAGGCCTCTTCTCTCTTAATTAGAAACATTTTGATTATAACACAAATACACACAATTTATATACAGTTCACTTACAAAAACTGGCATTTTCCTTTTTTGAGGTTTATTTATATACTTATTTGAAAGACAGAGGAACAGAAGAAGGGATTTTCTATCACAGATTTATTCCCCCAATGGCTACAATAGCAAGAGTTGGATCAGACCAAAACCAGGAGGCTGGAATTCTATCCTGAGCTCTCCCATGGGTGGCAAGGGCTCAAGTATTTGGATCACCACCTGATGCTTTCCCAGGCAGATTAACAGGAGGCTGGATCAGAAGTGGAGCAGCAAGGACTTGAACCTATACTACAATACAGAAGACTCGCTATCCAAATGGCAATTTAACCTGCTTTATCCACAGCCCTAAAATCTGATGATTTTTTGAAGTATAACTAAGTTATGTGTGTGAAGGAGTGGAGCACACATATCCTCTTACATAAATGAATAGATCCATCAATGGTGAGAACCTTGCTCCAAATTTATTTTCTTGGAATGATGATGATTTTAGGGGACAAACCGGTGCACTCCAGCAGTCTGGGCCAAAGGTAAAGTCCGAGCTTTCTGACTAGTTACCATTCCCAACAAAATTGCTCCAGTAAATTAAGCTAATGTAGCCCTTTAATGAACAGGGGATAATTCAGTACACTGGCAAGTGCTGATTCATTTCCGGTCCCCTACTTTAATAATTAGTATTCTAAAACTGTACAGTAACCAGATACTACTAATGAAAATACTTCAAAGTAAGAGTCAATCAGTTCAAGTGAAGTGTTAAGAGGGGCCAAAGTTCACATCACCCAGGATGTGGTGTTAGTAATGGAAATAGAGAACACATTTAGGAATAAAGAAAGGGGAAAATAATATTTGGGGCTTTAATGATCAAAGGCCCTGCACAGAGACACAGAGTACCTAGCAGAATGCTGGGAATACTGGTGCTTGTCAAAGGGGCCACTGGTTAAGAAAGGATTCGGTAAGATGTCCTTGTGAGAGATACAGGTGAGGACGCACACCAGCAGTGCCCTAGCTCCTGGATCCCTCTTGACAATTAAGGGGCTTTTCTGTTTCTTCAGTCTCATCACAGACAGCCTCCCACACAGGCAGATTAAAAGTCATGACTCCATGACTTCCATTCCTTTGTGAGATTTTTTATTTGGACATTTTATAATACTGCACAGCTAGGATGATAAGGAGGGAAAAAAAAAAGACCTGTGACTTCTAGTCCTTAAAATCTGCCTATTTTTGGTAAGGTATGCAGTCCTGGGGTGTGGGGTGGTGAGAGGAGCTCAGGTACAATGAGAAGCACAAGTTTGCTCATGCAAGCTGACCAGAAAAGCCAGTGATAGACGGATAACCAATAATATCACTAACGGGCTTTTAAAAAATTAACTTTGGATACCTATTATAAACTTTAAAGTTTTTAAAACTGGACAAATCGGCATAGTTTCCTGTGCAACTCATCTGATACTCTTTAAGCTAATACAAACTTTCGTAATCCTATCAATACATTTCTTCATACAATGACGGGGAAAGATCCTTCTCAGCAATTGCCCTGACTGCCTGCAATGTTCCAATTCATGTAAAATGAATCTTAATCCCTATCCATGTATGACAGTCTGCATTTCTAGGGTTTTTCTATGTGAAAAACTACATCTGCTCGGGAGGAAATCAAGTCTATGATGAGGCAGTGCCTCAGTGGGGAAGCTGCCTTCATGACAAATGAAGCAAATTAGCTAGATGAAACACCGCCCTTTCATGTTCAGAAAATAAAGCTGTTAATTCTAGAATTTATAGAAAGGTCATATCAAGAGCAACTGTGGAACAGCTCTAACAAATGATCACCTCTCTATGTAAATGACATCTTTATAGACAAATGCTTACCCAGCTGATGGAAGCTAAACTGCTATTCCTCAAGATAGCCAATTGCAAGACAGAAAACAATTCATTTGACTCATGTTTTGTGCAAAAACAGAAGTCTCATGCTTTTGGCTCCAGCAACACAAGAAGGCAAAACACAGAAGACATCTTGTACTCCTGGTTGCCCTGTGGGGCAGGTGCTGGTTGCGCCCCAACTCGCAGGCCAGGCGTGCTCCTCACCACACATCCTGCCAGGCGCTAGTTTCTGTTCTCTGAGGCCTCCCTTCCAATTACTGACCAGGCCCAGACCTGTCCATGTAGAATCTTATGAGATTACCCAGAACAGTGCTATGTTGAGTTCACCCTGTTTGTCCTCAGTTCAGTCTCCTTTTCTTAAAGTCACACTGTAACTGAGAAGAATCAGCAATAAGGAAAGAACATGAGAATTATTAGGTCCTGAATAATTTGCAGCCTGTAACACCTGTACATATCACTACTTGTTTTGAAGGAAGACAGATGGGATGGGGCTGAAGAGGAACAACAAAAATGCTAAAGATAATTCATGGCAAGGAGAACTGTCAAGTCCAGACTGCTCTGGAGCAATCGAAGGGTTCTGGGGTAACATAACAGCAAACTGGTTATCAAATGCCTTCATTTCTGACCCCAACTCTAATGATCAGGAATCAGTGCAGGCACAGTAGATACAGCAAGAGGCAGAAGTCAAAGTCCTCGCCCATGTGGTCTTTCTATTCTAGTGAAACTGTAACACAAACACATCTTAATTAATGTAGGCTGTTCTCTGGTTATTCATCACCAACATTACTGTGTAAAAAAGGACAACAGGGGGAAAAAAAAAAGCCCTGCTCTTGCCAGAATTTAATTTTCTATTACGATTAAGATCAATAAAAGCATCACAATGCCAGACGGCTTAAACCACTGATACAAGATAAGCTTTCACTGTTCACATCCTGTATGTTTGAGGACTGAAACTTAATCCATGGAAATCACAGCCACTTAGTGAGAAGGTTAACAAAAACCTATAGGTTTTCTCACATATTCAACAGCAACAAAAAATCTCTGGAGGTAAACAGGTTTAACAAGCTACACCCACGGTTACACCTCTGTGAACCACTTGGCTTGCCTTCCCCAAACCAAATCTATTTCCAACCTGAAGCTGCAGCCCAGTGGGAATGAGAGTTCTGCCAAGACAGTTTTACAAAAGCACCCTCCACCTCATTCTCACATCGCAGGTGCCCACTCTGAGGAGCTAAGAGAACAGGAAAGCAGAGCAAAGGTGCACCTGAGGAGAACAGGAGGGAGGGAGAGGTGACAATGCTCCAGGAAGGAACCTGCTGGGGCAAAGTTCACACAGCTGCAGCCATAGTCGGGAGCAAGGACCTACAGAGAGTGCCAGGCCAGGAGGGATCACGGTGCCACCTGCAATCCCTTGCTTCTCCTCTCTACCCTGATCCTTGTGTGTTGTGTTTACAATGACCACACAGAGAAAGAAAAGCATTCCTTCTCCAAGGACAACTGTAACAAATGGGATTTTGATATGAACTGTGTTACGACTTGTCTGGTCGCTTCCTACCAGAGTCACATAGGGATAGCACCATTGCCCTCCATCTGGGCATCCAACTACACTCAGTATCTGCACAGAGAAACAAAAATGACCACATGTTCATTTATGCAAACATAGTCAGAGATAAAACATAGTAATAAGTGAGGCTTTGTTTTTATTCAAGGCAAAGGATTACAGCCCTACATAATGGGGGCTAGCATTGTGCAGGAGGTTAAGTTGTTGCTGGCGACCCAATTCAAGCACAGTCTGCACCACTTCTAATGCAACTTCCTGTTAATGGGACTGGGAAGACATGATGATGACATGGGCCCTTGCCACACATGTGGGAGACCTGGATGAAATTCCTGGCACCTGCCTTTGACCTGGCACAGTCCAGGGTCTGTGACCATTTGCCGGGTGAACCAGTGGATCAAGGATTCCGTCTCTGTCACTCTGACTTTAAAATAAATAAATTTTTGCAGAAACAAGAAGATAGACCCATACCTCTCACCATACACTAAGATCAAATCCAAATGAATAAAAGACTTAAACCTACACCCAGAAACCTTCAAACTTTTGGAAGAAAATATAGGAAATACACTACAAGATTTAGGTGTAGGTCCTGACTTCCTAAAAAGGACTCCAAAGGCAATAGCAATCAAGACTAAAATAAACAAATGGGACCTCATCAAACTAAGAAGCTTCTGTACAGCAAAGGAAACAATCAACAAAGTAAAAAAGAAACCCACAGAATGGGAGAAGATTTTTGCACACTACATAGGTGATAGGGGACTAATCTCCAGGATATACAAAGATCTACAGAACAACCAAAGCACCAAAACAAACTACCTACTCAAGAAACGGGCACAGGAAATGGGCAGACGCTTCACAAAAGAACAAACCCAAATGGCAAACAAACATATGAAAAAATGCTCAAGCTCCCTGGCAATAAGGGAAATCCAAATGAAGACAACAATGAGGTACCACCTAACGCCAGAAAGGATGGCACACACAAAAAGCCACCAACAACACTTGCTGGCAAGGATGTGGGGAAAAGGGAACCCTACTCCACTGTTGGTGGGACTGCAAACTTGCACAGCCTCTATGGAAATCAGTATGGAGGATGCTAAATCAATTGAAAATCAGCATACCATACGACCCAGTAATAGCACTCCTAGGAATTTATCCAAAACACCTGTTTTATGAGAAACCAACATGCACCCCTATGTTTATAGCAGCACAATCAGTAATTGCAAAAACCTGGAAGCAACCGAAATGCCCATCAACAGAGGACTAGATAGGAAAGCTATGGTTCATATACTCCATGGAATACTACTCAGCTATCAAAAAAAAAATGAAATACAGTTCTTTGTGGCCAAATGGGCCCAACTGGAATCCATTATGCTAAGAGAAATGAACCAATCCCAAAAGATAAAATACCACATGTTTGCCTTAATCTGAGATGAAAAGTTGTTAATCTGGAAAATAATACCAATACATTGTAACATTATTTCAACCTCTGACAACATGTATCCAATGCAATAAGACAATGCATTGTAACCTATAATACAACAATTAATGTGAGTCAGAATGCTTAAGATCTACATCAAAGAACTGTAAAACCTAAAACACTCTTAATACCTTATGTTACTCCATAATGGGGAGGGAATGCAGAGAAATCCTCCATCTCCCTAACAAGTGAGTGGAAGATGTGAAACATAGCCTATCAGCATCAAATCTGATAACCCATAGACAACAGACTCGAATCAGTACTAGACAATAATAAAGCTACACAGACATAAGGGGGGAATCGGGAGCGACCCTGAAAGCCCCTAAATAGGAGGTCATGTGTATGGGGCAGGGGGAAGACCCCAAACTGGAGTGGGGGGTGAGGAGGAGGCTCGCATCCCAACCCTGAAGACTCCCAGATCCTTACCAAGGACTGTCAACATGGATACCAAGGACTACATCCCAACCACTAAGGAGACCACGGGGAGTAGGAGTGCCTTCGGAGGCCGAGAACTCTGAGGTCACCCACCACCATCTGGAGCCTCCACAGAGGATGGAAGAAGTCCAAACTCTGCAGTGCAAAAACCAGCGCCATCGGAACAACGGCTAGGAGCCCTGAGCGATCTGTAGAAACAGAAGAATAATAAACTCCCTCTGGGAATAAGGAGGCGAGCTCTCTCTGGTCCTGGCCTGGCTCTGGCTCTGGGTCCCCACCCTCCCTCACGGTGACTATTAGGATCGCTCCAGTAACCCCTCAAAACAAACAAACAAATATACATACAAACAAAAAATCTAGAATGGTCAGACAACAACATGGAAAGCTTAGAATCTGACAGGAAACGGCCAGCATTGACCTAAACAGGCCTCACTAGGTGGGACACAAAGATTAGTAACACCTCACTGGGGTTTTGGGGATTTCTCTACACACCCATCCTAAATTAAAAAAAAAAAAAATGTATTGTACCTAAACTGATAACTGTATGGAATCAGGTTGAATACAAACCAAAATTGAAATGTCTATGAAGAAGTCACAGGATGTAGTTAAGAAACCACATCTTCCCCACCAACATACTATTAATCAATGTCATGTCAATTGATGCCATGAGATTGTAAATAGCTGTTGAGGGCATGTCGGGGCCTTTAATCGTTTGGGATGAAGCTTAGCTGGACTTACCTTCAGACCAGAGATGGTCTCACCAAGAAATCGTTGAACCCACTAGGATAATAAGACACTGGACTTTATGCTTGGTAAATATTTCCAATGAAAGAACCACAACTGAATTTGAACCGTAGTAATGCAGCAAGGTGGAGAAATCCACCATGGGGAGAGGGTTCAGGGAAGGGTGAGGGGAATTCCAGTGCCCATAACACTGTGTCACATAATGCAATACAATTAATAAAAAAAAATTTTTTTAAAACAATAACCTTACACAATGAAGGATGAGGAGACACATGGGAAAAACTGAGAAAAGAACCCTGCAAAAAGCAGCAGGTTTACAGGGCATCAACCAGCCAGATGGCTGCCCAATAAGAACAGAGCAGGAAACCAGAGGAAAGGCAGTGAAAAACGGACTACACAGCTCCTAGATGGGGCATATGGGGATGGGGTGGGGCTTCGGCACTCTTCCAAACTGTTTTTTATAGATGTAAGACTCCCAGATATTACAGGCCAGGTAGTGCCATGAACACTTGTCTGAATAAGCTCAGCTCAACAGAGTTCAACGGGCCTCCTGACAATGAGATTTCCCAGGGGTCTGTGAATGGTGACCCCTATGAATCTGCAGTCTTTTCGAACCCACCCAACTACAATTTCACCAGTCTGCCATAGCTCATCGATCTGAATCTCTCACAGATTTTCCTATTTTAATCATATTAATGAAATCCCGTGGAAGAGAAGTTTTCCCTCATCTCTTCTATCCTCAAACATCACATGTGGAATACAGCTAAATATTCTGGAAAGCTCAGAGATATTCTTGTGAAGAACCATTATTCTGGACTTTAGGCAATGTGATTCTGCAGAGCTAGATGGATTTCTTTTTCCCTCTATCGGCAAAGCTGTTGGCTGACTCCATCCTATGATGCCTGGTGTCTGACCCACACAGCTTTTTTCACAGACTGACAAAGTCACAAACCCCTTCCTGTGGCTTAATGTGGGACATTAGGAGGACAATAAAGATTCACAAGATAGGGGTTGTTACTGTGGCAGGGAGGCACTGACATCCCATACGGGCAGAAGCTTGAGTCCCAGTGGGCTCTACTTCTGATCCACATCCCTGACAATGTGCCCCCGAAGGCAGAGGAAGATGGCCCCAGCACTTGGGTCTCTGCACCCACATGGAGACTCGGAGCAAGTTTCTGACTCCTGGCGTCCAATCAGTCCAGCTCTGGCTGTGGGGCCATTTGGGGAGTGAACCAGCAGATCCAGAAGATGAGCAGCGCTCACTCACGTGATCTCTCTCTCTCTTCCTCCCTCCCTTTCTCCTCTGTCACTCCCTTTTTTCCAATTCTGCCTTTTAAATAAATCTTTAAAATGTTTTTCCACAAAATATTGACTTTATAAAAAAGATTTATTTTATTGAAAAGGCAGGTATACAGAGAAAAGGAGACACAGAAAGATCTTCTGTTCACCAATTCACTTCCCCAGTGGTCGCAACAGCCAGAACTGAGCTGATCCTAAGCCAGGAGTCAGGAGCTTCTTCCAGGTCTCCAAAGTGGGTGCAGGGTCCCAAGGCTTGGAGTCATCCTCCACTGCCTTCCCAGGCCCCAAGCATGGGGCTGAATGGGACACACAGTAGCTAGGAAATGAGCTGGCATCCATAGGAGATTCCAGGTGAGCAAGACAAGGATTTAGCCACTAGGCTATCGTGCTAGGACCAAACTGCAGGTGTTTCTCTTGAGAGATTTGGAGCTGGATCTTCGTTCTCAGATAAGTCAAGCCACTAGTAACCCAAAGCACTCAGCTTGTAAAGTAAATCTCCCAGCATTTATTTCAGAGGAGCAGGGCCTCTGTGTAGACCCCAGGTTGGTTCCAAAACCTCTGGTTCAGGTCTCAGCAGGCAGTGTCTCACCGTAGTGACTATATAAATGCTTCTTCAAAATAATCAAATTCTATCAAGGTGATGATTTTCATGAGATTACTCTGAGGTAAAAGAAAGCCAACAAGACAAACCGAGACAGAAGACTAAAATCATTTTCATGTAGTACACTGCAGTTACACAGCAAGGTAACAGTCTCAGGATCCTCAACCCTTCACAGAGCATCCTGCACAAACTGTACCACGCTCTGCCTAGAAAACAGCAACAACCAGAAGACCAGAGGAAAGTTTACATGCCTTTGTACATAGGCATATACATTTATTTATGCTAAATTGTTGTAAATAGGGGGAAAGGCCAAATAAACGGTCTCTAAAACAATCTGTACCATGAATTTTTCTACAACTATGAAATACACCAAGGATATTGAGTATTAAGAAATTTAAAATGTATAAGGTTTAATAATGCTTGTTTCATCATTATTTCAGTAGCTAAAAGATAATGTCTAATGTACTGCTGTGAATTTTATTGGCCACAATGAGCTAAAACAATATTATGGAGATAAGTCATCTCTGAAAATGATTACTCTTTGATATTCATGAAAGAACATGAACTACAGAAGCACCAGACATTTCAGAGCCTATAAAAACCAGAAACAGCAAGAACGTCTTAGAAACTTTGCTCTCAGCAAAGCATTTGGTTTAAGTTATGAATTCAAACAAAACAATGTTTACCTTGGTGAAACCTGAAAAACCCAAGATACCATAAAGTTGCCCTGGGCTTCATTTGTGGTCACACAGGTATTTCTTACACGGAAAAAAAAAATTTTAAAGACACTATTGACTAAAAGCAATTATGTTACTAAAAGAAGACGTGATTGGCTATCAGAGCATTTTGTGTTTCTGACACATATGCTACCAGAGGTTCTAATTACAGAGTATTCAGGAAAGTGTTAACCCATGCGTGTTCCGGGAAGGACCTGTTCTCACCACTGCCCATTAACCTGAGCACTTGGGAATTAAACTTTCAGAATATTTAGATTAAAAATGGCTTGTGTGCTCCCAGCTTGGACTACACTGTACCAGTTTGTGTAGACAGTCTGTGCAAACAATGTAATTTATGCTGAACACCTGCTTTCCTCTGGGCGGCTGTTAGCTTCAGTAGCTGCAGCCAGTCACACAGGCATCGTGTCCCCACACAACTGAAATGAAATAAAAATCCTGGGCTGGAAGGAAGAGTGATCTATTCCAATAGATAACATACATCACACGTGTTGCTACCCTTCACAGCTACAAAAACAACACGTGCCGTGCAACTCCCTTGGAAGAAGGCTTTGGATGCTTGCACCTTCGCTTGCTTTGCTGTTATCAACTGTAGCCAATGACTGACCCTCAGTCTCATGGATACTTCTAGTAAAGCACTGAACATCTGGCAGGTTCTATTTCACCAACTCTTTTTTTGGTTAAGACAGGATTCTCTTCCTCATGCTATATGAATTATATGTTACAATATAACTCTGAAATTCAGTTGACCTAAATCAGATGTAGAAATTCAAAGCAGTATTTACCAGAATCCTGGAACCTCACACAACACCAAGAGCTGTGAAGAAAAAACCTAAGTGTAAAGTGTAAGACTCTGTTCGCCAGCAGGGGGTATTCCAGACTGACTGACACCCTCCTGCACTGGTTTTCTAAACCCACTGGTTAGAACAAAGCATTACCAACTGAGTGGCTTAAAACAGCACTCCGGGATGCTCAGCTCACAGTTCTCTTCAAACTGTCACTGGGCAAACAACAGGCAAGGCAAAGCATGGCAGGCTAGGTGCTCTCCATGGGATCTGCCAAGGCCAACATCAAGCCATTGGCTGTGCTGCCTTGTCATCTGGAAGCAAGATGGAGTTCCTTTACAGATCAGGCTCTGAGCAGTCAGCCAGGGCCACCTGGCTCTGACTGCTCTGACTGGCCACTTGTATTTCTGCCCACATAGACTCCTCCACCCTCAAAGTTGGACAGCAACAGATAACTCTTCTTCTTGTGCAATTTCTGCATAGTTCCTGCAACTGGCTTTTAACAACCAAAAAGCTTAACACATTTAATTTGCCCAATAACCACATGCAACTTTGCTCAAATTATATAACAGCGTATGTCTAACACAATCAACATCCCTAAAAAGGCACAAGGGAAGATTTTTGAAAGGATCACTTTCTCAGAAGGATCCTGTCTCCAGACTATTCATAGGATAGATTTCCTAGGACCAATGCAAGCTTCCTGAAAACACTGAGTCAACATTTACACAAAGCTTAGGGTTTTAGGCTATGTAGAACTTTGAATAAAGCCAAATAAAAAAAATATTTTTATTATGGTAGGCTGTTAACAATTCTCATCATAAGAGTCCCACAATTATAATTCCTTTCTTCAATATTCAAGATCACTTATTTAATGACAAACATCTCAGAAGAAACCAAACAAAGCAGTAAACTAATAGTTTAAGACTATGAAACAATAAAACTTACTTCTTTGAAGGCCTTGCTTTAGCAAAGCAATTTTTTTCCTACTTACTCAATTTGCTTTGCTCAAAGCTAGCCCAAGCAAAATAGGAGAATTTCCTACCTTGAAAATTGTCTCTCAGTTTTGGGTACAAATATACCACCCGTCATCTATCTCATTAAATATGCTCTGGTTTTAAATGGCATTTCTTAAAACGGATGCTTGTCTCCTTAATTAATTAGGTAGACCTAAATGACAAGCTGTCCAAGACAAATCAGAAGATTGAAATAGCTAAAGATGAACAGAGTGAATAAAACTAAACCATCACAAAGAAGTCCAAGGTGAAAACAAACAGCACAATACTGTCTTCTTCCTGCACATTCATAAAAAAGAATCTGAACGGGCAGCACAAAAGCATAGCCATTAATCATCTACCTGCTAGTACCAGCATCCCATATGGGTACTGGTTCATGTTCCAGTTACATGACTTATAATCCAGCTTTCTGCTTATGGCCTGGGAAAAAAGCAGAGGATGGCCCAAATCTTTGGGACCATGCATCCAGGTGGGACACCTGGAAGAAGCTCCTGGCTCCAGGCCAGCTCAATTCTAGCTGCAGTGACTTGGGGAATGAACCTGCAAAAGAAAACCACTCTATCTTTCCTTTTATCTCTATAAAACCTACCATTGAAATAAAAATAAACCTTTAAAAAAATACTTTTAGACTTCATAACTATATATAATTGTACATGGCAAAATAACTTTCACACAATTTTAAAAATAATTCTTAAATAGGAAAACTTACATTATTATTGTACTACTTCTAGATAACAAAGTTTAACTGCATTTGAATAATGGATACAGTTTTTCCTTTAAAAGCTTAAATACACAAATGAGGCTACAAATACAGCAAACTAAGTTCTTTTTTCTAAGATTCTGTCATTCTTTATTGTAAAGAGTGACAGAGAGGAGCATGGTAACTGGAGAGAAAAAGACAGCAAGGTATCTTTTTTTCCATTTTATTTCATTTTTAAATGTTGAGCTTTTTAACGTAGCTGAGAAGAATGCATGCTCATGTGGACCACTGATTACCGAGTGCAGGGGGTCCAGGCATACAGCAAGATGGGTGGGAAAGCTGCTTTCAATTTTTTTTTTCTTTTTCTCCTGTATCTGCCAGCATGGGAGAGGATGGGAAGAGGCAGTCACTCCTTGCTGTCAAACTACATCAGCAGCTGGGGATTTGGACAGCCACTTCATGTTATCATAGAGACTGACATGAGGAAGAATGTTCCGAGGGTATTACATGAGTGGTTTTGCTAGTTCTGAGACATTGCTGGCTTTGTTGAGAAAATTGTTCCAAGGGTCTATTGCTTGACAAAGTCTACCTTAGTGCATCCACACACCCAGACACTCACTGCCATAATTTGGTCAGGAGAGGATGTCCAACCTGGTTGGCTTTTTTTTCTTTTAATCTTTCATTTACTTATTATTATTATTATCATCATTTTATGATATATTTCCACAGGTCCTGGGATTTCGCTTATCCCCTCCCCAATTCCCTCCCCCGACCAAGTTCCCCTATATCATTACTGTAGTATAGTTCTTCATACACAGCCATATGTCCATTATTGTGGATATGGACAATGGCAGAGAGTCCAGCACCCTATTGTCATATAATAAACAGTTTCATTGGGAGTCCATCTTTGTCTGGAAGTAGAGATGCATACTGCATTGTATCCTCACATCTGGATATGTTAGTCTCCATTTCACACTTACCATATATCCACTTAAATGAAAAGCCACAATACAAAATCAACAATAGGAAGAAAAATAGAAACTTACAATGCCATGAAGTTAAATAACATGTTACTAGATATGAGAGTCTTCATTACACAGCTACTATACATACCTTTAAATGAAGAGCCATAAAAACAAAATCAACAACAGGAGGTAAAAAAAAAAATAACAACACCATGAAGTAACATGCTACTCACTGACTAATGTGTTGCAGAAGAAATGAAAAAGATCAAGAATCTTCTTGAAGAAAATGATGCTACTGTATGATCTATGAGTCACTGAATAATTTAATCATAAGTGTTTTGAAGAGATGAAATTAACAACAAAAAAAATCAATATCCATGAGATTTAGTTTCCACTGATTTTTGTTGATGAAATGGGTCTCCTGTGGACAACAGAGAGGTTTTGGTTTCAATCCAGTCTACTAATCTATGACATTTGATTGAGCTTAAGCCATTTATATTCAGGGTTAATATGTATGGATGATAATTTGGTCCTGTTATTTTAGCAATGAGCTGTTCATTGGTTTAGTTTTCTGTTGTCACTTTATTAGGATGTTCTTCACATTCGCCTTTGGTTTTGTTGGGTGCTATTCCTCTTCTTTCTCTGTCAAGAGAACTTCTTTAAGTATCATTTATAGGACAGGTTTGAAAGGGGCAAATTCTTTTAAATTTTCATTACTGTGGAAGAATTTTATTTCATTTTCAAAGACAAAAGAAAGCTTTGTTGGATATGTTATCCTGGACTAACATTTTTTTTTTTTTTTTTTGGCTTTTAGAATCTGGAATATGTCATTCTATTTTTTTTCTGGCCTGTAGAGTTTCCTGTGAGAGGTCTCCTGTGAGTCTAATTGCCATTCCTTTATATGTCAGTTGATTTTTTTCACGTGCACATTTAAGGATCTTTTCCTTATGTTTGGTTGACGAGAGACTGGTTATCATGTGTCATGGTGAACATCACTTTTGGTCAAGGCTTTTGGTCAAGCCTTCTGTGTCCCTCCTGGATGTTGTTTCCCAATTCTTTCTCTAGATGAGGCAAATTTTCCCTCATTATTTCATTGGATACACCTTTAATCCCAATATCTCTTTCTGCACCTTCTGGGACTCCCATAACTCTTATATTAGGCCTCTTAATAGTATCTTTCAATTCTTGAATAGTTTTTTTGGCCTGATCCAGCTCTGCTTCCAGCTTTGTGTTTATTTCCCCCTGATGACAGGAAATATCTTGTAATTCTGAGATTCTTTCTTCTGCCTCCTTCATTCTATTTTGAAACTCTCCACTGTACTCTTAATTTGCTCTACTGTATTCATTTCTAATGTATCAGCTTTCATTTGATTCATTTGCAGTGTGACTTATTCCTTAAATTTCTTGAACGCCTGCTTTATGTGCTTCTCATTGTTGATTAGAAGCTTTGTAACAAGTGTTTTGAACTCAGTATCCCCCATTTTCTCAATGTCTTCCTCAGTTAACTCTGGAGTTGGCATAAGGTTTTGCTCCTTTGCAGAAGAGTCTTCAGTACTATTCATTTTACCTTTGTCTCTTCTTCTGCTCTTGGTCATTGTGCTTCTGGTTAGCAAAGTTTTCTCCTTGGGGTAGGTTTCTAAGCTGTGTCACCCACAGGTCTACAGCTTGATTTTACTTATTGCAGTTGGTCACAGCTTTTGTTTGCAGCCAACTGTGCCACTCTCTCCAGTGAGTTCCAGGTATGGGTACTTATGTTAGATTTCCAACATGGTCTCCATAGCCCCAACTCCTGGCTCACTACTCTACCTCCTGTTGACACTGCGGAAGCTGCACCATTTTCTGTACAACCTTTCTCCCACTTTCAGTTGGAGCAGGTCCCAGGATTAGGGGACACCAGGTGTCCTATTTAGCTAGGTTGGTGGTGGTGGTAATTTTGCCAGAACCTGTTGGTTGGCTCTTAGGTCTGAGGGTCACATGGACCTATTTTGACCCATATGATGCCCTAGTCGGCATTATTTTCCTGTGGGACCAGTGTAATGCACTGAGCTTAGTGAATTCTCACAATTCAGCACATGCACAGCTTCCTGTTGTTCCTGCAGTTCTAAAACTTTTGCCACAGTGTACAAAATGGTACCTGACATGCCCCTACTAGAGGTCTTGATCTACTGGCCATCAGGTCTGAGGGCTACCTGGACCTGTCTTGGCTGGAATCTGCAGATTGCCATGCTGTTGCAGTTTGCTGAGTCAGAAATGAGTTCACTCCCAGCTCAGAGTATGCTCAGTCCTTTCCCTTGCCTTTGCCTCCTTAAACAAAACAGTGCCCAATTCAGCTCTAAGAGGCCGAGTGGGCTATAAAATCCACCCTGTTCCTGTACTACCCATGTGGGATCTGCTGCTCTGTGTCTGCTGCTGTTCAAATCAAACAGGCCAGCAGGACAGGCAGTTCTTTGTCTGGGTTCACCTCTGAGCTTCAGTGAAAGTCCCTTCCCACCTGGTTGCTGGTGGAGTTCCGGCTGCTGGTGGAGTTCAGATCACTGTTTGCTGAATGCTGCTTGGGTATCACCACACTGTTGCTTTATCTGCTTTCCTGTGTCTGTCAGTCTCCAGGTACCCCTCTGCTGTTGTTCTGTCCTCTCCCATTTCCTGGAATGTGCCCTCTCTGCTTCACACTGGTTAAACTTTCTCATTTCTTAAATGTGTCCTTATCCTATTCTGCCATCTTGATTCTCCCTGGTTGGATTTCCATCTTCTGATGTGGCACTTGTCGTATGTATCCTGGCATGCTGTCCACTGCACAGGCATCAATATCTGAGGAAGCCTGGTCCCAATATGTGCACTCCAAGGCTGGACCACATATATTGTTGAAGAATCTAGGTGTTTTCTTATGCCTTAATTACTTGGCTGGGGGCTATGTGAACTCCAGGCCTGACAGTCTACGTGACACCCGGCAGGACACCTGGCAGGTCACGTAGGCAGACCACTCCTCAGGAAGGAGGTCCCTGGTGTTTGATAAGATTCACCGCCCTACAGCTCATCGATTTGTACCTTTTGAAAGTTGCTTGCTTCAAACCCACCAGTAGAAGCCTGCAAACTTGCTCTTTCTGAAAGTTAATAGTTAAAACTGACCAATCATGACTGTATAATTGTATGGAATTGTCCTGAAATGTATAAGAACCCTGTGCTGTTCAACCTTGGCCCTTTTTCTTCTCTTTTTCCCACCCTGCTGATCCTGCTACAGCCTCTGCTGCAGCTGCCTCTTCCCCGCCCAGCCCTGCTAGACTGGGGGAGGTAGCTGGGAGACCTAGGCTAACCTGAATAAACCACCATTACGTGTTAGCACTGACTTCAGACTCGATGATTTTCTGAGGATATCAAAATCGGGCACAACATAGTGATATTCCCTGTGACTGGAGTTTGAGTCCAGTGGTTCATTTGGAGAGTCCCTTAAGAAACAAGTGAGACTCTATGATGGACTATGTCAATCAGTGGATTCTTCAAGGACCTCACAGTGCTTGGGGTGGCAATATTGGCAGCGATTCATAACTGTGGCAATATCAAAACCACTTGAGCAAGAACCTCAGAGCATACTCTACATCCGGAACCTGAGGAGGGTGGGAAATTGGATGGGCCTTCTCCCTTAATACCCCCCTTTAAACATGAAGGAAACAATATGGAAAAAATACTAGTCTTACCCACTTTTCTGTAGCCCTTGAACCTTTTTACCCTAATTAACTATGTAAAGATTGTCAAAATAAAAAAAAAATTAAACAAAACAAAACACAAAGAAACAAGTGAGACATTTTTTAGCCACTGGTTCACTCCCTAAATCTCCCACAAAGGTGGTAGAGACTCAAGCATTTGGATCATCTTCCGCTACTTTCCCAGGCACATTAACAGGAAGCTGGATTGAAACGTGAGCAGCTGGTACTGCCACTAGCACTCCTATATAAGATGCTCATGCTGCGAGCAGAAGCTTAATTCTCTGTGTCATACATTGGCTCCTACTATTTTAACTTCTAAAGAAATGTGGGCTTTATCTGTTTCGTTTTCTTCTAAAATTCATTTTGATTACCTTTTTCTGCTTGTGTCCCTAATCCCATTTTCTAAATTTTCCAAATGGATCAGGGAAAAACAAATGGTTCAGTAGAAACCACAACCACATATAAAAAGAGTAAAAAAAAAAAAATGAACCTAAAAGAATATATGTCAGCGAGTTAAGAACAACTCAAATCTATTGAAAGAAAAAAAAAGAAAAAACACAATTACTAGGATTGGCAACAGTACTTAAAAATAAATAAATAAACAAAACACCCCAGCAGTAAAAACCACAACTTATTTCTCAGAGGACCTTACTTGCCCCTTGGTATTTATGTCTGAAGGTCATTATCTTTCACATTTGATTCACCTTTTTAATTTAGAAAGTTTTAAAGTGGCTATCTATCTCTACTCATCTCCTTGAAAGGCAGAATGATACAAGGGGAAAGAGAAAGAAGGCAAGGGAAGGGGGAGGAAAGAGAAGACATGACATCCAGATCAATGCCAGGAGCCTGGTACTCCCATAGGTGACAGGCACCAACCCCGGCAGCCGGCACCACTGCCTACCAGGGCCTACATTAGTAGCAAGCTGGAGTCAGGAGTCAGAGCTAGGACTAAATCCAGGCATCCCCACATGGAATGCAACACCCTAACCATGACACTAACCACATATTCCAGGCAAGGGAAGTTTTAAAGTTTCTCAAATAAGACATGACTGAGGTCTTTATTAGTTTAAAAGTAGCAGCATATTGAAATACTATTCTCCAATCTAACAGAGCTTTTTAGTAATTCTATGCCATTTCATGAATATATTACTCAACAATAAGCTAAATATTTTTGTTTACTTCCATTTTCCACAAAAAATATGTTCTTGAAAATCCCAACTCTAATCCTATCCTCATCTCTTTCTTCTTACAGCCCTATAGCACTGCCATTCTTACCCCTGCTAGGAATTCTAGGTATGTGTTCTAAAACTGCTAATATAACCTGGTCTAGTTTATAATCTCTCTCAGCCTTCAAAAGGAATAGTATCAGCTATTAAAAAGCAGTAACACCCATTTTACGAAGTCATTATGAAGGTAAAATGAAAGAGCATTAAAAAACACAATGAAATTCTTAAGGATAAGAATCTTACCTTGCTTCTAACTACTGTCTAGTATTAACCATGCAAAGAGATACCAGTCTACCAAACAGCTTATCTTCTTCACCTTACCCATCAGAGTAATGACATGTTAACTATGTGCCAGGCACTGCTATAGTCTGAAGAAAAAAGAAATACGTAAGATCTTTTCTTGACCTCTAGGAACTTATAATATGGAAGGGATAGAAAAGAGACTATATCAGTAACCTAAACACATAGGTGCTACCAAAGACACAGAGCATGGGAGATTTACAGGATGAGGCTCCAGGGCAGGAACAAGGACATATTCACAGAAGAGGTGATTTGAAAATAAGTAAAGGTTTCACAGTGATTGGGGAGAGGAAGGCATTCTAAGTAAAGACCACGGTTGGGGCAGAGCTATGTGGGAAGAAATGGCCTGTCATGTTAGTCAAGTATGATTTATTCAGTATGTAAACAGTTAGGTTAGGTTACAAGGCTGCTTACTGCAACCTTCACATTTCAACGCAGAGAATTTCTATTTTAATTAGGAGAACTCAGACATCTACTTATGAGCTATTTCTTTAATGAAACCTACCATGTGCCACAAGCTTTCTTTTCAAGAATTCTACCAGTGCCACATCAGGTGCCATTTAGTGCAGTGTGGCAAAGGCTGTGAGACTGCAGGGGCAACAGTGAGCCTTACATATGCTGAGCTGGGAGTGAATATCACAGATCAGTAGTCTGGATTAAAAAAACAAAACCTACCTATCAGTTGCCTACAGGAGCTACATCTCAGTAATATCCAGAAATGAGGATACAACCCAGAATACATCTCTACTTCCAGATCAAAGATGGACTCCCAATGAAACTGTTAAACATATCTTGACAACAGGATGCTGGACTCTCTGCCATTGTTCATGCCCGCAAGGATGAACTTATGACTGTTTACGAAGAACTATACTATTGTAATAATATAGGGGAAATAAGTGAGGGGAATGGGGATGGGGTAAGGGATATACCAGAACCTATGGAAACATATGATAAAATAATAATAATAATAAAGTAAAAAAAAAATTCTGCCTGAAGAGTTGAAGGAGGGCAATGTGTAGCCCCAATATTGCTGCTTGTTTTGATTTTTTTTCCTTTAAAGATTTATTTATTTATTTGAAAATCAGAGCTATAGAGAGGGAGTCACACATACACACAAAGAGAGAGAGCCAGAGAGAAAAAAAGAGAGAGGGAGAGAATTTCCATTCAGTAATCCACTCCTCAAATAGCCATTAGGTGGTCAGGTGTTTGAAGTCTGGGCCATCTTCTGCTGCTTTCCCAGCCACATTAGCAGGAAGCTGCATCCAACAGGAACAGCCTGGACTTGAACTGGTGCCCAAATGAGATGCTGTAACAGTCAAAGGCTTAACCTGATCTACAATGCTGGTCCCATGCCAGTGCTGGTATTAAGCATGTGGAATGAGGACATGAAGGTTGCAAAAATCAGGGGCAGAAGCTGGACTGTGGACAGTAAGACAGAGTGGGAGGGGAGAGCCACAGACCAGGAACCTGGAGAACTCTCAAGGATCTTCGGACAGGGGAATGAGATGCAGGGGGAGCTTCGGACAGGGGAATGAGATGCAGGGGAAATATAGTAACAACTGGTACAACTTGTTTATTTTTAATCTGAGAAGAGAATAAGTAAAATCCAAACAGTGTGGCATCCAAGTACCCTCAGGGTCTTACTTATCTGATGCTTGTCCATAAAAAAAGTCTAACTCAGCTATACCCAAATCACTGATGTTTCCCAAAGAGATGTTCTTTTTCATCTTCATACTTTTTTCACCTACTATTTCCTTTACCTGAAATGCACTTTCTCTACATCACCTACCAAGGAAACTCCTACTTGGGGTTGAAGACTGTTCAAGTACCTGTATCTGTAAAGACTTCCTCCCATCCCAGTTTCCTCCAAGGAGTGAATTTTGCAAAAGGCACCCAGACATACCCACTGAAGTCTACCTTTGGAAACGGTATTTGCCTGCAACTGCTTGAGCAACATCTACTATGGGAGTCTTTATTTTACCCATGGAGAGCTAACTGCCTCCACCAACAACTTGTTTCTGTCTTCTACAATCATTTGTCTATATGTCTGTATCCCTGCCTTTTTTATTTCTCAAGTGTGAACTTCTTGATAGCCCACCCTGGTTTCTCTGTGCCTGGCTCCAAGAATGTAGACTAGCACAGAGAAATCTACTGCTTGGAAGAATACGAAATAAATAAATTTTGACCACATCATTTACGGAAAACTGTTCTTTATCTGATCTCTAAATAACAACAGTAGGGGGAAAATTCTTTCACAATATACCTTTCTTCTTATGTGTTGGGAGCCTTGGAGGCAACTGCTCTGAGCAGCAACAAAGGGGAAATAAACTTTGCGCCACTTCTGCAGTTGAGAGAGAAGGGAACTAAATAAGTTCCTTCTGTCCTGTGAGGACAGCAAACAGATTTTTCTTGACGGCACACATCACACACAGACCAGATCCTCTGGAGACCACAACCACATGTACAGATGCTCCCCACTCCATAAGTAAATGCTTTTGACCCAATGTTGCACCTACAAAACCATTTTTAAGGTGATAATATCCTGCACAGATGAGATGAAATTAATGGTATACAACATACTTGCAGCAGAGAATGGATGAAGAAATATTTCTAATATTTTAAATCTAAGGACTCTCCTGAAGAGAAGAGAAGAGAAGAGAAGAGAAGAGAAGAGAAGAGAAGAGAAGAGAAGAGAAGAGAAGAGAAGAAAAGAAAAAAGGAAAGGAAAGGAAAGAAAAGGACAAAAGAGAAGAGAAGAGAAGAGAAGAGAAGAGAAGAGAAGAGAAGAGAAGAGAGAAGAAAAGAAAAGAGAAGAGAAGAAAAGAAAAGAAAAGAAAAGAAAAGAAAAAAAAAGAAAAGAAAAGAAAAGAAAAGAAAAGAAAAGAAAAGAAAAGAAAAGAAAAGAAAAGAAAAGAAAAGAAAAGAAAAGAAAAGAAAAGAAAAGAAAAGAACAAAACCCAAAAAATCACTATTGGAAAGGAATGAACTTTATACGGGCAGGACTGGGGCATCAGTTTTTCTGGACTATCATGAAAATATTTCCTTTCCACATTTATTTTGCTCCCCAGATGGTAACACTCTTAGATACATGCCTGGAAAACAAGTCCTTGCCCCAGTATCCCCTTCATAACTGCCACTCAGAATACCAACTGCCTATCATGACACAGCAACCAAGAAACAAGAGGTTCCAGCCTCCTGGAGTGGACAATCAGCTTGTGATTTCCTGCTAGACTTTCTCAATTCACACCATGATGAAATGGCCAGTGTTGCAACGCACTTACGGCTTTAGATAAAAACACAGGACACCCAGGACAGAAGTGGCCAGAGAAAGCAGAGCCCAGCAGGAAGTTGTTCCTACAAAGGAAATTGCAGTTTCAAAGATGAAGAGGAAGTCAAGAGGGAGAATTAAGTGTTTTAAGGGCTTGAGAAAATATTGAAGAAACTATTTACAATCTCAAACACAGTAAAAACACCAAATTCAGGTAAACATTAATTATAAATCCAAAAATTATTGATGCAGTTTGGGGTGCAGTTAACCTACAAAAGTCAAACATCTATTAAGCATTGTCCTGTAAGGAGCTCTCTCCTTTTTGTTCCTTGTGAAATCTTTTCAGGAAAAACACGAGATACAAATTCAAAGAGACTGAGGGATGAACGCTCTTACTCATCTGTTTCTAAACTCTGTAAGAATCTTGATCACATTCCCTTCACTTCAGAACTTCCTGTATGTTCTTCAAATACAAACCAACTCAGACTCCACATAACTGCTACTTCTCCTATAGTTTATTCTCATGTGCCTAAGAAATAGATCATAGTTGCAGGGAGCACACTGTCAATCATTTCTTCAGAGTTACAATTACTATGTTTAGGTTAACATTACTTTCACAATAAAATTTAAGGAATCTGACAGAGAAGCTCTTTCTAGCTCATTCATCATTCGGTTTGAATCTCACAGGGACTTCTTATTTCTCTTATTTTACTTTCTTCTTTTTTTTTACTTCATTATCATTATTATTATTATTATTATTATTATTATTATTATTATTATTATTATCATCAAACCCAGAATTCTCCTCCTGATGCTTATAAACATTCTGAGAGCAAACCTTTTTCAGGGTTAGGCAGGAAACTGAATGAGAAGCTTAAAGTAAGTTAACAATATTAGGAACAGGAAGGAGACAATTGGCAAATTTTCCTAATACACTCTCACTTTCTTTGCCATAAGTTAACCACACGTTAGCTCTATCTGCCCAGAAATATATATACATGGAAGGGGAAGTAAAAGCCCCTGTTCTGCTTCTGTCTCTTCATAGCAAAGGCCCATAGCATACTCACCTTGGCAAGATAATGCAAGCAATGAAGGACCAGATTCTTATTTGAATTAATAAAAGTCTGTTTCAGTATTTGCAATTTCATTAAAAATAAACTACATTCAGCACCAGGATCTCTCTAGCAAAATTTTCTTTTTGACTTCTTTTTCCCACTGTGTCTATCACAAGTGACACCTGCAATAAATTGCATGTTTGTGTCATTCTGAAATTCCTATGCTCAAACTAGTCCTCAGAGTGATAATATTAGGAAGTAGGGTGTTTGGAAGGTGACTGGGCCATGGGGCCTAAGCTCTCATAAATGGAATTAGTGTCCTTATGAAAGAGGCCCCTTGAGAACTGTTTTGTCCCTCCCACCACACAGGGTTACAGAAAAAGTGGCTATTAGCGAGCACGGAAACAGGTCTGCACCAGACACTGGTGGACTCGGACCGTGACCTTGAAGTTCTCAGCCCACATTTAGAAAAAATGCATTTCTATTGTTTATAAAACACCCAGTCTAAGTTACTTTGTTGTAGTAGCCCAACTGAAAGAAAGAGACACCAGTCAGCCTACAATTTCTAATTTGGCTTTTGAATCACTGTGTTAGTACTATCTTCATTTTCCCTGCCTTCCTCCAGCTGACCTTTTTTCCTCCAACTAGCAAAGCACAATTTCTTCTTGACCTTCAATTGCTTGACAAAGACTTGTTGAACCCCAAGTACCTGCCAGACATTACTATGACAAAGTTAAGAGTCAGGCTGGTTATAGACTTATGAAAGGAGCAGAGAAGGCCAACAGGAAGAAGGAAATAGAATTTCTTGCCTTTTCTAACCACTCAAACTTCTTTTTCTTCCATATTCTCACTGTCTTAAGCATTTGGGTCCCTACAATGGTTTATACTATCTGCATGATTTAATTGTTCCCAAACTGTTAGTTTTCTACTGCCACCTAACAAGTTACCATAAACTTAGTGGCTCAAAGTAACACCTATTTATTACCTCACAGTTCTGCAAGCCAGAAGTCCTGCAAGTTTTAGCTGAATCCTCTGCTCAAGGTATGTCAAGGCAGAAATTTATGTATTGGGTAGAGTTTTGTCTTCTTCCAAAGAAAAATCCAACTGTAAATATATTCCTGTAGTGCAGAATTCAGCTCCTCACAGTTACAGGAATAAAGGTCCTGCATCTTTTTGGGATGTCAGTTGGGGTCTGCTCTGGGCTCCAAGATGCTTCCATGTTCCTTGCTCTAGGGATTCCCACATCTTCAAACCAGCAATAGCACACACATACCTCCTGTTCCAAGTCTCAAACTTCCTCAACCTCTGACATCCAGATCTAGATTTGAAGACCCCTGGGGATCAGGAAAAGCCTATGGGGCACAGAGTCCTTCTCAAAGTCAACCCTGCCATATAACAAAACCTAATCACAGTGGTGAAATCCAAGGGACCATTCAATGTACTATGCTGAGTGGGCACACTGGAGCTCATGCAGAATTCTACCTGTCACAGATGATCCTCAACATCAAAACACTTGCTACCTAAAAAGAATTTTATGGCACTAAATAATTGGGAATTGTGGGTTCTCATTTGATAAGAACTTTATTTCTCAATCCTGAGATTGTAACAACCAAAAATAAACTATAGGCAGTGTTCAAATTCTGCCTCCAGTCCCTTCATCCTAAGTTCAGTCATCCTCATGAATGCACAGAAGCATCTATACAGTCAGATCTTGGTATCTACTAGTTCCTCATGGTGGAATCACTCAGTTTTGGCTGGAAAACATCCAGGAAAAGAAATCACATTTGTCATGTACAAACTTTTCATTACTGTTATTACTCTGTAAACAATACAGTATATTACTTAACATTATCATTTTGGGTAGTATAGGTATTCTAGAGATGATATAACTTACACAGGAGGATTGCATATGTCATTAAGCAAATATTATGTCATTTTATATGCATGACTTCCACATCTAGGGGTTTCAGCATCCACAGTGGGACCTGCAACCAACCTCATTATGAATACCGAAGGACAACTGTACTGAATTTCTCATTCTGCCTCACACAATGATTTGAGCTAATAACCAACCGCTTTCTTAGATATCCCATATATTCTGTCAATCAGCTCTCCAGAATCTCAGCTTTCTAATGATAACTTACCAATTGCTCTGTGTTTTCTTTTACATCAACTAAGCTGAACTAAAACTAATTCATCAATCCATCCTAACATTCTTCCTCTCCATTCTCAAATACTTCTTGTCTAGAACAAGTTCATCAGAAGCAAGACCTTCCCAACCCCCGACTTCCCTGCCTCTCCTTTCACTATTCTATCCCTACACTTCCCCACACAAACATACTAAGCAAGGCACAACACCAGTGCAGAATGTTCTTCCTCCTAGGAATCAACCACACCAGGCTCTCAACCCTGCTATGGCCACCAAAGCTCCTGATCCTGCCTCTCAAGTGTCCCTGGGGTCCCAAACTCCTACTTCAGACTCCATGACACAACTTCATACTCAGGTCTCAGCATATGGTACCTTCACGTTTTCTGGCCCCACTATTTAGCCCTGTTCAAGCAGGCACCCATCTGCTGGTTGACTCCACAGATGATTAAAATATTTTGGGCTGGGACCAGAAGACCAAAGCAGAGAGGTGGAAACCCAATCCTGGTCACCTACATCAATGGCAGAATCAATTACTTGAGCAATCACTGCTGCCACCCATGGTCCACACGAGCAGGGAGTTGGAGCTGAGAATCAAATCCAGGTACCCCAATGTGGGTTGTGATCTCTTATCCACTAGAATGAATATCTGTCCATTCTTTTTCTTTCAATATTACTAAAATAAAGAAATCTTCCTTCTTCAATTAAAAAATGTATTTTAAGTGTTCATGTGAGACAGAGAATGAGAGAGAGAGAGACAGACCAAGACCGAAAGATCGAGAGACAGACAAGACAAAACCAGACAAATATCCCATCTGCTGGTCATTTCTCAAATGTCAGCCTGGGCTGGGACTGCCAGGCCAAGATCAAGAGCCTGGAACTCAACTTGGGTCTCCCACATGACTGGCAGCCTGAGGAACACAATTACTCAAGCCTTCATTCCTGCCTCCCAGAATGTTTTTACCAAGAAGTTAGAATCAGGAATTGGAGCCAAGGAATATAGGTTTTGTTTCGTTTTTGTGGAATGTAGGCATCTTAAATGGTAACTTAACTGCTAGACCACACACTCAGCTTTCTTTTTTCTTTAAGTTGTTTTTTTTTTTTTATTGAAAAGTCAGAAGGAGACCAACAGGAAGATATTCAATCCGCTGATTCACTCCCCCAGTGGCTGCAACGGCTGGAGCTGAGCAGATCCGAAGCCAGAAACCTGGAGCTTCTTCCGGGTCTCCCACATGTGTACAGGTTCCCAAGGCTTCAAGCCGTCCTCGACTGCCCTGCCAAGCCACAAGCAGGGGAGCTGGATGGGAAGTGGTGCCCATATGGAGTCCTGACACATGCAAGGCGAGGATTTTAGCCACTAAGCTACCACCCCAGGCCCCTAAGTCAGCTTTTTAACAGACTTCTTTGAATTACGAAGACTCTGTTACCAGAAATGCCACTAAAAGAGATTTCCTGAAAAACATATGGTATTTTAGACACTTAAATCATCATCTGTGAAATTTGCTGCAACTAAAAGAAACCAAATGAACACTGGACAGAGTCCAAATGAGAGTTTACTTATGAACAAAAGAGAAAACTATAGTCTGCCAACTGGTAATTAAACAACTGAGCACAGCTAACCAACTTGTGGAACTAGTCCTTCATCCTAAGGCCAGTCATATACCTTTTATGTACTTGCATCAAATTTGTGAGATCAAAAACAGAGCTTGGAAGAGTATCCATGGTTTTTCTGATTGCTTTTGGTTCTGATTCAGCCAGTATGACAGCTACCTTTACGTTAACTTCAACTGAGAGCTGCCAGGAGGCAAGTTACCAAGTGCAGGCCATGGACATGGGCTTGCCAACAGGAACACCCGGCTCACAACAACCCTTGGCTTGATATCCAAGACAGCAGAGGCCAAACAAGAGTTTGGAAGTGGCTGAGGTCAGTGTCAAGTCTGTGCAGGATTAAACGTGACTAGTTCTAGGAAAAATGCAAAAAATGCTTTCATCAAGAATCAAATGCTTGATTTGCTAACTAACTGAAGAATATATTGTAAGAGCCATGACAGAAAAGCATATCCCCCTTTCCCCATGTTCTCCAAGTGTATTCAGAACACAGATTCCTGCCTTTGAATGAACATAATGGACTCTACAACATCAGTCCCTTTCTTCATGTCCCCAAAAGGCCTGCAGAACACATTAGAACAGTGACTTTCCTGACCTACCACATCAAAGAGATAGACTGATAACAGAAAATGAGCTAGATATGATACCAGCGGCAGATCAACACTCTGCAAGTAACTTGTAAGTATAGTGGTCCCCATGCTTAACTGTAGCACACAGAGTCCTTGTCCTTCTAGACAGAAAAATCAGAAAGCGATCCGTTTTTTGTTGTTGTTAAACATCATTTCAATAACAGCAGTAAGTACCAGAAAGTAACTACACAAACTTCCTTCCCCAGAGATCACTGCTGGGGGCTGGAAAAAGCAAAACCAAGGAATATAATACTTTGAAAATTTCTCCTACCAAATTAAAAAAAGAAGTTTAATTTTTAGGCCTTTTAATTTCCATGAGATGTTTTTGTCACTACAGCTGTGACTAACTGAAGACCTTATTGACTCACTGAGTAGAGCAGACATCTGGAATGACACCCAAAGGTGGGATAGGATTTGATAAGCACTTAGATAACATGATCTCAGGCAGAAAAAAAACACATGCAAGCTACCAGAAACCATCAGGAAAACATTCTATTCTTAGGTTGGTTATCCACAAACATTCATTGCTTTTCCTATGTTTTTATGTGCCTGCTTTATTCCATTTCAAATAAAAAGGAGGGAAAACATAAGGTAGATTCTAGAAATGGCAGAAATTTCACAGGGCTTACAGGTAAAGATGTGTGCTTAAGCAGAACTGTGAGCAATGGCTTGAAACGGGTCTGGGCTCGGGCACTTGTACCAGGGAATGGTGACCATGATGGTCTTTACATGGCACAGAGAATGACTGGTACATCAGTCATGTATCCTACCAGTGACACATCAATAGTACTTAGGAAGGGAGCTTTCAACTCTGCTCCACATCCCAGTGAGTATGGATCACTAAAAGCGACAGCACTGGTTTTAACGCTGTGGTTCAGAGTTAAACCATGGCTGACAACATTAGCATCCCAAATCAGATTATCTGGCTACTCTGCACCTGGGAAAG
Organism: Ochotona curzoniae; assembly: GCF_017591425.1. Taxonomy (NCBI): domain Eukaryota; kingdom Metazoa; phylum Chordata; class Mammalia; order Lagomorpha; family Ochotonidae; genus Ochotona; species Ochotona curzoniae. The sequence goes on from NW_024465419.1 coordinate 8,728,397, forward strand.
CAACAGAATATGGCCACTTTTTTTTTTTTACACTATTTATACTCCCCATCTGGAAAAAGCACACTGGAGTTCCTAGCTTCTGGCTTCAGCCTGGCCCAAACCTGCTGTGGCTGCCATCTGAGTAAAGCAGACAGAAGAACAATCTGTGTTTATCTCTGTTCTGCTCTTTCTGACATTGTGCCTTTCAAATGCATACATCTTCAAAATAATTTTTTTGTGAGTAAGACAACTACAAAACAGTCAAACCTCCTGCACAACCCTCAGTCCTCAGCCCCACAGATGTTTTTAGGCCAGCACATCAGAATCCAGCACACTGACCTCAAAGCAGTATGACGCACCCCTGTAAATACTGCATTCCTCTCCCACACCTGTGCTCACACTGCTTTTCTGACTGGCTGTCATGGGGCCAGTCTGGCCACCTCAAGACCTATCTCTTGTGACTGTCAATGTTCAAAAGATGTGCAGCAAAGCTTCTGGGCTGGACAATCACACCCCAGAGCACATGTGGCATCTCTGATAGCCAAGTGCAGCATCTCTGATAGCCAAGTGTCCCTGTGATCCCTGGCTTTCATCATGAAAAGCCTGTGCTTCAATCCACAGGAGACCAATTGCCACGAAACCTGGCCTCAGGCTGACACACCTGCCCTGGCCTGCCCTCATCAATCCTGCATTCCTGAGCTCCCCTGATCTGCTGGCTATGCTGGCTGCAGCCAGTCTTCCCACTCACATTCCGGTCCCCCAGCATGGCTCTCTGTCTCAGCTATGTTCAAACCACAGAATCACCAACAGAGCTAAACAATGTCAGGGTCCCATCCCCTAAATTGGATTCTTGTCTGTGATGGGCCTGAGCATCTGCATTTCTAACAGGTGCCAAGGTACTGCTGCTAAGAAACACCCTGTGGCAACCATTGCTCTCTGTCCTCTACAGCACATCAATGCTTGGTTTTGATTCCTACTTACTTGCCTCCCCAAGTTTATCACCTCTTCTAGGACAGGGGATTCCTGGGGTCATACTAAGTCACAAATTCACAGGTCAGTGTCATTTGACTCTCCATAATGGTCAAAAGAATGGAAGGCACTCAGTATAAACTGCATTCAGTTCTCAGTAAGAACTGGAAGACATACAGTGCAGCAGTTAAGACTACCCGGCACACCAACATCCCTTACTGAAGTGTGTAGGTTCAAAACCCAGCTTTGTTCCCAATAACAATCCAGAGCCTGAGAGGCAGTAAGTGATAGCTGAGATAACTGGGTCTCCACCACCCATACAGGAGACCTAGATGGAGCACCCAGCTCCCCAATTTATCCTGGCCTCACCTTGACAACTGTAGGCATTTAGAAACTAGAACATCAGATGACAGATGTCTGACTCTTTTTCTCTTTCTTTGCTTTCAAAGTAATCAATATTTTAAGGAATTAATAACTTATTGTTATAGGAAATTCATGCAATGCTTTATCATCATCTGCAAAGCACTTTTTATCTCCTAGCTGCCCCATTTAAATACCATAGCAAGCAGTGAAAGTAGATGTCACTATTCCCATTTTAGGAATGATAAAACTAAGGTCAGGGGTAATAGATCTTCCTGAGATCACAGTACTGCTTCAGCTATCTTCTTTGATGTAACTAGGGTCATGTGATCTATTTATCAGTTGTACATATTTTATACTTCATCAGCACAACTCATCATTATCGCAATATTTAAAAGCACAATATTATTTCAGAATGATGTGAAATAGTATGTTAGTGCTCACTAAACACATGCAATGAATGTTGGCTGAATCAGTCTTATCTTACCATGACCATAAATAGCATCCAAGCAAAGTTTTTAGCCCAGCAATTCCAAGAATGAGGCTGAAGACATCACATTCATCACATGATACCTTGAAGCACTGGCTGAATACTGGCAACCAACAGAAAAAAAAATTTTTTTTTGCCAGAGTTTTTCCTTTTTTTTTTTTTTACTTGAATTAATTCCCAATGTGTAGGAATTCAGAGCTCTCCACATAGAGTCCTGGATGACTAGTTCTCTTGACATTGAAAGGATCTGGCAATGCTGGAATCATGCACTCAGGAGGCCACAGCTGGCTGCAGCTGCCCATTAGCCCATGTGCTTGCATAGGGTGGTCTCTCCTGGAAGGCAGGGTCCAAGGCTTCCTTGCTGTGCTACCTGCCCGGACTCTCAGGCATTTGACAGACATTCTGTACTGTAGATTTTTCCTAAATAGTTAAAACTGATCAATGGAAAACAAGTTGGGCAGAATAAATTTCTTGAGGCTTTCCAAATTACAATCTAAGAGTGCTTAATGAGAGCACTAAACAGTCAAATCATTGGCCACACAGTAATGAGGAAAAGCGGGATTCTTGTTGCTTCCCTTCTAGGAAAGTCAGTCCTTTCACGCCTGTGATAAACATCTCTAGGCTCTTTTAATCAGTCTTACATACAGACATAAATACAAATACATAATATGAAAGCTGCTCTTCATCACACCATTATAACTGTGATGACTGAGGATCTATTTCTGAAAGAGGAGGCAGAATGTGTCATATTCCAAAATTAAATCCATCATTAATGATAAATTCTTTTTTTAACAAAATATAATCTTTATTTCTCAATAGAAACACTGTCAAGTACAAAACACACTTGTAAGCAATAAAATCAGCAATTTCATTCATCACTACAGAAACTGGGAGTTCTGGGAATTAAACCACATCAGTGTAGCCCTTCTACATTAATAACTGAAGAAAAAGTGGGTGTCCCTTAGAGACTTTTAAAGGAAACCAAAAGAATCCATAAGGAATCAAGACAGATGCTTCATAATTTTCCATGAAAATTCTCACAAAATTGTCCTTGTTTTATGAAATAATTGCTTTGACGATGAAAGACTCTTGTGTTAACGTTTTCTAGGCATTCTGAAAACTAATTTAGGTAATTTTCTGAAAACTTCATTATCAGCAGATGTTACTGCTCTCTGGATTTCCAGAAAGTCATCAAGGAAAATGCTTTGAGCATTCCAAACACCTGCTAGCAAGACATTTGCTCTTGACTGATCCACCTTCACTTTGGCTAAACCCTTCCACTTCTTGGTAGTCACTGATTAGACCATGCTTTGTCTGCAGTACCATACTGCTAAGGGTGTGTTTCATGTCCTGCTGTAATTCTTTACATAGGAGCTTCTGGATTTTGACTCCCCTTGTTTAGAATTTTCATTGATTTCCTTGTTCTTGTTGAACTGATTTGGGTTCAAACACTGCAGCGCCAACTGAACAGAAAGTTTGCTCTACATTTTAAATTCATAATTGTGTAATTGAACCAAGTATGATTGGTTATTTTCTCTGTGTTAATCCTTATTCCTTAATGATAAATTCTTAAGACACAGCAAAGAAACACAATGGATAAAAACAAAGACTACTGGGCCCGGCGCGGTGGCGCAAGTGGTTAAGGTCCTCGCCTTGCACGCCCGGGAACCCATATGGGCGCCAGTTCTAACCCCGGCAGCCCCGCTTCCCATCCAGCTCCCTGCCTGTGGCCTGGGAAAGCAGTCGAGGACAGCCCAAGGCTTTGGGACCCTGCACCCGCGTGGGAGACCCGGAAGAGTCTCCTGGCTTTGGATCGGCATAGCATTGGCCGTTATGCTCACTTGGGGAGTGAATCATCGGATGGAAGATCTTCCTCTCTGTCTCTCCTCTCTGTATATCCGCCTTTCCAATAAAAAAAAAATAAAAATAAATCTTAAAAAAAAAAAAGACTACTGCTTCTTTAAAAAACTATTTATTTATTTGAAAGGCAGAGGTACTGAAAGAAAGAGAGAGAGAGAAACAGAGCTCTCTCATCCACTGGAATAATTCTTAAATGATCCCTTTGCAGAGACCAGGTTAAACAAGGTTGAAGCCAGGAGCCTGGAACTTCACCCAGGTCTCCCACATGGGTGGTAAGGGCTCAAGGACTTGAGTTATCTTCTGCTGTTTTCCCAGACACATTAGCAGGGAGGGAGACTGGAACCAGAGTGTGCAGGACTTGAAGCAGCACTCATATGAGTTGCTGTCATCACAGGTGGCAGCTAACTGGCTACACCACAATGCAGGCCCCCAATGCCACACTTTCTTAGACTGCTCAGCCATACTACCACCCCCACCAATGCTACACTTTCTTAAGAAACAGAATGATCTCTACCTTAAACTACAGAAAAGAAACTGTTAAATGATCAAAATCTCATTTAAATTAGTCTACAGTGGTTGGTTTTGCTAGAACTAGGAGGAAAAAGAAGCAAAGCCATCCCCTCCAGTCCCTACATAAAAAGTGAGACCCAACACCACTGTGTCATTTTTTTCTTTTTTCGCCTCTTTGGGGTTAGCCCAAGGTAAAGGACACACTGAGACTGGAGACTCCTGACAAGGCGGTCTTGCCTTGTGAGGTTTTCCAAAAAAGAGAGGCTGTCAAACTCCCACACTTCTAATCCAACACTGGGACAACAGAGGTGACAGAAATGTTTCATCGAATGTGTCAATGGAAATATATAAAAAATTCATGGTCATTAAACGGGTCCTAGACCTCTGCTCATTCCATCACTAGATGTCTAGGGAATCGCAGTCATGCCAGAGTTAATCTTAATGTGAAAACAAATCTCACAAAAATCTGACCTTCAACAGCTTCTGGCTGAAGACTACACAGAAAATGGATTGTGATTATGACCCATTTCAATCATGAAGAGAAAACTCAATAAGCTATGGATACCTGTGTACCTATATCCAAAATTTGTATAAGCAGATGTGTACAGGTTGTACTAGAGCCCATAAAACATAAAGAAGCACATTCATAAAACCAAATTTCACCTTTAAAATTTTTCCATTGACATAAAGATTAGATACTGAATGAATGCTACTGAACTGAGGGGGAAAAAAACCTCTAAAAAATAGACAGTTTAACTTATGCTGTGCCATGTTAACCCCAAGGAGAAATGACACGAATTTATTTCATCACTTTTTCTTCACAAAACTTACAGGACAGCTATGGGAAGATTTTTGGCTCATATCTTATTTTTAAGAAAATCTAGTGTTATAAATCCTGTCTCCTGACACCTCAGAAAAATGGGTCAAACTCAGGGGTGAATATACATTGTAAATCTAACATATGTAACATAAGGATATTTTGGGGGAAGGGAGAAATGAGATAATTTCTATTTATTCCTTTAAAAATAGAAATGTAGGGCCCAGCGCAGAAGCCTAGCAGCTAAAGTTCTCACCTTACATGCCAGGATCCCATATGGGGGCCAGTTCTAATCCCAGTGGCCCCGCTTCCCATCCAGCTCCTGCTTGAGGTCCAGGAAAGCAGCAGAGGACGGCTGAAAGCCTTGGGTCCCTGCAGCCATGTGGGAGACCCGGAAGACCCAGAAGATTGGCTCAGCTCCAACCATTGCGGCAGCTTGGGGAGTGAACCATCACATGGAAGATCTTCCTCTCTGACTCTCCTCCTCTCTGTATATCTAACTTTGCATATAAAAGTTAAATAAATCTTTTTAAAAATTTATTTTAAAAATGCATATAATGGTCTTCCAAACAGCCCATTTTCTTGTCAACATACCTGGTAACCAAGAATGTCCACTCCACCAAGGTGCCCCAGTGGACAGACACCACATAGACTTTAGTAACCAGACCCTCTCAATATACTGACATCACAGGTAAGCAAACTGCTCTTACTCCATGTTGGTATCACTGACTTTCTTTTTTTTTTTTAACTTATTTCGTATTGCATTTCATTTTATGACATTGTTTCATAGGCTCTGAGGTTCCCCCAACCCCTCTCCGTACCCTCCCCCACGGTGGATTACTCCACCTTATTGTAGTATTACAGTTCAAATACAGTCATGCTTCTTTCATTGCAAGCATGTACCATGCATAGAGTCCAGCATCTTATTGTCCAGATCAATTCAACAGTTTCTTGGGGAGACCATCTCTGGTCTAAAGGCAGAGCTGGCAGAATATCATCCCCTCCAATGAAAAGCCATAACATAGCATCAACAACAGTTTATAACATTATCGAGTTAACTGACATGCTATGGAATGACTGATGTGTTAGAAAATGCAAGTTCTTAACCACATCTTGTGACTACTTCACTGACATTTTAATTTTAATTTATATACAACCGGCTTCTATATACCTTAAAATGGCTATAGGATAGTATCACTGACTTTCATAGTGCTTAAAATACCACACTCATAAGAGATCTTTACTTTTTTTTTCTCATTTCCTTCCCATTTCCTCTCTAATAATTTCAGAGCTTTAAATCCAAGACTTAAATTTCTTTCTTACAAGTAAAAAAACATAAAAATGAAATGAGGTTCATCACACTTTCCTTGTTGTAATTTGGTTCAATTAAAACAAAAAGAACTAAAAAGTGCATGGTGAGGCAAACGAATGCTGTCTTGATCCAGCACACACAGAAAGAAGGTAACCCGTGACCAAAGAGAAATGATGAAAGCAAATGGGATAAAAGCACCAAGTTTGACTCAGGCAAATTTCTTGCTCCTCTTGGCCATCCTTAACTTAAAACAGCCTTTCAGTCAGCAGATAGCCTAGAACCTGGCAGGGTATCTCAAGCAACCACAAGATCTCTACCACGCCGACTGGAGTGCTGATGGTCTCCCACACAGGCCAGATAAGCACAGCAAGTTCTGACAGGTAAATACGGAGTGGGCGTTGGGACGTGGGAACCTGCTGGAATTAGTTTCCCGCCCTCAGATCCAAACACCAAAGGGTGCCAAGGCCTAGGAATCTGGATGCAAGAGACTAAGTAAAGACAAACCAGAAAGAAACTGGCATAAAAAACTTAGCTGCTCCCTTGTCAGCTTAGCTGAGAGATTCACTTCTTCATTTCCTACTTCTCTTGAAAATCAAAGATTCCCATTGGTCATCTTCATTTTGCCCTTTGCCAGCAAAGGAACACAGGACATATTTCTAATTTATTTGAGACACAGCCAAGTTATCCCATATCTATTTCCTAAGGGTCACTGTGAAAAATGGATAAAGAAATATATGAAAAACAGATTCTGTAGCACTCCACATGTTAGGCACTCATGAAATAGCAGTTGTCATTTCTATACAAGTTTTAAAAACTAAAGTTCCAAATCCAAATTTCACTAGGACTTTATGTTCATGTTGGCCTTACTGTAGATAACAGATGAAACTCCCTCCCAGCCACAGCCTACAGCAAATCTGCTGTCTGTTCAGCAATGTTTTCCATTAAAATTCTTTTGGAAATGTAAGTTATACAGATCCCAAAATTATATTCAACCCTGGGGACACATTAGTTTTGCTAATGAGCAGTCCACTTAAGTTTAATTATCATATAAAATCCTCACAATAGGATTTCAAATGATCAAGCCATGTGATCATGCACATTACATACTCATACTCTTTAACTATTTTTTCCTCATTAAATACAGAACATATCTCTATTTTTTCCCATGTTTGAGTATTTTGGTTACATTAGAAAAAACACTTTGTTAAGTATTCTTAACTAGGATATAAAGGCTACAGTACTGCTGCATACTCTGAGAGCCTGCAATGAATGAAGAATTATGCTCTTATGACAGCAATTCTCATACCTTAACTTGATCCTATCTCCCTCATTTCAGAAGTGAAATTGCCTGAGAAGAGAAACTGTGGTCTCATAGCTAAGACGCCAGTTAAGACATTCAGGGGCCACAACAGAGAGTGTGGTTCTTAACCACATGCGGTCCTCAACCATGGTTCCAGCTTCCAGCCAGCACAGACCCTGCGAGGCAACAGGTGATGGGCTTGAGCATTTGGGTTCCTGCCACCATGTGAGAGACCTAAGTTTTGCTCGCAGCTCCAATCACCAGTTACACATATTTGGAGTGAGCCAGCAGGCAGAGCAAAGAGATGTAGAGAGAAATAGCTGCTATGGATAGGTCTCTCTCGCTCTCTTTCTCTGATTCTGCATTTTAAAAAAAATTAGAGAACTTTAAGGGAATGAATACAAATAAAGAAGATCACTAATTCTATTTTCATGGGAACTGAATTTTAAACAATTAAACATAATTACATTTTATCACAGATAAGGCACATAACTCAGATTAACTCATGTTTAGAAATCTGTCACCAGATTTTGCTGCTGTTACTTAAAAAATACAAAACAACAAAAAAAAACCCTTGCAACTGTCCTGTCTTGTGTTTTCCTGTCTTTCCTCTATTGTATACATTCGTTCACTAACTCTGTCATAAAGATCCGAGCCTTCAAGGAGCTTTCAGTTTCACTGGAGAGAGATGTGGGACAGCAAATACCAGAAGCAACAACAAATGGCACTATGAAAGCAAGAAAGGTTTTAGTAACATCTAACATCTAACCTAACTTCTCTACTTTGTGTACTTATGGGGTATAGCGTATGATGATTCAATTCTTGCACACAACGGATAAAATCAAATCAGCATAACTAGCATTTCTAGCTCCTTAATATTTATTGTGTCTTTGTGTTAAGGAAAATTTGAACCTGCCTTCCTGGTTCTTTATCAGACCCAACTTTTAACTGGTGAAGGCAACAGATCCACCTGAAGGGGAACAAGAAGGAAGCATTAAACTACATCTAGCATGTAATATAGAAAGATTTGCTGAGAAAATCATACATATTCAATCTTCATTTTTTTTAAATTTCAAACTGCTCATATATCTTTGGTAGAATGATAAATGAGTACTGCTGCCAAAGCAAGTTTTAATAGGAATATAAAGTTCCTTCTATGCAAACTTTGCAGGACTCTGATTTTAAGAAGTCTATGCAATCTAACACACAGGGAAAAAGTCCTAAAAGAATGATTATGTTACAGTTCTTAGATGTTTGGTTTCAAATAATGAATATCTGTAAAATCTTATATTTGATTTATTTGATTCACTTACTTATTTTGTGTTATAAAACATGTTCCCAGCCATAAATATTCCAATGCGAAACTGAGCTGCAACTGTGAACTATACCCCAAGACTGGAATGTAAGTGTTGGAAAAGCTATCAATACCTACTAGGAAGTCACTAATGAATAAGAGAAAAACAATGATCAACTGGAAAATAGGCACATTACCAGCTGTAGCCAAAGCAATCATATGTTCAAACAGATATAAAGACAAGGCTTTATAAACCTTTGCCGCGTTCAATATAAACTTTCTACCTTCGTTAACTATTACAGCGAATAGAGGGGGGAAAGGGATTATTTTCTGAGTGTTTGTTAGCAAGATAAAGCAAGATACTAAATTCACTCACATACATTACAAATAAAGTGTTTTTAGAAAAATCTGTTTAAATATGTATACTGTTTCTAGGAAAAGCTGCCAAGTGTATTTGTGTATAGTGCTATTAAGTGTAATCCTTAGCTTTCTGTGTATTCACTATATTTTAATGCAAATTAATCAATTTCATGAATGTAATACAAATATGGCAAATGAAAAATGAAAATGAAGGAATTTCTCATTTTACCCCTTGAAGGAATGAGGAAAATGGTTAATTATGGACATATCTTCCAAGGCATGGAAAGGCAATGGGTAGACAAAATGTGATGCTGGTGATCAAAAGACTGTATGTGAAACTTTAAAAAAAAAGAACAAACACAATCCTGAAAAACAAGTATTAATAACTTTGTTTTAAAACAACTAATTTCGGGCCTGGTGCAGTAGCCTAGTGGCTAAAGTCCTTGCCTTGAACGTGCCAGGATCCCATATGGGCACTGGTTCTAATCCTGGCAGCTCCACCTTGCATCTAGCTCCCTGCTTGTGGCCTGGGAAAGCAGTTGGGAACAGCCCAAAGTCTTGGGTCCCTGCACCCACGTGGGAGACCCAAAAGAAGTTCCTGGTTCCTGGTTTCGTATCAGCTCAGCTCTGGCAGTTGTGACTTCCTGGGAAGTGAATCATTGGACGGAAGATCTTCCTCTCTGCCTCTCCTCCTCTCTGTATATCTGACTTTCCAATAAAAATAAATAAGTCTTAAAAAAAAAAACAGCTAATTTCCTAGTCCTACCTAATGTGCAAAGAGAAGAGGAACATTCCTCACCCAGGATCTGTGCTGAAACTTATTTGAACGAACTTGACCTTGGTTGGCAGCAAACCAGCAACCCTCGTCATCGGATGACTTAACAGAACACTGTGTTCTTGGCACAAGCGCAAAAATATGTGTTGAAATCCATGCTAACAAGAATCTCAGTATACATTTAAAATCAATTCCTAACTAAAATGACAAAAGACAACATGAGAGATGTTCGAGGTTTGATACCTATTTATTTTGCGTGGTTTTGTTTTAGTTTGCTTTGTTTTGATTCTTGCTCCATTTTGGCTTCTTCCTATGCTTCCATGAAAAACCACTTTTCAAGCACGCTAAGCTCTTGTTCTGGCTTTCCTCCTATGCTTCGACTCCTCCAACACTGTACCTGGAAAATTCCAAAGCACCCTAAGCTGGCGTATTAGGGAGGGGCAGCAAGTGAAGCCAGAAACAATGCATTGACTCACTTCCGTGGAAAGCCCTAAAGAAAAATGTGGGCCACAGTTCAGCTTTCTCATGCAATGTGTTTAAGCAGGTAAAGGTAGTAAAGTTATGTCATTGCCAGATATGTTAACTCAGCCACAAAGGTAAGATGCAAATGAGAAGGCATGTGAAACATGCAGCACATGCATAAGTGCACAAGGAGTCTGCATTCTTGTTTTCAGAAAAAAAAAGTGATTTTTCCCTTTAGTTTGCACCATTCTCCTTTTATAACATTAAAATTTCCTTAACCTTTTACAATAGTCCACAATCATCTCATCCTGTAGGGAATACCTATAAGAATCGTAGAGGGTTAGGAGTGTGCAAGATCCAAACCACATTCAGACACAGCAGAAGTCACTAATAACAACAAATGCTTACTTCCATCTTCAACCCTTAAAGCACAGAGTTTTCAGTCTTATCTTCACCACTTTTACTGCTAGTAGTTAAAAGAAATCAGACCTCTCACCTGGAGCAGTAGCCTAGCAGCTAAAGTTCTTGCCATGAACACACTGGGATCCCATATGGGCACTGGTTCTAATCCCAGAGGCCCCACTTCCCATCCAGCTCCCTACCTGTGGCCTGGGAAAGCAGTCAAAAATGGCCCAAAGCCTTGGGTCCCTGTACCCATGTGGGAGACCTGGAAGAAGTTCCTGGCTCCTGGCTTCTGAGGATCAGCGCACCACTAGCCACTGGGGTCACTTGGAGAGTGAATCATTGGACGGAAGATCTTCCTCTCTGACTCTCCTCCTTTCTGTATATCTGAATTTGCAATAAAAATTAAAAAAAAAAGGAGAAAAAGAAACCAGACATTTCTTCCTAAAGCAACAGATATCTAATGTCTAGGCCAGGAGACCGTTTAAATGTGATGTTGGTATTTTTATGGCTTAGATTTTGGATAAAGATGAGAAGTACACAGTCAGATTACTTCTCAACATAGTTACGTGACTTTCAATGTTTGTTCCTTCAAAATTATAAAATATTTTAAAAGTTACTTTTCCAAATTTATGACACCATTTTATAAAACTTACATTGAAAAAAAGTTAAGTTCAGGTAGTTGAAGGAAAAGATGGAAAGTTGAAGAAAAAGATGGAAAGTTTACAGTTTACTCCCGAATACATGCAGATTTATCTTTCCAAACATGATTTATGCAAATGAAAGTTAAAAGTAATCTTAATACACTTATACCAACATGTTTATGGATACAGGGATCAAAACTATGCTCAGAAGTCAGCCTATACTTCAAATTTTACTCCAAATAATTAAAATCATCTCTACTGAATAATATGCTGTGCCATCTGCCAGTAATAAGATACCTTTTACCATATTAAACTTCATGTAAAATCATTTCTATGGTAGAATATTCTGTTATGACATCCTACATTATTGATTAGAAGCAATTCAGCAAGTTGGATGGCCATGGCATTACAATTATGAAAACTTTACCCAAAGAGCTTTGCACAATAATCTTTAAAAAATATATTTTTATTTATTTGAAAGGCACAGTGTGGGAGAGGGAGATAGAGTTTGTTCATCCACTAGTACATTATCCATGTGGCTCCAAGAACTGGGGTGAAGCCAGGCCTATGCCAGAGCCAAAAGTTTCATCCATGTCTCCCACATCGGTATAGGGTTTCAAGAACTTAGACATCTTCTGTTGCTTTACCAGGTGCATTAGAAGAGAGATGAACTGGAAGTGGAGCAGTCAGGAGTTGATCTGACATTCATTTAGGATGTCAGGGTTGTAGTTGGTGGCTTAACCCATTATGCTGTAACACTGCCCCCATGCATGCCAGGCATGATAATCTTTACATAAGGATTCCACCCACACAGAACGATAGAGAAGACTATCTGCTTTTGTGTACACCACTGTATGTGCATATAAAAAGGCAGTATTCATTTAACACACAAGAATGTAAAAAGATACTGTAAAAAACTAGAAGAAAGTTTATAAACTCTGTGATCTGATATTTTAGATTTGCAGAAAAGGCATAAATAAAGGCAATCTAGATAACTTTTATAAAATCTTCATCAGGATTCCCATCATGTTGACACCCTATTAAACAATGATACATTAGAGAACCAAAAAATTGGGCCCAGCACAGTAGTCTCATGGTTAAAGTCCTTGCCTTGAACACGCCAGGATCCCATATGAGTATTGGTTCTAATTCCAGTGGTCCCACTTCCCATCCAGCTCCCTCCTTGTGGTCTGGGAAGGCAGTTGAAGATAGCCCAAGGCCTTGGGACCCTGCACCCACATGGGAGACCTGAAAGAGGCTTCTGGCTCCTGGCTTTAGATTGGCTCTTCTCTGGCTGTTGCAGCCACTTGGAGAGTGAGTCATCAGATGGAAGATCTTCCTCTCTGTCTCTCCTCCTCTCTGTATATCTGCTTTTCCAATAAAAATAAATAAGTCTTGAAAAAAAAACAGTTAACATCACTATACTACTGTTAATTAAATGAGGGTTCAATCATTGTCTCTAGCTTCACTGTCTCAGTACTGAGTTTTTGTGCCTTCTGGGGCTGGGGCTGTTCTGTCTAACATTGGCACTCATCAACTTGGCTGCTTCGACAGAACTGGTCAGTTATTTTGCAGAATGTCCCTCAGTCCAGGCTTGTCTAATATTTTCTCATGATTAGAGTAGGGTTATGGATTTCAGTTTGTTCGCAGATTTAGTTATGCTCTCAGTTTACAGTATGAGAAAATACAGAATAGCAATGCCTTTTTAACATGCAACACTTGGTGAACAAGATTTCTGAAAGGGTTCAACATGTAAGTATTTTCCCCTGGGTAAATAATAAATATTTGGGGTAATACTTTGATGCTGTATAAAATACCCTGTTTCTCATTGTGCTTTGCCTATTAATTTTAACATTCATGGATGGACCTTGCTTCCAGTAATGATTAATGCAGTATAGTTTTTCTATTTTCTTCATTTCTTTCACATTTTTCAGTGAAATTCTTCTGGAAAGTCTTTTTCTACTGTTTTTTTTTTTTAATTTAAATCTGTGTCACTGTAGACTGAGGAATATTTGCCTTATTTCTTAAGTTAAAATATTTATCATTCCTTATTGCATTGCTCGAGTTGTTTCAGTTTTGCCACACAGACCGCTTTCTGACTGGATGCATCCTCTGGACATCCCCCAATGTCTTCTTTGTTTTGAATTCTTCCTTATTTTCCAACAGTACAAGATGTTCCAGGTTCATCTTGTATTTCCTCTGCCCTAACCTTAGAGTTAGTCACTTTCCTAAGGAGCTCTGTTTCTATTTGTTGAAGACTGGTGTCAGAAACCAGAACCTAGGTGCTAAGATTGCTCACTGCTTCCAGGCACGGGGATAGAGGTGGGAAATTATATATGTATGTTTATTTCTGCACTTCTTACTTGTACCTATTATCTATCCATCTAAAAAAGACAACACGGGCCCGGCACGATGGCACAGTGGTTAAGGTCCTCGCCTTGCACGCCCAGGATCCCATATGGGCGCCTGTTCTAATCCCAGCAGCCCCGCTTCCCTTCCAGCTCCTTGCCTGTGGCCTGGGAAAGCAGTTGAGGATAGCCCAAAGCTTTAGGACCCTGCACCCGCGTGGGAGACCCGGAAGAGGCTCCTGGCTTCGGATCGGCATAGCATCGGCCATTGCGCTCACTTGGGGAGTGAATCATCAGACGGAAGATCTTCCTCTCTGTCTCTCCTCTCTGTATATCCACCTTTCCAATAAAAAAATAATAAAAAAATAAATCTTTACAAAAAATAAATCTTTAAAATCTCATCTTGTACATTCCCCACCTTGGACTCCTGCACTCCAGCTAGCTATGATAATATACTTCTTCCACCCTGGCTCTTTTCTACTTTACGAAATCTCACTCGGCTTTTTAAAATTTAGTTCAGTTTGCTTTCTGAACTCACCTAGTTTCTTCCCACTGCTTCTACAACTGAAGCCCTCAAAATAATCATCAGTACCTCACCCAAAAGCTGTTATGGGATTGCTTTCAAATTTAAGGTTCCATTTAGACCAACTATCCTCAACCATAATATAACACTAACTGTGACCAACAATTATAAAAAAAATGTAAGATAAAGTCATTAGTAACACAGTACTAAGGTTTATACCTGCTCCCTTATAAGAATTTGGAACCAATTCACATTACACTTACATTCCAAAAGGTATTATTCAGTAGTAAACGAAGGCATGACACTATTAGGCAGCTTTTAAAAAATGCACTTAACTCTTCAGAGTATCACACATAAATTATATTAACAGCCATCTTTTATGTGTGTCAAGAGAAAAAAAATCAAAGTTTAGAACCCCTAATCCTACAAGCCTTTTTCTGTTTACTTTTTTTTTTGTATCTCTGCAGAATAGTTGTTTATGTAGCTTTGGACCAATCCAATTTTCTCTCCTTTGCCATGTGTAGTTCCAAAGAATAACTGAAGAACTTGCAAGGAATGCAACACCAGAAGATAAGGAGGGTGTGGCTGGAACAGCTGGGCTACATTCCTCCTCCTAACACAGGATTCTTTCCACACTGCAGTCCAATGCATCCTGTGGTTCTGGAATATTAGACCCAAGGCAGAGGTTCCTCAGCTGCACTGTGAATGGGGCACACACAGATGAAACAGACACCATCTGTGCTGGGAAGCTTTCCTGGGAAATACAGGAGCAAGGATACAAGCCTCAGTCAGCCTTCTACCTTCAAGACAGTTAACAAAGAAGCCCTGCCAGGGAGTAGCTCCTGCATTCCAAGAGACCAGTCTAACCTGTGCCTTGTACTGTCCCCCACCCCACCCTCTACATTCCTTACAACCACTCAGCCTCCAGGGAGCTAGGCCTACCACAATGGAAACGCCCCTGAAAAGCTACCCCAAATATTGCCCACTCCCCCATTTATATGAACACCTCCACCCCTCCAAACATCCCAAGTCTCTCAAACTACAAAAGACCCTGCCTGCTGAAAGCCTGGGCCTCTGCCACATGTTCTTTTCATCTACAGGCCAGCAGTTGATCATCCTCTGTGAATTTATTTCTCTTACAATAAACTTGATTTGGCTGTGAATTCCTACACTGTTAGCCACTTCCTCTCTGTCCTGTGCCTTTTTCCAACAAAATTTAATATGGTTAATATGAACTTAATTAAACATAGTATTGACTGGTATAATCAAGTTAAGTCAGCTAGATAATGAGTTTGAAGAGTATGTATCTTAACAATTTCCAATCCAATGAAATTCTACCTGAAACAGGGAGATTTGTTTTTACCAAAATTCCTATATACTCTGAAATGTCTGCTCACAAATGCAGCCAGGCTGTCTTTAGTAACATGCTGGGGAAAATGTCCAAAATTATTTACAACATTAAAGGTGGAAGAAAGAGGAGCCAGAAGAAATATCTGTATTAAGAAGAAATATTTAAATACCAGGGTTAATAAGAAAGGTAGTTATAAGGAACAAAGTTTTAAATGTATATCAAAAGCTACATTTAAGAATGTAACACTAGGGTGCTGGCATGTGGTAAAGGGCACTAATTCACTACCTGTGACATTGGTACCCCATGGCATTGGTTCAAGTGTTGGCTACTCCACTTCTGACTTAGCTTCACATTAATGCACCTGGAAAAGCAGCGGGGGGTGGCCTGAAAACATGGCCCCTACACACCCACAAGGATACTCAGATGAAACCATTGGCTCCTGCCTTCTGCCTGCACCCGGGCCACTGTGGCCATTTGGGGAGTAAACTAGCAGATGGAAGATTAGATATCTCTCACACACACAACTCTCTTGCTTGTACTTTCTCACTCCCACTCTCTCCCCTTTTCTCAGTAACCTCCTTTCAAATAAATAAATAAACAAATGTTTTTAAAAAATAACATTTGGGATCAGGGTAGTAGCACAGTACATTAAGCCACCCTCAGCAAAGCTGACATCCCAGGTAAGCACCTATTCAAGTCCTGATTGTTCAACTTCGGATCCAACTCCCTGTTAATGTGCTAGGGAAAGCAACAGAAAATGGCTCTGCATCCATAGGAGTTTTGGTTTTGGCCTGGGCATGCCTAGCTCTTCTGGCCATTTGGGGAGTAGACCAACAGAGGGAAGACATTGCTTTCTCTTGCTCTCTGTCACTCTGCTTTTCAAATTGGTCAACTATAGATACACATGTGACATTGGAACCATATACTGCAACCATATATATATGACATTGGAACTAATTTTAAGTACAATACTGGATAGAGCTGACCTATAAGAAAGCAAACAGGCCTCATCCTCCCACGACAATTACACAAAGCAGCACAGCAATGCTATAGTATAAAGGGCAATGACAAACCCAGTGGAAGCAGGCAGGCTGCAGCGTCAGACTCTGTACTGGATGGTAAATCCTCTACTTGGCTTTCACCTCCATAAGTCAGACGACTTGGGCTGGGCGCAGGACCCTAGTGGCTGAAGTCCTTGCCTTGCATGCACCAGGATCTTATCTGGGCACCAGTTCGTATTCTGGCTGCTCCACTTTCCTTCCAGCTCCCTGCTTGTGGCCTGGGAAGGCAATAGAGGACAGCCCAAAGCCTCGAGACCCTGCACCTGCGTGGGAGACCCAGAAAAAGCTCCTGGCTTTGGATCGTCTCAGCTCTAGCCATTGAGGTCATTTTGGGAGTGAACCAGCAGATGGAAGATCTTTCTCTGTCTCTCCTCTCTGTAAATCTTACTTTCCAATAAAAATAAACAAATCTTTTTTAACAAAGAAGATTCAGATGACCTCATGACAATAAACAATAGAAATGGCCCCTAATCTGAGCAAAAGCCACTTCTTTACACTAAACTTCCCATAAAATATTCTTTCAGCATTGAACAATAGCGGAAGCTGAGAAATGGAAAAAGGAGGCAAGAGAGAAGGCAGAGCAGCAAGAACCAGGAGGGTTATTTTCAAAAAGTTCATGCAAAATACACATTTATGGATTTCAAAAAAATGTAAGTGCCAAAACACACTTATCTTATAATTTTATTTTCTGTGAACTCTGAAAAGCTCACCAACACATCAGAAGTACTGTGGACAATAACAGAAGCAGCTAAAGCACAGCATTCTCAGATCTGAGAGATGTGTTCTTGCATCATTTTGAGCAGGGAAACAGGCAGGACAGGAATGGAAAGGGACTTTGGAGGCCTGTGTAGGAGATGCTACTGAAACCAGGTCAGACAATGCAATATCACTTTAGAAAAATAATTTAGGGGCTGGAATTATGATACAGCAGGTAACGCCACCTCCTGCAACACTTGGCATGTCATATGGGTGCCAGTTCATGTCCTAACTGCTCCACTTCCAAACCAGCTCACTGCTAACAGACTAGGGAAAACAGAAGATGGCCAAAGTGTTTGGGTCCCTGTCACTAATACGAGAGATCTGTATAAATCTGCATGTGTAGAAATATGGGAATAATTTATTTTCTGGCAAGACTAAATTTCCTGTAAGGAATTTCTTAGCATACAAGTCAAACAACATACCTTCTAGCTATGTCTCATCTTAAACTATGATAATCACTAGGTCATTACTAGAATGTATTCTCTTTTGCTATAGAATGTATTCCTACCTCCCACCAACCACCACCAGGCAAAGGAATCCCAAATGAGTACAGAAGTACAGAAATGTAAAACCTCTTCTCCACACTGACATCTTTCAATCTGTAACACACACGTTACTTCTGTCTTTTCATAGCTTGATAACATTTTGTGTTAATGCTAATATTCCATTATATGAATCAAATACTGCTTATCCAACAATGTGGCATTAAAAATAATAAACTGCCCAGCAATAGTTTAAACAATATTTTAAATAAAAGCTGATTTCTGCACATAGACTCACCTTACAGAATACAATTTTAAAAAGTTCTTTAAAAAAATACTTATTTTATTTTTATTGGAAAGTCAGATTTACAGAGGAGAGACAGAGAGATCTTCTGTCTGCTGGTTCACTCCCCAAGTGGCCAAAATGGTCAGAGCTGTGCTGATCCAAAGCCAGGAGCTTTTTCTGGGACTCCCACGCTGGTGCAGGGTCTCAAGGTTTTGAGCTGTCCGCTACTGCCTTTCCAGGCCACAAACAGAGAGCTGGATGAAAAGTGGAGCAGCCAGGCTATGTACTGGTTCCTATATGGGATCCCAGTGCATGCAAAATGAGAACTTGAGCTACTAGGCTACTTAGCTGTGCCCAAGAAGTTCTTAAGGTTGAAATAAAGCAACTCAAGTCCACACAGGAAGCCACAACTCACCACATTGGCATCTGATATAAGTGATGGCTGGAGTCCCAGTTACTCTGCCTCTGATCTCCTGAGAAGGCAGCAGATGATGGCCCAAGTATATGGATTTGGTCTATACCAGCCCTGGCTACTGTGGCCATCTGAGGAACAAATCAGTGGATGGAAGATGGATCTCTCCATCTCTTCTTCTCTCTCTGACACTCTTCCTGTCAAACAAATAAATTCTAAAACTTAAAAAAAATATCCACACAAATCCACATGGAAAAAAGTGACAGTAAATATAAGTAGTTAGGGCAGGTATCTAGTACAGTGGTTAAGATGTTGCTTAGGAGGAGGGTGCAGTGGAAGGAACACTATACTCCTAAAATCATACTGTGAAATAAGAGAAATTTGTCCACCTTATATAAGTAAATGCAAAAAAATTAAGATTTATTTATTATTGAAAAGGCAGATTCACAGAAAGGAGAGACAGCAAAAGATCCTCCATCAGCTGGTACACTACCCAGATGGCCGCAATCACAGGAGCTGAGCTGATTTGAACCAGAAGTTTCTTCTGAATCTCCCATGTAGATGCAGGTTTCCAAGGCCCTGGGCCATTCTCCACTGCTCTCCGAGGCCACAAGCAGGGAGCTCGATGGGAAGTGGAGCAGCCTGGACATGAACCACCCTCCACCTAAGGTCCCGGGACTTGGAAGGTAAGAATTTAGCCATTGAGCCATTGTGCTGGATCCAAATATATACATACATGCATATATATATATATATATATGTATGTGTGTATGTAAAATTTATTTATTTTTATTGCAAAATCAGATATACAGAGAGGAGGAGCAACAGAGAGGAAGATCTTCTGTCTATTGATTCACTCCTGAAGTGATCGCAACAGCTGGTCTTGTGCCAATCCAAAGCTAGGATCCAGCAGCAAGGAACTACCTCCAAGTCTCCCACATGCTTGCTGGGTCCCATGCTTTGGGCTGCCCTTTATCACTTTCCCAGCCCACAAGCAGGGAGTAGGAAGAGAAGTGGAGCATCTGGGACACAAACCAGTGCCCATATAGAATCCCAGCATATGCAAGGTGAGGACTTTAGTCACTAGGTTCCTGCACCGGCCCATGTTAATGGAAATTTTAAAACAAACACAAACCTAATGCATATTTAGATGAACTGTATTGAGAACCAGTACAGTAATTCATGAGAATCAGGATGGAGGCAGGCACTTATTCTAACAGTCCTGATGCCAGTTAAGATGCCCACATCCCAAACTGCAGTGCCTGGGTTGGATTCCAGGCTCTGGCTCCTGACTCAATTCTGGTTAACGTACATCCTTGGAAGCAGCAACTTATGTCTCAAATGATCAGTCAGGTTTCTGCTACCACACTGGAGATGCAGAGTTTTAAAAAGTTTTAAGTACCTGGAAAAAAATATCTAACAAAGAGCTCTACATTGTAGATTAATATCTGTTACTAGTATTGGTTAGAGAGATCCTTGATATAATATTAGCAAACTAAGTGCAGGAAAACACAGAAAGAATATGCACCATGAGCAAATGGAATTTATCCCAGTAATCCATGGGTGATTCAACATATCAAAATCAATATAATACATAATATCAGAGGAATGAAAGAGAAAAATGATATAACTATTTCTGATACAGCAAAACAGCTTGATAAAATTCAACACCTCTTCCTGATTAAAAACACTCAGCAACACAGAAATAAAAGGAAAATTCCTGTATCAGATAGAGGATACTGATGAAAAACAAAAAGGTAACATATTTAACAGTGAAAACTCAACAGTTTTCCTCTATCTCAGGAACAAAACAAGGTTCTTTACTTTGAAGACTTCTGTTCAATACTATATTGGAAGTTCCAGCCACACCATGTAGCAAATAAAAAGAAACAATGACAAATTGGAAAGGAAGAATTAAAATAATCCCTATGTACAAATAACATGATCTAATACATTAAAAAGTCCTACAAGTCTATGAAAAACTGTAAATGTTAATGACTTCAGCAAAATTCTAGGATATATTATATAAAAATCATTATGTTCCACTACTCCAACAATGAAAACCCAAAAATTAAAATTAAGAAAACATTATCATTTACAATAGCAGCAATAAGAACAAATGGGATCGTTTTAGCCATGGGAGCAAAAAATTCTACACTAAAAAACAGAAAATGCTGCTAAATAACAAACCTAAGGAGACCTAAATAAATTTTAAGCTCCATGTTCATGAACTGGAACACTTAGCATTGTTAAAAAGGCATTATTACCTCCCAATCTATGCTTCAAATACAGAAAATCCTACAAATTTCAACAATTCTAGAAATTTCAGCAGCCTTAAGAGAAACGAAAAAGCTAGTTCAGACACTGATGATGAAATTACCAGGTGGCTAAAATAATGTTAAAAAGAACACATTTGGAGAACTCTCAACTTCAAAGTTTTTTGTACAATAATCAAAATAGTATGATGTAGAGCATAAAGATAGATCAGTGAACAGTCCAGATATAAAACAAGTGCATCTACAGCAAACTGATTTTCCGAAGACAGTAATGATCTTTTAGGCAAGAATAAAAGGTCTTCAAATAGAGCCAGGACATGAACAAATATACAACTCATACTATAAACAAATATCAACTGAATATATAAGAGCTAAAATTATAAAGCTTTAAGAAGAAAATACAGGTATAAATCTTCGTGATCATGGATTCAGTAAATAATTCTCAGATACAGCACCACAAACATCCAAGATTATAATAAAGTAAAAAGACAATGGGAGAAACCATTTCCCAATTATTGCAAAAAATAAATTGTGTGGGTTTACATTCAATTCTTTGTGGAAAACATACACATAGTGGCTCAACTGGCTATTCCTCCACCTACAAGTATGGCATCCCATAAGGCATGTCCTAGCTGCTCCACTTTCGATACAGCGTCCTGCCCATGACCTGGGAAAGCAGTGGAGGATAGTTCAGGTTCTTTGGATTTCCACAAGAGACCTGGAAGAAAGTCCTGGCTCCCAAATTCGGATAGGCTCAGCTCTGTCCATTAAAGCCACTTGAAGAATGAACTAGTGGACAGAAGATTTTTTCTTTGTCTCTGCATTCTGTAAATCTGCCTTTCCTTGTTTATTTTATGAAAATAAACAAATAAGAAAGAAAGAAAGAGAGAAGAGAAAGGAAGGCAGGCAGGCAGGCAGGCTGGCAAGCCGGCAAGCTGGCAAGCAAGCATAGAGACAGTTTGAAAAATCAGTGGGCAGTGGGATACCTAAAAAAAAAAAAAAAAGTTCCTTGACCATCACCTTACTATTAGCTTTAGTTCTATTGGAAGCGGTCTTTCTTCTCCTTAGATAACCTCTGAAATAATACTAATGCCAGGAAAAGTTCCTTGACTTAGATGTCTCAGAGGCATTTGGGGAAAAACAGAAAGAGAAGGCAGTGTTCCCACACCAAGATGTCTGGGGACCGAGGCCTGGAAGCATCCTCCTTTCTCAAAAAAAAAAAAAAAAAAAGCCCACGGGCCTCAGATGCTGCTGAGCCAACTGCTGTAGCTATAGCAGCCAGTGAGAAGAAAAAGGCACAGATTTTCTGAAGCACCATAAGATGTCTCCATGACTATGGAACCCAGAAAGCTGGATCACAGCCTGTTTTAGGTAAACTCCCTTCAGAATATGTATCATCTGAAAAACATTTTCACTGAAACTGATGTTCTTAAAACTGCTGGCATTTGATAAAGGAAAAGTAAGCTGACCAAAATTCTGAAGTAAATCCATGAGAAACAAATCTTCAAATTTCTCTTGTGAGCTCTTTTTCTCTACTTTCTAAGAATTTCTGCAATTACTTTCACTGAATTTTTCCTTCTCTTTGTCCTAGAAATGTAACTCCAGGGTCAAGCAAAAAAAAAAAAAAAATCATCTCCTTATTTTGCTTTAATTTAAATACAATTCCTTTAAGCAAACACTCTCCAAATAATTCCAAGTGACATCATCAACTACCTATTCTACATCCCTGTCAAGTCTTTCAAGACATACATTTTCTTCCCTAGAAAAATAAATTCTACATTTTCATTTTAAAATTTCTCTTTATTCTCCTAATACGGGCTTAATTGTGTCCCGCCCTTCTTCTTCATACACTGAAATCCTAAGTCTTCAAAATGAAGCCATGTTATGAGCTAATGTGGCTAACGTACTTGTGAGAAGTGAAAGGGACTAGAAAAGACTCGTGAAACCACAGCCAGACGGCAACCACCTGCAAGCCAAGAAGGGCTTCAGGAAAGCTGATTCTGCCAAAATCTTAGATGGATGTCTGTTGCTATAGCTACCCAATCTGTGCTTTTTGTTATGGTAGCTCTTGCAAACCAATACAGGTAGTATAATCAACATAGACTTCTTTATCTTGCAAATTATTGGTGAATTTGGCCATAAAAAACTTGTTACAGGGAAATTTCTTAATGTTTAGAACCATTTAACAATAACCAAAGAAGCCAACACAACTGAAAAGATCATTATAATATAGATGCTAATTGCTTTAATTTGTTGTTAAACATTTTTTAAAAATTGAAACTTTTCATATAACACTTTAATTTTTAGATTGAAAGGGGTAATAAATCACCTGCCAATTTGTCATAAAGCTAGAATATGCACAGAAACTTTTTTTTTAATTTGGAGCCAGTTGGCACACTTGCACATAAAGAGAAAAAAACTAGTAGAGAATAAAAATACACACATACAAACAAGCGGGTGCCAGAGAAGGAAAGTGGAACGTGTAATGCAAAACAACTCAGAGAACCACACTTAGAATCACAGATATGTCCAACTGACAGCTCCTAATCCCTAGCTGTGTGATGGTCAACAAGATATGAACAAGCACAAATAACATTTAAAGAGCATTTAAGAGTGGTAAGAAATGACAAAATACCTATATTGAACTTACCTCAGGTGGGACAGTGGTTCAGGTATTGGTTAAGATTCTGTGAGGGGCACTTACATCCCCAATCAGAGCACCTGGGTTTAAGTTCTGATTCCATACCTGATCCCAGTTTCCTGTTACTACATTCTCTGGGAGGCAGCTCCTCAGGAAGTTGTATCCTTGACACCCACCAGAGACCTGGATTTAGATCCAGGCTCCTGACTGTGGAATGGTTAAGCCACAATTATTACAGACATTGGAGAAGTGAGCCAGCAGACAGAAGGGGTGTGTGTGTGTGTGTTTCAAATGAGTTAAATTTTTTTAAATGTTAAAGGTTAATTTAATCATATTTTAAAATCATGATCTATGGAATTAGATCTCAAAACAAACATAAATATATATTTCTACCAATGCTGCCAGACTAGATAGTTAGATAACAACACTGTAAAGGTTACTGCATTATTTAAGATCAGTAAACTAAAATTCATGAGAAATGCTAACAAAAACAAATCCTACAGTATTATTTCATACAAATTTTTAATATTTCACGATTAGGGTACAACCAGACCTTGGAGAACAGAAACAGTAGTAGACAACAGGTGGGTGCCTATGAGTTTTGTAATCACTCAGACTTTAAGAGAACAGCAGGGAGTAAAAGACTAATTGTGTTTCTGAATCTATTTTAAGCCCAAAATGTCCACCTGCAAACCAAAGGAATCTAACACTGCCTTCTATATGGCAGGTATACTGCACTCCATGACTCACCAATTTTTATAGCAACTATGTGAAGAATAGGCTACTAAAGTCAGTTAGCAAACAAGCCAGTTGAATTTAAGAGAAGCAAACTACTTGCCGAAGGCTAGGCACTGGGTAAGAGAAAGAGCTGAGACAGAAACCTAGAATGCATGGAGCTTGTCTGTCTCCGAAAGAGTAAAAACTGGAGTTTTTTATAGCTCATGTCTAAGCCAAAATTGTCATGAATGATAGCATCTGCATCATTTTATCACAACTGGAAATGAAACCAAATGGTGGCAAAAAGAGACATTGTATACCCACTCTTGCAACTTCAGACTAAATAAGAGATCTATGGGAACTATCTACATTTACAAAAAACATACTTAAATGTGTGCTGAGATTGCTAAAACTTTGCTTTTCTCATATTTTGGGAAAATTCAAAACAAAATTATTACCCTTCCTTCCTTCCTTCCACCCATCCATCCATCCATCTATCCATCCATCCATCCATCCATCCATCCATCCATCCATCCATCCAACCATCATTTAAAAGTCAGAATTACAGAGAGAGGGAGAAAGCAACGAGATTTTCTATCCTCTGGTTTACTCCCCAAACTACTGTAACACTCAGAGCTGGGCCAGGCTCAAGCCAGGAGGCAGGAGCCAGGAGCTTCATCTGATTTTAAAAGTTATATTGCTAATCACTAATTTAAGGTGAGGTGATGGGTGTGTAGTGGTATTTCATTGTCATTTTAAGAAATGACTGATAACATTATTTTTTCCCACTCACTGGCTAGCTATATAGTATAATTTGTGAAGGATCTGCCCCAATACTCCCATAAACCAAGTTGTTTTACTGTTTGCTTCAGGAGATTCGTCACATATACTTGTCTGAAAAAGACGGGATTCCTTCCGGGTGTCCCACATGGGCGCATGGGCCCACGGATTTGA
The DNA here is from genome assembly GCF_017591425.1 of Ochotona curzoniae. Lineage (NCBI taxonomy): Eukaryota > Metazoa > Chordata > Mammalia > Lagomorpha > Ochotonidae > Ochotona > Ochotona curzoniae. The sequence goes on from NW_024465419.1 coordinate 8,753,741, forward strand.
ACTATCCTCTTCTATTTTTCCAAGGCCATTAAGAAGGGGAGCTGGATTGGAAGTGCAGCAGCCAGGACACAACCTGGCACCCATATGGGATGCAGGTTCCATGGATGGAGGCTTAGCATGCTGCCAACCCCCCAAATAAACTTATCTTAACTTATATTTTTCCATGAACTTTTTGAAGTATGCTCACATTAGTTTTTCTCCTGTAATTCTTCATTGAAAATGTTTTTATATAACCTAGAGCTTTTCTGTCATATGAATTTTCAAATCAGCTTATAAATTTCTACAAAAAGAAAACACTGCTAAGGTAATAAACTTAACACTAAACATAGGTCATCAAGGTAGAATTATTTAATTTCTAAGTACTTGGATCGTTCCTAGATACCAAATGTTGGCTTTTATTTTAAATTCTACTGTGGTTAGAAAATATATCTTTTCAGTATTCCAATTCTTTGAAATGTATTGTAACATGTTTTGTGGTTTAATATATGATTTACCTAGGATTGCATATTATGTACACTTGTACTAGGTTAAGGTGATTAATTAGTGGCTTTTTGACCGTTCACATCCTAACTGTTCCCCCCTAGATTTTCTTTACATTATAAACAAAACACTGCTAAAAAGTGTATAAATATAAATTCAGTGTATAAATATCACAAAGTACATAAAAATTATGATTAAAATGTCTTCGTGATAAATTTTATCACTATGAAATACCCATACTTATCTAACAGTATTGACTTCAAGTATACTTTATCTAATATAACCACTGCACCTTTCCAATGTTTGCCATCTACACACATCGTTTACAACATATTTACCTTCAATCTATTTGTCGCTTTATGTTAAAAGGCACCTATAGAATACGGTTTGTAGAGAGGTCCTACTTTTTATTTAATGTGTTAATCATCAAGTCTATACTTATAGATTTTTATTTAATGTGTTTATTGGTAAATTTGATCTAGGTTTATAATTTTGTTATTTTTTCTTGTTACTATATTTTAGACTCTTCTATTCACTTAAACCATCATTTGTGCTCTCCGAATATGTTGAAAAGTTATAGTTTGATTTCTCTGTATTTTTTTAGTGTTTGTTCTAGGAATTATATGCCTTTAAATTTCAGTGATTATAATTTTCCACTTTATATAAAATAAGAACATAGTTTTATCTACCTAGCCCCATCCTTTATGCTCCATGTTGTCATGTTAAATTCATATATACCAAAAATACCCTCCTTTCAATATGGACAAAAAAGAAGATAAGCAAGAAAATGGAGAACTTAAACACAAATAATCAACTGCACCTCACAGACATATTTAATCACATCAGCATACATATTCTCCTCAATGCATGATATATTTTCCATGATATTTTATGTTAGATCACAAATTAACTCAAAAGTGTTACAAAATCACCATGGAGTACTATAAGTCCTCAAAAATGAAGGAAATTCTGATAACACTGAAGACATGACACTTGGTGAAACAAGTCAGATACAAAAAATTTCTGCTCCAGCTCCCTGCTAGTGTGCCTAGGAAAAGCAGTGGAAGATGGCCCAGGCGTTTGGGCCCGTCACCCACGTGGGAGAACCAGGCGAAGCTCTGTCTCCTGGCTTCAGCTTGACTCAGCCCTGGCCATTCTAGCCATCTGGGCAGCACACCAGCAGATGGAGAATCGACTGATAACTCATGCACCCTCCCTCCTTTGCTCTCCTCTTCTCTCTCTTTCTTTCCTTTTCTTTCCTCACCCCTCCCCTCCTCTATTCTCCCTCTTTCTTTCTGTCATTGTAAAATAGCCAAATTGGGTTTTTTTTTTTTTAAAGACAAATACTGTGATTCCACTCCTATAAGGATAACTACAATAGATAAAAATCACACAGAAAACAGAACTGTAGCCTGCCAGGAACTGTGGGAAAGGGGAAATGGGAGTCACTGCTAAAAGGCTTGGGGCTTCATTTTTACAAAATGCAGAGTTGTGGAGTGGTGATGATGGCTGCACAGCAATCTATTATATTTAATACCATCAAATGCAGTACTTTAAAACAGGGTGGCAACTTTTGTATATTTTACAAAACAAAAAATTCATGACTATGCTCATTAAATTTTGAAAAGCTTTAAACTCTGTCAGGTTGTTTTCTAAAGTGTAATAATACCCCCCCTTGTAAGAACACAAATTTTGTTTTTTCCCGATTTTGTAAATTTTTTCCACATTTCCATCTTTTATAAATTACTGCATTGCTTTTTTTTTTCTTTTCCTACTGGTAAGAATACAAAGAAAACATCTGTTTCATAACAATGAATCCATATTTCAAACTTGCAAATCACATTTGGTTTCTCCTTAAAACTACAAACTAGTTTCAGATCATTTCTCTCTACCTGATAGTTTCCCCTGTTCAGCATCTTATTAGGTCTACCAGTCAGTATTTGCAAAGGGGTCACAAAGTAAAGTACACGAAGTAAATGAGAATTACATAACAAGGCTCACCTAACCCCAACTTCCTTCACACTTCCTGAAAAATGTAGGCTATGAAGAAAACTCACTGCTATGGCTCTGCTGCCCTCTATAGGAAAGTTTTTTGGAAGATACAAATTAAGTAAAATGAAAATCTAGGCACATCCGGAATGCTGTTAGTTTCAATTGGATATGGACAGTCACATCAATAATTTACATTTGCTAAAGGTCCCGAAAGCCAACACCACAAAGAGAAATTATTGTTGTTTCAGGAATAGCTTTCAAACTTTTTCAATTAAGGTTCAGAGAAGGATCAGATGTTTAAAGATTTGTAGTTAAGATGTCTACCTCCCTGGATATAGTTAGTACCTGGGTTTAATTTCCAGCTCCAGTTTCCTTAGGAGAGGGAGGGTGTCTAAAATAGTTGAGTTCCTGCAGCCCACATGGGAGATATGGCTGTACTCCCAGCTCCTGGCCCAGTCCCACCTCTGTGGGAATTTGGTGAGCAAATCAGCCAAAGAGGCAATGCTTGCTCATTCTTTTGCTTTGTGTATGTATGTGCATGCATCTGCCTCCCCACAAGAACAAAATACATTTTTAAAAGGAAGGACAGAGCTTTGAAACTTCCGAGTATCCACAAACATATATCCAGCAGCTAGACCCATATGGAAGTGTGGAGCACAACTGGGTCCCTCCTTACATCCTTTACTAAAAAAGTAAAAAAAAGAAAGAAAGAAAGAAAAAGATTTAACAGCTATCAGCACTTGGAAGAGACTGTAACTTGATAAAAGAACAAACAAAATAAATGGACTTGTCTTCAGGTGGAAGCAACGGAAACAGAGAAAGGAACTGAGGTCAGAGACACCAGTGCCATGACAGGACAGACTATGTACCCAAAAGCATCTTTTCTAAATTACAGCAACATCTTCTCAATATCTCTGTGGACAAACCGCTTCTTCTAATTCGTTTTTAAAAATATGAAAGCTGCTTAGTTCCCATGTACTACAGGGGTAGTCAAGCTGTAGTGATGGTTTTTGAAATTATCAAACAGGAAACATTTGCCCCAAGATTCAGGTAAAGGAAGTACAGAAGCAGGCCAGTCCTAGCACTGTCGTGCAACACTGTCTGTTGCCCTTGCTGGGCAACAGAGCTGACCAAACAAGCACATGGCAGAATATGCAGAAGCCCAGCCACATGCAGATGACAACAGCTTAGTTCATGGGAACTTCAGCCAAGATGGCTTTGAACAAGAATGATTTCTTCCTGGCAAAAGCTAAGAAGTTGCCAGGGAGTTAACCCTAGAATCTGCAGTCTGTCACAGGCCAAAACTGAGGTGTGGATCTCTATCAGCTGTTCCTCAGAACAAGAGCCACAGGTGGAGAAAGGGGTGGCCAGTGGCAAACAAGCATGGGCTTTCTTCACTTTGTTCACTTTCTTCACTTTGTTTCATGCTGCAAGTCAGTGACCTACTTATCTTTCTCCTCCCAGGGGTCCTTCCCATCTTTTCAGACAACACTCTTATCTCCTGCCCCTTTGCCCTTTAGCTTTTAAGAATTGCTGGTTTTGATCCTATTCTCCCTCCTCTGCCAAAAATGGAGAAGGTGGTTAATCCAGGAACTGAGGAAGATGGTTTCTGGTTGAATCACATTAAGGACCCTGAGGGAGAACTAGGCCCGGAAGAGAAGGCAGTAAGGAAACATTCCCTTTCTGTTTTAATTCGGTATTTGAACACAGCAGTATTCATGGTTGACCTTACAAAGGGAATGAAAGGCAAGTTCTCAGGCAATGGGGGGAATCACGTTGTTTACTGGAGAGAGGAGGACGTGTACATCTCTGGCTCTATAACTCTTCCAGCCCATTTCACCCAGTCTCCTAGGTAACCTAACTCCTCCCTTTTAGTGAGGATCAAAACTCAAGTCTTCAAAAAAATCCTCACTGGTTGCCTGCCTCTCTGACTCCGTAGTCACCTAGTGGCAGAGGACAGAAGGGATCAATTTCTGATACCCCATCCTCTGACTGACACATTGGCATTTCCCCCTCTCTCTGGCATCTGCAGGCCTCACAACCCCATGGAGTCTGCACTTTAATAGGTGGTAGTTCAGTGGGATACTTGTTTTATGGGTGGGTTGATGGATTCACTGCCCTTTCATTTCTTTGCTGTTAGTAAGCAAGGTTCAATTTTACTTTAGTCATAAGATATTTGCATTTCTTCCTCAGGGAGGCACCCATACACCTCTTCCTCGGGTCCTTTGGTAAGATAACAATTAAATTGTCATTATAGAAAATGAAGGCCTGAAAACCACATTCTTTGCAATTGTTGCAAAAACGAGGTCCTTTGGAAGGCATCTGGGAGAATTTCATACAACTTAAACAATTAGACTATCTGCTAGCTAAAAACAACTCTCCAAGGGTCTTTTTTTCAAGTGAGTATCAATGTTTTTGTCATCCCCATATTCCATCATTTCATGAGTAGTCATCAGTGGGTCTGACATGGATAAGGGCATGATATAGCTTGTTACTAATTTCATGTAGCTTCATTTGAGTGAGCTGCAGCTCCTAAATTAAATTACAAACTGCTTGTGGGAAGAAAAAAAATCAATTAAATGGGTCAAACTCTCCAATCAGAAGACACAGAATGGACAAATGAATTTCTAAAATAAGATTGAACAATGTGTTGCCAACAGAATCACTACGCTATTAAGGACATGTATAAACTGAAAATGAAGAGATAGAAAAGGATGTATCATGTAAATGGAAACCAAAAGAAAGCAGTGGTGGATACATATAAATAAAATAGACTTGGAGGGCCCAGTGCAGTAGCCCTAGTGGCTAAAGTCTGGCTGTGGAACTTGTTCCAGAGTTCCTTGCCTTCAATCTGCTAGTATCCCATATGGGCACAGGTTCTAATCCGGGCGGCCCTGCTTCCCATCCAGCTCCCTGCTTGTGGCCCGAGAAAGCATTTGAGGACGCCAAAAGCCTTGGGATCCTACATCTATGTGGAAGAACCAGAAGAAGCTCCTGGCTTCAGATCAGCTCAAATCCAGTCACTGCGGTCAGTTGGAGAGTGAATCAGTGGATAGAGATCTTCCTCTCTGTTTCTCTTCCTCTCTATATATCTGACTTTCCAATAATAAACAAATAAATCTTTTTTTTTAAAGATTTTTTTTTATTATTTTTTTATTGGAAATGCAGATATACAGAGAGACAGAGAGGAAGATCTTCCGTCCGATGATTCACTCCCCAAGTGAGCGCAACGGTCGATGCTATGCCGATCCAAAGCCAGGAGCCTCTTCCGGGTCTCCCACGCGGGTGCAGGGTCCCAAAGCTTTGGGCTATCCTCAACTGCTTTCCCAGGCCACAGGCAGGGAGCTGGAAGGGAAGTGGGGCTGCCGGGATAGATCCGGCGCCCATATGGGATCCCGGGTGTGCAGGGCGAGGACCTTAACCACTTGCGCCATCGTGCCGGGCCCAACAAATAAATCTTAAAAAAAAAAACAGACTTCAAATGACAAATCGTAAAGAGACCTAAAAAGGTAATTATATATAATAATGCTAACAATGCATCAAAAAAAAAAAAATAGAGCAATTCTGACTATTGGCAGATACTTGGCACAGTGGTTAAATCTCTGCTTGGCCCTCTGTATCAGAGTGCTGGTCCCAAGGCCCAGGCTACTCATTATTCCAGCTTCCTGCTAATGGAAGTCAGCAGATGATGGCTCACATACTTGGGCCCCTGCCATTGATACTGAAGACCCAGACTGAGCTTGAGACATCTGACTTTAGTATTTGGGGAGTAAATAAGCAGATGAAGATTTCTATCTATCTCTACCTTTCAAATTAATAAACAAAAATTAAAAATTGGGGGTGGGGGTCATCATGGTGGCTCAACAATCTAGTCCTCTGCCTTGTAATGCCAACCAACATCCCATACGGGTAATGGTTCTAGTTTTGGCTGCTTCACTTCCAATCTAGCTCCCTGCTTATGGCCTGGGAAAGGAGAGGAAGATGGTCCAAGTCCTTGGGTTTCTGCACCAAATGTGGGAGACCTGGAAAAAGCTCCTGGCTTCTGGCTTCAGATTGGCTCAGTCCTGGTCATTGCTGCCATCTAGGGAGTAAACTTGTAGATTAAACATTTCTCTCTCTTCCTCCCTCTCTCTCTCTTCTTTCTTTTTCTCTCTGTTAATCTGCCTTTCAAATAACACAGTGATGAATATCTAAAAAATGAAAAAGTAAGACACTAAAAAGTAGATTTAACAAAGGAATTAAAACAATACTGACAACCGTAAAACACTAATGAAGGAAGCAGCAAACGATATAAATATATTCCATGATCATGGGAAAGATATTACATGTTCATAATTAGAAGAATTGATAGTTTTAAACGTATTCCTTAACTATGAAAACACACAATTTAAACTGAGCATGCATTTTCCTTTAGGAAAGATGGAAACTGGTAGCAAGAGGGCACTCAGATTGCCAGCCTCAGGAGCTTCTGAGCATTCAACAACTCTGGAGCTTTCCTAACAGGCCAGAATTTACATAGGTTATCAAAACTTTCGTTGGAGGAATAAAGCACATCTTAGTTTATTGTACTGAGAGAGGTGGCATGAGTAAACCTAAGTACGACTCTACATCAACTCCTACAAATCATCAAACTTTTGTGGTGCTGGTGACCCCTACGACATCACAGATCCCAGAAACTTGAAAACACTAAGCAGAAAACCATGTCTCGACACATCACAACAAACAGCTTGAATCTAATAATGAAAACAAGACCTCAGACGATCAACATGAGAAGTTTTGTTCTGACTGGCAACAACTCAAGCCAAAATAGGGCAATGCCTTTAAACTTGGGGGGGAAATAGTTCCAACCTAAGATTCAATAGAAATTCTCAACCATACATCAAAGTACAGTATAATAAAAGCATCTTCAGATACCCCAACTATCAAAAAATCTACACATCACTTCTAGGAAGCTACCAGAAAATGTGTTTAAACAAAACTAGGGTGAAAACCAAGAAACAGGAAAACATGAAATTCAGGATAAAGGAGAAGTCTGCAGGAGAGAAGTGAACCAGTTCCTTGAATGATGATGAGCAAGGATCCCCAGGGTGACAACATCCACACAAAGGAGAGGATCTGGAATCCAAACCATAGCATCTGGTTCTCCAAGGAAATAAAACTGATAAAAAAAATAAGTCTGCTATGTGTGAAAATTCATATACAGACTTAGAAAATAATAAAAAATGAGGACTATGTTGATGTCTATTAATGCTACATAAACAAAAATCAATACGGCCAGTAGGTGTTTCACACACTGGTTATTGTTAGTGGGGCATACACTTCCCATAGCAGAGTACCTGAGTTTGAGTCCAGGCTCCTGTGCTGCTTCAGGCTTCCTGATAATGCGCACCCTGAGAGGCAGGGGTGAAGCCTCTGGAGCTGGGCCCTGGCCAAACCTGTACAAGACCCAAATGGAGTTTCAGACTCCTGGCTTTGGCCTGACCCAGTCCTAGCTACTGCAGGCATTTGGGAAGTGAACCAACACAGTTTTAGGAAGATCTCTGTGTCTCTGCCTTCCAAGTAAGCCAGTATATTTTTTTTTAAATCCAAATAAGGAACTCTAAAAAAAATTTTTATAAAAAACTTATAAAGAAAAATAATGCATTTAATTGGCCTTAGTTGTCAGTATTCCTTATTTGCAATAATATAAATGCCGAATACTAATACTAAACTAACCAAACCCTGAATCTCTGTACTAAGGGAGATGGAAGGACAGCAAAATTCAGTGTGCAGCTGGGAGTAGAAAGAGAGAGAACAGAGCTCCATGTTCACTCATGTTGAGCACAAGATTCAGAGGCAATGTCGTAAGACTCAAAAAGAGGGTTTATCCTCTCTTGGAGCCCCCTCTTGTCACTACAGCAGGAAATCTCTCTCTTTTACTCTTTTAAAGAAATCTTGCTTTGCACACTAAAACTTCAGCACACAAGTTCTTCTTTCATATGAGACAAGAAATGAGGGTGCTGTCTTTTGCATCAAATTCCCTGCAATAATGTTGGCCCCAACTGGGTTCTGCCTTTTCCATTTCAGATCCTTCACTCTGCTTACATGCCTAGGAAAGCAGCAAGAGAAGGCCCAAGTGCTTGGGCCCCTGTACCTATGTGGGAGACCCAGAAGAAGTTCCTTTTTTTCTGGTTTTAGACTAGACCAGCTCTGGCTACTGCAGTCTTTTTGGAAGCTAACCAAAGGATGGAAGATTCATATTCTATCTACCTATCTTTCAAATAAATAAATAAATCTTAAAAAAAGAAAACCTCAAAAAGAACCCTCTAAGAGCAAAAAGTGCTGTCCCTGAGAAAAGAGGGTGGGAGAAAACAATAGAAAGCCATGATTAACACATGCTATGAAAGAATACAAATTTGGGAAATGATTCAGTCCTACCTTTGGGAGCTCAGCCAGCCTGTCGTCACTCGTCAAAGAAGGGCTACTCGCACAGGAAGCACTGTCTGAGATGTCCACCGTACCCTCGCCATGTTCAAATTCATTACACTCACCAGAGTCTTCCCTGTCACTGTCGAGCTCCCAGTCAATAAATTCATCTTAAAAAAAAAACACAATGTTTAACTTACTTCATTTTAATCTTCTTTAGAAATTTTAAACTTGCTTCATTTTTAATCTTTAGAAATTTTAAATTGATTTTTATTCTCAATAGTTATATCCCTGTCACTGAATACATTTTAAAAATACATCAAGAAAGTGAGAAAGAGGGCCCAGTGCCATCGCCTAGTGGCTAAGGTCCTTGCCTTGAACACGCCGGGATCCCATATGGGTGCCGGTTCTAATCCCAGAGGCCCTGATTCCCATCCAGCTCCCTGCTTGTGGCCTGGGAAAGCAGTCAAGGACGGCCCTAAAGTCTTGGGATCCTGCACTGTGTGGGAGACCCAGGGGAAGTTCCTGGCTCCTGGCTTCGGATTGGTGCAGCATTAGCCATCGTGGTCACTTGGGGAGTGAATCACTGGATGGAAGATCTTCCTCTCTGTCTCTCCTCCTCTCTGTATATCTGACTTTTTAATAAAAATAAATAAATCTTTAAAAAGAGAGAGAGGGGTATTTAAACAAAAAAAAGAAAGTGAGAAACATATTTCTAGTCTTACCTCTAGTCTTTCCTTAGTTTTTACCACCACCCCAATCTAAGTTAACTAGATTTATTAGCTGGTTTTACATTCTTGCAGTTTCCCCTATCTATTCAAGTAAACATATGTACTTGTGCTAGGGTACATGTTTCCTCCTTTACAAACCATGATTTCTTTCTGATTCACATAACTAAAAATGCTCTTCCTGACCACTAAGCAAGGGATACCTTAATTCTCTTCTACAGTAACAGTATTCCACTATCACTGAAGCAGAGTTTACATAGTTCTCCAAATTTTTCAAACATTATTATCTACCCAATAATTTTTGGAAGTATCATTATTTGGATGCTACTTTTGTAAAATATTTTTCTTTTTAAGATTTATTTTGTTTTTATTGGAAAGGCAGATATACAGAGAGGAGAGACAGAGAGGAAGATCTTCTGCCCGATGATTCACTCCCCAAGTGAGCGCAACGGCCAATGCTATGCCGATCTGAAGCCAGAAGCCTCTTCTGGGTCTCCTGCGTGGGTGCAGGGTCCCAAAGCTTTGGGCCATCCTCGACTGCTCTCCAGGGCCACAGGCAGGGAGCTGGAAGGGAAGCGGGGCTGCCGGGATTAGAACAGGCACCCATATGGGATCCCGGGCATGCAAGGTGAGAACCTTAACCACTGCACCATCGCGCCAGGCCCATACTCTTGTAAAATCTTAAGTCAGAAAATTAATCCCCAGCTACAGACAACTGCCTAGGTTGTGTTATACCCAGGCAAGTGTTACACTGCTGGGCAAAAAAGTACCCAATAGCTGCTGGGCATTCTGAACCTGGTTAATGCCAAATCAGCAGAGTTGTGTCTTCTATTTTTTTTTAATATATGTGGAGAATTCTGAGCAGCACCATGCAGTGCAACATGGCAGAAGGCAGGGCTGGGACATGCCATTCTGGCCCCCAGGCAAACTGTCTGCTGCCACACAGAAGGGTGGTAGGCTGCAAATTATCAGGCAAAAAGGGTCTGGGAACATACTGGAGCGTGGGCCACCGAGGGTATGTTTGTCAGGTGAGGACTGACTTCTGGGGGCTTCTGGAGGGGATCAGTGCACACACATGTAGCCAATGGCAGAATGGCTTGGGGACAGGGAAAAACAGAGGGCATGTCTAGGTCAGGCCAAAGTACCCACCGATGTGGGAGACCTGGGCTGAACTAAATAGCATCACCTGCCACTTATAACACACACGGAAGCTGGGACCAGAGGCATGCCTGGATGGGCTAGGCTGCAGCACCCACCAATGCAAGAGATTGAATCTGGGGGAAGATTCTGTAGGAGACTTGTGGACTTGCTTCCGTAGGACTTTAACAGGCATCAGTTTGCACAACAGCAGGGGGTGATGACAAGCTAAGCCAGAGTGGAATGAGGAACTCACCAAGAGTGGAAGCCTGGGGCTGGGAGGAGACTGTGCTAGATTGGGTTGCAGCACACAAGGCACACTGAGGACAGGACTGAGGACAGGACTGAGGACAGACCATGCCAAGCAGGGCTGTGGCACCCACTAGCACAAACGAGATCTGCAGCCAGGAATAGGTCTGCTAGAAGAACCTGAGGAATTCATCTGCTAGGCTGCAGTTCACACTGAAGAACACAAGAGCAGAGGTTTGGGGCAGGCCAGGCCAGGTAAAACTGCAGTTCTCATCCACATGTGTGTGGGCTAGGTCTGGAGACAGGTCTGGCTTGGTTAGACCACTGGGATATGCAAGAGCCAGGACAGAATGTGGGCTAGGCTGGGCTGGGCTAAGCTGCAACATCCACAGCAAGAACTGAACCTGGGGTGGGCCATGCCAGGGTGTGTGAAAGCACATCCACTGGCACAAACAAGATATGGGGCCAGGAATGGGCCTGGTAGGGAAACTTTAGGAACTGCGCTGCTAGGCTACAGTTCTACTGATGAGGATGAGAGAAAAGGCTAGGATGGACAAAGCTAGGTAAGGCTGAAGCACTCATCAGCATGCGTGTAGACTGGGTCTTGGGGCAGGCCAGGTGGCAGTAGGACAAACTGGACTAGCCCCCTCAACACTCTCATCACCAGTTTACATGAGAGCCAGGTCTGGAGGTGGGCCAGGCTGGGCTAGGCAGTATCACTCACAGTGAAAGCTGGAACAGGTGTGGGCCAATCAGGCTAGGTCTTAGTACCCACCAGTGAGTGTCAGGACTGGAGTTTAGCCATGTCAGGCTGGGCTGCAGCATCCGCTGACACAAGCGAGATCTGAGGAACTCCTCTGCTAGGTCACAGCTCCTGTATGTGAGCACAAGAGCTGGGGCTGGGAGCAGACCAGACTACTCTAGGCTGTAACACCCATCATTTGGCCTGGGTCTGGGGGTAGGCTTGGCTGGACCAGTCTGCACTACATGCTGGCTCAAGCAAGAGCCAGGATGGTGTGCAGGCCTGGATGGGTTGGGCTACAAAACCCCATCTTTCAGTTCATATGAGGGCCAGGGCTGGGCCAGGCTGAAGCACCTGCTGGACAGAGCTGGAACTTGGGCTGGGCTGGGCTGAGGCAGACTGAAGCACCAACCAATAAATGCTGAAACTAGGTGACACCATGCCAGACTGGGCCACAATACCCACCAGCAAGCATTAGACTTGTGGCTGGGAATGGGCCTAGCAGGGAAAATTCAGGGGCTCCTTGCTAGACCGCTGCTTTCCACTGGTGAGCATGAGAGCTGGGACTAGGAGAGGATCAGTCCAGGTAGGATTATAGCATATGTCAGCTGGCATATGGGCTGGGTCTGAGGCGGATCAAGCTGGGCTAGGCTGCTACACCTAGTTAGAACATACAAAAACTAAAATGGCTGAAGACCAACCAGGGGCCCAGCATGATAGGGGTCCCAAGTGGGTGCCAGTTCTAATCCCGGCAGCTCCACTTCCCATCCAGCTCCCTGCTTGTGGCCTGGGAAAGCGGTCGAGGATGGCCCAAGGCCTTGGGACCCTGCACCTGCGTGGGAGACCCGGAAAGAAAGTTCCTTGGCTCCTGTCTTCAGATCGGCGCAGCACCAGCCGTTGCTACTATTTGGGGAGTAAACCATCAGACAGATCTTCCTCTCTGTACATCTGACTTTCCAATAAAATAAATAAATCTTAAAAAAAAAAAAAAGAAAGAAAAAGACCAGCCAGGTGGTTAGACTGCAGTACCTATGAAAAATGCCAGAACTGGGTATAGGTCATGTCCGGCTGGACTGTAGTATCCCCTGACAAGCATACTATCAGAGGCTGGGAGTGGGCCTGGTAGGGGAACTGTAGGCACTCCCCTGCTAGGCTGCAGCAATTATGGGTGAACACAAGAACCAGAGCTGGGGTGGACCCAGCTGGACAAGGAAGCAGCACATATCAGCATCTGTGTGGGTTGAGTCCAGGGGCAAGTTGAGCTGAGCTAAGCCAGATGGGTATACATGAGAGGCAGATGGGATGTTAGCTTGGTCAAGCCAGGCCACAGTACAAGCCGGCATGTATTAAAAACTAGGGCTGGGGTTGGGCCTTTTGGGGGTGATTCAGGGTCGCCCAAACTAGGCAGTGGCACCTGCTGATCTGTTTGAAGATCAGGCCTGTGGTGGTCTGAGCTGGGCTGGAGTACCCATCAGTCTGTGTGAAAGATGGGACTGGAGGGGAACTTACTTGGCAGCTACAGCCACCAGTACGTGCGTTAGCTGGAACAGGTGATGGACCAACATGACCCTGCTCTAGCTGGTGCACACAGGAGTCAAGTCTGAGGTCACACCAGATGAGGTTTCTTGGGAGACTCTCCAACCAGATAAAGAAACTCAAATGCCAACCCCAGGGGGAAATCACAAGACGGAGTTGTAGCATACAGCAGTGATGTCAGACAACCCTGGCTTTGAGTGACACATTTACTGAGTCAATCTGGGCCAGTGATCACTTCTTTAAGTCCCAATTTTCTTCTGAAAAACAAGAATATCTTTAGCTCATAAGACTCAGCAGCTATCAAAGCCACCTTCCAGAGAGGCTGTCGACACAAACTTAACCTTGAGTGTACAAGTAAGTAATAGTTAAGTAGCTAATATGAACCGTTAGGATCAAAAATCACAAGCTTCTTTTGGGAACATTAAAATTTTAAATACTGGGCCCAGTGTGTTAGCCTCGCCTTGCATGCCCGGATTTTATATGGCCACCAGTTCATATCCTGGCCACTCCACTTCCCTTCCAGCTCCTTGCTTGTGGCCTGGGAAAGCAGTAGAGGATGGCCCAAAGCCTGGGGACCATGCATTCACATGGGAGAACCAGAAGAAGCTCCTGGTTCCTGGCTTCGGATCAGCTCAGCTCTGGCCATTGCAGACACTTATGAAGTAGACTAGTGGATGCAAGATTTTCTTCCTCTCTGTCTTTCCTCTCTGTATATCTGACTTCCCAATAAAAATAAATAAATCTTTAAAAGAAACATTTTATATACTGAAAACAGCTTCAAATTCAAGATTTGTAAAACAACATGATTTCCGTAATTCTATACTTATCAGCTGGGGTGTGTCCTTTAGGGGATACCTAGCATCTGGAGACATCCTTGGTTGTTCCAGCAAGAGCTAGGGATGTTACTGTAATCCAGTGAGTAGGAAATGGGGATGCCACAAATATCCCGCATGGTACAGAAATTCTCTCCTCAGGATAGTCAGCTGGTCCCAACTGGTAATAGTGCCAAGACTGAGAAACACTATTTTAAATTAATATATTATATAAGAAAAATACCATCAGAATAGAAACTTCACAGAAGTTATACTTTAATCACACATTAATTGTTCTAGTATTTACCCAATAATAAGCTAGCCAGATGGTGGTGTAGGTGTAGCATTATGACAGAGTACAGAGTCCTAGCTTTGAAGTGAAACAGACCTAAAACAGAATCCCAACATAATCTAATAGATCCAATCTTACGTTGTCAAAAATAGAACTAGTCCTATATCTTCAAAGTTACTGAAAGAAATACTAAATGAGAAAATATCTCTAAAGGGCTGAAATATAGACTAGAACTCAGAAAGGATCATAATCAGTTATAAATATTAGAAAGGCATATAAATTCTGACAATAATAACCAAATGATTAACAAAAGTAAGAATTTTTTTTACAAAATTAGTTTACCGTCATTCGTCTGATCTTCTGGACATAAAATATTCCTGCCACAAAGCCTGTATGTTCCAGAGCCATGTTCATTATCACTCTGTGATTCAAAAATTATCTTATCCTCATCTGACAGATCACTTCCACTGGAACTCCAAGTTATATCAGTAAGTCCACTGGTACTCTTAGAAGTGGCAGGTGCTGAAAAAGAAAAATAAAATTCATAATAAAATCCATAAATATGATCAACCACTATATTTATTTATCAAAATGATATTTTAAACATGTTACTTTGCCAAAAAAAAAAAACAATAAATATACAAAACTCTAACAACAATGAAAGCAATGTTTTCTGGGGGAAAAAAGCAGAATTGGCTGACAAAGCAAATGGCTACATTCCCAAAACAATCACACAAACAAAAACCAAAATCTTGAAAAAAGATTTTAAACAATTATATATAGCTTGCTAGAATATCTGACAAAACAAAATTTCAAAATAAACTACAAATCCAGCAATTAATGATGAGAATGCTGTGTGCTGCCCCTAATCCTCCAATATCCCTGGTAACACAGGTTGCTTGAAACATGTAACAGCAAATCTCCACATTCATTATTACTTTCAATCTTGAGATAACAGATCTACATGTAGGTGTAATAAATGAGAGACCATGTATCCTTCACCTGCTTCCTCCAATGACTTGCAGAACTGCAGTACATCACAACCAAGGAACTAACATCGATTTACTAAGATCAAAACAACTCCACAAGAGCAGGCTGCACTATTCACCCTTTCTATAGCTCTACCAGCTACTCACAAATTCCTGTGCTGCTTCTGAATTTCTGAAACTTTGCTTCTACAAGAATGGTATACAAAGAAAATCGTATCATAGAATCTTGTGCTCACTAGGCAGTGTTTCACGGTGTACAGGTACGTAAGTTCATTTACTCTTTCACCTACAGATGGATACCTGCCTTGTTTCCAGTTTGTGGCTGTTGTGGATGAAACTGCTTACGAATATGCATGCCTGCAATTTTTATCCTTTGGGATAAATGTCTAAGGATATACTAGGTTGTATGGTAATCTGCATTTTTTTTTAAGATTTATTTATTTTTATTGGAAAGTCAATATACAGAGAGGAGGAGAGACAGAGAAAGATCTTCCATCTGATGATTCACTCCCCAAGTGGCTGCAACAGCTGCAGCTGAGTTGATATAAAGCCAGGACCCTGGAGCCTTCTCCCGGTCTCCCTTACAGGTGCAGGGTCCCAAGGTTTTGGGCCGTCCTCAACTACTTTCCCAGGCCACAAGTAGGGAGTTGGACGGGAAACAGGGCCATCGGGATTAGAACTGGTGCCCATATGGGATCCCAATGCATGCAAGGCAAAGACTTCAGCTGCTAGGCTACTGCGCCAGGCCCAATAATTTGCATTTTTAACCTTATTTTTTTTAAAAAGGCCAGATTGTTATGCCAAGATGGCTGCACCATTTTACAGTCTGCCAGTAAATGCGTTCGTCATCTACCTATTCCTTCTATAACTTCACTGGATTTTTTTTTTTTAGTTTTAACCTTTCTGATGGGCAGACTTAGAAGGTACGGGGCTAGCCCCTCTTAATGGAATCAGAAGTAAACCGAAAGCTTTAAAATAAAAAGATTTATTTGACAGGAAGAGTCACAGAAAGAGACAAAGAGAAACTGATCTATCTGCTGATTTATTCCCCAAATGGTTCCAGACCATCTCCTTGGGCTATCTTCTGTCGCCCTCCCAGGCATACTGGTGGGAAGCTGGAGAGGAAGCACAGCGGCGAGGACCCAAGTGGGCGCTCTGATACGGGACGCCAGTATTGTAGGTTTGACTCATATATCACAACACAGAGCCCCAACACCAAACTTTTAAATATTTATGAGGAAAGGGAAAAAAAACACCCATCTGAGTCCCTGTTTCTTTTTTTTTTTTTTTTTTTTTTAAAGATTTATTTTTATTATTTTTTCATTGGAAAGGCGGATATACAGAGAGGAGAGACAGAGAGGAAGATCTTCCGTCCGATGATTCACTCCCCAAGTGAGCGCAACGGGCCGATACTATGCCGATCCGAAGCCAGGAGCCTCTTCCGGGTCTCCCACGCGGGTGCAGGTTCCCAAAGCTTTGGGCCGTCCTCTGCTGCTTTCCCAGGCCACAGGCAGGGAGCTGGAAGGGAAGCGGGGCTGCCGGGATTAGAACCGGCGCCCATATGGGATCCCGGGCGTGCAAGGCGAGGACCTTTAACCACTTGCGCCACCGCGCCGGGCCCGAGTCCCTGTTTCTTAACCATTATGCCAAGTTCCTAAGACAGCTGCAGACCTCCCATTTAATTCATCACAGCTCAACATGAGACTATGAAAATATGTAACCATTTGTGCTTCTATACCATCTCGTAAATAAGACAGAAGAATTAACAGCTGCATCATTCAAATTTTCACAAACCAAAACTCCAGACTTTCAGAATTACAAGCACCAAACTGCACATCTCAGACAGTTAAAAGCACTCCAGCAATGTATTAGTCAATAACTCATTTTGCTTGCAGAAAGGGGCTGAGTGTCCTTGAAAGCAAGGCCCATTCCAATGACAAGTTATAAACACTTCTGAATGCCACTGAGTGCCAGTCATTGTATTAGCATGGGGGCGGAAAGATGTCCTCTCCAATCATTCACTGAGATCTGGGCACTCTGTGCCTCAAAATGTCACTTTATTTGGAGACTTTATCTGATGAGATAACAAGTAAGCCACCTTAAAAGAAGGGGCAATTGAGCCTGGTGTTATAGCCTAGCAGCTAAAGTCTTCGCCTTGCATGTGCCGTGATCTAATATGGGTGTCATTTCAAATCCCAGCGGCCCCACTTCCCATCCAGCTCCCTGCTTGTAGCCTGGGGAAGCAGTTAAGGGCAGCCCAAACCCTTGGGACCTTGCACCCATGTGGGAGACCCGGAAGAGGCTCCAGGGTCCTGGCTTCGGATCAGCTCAGCTCCAGCAGTTACAGCCACCTGGGGAATGAATCAGTGGATGAAAGATCTTCCTCTCTGTCTCTCTTCCTCTCTGTATATCTGACTTTTCAATAAAAATAAATCAATCTTAAAAAAAAAAAGGGGGGCACTCAAGACACATACTCATCCATGGAGGACAATGTGAAGAGATCCAGGGAGGGATGCTCAGAAGCCAAGGAGGGAGGCCTACAGGAGATCCTGCCTTCAAGGCTCTAAGAACTAACCAGTCCTGCCAAACCTCCACTTGGACCTCTAGTTCCAGGAGCTGTGAGACAATGGTTTCTGCTAATGAAGCCATCCAGTCTATAAGCCATTACTATAGCAACCTGTGGAGGCACATCTACCCAAGAGATAAAAGAGCGACAGAGAAGCAAGCCCAGAGAAGCCAACTCTTCAGTGGGGTATAAAAACAAGTCAACAAACAGCAATGCTTTCGATTGGCAGGAGGTCGACATCAATTACGACAGGTTGTGAGAAAAATTCTGCAGGGGATTTCAGGAGAAAAATTAAATAAGAATTCCTTTTATTTTTCTATTTGTCTTATTTTCACTTTTCTTGGTAAGTACTTTGATTGTGTGCAAGCTCTGTTTTTTCTATCTGCAAATAGGCCAGACTGCTCATTATCCCAAGTGTTTATCTTCCTTCTTTCTTGAGTCTTCAGACAAGATCCTTTGCCAACATTCAGGTGCTGCTTTTCTCACACTCTCCCCTTCATTCCTCTCCACCCTCTCCTCTTCAACTGCTCCCAGTACTGCGCAGACAAGAACCAAAGTCATGGAGACGGGCCTGTGACCTTACACTTCACATGTGTTCCCCTCCAAACATTACTTCCTCACTCCAGATGTGGAACAGAATTTTTATATTGGGATTTTTGTTATGACGCTACCTTACACTAATACTTTAGGAGCCATTATTTTCAAAATGTACCACTTCTAGAAAATACCATGAACTCTTTTTTCTTTCAATTCCTACTTCTAAGCCTTAATTAAACTATTAGCAACAATAATTTCTGATCTTTAACAAGTAGCATGTGCTATCAACCAGGGGTAAGGAATACTGTTGTTGCCAAGGGTTATTTGGCTATTCATATCACTCTTGGTGTACATGAAATCATCAACTTAAAATTAGTTTGCTATACATTTACTGAATTTCAGTTTTCAGCTGCAGTTATGTTGGCAGAGCCAGACTAATAATTTCATTGCCATCCCCCACTCCTACTAAACAAATTACATAATCACACAAGCTTTTGCATCTCTCTAAGACACAGTGATCTTTCTGAAGAGTAGAAAGAACAATTATTGTTAGTGAAGAAAGTCAATCTCAAAAATATAAATGTTTTTTCTAGTATGTGGCAACTAATGTAGAATACCAAAACAATTTATAGGAATAAAATAGTCACTTTGGGATATGATTGTAGTTTTTAGCACGTTTATGCTCCTGTGAAACTGATTTTGCTCATTTTCTTATTGAATATTATAATTAGCAGTGATTTAAGCCTGTGCATGTAGAGTGGATTAAAATTATATCTTTGTGAAAAGTGATTAAGAGAGGAGAGGGAGGGAGGGATATTAGGGGAGAGCATGGAGGTGAGGCCAAGTGTGTTATCTTCTTGGAACTGTACCTATGGAAAGCATGAAATTTGTTCTCTTTATATTTTTAAGGAGCAACTGGAACGGCAGCTCTGAAGACTGACCCAACCATCCTGGATCCAGCACCACCATGAATACCTGGCTTACTCAGCACTACATAAATCCCCTAGGTCTCTGTCCCCTTAGGGCCCACTGCAGAAGTAAGCTTTGTGGCCTTTAGGTTAAACCGCGTTCTCTGCCAACCCCTACACATACCTGGTGGCCCTCCCTCCTCAGTCCCCTAAGGCATTTATCCCTGGTGTCTACCTACAGCCCCATCTGCCAATCCTTGACCTGCACTCCCCACACGCTCCTCTAGGTTGTAAAGGTGCCTTTCCCCTTTGTGCTCTCTCTCACTCTCTCCCTATTCTGCTCTTCTGTCTCTCTCTGCTGCCGCTTTCCATTTGCCCTGCTGCCTCCCTTGCCGGAATAAAGGACCCCTCATGTATCTCACTTGCTGTGTCTGGCATCTTGCGTTTGTGGAGAAAATAGCTAACAATATTAATAAAAAGAAAAAGAAAACAGGATAAGGTGAACAAGCACTCGCATAAGAAAATTAGACCAAAAGATTTTTCAGTGATTAAATACATGGTAGCAAGACTTCCCAGCAGCCCACTGGCCTCAAGGTGGCTGAGTCCGGGCCTCCAGGCCTCATCGGAGATGGACAGTGGGATCCCTCATGATGACTACCCAATGGGAAGATCCTCCAGCACGGATAATACCTCAGAAGAGTGTGCCAACCAGACTACAATGAGCTGACTCAGTTGCTGCCCTGCTGAATCATCACAAAGACAAATTTAGCCCCATCTGTTCAGACACTTGTGATAAAACAGGAGTTTCCTATCATGTGCAGCTAATTAATTCACCCTAAACTTCACAACCTGAATCAGTACAGTTCTTATATAACACAGGTCATATGTTTATTTTCCAAGCTAGTTTTCTCTTTAAACTATGGAACTGTGAGTCCAGGCTCTGTGATAAAATGAAGGACATGTAGAAAAAGGTTAACAAATACTCATCATGGGCAGGAAACATGGGGCATATGGGGACAAAGGAGAGAGGCAAGAGGTGTCGAAAATAACCTTTCATAATGTGGTGATGATTTTAACCATGAATAAATAGGAAAAAAAAAAGAAAAACAATCACAAAAGGCTATCTAGCATCTTCCATATAAAGAAAACATCAAAATAATATTACCTTCTTCGAGATGAGGGGATAATTCAAGACACTTTTCTGTAATGGTCTTCTTTTCAGCTGTCAATGACTGCAGGTAAAGTAACAATAATGAAGGAACGTGGGTGACAAGAGCTGAAAACCAACATTAATTTGGAAAATAATCTAAATCTTAAATTATGTCCTCCTTAGCACATGTCTGTTTTCCTAATGTTCACCAACTTAATTACTATTAAGGCACATACTCCCTATATAGTTATTAAGTTATTTTTATACCTTCCAGAACCTTCTAGAATCTAAACAGAGTAGACTGATTGAAACATTTCATTTTAACAATCAATGTTAATAACTTCATTTACACAACTGACCACCTAGAATGCACTCTTTACTACCTGTTTTCAAATTAACAACATATCTCACTGATTTTTTTTTAGAAAAAAAACCTGAATATTCTGAATATTTCATCAGTATACTTCTTGTAAAGCTTAGCACGCACAATGGTTTCAACTTCTGAGAACATTCTCGGAATACATCCTTCATTTACAAAGAAGCAGAAAGGTTATGCATGACATAAAGTGGTAATTCTGACCTACCACAACTATTAAAGGAACTCAAGGAATGAGAGGAGAAAAATAATGCATCCATTACAGTGTTGCTGAAAGAAAACAAACAAGTGAATTCCAAAGAAATGTAACTGCAATGGCCTGAACAAGTAGGACTCCGATTTCTTTTTTGGCATTCAGGGAAAATATTCCAGCAGCTACCTTACCGGAGTGCCGGCAGTGTCCTGGAAGCCTTCGCCACACCTGCGCCAGGATTCTGAGACTGAGGCAGCGACTCCTCCTGCTGCCCTCACATCTGCTCCCCTGCTCTGCAGCGGCCCCTCGCCCGGGAAGGACGGGTACTGTATATTCCAGTTCCTCTTCCTCTGGGGGATTTTTTAAAGAAGAAGAAAAAAAACTGAATTAATTTCACTAAATATACATGAAGATAGATGGCAATGAATGATTTGGAAATCCAGCCACGGTGTCTTTTCTGAAACTCTTTAAACCCTCACATAAAGATGCAGCAGTTGGATCCACAAAGTATGTAGTCGTCAATAAACTCTTCAAATCCAAGCCACCATCCGTGTGAGTTCCCACACAGTGGACAGTGTCCTTGGGGAAAGAAGCGGAGTGAGGCAAGGATGCAGAGCAGGCACTGAGAGCCTGGCCATTCAGGGCTCTTGGGGGGGCAGGGTAGACCTCAGCCTAGGCGCAACCCCTGCACCAAGTGGGGCTCTATCCTGAGGAGACCTGGGTGGCCTGCTGAGGACGAAGTGCTGGGCATGGAATCCACTTAGCAGTACAGGGACAACAGAGACAGACAAGGTCCGGACGGAAGAGTGTGGGTGTGCACAGCAGGGGAAGTGCCTACATATGCTACATATACACAAGTGGCCATGTGTTTTGCAAGTGAAAGGAAAAAAAAAAAGGTAGAAAAGCTACCCTAAGTCTCTTTCACTCCCAAACATTCAGCAAAAGTACGACATTAAATAAATACAGGGAGTGGGGGCATCTGGCAACCAGGTTAAACAACCACAGTCACTTAGTATACTCACATATGACATGGGATCAAAGTACTTGTGTTCAAGTCCTTGTTTCAAACTCTTTTTTTTTTAAGATTTATTTATTTTTATTGGAAAGTCCTATTTACAGAGAGAAGAGACAGAAAGATCTTCCATCCATTGGTTCATTCTCCAAAAGCTGGGATTGAGCTGATCTAAAGCCAGGAGCTAGGAGCTTCTTCCGGGTCTCCCATGCGGGTGCAGGGTCCCAAGGCTTTGGGTAGTCCCCTATTGCTTTCCCAGGCCACAAGCAGGGAGTTAGAAGGGAAGTGGAGCAGTCAGGACATGAACTGGTGCCCATATAGGATCCCATATGCAAAGACTCTAGCCACTAGGCTATCATGCTAGGGTTCATGGCTTCAGTTTTAATTCCAGCTTCAGGCTAATGCCCAGGTGCACAACCTTTTTGACTGGACATTTGGAAACACTGGAGTGCTTACGGGCCCTATTCTGAAGCTCTCGCCTGAAACGAACAGGTCATCTGAAATAGGATAAATATTGGCCCATCTACTTAGAGGAATTATTTAGGTTGCCTCTAACCTCATACCACAAATACTAAAATTACAGTGGATAAACCAGGAAGTTTTAGAAGTTAGAACTTTCAGAATTTGTCACATGTAGAAATTAAGTTATTAACAAAATCCTGGTTTCAGGAGGAAGAAGACAGAAACACCCCCAAAGTAATGATTTACAAAGTAAGGGGGAAGTGTTACTGAAATTTAATTTGTGACTCGAGTCCAAGTTAATGTTCAAAGATGGCCAGTGGGGGCTGTTAGTACAGACAGGGTCCCAGGGGAGATAGTCCTGAGGGGTGCAAAGGAGTTGGAAAGGCCTAAGAGAAAGCAAGGTATGTGTTCTTTTGTACCCAGGGAAAATAAAGGAAAGAGTGAGTTATCATGCTTTATATAAATTTCATGCAACTTCATATGGAAAGTTTATTATATCCTAAGCAGTAAAGCCTGAAATATGCAATTGCACTCAAATTTACAGTAGGATAATTGTCTAAAGTTGGTAATATCAAGCACCGAAGTGATGTTCAGAAAAACCCAGATTACTTCAACATTGCTCATCTTGAAGATGATGATGCTAGGATCCAACATCTGTTAACTCAGCCCTCTGTTTTCACTCTTCTCAACAATCTGGAACTTCCAAACGTAAGAATGTCAGATATTTGTGATCTAATTTTCTTCTCTTGAAAGGAAAAGCAAAATTATTCTCCATGAGACCTCCACTCCACATCAGAATCCCATCAAGTGTGAAGCTTCCTGTTCTCTGTGAAACGGAAAATCATTATGTTGAACAACACTACCCATGCTAGGCTTCCTATAATCACCCCACACATCCCACTCCCAATCAATTCAGGGTTTTAACAATTTTTTTAAATGGATAAAAACTACTAACATATCACAATGTTGGTCCATTTTTATTTTGTTAACAATTTCCCACTAAAAAATGAACAATGAGAGCTGATGTTGTGGTACAGACAGTTAAGCTGCTGCTTGCTAGGTCAGCATCCCGAATCAGAGTGCTGGTCTAAGTTCCAGCTGCTCCAATTTTTTTTAAAAGATTTATTTATAATAAATAATATATTTATATTTATTATTTATAATAAATAATAGTGTATGCCTCAGGTTTGAAATTGCCTAGAAGTAACTAAGAAGTCCAATAAGCAATAGCATCAGGAAGCACATTTTTGTGGTTGTTCTAGGTATTCAGTATGTCTTTCAGATATGATTAATTATGGCATACAAAGTTAATCTTTGTTTAATTTGAGATCTTTTTAAAACTCTTCCATTTGAAGAATATCATTGAAATAATATATAACTGAGAGGTACCTTTTTCCTGTGTGTTGAATTGAGATTTTTTTAAGTGAATGTTTCCAATGCATCTTTCTGCCTTTTAAAAGAAACTTTATTCTGAGATCATTGGTTTTTTTAAAATATTCATTAATTTTTGTTGGAAAGTCAGATATACAGAGAGGAGGAGAGACAGAGAGGAAGATCTTCCATCCAATGATTCACTCCCTAAGCGACCACATCAGTAGGAGCTGAGCCAATCTGAAGCCAGGAGACAGGAGCTTCCTCTGGGTCTCCCACGTGGGTGCAGGGTCCCAAAGGTTTGGGCCATCCTCAACTGCATTCCCAGGCCACAGGCAGGAAGCTGGATGGGAAACAGGACCTCTGGGATTAGAACCAGCGACCTATATGAGATCTTGGGGCATTTGAGGCAAGGACTTTAGCCACTACACTATCACACCAGGCCCCCCAGCTGCTCCAATTTTGATTCGGCTTCCTGCTAAAGCAACTGGGAATGCAGCAGCAGATGACTCACGTTGTTGGACTCTACTACCCACATGAGAGCTCTCAATGGAGTTTCTAGCTCCTGGCTCGTAGATCTCGGTCTCTGTTGTTCTGCCTTTCAAATAAATAAACCTTTTTTTAAAAATGGAAAAATTAATTTATCTTGATACTTTCCTCTTCCTACTTCCTCACTGTTAAACAGCTAAAGTACAGTAAACCATGAACTGAGTCTGACTTATTCCACACAGAGTTTACACACTAGCAAGTACATCATCAAGATCCCTCCAGAGGCCACAAAATGAATATCTGTCTCTCACTTCCTCCAAGTTATCTGACATAATATCTATGCCAGTGGTTCAGGGCTAATCTCAAAGGAGGCAAGTGTGAATAAAACACAACAGTCCTTAACTTAAAAGTAATCAGTTAAAAAAAAAAAAGATGCTAAGCCAGTCTTTCAAGTCCTCTTCTTAACTGCAAATCATCTGAAACCTAAGTCTGTAATCATGTGATAGTAAAGTATAATCGGCTCCAAGGGAAGTAAGTAGGATGATTTACTTCACCCACTGGGCACTTGGATAGTGCCAGACACTATAGCAAATGCGTCACACATTACCTCATCCAGACCCTACATGACACATGATTCTAAAATGAGTACCACTAACCCCCATTTTATAGACAAAGAAACTAGAAGAGAACATACCTATAAATGGTTAATGCAAGACACAAAACCAGGTTGGTCTAAACCCAAGAGCCTTATTCTTAATATAACTACAACTTCATACAAATGAGAAGGACACTCCTTTTAAGATTTACAGAGAAGGAAAGACAAAGACAGTGATCCACAGCAGTGAACCATCCATTGGTTCACTCTCCAAGTGGATACAATGGCCAGAGCTGAGCCTATC
This sequence comes from Ochotona curzoniae, assembly GCF_017591425.1. Lineage (NCBI taxonomy): Eukaryota > Metazoa > Chordata > Mammalia > Lagomorpha > Ochotonidae > Ochotona > Ochotona curzoniae. The sequence continues at coordinate 8,779,066 of NW_024465419.1, forward strand.
CACAGCCAAAAGCCAAACACTCCGAGTCTCCCATACAAGTGCAGCAGTCTAAGGCCGTGGATCACCCTTCTCTGTCTTCCCAGGCCCTAAGTAGGAAGCTCAACTGGAAGCAAGGCAGCTGGGATTCAAACAAGTGCCTGTACAGGATGCTAACATTGTAGACAGACGCTTAGCCCTCTACAACACAGAACAAGCCCCAAAAGACCCCTTTCAAGTTCCCTTGCTTAAATCTATCAGAAAACTGCCATTAACAGACTGTTTTTAAGGAGACACATGGAACAGTATCATAACAAACATACACGTCTACCCAGCCCCCTTGACTAATGGGGCTCCTTTAAGGCACTGACATTTTCAATCTGCATAACGAAATGTACCTCTGTTATAATTAAAAGCAAATGCAGAACCCAGTGTGGTAGCCTAGTGGCTAAACTCCTCACCTTGCACGTGCTGGGATCCCATTTGGGCACCAGTTCTAATACCAGTGGCTTTGCTTCCCATCCAGCTCCCTTCTTGTAGCCTGGGAAAGCAATAGAGAATAACCCAAAGCCTTGTGACCTTGCACCTGAATGGGAGACCTGGAAGAGACTCTAGGATCCTGCCTTTAAATCAGCTCAGCTCCAGCCATAGAAGCCGCTTGCGAATGAATCAACAGACGGAAATTTCTTCACTATATCTCCTCTCTGTATATCTGACTTTCCAATAATAATAAATAAATCTTTAAAAAAACCAAAAGCAATTTTTTTACTGGCCAACTATTTCAAAATGTTCATAAAAAATGGAAACAAAACATAAGTTTACTTTGGGGCAAATTTTTTTAAATCCATGTATTTACATTATTAGAAATTAATTTCAGCAAACTATAGCTATTAATAGTTTAGACACAGAGACACAAAGATACAAGCAGTACCCCTAAGAAATCAATACAATTGCCACATATTAAAAAATACACAAATACACAAAAAGGAACAAAAGTAATCACCAAGTTAATATGAAGATAACACAGATGATATATAAAGGATAAAAAGGATAATTCTAAAAATCACTTTAATTTCTTTCAGTCAAGCCTAATAGAAACCTATGAGCTGAATGGGGCAAAAATTACTCGTTAACTTCAAAATGAGGAAACTAAAATCAAGTAAAAAAAACTTCCAACAACCCAGTGAAAGACAGTGAAGGGAACACCTCCTGCTGAGTTCAGAAGACACTGGGTTGCTTTAAATCACCCCTCTACCTGAGGACAGCAGCTCACAATTCCTCACCCTCCTGTGCACACTGCTACTGCTGGGGGAACATGTGCCTCACTCTGAAAGAGCTGTGTTTCTGTTTGAACCTGTTCTGCAATTCCTGAAGCACTGGAGCAGAGTCTTCCTTTAAAAAAAAAAAAAAAGGCACTTGGAAGCCTGCAGGGCTGGGGCAGCTTGGTAAGCATTGCTTGTCAAAATCATCTGTAAAAGCAAGTAGGGACCACAGCAGCCTAGAGCAAGGCCCAACACTCAGGACAGTCAGCATACAGAATGGGACACCCTAAAAGGAACAAACTGGGAAAGGAGATACGAAAGCAAAAGAAAATCTACAAAAGCTCCTTTATATAGAAAGGAATCAAAAGGTCACAGGAACAACCCAGAAAATTCTCAGAAGGCCTGAGAAGAATACCTGAAGCATTCAGCTCTGGCTGCCGGCCCAGGGAAAGGCCAAGACGCACATTCAGCCTGCCAGGTGTGAAAGAAAGCCCGCACACAGCGCCAATCTGCAGACTGAGGCTGGCTTTTTTTTTTCCCACAGATTTTTTTTTTGTTCCTCTTCCATTCTTTCTTTTCTGATTTTCTTCTCTTTCTCTTCCTTTCTTGCTTCCTTCCTTCCCTTTGCTCCTTTCAACATCCCCTCCCACTCTCTCTTTCCTTCTGTTTTTATGCATTTCAACAAATTCTATCAAAGCACTCACTGACCACTAAGGTAAAGGACCAGATATCAGTGTCAATACAGAAATGTTTGTTTCAAAATATAATTCAGAAAAGTCACTAAAAAGTAATACCACACCAAACAGCAACAGTAAACCTCATAGAAAGGGAAAAATCTCATTCCCAGAGTTGCCCACTGTAATACTCAAGCCGAGTTTTCAATATAATTTTAGTAGACACACAAAAAAATAGGGTAACACAAATTATATACAGAAGATTCAGATGTTGATCTTGACAAAGATGTTAAATAAATTGTCTTAAATATACTCAAAGAATTAAAGAAAATGATAGGTAAAGAACTAAAGGAAATTAGGAAGAAGGAACGTCAATTTGCAAAATAAGATTATTAAATAGAAATTATACAAATGAGCCATATGTAAATTCTAGAGGGAAACTCAGTGAAGAAACAAGGAAAAAATCAGTATATTTTAAGATAGATTCAACTGAGAGTAAAGACAGAAAGGGAAAAGAGTGAAGAGGAAATAGAACTTAAGAGACTTGTAAAACACCGAGCACAGCAACATATTCATACCACAACTCCTAGAGAATATATGCAGAAATGGCTGACAACTTCCAAAGCCTGGGGAGAGATGTGAATCTACGCACGCAATAAGCCTAATAAATTCTAAACAAGATAACACACACACAAAAACCCCCATACTAATAAAGATCACACAAGACAAAGTATTTTCAAAGGAGCAAGAGAAAAGTGACAGTTACATAAAAGGGACACTCAATAAAGACTGAGAACAGATTTCTGGTCAGAAACCATGGAGAGCAGTAAGCCGTGGGATGACACACCTGCATGCAAAGAGCTGGAGGGGAAAACGTAGCTCCATCCTTAACACTACCCTTAACAAATAAAACAGAAACTGATAAACATCCAAATAAACAGAAGCTGAGGAAGTTTACAACTAGCATTAACGTCTTGCAAGAAATGTTAAAAAACATTATCTGGATGAAATGAACAGATACTAGATAACAACATAAAGCAATACACATAAAAAATAGTAAATATATAAGCATAAATATAAAAGCCAGAAATCTTGCAATTCTCGGGTTGTAAGTCTTCCTCCCATTATTTAAAAATCAAATGCTTAAAATACCCCAATTGTAGGCACCTGCCTAAGTTACCTTGTACCTAGGTAAGCGTTACACTGGTGGACAAAAAGCAGTCAATAACTGGCGGGCATTCTGCACCTGGTTAATGCCAAGTCTGTGTTAACTAAGTGCGCCAGTGCATTTGTCTATTTTATTTATTTTTATTTTTTATTTAAGATATGTGGGGAACACTGTGCGCTGCCACAGAGCACAACATGGTGGAAGATGAAGGACATCGGGCCAGGACACACCACTGCGATCCCCAGACACACCACATGCTGCCACACAGCAGGGGACTACAGACTGCTGGGGAAATGGGACTGGGGACATACTGGAGGGGTAGCTGTTGAGGCATGTTTGACAGATGAGTGACTTGTGAGGACTTCCACAGATGGGGTCACTGCACTCACAGATTGTCAAGGGAGCTAACATAGTGTGGTTTGGGAGGGGCGGGGCGGGGAACAGAGGACAAGTCACCAGCTCATATGGGAGACCCGGGTTGGGCTAAGTAGGGTCACCCGTCAATGCACACAAAAGCTGGGGCTGGGAGCATGCATGGCTGGGTTAGGTCACAGTACACAACTGCGAGTATCAGGGCAGGGGATGGGCCATGCCAGGCTGGCTGCAGCACTCACCAGAATACTGAGTGTGAGTCATATCAAGCTGGACTGCAGTAGCCCCCAGTAAGCATAAGATCCAAGGTTAGAAGAAGGTCTGGCAGGGGAACTGTGGGCATTCCCCTGTTAGGTTATAGCTCCTGTTGGTGAGCATGAGAGCCAGGGCTGGGGGTGGGCCATGCCAGGCTGGGCTGCAGCACTCACCAGAATACAAGAGAACTGGATCTGAGGGCAGATCCTGTAGGGGACTTGGCTCACCTTTATGAAACTGAAGCACTCATAGGTTTGTGCAAGAGCTGGAGGTGGTGATGTGGTGTGTCAGACTGAACTGCAGAACTAACCAACATTCATGGGAGCCAGGGCTGGGAGGAAGTCAGCGTCAGGCTGGGCCAGGCTGCACCACCCGCTGGAATATGCAAAGACTTCAACTGAGGGCAGACTGTACCAAGCAAAGCCACAGCACCCACTGGCATGCGTGAGATCCAAGGCTGGGGATAGGCCAGTACTTGTACAGTACTGTGTGCTGTACATGTGTGCTGGCCAGGTCTAGAGGCATGCCAGGCTGGGCTAGGCTGCAGCACCGGCTGGCACATGCAAGAGACAGGATGGGATGGGGGCTGCGCTGGGTGGAACGAGGCCAGTAAAAGTTTGGGCAGGCAGGCTATGCCAGAACCCAGGTTAGGTTGAAGTACTAGCTGGCACGCACAAGATCTGGGCTAGAAATGGGCCTGGTAGGAGAACTCTGGGGACTCCCCTAATACATTTCAGTTCCCTCTGCTGAGCATAAGAGCCACGGCTGTACAAGGCTGCAGCATCCACCAGCATGTGTGTGGGCTGGCTCTGGGGCAGGTCAGACTGAGCTAGGCCCCAAGACTCAGTGGTGCTTGCCAGAGCCAGAACCGTGTAGAAGATGCGCTGGCTAGACCTCAGCACCCACTAGTTCACATGAGAGCCAGATCCGAGGGTGAACTAGGCTGTTGTACCCACCAGCAAGCACTGGTATGGGTACGGGCTGGTTGGGCTAGGCCTCAGTACCCACCAGTGAGCACCAAGACTGAATGCAGAAAATGTCAGGATGTGCCACAACACCAACCAGCACATGCAAGATCTGGGACTGAGAACGAGTCTGGTAGGAGAACTTTGGGAACTCTCCTGCTAGGTTGCAGCTCTCATCAATGAGTACAAGAACTGGGACTGAAAGCAGGCCAAGCCAGGCCAAATTACTGCATCTGTTGCTAAGCTGGGCCAGTTCATAGTACATGCTGGAACAAATTAGGGCCAGGCAAGAATGCAGACCAGGCCAAGGTGAGCTGCAACACTAGTTCACATGAGGGCTGGGGCTGAGGGTAGGCCAGGCTGGGTTAGGTTGCTGTAACCAGTGACAAGAAGTGGGACTGAGGGTGAGCCCAGTTGAGCTAGTTTGCAGCAACTGAATGTGAACACCAAGACTGGGGCTTGACCCATGCCAGACTGGGCTGCAGTACCAACTGACATGCACAAGATCCAGGGCTGGGAGCAGGCTTTGTATGGATTTCAGGAGCTTCCCTGCTAGGTTACTGCTTCCACCGACAAGTGTGAGAGCTGGGACCATGAGTGGGTCTAACCAGGAAGAGCTGTAGCACCTGTAAGCTGACATGTGGGCTGGGTCTTGGGACATTCCGGGCTGGGTTAGATGACAGGACCTGCTGACAAGTACCAGAACCAAGTGTGAGTCATGTCAAGCTGGACTGCAGTAGCCCCGGTAAGCACAAGACCCAGGGTTAGAAGAAGGCCTGGCAGGAGAACTGTGGGCACTCTCCTCTTAGGTTACAGTTCCTGCTGGTGAGCATGAGAGCCAGGGTTGGGGGTGGACAAGGCTGCACAAGGCAGTAGCATCCATCAGCATAAGTGTGAACCAGGTCTAGGAGTGGATTGGGCTAAGCCACAGCACGCATGAGTATGCATGAAAGCTGGATGGGATGCAAGCCAGGCTGGACTAGGCTGCAGCATATGCTGGCATGTACAATAACCAGGGCCGGGGGCAGGCCTGTTGGGATTATTGGGGGTCATTCCGATTAGGCTGTGGCGCCAGCTGGTGTTCATCAGGACTAGGCCAGTAGCAGGCTGGGATGGGCTAGGCCACAGGAGCATCCATCAGTTCACCTGAGAAATTGGGGCTGGGGACAAAACTGACCAGGCATCTGCATCTACTGGTATGTGCACTGACTAGTGCAAAATTGGTGCATACCAGAGTCAAGTCTGAGGTCACACCAGGTAAGGTTTCTTGGGGGACCGCCAAACTAGACTGCTGGACCCAAATCCTAGCTACAGGGAAAATCACAAGGTAATGTGGTCCAGCATCAGCTTGCATATATTGGGACTGGGCCTCCTGAGTTGCTGATGCTTGTGCAGTGCCCATACATGCACATGGGGAATATGACAGCCAGATCATCTAGGGTACTAGAGAACATCAAGTGCCTCATCAGAGGATGGAAAGTAGACCAGGTTGGAAGGGCCTCCTGGCCAAGCTTTGCAGCAAGTGCCTGGGTCTGTGGACACACTAAGCATGTAGATTTTGGAAAGACTTTCTCACCAAAGATGTCTCACATTCTTCCTTACATCAGGGTCACTAAGGCCTCACCAAATAACCATCCCCCTTCCCTGGGTGCTGTGTGACAGCACAAAGTGGTCCCCTCCCCGTCCCCCTGAGCAGACACAGGAAGAAAAAAAAAACACTGAAACATTTGTTGCACCTACCATCTTCCATACCTGGACCCTCCTGACCCTAGTCAGAGGCTCACATGGATTTTCATCCCTCTCAACCATTTAAACAGTAAAACATGAAATTTAAAAAATTTTTAATTCACACACATAAACCAGTAACTATGTGTCTTTGCTAATGCATTTATGATTTATACAGGTGAAAATAAAACAAAATTTGGAGCTATACAAGTTTAGAATTTTTATATGCTACTTCAGCAAAGTTGGTATTAATTCAGACTGTGTTATTATACAATGCAAACTCCAGGAAAAACAAAGAGGGGGAAAAATCTAAAAGAGAAAAAGAAACAAGGAATAAAACAGCACACTAGAGAACAATAATGTATCACACACAAAAAAAGGAAGTAATGGAAAATTAAGGAACAAAAAGCATAAAACATGCAGAAAACAGAATGGCAGACATCCTTAACAATAATTAAATATAAATGGATTAAACTCTCCATTGAAAAGGCAAGTTTTAAATATAATTAAAAAAAAAGAAAAGGCAAGTTTTGTAAAATGGATTAAAATACCAAGCTTTAAACACATTCTATCTGTAACAGTCATTTTTTGTCCAAAAACACATGCAAAAAAAGTTCAAAGTAGGACAGAAGGATGGAGAAAGATAATCTATGCAAATAATTGTAACAGAGAGATTCCTGGGGGGACTATACCAGTATTACACAAAATGGACTTTAAAATAATCACTGTTACTTGAGACAAAAAAGACATACAATACCAATTACCAAAAAAAGTTGAAGAAGAAACAAACAAACAAACAAAAATAACAGGTATCCACATCCAAGATCAAAAAACAGAGTCCTGGCTGCCCCAATAATTCCTGGTCACAATTAATGTGCCCTGCAAGGCAGTGGAAGACCAAGATGCAGTTAGGCTCCTGGTTTCTGCCTGCTCCTGTCCCAGTCACTATGGCCACTGGGGAGTTATTCAGCAGATGAAAAATACTTTCTCTCGTTCTCTCTCTCTCCCTCACTTCCCTCCTCCCCCGTGTGTGTGAGTGTGTGTGTGTGAGTATGTGTCTGTGTGTAAGCATGCATAACTCCCTTCAAAATTAATAAATAAATCTTTTTAAAAATAAAAGATTAATCTATCAAGAAGAAATATCAATCTTAAACACATCTATTAATTTAGGCTTGGAATATATCACACAAAAACTGATAGAATGAAAGGGAAAATCTGACAATCCCACCATAGTCAGGGACTTCAGTATCATATACTCAACAAAACCAGAAAGTTAATAAGGAAATACCACAGAATGACTAAATTTTATAAAAATATAATATTGTACTCAACACCAACAAAATAAAACTTTTTCTCAAATGCACAGGGAATATTCTCTAACAGATACTACAGGTATGTCAAAAAAAGGAGTCAGTATATAACAAAGTATATCCCAAAATTATGAAATCATACAAAATGTCTTCTTTGATCATAGTGGAATGGAACTAGAAATCAACAACACAAAGAAAACTGGGACATACACAAATAAGTAGAAGTTTAAAAAACACACTTCAGATAGTGACTCAAAGAAAAATTAGATATTATAAAGCCAATAAGAAAAACATTTCAAAGAAAGGAAAATTAAAGTACAACATACCAAAATCTAGTAGATACAATGCACCCAGAAACATTCACAGCTGCAAACACTAAGGTTAACGAGGTAAAAAGACCCCCAAGATGAACAACCTAAAATTACACACTAAAGAATGAATGGGAAAAAGAAGAAGCTAGATCTAAGGCTAGCCAGTGCACACGCACACTCACACAGAAACAGACTAGAGATATAATAATAGAGAGAATCAACAAAACAAATAATAAAAAGTGCTTCATTGAAAGACATAAAATTAATAACTTTAAATTGAAGAAAATTATATAGGGGGGCCAGTCCCCCAACTGCATCAGCAGCCCATATGGGCACCAATTTATGTTAAGACTGTTCCACTTCCATTCCAGCTCCCTGCAAGTGGCCTGGGAAAACAGAGAAGGATGGTCCAAGTCCTTGGGCCCCTACACCCATATGAGAGAACAGAGGAAGCTCCTAGCTCCAGGCTTTGGATTGGCTAAGTTCAGTCATTGTGGCCATGTGGGGAGTGAACCAACAGACAGAAGGTCTTTCTCCCTGCCTCTCCTCCTCTCTCTATAAAACCTGCCTTTTAAATAAAAACAAATATATTTTTTAAATAGAAGATTTATATTAAACAGAAAGTATTAGAATTACTATTAAACCTAAGAAGATATTGATTTAAAAATTAAACAGAAATAAGAGAACTCAGACTAAATAAATTCCTGAAATGTAGAAACCATCAAAAGTGACTCCAGAAGAAACACAAAATCTGAACATATCAACAAGCGATCAAATCAATAACCAAAAGCCTCCCAACAAAGGAAACTTCAGAACTAGATAAATTCACTAGTGAATGCCATCAAACATTTAAAAAATGTAAGAGAATATACCTAGCTCTTCTGAGGACAGCATACACTAAGAATCAGCTGATAAACATATTGCAAGAAAGCTATAAACCCAATATCCTTCCTGAAAATAGAAAAAAAAATTCTCAGCAAAATACTAGCAAACTAAATCTGGCAGCACATCTAACAGCAGTATACATCATCACCAACCGGGATCTACATAAGGCATACATAAGCGACTCAATATCTTAAAATCAATGACTATAACATATCACATTAGTAGTACAAAACAAAACAAAAAAAAAAACCCAGATAATTTATTAATGCAGAAAAAGATTTTTAAAAATCCAATACCCTCTCATCATAAAAACATTCAACAACTAAATATAAGTCAATTTCTTCACATGGCAAAATGCTTTTCTATGGGTAACAGGGGTAACCACTTTGGCCACTTCATTTAACATGGTACTGGATGTTCTAGCCAAAACAACTAGGCAAGAAATAAAAGCATCCAAATTTCAAAGGAAGAAGTAAAATGATCTCTAAATGCAGATGATATGGTCTTATATATGGGATACAAATGAGCCCACACAAATCTACTGGAGCTAATAAATTCAGAAAACTTGCAAGATATAAGGTAAACACATAAAAATCTGCTGTACTTCAAAACCCCAGCAATAAACATTCCACCAAGGAAAATATTTCTACATGGAAAATCATTAAACACTGCTGAAAGAAATTTAAAAATAAATGGAAGAACATCTTGTGTTCATAGATGGATTTATTATTATTAAGGCGGCGACACCACACAAAGCCCTCTACAGACTCAGTGTAACACATTAACTCGATGTAATCTCAAAAACCTCTAGTACACAATTCTAAAATGTTATCCTAAAATTTATAAATTTAGGAGTCTTGAATGTCCAAATTAATCATCAAAAGAAAAGAAATCTGGAGAACTCATATTCCAGTTTTAAAATGTACTATAAGGTTATAATAATCAAAACAATATTGTACTGGCACAACAAAAGACCTATTCATTGAAACAGAATTCACAGTCCAGAACGAAGCTCATACATCTACGGCCAACAGACTGTTGAAAAGCATTTTAAGACTATTCAAAAAGCAGAAAAAAAAAATGGTTTCTGAGACAATTGAAATCACATACAAAAGAATACACAAAATACATAAAAACTAATTCAAAACTGATCAAGACTACATGTAACAGTAAATAATTTACAAGTAAGCACAGGGGGCTAGCATTAAGCCAGGATCAGGTTAAGCTGCGTGTGGGTGGGCACCAGACTCCTTCCTAGCTCCCTGTTCATGCACAGAGTACCCATGTGGGAGAACCAGATGGAATTACAAGCCCCTGACTTCAGCCTGGCCTAGCCCTGGATAATATGTCTCTCCTTCTCCCCTCTCTGTCTTTCTCACTCTGTCAAACCGATCTTTAAAGACAAGGCACAAATGAATCTTCATCAGTTGTTCCTGTACATATGACACAAAAGCATCACTGACAAAAGATATAAAGGACACTGTAAAGACAGTAAAAAGAAAATTTGAGCAATGGGAGAAACATTTGCAAATAATACATCTAATAGGCGTCTAGTATCCGGCACAGATTAAGAACACCTGGAAGTCAACAGAAAGACACTTAATATACACACTAATCATTAGGGAAACCTTCAAATCAAAACCAAAATGAAATAGTACTTATATCCAGCATGATAATTACCAACAGAAAATCAAAACAACACAACAAAACAGAAAACAACACATGCTGGACAGAATGCACAGGAACTGCAACCACTTGCATTACCAAGATCATTTTCGGAACAGCACTGCCCCCATCTATAAGTCTGCTACACAAAGGCATTATACCAAAATTGTCACATCAAGGAACCGGTTACAACATTCTGGATATGAACTGTACTACTGCAACAATGTGGAGGACTCCAACACAGGGGGAGGGCATGGGAAAGGGTTGGAGAATCCCAGAGCCTATGAAACCATGTCATAAAAGGAAATTTTTAAAAATCTTAAAATACAATTAAAACACAATTAAAAATATCTTTGGTTGAAAGTAAAAAAGAAATGCTAATTCACTAGTGCCCCAAAACTATATACTTCGAAATAATTAAAACAGGAAATCATTGTAAAATAAAATAAAGAAAATTATTATTTAGATCTATTTAATAATGTGCATTTACATATACAAATAATCATTTTTACTACTACCTAAGGACTATGTACATGAGGATCAACAAGGACACATTTACAAGTACATAGGTTCCCAAAGTCACATGTGAGAATCTGGAAGAAAGACTCAAGAATCCGCATTAACTGCCATCTCTGCTGCTTCCTGTATTAGAATTTCAAAACTCGTGCTGAGCACAGTGGATTAGAAATGAATCTTAATACGTAAACTAAACATGCAGTCTTAGGATCAAATTCAAAACCACAAGCTTCTCTGAGAATGCTTCAAATATTTTTCCCCCACTAGAACAAAGTATACCCTGTCAGTTAGAAGAATGTTAGGAACTACATTAGGTTTAAAAAAAAAAAAAAAAGAAGAAGAAAGAAGAGGAAACTTACAATGCTGTAATGTCTTATATCCCAGTGGTTTGCATCTATAAGGAAATCCTTCAGAGAAGTACAGAGAAGTAAACATGAACTGAACTCAAGATTCCAATCTGTCTCAATCGAGATCACTTCTACCACACAGCTCCTTATTCAAGTGTGATGAAGTTTCTTTTATTAAAAAATAAATTAAAGAAAAACTTTCCCTCACCTGGACCCCGTCTAACTGGTTCATCGCCTCCCCAACAGACTTACACAGATTTGTCCACATGAATATCAGGCTCAGTTTCCTAGCCATCACAATTTTTCTTACAACCTCTCACCTAAATGATTTCCCGTTGGTTAACATATAATTGCACATTTACAGATGTATACTCGCTATTAACATTCTACTAATGTGTAAAGAGCAGAACATCAGATTTTACAAACTGCTTCAAAATACTGAAAGTCTTACAGAGGTAACATACAAAGAGAAATATTTTTGGCCTCTTGGTAAAACTGCAACCAGAACTCAGGGACTAAGCGGTTTCTCTCTTTAACTAATGAAATAGCCCTAGGACACACAATGTTACATACTCTTGTTCCTGGGCAATTGCTCTTAAGAAATATAAAATATAATCCAGAACTCAAATGCTAATTAAACTTGCTTAGAAATTTAAAAACTGTTCATATGTACCTACAAACTGTAACAGAATTTTCTCTTTCAATTTATTCTCCTAACATTATAACAAAATAAACAGAAAGGTATCATAGTCCCACTCTTGATTTATTCTAAAATATTTATTAAATATTACATTGTATACTAGGCACCATAATACCAGCAACTGTTTTTAAGAATTTCCTACCTTATGTGAGTCTTATGACTGCATACCTTTTTCATACTTACCACCTTACAATAAAAAATTACTCTGCTCCTTTTTTATTTAACAGAACAGCAATTAAAACTCACAATTGAAGAGAAGCCAATGGAAAACTTCGTCCTAATTTTGATGTTACTAGAACAGAGCTCAGATTTATTTTCAAATAACATATTTATGTATTACTTGAGATATTTAATTTTCAAATAATGTGTCAATTTTCTAACTGTTACGATAAATATTTGCAGGAAAAAAAAAACACTAGCAAGAACTATACCAAAATGGTCGCCCTATCTGAATATGTGCTTTTGTTTGATTTTTCCATTGAATTCTTTACTTTCCAGCAGCCTTAAAATTAATATATTATACCATCAGGAGAATGATTCTGAAACTACGGCAAGATTGCACAAACTAGTTTGGTCTTAGCTCCAAAAGGAACACAAGTGCTCCCCCTGCTGGTTATATAAAATATGAAACACTGATAATCAATTAGCTACACAGTTTTCAAAAAACATGGTTGGGCAGCTAGCTACTCTCCACAAGGCACAACCAGTGCTTAGAAGCCAGCGAACATTTTAAATCACCTTAAAGGGCAATGGCAAAGGGCAGTGACACTCAGAGCACAAACTTCAAGGCAAGTTCACAAAATATCTTAAAATATTTCATACTTTTTCTTTATGGCTGACTTTTTAAAAACCTATTTCTCTGATATACTCAAATGTTTCCTCCCTCCATCTTAACCCATTACCCTTTCTGACCATTACTTATATAATGGAATAAAATTATTGGTATAGTAAGAATAGTTACATTTTAACTTATTTTTCCCAAACACGTCTGTGTGCCTTGAATATCCTTATCTCCAATTCTACCCCACTCATATTTTAACCTCAATCACTTAAAGTAAAATGGATGTTAAGAGACAGCGGAGAGGGGTGTGCAGCACCGTGGTCCCAGCACTTGTCACCCCTGCACTCTACGGGGTCCTGCCTGTGCTTCTGATCCAGCTTCCTGGTAAAGCACAGCCTGGAGGGGAGCAGGTGACGGCTCAGGCGCTAGGACCCTTGCCAATCACAGGGGACCATTGGATGGAGTTGCTGGCTCCTGGCTTCAGTCCAGGCTGGTTCTAGCTACTGCAGGCATTTGCGGAGTGAACCAATAGGTAGAAGAGCTCTCTCTATTTCTCTTTTCTGGCTTCGAACCAGACCAGCTTCAGCCACTGTGGCTATTTGGGAAGCAAACCAGCAGATGGAAGATCTCTGTCTCTCCTTCTCTCTCTAAATCTGCCTTTCAAATAAAGCTAAATTTTTTTAAAATGAACTCATAACAGTATGAAAAAAATACTCAGGAAAAAGAAAAACTAAAGTGCAAAATGGAAGTCATCTATGGGCCCGGAGCGGTGGCGCAAGTGGTTAAAGGTCCTCGCCTTGCACGCCCAGGATCCCATATGGGCGCCGGTTCTAATCCCGGCAGCCCCGCTTCCCTTCCAGCTCCCTGCCCGTGGCCTGGGAAAGCAGTCGAGGACGGCCCAAAGCTTTGGGACCCTGCACCCGCGTGGGAGACCTGAAAGAGGCTCCTGGCTTCAGATCAGCATAGCACTGGCTGTTGTGCTCACTTGGGGAGTGAATCATCGGATGGAAGATCTTCCTCTCTGTCTCTCCTCTCTGTATATCCGCCTTTCCAATAAAAAAATAATAAAAATAAATCTTTAAAAAAAAATGGAAGTCATCTAAATGTCTATTAGCTGATAATTGAATTTTTTAAAGACACCAGGAGGAGAGACTTCTGGGCTAATAAAAATGTGCCAAACCTAGAAACACTGATACAATTGCTGTGAATATACTAAAAACCAAAACCACTGGACCGTACATTTTATCTGTGAAACAGAAACGCAATGCCCAAGGGACTACAAAATCTCACAAGCAATTTTGAAAAGTCTGACAGTTTCTTATCAAACTCAGCAAAGGATTACCATATTTTCTGTCAAGGACACTTTCGGACATATGTCTGAGAAATGTAAATTCATGTTCACAAATAAATCCTCTGCAGAAATCTTCAAAGCAGTTGTATTCACCACAGACAAAATGCAGAAACACACCAGATGTCCTGCAACAGTGCAATGTTAAGAAAAACCGTGTCACATTCTTTCTACAAATGACTGAAAATGAAGGAACTGCCAGTATGCCCAATCTGGATAAATCTCCAAGGATGTATACTAAGTGGGGAAAAAAAATCTGGACACACTCATATTGTATGATTCCTTTTATACAACATTTTTGAAATGATAAAATGTTTATAATGATGAACAAATTAGTGGCTTCAGGAATGAGAGGAGGCAGCTCTAGGCAGTGAGGGGCTGACTGTAAAAGGGATGCCGACTTGACAGAATTCATCAGTATTTTGACTGCGGTGGTGGAGGCACCTGCATACACATATGATAAAGTCATTTGCAACTGCTATGGTCCATACCTAAACTCGTAACTCCGAGGTGGAGCCTTGGGGAGGTTTTCTACAGCAAACACAACGAGTGCCCTTCTTAGACACCCAGCGAGCTCCCCCACCCCTTGCACCTTGTGAGGACACAGGGAGGAGACAGCTGTTCCTGAATCAACGGACCCTTACCACCTACAGAATCCATCTGTGCTTTGGCCTAGCACTGCGCAGCCTCCACAACCTGAAGAATAGTTCTTCTTAAGCCACTGTTCTTTATAAGCCACTCAACCAACGGTAGTTTTGCAATAACATTCAAATCAGACTAAGCTGTGAACTCCTGTGGAAATTTAAGAACAATCATATTCATGTCAACATATTGTGTTACAGATCTCCAAAGCATTGCCACTGAGGGAAACTGGATGGGCACATGAGAGCTCTCTGAGTCACGCCTCACGACCCTAGGTGGGCTTACAATCATCTCAATAAAGATAAAGGGAAAGAGTAAGGCAAGAATTCCTGGTTTTCATGGCAACCTTTCTCACCCTGTTCTCCCGATCTGTAAGCACGCATTCTTCTGGTGAAAGAGAAAAATACATTTCCCCTTAAGTGAGGTCCTCTATGTGATCTATTTGATATACAGAAATTCTTCAGAAAACGCACGTTGTTTCCTTTCAACTTCAAGACTAAAAAGTCAGTACTAACTAGATGAACTCTGAGTACAGCCACCAATAAACCATCAAGTGCAGCCACTGAGCTCTCTGACTGGCACTGTATGGTACTGCTGCCAAGAGAACAGAAGGCCTCCCTGAACAGCCTCAGAACTAAGGCCTCTCTCCAGCCGTTTACAAGCTGACAGGACGCGACGTTAGCGTCATCTTGAGGCAAAGCAGGAAAGTACAATTATCTCCTCTTCACATAATTTCTTTCATTATTATGGTGTCTCACTGACATTTATCACTAACATTTATCAAGTACTCCCATGCTCAATGCCTTACCCTATACATTCTTGCAATTTCATACCAACTTATAACTCAGGCATCATTCCCATTTTTAAAACAAATTACTACTCAGAAAGGAAAGTCTCTAGTAAGCAATATGGCAAGATTGTCCCCCATGTTTTGGTCCAGAAATGAAGATTCCAGCTTATTCTTCATAACCTCATTTAAATAAAAGTGCCTATAAATAACTCTAAAGAGTACCTGCCAAACACACACCCACCTGGTGAGCTTGTGAGAAGGCTCTAAGTATCTGGCAATCCGTGGGGCTTAATCCCACACACTGTGGAAGTCATTAGCTCCCTCATAACCACTGTCCACATTCTGTACCACTGTACACACCGTGGTCAAGTACTTAAGGAGTGCCATGCACTAAGATTCCTACCCTTACAGCAACACCCAATCACCAGCCTATGGGACTACTGCAAAGCAAAGGGAGAGGGGGCAGAAAGCATCTCCTTCCATATTTTCTAATATATCCTCGGTGACCACTGGTGGACACTTACTCACTCACAAGTTCTCTACATACATACATACACTTAAACACACATACACATGACAGACCCACAACTCTTTTTACAACTGACCCCCACAGCTCAAATGTTCACATTCCCTAAAAGAAAAAGAGCAACTACTGTAAAAATGAGCTAACGTCTTACCTACTATGTTCTTCTCTATAATCCCTGAAGGAAAGTTTCTATTCACAAAACCAACACTGTTCCCATCATGGAAGTGAATCCTCCTGTCTTTATTATTTCCTTTGGTTCCTTCCTCTGACTCAAAGAAGCAAAAAAAAAAAAAAAGCTTCCTTGAAAAAAGAGCATCTGTCATTTCAATTAGAAACTGTAAGTGTCCTTCTATGTGTATAGAGAATTCAGTTAATGCATACGTCAAGCCTGCCTTTACACAGGCAGCATCAGAACAAAGCTCTCCTGGGGCAGTCATTTGGTACAGCACGTGAGCTGCCACTTGGGACATCTGTATCCCATATAGACACAGAACCTGCTGCGAGTCTGAGCTCCTGTACTACACTCCAGCTCTCTGCTGACGTGCACACTGGGAAGTGGCAGGTGAGGTGTACAGGCCCCGGCCATGAACATGAAAGACCTGCACTGCCTTCCTGACTTTGCTTTAGGGCCTGGCACAAGACCCTCACTGGGGCTTGCATTTGGGGAGTGAGGCAGCAGAGGAATGTTTCTCTCTGCCTTTCAAAGGCAAATAAAAATTGAAGATAATAAGACTGTTTATAAAATGAATTTTTAGAAATAGGTTCTGGTGGTGAGAACTCAAAAGCTATCTCCAGGAGGAGGTAATCTCCCTTCACTTCTCTTTTATAATGCCAAGAGACAGTTTTTCAAAGGGAAGGAGGAGGAAGAAAACCATACAAGAGGCAGCTAGGATAACAAAAGGTCAGCAGCTGGACAGGAAGGGAAGTACTCGTGTTCGTAATTGGCTTGTTGGCTTAGAGGGGCTAAAGCAGGAGCTACCTGTGGAGGACAGGAGAGGGGAAAGGAAGGATGGAGATCCTCCCAGTTCTTGGGCAACTGGCCGTCCTCTCTCCCCAAGGCAGACATTTCACACAACTATCAGGTAGGCTGCAGTCACAACTTTTCCGATCTCCACAGGCTTAACTTCTGAGTCACCATGGATTTCCCCACTTCATCTTTCCACTTCCAGAGCCTAAATCTCATCTTTCTTTTATAACATAAAAACACAGTCCTTTTTCCACTTTATTTTCCATCCGACCACCTTAATCCATCATATTAACTTTCACCTAAGACTCAAGAAAAATCTATGCTGCTTACCTAACATTACAAAGTCAGGTGCTTTTAGATCTGGGGCTGTTAACCAAGACATCTTTAAAAAATAATAATAAAGATGGAGCTAACGTGATGTAATGGCTAACAACACTGCTTGTGACACTAGCACCCCTCATGGACACTGGTATGTGTCCCAGCTCTGTTTCACTTCCGATTCAGCTCCCTGCTCGTGGCCTGGAAAGGTAGCAGCAAGTGGTTTCAAGTACTTGGGCCCTTGCCACACACTTGGGAGACTCAGGTAATGCCCTTTGCTTCACCCTGCTCCAGCTCTGACCACTGCAGACATCTAAGGAGTGCATCTGTCTGTATTCCCCCTTCTCTTTCTCTCTTGCTGTGCAATTCTTTCAAAGAAAACAAGTCTGTAGAAGTTAATTTATTTGAAAGATAAGGTTATAAACAGAGGATGAGACACACAGAGAGATCTTCTACCAGCTGGTTCACTTCACAAATGGCTGCAATGGCCAGGCCTGGCTGGGCCAGGCTGAAGCCAGGAGCCTGGAACTCCATCTGAATCTTCCACAAGGATTCAGGGATTCAAGTATGTGGACCATTCCCTGCTTCTTTCCCAGGCACATTAGCAGGAAAATGATCCAACATTGGAGTAGCCAGGATATAAACCAGTGCCCACAGAGGAGACTGGCATCACAGGTTCTATGCCACACCACCAGCCCCTCCGGGACTCAAAGGATAGCAATCAATCTTACAACATCCACATTTAAAGAACAAAGGCACAGACATAGAAACCTAAGACAGGACGTGAAACTGAGGAAGAATAACAGAATTCCATGAAATGAAGAAAGCTCACTTATTACTGAAGTGACAAGGGGCAAGGTGGGATTTAATAATGATTAGGATTTCAATAAGCAGAAACAGGAGAAATGACACTATTCCAAACTCAGACCATGAGCTAACACCCAGAGGCGGGACAAGTACAGCAACAAGAGCAGTCTGGTTTACACAGAGGATAAATAATGAACAAAGCTACATGGCTAATGCATACATTACGGAAGCTATGAACAACAGACTATGAGAACTTGAACAAACCAAGATCTGGGGCAGATCTCCCAGGTATAAACCCTAGCTTCTTCACTGAATTGATGTGTGACGCTGGACCTTCTCTGCTGGGCCTCAGTTTCCTCATCAATAAAATAAGAGTAATAGGAGCCAGCACTGAGGTGTAGCACACAAAGCCAGTGCCTGCAATGCCAGCACCAGTTCAAGTCCCGGTTCCGCTTCTGATACAGCTCCATACTGATGAACCTGCAAAAGCAGTGTTAGCTGGCACAAGTACTTTGGTCCTTATACCCACATGAGACACCCGAACAACCTGCAGCCACTGGGAAGTAAACCAGTGAATAAAAGAGCTCTCTCCTTGTCTCTCTCCATAGTGTTACCTTTCAAACAGAATGAAATTTTGTTTATAAAAGAGATTAACAATACTTAGCACATAGGTCTGCTTAAAAAACTGAGTTGGGTCCAGCAGAGTAGTCTACTGGCTAGAATCCTCGCTTTGCATAATGCCAGGATCCCATGTGGGTGCTGGTTCTAATCTCGGCAGTCCGCTCCCCTACCAGCTCCCTGCTTGTGGCCTGGGGAAGCAGCTGAAGACGGCCCAAAGCCTTGGGACCCTGCACCCCATGGGAGACCCGGAAGTTGTTCCTGGCTCCTGGCTTTGGATTAGCATAGCTCTGGCCTTGCAGCCGCTTGAGGAATAAATCAATGGATGGAAAATCTTCCTCTCTGTATATCTGATTTTCCAATAAAAACAAATAAATTTTAAAAAACCCCAAATGAGTTAATACATACAAAGTCCTTACCACAGATAAATATGAAATAAATTATTACATATTCAAAAAGAAGGAAAAACAATCATTAAGCAGAGGAATGACAACATGAGAATGGCATCTACAGGAACATCATACCTGAAGATGCAGTGGCAGCATGTAAAAGATGACACATATCAGCACTGTGAGCTTGCAGTACTTTCAGTCTAACATAGGGTGACAGAAATCAAAAAGAAATTCCTAGAACAAAACCTTTATAGTAGACAGCCTCCCAAATGGCCCCTGCCAACGCTCACCACTTGCCATTCATACTCTAGTCACCCATGCTTTGTGCCAACTTGGTCTGTGTCATGAAGGGCAAGAGATGGCATGTCACTTCTGAAGTTAGGTTATAAAAGACACCAGGGACCCGGCGCGATGGCACAGTGGTTAAGGTCCTCGCCTTGCATGACCAGGATCCCATATGGGCACCGGTTCTAATCCCGGCGGCCCCACTTCCCATCCAGCTCCCTGCCTGTGGCCCAGGAGAGCAGCAGAGGACGGCCCAAAGCTTTGGAACCCTGCACCCGCGTGGGAGACTTAGCTCAGCTCCAGCCGTTGCGGCCGCCCAGGGAATGAATCATCGGATGGAAGATCTTCCTCTCTGTCTCTCCTCTCTGTATATCCGCCTTTCCAATAAAAAAATAAATAAATAAATCTTAAAAAAAAAAATACTAGGACCTCTTGCCCCAGTGGTTCTCTCTCTTGCTCTTAAGAAAGCCATGCTGTGTGCTGTGAGCTGCCCTGTGGAAACGGCAAGAAACTGAGACTAGCCCACAGCCACCCCAGGGAGCCTGCGGGTGGATCCTCCAGCTCCAAGAACCTTGCATTGGATGGCAACCTTGTGGGATGCCTTGATCTAGACCTAGAGTGGCTTTCACATTCATGACCCTCAGACACTGTGAGGCAATGACATCTGCTGTGAGCTGCTTCAGTACAAGCAGTGAAAACGAGAAACAGACTTCAAAAATGACAGAATAAACATTCAGTCAAAAATATTAAGAATTCTAAGCTGGGGTGGCAGGGCCTGGTGAGCTCAGGGTGCAAGCAGCATGGTTTTGAGGTAAACTGCATTTGGCTCAGCTCACAGCAGAGGTTCAATGCAGCTTGGAATGTCATTTATAAAACAATTACAGTTAACATCAAGGTAAAAGATTGTTGAAGGAAAACTAGAAGAAAGATCCCTTAGGATGTGGCAGGGTGACAGTGTACAGAGGTGATTAGGCAGCGGTGCGCGAGGAACAGGAACAAAGATGCCAGATGCTGCAGTGCCAGAGGAAATCTGCACTAGACTTCACCACTGCACAGGTTCCCTTCATTCTCCCCCGCATCTTACTATTTTGAAATCGGGATGTGTCGTGGTTGAAACAGGTTTTAGTCCCTGAAATCAGTTATAAGATTGACAGTGTGGTCTGACAACTGGAAGAGTGGGGGATGGCACAGATAAGGAAGCCGAGTCTGTGTGTGTGTGTGTGTGTGTGTGTGTGTGTGTGTGTGTGTGTTACTTTTCGGAAAGTTTCTGGATAATAGGAATAGCAAAGAGGAGACACTTCTGAATCTTTTTGTACGGGGCAAATCTATGTAAATGAAGAACTTAGAAGGGGTTGTGTAAAAGGGCAGGCACAATTAACAGAACGAAAAGGATGTCTTTATTTAGAGGTGGCACCATTCGAGTACCATTCACCCAAGGACGCCTACAAGTTGCGACAGGCGCTGGTCCCGGGGACTGGGGCGCCACAGGCTCCAGGCGCCTCTCCCACTGCGGCGGGCAGAGAAGGATCCACAGAAAGTTTAGGGTGCAAAGCAAAGTGTGGCAAAACAGAAATGTGTTGGGAAAACTGGCTGTGCCGCCGCTGTCCTGGGACAGGAAACGATAGAGGTGAAGAGAGACAACTCCAGGAAGAGCCACCAGCGGCGAGGGTGGACGTGTCTCACGCACTCCTTCCAAGACTGCACTCGGAGGAGCCCACCTGGCCCGGAAAGGGCGAGCGCCAGCCAGGGCAGGGGCCGGGCTGACGGCTGTCTCTCCGCAACCCCTTCCTGGCCGGAACAGCGCGAACACCTCCCGCCCTCCAGGTCCCGGCGAGAAGGGGACCGAACCGGGCAGAACCACAGCCTGGGCTCCGGCCCCACCGCGTACCTTGAGTCCACCAGCGCGGACGCCACGGGGCATCTCCCCGCGCGCGCCGCCGCTCGGCCAGGCCGCCCTCTCCGGAAAACGCGCGCCGCCGCTCCCCGAGGGCGCGCCGCACCGCGCGCAGCGATTGGAGGACGCTGAGGCGCCACCGCGCGCAGCGATTGGAGGACGCTGAGGCGCGGGGCGGAGCTTCTCCGGGCCCGGTCGCCGCCGCGATGCGCCTGCGCGACCTGAGCTGGTTTCGTGAGGAGATGGACTCAGGGGCTCAAACGACAAGCCATGAGCTGCTGGACGCTACGTTGTCTGCTTATTTGTTGTCAGACAACAGGTAACTTTTCATACAGTAAAAATGTAAACCGGAAGTAGGCTGTGAATGCCATACATACTTAAACATTGATTGCAAGTGCTTCTAAACTGCAGAAAGGTGTGCGATTTCTCCATCTACTGGGGAGGGAAGACAGTGATGACGACGTTTACCTGGCCAGGGCAGACCTTCTCTAGAAGCATCCTAATAGCCAAAAGAATTTGGGATCCTGCAGATCTGAACTGGGTCCAGAGAATCTGCAATTTTCTTTTTTTAATTGTAAAGGCAGATATACAAGAGAAGGAGAGACAGAGAGGAAGATCTTCCGTCCGATAGTTCACTCCCCAGATGGCTGCAGTGGATGGAAGTGAGCCTATCCGAAGCCAGGAGGCAGGAGCTTCTTCCCGGTCTCCAACGCAAGTCAGGTCCCGAGGCTTTGGCTGTCCTTGACTGCTTTCCCAGGCCACAGGCAGGCAGCTGCCAGGAAGCAGGGATACCGGGGTTACAATCGGCACCCGTATGGGATCCCAGAGCGTTCAAGGTGAGGATTTTAACCGCTACCCTATCGCGCCAGGCCCGCATTATTTTTTAAAGAAAAAAAAATTTATTTGAAAGGCACAGTCGCAGAGGACTTCCATCAGCTAGTTCACTCCCAAGATGGCCCAACGGTCCTGAGGTGGGCTGATCCAGAGCCAGAAGCTTCTTTCCGATCTCCCACATGGATGCAGGGTCCCAAGGCCTTGGGCCATCCTCCGCTGCCTTCCCAGGCCACCAGCAGGGAGCTGGATCTAAAATGGAGCGTCCAGCGTTTGAACTGGCGCTATGTGGATGCCACCATCAAAGGCAGAAGCTTAGCCTAATAAACCACTGTGCCAGCCCAGAACTTGGAATTCCAGCTTCACAGATCCTGCTTAAGCATCACTCTCAGAACTGGAGGCAAACGGCCTTCCTTATCCCCCTTAAGTGAATACACCTGGGTCTCAGTGCTTAGCGGAATAGACTTCAAGCCAAAGATAGTAACAGAGCTGGCACTGAGCAGAAACTGGATTGGGTTGCAAGGACTAATGGAGCGGGAAGGCTTGTAAACAAGTTGTCTGTTGTTTTAAAGGAAAAAAAAGGAGAAGAAGAAAATATGGTAAACAAGTTGGAAAAGGAGTCAGCTTAGGGAGGAAGAAACTGTTCCCATGAAGTGGTGCTTTCAAAATCACACACAAGTGGAAATTTGATCTTGAAAGCACTTTTTGTACCTTTGTAAGAATACATTATTTGGCAGGCCCAACATGATGGCTCAGTAGCTAAATCCTTGCCTTGCATGCATCGGGATCCCATATGGGCACCACTTTGTGCCCCAGCAGCTCCACTTCCTATCCATCTCTCTGTTTATGGACTGGGAACGCAGCAGAGGATGGTACAAAACTTTGGGACTCTGCATCTTCCTGGAAGACCTGGAAGAAGCTTCCGGCTCCTGGCTTCAGATCAACTCAGCTCTGGCCGTTGCAGCTGCTTGGGGAGTGAACCAGCAGACAAAGATAACTCTCTGTTTCTCCTTCTCTCTGTAAATCTGCCTTTCTAATAAAAAATAAATAAATCTTTAAAAAATAATAATACATTATTTGTATTATTATTTGGGCACAGATCCACTTCTGGTCTTTTCTCCCCACTCCCAGGCCCTAGTGTCCCACTATCTCCTGTTGGGATTCCAATGCCTAAAACCAGTCATGCTTCTTGGTATGTCCTAGATTCCCACTCTGCAATAACTGAAACAGTGATACTATAAACAAAAGTCTTAGCTCGAGAATGATGTAATGGGTGACAGTACTGATGTCAACATTTGGAATGAGTGAAACTAGATGTTCAATCTAGTTTCAGGAGTAGACTATTGGGCTTCTCTCTGGGAATCCACCAAGCAGAGAGATTTGCCTGTGCCAACCTTGGCATCACTGACTGCCACTGTGTTGGGGTCTTGGCTCTCAGTTTCCTGTCAGCAGCCACACCTGTCTGTACTGCTCCCATTGTTATCCAATCTCCATCCCCAACCCCATTACACTGCCCACTTGGCTCCAGGTGGAGATGTTCTCCTCTCTAAGTTTTCTTTTACCAAACTCAGACCTATTCAGAATTGTCTGTCTCAGTAGATGCCACTGACCTCCACCTGGGGAAGTTCATGAGGAAACCTAGAGATTCTGTAAGCACTTTCATTTCTGTTACCAAAATCTTGTCTATCTCCCACCCCATGTGTAAACCCCTCATCTAGCCACCATTGGCAGCACTGTTTTCCAGCCCAGATTTCTAGCAGCCTCTCAGCACAGGTTCCCTAATGCTCTCATGTGGCTGGATCATCGCACACATACAATCTACTGTCCACACAGACATTCCAGTCATGCTTTCTGTATTGGCCTTCCTTCCCATTGGCAACCCCTGAGATGAAGGGCCCAGGCATTTGTTCTTCCTTGTGCCTGAAAGGCCCTAGCCTCTCACCATCTGTGCATCCCAAATTGGATGTCCTTAGTTTCTCTCAACTTCCAAGCCTGAAACTTCCAGATCTTCACATTTTTTAAAAAAAAAAGATTTATTTATTTTATTGGAAAAACAGATTTACAGAGAAAATTAGAGACAGAAAGATCTTCCATCCACTGGTTCGCATCCAAAGTGTCCAGAGCTAAGCCTATCCAAAGCCAAGAGCTGGGGCTTCCTCTGGGTCTCCCAATGTAGGTACAGGGTCCCAAGGCTTTGAACCATCCTCTGCTGCTTTCCCAGTCCACAAGCAGGGAGCTGGATGCGAAGTGGAGCAGCCAAGACGTGAACTGGCATCCATTTGGGATTTTGGCACATACCGTGAAGTTATTGTGCCAGGCCCAATCTTCACATTTTAAGGGACCTCTCCCCTTCTGAGGATGCCATAATAACCCTAAATACAGTGATTTTGCAATTATCTGTGCCATGGCTCCATCTCTGTATTGTAACATAGTGCCATTTCTAGCCTCTTCATCCCCAGTACTAGCACAGTGAAACACCCAAGAATCAGTGTATTAACAATTATTAAACAGAAATTATCTGCCAAGATTGCACAGCTGATTAGAACCAACACGTGAAAACCATGCTTTCTCTGCTGTATATTCAGAACATACTCAAGTGATAAGAAGCTATCTGTTAACCAGAAGACACAGCAAAGGGCCAGTGTGATGGCTCACTTGACTAATCCTGCACCGCGGAATGCCAACATCTCATATGGGCATTGGTTCATGTTCCAGCTGCTATACTTCTAATACAGCTCCCTGATATGACCTGGGAAGCCATAGAGAATAGTCCAAAGGCTTGGAACCCTGTACCCATGTGGGATACCTTGAAGGGGCTCCTCATTCCTGGCCTCAGATCAGCTCATTCCAGCCATTGCAGCCATTTGGAGAGTGAACCAGCGGATACAGGACCTCTCACTTTTTCTCTCTGTCTTGCTTTCTGTCTTTCTGTCTGTAAGTCTGCCTTTACAATAAAAATGAATAAATCTTTAAAAAAAAAAAAAAAGCAGATGCCGAAAAAAAAGGAACTGTCCCCCAAAAAGCTAAATCAGTGCAAAAGTTGGCTCTTGTATCTTCTCCAGTCTCATCTCCTTGACAATCACTCAGTGCCAAACACACAAAGCAAGCAGGAAACTCCTTGTTTTAATACTTTCTTTCTCATCACCCTTTGAGCCAAGCTGTTTTCTTGTGGATTTCTGCAGTCTTTACTCTGCTCACGATGATCCTAAAGGTTTCCTGACATGGCTCTGCTGGCTGCAGGGAGGACAGGCCTTGCAAGGCCTTCTACTGCACTCCCAGGGCACCTCTCTTGCCATCAAGTTACACAGAGAGTCAAATTATAGTTAGTTTTCTAAGATTTATGTATTTTTATTGGAAAGACAGATTTACAGAGAGGAAAGACAGAGAGAAAGATCATCTCTGCACCAGTCTACTCCCAAGTGGCCACAATGACTGGAGCTGAGCCAGTCTGAAGCCAGGAACTAGGAGCTTCTTCCGGGTCTCCCACATGGGTACAGGGTCATAAGGCTGGCTTCTACTGCTGTCCCTGGCCACAAGCAAGGAGCTGGATGGGAAGTGGAACAGCTGGGACATGAACTGGCATCCAGATGGGATCCCAGTATATGCAAGGCGAGGATTTAGCCACTGAGCTATCGCACTGGGCCCAAGTCAGATTGTATTTAAAGAAAGACCCCATTTGGGAGGAAATTTTCTGATAACTACTACTCCATACTCTTTTCTAGCCTGGTCATAAAGAGTGCACTGTGTTACAAACACAAGATTTAAATGTGTTTATTTTGAAAGTGGGGAAGGAACAGTCAAGTTGCCATTTTACGGTGAAACCCGGGCTGAGAAGGCACTTAGCCTAATGGCTAAGATGCTAAGATACAAACAGGATGCACACTCCAGAATATTAGTTCAATATCTCCTGATTTTAGCTTCTTCCTAATTCACATCTCTAGAGGCCATGATGATGGCTCAAATAATTAGTTCTTGCTATTCTCCTGGAGACCTGGATGCAATTTCCAGCTTCATTCTGGGCTGGCTTAGGTCACTTCAGACATCTGGGAAGTAAGCCAGTGGAGAGAAGCTTTAATCTTATATCTCCCTCACTGTCTTTCTCCCCATGGAAAAGTTGGGAACTAAAGAATGGGAATAAAACTAACCTATAGGACCTCCAGATTAACATCCAAAATTGCAAAGAGAATTGCAACAACATGAAAAGTATTTCTAAAGCTTTTCTATTCCACCTAAAACGATAACATTTTACATGTATCCACTTCGGGAAGTCACAAGGCAGCAAGGTGAAATTGCTTGGTCAGTATTCCACTCACAAGTACTTAAGTCAGAAACACTGAAAAAAAATGAGGCCACTTCTGGAAAATCCACTTATCCTGGCCATCAATTAGATCAATTCTTGAAAGCCAGCCATTCTCCTTGAATTGGAAAGCTGTCCATAGTTAATACATTATTCACAGAAGAGAAAGGGGACTGATGAGGACGATGGCTATTTGGGAAAGACAACATTCTCTTGGACTGGGATCTGTGCAGTGAAAGGTAAGTCCCCAAAGATTCCCAGTAAGATAATGATTCCCTCATTTGCAGAGCAAAAATGCAAGATTTAAGAGAATCAGTGACCAAGATAATTAGACAGTCAACTCCGAGATCCCAAAATGTCTGCAAGGCAGCTGAAATTCAACAAGAGAGAACTCCTTCTGCCTTCTTGCAATGAGCTAATACTCTGGGATCTTTCCTGAGAATTGACTGGGACAAAGATTTTTAAGTCAACTTTAACTAAGAGCTGGCATGATAGGATTTATTAAGATAAGCTTAGTGCTCTGTGTGGTGGCCTAGCAACTAAAGTCCTCTCCTTGAACAAGCCATGGCCCCACATGGGCACTGGTTCTTATCCTGTCAGCCCTGCTCCCCTACCAGCTCCCTGATTCTGGCCTGGGAAAGCAGCAGAAGACGGCCCAAAGCCTTGGGACCCTGCAGCTGTGTGGGAGACCTTGAAGAGGCTGCAGGCTCCTGGTTTCAGATCACCACAGCTCCAGCCATTGCAGTCACTTGGGGAGTGAATCATCGGATGGAAGATCTACCTCTCTGTCTCTCCTCCTCTGTCTAAATATATGTATTTATATAAATATATATATATCTGACTTTGCAATGAAAATAAATAAAATCTTTAAAGGTCTTTGTGTGAAGGGAGGGGGGAAAACAAAAGCAAAAGGCAATAATAATGATAACAATAGTTTAAAACAAAAACTAATGGACCAGAGGTTAGGAAAAATGCACCCTCCTAGGGAAATCAGAACTTTCCTCCAGGAGACAGGCAATCCATGAAGAAGGAAGGAATAGCCCCTGTGGCTGGCAGGTGCACTTCTGGAAGTGCTAGACACGACAGTTTTGGAAAGACAGTAATCTCAAGAGACCATGTCTGGAGGTGCCAAAGAAAGAAAGAGAGAAAGAGAGAGAGAAAGAGAGAAAGAGAGAAAGAGAGAAAGAGAGAAAGGAGAAAGAAAGAAAGAAAGAAAGAAAGAAAGAAAGAAAGAAAGAAAGAAAGAAAGAAAGAAAGAAAGAAAGAGAGAAAAGAAGGAAGGAAGGAAGGAAGGAAGGAAGGAAGGAAGGAAAGAAAGAAAGAAAGAAAGAAAGAAAGAAAGAAAGAAAAAGAAAGAAAGAAAGAAAGAAAGAAAAAGAAAATAAATAAATAAGTAAATATAATTCCCCTTGAGGACTTAAATGAATAATAACAGAGTTAGGAGTTCCTTTTTGGCATGTCCCAAGAGGATAAATTTACAGATGAGACCTGAAAGAGAGTATTGAATATTCCTGGAGGTTTTGGAAGGAGCACCATTATCCCTTGTTTATCAACCACAGGACACAAAAGTTGTCTTTAATTGACAGTGTCTGGAGCAAAAGAGAAAAAAAAAATGCTCAGGTCTCGGTACTTAAAGAAAAAAAGTTAAATTAGGGTTGGGGAAAAATAAACAATCCTTTCTACAAGTCCCAGAGGTAGGAATCAATCTCCTACACAAAATGTAATTATCAAATTACAACTGGGTCTCATAATACTTAATAGGCAATTAGAAGTACTAATGAATATCCTTGGAAAAAAATAAAAGAAATTGAGCCTTCAGTGCGGGCAAAAGAGAAACAGAGAAGGGATGAAATTAAACATCCAGGAGAAGTAATCTATAAGAGATAGTATCCCATTTCAAGTATCTTATTAAGATGAACTATTGGAACCTTGTATATCCCTGTGTAACACCCAGTTCTTCCAGTAAAAAAAATGGGATGGATGTTACAGGTTAGTACAAGATATGAGGTACCAGTGCAATTGCCCTGGCTCATCACACTGGGGTGCCAAGTCCTTATATCCTTCTGAGTAAAATTCCTCATGACCACAGATGTTTTGTTGTGCCTGACTTAAAAGATGCTTTTTGTGCCTGCTCACTAGACCCAGAATGTAGACACCTATTTGCTTAATTCTTTATATTTTGAGTTTTGAGATCACATTTTAACTAGCAAAAGTTCCTGGAATAATTATTTTTCCCTAGTCCTTTTTCATCTACAAGTCAGCTAGGATGAGCAGCTGATCACTACAGTCCAGTTAGAAGATGAGCTGAATTAAGTTGGACTGGTTTCAGTTAAGCTCTATTTCCTCTTAATTTCAGATATCTTAATGTGATCTGTATATTTTTATTTACTTGCATTACTTACATTTTATGTAATAAGCTATACCTAATATGTATTATATGATACTGATAATTATATTTTTGGTTCAATAGAGAGGGAGAGATCTCATCTGTTGGTTCAATCTCCAAATGCCTTCAACAGGCAAGGCTGGGTTAGGCTGAAGCCAAGAAACTGGAATTCAGTTTACCTCTTCCGCACTGGTGGCAGAGACCCAGCTGCTTGAGACACCTTATGCTGTCCCACAGTGTGTGTGTTAACTGGAAACTGGAGTCCGAAACAGAATCTGGACTTGAACCCAAGCACTCCAGAGACATAGGATGTGGACAGCTTAACTGCTATGCCAAATGTCTGCTCCATAACCTGGATATCTTACAGGCCCTTCTTTCTTGTATAACTTTGAACCCAAGTTTGAAGAAATCAGTGGAGATCCCTCTCTGTCTTTCAACCAGAAAGCCCCAGCTCAGGCTTTGCTACTAATTTAGCAAAAGAGATAAACTCACTCTTCAATGTGGGTTCTTTCATATTCCTTTCTGTTGCTCCATTCCATATACATATTTAAAGGACAAGTGGTCTCTTCTTAGCCAAGAAAAAGCTCTGACTGTTGTAGTTGCTCTCATTTGCTTGCCCAGGACCAGATTTAGCAAACATTTCTAGTGGCACTCAGCCCTTTTCACCTAGGAATCTCATCTCACTCCCTGAGTTTAGTTATCTCAGACTGTGTTGTCTCTAAAAGTAAACATTACCTTTTACCTTTATTCATTCCCTATTCCCTTTCTAGACGATGCCACATCTAGGGGCCAAACTCCAACTAGATTTCCTGTGTGAATGGTAGAGGCCCCAGTACCTGAGTCATTCTCTCCTACCCTCCCCACCTCCGGGAACCTTGACAGAGAGCTGGATTGGCAGGTGCTCTTCTGAGCAACTGAGGACTCAAGTGCTGCCTGATCTGCAGCATCACAATGCCCTCCCCTGCTCTACTATCTGCTAATATCTGTTTTCTTTGAAGTGGTTGAACTTGAAAGTCAGTGAAAATGGGATTACAACTAGGAATATTGAAAGTGGACCAAGAGTGTTAGTCACTGTGAGTTCCTGAGTTAAAAAAAATGGAACACATGAACTAAAGTGTGATTTCTCTATATGTCTGAACTTTGACTTACTCAATTTGTCTTTGGTTTGTGGAACTTCTGCTAAAGAGTTCACTTCAGTGTCTTGATATCATCCTCATGATGCATGCAGTCCTCTTACCCTCCCATTGTTCATCATCAGGGTCTCCCTATATGCTGCATTTTCTCCTGAGTATTACTTGTTGGTTTGTAGCCTTCCTTCATGTGTTAAGTGGTCCTATTTTAACCAGAACAGCAAAAATATGAAGAATCATATAACTCACCTGACTTTGAGAAGTGTGTATCCCACTAAAATTGAGACAGACAATACTGTCATTCCCAAGATCTGATCTATCAAAAATCAAGAAGAGACTCAAAAGGGTGCACTGTTAAATTCTCTCACTCTTATCTCCAAGCATCAAGTTTATTCAGAATGAACTAGGACCTGAGTTGGTCTGTGAACACACTGGACCCCAACCTGGGAGTATTTTGTTTCTCACAACAGCCAGATCTCAGGCATTCATTAACACTCTACTTCAGCCTATTAACCCATGTCCAAATGTAGCTGGAGCCAACTTAGCTGTATCTGTCTGCCCATAAATACTCAGTGCCCATATTAAAGAGTGGAGCCCTCTGAACCCCTCTTGTTCTGACTGCTGCCCAGGCCATCGTCATTTGCTTGTATAAGTACCGTTACATTAATTTGGTTCAAAGATTTTTTTATGTTAGAAAATTTAAAAAATTTTTAAATTTCCTCATATAGGTTTGTTTTAAATAAACTAGAAGTAGAAAAAAGAGTGATCATCTATTTAAAACTTTATTGGGACCAGTGTTGAAGTGCACTGGGCAAAGCTGCCACCTGCAGTGCCAGCATCCCATATACACACTGGTTTTAATCCTGGCTACTCCACTTCCAATCCAGCGCTCTGCTAAAATGGCCCAGGAAAAGAATCAACGGATGGGCCAAGTGTTTGGATCACCCATGTAGGAGATGTGGTTGTGTCCTACCCAGCTTTGACCATTGCAGCCATCTGAGAATTGAAACAAATGGTAGATCTCTCCCTGTCTGTCCCTCTTTTTCTCTGCAACTCTTTCAAAAAAAAGACAAAAATATTTTAAAAAGAAAAAATATATCCATTTTTGACAGTGATCATCATATTTCCCATTTTTATTCTCTTCATTTATGAACCCAAGTTATTACCTAGAAATTTTTTTCTCAGCCTGATACACATTTTCCTCACTGTCCTACTCTGTGCTGTTAATGGTAAATATAGATTGAGAGCCCAAATCAAGAATCTAAAATTCATCAAACTATGAAGTTTTTTGAGTACTAACTTGATGACAACAATGTAAAATTCCACACCATGATACTTTGTTCTAAGCCAAAATTTATGGGGGCCAGTACATGATATAACGGGTTAAACTACCCACAGAGCCAGCATCCCATATGTGCAGCAGTTCAAGTCCTGCTCTATCCTACTCCCTGTTTATGCACCTAGCAAAGCAGCAGAACATGGGCTAAGACTTTGGCCCCAGCATTCACATAAGGAAATGGATGAAGCTCCTAGTTTGAAGCTGGCCCAGCCCCTGCATTGCGGCCGTTTGGGTAGTGAACTAGCAACAGGAGGATCTATTTCTTTTGCTCTCTTTCTAGCTCTGTCTTTTAAAAGAAATAAAATGAATATTTAAAATTATTAAAGATTTATGAAATTATAATATGTATATAAAAGTTATATAAAAACTAAAGGAATTAGAAGTGGGACACACCCACAAGATACTGCATGTATAATGAAGAGCATTCAAACAGTTCATAAAAAACTATGCATAACGTTTGAAATTTTTTCATCAAAAGTGCTGATTCCATTTCCCACAAAAATTTTTAAAGATTTATTTATTTTTTTATTGCAAAGTCAGATTTATAGAAAGAAGGAGAGACAGAAAGATCTTCTATCTGCTGGTTGACTCTCCAGTGGCCACAAAAGCTGGGTCCCAAGGCCTTGGGTCATCCTCTACTGCCTTCCCAGGCCACAAGCAGGGAGCTGGAAAGAAGAGGGCAGGCAGGAGTAAGGTGAGGACTTCAGCCACTAAGCTACTGTGTCAGATCCTTCCACAAAAAAAAATTTTTTAAGCTCCCTCATATATGCGATCATTCCAAGTTCCAAAGAAAATCCAAATTCTTTCTCATGGCAGGCAATCTGGAAAAGAGACACTCACAGATACTTTAAATTTCCACATTATAGTTCCCAAGATACTATGAGCCATATTTTTTATGCAGTGATTTAAAAAACCAGGGATAAAGAAGTGCTGTTATGAATGCTTGTTTCCTACCTGTGTGTATCCAGAGTATGTAGGTGGAGGGCATTTTCTTCACAATGTGCACATTGTTCATCATAGTGACAGGCAGGCACCCCGTGGAACATGAGTGAAGCCTACCAGGAGTATCTCAAGTCAACAGGGATGCAGTAGGTAATTGATAGAGAATTAAAAACAAACCAAAGTTAGAGTCAGGGCTTAACTCTCATGGGTTGATGGAGCCAGAGGGCAGAGGACTTGCCCAGACAGGTCTGGGTGTGGAGTCCAGCTGCTGCCCCTGTGCCATCTTGCAGCTTCCAAGAAAGCATATTTTTCCCTGAGGTGGAACTTTCTCCTGGGCTTGATGATCCCATGGCCAGGGCTGTGATATGATAGTGATGGCCTGGAGGGAGCTGAGCTGCTGTCATCCTTCTTTTAATACACCCTGGGCCACATTTCACGCACTCAGGATCTGCTTCTCCACTCAGCTGGGTGAGTGCCTCTGTCTAAGCATTGTGCTCAGGCAGGGCAGGAGGCGGGGAGTGGGGTTTTTCATGTGGATGAATGTGGTTCTTTCAACAGATTGTCTTCAGACCTCAATAAGCTCTATTACTAATCCAGAAGTTTTCAGTGAAATGTAATTTTCATGAAGATTTGATAGTTTTCATGAATATATAATAGTTTTATATTTTGTGAAGAGAGATTTGTAAGTTTGTGATATTATATTTGAATTTAAGATTTTAATTATTTTTATTTTAATACATTAGTATAACAAAACTATGCATTTATGGAAATTTTTATCTTTTAAGATAACAGGTCAATTGATTTCGAAGGATTTAAACATATATATATAAATTTAAGTTTGAAGGTATTTCTAATATCAAAGGACTACTTAAAAATGATGTTACAAAAATGAAATTTAGCATGACTATAAGGAACACTGTTTTATTTAAAATTAGTTGCTTCTGATACTGAGATTATTTTTCCTTGCTGTCACAGAACAACCTGGGAATATCACTTTCTGCTGTGTATCAAATCTCTGCGGCATAGCTGACCAACTTACACAAGGAAGCTAGTATCTTCACTATGGTTTCCATGATTTCCTTAGATTCTATGTAATGTGTCTTGTCAATAGATTAAATCTTATAAAAATGTTCTGTATTTGAGTTTGAGATTGTTTAGCGATGGCATAGTATTCATTTGCATATTGCAGTGACATATTCCTTTATTATAAAAATAATCTTTAAATTTAATATCCTTGTGTTTTTCTTAGAAAGTTTAAAGTTGCCATTAACGCAGTAAAATGCATATGCACAGTGAAGCTGTTGAAACTCACCAGGCTAACATCTGACTCACTTAGGCAAGGGTCTTCTAGCATCCACATCTTCAGAACTGAAGCCAGGGTGGAAGTAGGGTCCTGCTGAAAACAGGACATTGGGACAAGACAGAGATTTCCCATTGTTGGTTTATCAGGCATCAAAACCCTTACAAATTAGCAGAAGACTCCCCCGTTCTGATCATTTGAATGTTTTTATGTTTGTTTTGCATTTCTTGTGTGGGAGGAGGGATGTTTTTCACAGGATCAGTCTGCGCTTACTTGGTGGGGGGCCCTGGAGGCAGAGAATATGGACTCCTTTGCCTTCCTAATGTCCAAGTGACACAGTTCATGTTACTAATCTCTTTTCTGTGACTCACAGTGGTGCAGTGGTAACCTTTGGGAAACAAAATTGTTAACATTTTGTTTGCATCTCTTTGTTGTTTTTGGTAGTCTGAAAGTTCGCTAGTAGACAAAATGGTAAGGTTTGCAAAATTTTAGTCCAAGATCTGTGATTAAAAGCTGCTCTGGCAGTTTTCTGTCTCTTGTCCCTACAGCAATACATCTCCTGCTCATGGGTTGAGTATAAACTATTGTGAGATTAGAATATTATTCTGTTTTGTGATACAGAATGGAAAGAACTGTATTCATTCCTCTTTACCATTAAGATAATCATATTCAATCCAACATGTTACTTAAAAATGCCCTTTTCTCCCAAGCTGGCTTTGGAATCACAGCCAACACCATACTCCTCCTCTCCCACATCCTCCCATCCCTCCAGGATTGCAGACTGAAGCCTAGTAGCCTGACCATCTGTCACCTGGCACTTGTCCACATAGTCATGCTCCTCACCATGGTGTTCTTGGTGTCTCCGGACCTGTTTGAGTCACTGCATTTTCAAAATGACTTTAAGTGCAAGGCTTTGTATTACGTGAGTAGGGTGATGCAGGGCCTCTCCATCTGCACCACCTGTGTCCTGAGCACACTTCAAGCTATCACTCTGAGCCCCAGCACCTCCTGGTTGGCCCAGTTTAAACACAAATCTGTAAATTTCATTACTCATGTCTATGTGTTCATGTGGACCCTCAGCTTATCTTCCTGTGCTTCTCTGACCTTTTATGTTGTGGCTTTTTCCAATCTGAACCAGACCCATTTTCTGAAGCTGGATAAATACTGCTCACTCTCCCCCATGAACTCCATTGTCAGATACCTGTTTTATGCTTTGACAACCTCCAGGGATGTTTGCTTTGTAGGAGTGATGCTGATCTCAAGCATGTACCTGCTGAATCTCCTGTTCAAGCACCAGAAGAGGGTCCAGTATCTCCACAGCAGCAGCCGCTCCTCAACACCCTCCCCAGAAAAAAGGGCCTCACAGACCATTGTGCTGCTTGTGGGGTTCTTTGTGGTCATGTTCTGGATGGACTTTATAATTTCATCCTTCCCAACCCATTTATCAGATGATGGACCAGTGATGCAGACCATCCGGACACTTGTGAGCAAAATCTATGCCATAGTCAGTCCTGTGGTGCTGCTCAGTTCTGACAGAAGGGTCATCGGTATTCTGCAAAGTGTGAAGCAGGCATGCAGCAGCCTTTCACACTAGATGCACCTGCCGGCAGTTACAGTACTGGAAGAGTCAAGAATCTGCCATACCGTGAGTTGGAATGTGGGAATAGCATTTGATTACAGCTTATCACAGGTGCTCCTTTTTTCGCAGCATTCACATGAGTTGATGTTTCCATCAGTGGGCTCTTTTTCACTCCAATTCTCAGATCTCCATCCAGAAAACATTTTTAGCTTATGTAAGTGTCATTTTGGGAAGATCTTGTTTGTGTCCCATCATTCAGAGTTTTCTCTGGAGAATGTTTATGCTTATTTCTCCAAAATATTTCATCTGAGCCTGGCACTTTGGTCAGCAACACTCTGACCCAGCTCCGTGGGTCATGATAGTTTGGATCTCACCTTAGTAACCAGCATCATTTTCCCTCACTTATGAATTTTTCTCCAATGCGTTTTTTCTTGCATTTATGAAGTCTGATTGTTGTGTTCATTAGCTATGTTTATCTCTTTTTGAAATATGGAGCTTTTAAATTCAAGGATTTGTGTCTGATTATGAGATTTGATTTTAAGATCTATTTCATTTTTATTTGAAACACAGTTACACATTCCACAAATGGGCACGATGGCCAGAGCTTAGCTGATCTGAAGCCAGGAGCCTAGAATATCTTCTGAGTCTCCCATGTGGATGCAGGGATCTAAAGCCTTGGGCCATTCTCAGTCGCTTTCCCAGGCCATAAACAGGAAGCTGGACCAGAAGTGGGGCAGCCAGGACAGGCATTGGCACCCATATGAGATGCTGGCACTTCAGGTAGAAACTTAGCCATGGTGCTAGCCTATTTACATATTTGTATATTTTTTCTACTATGAGTTTTAGCCATTTGTGCATCAACATATATTTGATTACTTACTCATTCTTTTCATATATTAGTGTGTTTTACTTCTAATGCTAGTCTTTGTTTATGTTTTGTGATACTTAAAAATTTCCTATTTTTGCTGAATTTTCTAGTTCACTAGTCCTGTCATTACCTCAATTTAATGGTTATTCTATACACTGTCTATTAGCTTGATGTACTCTTCTATTGCTTACCTTATATTTGGGTTATTTTCAAATGTGCTTTTAAGTTGTAGAGAGTTTTTTTTTATTCCCACAAAACAAATAACAGGTGTTTTTTTTTTTTTTGTCCATCATTATTTTGTAACATTCTAACTCCACTATGTAGTTTTACGTATGCTTTCTCCAGATATTTTATGCTTTCTTTCTTCTGTTCTTCAAATAGAGATGAAACAGTTCACATAGATATTGTGTCACACACTGTGACATTTCATGACATGCTCTGAGTTTCTCCATTTGGAGCATCCCATATATACCCTGCATTAATCATAATTTGTAGAAAGTAGGGTTTTTAAAATTCTGTTAAATATATTTTATTTTAATGCATATTTATGAAAATATATCCTTTATGTTAGTAAAGAGTACCAACATTAATACAAAATAATTTTTAAAATATTAAGGTAATACTCATAGAATATTTTACCTGAAAGAATTTAGGTCTTTTGGCTCTAATTGCTATACTTCCTTTAAGATATCTTTCTGGGGCCCGGCGTGGTGGCCTAGTTGCTAAAGTCCTTGCCTTGAATGCTCTGGGAACCCATATGGGCTCTGGTTCTAATCCCAGCTGCTCCACTTTCCATCCAGCTCCCTGCTTGTGGCCTGGGAAAGCAATCAAGGACTGCGCCAAAACTGCGCCAAAGCCTTCGGACCCTGCACCCGTGTGGGAGACCTGGAGGAATTTCCTAGCTCCTGGCTCGGGATCAGCACAGCACCAGCCATTGTGCCCACCTGGGGAGTGAATCATTGGTCGAAAGATCTTCCTCTCTGTCTATCCTCCTCTCCGTATATCTAACTTTGTAAAAAAAATAAATAAATAATGAGCGAATCCCAAAAGGTTAGATACCACATGTTTGCCTTGATTTAACCTGTAATTTTTATTTGGTTGTTGGTTATTTTTTGAACCTGTCATTGATACTGTCTCAACCCAGATGTTTCGAAGAATGGAACTTGCATTATTTTTAACATATTGTTTACCCAATACTATGTCAATTAATTCCATAATGTTGTATATTGATACTGAGGCCTTGTTGGGGCTTTTAACTGACCGGATCTTTACTCTGTTAGCCCTATCTTCAGACTAGAGAA
Organism: Ochotona curzoniae; assembly: GCF_017591425.1. NCBI lineage: Eukaryota > Metazoa > Chordata > Mammalia > Lagomorpha > Ochotonidae > Ochotona > Ochotona curzoniae. The sequence continues at coordinate 8,816,538 of NW_024465419.1, forward strand.
GGTCTCCCCAAGAGGCCACTGAACTTATCTGGACAATAAGACGCTGGACTTTATGCTAGGTATGTGTTTGCAAGGAAGGAATCTCAACTGAACTTGAAATGTGGTTATGCAACAAGGTGGAGGAATCCACCATGGGGGGAGGGGTATGGGAGGGGTGGGGGGAATCCCCAGTGCCTATAAAACTGTATCACATAATACAATGTTAACAATAAAAAAAATAAATAAATAAAATAAATATATCTTTCTGTAAATGTAATCTACTTACGTTTTTCATGTAATTCATAAGCTATAAGGAGACACATGGAACTTGTGTGTAGCTAGATATCATTTGTTGCTTATAGTGACTAAGTTCTGCTATCATTTCGGTTCCTGGGTAATTAATACCTGTTGTATATTTGCTTTCATGAAGTTAGCAATGTTGTTAGGACTAATGCCTTGTCATTTAAATTTTTCTATTCTTGAAATATAATGCATTTCTTCTATTTCCTGGTGAAAATGCAATCCACTTATCTCTATATCCAGTTAATCATACATCTAATAAACATATTCTTTATGTTCACGTAGTTGTAACTAAAAAATGTGATTTGTCTCATGGTCTTAATGTCACGGAAATGATTGTAGATGTGTTGATTTGCTATTTTTTGTGAATCTTTTTTTAATCCAATTAAACCAAGATGTTCAGTTTATAGGTATAAGAAACTTAAAATAATGGCTGGAACAAAGTACAGGTTACTGTGTAAGTACATATCATTTTAATTCACCAAATTTCCATTTGCTCACAGCAGTCCTTAGTGCTAAATTGCTTTATAATCATTTCTCTCTTTTAAAAAGATGTATTTGCGGGCCTGGTGGCATGGCCTAGCGGCTAAAGTCCTTGCCTTGAACGCCCCAGGATCCCATATGGGCGCCAGTTCTAATCCCGGCTGCTCCACTTCCCATCCAGCTCCCTGCTTGTGGCCTGGGAAAGCAGTCCAGGATGGCCCAAAGCCTAGGGACCCTGCATCTGTGTGGGAGACCCAGAAGAGGTTCCTAGCTCCTGGCTTCGGATCGGCATAGCACCAGCCGTTGCGCTCACTTGGGGAGTGAATCACTGGATGGAAGATCTTCCTCTCTGTCTCTCCTCTCTGTATATCTGACTTTCTAATAAATAAATAAATCTTTTTTAAAAAAGATATATTTGCTTCATTGTTTATCTATAAGAGCTACAGAGGGAAAGAGAAAGACAGGGACAGAATTTCCTTCCACTGGTCCACTCTCAAATGGTTGCAAAGACTGAACACTTGGGCCATCTTCCATTACCTTTCCCAGACCATTAGCATGGAACTGGATCAGAACTGGAACAGCCAAGACACAAACAGGTGCCCATTTTGGATACCAGCTGGCATCACAAGTTGCAGTTTTACTTGTAACACTGTCCCCTACGATTTTTCTTATTCAAAATTATTTTTTCTGTCTTCTTTAAATATTGATGAAAAATAGGAAGTTGGCTAATGGATCAGCTTGAAAAAAATCTACATTAACTGGCATTTTAAAATTACTTTCCTTTAGATTTACTAATTGTTTTGTGAAGCACTGTAGTTACAGTTGTATCCTTGACCTTATAACAGAACCTTTTGGCCATCCATGTCATTTATGTAGAAAATTAAAAATAACTTCCTTTGACTGAATACAAATTAATAAAGGAAACAAGGGATTAAATAAAATTTTAAGAAGCTCCACAAAGATAGCCCAGAGCGCAGTAGTCTAACAAGCATCCCAATGGTTTGCAAACCATTCCAGAACACAGAGAAGGGAACACTTCCTAAATCATACTGAGGCCAAAATCAAACACAAGTCAGACAGAAGTACCATATGTAAGTATAACTGGGTGGAATCACAGATAAATGCAGGCACAGAAATCCTCAAAATACACTACCAAACCCAACAACATAGCCAAGTAGAAGTGTTTTACAAGTGCAGTTTTGACTTCATTTCCAACACCCAATTGATTAAATGTACAATATTAACAGAATAAAAACGCAGAAGCAATCCTTTCAATAAATACAAAATGCTGTAACAAATACAGCATGTATTCACTATAAAACCTCAAGCAAACCAGAAATAAAAGAGAATTTCTATTAACTATAAAGAGAATTTATGAAAACCATATAGATAGTTGTTACATTTGATAATGAAAAACTGGAAGTTTTGTCTTGAATTCTGAAAAACAAACAGTATTTTCACTTGTTCCATGCTCCTCAACATTGACCTGAGGGTATTATCCAGAAAAAAATTATGCAAGAAAAAGAAATACTCCAATTTGGAGTATTTCATATAAGATAAACATACATAAAAATCTATAATGAATTCACTGAAATTCATTAGAACAAACAAATCAAGGTCAGAAGATGTGGTATCAAGGTCACAAGATAAAAGAGCATACAGAGTTCAATTGCACTTACATATACCAGCAGTACATAATTTGAAAGCAAAATTAGGAAAGCAATTACACTCATAACATTAAAAAAGAAACAACCATTTAGGGAAAAAAGTAACAACAAAGGCCAATATTTTTACATTGAAAAAATTTAACACTTAAACCACCCAAAAAAAAACTAAATAAATAGAAAGATGGCCAGTGTTCAAGGATGCAGTAATATTAAAAATCATATTGCTGGGGAGTCCATTTAGTCCAGCCATTAAAACATCCACATACCTCCCCAGCTGTAGGCAACTGCCCAGTTTGCATGTAACTACGCAAGTGTTGCACTGCTGGTAGAAAAGCAGCTAATAACTGGCAGACATCCTGGCCTGGTTAATGCTAAATTTGTGTTAACAATGCTAGTGTGCCAGCTTAGTTGCCTAACCTAATTTTTTCCAAAGATATGTGGGAGGCAGGTGCCGATGTGCCAACAGACAGGGTCTAGAGACACACGCACAAGTGTGCTTGGGCCATGGGTAGGCAGGCAGGGCCACAGGCTGCCATGGCACATTGCCAAAGGACTGGGTTTCCCCCATTGCTTGGCCTTCTCCACCTTAATCAATGGTCCACATTGGTATACATTCTTCTCAACTATGTAAACATCATCAAAAATAAAATGAATTATTGTTTTTTAAAAAAAAATCTATATCCCACACCTGTGTTTCTTTCGTAGCTTTGTCTCATTGATTCTTGCTTCCTGCTAATCTAGCCTCTGGGAGGCAGCAATTAGTGTTACAATAATTGGGCACCTTGGAGACCTGGATTGATTTCCTGACTATTGACTTTGATTCTGGCCCAGCCTCAGCCACTGTGGACATCTGAGGACTAGATCAGCAAATAAAAGTGCTTTTTCTCCCACCTTCTGTTTCTCAAATAAAGATGTAAATAAAAGAACTAGTAAGAAGGGTAAACATTTCATGTAGGGTTAACTGCTGCTTATAACTCTTGTATCCCATATCAGAATGCTGATCCAAGCTTGGCTCCCAATTCCAGCTTCCTGCCAGGGGACAATAAATGATGGCTCAAGTATTGGGGCCCCTGCTGCTCATATGAGACTCCTGGCCCTGGCTTCAGTCTGGTGCAGTCCTTGCTGATCTGGACATTTTGAGAGTGAACCAGTGGGTGAGACATTTAACTTATCAGCTATCAACTGTCATATCTATCATCTATCTTCCTATTTTTTTTAAAGAAGCAATTTTAGGTTCAGAGTGATGGCTCAATTGGCTAATACTCTACTCACAAGCACCAGCATCCCAACATGGGCTGGAAAAGCAGTGGAGGATGGTCCAAATCATTGGAACCTTGCACATGCATGACAGACCTGGAAGAAGTTCCTGCCTCCTGCCTCCTGGTTTTGGAGTGGCACAACTCCAGCTGTTGTGGCCACTTGGGGAGTGAACCAGCAGATAAAAGATCTTTCTGTCTCTCCTTCTTTCTAGAAATATTCCTTTCCAATAAAAATACATCTAATTTTAAAAAGCAAACACATTCTTTTTTTAAAATAAAGGTTTTATTTTTATTGGAAAGGCAGAATTACAACGAGAAAGAGAGAAAGATCTTCCATCTGCTGGTTCCTTTCCCAAGTGGCTGCAACACCAGAGCTAAGCCAATTTGAAGCCAGGAGCCAGGAGCTTCTTCCACTCTCCCATGAAGGTGCGGGGTCTCAAGACTTTAGGTCATTCTCTACTGCTTTCCCAGGCCACAAGCAGGGAGTTGGATGGGAAGTGAAGCAGGTGGACACAGACCAGTGCCCATATGGAATCCCGGCACATGCAAGGAGCGGACTTTAGTCAATAGACTATCGTGCCTGACCGTAAAAATACATGTTTAAAAAGTGTTTCATAAAAACACTTAATGTCATGTTAATTCTCATGCTCAGTGCTATTTAAAAAGTAAACAATCAGGAAAAATTGCAATACCTCTCAGTTGATCTAAAAAATCTGTACAAAGCTTCAAATTTTCCCCCTTCAAATTATTAACTGTATTTCTTATAGAGACTGAAAGTATTACCTTGAAATTCATTTGAAACTTCAAAGGAAACAATACTAAAAAACAGCTTTGAAAATGAGTAATAAAACTTGATGACTTGCAAATCTGATTATCATTTATGATGAGCTCTATTATTCAATATAATATGAGCTCTATTATTCAAGTCTATAATCAGCCTAAGGTGAGATTCATGGGAACTAAGATGGATTTGAAAGCCTAATTCTAAGCACTTTCATTTTTGTTAAAAAGACTTGGGACAAAGGCATCAAAATTGCTGATTTCAGGAATGAACAGTCTTTCTAACAAACTGTGCAAGAACACTGAATATCTACATGTAGGTGGAGGAAGTTGGGCTTTTAACTGAAATTACAAACTGTAGCCCCAGTGGGTCACAGATATAAAAGTAACAGATGCAACTTTAAGTTCTTTCCTGAACAAAACGTTGGGACCTTGTGTTAGGTAATGATTTTTTCTTAGGTAATCCACAAAAAAACATAATTCAGACAAGAAGAATAATCGACTGTAGCCATCTCTCAAATTTATAAAGTTTTGTTCTTCAAACAACACCATAGAAAAAGTGAAAGTAAAAATCACTGAGTGAAAATATTTCAAGTTCTGTACTGATGAAAATTGGCAGCCACTAAATGTAGAGAAATATTACACATCGGTAATAATATGACAATTGACTTATTTGACTAAATGTGCCAGAAATCCAGAATGCCTTGGGTCTGGTAGAACACAGACAGCTGGGGAAGGGATGGGATAACAGTAACAGCAAAACAAACAAACAAAAAAAACCCTTAAAAACATGTATATAGTGGAAATAATTTCTACAAAGAAGACACACAAGCTACCATTAAATGTGAAAATATACACAATATGTTTAGTCATTAGGGAAATGCAAATAAAAATCTCAAAAGCTAAAAATATTTTCATGAGCTCTGGAAACCTTCTTTGCCCTGCACATTGGAAACACAGTAAATGTGACCTTTGAGGTCATTTTTCCCTTGAACTTGTTGAAGTAGCCTGGTACTGTAGCACCTGTTACAGTCTCCCGGGGGGTGGTGGTCCGGCAGGCACAGATGTAATTGCGCTGTGCTCTTCCCTGCCTGCCAGTGCAGTGCTTCACTAAGCAGTGGGAATTTTCAGCTCTGTGATCACTTAATGGAGCATTTTGGCTTATGCAGCCTGTGTCTGTACACCTTGCTATATTCGTGTCCTACTACAAAATGGAACCCTTGGGCCCAGTGGCGTGGCCTAGCGGCTAAAGTCCTCACCTTGAACGCGCCAGGATCCCATATGGATGCCAGTTCTAATCCTGGCAGCCCCGCTTCCCATCCAGCTCCCTGCTTGTGGCCTGGGAAAGCAGTCGAGGACAGCCCAAAGCTTTGGGATCCTTCACCCATGTGGGATACCCGGAAGAGGTTCCTGGATCCTGGCTTCGGATCGGCATAGCTTCAGCCGTTGCGCTCCATCATCGGATGGAAGATCTTCCTCTCTGTTTCTCCTCCCCTCTGTATATCTGACTTTCCAATAAATAAGTAAATATTTTTTTAAAAATGGAACCTTTATTGGGGAGCAAAGGGGACAACCCTAGCTGGGCTGAGGTTCCCACCAAGAGGCGCGTGGCCTGGAAGGGGGCTGCGTTCTGATCTGGAAACAGTTGTAGTCTCCCTTGGCACAAGTGTGGACTGGGATTGGATGCACCGAACTGGGCCGGACCCCGACTCCCCCTGGTGTTCTGGAGGACCAGGGCAGATGTGGGATGGACTAGGCAGGGTCTCAAACCCCTACTGAGCCATGTGTGAGCCATACGTGGGTATGGACAAACCATGGCTGGGCTGGAACATCCAACAGCAAGCACCAGATTGGGTTGAAGGCCAGTCAGGAAAAGCCACAGTTCCTGCTATGACAGGAGGTGGACTGAGTAGGGTTGGCTCATGGACCCACTGGTAAGCGTGAAACCTGGCATTGGGAGAGGTTCTGATGGAGGAGCCTGGGCAACTCCTCTGGCAGGACACAGACCCAGCAGGTAAACGCAAGAAACATGATAGGAAACAGCCCAGAAAAGGCCATGGAAACCTACCCACTGGCATACAGTTGGCAGACGTGGGGGCAAGACCAGGCTGAATCTGTCCACATCATCCACTGGCAAATCCAGGCACCAGTGTGGGTCGACCCAGGGTCGGTCGCAACAAAGACTAGTGCACATTATGGAATGCCGCGGTGAGGTTGCCTGTACCGGAAGGGACCGCAGCGCTCAACCAGCCTGAGAACAAGAAAGGAAGTGGGCAGAGCTGGCAGGGGAATAAGGGAGGGTTCCTTTGCTGGACAGCTACTTCCGCAGGAGAGCATGGGCTGGGATGGGGGCAGACCAGACTAGGCAGAGCTACCACACCTGTGCGCCTCATGTGGACTAGATCAGGGAAAAGCCAGGCTGGGCGGATTATTCCTACTGGTGCAAACAAAATTAAAGTGGGCGAGGTTTGTTTGGGCAGCATCAACTGGAATCTGGGAGTGGGAGAGGCCTGGGAGGGAAATAGTGGGCTCATCCCTCTTGGGTTACCACTTCCATGGGAGGACATAAAACTAAGACAGCGGCTGGGGTGGAATGGGATGTGGGACAGACTGGATTACTGCTACACTTACTGGCAAACCAGGGTAGGGGGTGGGCCTGGTTGGGGTTATTGTGGGTCGCTCCAACCTAGGCTACAGCTCCCGCTGGTTTATGTGAGGGCCAAGTATGTGCTGGGCAGAACCAGACTGGACTGCAACACCCATTGGCTCCAGTGGAAGACGGGAGTGAACACAGAACCAACCCAGGAATTGCAACCACCAGCTGATTGGAGCGATGGACGGTGCCAGGCCCTGTACTTGTTAGCACATACAAGAAGTTTCTTTGGAGATCTTCCTAATCTAAATGCTGGACGCAGAACCATAACAAAGAAAAGAGCGAAGACAGACCGGGTCAACCAACCATCTAAGCTATGATGGACTATGTCAATCAGTGGATTTTTCAAAGACCTCATAGTGCTTGGAGCGGCAAGATTGACAGCAATTCATAACTGTTGCAATATCAAAACCACTTGAGCAAGAACCTCAGAGCATGCCCTACACCCGGGACTTGGGGAGGGTGGGAAATTGGGTGGGCCTTCTCCCTTAAAACCCCCCTTTTTAAACATGAAGGTAACAATATGGAAAACATATTAGTATTATCCACTTTCCTGTAGCCCTTGAACCTTCTTACCCTAATTAACTATGTAAAGAATGTCAAAATAAAATTTATTAATAAAAAAAAAATAAAAAAAAAAAGAATCAGAAAAAAAAAAAAAAACGGAACCTTTAACCATTGTATCCTTGTGGTCCTAGATAATACTGTTACAGTATAAAGACCATTTGCCCATTTTTAGAGTCACATCAATTTTCCTTTTAAATTCTGTTTTTTTCTGTGGGCATACTTCAACCAAGTTTCCTATAAATACTAGTTGGGTTTTATTTTATGTTGATTTTTTTATAAGATTCATTTATGTTTATTGGAAAGTACAGAGAGGAGGAGAGATAGAGAGGATAATCTTCCACCTGCTGGCTCACTCCTCAAGTGACTGCAATGGCTGGAGCTGCTCCAATCTGAAGCCAGGAGCAAGGATCCTCTTCTGCGTCTCCACACCGGTGCAGGAACCCAAGGCTTTCGGCCATCCTCAACTACTTTCCCAGGCCACAAGCAGGCAGCTGCATGGGAAGTATAGCAGCAGAGATTAGAACCTATACTCATATGGGATCCCGGAGCGTGCAAGGTGAGGATTTTAATCACTAGGCTACCACATTGGACCCTATAAAATCATTCTTGAGAGGCTGTATGCACATAATACATAATATATAATACTATTCCTCACTAATGGCAAGAAGCAATGATGGACACACAGCAGGAAATGAGAGAAAACAGACCCCCAAATCACAGAACTGATCATTCCACCTAAAGGTGTCAATGCAAGGCAGGAAGCTGGAGTCCAGTGTTAGAGTTGGAAACTGTGCCCGGGTACTCCTGGAGTTTTTAACTGCTAAGCCAATGCCCAACTCAACAGGGTTATTTTGAACCTGACTTAGCTTTCAGGGGGAAAATCAAAGTCAAATCCTTCAAAACAGCTGACACAATGTGACTCCTTGTACAGGAGGCTCACAGGCTTCAGAAAAGGACCTTCCAGTAGCTGTGGATGGGAAGAGGTTTCTCAGCCCCAGCTGCACTGTGGGGAGCCTCCATGGTCCTGCACAAAGCAGGGACAAGTTGGATCAGATCTCTCAAGAGAGTATTCTGAAGCTGCATCAGAGAGCGTACTGTGGAAAGGGAGTACTGGAAGCCAGCATGCCAACCCCATAGCTCTGGACCTACTGCCAGTACAACTGCTTGATTCTTTTCTTTTTGTGTAACTTCTCCATGCTTTACATGTCAATGCTATTCCCCATCCCTGTGGACAGAGATGAGGTGCCAAGATTTTTGAGAGTTACCAGTTTATTCTGTGACTGGTATAAGCTGCTTTGGTTTTAAAAACTAATCATACCTTCTGACTGAAACTTTCAGCTGCTTGCAAGATGGTAGCATTAGATTCTATCTGATCATTGCAAGGAGTAAGTCAACAATTTACTTCTGTATAAAGAATTGGCATGGGCCCCTGTGGCTCTGTGGAGCCTCTAGGGTTTCCATTAAAGGCTTAGTGTGCTCCTATTGGCCATTCCTGGGTCTATAATTGCAAAGAATCAACTTCATTGTTACCCTGATCATTCTCAATATTTCCCTACCAGGGCATCATTGCATCATAGTGTGTTAAACTATGCCAGCAGCACAGGCATCCCATATAGGCAACAGTTCATGTCCTGGCTGTTCAACTTCCAATTTACCACTCTGCTAATAGCCTGGGAAAACAACAGCAGATAGCCCAAGTGTTTGAACCTCTGCCATTCAGTTGCCATCCTGCCACCATCTAGACAGAATGTCTTACCACAGCACTGGTGTCCTTTCCTCAGCCCAGGGTCAGCTACAGGAAGTGCAGTGTATGTTCCTCCTAATGGACACGTTGTGGTGGGCCAAGTCAGGGTTTGAAAAAACCACAGGAGGAAAATACCCAGGAGGTCCTCACAGTGCTGGCTGGCTAGGTTCTGCCTCTGTGATGAGCTCCCACGTGGGCCTCTCCTTGCTGAACATCCATGCCTGCAGGCTGAGCACATCACCTCTGCCTCCCCTTCAAGTTTAGCTGAGCTGGGAAGCTTGGTTTTGTGCAGGTGGGTGGATAGATGGCAGCAGCTCAACATTCCTCTCTCTCTAAGAGGTTTCACTGCACAAACTGGTCAGGAGTTTGACCCTGGCATCCGTCTCTGCCTGAGAAAGACAGATCTGCATTCTCATCTCACAAACATTTCTCAAATGCTTTCTCCAAATCAGGGAATGGCTGGGCAGACTATTAAAAGATAGTAGTGGGCCGCCATGCCCTCAACTCTTAGCAGAATTCCTCAGGGAATTCTGAGTTCTTCAGCTTTTTAAAATTAATTAATTAATTAATTTTATTATTCCGTGATACTGTTCCACAGGCTCTGGGACCTTCCTTCCCTGCTCCCCAAGTCCCCACCCACCCGATAACTGATCTCCCCCATGTCGTTACAATAGTACAGTCCTTCACTGGTCACAAATCCATCATTCTGCTATTTAAGTGTATCCTGACATTGTAAGCATGGACAATGGCAGAGAATCTAGCATCCTATTGTCAAGATATATTTAATAGGTACATTGAGAGTTCATCTTTGATTTATAAGTAGAGATACACACTGCATTGTATCTTTACATCTGTATGTGATCGTCTCTACTACATAGTTACGATGCACCCCTTTCAAACAAAAACCATAAAGCAAAATCAATAACAGAGAGAATAATAGAAAATTTACAACAACATGAAGTTAAATAGCATGCTAATGAATGACCAATGTGTCACTGAAGGAATGGAAAAGAAAATCAAGAACTGAAGAAATGGAAAACTCAATGATAGCAAAGCAAACAATCCTATGAAGGAACTTCTGCTTTTAATCCAGGACAGATACCTCAGTTGTTTTGTTGAACAATTTGTCAACCCATGACTGCTTGTCCTATGCCTTGGTCTGGCTCCCAAGGGACAGCTCAGCCCAGGCCGTCCCCTAAGAACTGAAGGTGCATCCTGGCTCCCCAGAAGGCATCACAGGAGACCTGACCATTGGACCACTGCACCTGGAAGCTTAAAATAGCATTGTGATTGCATGCAGACCTCTGACACCTTCCTTCCTACCAGGGCAAGTCCTGGCCTTTCCAGACTCACACTCTGTGCTCACTTTGTGCCACTGATCCCTGTTCCTTGTCCCTATTTGCCTGGTTTCTTAACACCAATAGCCCTGGCAGAAACTTCCTCAGTTATAAGCTTCAGATCTGGGAGTTAGGAGAGAAGCACACTATGTTCATAGATAGGCCCTGCCTGGTCAGAGGGCAGAGGCTGGCTCAGCTACAAGGCAGACACAGGACAGAGCAAATGCCAACTATGCAGTCTAGGAAAATGATAGTAGGTTCTATCTGAAAACAATAGCAAGTGACAAAACCCACCCAAATCACACTTTTTAAAATATTGGCTTTTTAAAATATATTTACATTCATTTACCATGTCACATGCTGGCAGCAGGTGAAGCCGGAAGTCAGTAATGCAATCCAGATCTCCTATAGAGGTGGCCAGAACCAAGCAACTTGAACCATCCCTGCTGCTTCACAGAGACTATATTATAAGGAAGTTGGAATCAGAAGCTAGAGCTCGGACTTGAACACAGATATTCTTATATAGGTTGGAGATGTCTTAACTGTATCTTTCTTAAGATGTCCTAAGGTGACAAGATTCACCCAGTCACATTCTCTCCTTGGATGGGTTCGGTATAGAAATACAAGGGGTCAGCACCTACCTAATTATGCATCAGGTCTCAAGGGAATCCTGGGTGGTGAGATCCACCTTGCCATACCTTTCACATACATCCTAGGGGCATGCCATTGATCTCAGAGTTGGCTAGACAGATCATCCATCGCCTCTGTTGACTGTGAGGAGATTACCACATTATATGTTGAACTGGGCTACTCAGTGAATCACAGAGGCATCAAGGCAAATTCTTAGAGATAGGGACAGGCAGCACAAGTGTAAGGTGAAGAGGAGATAATGAAGAAAGAATAGGCCTGAGCAACAAAGGAGTCCAGAGTCAATAGGACTAAGTGAGGGGGAGCAGGAGTGACACTAGGGACCAAATAGGCATGGCACTTAGAGTAATGGTGACAGGCTTTTAAACATATATCCTATCAGGGAATATAGTCACAGTGACACAGGACAGTACTCAGAGACTCTTACAAGATAACAACCTTCTCACCATGTGACCCAAGCAGGACCATGTAGGCACAGCCACTCAGGACAATAAGTGCTTCCCAAATAAAGCCAATACACAATTAACATACTACCTGGCTATTGAACTCCAAGGAACACACCATGAGAAATGAGGGCAGGTGTGCGCACTACACATCCACAGGAATAGTTCAACAGTCTTATCTGCATTGGCCCAAACCAGTGCACCCAAATGCTCACCCACAGGAGGACAATAAGCTCTGGCTCATCTCCACCGCAGAATATGGTTCAACAACAAAAAGGAATGAACTGCTGGCAACAAAGATGAATCCTGCAGTGGTTATGCTGAGGGAAAGAAGCCAGACCAAGGCTGTACAGAAACTCCAAGCACAGGCTAAGGGATTGCATGCACATTAAGTCATATAAAATGAAGCTAATGCAGATCTGTGATCCTGGAAGGACATGGGGTCCTAGTAGATGATGACAGGAGTGGGGTACATTCCTGAGCTTTGTCACAGCTGTGGCTTCAGGGTGAACGTGAAGGGCACACTGATAAACTGCCAGTTGTTCCACGTAACATGTGTAGTTCCCATATGCCAATCTTACCCAGGAAAGCTGGATCCCCAGATCAGAACAAAGGCAGGCTGGAGTCACTGGAGTCGCTGGAATCAGAGAAGTGAGAGCAAATACTGAGACAGCGATATGGAGAAGCTAAGCAAGCCACAGGGGACACATATGGCTGTGGCAGCATCTGCCCCATCCTGGTTCCTGGCCACAGATAGAAAATTGAGTCCATCTGTGCAGTTTGGCTGGTCTCACAATCTGGCTGTCTCAGTGAACAGAGCATGCGGTTTGTAGGTCTGCTTCCCCAGTCCCTTTCTCACCCATTCCCTGTAATTCTGCTTTTACTGGGCATCTGCCTTGAGCAAACCTGGTCTTCAGCTTCTAGAATAGACTCTTGTGCTCTGGGGCCAGATTCTGGTGGCCCTTAATTTAGATTAAACATGTGTCTCCTAGATGAACAGCAGTGACAGTCTCTGCACCAGGATCCTACTCCTCCACCCTTCCTCTGTCTCAACAATCTCCTGGCCCACTGTCCTGGGTTGTTGGGCAGCCTTGATATTTGTATTTGGAACATAAAATCAGGGTCTTAATACTGACAGAAATTCCAACAGCCTTTATCTGGGGCAAACAACAACAATAACATACACACACTAGCAAAGTGCTGATGGAACACATTTATCTCAGGGCAGGGTAGGGAGAAACCAACACTGTCCAGACCAGAACACACGTGTCTGCTCTGATATTTGGGGTGTTCTTTTGATAGTAAATCCTCTTTTTGGAGGATTCAGGTTGGAGTTACTGTTACAATATTCAAAAACCCCAAAGGAAAGGACTCAGTCTGCATAGTCTACAATGGTGTATCTATAAACAGGATACTGCCCTACTATGTGGTCTACAGAATTTATAATCTAAGCCTATAGGTCTTTGGGCTCACCTCTGAGGGAGGATGAATTTGGGAGACTTCAGCTAGCGCTGTGCCACCAAACAGTGCCACCTAGACCTCTGCCCATTTATAGCTTGTGCTGGACCCTCCTCCAAGAATGCTTTCTGTTGACTGCAAATCTTGCAGATAAATAGATTCCATAGACTACCAGTGGAAAGGAAAGAGTATGGCTCATGTTTGGAACAACGAAGATGACCTCAAAGTTGGCAAGCAAATGCTGCATCTTGGATGCAGCCAGCCAACTTGGGCTACATGAGGCAGATTCATTGCCTCTGGGTCTCAGCCTCACTGAGGAAGTAAATATCACAGCCATTGATCCCAGACAGCAAAAAAAAAAAAGTTGCATTCTGTTGACTTTCAATGTTTACCTCTCATTTTGGGCCTCACAGAGGTATGTCAGAGATTTGGCCTCTGGGTCGGCCATATGCTCCCTCCTGATAACAGAGAGACTCACCTCAGTTTCCTAATTTTGCTTAATTATTTAAAGATTTATTTGTTTATTTGAAAGGAAGAGTTGTAGAGAGGAAAGTTGGGGAGGGGAGGAAGAAAGAGACAGACTAATCTTCCATCCACTGGTTCACCCCCTAAATGGCTTCCATGGTCAGGACTGAGGCAGACCAAAGCCAGGAGCTTCATCAGGGTCTCCCAAGTAGGTACAGGGACCAAGGAGTTGGGCCATCTTCTGTTGCTCTCCTAGGTGTATTAGCAGGGAGCTGGATAGGAATTCGAGCAGCCAGGACTCAAACATAACATCCATAGGAGATGCTAGCATTGCAGCTAATGGCTTAACCAGCTTTGCCATAATACTGGCCCCAGTATCTTCTTTTTATTTCTTTTAAAGATGTATTTGAAAGGCAGAGAGATAAAACAGAACACAGAAAGAGGTCTTCCATCTGCTCATTCACTTCTCAACTGGTTGCCACAGCCATAGCTGGGCCAGGCCAAAGCCAGGCCAGGCTAAAGCCAGCATTTCAGGAAATGGCTTAGCCCTCTGTGCCATTATGGTTGCCTCACTTCAGTTCCCTCTTGTGGCTGGTTGTGGGTCACCTGGCCACCAGTCCTTTGTGGTTTTTTTCTACCTCTTACCTTATGATTCACTGAGACTTCTCTGAGATGTATTCTCTGTCTACCCTTTATTTTCTTTCTACTTACAAATATTTCGGAGAATAGCTCAGAATATCTTACACTGTTCAAGATAAGCTACCATGAACCTAAAGTTCTCAGTGTACACACATACAGGAGAGAAGAGGTCTGAATAGGTACAGCTCTTTACTGCCCTGTGTCTAGGAGTTGGAACAGTTCTAAAGATGGCACTGATTGTAAACACAGAACGATAGGTCTGTGCTTAAGGCTACTGGCTTCCCTTCTGTCTCCCCAAGGAAATCATCCATTTGATAACCATCTGATCAGGACTTTTTTAAGCCAAAGGAACCCTTCTGAGCAGATGGAATAAGACTCTGCCTCTGCTTTCTGCTATTTCCCCTTTCATGCAAAACTTGAAGGACACACTGGGACATGGAGGCAAACAAAGCTTCAGTGCCGGTGTGGATATGTTGGCTCCAATCCAGCAGAGCCACATTATAGCTTCTCTCTTTGAGAGTGAAAAACCCACAAGCACAGCCTTCACAGTTCTGCAGTCAGGATACAAGTGCAGATGGAAATCTGACAGGGAATAAGCACACGGGAGGGGGACTAGTTTCCAAAAAATGCCCAAAGCTTTAAGGGCATCTTGCTCTCCAAGCAGAACAGCTGAACAGCAAAGGTCAAAGAAAAGTGCACCCTGCCAAGGTCCATCAGTATGAAGCTTTCAGAATACCAAGCTAAAACAAAACAAAACCGAACAAAATGAAAAAGAATCAGGGACTGATATTTGGTTGACACCAAATGCTAAAGAAGCATGTATCCTATTAGTTTCTGGGCTCCAGCTCCAGCTTTTGACTTCAACTTCCTATTAACACAGTTCCTGGGAAGCAGCAGGTGATGGCTCAAGTAATTGGGCTCCTGCTGCCCTCAAGAGAGACTCGGATAGAATTCTTGGCTTCCGGCTTTGGCACCCTGCCCAGTGCTCCTGTATGCATCTGAGCAGTAAAATAGCAGATGGGAGCTCCCAGTCTTTCTCTGTCTCTCTGCCTCTCAAACAAGTAAACAGAATTTTAAAATAAGAAATTGACCCTTTAAAAAATAATAATTAGAAAAAAACCCTACAAGTTACACTGAAGGTTAAACAGTTGTGTGCCAAGGAATAAACATGTGACTAGCATCTGACTTAACAATACCAAATGTTACCCCCCCCAAAACATGCCTTCAAATCTTCACACTGAAGGAGCAGGTATTCCACTCAGAATTAGTTTCAGAATGCTCAAGGATGCAGAAAATTCTAGAGTTAGAGGATTCCAGATAGGAAGAACAAGACCAACAAGCTGGAAGCACTGAGACAACCCAGGGAAGCAGGTGTGGCACCGCCAAGATTTCTACTTCACCTCAGATAGAAGGATGTATCATTTAATTGGGATCAGGAAGAAGTGAGGGTGTTCGGCAGTCTGTTTTGAGACGAGGCATTTGACACACTGGACAATGCCATAGATGTACAAAGCAGACAAGGTAGGAGAAGACAAAGGCAATTAGCCAAGGAAAAGGCCAGAGCAGAGAGTGAGGCAGCAAAAGGCTCCGCACAGCCTCCAGGAGTCCAGAAAGGAGGTGAGACAAGCATTTCTGAAAGGAGGGAATCATTAACTCCAGATCTGCAGCAGATCAGACAGGAGGAGAACTGCACCTGACACAGACCCCACAGGGTGTCAGTGACCGGGCAAACCAGTGTCCCTGGAATGACAGCAGAAGCTGGGCAGACAGCGGATACAGGGAAGCCAGGAGTCCTGCTGACAAGCGGAGACCCAAGAAGCTGTCACAAACTCAGGTGCAGTAAGGCAGGTTTCCAAAGGGATGAACAACACACAGGACGCTGTCAGGCCACGAAAGAACTTAAGAGAAGGGGCAAGAAATCAGCACACAAGGGTCTCCACCAAGAGGGATGGGGGTGAGCTGAGAGCCCCAGGGTCCTCAGCTGTGGCAAAGGTGCGCGCATGCGTGTGGGGGGGGGATAGAGGTGCTTGAAGGAGCGAATGAACACCCTCCTCAGGCCAATTCATTAGTGTTACCAGAAAAGCTCGGTGGGTTCTTTCCTCAGCTTCATATAGAACTAAAAAGCCGGGAACCGGTTGCAGACAGGGAAGTTTTATTTGCAAAGTGACCAGGTGAGCCTAGAAAAAACAGGGAAGGGGAAAACACCCCCCTGAGAGAGCCTCGTTGAAGGAGAGAGGGAGAGACACCAAATGGGATTGGGATTTTAAGCATTCCCTGAACCCTCCTTGCTGGGCAGGAACCTACAGGTAAAAGGAGAATGGTCTCTTAATCAGTTAGGAAATGGGTGGGCGGTGTTTGTGCCACCCACTTAAAGGTGTGGCCAAGATTTCAACAGGCTTGGACCGTCTCTCTTAGTCTGTTTCCGTCCAGCTCCTAAAGTTCCCAAGTCACGAGGAGTGGATTCCCAGGAGGCGCTAAGGGGGATTTTTCCTTGTGATGCTTGCTAGTACCAAGCCAGATGAAGGCACAATGCCAAAGTCCAGGGAGCACCAGCAAGACGCGGGGAACAAAGTCTTGAGACCGGGACCCCTAAGCTCTTCCCCTGGGGCGGGGGAAGGGGGCTGCAGGCTGCCTGCCTCCCTGCCGGCTCACTGCTAGGCTCGGGGCTGGGCTGTTGCGGGATGCCAGGTAGCAGGGAATTGCAGTGCAACTGGCTGCGCCCCCAGGGTTGCACACGGTTTCAAATCCAGACTTCAGGCTCGCACTGCTTCTGAGGAGGACCTGTCCGCGCTGGTGCCGAGCAAGGCTGCCCCGGGAGCCGAGCCCACAGAATGCCCCGCTGCGCAGCCGGGCCCTCCTGCTCCCGGCTCCTGTAGGCGATCCGAGGCCCGAGGGGAGCTGTAGGCGTGGCGCCCTCCCGGTCACGGGCGCTGAGGGGACCAGAGCCTTGTGGGGCCAAAGGAGGGCCGCTCAGCCCTAAGACACACAGTGCGGACCGCCATCACCTTAGGAACCCCAGGCTCTGTAGTGGGTTATCGAGGATGTGTGGCGTGTAAAAAGGGAATCTGGTGCAGTGTCACCTCAAGGGCTTCACTTGAGGAGGAGTCTCACCTACACAGGGCACTGTCACAAGCTGCTCTGGGTTTCTGGCCAGGTGCCGGGTGCTGAGAGCTGCTCTCCCAAAAGACTGCCCAAAACGACAGGACTACAACTCCCAGGGAACTCCAATGGCAGCCCGGCTAAAGTACTACAACCCCCAGAAGGCCCCTCGCTCAGTCCGACCAAGGGGACTCCATCTTCCAATGGGCTTTGCGGTTGTGCTGCCCGCAGGGTCCACTGCCCACCAGCCTGAGGCTGGACTGGTCGTATTCCTTCTCCCTCCACGCACTCCCGCCCCATCTGCTCCGTCAGTCCACTCACAGCGACCGCCACCTCAGCCAAGCACAGGTTGTTGGCTGAGCACACATCGGGACTTCTCGTTGGGTGGGGATTGTCTGCTGCACCCCAAGACGTTCAAAGTCTAGAGCTAGATCCCAGTAGCGGTGGTTCGGAAGACCCGCTAGCCCTAGCTTGTGCGCGTCATGCAAGGGGCAGGTGCCAGGAGGTCTCTTGTTGATTGATTCTGACACCAGTGGTCCGAGCGGCTGCGTGGAGAAGGCGGCTTTACCCCGAAGCGTGGCAGGTGGGTATGGGGTGAGAAGACAGAGATAGGGCACAGTTCCAGCTTAGGATAAGGCAGCGCCTATGCCAGGGGAGGATGTTGATGGGCGGCCAGGATGCCCAGACGTGCAGTACCTTACTGGGCACTGAACCAAGTGCCAACGGGGTCTCTCAGCCAGCTGAGCGGAGGGTAGCAGGTGGGAGAGTCCTGGGACGCACGGGGTCGGGGAGAGAGACAAAGACTGTGTATACGAGGACAGATGGCTGCTGTACTAAAAATTAACTCCCCTCAGGTGGCTGATTTAACAGCCTCTGCAACGCAGACTCCTGAAAGCAGGTGCTCCTCCAAAGCGCAAGAGGCATGAGGAACGCTCAGGTTTTAAGAGTGATGTAGGAACCTACCCTTCCAGCTGAGTTCATTTCTCTTTTCCTTGACTTTTAGAGGAAAGAAAATGAAAGGTCAGTACAAAGTGGCTAGCTGGAAACTATCCCACATAAAGCATTGCAAAGCTGAACTGTATGAAAAGCACCAATCTATGCTTCTTCGTGGTGCTTCTCATTCGTTAGTCCTTCTGCATCAGTTACAGGTAAAAGGAGGCTCTATGCAAATCTGCATACGTTTGGTAACCAAGTTGGTTTTTTCAGTTCACTCAAAGTAGAATTTGGATTCAGTGGCATTTTGCCTTCTGCATGTGTGATCCTCAGTAAATACTCACATATATGGCGCTCAATATATTCTTCATCAGCTGCTCAAATAAGCAGTCAGTAATTGAAATGAAGTTTGCTCTTGGGTTTTTCATCATCCACCAGGAATACTTTAGAAAGTTAGTGGGAAATTAGAACTAAAAGATAAATTTATTTCAATGCAAGAAACTCTTGAAATCCATGTATCTGAAAAATCTTCAAAACGTTCATTAAAATGTATATCGCAAAAGAAAAAGTACATATAGATTTCAGGACCTTTGGGCAGTAAAAATTATCTTTTCATTTTTCCATGAGCTTTTCAAAATATCTTGATGTATTTTATGTACTTGAATTCTAGAGCAATTGTTGGATCTGTATGAAAATATTTGCTTTGAGAGCATAAAAGACTGATTAAAACACTGTTTGAAACCATCTGAAAATCTAAAAAATGGAAAAATACAATGAAAACAGTCATGAAGTTTTATGCTATTCCAATGCCTTAAGAAATCATAGTCCGGAGTTGAGGCACACTGTTCTCTGCATATGGAAGCTTTGCTGAACCGGAGTATCAAGTTCACCCCAGTAACTTGATATCACAAAGCCGCCCTAGTGCCCAGGGCTGTCTGATGCACAGTCAGCCTCCTGCCGCTGGGAAGGCAGTCTGTTTACCAAAGGTCATCTTCTGATGCCCAGGCATGATAAGCCATTTTCTAACAGTAAAACTTAGGAACATATGCCTCTATTATGAAAGGCTTGGAAAATACCAATCTTCTGATTTTATTTTCTGGAAATTGAAATAGACAATGGTTTGCTTTGGATGAGGTAAGGTAAACTCATACTGTTTTTAAATGCATTTTTTTCATCTTTCCATGGTTATTGCTGTGAAACACAGATACACAAGTTTTACTGTTCTGGGAAATGGTAACTGGAAAATTCATATTCTGACTGAATTAAAAGGAGAATTTGTGTAAGGCTCATGAATTTAGGATTGTGTAGGAGACATTTCATATATTGATGTATTTAATTTGTTTAATCATCCTTTTATGACTTTTTGACTCAATAGTGTTAATTTCTTAAATGGTATACAGCAAATACATTGAAATATTTCCTACAGCATTTTTTGGTATGGACATAATTATGGGTAATTCTTTTTTTTTTGACAGATGAGCCAATAAGAATTTTTAAAAACTGAATCATTGATATAAAGAATGATATATGCTATCACATTGGCTAAACAAAAGCAAGTCAAATATAAAAATTGAGATAAAAGAGAATGAGAATAATAGAATATACTTAATATGAATTATTAGGAGATAAATGTATGTTAGATAAAAATTACAGGAAAACATTCAGCTCCTGCAGGCAGCCCCAACGAATCAGGCTAAAAGTCAAAGTGGGAGTCACTGTGCTAAAGTTCATGGTACCAAGCCAAAGAATGGTACATCTAACCTTCCAAGAAAAGAAAACAGAGAAAGAGGAAAAAAAATTTCAATTGGTGTGATAATGAGGTGCCTGCTGTTGTGCTGCTTACCAAAAAATGAACAAAACAAAAGAACAAAACCCAAAATGATCTAATTTCAACCAATCAATGCTTCTTCTATAATTCTGTTTCCCTCTCCTCAGCCTGCAAGGAGAATCACTTTGAATGACCAATCCGTTGTTTCTCTGTGTGTGCCTTCCTCAGCCTCTGTCTATAAACCTCCTCTGCTCAACCAATCAGAACAGCATGTTGTCCAATTGAAAATAAAGCTGATTAAGATCTTGAAATTGTTGCAGTTTTGTCTCTGACATATGAAAAATGTGGTTTATATCTTTTAAATTATTGAATGTCAATAGCTATACCTGCTCCAAAATTTTTTCCAGTGGTCTTATATTGAAATAGGAGTAAAAGAAAACATGACAAGGATAAAAGGACTTTAAAATGAAAAGTAAATAAGAAAAGTTATTAGAAAGTAAGCAATTTAAAACCGTATTTCTTTTAATTGGACCGTTTGCTCCCATTTAACTTACATTCAACTACAATAACAAATTAAGAATTACTGCGATGTTGTGAATGATTGGTCATTGGATGTGCAGATAGAAAAAGTTATTTTACAATATTTGCTTTTTTTTCAAAGTTTCAGTAATAGATATTATAGCTGATTGCTGTATTAGTAAATTTAGATATTTATCTCAATTTTAATATAAAGCCATGATTAAAATAAATTATAAAAATGTCTGGCCTTTAGAAAATAGAATTTAGTTTAAAAATCCAAGTGTGAAAAAGAAAGAACAGTAGAAAGACAGGGAATTTCCAAGGAGAATTTTTGTGTCTTCCCCTCCTTATGGCCATAGCCACATCTGACAGTGTGATTCCATTGGGATGTTCGGCTGGCTCTGACAATGTCAGCAATCTAACCCTGCAGCCAGATTTACACACCTTGTTATACTTTTACATGTTAAAAAATATATATATATTAAACCTGAAGATTTGATCCTCAGACTTAGTCGGCGTTAAATAAAATCATGGGTTGTATAAGGATATATTTTAGTAGCCAGTATAAAATGATTAACCATTAATAACTCAAACCAGTAAATCAAAAGTGTTTTCAGATCAGTGGGAAACGGAGACCTAAGGAATAATCACCGAAGGAATAATCAACAATGTGGCTAAATTTCTGTTGTACAGCTGTCAAAGAATGGGTCACAAAACTTAAATTCCAGACTCAGCTTCATTAATGTTTGTGGTCTTGGACAAGAGTATTTTGAATGTTAGGTTGCTTACTTTAAAACAGAAATGATAGCTAAACCTTGTTGATATTGTCTTATGGCTGACAGTTCATTTAAAATATCTGAGAATAAGAAATGGTTCATTGTAATTACATGTACAAATAACATAAAAATACAATTTAATCACTGTTTGAATAATGATCAAAAATAACCTAGTCATAATAAAAAATTAATCACTGTTTGAATGTTTTTTTCTTATCCTTTGAAAAACGAGGATAAAAATTTGGGAAGATTATTTAGAACCCCATGTCTCAAAATTCTTAGCAGAAAGAAATAGGTAAATTATTTTATGATATACATGTTGTTATTTAAAAATAAGTGTTTGAACTCATGGGAGAACCAAGCAGAAATGCACTTGAAATTTAGATCATTTTTTAAACATTAACTGCCATGTATTACATTCAAATTCCCTACCCTGGCATTAGTAATGAAGGACAGCCATGTTGTGCTGCTTCTCCTGTTTCTAATTCCTACTCTGATCATTGTGTACATTTTTAGAAAGGCAGGGAGCAGGAATCCATAGAGCATGAACTTCAGGGAGACCCTACGCAAGAAGGCTATGACTGTATGGAACTCTTCAGGGATTTCAGACAGATGAAATATGCACAGATGAGTTTAGATACATCCGTATCAGACTGGCTTTTCCGACCATCTCTGATGTCATAGTGATACATCAGTTATGTTAATTGCTTAGCTCCTTTTTAGAAACTGTTAAGTCAGCTCATGAAGGCAGTGGGGCAGTCTCAAGCATTCATTTTTAGCATTTGTTTTGTAATTTAAAAGGCAGAGAAGTTTCCTTCCTTCACTCCCCAAATGTCCATAATATCTGGGGCTGGTTAGGGCCAAAGCAAGAGCTCAAGTCTCAGTTTGGGTCTTCTATATGGGCAACAGGTGCCCAAGTGTTTGTGCCATCACAGGGTGGGCATTAGCATGAAGGTAAAGTCAGAAGTAAAGCCAGTACCTAAACCCAAGCACTCTGAGGTAAGATGCAGGTCTCCCAAGTGAGATCTCAGCCACTACTAAATGCCTGTTTCCTGAGAATTATTTAAGTAGCATCAGATACAAATAACAAATAAACAAAAATCTGTCGCCACCGCCCAGCAGCGGCGACACTAAAACGACGAGGCATGCTCTTGAGGGTCCGGGAAAGCCGGAACCGCAACCAGACCCTTCACTGCCAAAAGCAGCTGCGTTAAAATCCTTATCTCTGCTGCTCCTGTCCCCATTAGTCCAAGCTTTCCTCTGCCACTTTTCCAGCCCTCTTTCCACCACCCTTCTTCCCATATTTTTTCCCATACTTTCTGCTGCATTTCTCCATTCTTGTCCTTGTCTCTCTGTACTGCTTTTACTGCTTCTGTCTGTATCCCTCTTTTCCAGCTTACACCTAGCTTTTCTACATGAAGATCTTAACCCTTCTTCCCCTCTCTGCTGCCTCGTTCTTCCTGTTCTGTCCGTTGTTCTTTCCCCAGTCTTTCTCCTTGTTGCCCCCCAGCCTTTCTCCTCTTTGCCCTCCAGTCTTTCTGTCTGTCTGTCCATCCCCCCCGTCTGTCTGCCATCTGTCCTAGTCCATCCATTGTTGTTGTCTCTCTTAGTCCGTCCTACTCACTTTCACCAGTTACTTTTATATCATTCTCCACCAATCACTTCTCCCTGTGGGTCCACTTGGCACTACGTGATAGGCCAATAGCAATGACCTAATTGCAGCAAGGGCATTAGCTTATCCCTGCGACTTCCTCTTTACCTGCTGGTGAAATCAACTCCGCCTCCTGGCACTGGGCCAGCCGCCACCTTGCAATGGCCCCTACCAATCCCAGGAGCCGCTTTAGCACCCCGCTCCCCACAAAAATCTTTAAGGAATATGAGAGTAGTTGGAGGTCCCCAGTTTTCCATGGAGTTTCTCCAGTTTCATGTTCCCCTGGAAGCCAGTTATTTTAAAAGTGAGAAAACTCTTCATAGTACATAGAGTAGGCAATCCTCTCCCAGGAAGATGTCCTGATCCCAGGAAGCTGAGAATTTGTTCCCTTCTGTGACAAAACAGACTTGCAACTACAATTTTGCTAAGTCCCTTGAAGTAAGAAGCTTAACCTGACTAGATACTTATGTTGATTTTAACTAAAGCCTTTACCAGCTATTGCCAGATGTGTGGTTATAGAATAGTTTGAAGAGATAAGAAGGCTTGGAACTTGGGAGATGGCAACCTCTAATTAACCTCTAATTAATTAAGCATCTTCTTGCAGCTGGGGAGAAACAATGTTCTAGAACCCTAAAACCTAGATCTATTTGTCCATCATTGAAACTGAGATAGAAGAAAAGTACAAGTTTATTTTTGCAGTGCACTGAGAAAGGAGGCATGTAGGTACCGATCAATTCCTGAACTCCCTGAAGAGTTAAAGGCAGTGAATTTTATAGATTAAAATTGGAAGTTGGACAGTGTGTGACCAATCAATGTGCAGATCTCTACCCACAATGCTATGGTCTCCCTTTGATTGTCAGTGATAGAAAGCCAGCAGCATCTCCTTGGTGATGGCCACATGGGATGAAGACATAAAATCATTTGTCTGGAACCTGCCAAAGCAGCTGAGGGCAGAATGCAAAATTAAATACATTTACAGCAGGTTTATTTGTAGGTTGATAACTTTGTAAGACCTGTGGATCAGGTCACTAAAATCCAAATGATCCTTGGTAGAAAAAGTTCCTCATCCACATTACAGGATAGTTTTTTTGACCAGAGTTTAGAGTTATAGTGAATAGAGTCTAGTGTTGTGATGTTACTTGTGTAAATGAGAATTGGATTCTAAATCTTTGTTGTTCAAGGTCTAGTGGGAGGCTTGCCTTATCTTTGTGTCACTTTCTTTTAATTTTTTCAGAATTTATTTTATTTTTGGTGATGTTTACATAGTTGAGAAGGATGCCCATGTGGACTACCGATAGAGTGGGAATGGTGAAGGAATGGGGAAAAGTGGATGAAACAACTGCTTTCAATCTTCTTTTCTACTCTTCCTGTATCTAAGGGAAGATAAGAGAAAAGGAAAGAGGGCCAGTCCCAGCAGTCTAATTGCACTTGTACTCAAGGATGTGGGACAGCTACTTGATGTCATACTAGGGTCCCCAATGTGGCACATGCTCTGAGGTTACTGCTTAAGTGGTTTTGATAGTTCTGAGATGCTGTTGATTTAGTTGTACCAGGGTTGAAGAAATCCTTCCAAGGTCGTTTGGCTGACATAGTCCACCTCAGAGTCTTCACTTGCCCAGATACCCACTGTTGAAGCTTGGCATGGAGAGTTGTCCTATTTGTTTTGCCCTCCATGGTATTAGATGTCCTCTACAGGTCTCAGTGATCTTTTACGTCCCCATGTGCATCTGGGCATGCCGTCCACTGCACAGGCTTGAACAACCAAGGACTCCCAGTTCTGACACATGCACTCCACAGTTAGACCACATGTAACTATGATTTTCCCCATGACTGGAGTTCTGAGTCCAGTGATCTAGTTGGAGGGGAAGGGTCCCCAAAGAAACCTCGCCTGAGGTGACCCCAGACCTGACTCCTGTGTGTGCCAGCCAGTGCAAGGTCCAACTCAGTTGATCACCCCTATCTGCCTATACACACACTGGTGGTTGCAGTCACCAGTCAGCTCTGTGTCTAGTCTCATCTCATAGGCACACCAACAGATGCTATAGCCCAGCCCAATCCTGCCCACCACACACTTGACCCTCACACACACACCAATGGAAACTATAGCCTAGTTGGAGAGACTCCCAATTAGTTCCACCAGCCTGCCCCCAGCCCTGGTTCCTTTTCATGCTGGTATGTGCAGTAGATTGGTTCAGTTCATCCCACATCCCATTTGACTTTTGTATGCACCAATTGGTGCTGCAGCCTAGCGTGGCCTGACCAACCCTACTATCTAGCCCACACTTAACGATGCTACTGACTGTCTAGCCAGGGCCACCCTCAGCCCTGGTTCTCATGCTAACTGGTGGGAGCTGCAGCCCATCAGAGGGGTGCCCAGTTACCCCACTAGGCCCACTCCTGGTCCCAGATTTCGCACTTTCCAGGTGGTAATGTGATCCGCCCTGACAGGACCTGCCCCCAGTCCTGGCATTTGTCAGCTGATGCTACAGCAAATCCCGACCAACCTGTATCTGTTTGGGGCACCCATATCTCAAATCAAGAGTATCTGGGTTTGAGCCTTTGCTCTGCTCTACATTCAAGTGTCCTGCTATTGTGGACCTCAGAGACAGCAAGTGGCAGCTGCTATGGGAGACCTGAGTGAAGCACTGGGCTCCTGACTTTGGCCTTACTCAGGCCTGGCTGTTGCAGGTATTTGGAATGTGAACCAGTGTATGAAGATCTCTGTATTTCTGATTCTCTGCCTTTCAAATAAAATGAAAGAGAGAAAGAAACCATTTAACTCACTATATTATATACAACTTTCAATGAAATCTGTGGCACAAACAATTTCATTTTGAACTTTCTAAACAATAACATTTACTAGGACAGCCATTCAGAAGTCATCATTAATATAGGAATCAAATGGGGGCCCATAAAAGGGAGCAATGTGTTTTTCAGGCTCTAAAGAAATAGGGACACTATTTAAAAATAATTGCAGCTTGATGAATTTGGTCATTAAAAGTCATATTTGAAAAAAAGTTAGCTTTTGAAATTGTGTTCCTCATTTATGAAATAAAAATATTTTATTTTTCTAAGTAGTTGAAAAAATTATTTGCTACTTTAAGTCCCATGACTACTATTTTTAAGCTACATAATATAAAGGGGGCTTCAAATACTTGCAGAAAGTAGAATTAAAATGCAGATTTCTATTAATTTTATAACATCCTCATAATTCATAATACTAATATTACATTAGTTATTTTTATAGTTTTTCCAATAATGAGACTTAAGGTAGTTCAAGAGCAAAAGGACTCTTAGGATATGCATTTTCTTCTACCAAAGAAACAACCAACCAACAAATGGAAAGTTTAGGACTTGGTAGACGTTGGCAGCTGGTCATTCCACAGCTCTCTCAGGGGTTTTGTTTTTTTTCTGTTGATTTGATAATGCTCTAACTGAACACACATGTAGGAAAGAGATGCATGTTAAGGTTCATCTGGAAACTGCTGGAATATCCTGACCTGGGCTTAGTTTCTCATAGACTGCAATTTAAACTATGCCGGCTAGAACATGGAAGCTTTAAAACAAAACAAAACAAAAAAAGCTTCCCTGGGTTATTCTGCTCTAAAATACGAATTGTGAACCCCAGCTCACAAAAAGGTGGGAATGAATAGTGAACGTATCCAACAGATTCTCAAAGATAGCTTGTAAGCTAAGCTTTAAAAAAAAAAGCAGTTTGAGTCAGTTGTACCAAGGTATAAAACAGCAGAGAGAGAGAGGGGTCCTTATGTACTTGAGCTTCCAGAGCTGCTCCTGACTCCTAGAACAGTCAGTGAGCATTAAGAAGACATAGCAGAATGTCCTGCAACATAATTCAAGGACTGAATTGCAGTGTCTTTCATGGGAAATAGAGTGGGAAAAGGAGCTAACTGCTTCAGAAACTTACCCTGGAGTGGGAATTGAGCTTAGCAGCTAAGACACCAGTTAAGATACCCATGTTTCACGTGCAAGTAGCTGGGTTTGCTGCCCGACTCCAGCTCCTCACTCCTGTGTGCTACCACTGCAGATGCAGGAATCCTGCATCCCAGGTGGAAGGCTTCAATTGAGTTCCTGCCCGTTGTTTTTGTCCTGTAGTCACTCAGCCTTTGCAGTTATCTGGGAAGTGAAAAACATAGGAGCTTTTGATGTCTTTTTTTTCTCATTTTACTCCTATAAAAATTTTTTTAATGTAAAGAGAATTTAACATCTTGTTCTATTTATTTCCTTATATTGTTTTCTGACATGTTTATTCTCATTATTATCAAATATAATCTGAAAGTAATTTGTAATCATCACAAAATCCAAACGTAATGTGACTGCCCCACCCCCTGTGTTTTTTCCTTAACTGAATCATTTCAATTCATAATTATAGTTTGAGAGCTTAATGGAGTATGTGAGATATGTCTTATTCACTTATTTAGCACTTAACATTTTATCTTAGTGTAAGCATTTCATAGTTCAACTGAATGAACTCCCTGTTGTCTCTGCTTTAGCACCTTTGGCTGCTATAACAAAATACCATAACTTATAAACAGCAGAAATCGATTCTTCATGGTATAGGAAGCCCAGACGGCTAAGAGCACAAGAATTGGTAATTTCAGTATCTTATGAAGAGACTCTCTTCTTGTTATAACCTCACATGACAGAAGGGAAAAACAAGCTCCTTAAGCATTTTTTTTAAAGTAATGGGACAAACCCCACTCATGAGGTCTGTTCCCTCATGACCTCGGCGCTTCTCACAGGCCCCAGCTCTAGGCAGCCTCACACTGGGTATTAGAGTTCAACACAGGGATTTGAGGAACACAAACGTTCCAACCCTAAGTACTCTCTTGGAATTTTGTTGTTGTTGTTGTTTATACTACACAGCCTTTTTTAGTGTTCATAGCCCACAGTAAGGAAGCTGGGCAGTAGTTCAAGGCTCTAGTCAACCCTGGCATGGGTCTCTGAAGGTTTTAATAGTGTTCCATGTATGGCATGTTCAGCCGGCTAGGCAGGTTCCTTACCCGAGTCCACATTCAAGAAGATTTAGTTTCCACCTCAAAACAGCAGTATGAAAAACAGGCACAGCCACCTTTTGTCTACCACAAGTCTTGTTTGTTACAGTACATTTATTTAAAATATATTACTGTTTTCTTTGTGACTTCTTGTTTGCTTGCTAAGTATTTGAACCTTTTTGTAATTGTTTTTTTTTTTTTAATTTCTAAGTCAATTCCATTTTGCTTACAGAACATACCCTTGAACTTGTTTTATAGTTCAACATAGATCTATCTTGGAGTTTTACAATCCTTTATAAATATCAGGTAGGCCAAAACAGTGCCATTCAGGTTAATATTCTTACTGGTTTTTTTGTTTTGTTTTGTTTTAACTGACTCATCCATTTCTGAGACTCAGAGTAGAATGCTAATTCTGTGATTGTGGAGTTGCTAATTCTACCTTTAGTTCTGTTGGTTATTTTCATGGGTATTGTGAGGTTTTACTTTTAGGAACATATGTAGTAGTTACTTTATCCTAACAGATGAACCTTCTATTATTAAGAAAAATCATTTTGCGTAACTTTTTTTGAAATTTAACTTATCTATTAATAATACCTCTACTAACATTTTATATGTTTGGTTGTGTCCTTATCTTTAAAGCATGGCACTTGTAAATAGTGTATTGAAGTCTCTTGTTTTTTCATCAGTTCTGACATTCTCTGCCTTAACTATTTAGTGTTTACTTTGAAACTAATTATTCATATGGTTGAAATCTGATTTCCCCCACCCCCTTTGGTTCTTATTTACTACTTTCCTTTTGATTAGCCAACTGCATTTAATATCCAGCATTAGTACTTATTGTTTTGTTTTAGCTCTGTGCTATAGACTAAATTGTATCCTTTCCCTATCTCAAAAACATGTGGAAACTGTAACCCTCTTGTGGACTGCACTAGAAAATCTGACCTTCTAGTGAGTAACTAAGATTAACCAGTGTTCTGTAGGTAGGCTCACTAACCCAATCTGCCTGGTGTCTTTTAAGTGAGACATTGGATTTGGATGCACATGGTGCAGGCTGTGACCATGTGAGAATGTGGTGAGAGGTTGGCCTTCTTGAAACCAAACAGAAAGGTCACAGGAGAAACCAACCCTGCAAGATGCTGTGCTAGTGTTTCAGTCAAATGATTTTCTGCAGTTTCAGCGGCCAGTCCATTGTAGTTGTCATGGTCACCCTATCAAGAAAGCATACTACTTTGTTAGTTAAATTTTGATTGACATGTAACAATTGTATGAATTAATTTTGTATTAAGTTCTGTAAATATCTGCAATATGAATCATTATTACAATATTCTTGAGGTAATATTGTGCTGCCTCATGTACAATACCTAGTTTTCAGTAGAATATCTTATTTATAATCCCTAACTTTTGTACCTTTTTTAAAAAACTTTTAAACGTTGATTTATATAAAGTGAATGAATTTCACATAGTTCATAGTACACATTTAGGAGATAATGATACTTCCCACCTATTCTCCCTCCTGCCCTTCTTTCTTTCTTTTTTTAATTTTTACAACAGCATACTTTCATTTCACTTCACAGTTACAAGCTTATCATTCCATTAGGTAAAGATAGTAATGCACAGCAAGTAGGAAATTTAAAAAGAAGTAAACCTACCATTCCTCAGGAGTAGAGACAAAGACTGTAACCAATACTCAAATCCCAGAATGTCAGACCTACTCTTTCAGATTATCTTTTATGTATTCTCTGTATGAGGTATCATAGATCAGGAAAAACATACCATATTTGTCTTTTCGGAACTGGCTCATTTCACTAAGTGCAGTGGTTTCTAATTGTACCCATTTAATTGCAAAAGAGATGATTTCATTCTTTTATGGCCAACTCTATTTCATAGTGTATATATACTATATCTTTATCCAGCCATCCTTTGGTGGAAATCTAGGTTGACAAAGAGAAGAGGCAACAAACAGAAAGGGAGAAAACATAGCCAGAATCTATAAAGAGCTCAAGAAATTCAACAGCAACAAAATAATCCATTAAGAAATGGGCAAAGAACATGTACAGGGTTTTTTTTTTCAAAGAATGAAATTCAAATCACCAACAGACATAGGAAAAAATAATAAGGTATACTACCCACCAGGGAATTGTAAATACAAGCTGCAATGAGTTTTCTCCTCATCTGAATTATGGTTATCATCTGAAAATCAAAAACCAATAATTGATTATGAGAGTATAGGGGAAGAGATGCTTTCTTCTGGAGAAACAAGATGATGAAAGAGGGCAAGGACATAATTAAAAAACAGAAATCATTAGCCAGGATGAAGCAAAGAGGACGTGATCCGGAGAGATAGGAGAAGACAGGCCGATGGCAGAGACCCCTGGAGACATTAGACGCAGGGGAGCAGTGGAGACAGTAGAGCAGTGTTACAGTTACCAGATACCTCAGCGGTGGTCTGAAATTGGTAATGAGAGCTCCACCAGTGGACAGGTGGGAAGGAGAGTTGACCAGGAGCTCAGGAGGGGAACCCAGGCATAGAACTGCCTGTCCTACTGATTTACTTCATTCAACCATTAGCAGAAACAGAATTATAGAACCCAAGCAGGCGGGTGTATAACAGGGTGGATTTCATGGCCCAGACCTCCACCGGTGCCCCATTGGACACCATTTTGTGTATTGAGAAAAGACTGTGGGGCTGGAGGGAAAGCAGAAGCTGTGTATGCACTGAGCTAGAAACGAGCACATTTCTGGCTCAGCATAATGCACTGGTCCCACAAGGAAAATAGTACAGACTTGGCATCCTACAGGTTCCACTCTAGATAGGACCAAGTGGCCCCCAGACCTAATAACCAGCAAGTGTAGACCCCCACCATTGCCACATCAGGTGCTATTTTGTATACCAAGGAAAAGGCTGTGAGGCTGAACGAATAGCAGCAAGCTGTGCAGTGCTGAGCCAGAAGAGAACTCAGTTCCAGGTCAGTACCGGTCTCTCAGGGAAAACAGTACCACCTTGCCATCCTACAAGTTCCACTCAAGTAGGTCCAGGTGGTCTTCAGACCTAACAGCCAGCAAGTTCCAAAAAGACTAACACCTAGTGATTTAGGATAGCTGGAATCTCCCTAATCCCAGGCAGTGCTCAAACCGAGAGTGGCAAAAATGCTGTGCAGGCAACAGTGCAGCCACAATACCGGATCACAGAGGGTAGAAAGTGATGAACCAGGGACCTGGAGCATTAGGGTAGTGGCTAAACTCCTCGTCTTGAACGCACTAGGATCTCATATGGATGCTGATTCTAAACCCAGCAACCCTGCTTCCCCATTCAAGCTCCCTGCTTGTAGTCTGGGAAAGCAATTGAGGATGGCCTAGAGCTTTGGGATCCTGCACCCAATTGGGAGACCTAGAAGAAGCTCCTGGCTCCTGGCTTCGAATCGGCTCAGCAGATGGAAGATCTTCCTCTCTGTCTCTCCTTCTCTCTGTATATCTGACTTTCCAATAAAAATAAGTCTTAAAAAGAAGTGATGAACCAGGAGCAGGGGCTATGGAGACCACGGTGGAAGCCTAGCACAAAAGTCCAGGAATGAAAGTCGCTGGAGGGAGTGGCACAAGTGACTAAAAGCAAAGAACTAGGTACCAAATGTAATCAGTAAAATCGACCTGTAGACCAGTGATCAACACATCTTAGAAACTGGCCCTTAAGGAGAGAAACTTGCTAACCAGAATAACCAGCAATGACCAAAAGTGAAAGAAGAGACAGAGGCACAATGGATATTATTGAAGACTCCCTCTTAAAGGAACAAAAGCCTTTGTCAACTTCAGAGTTAACTGAGGAAGACATCAAGGAAACGGGGCATGAAGAATTTTAAAAACTTATTACAAAAACTTTTTTAACAACAATGAGAAGCACATACAAATGTAGAACAGACTTAAGGAATATGTCATACAGGAAATAGCAAAATCAAGCAGAACTATTAGAAATAAATGACTCAATGGAAAAAATTAAAAATTCAGTGGCAAGCCTCTATAATAGAATGAGCAAGGCAGAATAAAGAATATCAGAATTGGAAGACATTTTCTTCAGCAATGGGGGAAAAAAATCAGATATTCTATTCCACTGTTGCTGGGACTGTAAAGAAGTGAAACCATTGTGAAGGTCAGTATGGGGATTTCTTACATATCTGAAAATAAATTTACTATATGACCCAGCTATCCCACTCCATCTAAAAAAAGGAAATCAGCATCTGAAAGATGCTATCTGTATCCCTGTGTTTACAGAAGCTCAGTTCACAATAGCTAATATATAGTCAGCCCAGCTGTACCATTGTTTTATTCATGCTTTTATATAGTCAGTATGTATTATGATCATTACACATGATAGGTTAATTATTGCTTTAAACAATTATGTCTACTTTTTAAAAATTAAAAGAATAAGAACATTTATAATCCTTTATGTTTATCCACATATTTATTGTGATTCCTTCTTGCACACAGAAACTAACATCAGTTGTCATTTTTTTTTTCAGTCTGGAAAACTTTCTTCAGCATTCTTTTAGTGCATGTCTATTGTGAGTACATTGTCTCACTTTTTGTTTATTTAAGATGTTGTTTCAATTTCTTGGGATATCTTCACTGAATACTGAACTGGGGGGCGGAGTATTTTTTCCCATAGTACAAGTTTGTTTTACTATTATTATTATTATCATTATTTTATGATACACCTCCATAGGCTCTGAGATTTCTCTTCCTTCCTTCCTATAGCCCTCCTCCCTCACTGAGTTACCCTATATTATTACTGTAACACAGTTTTTCTTTTTTTAATTTATCAATTACATTGCACTATGTGACACAATTTTGTAGGCTCTGGGATTCCCCCAAACCCTCCCCTAACCCTCCCCCATGGTGGATTCCTCCACCTTGTTGCATTACCACAGTTCAAATTCAGTCAAGATTCTTTCATTGCAAGCATATAGCAAGCATAGAGTCCAGCATCTTATTGTCCAGATAAATTTAACCGTTTCTTAGGGAGACCATCTCTGATCTGAAGGCAGAGCTGGCAGGATATCATGCCGAGCAATTAAAAGCCACAACATAATATCAACAACAATTTACAACACTATGGAATGGCATAGTATTGAGTAACCAATATGTTAAAAAATGCAAGTTCTTAACTACATCCTGTGATTACTTCATTGTCATTTCAATTTTAGTTTATATACAACCGGCTTCTATACACCTTAAAATGGCTATAGGGTACTATTCAGCTGTCTCGTGTCTATTTTCATTTTAGTGTTTAGCAGTTTATTGTATTGAAGCATAATTTTTACTGAGCTTGGCAGATTTTAGGATAGTCCAAACTGGCTGAATGGTTCAGGGTTAATATGTATAGGTGGTAATTTGGTCCTGTCATTTTAGCAATGAGTTGTTCATTGATTTAGTCTTCTGTTGTTATTTTACTGGGATGTTCTTCACGCTTGCCTTTGGTTTTGATGGGTGCTATTCCTTTTCTGTGTCAAGAGAACATCTTTAAGTATCATTTGTAGGACAGGTTTCTCAGAGGCAAATTCTTTTAACTGTGGAATAGTTTTATTTCATTTTCAAAGACAAAGGAAAGCTTTGTTCAGTATCCTGGGCCGACAATTTTTTGCTCTGGAATATTTTCTTTCAGAACATTTTCATTGTTTCTAATGAGGAGTTAGATGTCATTCATATATAATGTCCAACTTCAACTCATGTTCCTTGGATCATGGGCTGGAGGTTGTTGCTTTCTGGAGCTCTTATTGCCTCCCCTATTGTAGGCGCAAGTCTATAGCATTATTCCTAGACTCTGTTCTCTCATAAGGCCTAGGACAGTTGTTGAACCCACATGGTCTGCTTTCTGTCCTATGTCTTGAGATCGCTATGAAGCTTTAAAATTCTTCTGGTGGTCTACTGTATATACAAATGAATGGGCATTGTCCAGCAGGGCCCAGTTGCCTGGTCTGGGTCCTTAGGCCCACCTGCATGGTGGGTGCCAGGTCTATGAGTCCTGGGGATGGGGGTTCTGGCATGGTCTGGGTGGAGCAGCCTGGGACACCAATGGTACTGGAAGAAGCCTACTTGCTGCCCAGCAGAGTTCTTGTGGTTGCTTGCTGTGTGGACTTGCAGGGCATCTAGGAGATGGCACAGATGTGGGCATGCGAGGACAAGAAGGCTCACATTCAGGATTGGTGGTCTGACTGTACAGTGCATGTGTCAGAACTGGGTCTCCTCAGTGGAAAAGACAGAGCAGTGGATGGCAGACTCAGATGCATACGGAGGATATGGTAGTCTTTTGGAGCCTGCAGAGGACATCTGGTACCATAGCAGAAAAAGGAAGTCAGAACAAATTGGACAGTTACCCCAACCAAGCAATGACAGCAAATATCTGCGCAAATGGAGACTCTAAGGTTGACTATGTTAGCCAATGGACCTTGGAAGGATTTCTTCATCCTTGGATCAGTGAGATTGATCTCGAAACCATGCAAACAGAACTCTCAGAACATGCTCCACACTGGGGACTCTGGATTGATACTGGGTGGCTGTTTCTCATCTGGTGGTTTGGAGGCTAGGTATGGCTTCTCCCCTTACCTCCCCACTTCCCCCAGATACAGGAAGAAGAAAAAGAAAATTAGGAAACAATGGTCTCACCCACTTTCTCCTAACCCTCAATCCTTCCCACCCTGACCAACTATGTAAACATCATAAAAAACACAAATGAAAAAAAAAAGTGAATGGGCATTGCAGGGTGCAATACAGTTGTTAGGAAGATGGTTTCTGAAGCTAGACTGTCTGCTTTCAAATCCCAACTCTTGACATTTACCCTTTCCTGATCTACTGAAGGAAATAAGCATGCAATGACTTTGAAAGATTGTGAAGATTAAGTATATCAGTAAAGCAGTTAGAAAAGTGCCTCATGCTTAAGGCATTAACACAAAATGTTCCCAAGCCACATTTTTTTTATGTAATGTGTGCTACAGGGTGAGAAATGTTACTGGCAGCTGTGAAATTCTGGGGTGGTGATTCACTGTATACACATTAACCTTTTAGTTATATCCTTAGCGTCTCAGGTATGCTTATTCAGGCTCTCTCATGAGTAGTATCAAAATAGCTACTAAGTAGTCTGATATTTCTATTCTCTTTCTTTGTAGTCTGATATTTCTGTTCTCTTTCCATGGTGGTGAGTTACTGCAACACTTAGTTCTTCAATTGGATGATTGGCTAACTTACCTAGCTATTCATTTCTATTAAGCTCTGGGCAGGAGGGATTCTGCCAGGTTCTCAGCTAACTTTGTCCCAAGTGTTGCTGTGCTTGTCTTTGAGTCAGGGATGAGCTAATTCCTGGCGAGGCTGCTGTTTTGTTGTCCTCTGGGTCTTTGATAAGTTTCCCAGACTAATGTTTCTGTTGGGAGGTTTAGTAGATAATGCACACAGATTTACCTAATATTCAATCCAAGCCCTTTCTTGTAATCCTTTCCTCCTTAGATAGGTTCGAAAGTATAAATACCTTCCTCTAGAAGAGGAGGACTTGGATTATGGCCCCCAAAGATAATCAAGCATGAATTCATGGAGCCTGTGAAGGTCGTGTTATGTGGATAAGGGCTTTTGCATATGTAATTAAATTAAGGATTTTGAGATAAGTTTAACATGGATTATCCAGGGAGACTCTACATGCAAACCGCAAGTGTCCTCATCATACAGAACAGAAGGACAGAATCAAGATGGCGGAATAGGGTAAGGACACGTTTAATCAGATGGAGAAACATTTAATCAGGATGAAGCAGAGAGGACATATTTCAGGAAATAGGAAAGGACAGAACAACAGCAGAGGGGTACCTGGAGATTGACAGACAGGAAAGCAGCGGGCACAGCAGTGTGGTGTTGCAGTGAACAATACTCCAGCATGGCAATCTGAACTCCACCAGCAGCCAGAACTCCACCAGCAACCAGGTGGGAAGGGACTTTCATTGGGAGCTTGGGAGGTGAACCCAGACAAAGTACTGTCCATCCTGCTGGTCCATTTGATTTGACCAGGAGCAGAGACAGAGCAGTAAATCTCAGGCAGTGTGAGAACAGAGTGAATTTCATAGCCCAGTCAGCCCCCTAGAGCTGAATTGGGCGCCATTTTGCGTAAGGAGAAAAGGGCAAGGGAAAGGACTGAGCATGCTCTGAGCAGGGAGAGAGCTCATTTCTGACTCAGCGAACTGCAACGACGTGGCATTCTACGGGATCCATCCAGGGTATGTCTGTGTAGCCCTCGGATCTGACGGCCAGCAGATCAAGAACTGTTGTGGTAGCTCGTCGGGCACCATTTTGTGCACTGTGGCAATAGCTTTGGGACTGCAGGGGACAACAGAGAACTGTGCATATGCTGAGCTCACGAGAGCTTGCTGATGTCTCACAAAAAAATAATACCAACTGTGACACTGTACTGGTCAAAATAGGTCCGTGTGGCACCCAGACCTAACGTCCAACAGGTTCTGACAAGATCAGCACCACCAACAACCTGACTAGGTAGGACACTTTGTGTCTCTGTAATCCTGGAACCCACTCCAACCGGAAGTGGGAGAAAGGTTGCAGAGACAATGGTGTAGCCTCAGCATGGTATCACAGAAGGTGGAGAGTGGTGAGCCAGGAGCTGGGGCTGTGAAGACCACGGTGGATATCTGACAGAAGTACAATGATCAAGAGCAAAAGAAGAGACAAAGGCACAATGAATATTACTGAGCACTCCCCTGCAAAGGAGCAAAACCCTATGCCAACCTCAGAGTTAACTGAGGAAGACATCGAGAAAATGGGGGACACAGAATCCATAAGACTCATTTTGAAGATTCTGGTAAAAAATGAGAAGCTCATGCAAGATTTCAAAGAATTTAAGGAAGCTGTAAAGCAAATCAAGGCTGGTACATCAGAAATTAAGAACACAGTAGAGCAAATTACAAGTACATTGGAGAGTCTCCAAAATAGAATGAAGCAAGCAGAAGCAAGAATCTCAGAATTGGAAGATATCTCCTGTCACCAGGGGGAAGCAAACAAAAAGCTGGAAGCAGAGCTGGATCAGGCCAAAAAAAGTATTCAAGAATTGAAAGATACTATTAAGAGGCCAAATATAAGAGTTATGGGAGTCCTGGAAGGAGCAGAAAGAGAAGCTGAGTTTGCAAATGTATTTAATGAAATAATAAAGGAAAAGTTCCCAAATCTGTAGAAAGAATTGGGAAACAACATTCAGGAGGCACACAGAACTTCTAATAGGCTTGATCAAAAGCGATCTTCACCAAGACATATGATTATCAAACTCTCTTCAATTGAATATAAGGAAAAGATCCTTAAATGTGCACGTGAAAAACATCAATTGACATATAAAGGAATGCCAATTAAGCTCACAGGAGATCTCTCACAGGAAACTCTACAGGCAAGAAGAGAATGGAGGGACATATTCCAGATTCTAAAAGAAAAAAATTGTCGGCCTAGGATAACATACCCAGCAAAGCTTTCTTTCATCTTTGAAAATGAAATAAAATTCTTCCACAGTGAAGAAAAGCTAAAAGAATTTGCCTCTGAGAAACCTGCCCTACAAATGATACTTCAAGATGTTCTCTTGACAGAGAAGAGGAATAGCACCCAACAAAACCAAAGGCAAATGTGAAGAACATCCCAGTAAAATAACAACAGAAGACTAAATCAATAAACAACTCATTGCTAAAATTACAGGACCAAATTACCATGCATACATATTAACCCGGAATGGAAATGGCTTAAACTCATCAATCAAACATCATAGATTAGTTGACTGGATTAAAATAACAAAGCACACATATCTGTTGTCTAGAAGAGACACATTTCACCAATAAGAATCAGTGGATGCCAGATCTCATGGATTTTATTTTTTAGTTTCATCTCTTCAAAACAGTTTCTTATGATTAAATTCTTCAGTGACTCATAGATCATACAGTAGTATCATTTTCTTTTTTTTTTTAAAGATTTATTTTATTTTTATTGGAAAGGCAAATATACAGAGAGGAGAGACAGAGAGGAAGATCTTCCATCCGATGATTCACTCCCCAGGCGGCCGCAATGGCTGAAGCTGAGCCAATCCGAAGCCAGGAGCCTCTTCCAGGTCTCCCACGCGGGTGCAGGGTCCCAAAGCTTTGGGCTGTCCTCGACTGATTTCCCAGGCCACAGGCAGGGAGCTGGATGGGAAGCGGGGCTGCCGGGATTAGAACCGGCACCCATATGGGATCCCGGGCGTGCAAGGCGAGGACCTTAACCACTGTGCCATCGTGCCGGGCCCGTATCATTTTCTTTAAGAAGGTTCTTGATCTTTTTCATTTCTTCAGCGGCACATTAGTCATTCAGTAGCATGTTGTTTAACTTCATGGTGTTGTTAATTTTTTTTTTCTTCCCATTGTTGATTATGTTTTGTGGCTTTTCATTTAAGGGGATGTATAATAGCTGTGCAATGGAGACTGTCATATCTAGTAACATGTTATTCAACTTTATGTTTGTAAAATTCTGGCTTTTTTCTATTGTTGATCTTGTATTGTGACTTTCATTTAAGGGGATGTACGGTAACTGTGTAATGAAGAATATCATATCCAGATGTGAGGATACAATGTAATATGCATT
Source organism: Ochotona curzoniae (assembly GCF_017591425.1). Lineage (NCBI taxonomy): Eukaryota > Metazoa > Chordata > Mammalia > Lagomorpha > Ochotonidae > Ochotona > Ochotona curzoniae. Next base: position 8,855,347 of record NW_024465419.1, read on the forward strand.
TCTACTTAGAGACAAAGAGGGACTCCCAGTGAAACTGCTAAATATATTTTGAAAATAGGATGGTGGACTCTGTGCCATTGTCCATGACCACAATGATGGACATATGACTGTATAAAGAAGTATACTTTAGTAATGATATAAAGAAAATATGTGTATGTGTTGGGGGGCAGATATTGGGGAGGGGATAAAGAAGCCTAGGGAACTGTATCATAAAATGATAATAATATAAAAAAGCAGAAAAGATATATATTTCAGTGTATCTTAGTTTTGATCTTGCATTGTAGAGATGCAAAAGCCAATGAGTGCCCTTTTGCTCATTTTTGTTAAATAATTTTTTTTAAAGATTTATTTTTATTATTTTTTCATTGGAAAGGCGGATATACAGAGAGGAGAGACAGAGAGGAAGGTCTTCCGTCCAATGATTCACTCCCCAAGTGAGCGCAACGGGCCGATACTATGCCAGTCCGAAGCCAGGAGCCTCTTCCGGGTCTCCCACACGGGTGCAGGTTCCCAAAGCTTTGGGCCGTCCTCGACTGCTTTCCCAGGCCACAGGCAGGGAGCTGGAAGGGAAGCGGGGCTGCCGGGATTAGAACCGGCGCCCATATGGGATCCCGGGCGTGCAAGGCGAGGACCTTTAACCACTTGCGCCACCGTGCTGGGCCCTGTTATATAATTTTAAAGTCACTTTCCGATTGGATCAAATTATGGGCACATATCTATATAAACCGCTCATTTTCTTATTTTCCACCTCCTAGATATAGTTGGGTTTCTGGGTTTCTTTTTTCCTCCCTGTTTCTCTTTAGGCTTTTAACTAAAAGAAACCATGATTTTTCATTTCTTTGTTTCATTAACATATAATGTTAAAATCAATGCACTACAGGAAAGTGGTCAGAGATGGCGAATGGTTTAGTTTGCTTGGGTTGCCATGAAAAAGTACTACAGATGGGAGGAGGGGCTTAAATCACAGAGGTGTGTTGTTCATAGTTCTAGAGGTTAGAAGACTGAGATGCAGGTGTTGATAGGCTTGGTCTCCTGAGGCTTCTCTCTCTCTCTGGCTTCTCTCTCTCTGGCTTCTCTCTCTCTAGACAGCCACTTTGCTGCATTCTCACGGGGTATTTTCTTTGTCAGGACACATTTCATATCATTTGGCCCTACTACTTCCTTAGAGTTCCTACCTGCAAATACAGTTGCATTGGTGGATAGATCTTCAAGATAGGAATTTTGAGTAAATCCAATTCTGTCCACAGTGTAGGGGAAATGGCTGAGTAATTTGCCTTAAATGCACACATCAGAAAAGGCCTTTGTTTTAAAATTGCAATTAGGGTTCCTCATAGCATTGTTTCCAATATTATTTCCAATCACATAAATGCAGAAACAGAAACATCTGTATACACATACACAAAATAGATACACAAACACCTGAATACACATACAAAAAGCCAGGATGGACAAGCCTGCTGATAGTAAACAGGTCAAATCTTTAAGGTGGAATATTAAGAAACATTAGAAATAATAATAATTAGCAGTTTATTTATAAGTTTATAAATTTCCAAATGGTATTGTGAAACTGTGTTTATGTAGAGTATATACGACGTCTAGTACTTACTGTCTCTAAAACATAAACACATGAATATGTGAAACAAAACGGAAACCTCAGTTTATGTGAGCATGAATCAATCAACATGTACAATATTTTCATTAAGATTTTTCAAATTTTAAGTTAACGTTAATCAAAACTAGAGCTTATGACAATGTGACACACAGAAAAAGCACTTGCTCAGAACTCATAAGTCTACTATTATTGTAGCAGTGGTGGTGTTCAAAGAAATCTTGCAAGACTCCAAGGCAAGTGAAATGATTTTAATGCCCACTTGGGTGGCCACCTCTTGCCATGAACAAGAAGTATGTCAAACAAAGTAAATGGGGGTGTTTATAGCAATTACCTATGAGAAAATTAATAGCCACATGATATTGGGTAAAGTTGCAAATGGGGTTGCCAGTTATAGGATTTAAATGATGGTAACAAAACATAAGAATAATTGTGTTAATGCAATCACAGACTTCCAGTAACTGATTGAGTTTAATTATTTTACTAGCTATGTAGCAATTGCAAACATAACTCATAAGCACTGCTCATGCAAACATTGACATTACATAAATCTAAAGCAATCTTTAGCATGACAGCATGAGTAGCTATATGAACTTCAATCCCAGGAAACTTGATGGGAAAAAATAATTATTGATTTATTTTAAAGGTAGAGTTACAGAGGTAGTGGAGAGGCAGAGAGAAAGATATTCTATCTGCTGGGTCACTTCCCAAATGTCCACAAAATCCAGGGCTGGGTTAGAGGGAAATCAGGCACCAGAAGCTTTGTCTGGGTTTTCCATGTGAGTTGCAGGGGCAAAATCACTCAGGCAATCTTCCACTGCTTTCCTAGGTGCATTAGCAGAGAGCTGGATCAGAACTGGAACAGCCAGGACTCAACCTGATGCCATGAACAAGATGTGGCTGGTTAACATGCTGTGCCACAGCACAGGTTTCTGAATGTTACTAAAAAAAAAAAAAAAAAAAAAAAAAGCCAACCTTTTAAATTCTCGATGATGGTCTCAAGGACATACACAGAAATGAAATCTTTTCTGAGGAAGCTTTACTGGGATTTGGTAAGAGCATAAGGTTTCAGTGATATGTGACTCCAGACCTGCTCCCAGCTTCCCCTTCCCCATTACAGTGAAGTGGATGCTTCATTCTAGCCAAATGCCATCAGGAGCAGAAGGCTGCCTCTCCCTGCAGCTGGCAGTCGAGGGTCTGATGTCCCTGGTGTGGTTACACATGATCCTTTACTTTTGTTCCTGCAGTTCATTGTTCCTGGGACTGTGTTCTGAGTTCGGAGGTAGGGCCCAGACACCACCTGTGGAGGGAGAGTTTACATTGGGTCTGGGACACCTGCAGTGTCTCTAGAAGGCAAATCTACAGAAGCAGAGTAGATTTGAGGGTGAGAGGTAGTTGGTAGGTTAGAAGGATGGGTGATAGTAAATAGCTAAAGAGATTTGAGTTTCTTTTGTGGTGATAAAAATATTCTGAAATTGACAATAAGAATGTGGATCACTGGGTTACACGTATTAAGTGGACGAATTGCATGGCAAGTCAGTTATAGTCCTCTCAATGAAAATGTTTAAGAAATGTATGAACCCACATCATTTTTTAAAGGATGTGTTATCAGAGCTGCTGTATGCAATATTTCATGACAATATTCCAAAATCAAGCCTGGATGTGACTTCCCTTCTGTATGATATACATTCTGTATGAGATAGACATGGATATTCCCAAGAGCAGAAATCTTGGCAGCATATAAACTAATAACGGTGGTTAACTGAGCAGGTCATTGAGATTAAGGAGAAAGGTGACTTGATCTTTTTTGCATGCCTTTTTAAAAAAAGTATTTTAATTATTTAAATTAAGGCAAAACATTGCAAGTTCATGTACATGATTACATATTTTAGTAGTGATGACCATAGGATAGTTTACCCAAATGTGGAATATGACTCCCTCAGGGGGCAGGAGCCACAGGCTGAACGTGCGTCTGCCATGTGAGCAGTAGGACCCCATCATCACCTACTGCCTTCAGGGTGCATATTAGCAGGGCTGTGGTATCAGGAGCAAGGGCAGGACTCAAACCCAGAGACCCCCATAGATGAGAGAGGCGGCCAAGCAGCATGGTAATCACTATGCCAAATGCGCTCCCCAACATCAAGCATATTTTTTTTAAAGGGCAAAGAAGTGAGTTGCCATAAGGATACTAGTTTCACGTATAAGTATCTAAATATAGCCATTTACCAAGCATCTGCAATGAGTACACCTGGGCCTAGAGATACAATCTAATGACCAGAACTTTAAAAAACAAATTGACAATTAAAACTCTGCTCAGATATAAATGCCTCCATTCACAGCACATTTCTTTTTCAGCGTGGATTTTTTTTAAAAACAGGAATCAAAGAGTTTGAATTCTGTGTGGTTGTCACACAGATAAAAACCATCAGTTCTCCTTTCACACCTGGTCTCCACACAGCTGCAGCTGGAGCAGGCCCCCTTTGCAAACACTGAAATCCTACCCGCTTCGTTGCCTAACAAAGGGGCGCCAGGGCTTGTGGGAAGTGTAGTCTTACCTTTTCCTGACATCACCAGCTCGGGACTGTGGGAAGGCCACTCGGGGATCCCTGTGCGCGTGTGCGGCTCCACCTACTCCCACCATCTTCCTCTGACAAATTCCGGATGCTGCGGCGCGGCACACGCTGCTTTGCTGGCACCGAGCTTGGGCTTTGTGTCCTTGAAGATCAGCGGGAGGGTGCTTGAAAGGAGCCCCGCGGCACCCGGGCAAGTCTTGGGGAGAGGCCGGAACGCATGTCCTGTTTGGTGTGAACGGCGAAGTTGGTGAGTCTGGGGTAGGAGGACCTGACAGGGTTTAAGTGCGCCGCGGACGTGGGCAGGGTCTGGCAGGGGGTGTCCCTGGCTGAAGGCGGCTCTGCTGCGAGCTGAGGAAGGCGTGACGCAGACTGGTTTCAGGAGCACTGTGTCAGGATCTGGAGTACCGCCGGGAGGCCGGGTGTGCCTCCAAGGAGGGGAAGACGCCGGCTCCTGTGGTTCCCACTATTGGGGTGATCTATTTAAGATGGCGGCAGTTGGGGGTGTCCCTGTTCAGGCCCTTGCACGGAGGGGTCCAGTTGGTGTGTGCCGTCACCTTACAGCCTCCCAGAGAGAACCGCTTTGGCTTGTGCGCCCGAGGGAGTCTCCGCGGAGCAGTCGTATTTGCTGCGTTTCGTGGCATCTGTCCAGCAAGTGAAGTTCCTGGTCCCCCTCCAGTTCCCAGTGACAGTCGGAGTTCCAGGAGAGAGGGCGGGGTAGCAGATGATTGTTCCCTCTACATGGGAGCATGGGTCTTGTTCTCTGTTTAGCAGGGGCTCCAACAATAGGAATTCCACCCGTGAGGGTGGTCCTCTGCCGCACACCCTCTCCTCTGCGTTTCACGGAAGAATTAAGAATCCCAAAGAGGGGGACAGGCCTAGGTTGAATGGCCCAAGCTACGCTAATGAACGCTGCAGTGATGCTGCCCTGTGTATCCATGTTGCAGCTGAGACGGGGTCGCAAAGTTTGACCCCACTTTCAGAAGGGAAATGTGAGTGGGCTGAGAAGGAAGGGTGCATGTCCTAGGAAATCGCACTAGAGCGTTCTTGAAGGTGTGGCCTTCAGCGAAGGATACTCTGTAATATCTGAAAATGTCTGTCTGACAGTCTAACTCTGATCACTTTTATTCGGCCCTCATTTGTGAAAGAATTGGCCCTCACCCAAACCTGGACTGTCACATTCACTGTCTGGAGATGATGCTGACACTCGCTCCATCTTGATAGTTCTCTTCGAGAGCATGGGAATGGTTTGCTCAGATCTTTCTGCCTGAAAAGAGAGATGAAATAAATTGGGCTCCAGTAAATAAGTGCACTTGGCCAGTGTCAACCGGTTGGTAGATGTCAGGCAGCCTGATGTTTGGCTATGTTCTTTAGTTTGCCTTAAATAGTTCTAAATCTAGTTTTTGAGATCAACTTCAAGAATGCTAATCAGCTTAGAATATGGTTTTGAGAAGACATCGCCTTGAATATGCTTAACATCTCCCCTAGAGGCTTTCTGTGGCTGATGAGAGTCCAAAGGGTTTATAATCCAGGTTTTTCCCATTTAATGTTAGTGAGGAAGTCATTCCTGCCTGTATTGTTTTCTGTTGTTAAAAATCATAAATGCTGTAGCAGATTACTGTGAACTTATTTCCTGTTATTGTTCAAAGCAAAATTCAACTGAAGCACATTTAGACTGCTAACTTCTTAAAATATAGATACAACAATATAATTGTCACCTATAAATAAAAATGCAAAAAATGGTCTTACGTGCTCGGATTTTGCATGACTCACACAGCCTCTCAGTGCCAGCAGCCTTGCCGGGATCCATCTGGTTGACATTTATCGGGCTTATGAAAGCCTCTACATACGACTGCTAAGTTCTGATTGTTGGAGTTGGCATGTAATTCAGTTCTTTCTCCCCTCTTCTCCAATATGTGTCAGCATTTCACATGTAACAAATCACAAAAAGCTTACTAGATCTTATTTTAATATAAGCATTTTATTTGCAGTTTTGAGTTTACACTTTGGAGTGAGTTAGCTGGGCAGGTGCGGTGTTGCCAAGGTTCACAAGTGAGGGTCTGGTCATCTGGTGTCCTGACTTGAAGATGGCTTCCCTCACACAGCTGGTGGTTTGTGCAGGCTCAGGGCCAGGCCCTGTGCTTCCAGCAGGGCAGGCCTCAGGCTTCTACCTGAGGTCACGGTATCACATTTACCGATGTCCCAATGGCTAATGCAAGTGAGAAGGCAAAGTCAGAGTTCTTCCTGGGGAGGACCCAGTGAAGGCGTGGTTGCAGGGAGGTCTCGTTTGGAGCCATTCCTGAAGAATCATGCTGTAGTAAAACACATTGTGTACACTTTTCTTGTACAGCTGTTGGTACGTGGGCTCCAAGAGGCATACTTCCTATGGAATTTAGATGTATGGAAACAGTAATGTATAGTCCTGTATGCCACATCTGTATTAACAGTAAAATAGTATCACAGCAGCATTTCCTATAATGTAAATTTTACCAACTGCATGTTTCTTTGGTATATTTAAATTTTAAATTATTTCTTCACACTAACTTTAGGAAAAAAATAGCAAATAAATGTTTTCTTTAACCTAATGATTCTATTTCATCTCTACCCACTGATAGAATCGTGGGTGCTTTCTCAATGGGGTCTTTCCCATCCCTTCTTGATGCTCAGCAGGGAGGCTTTGTTCTGATGTGTTTTGTTTTGGTGTTGCAGCTGATCTGTTTGGTGTACTCTGGTTTCTGACATGATCTTGCTTTGTGCTGTAGACTCTAGGAACAAGCCAGGTCATTTCTCTCATGGCTTTCTCTACACCCTTTTTTCCAGGTCTGATTCTAGAATTCCCTACAAGGCTCCAAAAGTAAAGAAGATGAATACATCTCCAGTAAGTTGTTTGTTTATTCTCCAGTTTGTTTTTCATTGTATTTTAAGAATTTTTTGAAATCTCAATAATTAAAATAGAAAAATAAAAATAGATAAAATTCAGTATCAGGGAATATGTGCACAAACAGGAGAAAGCTGGCAGGGTTACAAGATGTTAGAGACATCAGAATTGAATCTAGATTCAACAGATAGTCACATGTATTTGATGATTCAAATTGATCCTAAGAGAAGACTCATGGGATATCAAGGCTTCAGCATCTGTTTTAGTAGAATTAATGTAGTAGACAGTGTTCTTGTTTTGGAAATAAACACTCAGCCATTCAGCATTCAGTGGTAGTAATTCTTTGTGCTAAAACACAAAATCAGTTATTAGGTTTTCTCTGGAGTTGCCAAATATAGTTTGGTCCTAGATAACTTTTGGAAGGTTGAAATTCATTTACAAATGGATCCAGGAATATCTGGAAGATATAATCACCTACAGGTCCTTAAAGAATTCTCCATTCATTTCTTCCCGTCTACATACATATGCTGGTTATTATCCACAGACTGTCCAAAGTTAACATTTTCAGGCTAATATTTACATTGCTTGTTTGTACCTTGGCTCACTCAGTAGAATCTTAGTTCAATTCTGTAAAAGCTTACTAGTGTCTTAAATTCTTGTCAAATCCAAAGACTATTCTTTAGTCTTTACATTACTTGAGTCTTCTGTCATATTTGAAATTACTGTTCAAGATCTCCTGCAAATTCTTCTCTGCTTGATCCTTCTTTCTTCTGCTATACATGTGAGTATACTACCAGCTGGCCTTGACTCAAGCCATTGCAATGTGATTTTTCCTGGAATCTTTCTCTCTCTCTCTAATTTGTACCTTTGTACATATATTTGTATGTCAATAAACCTGTTGTTTATACTAATGTACTTGTACATATGTAGCTTAAAAATGACTTGTCTTGTTTTCAAGTTGTTTTTAAGATTGCGTTGTTTCATCTAATCAAGCAGTGAGTAGGAAAAGCAGATATATGCATCAGTTACAACTACAAGTACAGACTAGAACTCTAATTAAGCAGTTGGGTTGTAATAAAATATATGTAACTTAAATCTGGACACTTTTTTAAAATTACCAGAGAATTATATATATTCATATGATTTGAAGCATCACTACTATGGATCTACAGAATTTATCTTCCCCAGATGATCAGATGCTGACTCATCAAACACTGAGTTCATGTTCTTCTCTGCTGCATACATTGGTGATCCTTAATCAACTGTCTCTTAAAATTAATTAATGAATTTTCATTTCCATTTGAGGAGAGATAGGGAGATCTTCTGTACCCTGACTCACTTCCCAATTGCCCAGAATAGCCAGAGCTGAGCCACACTGAGACCAGGAGCCTGGAACTTCATGTTGAATCTCCCGTTTGGGCTGCAGGAAGTCCAATGCTTGAGCCTTTGTTCACTATCTGCCCAGCCCTTGAATGAGAAGCTGTATTAGAACACAGGTGGGACCCCATCCTAGTCCCTCAGAGTGCCAGATAGTGCCATAACTGTGCCAAATATCTGCCACTGTTTGCTGCCTGCTGGAGTCCAGCTCCAGTTGAGTTCGGAGCTCGGGAAGAGTTCGTGGAGTCGGCGATGAAGAAAGACACAGACACTGACACTTGGTGCGTTCTCACACAGCTCAAGAAAAAGCTGTCCTTTTTATTTACTCAGACACCTCACAAGCTTCTACACAAGCAACTAATTGTTCTATTTTTTACTTCAAGACTTAAGGGGGCATGTACAGACATTTGGTCATTCCGTCTGCATTTCAGGGCTAAGCAGGTGCCTCTAAAGATAATTCTGCAAAATACTGTATTCATATTCTTCCAAGCAAGCCTGTATTCATTCTTCAACAGTAGCCATGGAACAACAGCCATGACTCCAAGGCCAAGGCACATACGACTGCCTGCTAATCAGTAGTACATTCCTACCACATTTCTATTTCTACAATTTACCCATTATTTAATGGGAAAATAGGTTACAAGGGAAAAACCTAAAATCTAAAACAGAAATTTCAAATGTTAAATCCCCCTACAACTATAGAGTCTACAACCCCATAAACAATGAAATAATCAAAAGCATTTTTCTTTAATAAAAGCATCCTTAATTCCTCTAGCTAAAAATTATAAAAGCAGCTACAACTAACATTTTCTATGCTCCAAAAAATTGCAAAGACAAGCTAGCCTTTAAGATAGCAATGACTATATTTATTGCCATAGCAGTTTCAGCTCTCACTCCCATCACTTCCATTACTTTGTAAAATTCTTATTAAGCCATTTCCCAGAAGGCATGCTATTTGTTTGGGCCCAATATCAGGGCAATGGATAGGTACACAATAAGGTGTCCAGAAATGGCATGGGTTTAATTGTACTCCTGTATGTAAATTGTCAGAGGCCCACTCACCAAGACATTATCAATAACATTAACTCTCAAGCTCACGTTGGTGGCAAAAGCCATATCACAGGGGCAAACAGTGCCTCAATAGATCACAGAATTCTTAGTGGGGTGGTTGAGTGTCCATGCAAAAAGGTGGTGAGACTGTGTCAAGGTGGTCAGAGAGAAATCCGCTGGGCCCTGCCAACAGCTGGAAACTCCCCCGGGCCCTGCCAAGCAGGGGAGCTGTTCTCTTCACACCTTCATGCCATCCACACCTACTGCACGGACCCCAGCAGCTGCCTGTATGATTTTGTGTACTTTAGAAACCTCATATAAGTGGTTGTCATTTCTTTATTGACTTACTTTATGGTGCAATGTTTTAAGGTTCATCATACTGTATCATTTGTCAAAACGTCCTCTTTTAAAGGTTAATAACATTCCATGTATGTTGGAATGCTCGCTCCCTCCAAAACTCAATGTTGGAGTTGCATTTCTAATTTTGAGGTGTTAAAAGGAAATATGGCCTTTAGAGGTGGATCCTTTGTGAATTCTTTAGGAGTATATAGCCATTAAGGTAACACCCTCCATGGTTGGATACTGGTGGCTTTGTCATAAGAGAGACACACACATGTGCTGCCTCTCTCTTGTTGTGTGATGCCTTGAACCTTTGAGGACTTTCCTCAGCAGGACAGCCATTAGCTAATGTGACTGTTCACCCTTGGGCCAGGAATGTGAACCCAGAATATACTAGCAATAAAAAGAGGCTAAAGCCTGGGTATTTGTCATGTTTACATATCTTTCCATGGAAGCTTGGATTGCTGCCCCCTTTTGTCTGTTGTGAATAAGGCACTTACAAATACGTGATGCAATCCTTGCTTTCCCTTCTGTATCCCCAGGAATTGAATATCTGTTTCATGTAATTCTGTTAGAATTTTCCAGGAGTCTCCATACTGTCTTCCACATCAGCTCCACCATTATATGCCTATACTAGCAGTGAATTAGAGTTTCAATCTTTGCATGTCAATGCGAACACTTATTGTTTTTGTTGTTGTTGTCTTTCATATTGGATATTGCAGTAGGTGTGAAAAATATTTCTTTGGTGTTTTCATGATGGGTGAAGCAGTGAGGATTAGATAATTTCATCAAGGGGGAACACCACCCCACCCCATAGTTGAATGCTGGTGGTTTTATAAGAGAGACCAGAGAGCATACATGTATTCGAATGACTAATGTTGAACATCTTTCCCTGTGTTTGTCAGCCTGTTCCCATCCCCAGCACCTGCCCCAGCATACCAAAAAAGTCCAGATTATCTCTTATTTGCAAGGGGAGGGCCAACACTGGCTGGGTGTCTGGGAGCCTCCTGGGAAATGTTCCTCTCATCTCATAGCAGCCCTGGCTCATAGGATAACCTGAACATTCTGCGTCTGTATGCCATCTTTATAAAAATGATTGTTTAGTTCTTTTCTTGTTAAATTATTTTGAATTATAGGATTTTTACTATATACTTTATATTCTGAATATTAATATCTTTATACATATGTCTTGCAAGTATTTTCTCCCATTCCTTGGGGTTGTCTTTTTACTTGTTAATAGTGTCTCTTTTAAAAAGATTTTTGTGTGGCAGCATAATATAATGGCTTAAACTATTACCTGTGGTGCCTGCATTCCGTTTGAGGTCTGGTTACAGTCCCTGCTGCTCTACTTCTGTTCAAGTTTCCTGCTAATATGCCTTAAAAAACAGTGGAAAATGGCCCAAGTACTTGGGACCCTGCTACAACATAGGCAACCTGTATGAAGTACTTTACTGCTGGCTTCTGCCCAGCCCAACTCTGGCTGTTGTAACCATTTGGGTAGTGAATCAGTGTGTAGAAAATATTTCTGTGTGTCTTTCTCTTTGTTTCTCCTTTGCCACTCTGCCTTTTAAATAAATAAATTCATCTTTGAAAATAAAGCTTTGTTTCTTTGCTTGAAAGACAGTGACAGAAAAGGAAAGACAGATCTTCCATCCTCTGATTTGTACTGGACAGTCAGGCCAAAACCGGGTTCCCACGTGTTAGGAACTCAAGTACTTGGACCATCATTTTGGCTGCTCATTGGCGGGAGGCTATATTGGAACTGGACACGGGACTACATCCCAGGTACTAAACATGGGTGCAGGTATCTCAAATGGCAGCTCAGTCCCCTGGCCCTGATAATGTGTCTTTTTTAGAGGTTTAATTACATAGTTCATCTTCTTTTCTTTTGTTACTTGCGCAGCATTAGTGTCATAATGAATAAGTTTTTGCCAACTCATGTCATAATGTTTCTCGCATTTTCTCCTACCTAATGATTTTAAATTCACAATTACAGTTCGATAACACAACACAATGTATGAGATGATTGTTACTTATTTAGAAAATGATGGGTGAAGCTCTTCTGAGTTTCTCTGTTTTTGTTGAGTTTTAATGACTGTCTTAATGGCTCAGCGTATGTTCTTTCCTGATGAAGATTGCAGAGTGGTTTGTACACTCAGCAAGGTCAGTGTGTTTTCATTGATGTGCATAGACTGACTGATTTGTTATGTTTCCCCCCATCGATTATTGAAAGAAAAATTTTATAACTTTAATTGCAGACTTTTTTTTCATTGAGTTCTGTGGGTTTTTAAACTTTCATATCCAATGATTGATATGAAAAGTGTCTCTGTCTTTGGATAGTACATTTTGGGTTGAAGTTTATTTTATCTGCCACCAAGACTTGAGTATTTCTTAAAAATCACTTGAGTGCTGGATATTTGGTACGGCAGTTAAGACACTACTCGGAATAGCAGTACCGATAACCGAGTGCCTGGTTTGCATCTTGCTTCTCCTCTTCCAGTGTAGTTGTCTGCTAGTGTGTGCCCTGTGACATAGCAGATGGTGACTCACCCTTGTGGGAGACTCACCTGGAGTTCTGTGCTGCTGGTTTCTGCCTGGCCCAGCCCTGGGCTGCTTATAGGCATTTGGGGAGTGAGCTGATTCATTCTCTAAATGCCTGCAGTAGCTGGGAGCTGGGAATTCAATCCGTGTTTCCTCAATGAGTAGCAAAAAAGATCCAAACACTTGAGCTGTCATCTGTTGACTTACAGAGTCTACATTAACAAGAAACCAGCTCCAGAACTTGACCCCAGGCACAGTGATATGGGGTACAGGTTTCCTAACTAGTATCTTGACTGCTAGGCCAGAGGCCCACCCCAGAACTTACACTTCATCATTAGTGTTTGATTAGTATTTTCTCTTTATGTTTTAGGTTTCCATCTGTTTGTGTTCTTACATTTAAAGCATGGTACTTACAAATAGCATATTGAAGTGTCTTGTTCTTAATCAAGTCTAGCAATTTTTGCCTAAATATTTAGTGCATTTACATTTAAAATAGCTAGTCATGTGATTACATGAAATTGTGTCTGCCATTTGCTTGCTTTCTGATCATTTTATGATTTGATCATTTTCTTTTACTACTTTCCATTTGGTTAACCAAATGTTATTTAATATCCTTTATTAGAATTTACTGGTTTTTAGCTCTGTGGTATAGACTGAATCGAATCCTTTCCCCTGTCCAAAACACATTTGTGGATACTCTAAACTTTCATTTGGACAACTGAATAACTAAAGTTATGAGATTCTGTGGGTGCACACTAATCCAGTATGACTAATGTCTTTGTAAGAGAGACAAAAGAGCTGGGTGCTCACAAAGCAGGTCGAGAACATGGTAAGAAGCTGCCCATCTCTAAACCAAAGAGAAAGACCTCAGGAAAAAAACCAGACCTGCAGGTAGCTTCCTACAGGGCTTTCATTCGAAGGAATCTGCTTAGGCCACCAATCTGTAGTCTTTGTTATGGCAGGGTTCACCAGCAAACATGTGTGTTGCAAATGCAGTATGACTTTTATGTGACTGACCCATAACTATGATAAGTATTTATTTTCTGTTTCTCCAAGGGTTTATAATACGAACGTCTACTTCATTAGAGTGTCTTTAAAGTAATGTACCCTTGCACATAAGGTATAGGGACTTAATAGAATACTTCCATCATTGACTCCCATCCTCTACACCATTGTTTCTAGGCATTATGTGTTTATATATTCAATAAACTTACATCATGGGCCTCTTACATGCTATGATCATTTCTGCTTTGGTAATCATGCCTTTGATAAAATTAAAAATATATGTGTTTGAAAGGCAGGGAAATAGAAACAGAAGAGCTGCCATCTCTTGGTACATATCCCAAATGTCTAGATAGCAGAGACTGGCCATTCATAAAAACTACAAGACTGAAAAGATGCATAATCCTTTATGATTGTCCATACCTGCTCCTTATTGTTTGCTGTACATCCATGTTAACCTTTGGCATCATTTTCTTTCAGCCTGATGAAGTTCCTTTAGCCTATTTGATAGGTTTTCATTGTAAAGTTTATGATTTAAAATGGCTTTTCTTTTGCTTTTAAACTTTAGATTAACATAAAACATTTAAGGAGTGCAGTGCAACTTTGCAATGTGTAAGTATAGCTGGAACCTACTTTGCCAAGCAGCCATCTTTTTTGTATATAAACATATATATCTTTAGATATATAAACACACACATATACACACACACACATACGTATGTGTCATCAGGAACCATAGTTACCCTGCTGTGCAGCTAAATACATAAACCTGAAAGATGTTCACCCTATTATGTTTTAGTACGTACTGCCCAGTCTCCTGCATCCAGTATATATCCTGTATATGAGAGAGAGAGCATTATTTGTGAGTGTGTGTGTTGTCTGATTTCACTTAATACAGTTGTGTGTGAGCACATGTGCATGCACTTACCTGGTTTTGGAATTAGGATAATTCTGGCCTTATAAGATAAGTTTGTAAGGGTTCCTTTCCTTCACTTTTTAAGAATAACTCAAGAAGGATTGGTGTTTGGCCTTGAACTGTTGGTGGAATTTGGAAGTCAAGCCTTCTGCTCCTGGAAACATTTGATTCGGTCTCCTTGTATGTTGTCTGCTTTTCAGCTTTTCTGTGTCTTTTTGGTTCAGTTTTGGAAGATTTTATGTGTCCAGAAATGTATACATCTCTACTAGGATTTTCAATTTGGGGCCAATGGTTTTTCATTGTCGTCTCTAATGATTCTTTGTACTTTCCTGTGGTATCAGTTGTAAGATCTCCTTCTCATCACTTATTTATTAAGGTGGTTTATTTTCTTAGTCTAGCAATTTTATCTTTTAAGAAACCGAATGGTATATTTTAAAAAATCTTACAGCAAATCTTTATTAGCCCAATTTTTTACAAAAGGAGTTATCACTCCATATTTTTATTCACTTATTTCTTTACCCTATTCTTTTTTCTCCATTTATTATTATTGCTATTGTTGTTATTATTGTTATTTTATGATACAGTTTCTTAGACTCTGGGATTTCCCTTACCCTCTGCAAATCCCTTCACCTGCCACTGATTTCCCTTATATTATTACAATATGATATTTCTTCATAAACAGCCATATGTCCATCATTGCAGGCATGGACAATGGCAGAGAGTCCAGCATCCTATTGTCAAAATATATTTAACAGTTTCACTGGGAGTCCCTCTTTGGAAGTAGGGATGTGTCCTGACCTGCAGGACACGATGCTCAAACCCTGAGGGTGGACTGGGAATGCCGGGCTGCTAGTTCCCGGGCTGCTGGCCCAAGAAACACATGGACACACGTACTTGGTGGGAAAGAGTGCCAATGCTCTTTATTTTGCTCCTCATATATATACCTTCGTCTATAGGGAAGTAGGGGAAGGAAGGGTGGTTCCTGGAAGTAATTATCTTCATTGAAGCAGGGAAGGAGCTAATCTATATTCAAACAAGGGAGGAACTAATCATTTGAACAGGAACAAGGGTGGAGGTTCTATTCTGCTTGCTTTGCGCGGGATGTTCTGGCCTAATATCCTGCTTGCTGTGGTCCTGCTTGCCCAAAGCAGGCTTTCAATGCAATAGGTTGTCAGGTAGGCCAAGTCTAAGGCTCATAAGTCTGTGGCTCCTAACAGAGATGCATACTGCATTGTATCCTCATATCTTGATATGACAGTCTCCATTACACAGTTACTATACATCCCCTTAAATGAAAAGCCACAAAACAAAATCAACAACAGGAAGAAAACTAGAAATTTACAACGCCATAAAGATAAACAGCATGGTACTGAATGACTAATGCGTTGCTGAAGAAATGAAAAAAATCAATTGCCTTTTTGAACAAAATGATGCTACTGTATGACCTTTGAGTCATTGAAGAATTTAATATGAGGAAAAAGCTGTTTTGAAGAAATGAAAATAAAAATATAAACCTCAGGGCCCAACGTGATAGCCTAGCGGCTAAAGTCCGGACCTTGAACATGCACAGGGATCCCATATGGGTGCCGGTTCTAATCCTGGCCGCCCGCTTTCCATCCAGCTCCCAGCTTGTGGCCTGGGAAAGCAGTCAAGGATGACCTAAGATTTTGCAACCCTGCAACCGCGTTAAACGTTAAAAAGATACTCATTTACTTTTTTGTAAAAATTTGTTTATTTTTATTAGAAATTCATATATACAGAGAGGGGGAGAGACAGGAGGATATTCCATCCACTGATTCACTATCCAAGTGGCCACGACAGCCGGAGCTGAGCCAATCCAAGGCAGGAACCAGGAACCTCCTCCACATCTGCCACGAGGATGCAGGGTCCCAAGGCTTTGGGCCATCCTTGACTGCTTTCCCAGGCCACAAGCAGGGAGCTGGATGGGAAGCGGAGCTGCAGGGATTATAACTAGCTCCCATATGGGACTCCAGCACATATAAGATAAAGACTTTAGTCACTAGGCTACCATGCTGAGCACGATATTCATTATTTTTAAAAAACAAACAGGCCTTAGTTTAGTGGGCAACAGATATAACCAATAATTGAATGGAAAAATGGCCACTTCCCTCAGATCACATATCATTAAACCTATATTAGAATAACATTCTGAACCATTGATTTGACAAAGGTATAAAACAAGGTTTTACAAAAGCTATGTAATGATACCACTATATACAGACTTTTTTTTTTTAGATTTATTTATTTTTATTGGAAAGGCCAATATACGAAAAAGAGGAGAGACAGAGAAAGATCTTTCATATGCTGATTTACTCCCCAACGGACCCCACTGGCCAGAGCTGAGCCAATCCCAAACCAGGTACCCAGACATCTTCAAGGTCTCCCAAATGGGTGCAGGGTCCCAAGGCTTTCGGCCGTTCTTGACTGCTTTGCCAGGCCACAAACAGGAAGCTAGATGGTAACTTGGGCCGCTGGGATTAAAACCGGTGCCCATATGGGATCCTGGTCCATGTAAGGCGAGGACTTTAGCCACTAGGCAAATGTGCTGGGCCCAAAATTTCTTTTTTCTTAATTTTTCATTTGTTTTTCTTTTTCTAATTTTTATTCCCACACATAAAAGAGAACATGTGGTATTTGTATTTTGGGGTCTGGCTTATTTCATTCAATATGATGACCTCAAATGGGGTCCATTTTGCTGAAAATGCTGGAATTTCACTTTTTTATAGCTGAATAATAGTCTTCTGTCTATATGCCTTGTTTTCTTTATGCATTTGTGCATTTCTTTCATATTTTGTTTCCTACATTTATTTCATAGAATATCTGCTCTAAATTTTATTATTTCTTCCCTTCTTTGAACTTTGGGTTTGGTCTGCTCTTGGTTTCCTAGGTCCTTGATGTTACATTGTTAGGTTGTTTGTTTATTATCTTTCCACCTTTTAGAAGTAAGCACTTGTTGCTATAGCAACGTCCCAGTACTGCTTGATGAATCCCATCAGTTTTTTTTTTTTAAGATTTATTTTTATTATTTTTTATTGGAAAGGTGGATATACAGAGAGGAGAGACAGAGAGGAAGATCTTCCGTCTGATGATTCACTCCCCAAGTGAGCGCAACAGGGCCGATACTATGCCGATCCAAAGCCAGGAGCCTCTTCCAGGTCTCCCACGCGGGTGCAGGGTCCCAAAGCCTTGGGCTGTCCTGGACTGCTTTCCCGGGCCACAGGCAGGGAGCTGGAAGGGAAGCGGGGCTGCCGGGATTAGAACCGGCGCCCATATGGGATCCCGGGCGTGCTAGGCGAGGACTTAACCACTTGCGCCACCGCGCCGGGCCCAATCCCATCAGTTTTGATATGTTGTGCTTCCATTTTTCTAAAAGAAATTTAAAATTTTCCTGTTTGATTTTCTCAGCAGCCTCTAATTCATTCACGATGATAGTATTCAGTATCCATTCATTTGGATAATTTTCTCTGGAATTTTTTTGTTGTTGCCATTGATTTCTAATTTTATTTCATTATGGTCTAGAAATATATTTTATATGACTGTTTTTGTTTTTAATGTGTGTTTTGTGGCCTGCTCTGTGTTTTGTCCTTGAATGGTGCATGTGCTGATGAGAAATCTGCATACTGTAACTCTGTTGGGTGACCAGTAAATGCCTGTTAGGTCCTCTTGGTCTATAGTGTGGTTCCATTTAGGTATCTTTCTTGGCATTCTTAAAGACCATCTGTCCATTAATAAGAATGGGATGTTGAGGTCCCCCACTATTATAATGGCAGCTATGTTTTCCTAAAAATTAATATGTGTTTGTATAAAATTGGTGTTCCAGCCATGGGTACAGATATGTTTAAAATTGTATCTTTTTAAAAATAGATTATTTTTTTAAAGCAGAGTGGTTGAGAGAGGGAGAAAAAAAGAGAGAGAGAATGAGATTTTCCATCCCTCTACCCACTGGTTCACGCCCCACATGGCAGCAGTGACTGGGATGGGTCAGACTGAAGCCAAGATCTTGGAACTTCATGCAGGTCTCCCATGTCTGTGCCAGGCTCAAGTGCTTTACCTATCCTCAGCTGCTTTCTCAGGCGCATTAGTAGGAGGCTGGATCAGAAGTGGAGCAGCCAGTACCTGAACTGATACTTGATATGGGATGCTTTTGCTTCATGTGGTGACTTAATCCTGTCCACCACAGTGCTGACCTTCACTTCTTTATGAATCGACCTTTTGATTATTATTTAGTGGCCACATTTGTCTTTCAGATTTTGACTTAAGGGTTTTTTGGTCTGCTCTCAGTGAAGCCACTCATTTTTGGTTGCCATACACATGGAGTATCTTTTTGCTGCTTTTCACTTTCGTTGTTTTTACTTGTGAAGTGAGTTTTTTTTTTTAAAGATTTATTTATTTTTATTGGAAAGGCAGATATACAGAGAAGGAAAGACAGAGAAGATCTTCCATCTGCTGAGTCACTCCCCAAGTGGCCACTGCAGCCAGAGCTGAGCTGATCAGAAGCCAAGAGCCAGGAACCCTTTTCTGAGTCTCCCACATGGGTACAGGGGCCCAAGGTCTTGGGCTGACCTTGACTGCTTTCCCAGTACTGGAACCCAGATTTTAGCCAACTTCCATTGCTTTTCCAGATACATTAGCAAGAAACTGGATAGGAAGTAGAGTATCCAGGACTGAAACGGCACCCACAGGGATGACAGCACTGCAATGGCAGCTTTCAGTACTGCAGCACCTACACCATCCTCGTTTTTATTATGATTATTCTTTGCTCTTTCCCTAGAGAGTTTTATACGTTCACATATTTGTATGCTAGCAGTTGTCTTTTTTTGTTCATAAACATAGGACATAGTTAAGTCGTTTTTGTAATACTGGTGTGATGATGTCAAATTCCTTCAGTTCTTGCTAGTCTTGGGGAGGTTTGTATCTTCATTTATGCAAGATGGTGCACATATTCTTGGCCTGCCATTATTATTTTTCAGAACTTGGTGTCATTCCAATTCCTCCTGGCTTGTACTTTTTTTTATTTTTTCAGTTTTACTAATTTGAAATGTAGAGTTTAAAAAGAAAAGGAGGGGCTGGTATGGTGATTCACAGGCTACCTCTTCACCTCCCAACACCAGGATCACATATGGTCGCTGGTTATACCCCCAGCTGCTCCACTTCCCGTCCAGCTTCCTGCTTAAGACCTGGGAAAGCAATGGAGGATGACTCACATCCTTGGAACGCTGCCTCCACATGGGAGACCTGGCTTCAGATCACCCTAACCAATGCAGCCATTCGTGGAGTGAACCAGCAGATGGAAGATCTCTCTCCATCTCTCCTTGTCTTTGGGATTCTGCCATTTACATGGGAATAAAATAAATCTTAGATAAAAAGAAGATAGAAGAGATGAATGAGGAGGGGATGGGAGAGAGGAGATAAGGTGAAGGAAAAGGAGGGAAAAGGAAGGGAGGAGAGGAAGGAAAAAAGGAAAGAGCAGAGATCTTCTATTCACTTCTTCACTCCCCTAAATCATAGCAGCAGCAGGGACTGGGATGCCAGGAAACAGGGACTCTCTCTGGGTCTCCCATAAAGTGGCAGGAACTCAAGTACTTGGGCTATAATTTGTGCCTCCTAACCACATTATTGGGAAACTGGATCAGAAGTAGAGGAGATTCTTGATCAACACACTCTTATTATATGGCAAGTTTCCATCCTGATTAGTGGCTTAACCTATTGTACCACAACACCTGATGAAAAATCTGCTCATCTAATGGGGTTCTCTTGAAGAAATTTGATGTGGTCTCTGACAAGTTTTAGGATTTTTTTTTAAGATGTATTTATTTTTATTGAAAAGGTAAATATACACAAAGATTTTCTGTCCGCTGGTTCACATTTGAGAGTTTGGCTGTAAATGTGTGGTGATATTTTTAATCATATCTAGTTGGGGCATTATGGCCTCTCCTTGCATGTCCAGATCTTTCTCAAAATTGAGGATGTTTTCAGTTGTTTGTTGAATAGATTTTCATCACATTTAACTTTTTTCCTTTCCCTTTGAAAGTCCAAATTTCCCCTTTTTTATTCTTCTCCTGGCAATCTTCCTTAACACATTATCTTTGTATCTTCCATTAAGTACTTGAAAATATGTGGAGGAAAATTAACCATCTTGTCTGCTGCTTGCAACATCTGAGTTAATTTGAGTCTTTTTTTTTTCTTTGTACTCCTTTCTCTTGCATAGAAGACATATTTTATTGATTACTTGTGTAGTGATTCTGGATTCTATCCTGGATCTTATGCATCATGTGTTACAGAGAATGTGGGCACTCAATCCCACAGAGGACATCTTTTTTTTAATATGAGGGAGTTAACTACCTGGATTCAAATTCTCAATTCTGCATGTCTTGCCGTGATCAGTAGCCAGACCCCTCCCCTTCCATTTCTAGTGCCTGCTTCTTCTTCTTATCTGTCTGAGGATTATTTACTTGTTTATTAAATTTATTTATTTATTTTGAAAGGCAGTTACAGTGGGAGAAAGAGAGGCAAAAAGATCTTCCATCTACTGGCTCACTTCCCAGGTAGCTTAACTGCCAGAGCTGGGCTGGACTGCAGGCAAGAGCCTCAATCTTCTTGCATACCTCCCTCGTGGATTCAGGGTGCCAAGCAGTTGAACCATCCTCTGCTACTTTCTCAGGCCATTAGTAGAAAGCTAGACTGAAAAGGGAGCAGCGAGACTTGAACTAGGGCCAATGTTGATATCATTGCTATAGCTGGAGACTTAGCTTGCTATGTCACAGCACCAGCTCCATCTGCTTTTTAATTTTGATTCCTCTTCAGTTTATCAGGTGATTGTGCTATAAGTTTGTTGGAATTCTAAGTTGTTTATATTATAAAAATCTGTCTGCCTCACTGAATCTCTCTTGTCTTTCTTCTAGTTTTTATTTTCTCTACCCTGTATCAATATTTCAGATTTCCCAGGTCTTACTTTTTGCTACATGAGTCATGTCTTTCCTTCATAGGAGTAATTTATGTGAAATAGAAATAGGCAGATTATGGCCTCCATGACAAATTTAAACCATTTCCTGTTTTTATATGGCCATGAGCTCTTTTGTTGATTTATTAGTTGTAATGTTTTTAAAGATTTATTTATTTATTGTATTGAAAAGTCAGATATACAGATAGGAGGAGAAACAGAGAGGAAGATCTTCCATCCACTGATTTACTCCCCAAATAGCCACAATGGCCGGAGTTGAGCCGATCTGCACCTAAGAGCCAGGAGCTTCTTCTGCGTCTTCCACATAGGTATAGGGTCCCAGGCTCTGGGCTGTCCTCAATTGCTTTCCCATGCCATAGGCAGGGAACTGGATAAGAAGTGGAGCAGCCAGGATTAGAACTGGTGCCCATATGGGATCCTGGTGCATGCAAAGCAAAGTCTTTAGCCACTAGGTTACCACACCGTGCCCTGTTATTGTAATTTTATTGCTTTTATGGTTCACTGTGTCCTTCTTTGACTTATAGTAAGTCAATAGTATTATACCTCTTCATATATAGGATGTTTATGGCAAAATATTACCATTTATCTATTCCCAGTTCCTTTAATCTGTATGTCATGTATTTTACTGGTTTATGTTATAAACCCCACAGTGGTTTTATGGTTTATGGTGTTGTGTGAAAGAGAACAGTGGAAATGGATAGGATGATCTGATGAGGGTATATTTTGAGCAACTAAGATAGAGTGGTTATCTTTTCTTATTGTTTCACAAAATGAAGTCTGATTTTCTTTCACACTTATGTATTTTAAGATCAAAGCTTTTTTTTAAAGATATATTTATTTTTACTGGAAAGGCAGATTTACAGAGAGAAGGAAAGACATAGATAAAGATCTTCCATCTGCTGGTTCACTTCCCAGATGACTACAAGAGCCAGAGCTGAGCCAATCCCAAGCTGGTAGCTAGGAGCTTCTTTGGGGTTTCCCACATGGGTACAGGGTTCCCAGGCTTTGGGCTGTCCTCGACTGCTTTCCCAGGCCACAAGCAGGGAAAGAAAGTGGAGCACTCAGGACATGAACTGTTGTTCCCCGTATGAGATGCTAGCAGTTTCAAGGAGAGGATTTAGCTACTGAGCCATCATGCCAGGCCCTATGATAAACTTTAAATTTAAAGGGGATGTTCTGTTCTTTTACAGATAAGGACACCATACCTTTAACTCAGTGGATTAGGCCCCTCAGACTTTTTATACTAAAGTCCAGTCGTAAACCCATTATGACTGAAGAGATACGGCTTGGATCATATGGCTCCAAGAAATCGTAAGGATTTAAGAATTGGCGACCTTAGAAAGAAAGGAAAAGAGGAGATGGGGGAGAGAGAGCAGTCACCACAGAAGCACACAGAGGAGGACTGACACAGACTCAGTTGCCATCTGTAAACCAGAAAGAGCAATATCACCAGGAACTAACTTGGCCGACACCTTAATCTTGGACTTCCTGACCTGTAGAATTGCGGAAACAGAAACATTGCTTGTTTAAACTACTCAAAGTATGGCATCTGTTAGGAGCACAAGTATAACCTACCACACACACACATTGAATTGGCACATGAATTTTTAAAGTTACTGTGCCTGTATCTAACGATGTGCTTGTAGTAGGATAGTATCTAACTTGTTTACCTAGATATAGTGGAGATATTTATGATGTAGAACTTTCTTGGCTGTGAAAATGGTATGCCTTTTCTTTTTTTTTATAAAGATTTATTTTTATTATGTTTTTATTGGAAAGGCGGATATACAGAGAGGAGAGACAGAGAGGAAAATCTTCCGTCCGATGATTCACTCCCCAAGTGAGCGCAACGGCCGATGCTATGCCGGTCCGAAGCCAGGAGCCTCTTCCGGGTCTCCCACGCAGGTGCAGGGTCCCAAAGCCTTGGGCTGTCCTGGACTGCTTTCCCGGGCCACAGGCATGGAGCTGGAAGGGAAGCGGGGCTGCCGGGATAGAACCGGCACCCATATGGGATCCCAGGCGTGCAAGGCAAGGACTTAACCGCTTGCGCCACCGCGCCGGGCCCCTGGGATATGCCTTTTCAATTGCTTAATCTTTTTCCCCTCTCCTCTCATACAAGTCAGTTGTATACTTTTGATATGTAAAGAATGTTTAGATTTGCGCTGGCATTTTGACCTTCAGGCCAATCCTCTGCTTGCGGTGCCAGCATCCCATATGGGTGCCATTTCATGTCCTGACTGCCCCAATTCTGATCCAGCTCCCTGTGAATAGCCTGGGAAAGCAGCAGAGGATAGCGTAGGTGCTTGGGTCTCAGGACCCATCTGGGATACCTGGATGAAGCTCCTGGCTTCCAGCTCCAGACTGGTTCAGCTCTGGCTGTTCAGCCATTTGGATAGAGAACCAGTGTATGGAATATCTCTTTCTGTAACTCTTTCACATAAAAGCAAACAGTGTTTAGAAGACTTTTGTTTCAACTCCTTGAAAAGAGATTGGTTCATTCTCCATTTGCTGGCTTACTCTCTGAATGGCCACAGCAGTAAGGGTTTGACCAAGCTGAAGTGAGGAACCCATAATTACTTTCTACTTCTTGGTCTCTTATATGGGTGGCATGGTCCCAAGAATTTGGGCCAACTTCTGCTGTCTCCTAGGCTGCATTAGAGGAAGCTGGATTAGGAGTAGCCAGGTCTTGAACTAGCACTTAGTTATGGAATGTGGGTGTTGCAAGCAGCAGCTTAGCACACTGTACCACAGTGTCTGCACCAGGGTTTTAATGTTCAATATGTTACCAGCTATTTCACCTTTTTCTTGCATCTGTTAACATGTGTGTTGTCGTACATATGAAAGCTTAAGAAAGAAATTTGAGCAAAGACTCATATAGACACAAATAGAGAGCCCATCAGCTGTTTACTCACTAAATGCCTGAAGTGGCCAGTGCTGGGATGTAGACAACCAAAGATAGCAGAAACCTAATCATTTGAGTCATGCCTTCATTATCATGAAACTGAAATCAATAGCCAGAAACAGCTATTGATCCCAAATACTTTATACAGAACAAGGGCATCATAACTGTTAGGCTGCATGCCTGTCTATCTGACAAGTTTTACATGTTTATAGAACCACGTTATTTATAGCAATTTTCAGAAATTACCTTTAGTTTTATAAATTGAATGTAAGCTGTTTCTATTTTTTTTTCTTTTCATTTGGATTGAGTGATATGCTAAATAATTACAGTGATGAAGCATTTCATCCCAGTGTTGCCTCTTTAACTGAGGTGCTGCTTTGTGAACAGAGTAAGCATTTGAAGCAGCAGTTAAGACGCTGCCTGGAAACCCACATTGGACATCAGAGTGTCTGAGTTTGAGCCCCAGCTTTGTTTCTGATTCCAGCTTCCTGCTGGTGCATACCCTGAGAAGCGCAGGTGCTGAAGTCCCTGCCACCTACCTGTGAGATCTGGATTGAGTTCTTGGCTTCTGGGTTTGATCTGAACCAGTTCTCAGCTGTTGCTAGCATTTAGGGAATGAATCAGTGGGTAGGACATATCTGTTTTTCTCCCTGCCTTTCAAATAATAATGAAATGTGAAGAAGGCCACGCAGCTATTCGTTAAGGGTCTACTTTAAGATAGGGTGATATTTCAAAGGATACTTCATCATATCTGCATGGTTGATAGTGAGTTTCTGCCACCCCCAAGCAGCTATGAATATGATAAATGAGTAAGGGTGCTTAGAAACATTTGTGGAGCGTAAAACTGAAATGCAACTTTATTTTGATACAAAAAATTTTTAAATTGTACCTATTAACTTTAATTAAAAGATTTTTTAATCTTAAGCTTCTTGTTAGTTCTCCAATAAATACTGGATCATCTTCTCTGTGTTCATGTTCTGTATTTCCAATTCTGTCAGTAAATGTCAGTGTGTTCTCAGGTTCTATGCTTGTTCTTTTTCTTCTTCCTTTCCCTTAACTTCGTTCATTCTGATGGGCCATCCTGATTCCCACACCTTTGTCTTCAGCTAGATCTCATCTGAGCTGTGGCTCACACACTCGGTTGCCAATTGAACAACCCCATGTATCTTGGAAATTTCTCAGAAACTTCCAAGAATACTTCTAAGATTATCCTCACTTGTTTACATAATACTCTTTGTTCTCTTTCCCAATTTCAGTTTATACTGCCAGTATCTACATAGCTGCTCATATGTAGATAGAGTGGAATGAAATTCCACTTTTATCCTCTGCACAAATTAGTACTGATTTTGGTTTCTGCATCTCTACCCATTTTGTCTGTTTTGCACTGAATTGCCTATTCTGTTTTCTTACTACTGTGTGCTCTGATGCTAACTAACCATTTCTTATTCTGGCTTCTTCCCCGGTAACTGTCCCTTGAGCCTTTCCAATTCTCCTTCCAGGAGATGACTTTCACTAGTTTTTACTGGTCCTTCATTATTTGCACTGACTGTTTCAGGAAGTCAGTAATCACTTTCTTATATGAATAGTGACACTTTTGGATGTTGGAAATAATTATAAGAATGCTTATGAAGTTACTTTAAATTTTAAGGAAATGGGCCAGTGCTATGGCCTAATAACTAAAATCCATGCCTTGAATGCACTAGAATCACATGTGGGTGCCAATTTGTGTCCCAGCTGCTCCACTTGCATCCAGTTCTCTGCTTGTGGCCCGGGAGGGTGGTTGTGGATAGCCAAGGGCCTTGGGACCCTGCACCCTCATGGGAGACTCCTGACTTCTGGTTCCTGGCATCGGATCAGCTCAGCTCTGGTCATTGAGGCTACTTGGGGAGTGAACCAGTGGATGGAAGATTTTTGTTTCCTTCTCTCTATAAATTTTTCAACAAAAATAAATCTTTAAAATATAAGTTAAGGAAGTACAATTTTAATTATTGACAGTATGTCAACTATAGCTCCTACCAGATCACTCAGTTACCAGTTCCTTAAATATGTTTACTGACTATGTCTCATATTTCTGACTTAGGCATAGTGCTGCATATACTTTTATTCACTTGGTGTGTGTTATGTTTTCCTAACCTGCTCTCTGTTGCTTCATATTCATGAGGATAAATTTATATAGAAGATCTGAAAATCTTGGGTGATTCAATGAAATACAACTTGGTAATACATAAAAAACATCTTTACTGCTTTGTTACCCTAATCTACATCAAGCTTGTTATTACAGATGTTTCTATCTGTGTCTTCAGATATGACCAGCAGCTTCTTGCAGAGTCAGTAAGGATTTTATTTGTCTTAAGGACAGTTATAGATATGACAGAAACTGTATTGTTGTGCTTTTGATATTACAAAGAAGATAGTGAAAGGCTTAGTCTTATAAAAGACATACACAAACACACAGACAAAAGAATGAACTCACATTGTGTTCTGTAACTAAGTGCTCCTATGATACAGAAAAATGTTTTGTTACAGATGCAGGTATCATTTGAGGATGTGGCTGTGGACTTCACCTGGGAGGAGTGGCAAGACTTGGACAATGTTCAGAAGACCCTGTACAGAGATGTGATGCTGGAGACATACAACAGCCTGATGTCTTTGGGTAAGTGAAGCTCCCCAGCAGCACACAGAATGCCTTCTTGAACAAATTATCACTTTTAGGGGGGTTAGCACTTACCTTCTGTTTAAGGTACCTGTGTCCCATTTCAGAGGACATTGATTCGATACCCAGCTTTTCTGCCACAGCCAGAAAGGTAGCTCAAATAATTTGGTTCCTGCCACCTATGTGGGAAACCTGCATTGAGACCCCAGCTCTGAGCCTTGACCTCAGTCAGGCCCAGCTGTTGTGGTAATTTGGGGAGGGAACCAACAAATAGAGGTGCTCATTCATGCTCTCTTTCTCTCTTTCTACCTCTAAAGTAAATAAAGAAAAATAATAATAAATGAACTCTTTATGGGTTTAATGGTATTTAGGTATAAGATTCCAGTCCATGAAGAATGTATCAACATTCTCAAATGAAAAAGTTCAAATTGGCCTTTTCTTTGCACTACTACTGAAGCCAAGCAGCTGTTATTCTTCAAAGGATCTCACTTAGGGGTGAGTGTTTGGCCTAGGGGATAAGATGCTGATTTAGATGACTACATCCCATATTGGAGTACCTGAGTTTGAGTCCCAGCTCTGTTCCTGATTCCAGCTTTCTGCTAATGTGCACCCCCAATTACAGAACATTACTCAAGTATTGGGTCCCCACTACCCGTGTGGAAGATCTGAATTGAGTTCTTGGCTCCTGACTCTAAATCTAGCCCATTCTAACCTTTGGCACTTGAGGAGTAAGCCAGTGAATGGGAGCTCAGTTTGTCTGTTCTCTGTACCTCTTCTCAAAATAAATGAAAAAGTAAAATCTAAAAAGAACCTGATATAACTTGAGGCTAACTTCTTCATTATTCCCATTAACAGGATACTGCGTAAACAAACCTGATATAATATTCAAGTTGGAGCAAGGAGCAGACCCATGGACAATAGAAGAACCACCAGAACAGAGTCTTCAAGGTCAGTCATGCCATGCTGGGCTGGGAGGCTCAGACAGGGAAAGCTCAGTTGCCTGTGTGAGCTGTTTTTATCAATTTGTACCCAAATCTCTCCCGTGTGTTTATCAGGTACACGTTAGAAAACCTGCAAGGAAGTCTCTCACATTTCTACCTTTGTTCCTCATTTTCTTGTTGTCATTGTTGAATAGTATTGTTTTCAGCTTCTGCAAATCCAATTCTTATCTTGTTTTATAGTACAGTTTTATCTTAGTTTAGTATGTTTTCTAAATTCTGTTGTTTTTTGTTTTTTTGGGGGGTTTTTTTGTGCCCACTTTTCCTTCAGGCATATATTCATATATTTTATTAATTCTTGCAGTGCTTATTTGGAAGTTGATAGGGACTGGCTTTTTTGTAACTGTAGGGACAAAATTACCACAATATAAGGAGATATATCTTATCTTGAGTATGTAAAACCAAATATATATATATATATAGTAATCAGGTAAGGGCCACAAGCAATTTTTTTTGTCAGATTGGGAAAAATTTAAAAATGGGATGCTTTATTATTTTTTTAAGGAAATGTCTAAAGGGAAGATAGTTTGAGAGAGATGTTTATCCTGAGTTAGCCTGATTCTGAGGTACTGTTTTTGAAATTTGTCATATAATATATAGAGTGATATAAAATCTAGAACAGTATACAACACTATTGGAAACCAAATGTGCCAATTAGTAGCTTAAAGCTAGCATTCAAAGTCAGTATTATAAAGCAGTCTTGCGCAAGCAAGTTATTACAAGAAAGTGACAAGATTTATCAAGGAATGACCCTTGTGACTACAACATCAGATATCATTAAACTAAGCAGTAGCTAGAATTAGGGGAATGGAAATTGTGGTCCAAGAGGAGAACCATGAAATTTTGGGTACCATAGCCATGTAAAATGATAGCTTTGGGTTGAAAGTTGCTTGAGAGTGGAGTTCAAGTATGCATTCTCTCCCTTTTGCAAAATTGTTAAACAAAGTGATAAGGTATGTGTGCAACTCTCAAGGAGTTTGTTTTTTAAGAGTAGGAAAAAACAAATTCTAATTTGTTTCAAAACAATTCTAAAGACACCTATAGTCATTTCTGCAAGAGCAGTGAAAACTAGACCATCATACGTCTAAGACATGGTCCAACATAGGGGACACACAAATGGCCTTCTACTATAATTCAACAAAACTGACCCATGAACACCTTGCTATTTTCAAATCTAAGAACTCAGCATAATACAAGCATAGAACATACAGTGACATGGAAACTCTGGAGGAAAAGTACAGGGAATATAAATCACTGATGAAAAGCCTCATACTTTACTTAGGCAGTAAGCAAATTATGTGGCTTAAGTATTTTGTGCGGTTTTTAAACAAACAAGCAAAAAGAAGGGCCTTGAAAAAAATCATGATTTAACATTAGAAAATCTAGTAGTGTACCCTCTATTCATAAAGGAGAAAGCCCATATTTACAGGTATGTACACACACACATATATTACACTTGTTATAAGTACCTTTTATCGATATTTGGAAATCCTATGGCACAAAAATAGGAAGAAGTTTCTTTACCTTTACATGAGTATTCCATGAGATATAGTTCATGGAAATGTTTGTTTTTGTTTGTTTCTTTTTTTTTTTTTTTTCTCATTTCAGTTGTTCAGAAAATGGATGACCTGACTGGGACCAGCCAGGAAAATCAAGGCGTAACTTTTTGGGAAGTAGTGGTCGTAAACAACAGCACATCAACCGAGGAGAGAGTTGAATTAAGGAAAACATGTGATTTAAATTCAAACCACATTTCAAAAATGGTTGTAAAGAATGAAGATTATTCAGGAATCAGACCTCAGAAATTTAAAGTATATCAGAATGAGATCGTCCCTAGTGAACCTAATGAAATGTATGCTGAAGAGAAACTTGTTGATCATAATATAACTGGGAAATCCCTGGCATGCTATGATCAGCTTAGTCAGCTCCCCAAGATGCAACCTTTACAGCAGCCTTTTGATTATAGTGGACAGGTAAATGCCTTCAACAGGGAGACAATATTCTTCGCACCAAAGGAGGTTCACATGAGAGAAACCCCCTATAAATATAATGAATATGGAATAGCCTGTGATATGTCAGGTTTTATTGTTGGAGAGGCAACTCAAATAGGAAAAGATACTTTCTACAAAGTATCAGCTTTCCCTATACATCAGCAAACATATGCAGGAGAGAGATTTTATGGATACATTGGTTATGATGAAGCTTTCATTAGCAAATCAGGTCTCAACATAAATCAGATGCCATATACAGAGAAAAAACCCTTTGCATGTACCCAGTGTGAGAAATCTTTCAATTGTAAACAAAGCCTTACTATCCACCAGAGAATTCACACAGGGGAAAAGCCGTATGGATGTTATGAATGTGGAAAAACCTTTTATCGGAAGTCAAATCTCAGGACACATCAAATAATTCATACAGGTGAGAAACCATTTGTATGTAATGAATGTGGGAAAACCTTTTACCGGAGGCCAGATCTCATTATACATCAGAGAACGCACACAGGAGAAAAGCCTTATGAATGTACTGAATGTGGAAAAACATTTTGTCAGACGTCCAACCTCAGGACGCATCAAAGAATTCATACTGGTGAGAAACCATATGAATGTAAAGAATGTAGCAAAACTTTCTCCTGTAAATCATACCTCACTCAACATCTGAGAACTCACACGGATGAGAAAGCTTATGAATGTAAAAAGTGTAGGAAGTCATTCTACCACAAATCTCAGCTCACTAGGCATCAACAGACGCACACAGGGGAAAAGCCCTATGAATGTAATGAATGTGGGAAAACCTTTTGTAGGAAGTCAAGCCTCAGCATGCATCAGCAAACTCATACAGGGGAGAAACCCTATGTATGTAATGAATGTGGAAAAAACTTCTACCAGAAATCAGTCCTTGCTGTACATCAGAGAATTCACACGGGGGAAAAACCCTATGAGTGTAATGAATGTGGAAAAACGTTTTACCGGAAGAAAGTCCTTGATATACATCTGAGAACTCACACGGGGGAAAAACCTTATGAGTGCAGTGAATGTGGAAAAACTTTTTATC
Source organism: Ochotona curzoniae (assembly GCF_017591425.1). NCBI lineage: Eukaryota > Metazoa > Chordata > Mammalia > Lagomorpha > Ochotonidae > Ochotona > Ochotona curzoniae. Next base: position 8,886,215 of record NW_024465419.1, read on the forward strand.
GGAAGTCAGATCTGATTATACATCAGAGAACTCACACTGGGGAAAAACCTTATGAATGCAGTGGATGTGGGAAAACGTTTTACCGGAAATCACACCTGAGCAGGCATCAGATAACTCACACAGGTGAAAAACCCTATGAATGTAATGACTGTGGAAAAACCTTTTGCCGGAAATCTGACCTTACTATACACCAGCGAACTCACACAGGAGAAAAACCTTATGAGTGTAGTGGATGTGGGAAAACCTTTTACCGAAAGTCACATCTCACAGTACATCAGAGAACCCATACAGGTGAAAAACCCTATGAATGTACTGATTGTGGAAAAACCTTTTGTCAGAAGTCACTCCTCACTATACATCAGAGAATTCACACAGGGCAAAAACCCTATGAATGTACTGGTTGTGGAAAAACCTTCTGCCGGAAATCACACCTCACTGTACATCAGAGAACTCACACAGGGGAGAAACCTTATGAATGTAATGAGTGTGGGAAAACTTTTTACAGAAAATCAGACCTTATTATACATCAGAGGACTCACACAGGGGAAAAACCTTACGAATGTAATGAGTGTGGGAAAACCTATTACCGGAGGTCACACCTCAGGACACATCAAAGAACTCACACAGGTGAAAAAGCATATGAATGTAAAGAATGTGGGAAAACATACTATTCTAAGTCAGCTCTCAATGTGCATCACAAAATTCACACACGGGAAAATCCATATAAATGGAATGAATGTGGACAAACCTACCAGGTGCCAGTCCTTGATTTGCATCAGAGTCCTCACACAGAAAACAAAGGAGAGATCGTAGAAATAGTATGAATGCCTAAAAAATCCCAATACAGGAAAGAATAAGTGACAATTAAACAGAAACCACACAGGGGAAACAACGTGAATAAACTTTTTACTGGAAATTACATCTCATTGTGCATTAGTATATTCATTCAAGGAAAAAACCTTATGAATATACTGAATGTGGGAATGCCTTTTACTGGAAGATACATCTCAGCAGACATCCAAGTGAGAAAACCCATTGAATGTGGAACAACCTTTTCCAGAAGCCAGACCTCAGGACAGCACATTGAAGAACTCACAGAGATGAACAAATATGAATATAAAGAACATGGAGACACCTTTTGCAAGATGTCACATTTCAGCAGGCATCAGAGCATTCACAGTGGAAAAGCATAATGAATATAGAAAGACCTGTCAAGTCAGACCTTTAGAAGCATCATTGAAATCACAAAGGGCACCGTCTTAGGAGTGTAATGAGCTTTTTTCCAGAAGTCATATCCCAACAGATATAAGGGAACTCACACAGGGAATAAGACACCTCCCTCACCCCACCAACAGCTGATACTGGTTATGAGTTCTTGAAAATCTCCTTTGAACATACAGGTTGCAATTTTACCACCTCCCCTCCTCATGGATGGGACCATATTGCAAAACTCTTCTTTTGCAAATTAGTTTTGGGAATTAATATTCAAGCAATAACACCCACATATTTGAGTTATCTTCATTTACTAAGTTATTTGCAATGGCTGTGCTTTGCTTGCCCAACATTTCTTCCACACATTATTCTAGTGTAAACCAGCTGTGTATCACCTCATGAGCTGGACATATGTTGTACGTGCTGCCATACTTAATTGTTTTTGATCAGGGTGTCAGTCTCTGGTGGTTTCTTGATCATAATAATCACAGACCTGTTTTGTTTGGCCCTGTAAGCTGCATATGTTCCCAGGAGTCTGTTTATAAGATATAGTAAAATAATGCTATGAACAAAATGTGGTTGTGCCCTGAGGTCTCAGGAGTCTTCCAGAGATTACTGGGCTAGTGTTTATTATTTTTGTTTTCCTTACGCTTTGTTGGGGTGGCTTGCTTGTTTGCAATTGAGTCTTGCCTGGAAAATTTATCTCACCTGTATGATCCCTCTTTGATTTCATTTAATGGACTATTCGCAGATTCTTACGCAAAAAATACAGTAATGAACATTGTGACAAACTTATCTCCTTTTAGTACTTTTAACTTTCATCTGCCCCCACTTTGATCCATGTTTCGTTTTAAAAACTAAGAAAAAAAAACCTCTGTAAACTTCCATCCCATATTCACAGAGCCCTTTTTCAATTGATTGGATTCACATTCAGCATAAATCTTTCTGGATTCCCACTTGAGGTAGAACAGTATACGTGTGTGTTATTGGGGATTTCTAGGTGACCAGACTACAAAATACTTTGAAGTGTGCCATAGCTGCAGTGATGGTTATCTGATCAAGATTCATCCACCTTGAGTATGGTCCTACATGTCACCCCTTAAAAACAGTCTCATTGGGCCTTGTCATCTTCCAAATGCTAAGCATGAGAATGCAGACCTGAAATATTTGAATAAGAATGTGTCTGAAGGGAAACAAATGGTTTTATATATTTTATGAAAATGTTAAATTACATGATTTATTTTGAGGCCAGAATATTTTTAGACAGAATAATCTAATCTAGGCCAATCAGGAATTTAGTCTTTTCAGTGTTCTGCAGCAATTCTAAATGTTTATACCCACAAAATCAACCTTAGCATATGTGATGTGTGTGTGTTAGAAAATTTCAAACAAGTACATAAATCAACACCATGTTGAATGTCACATTTTCTCTGTTGGGTTCAGATAGGGAATGAGAAAACAGGATGGGAAAAATAAACAGAATGCACTCTTGCCATTTCATTAGAATGTTAGTTTTCATTGATGTTTTCCACCATATCAGGAAAATATAAACAACATAGTAAATATCCTGCAGTGCAGGAGAAATTGAATTAGGAGCTAACCAAAAAAACATACAGGAACTCATCAAAGCCAAGACTGTGCCCATCCAGGCTGCAAGTCTACTGGTGTTGCCACTTCAAAGCCTCTTTCCAGTGGAGAAACCCTGGAGTCCGTAGTAGCTGTTTACCCCAATCTCCTGTAGTCACCAGGAAACCCAGTCCTGAAAATAAAATAGTAGTGGGAAAATGTGTTCATTTTGGTATGGATGGAGTCAAGATCGCAGGAAAGGCACCACTGAACATACTTCTTTCGGGTCACATCTATTAGAGGTCTGTGTATTCCAGAAATGAAGTCAGGGAGGATAGTTGAGGTGGCAGAGGTAATAACCCATTCTACAAGGAGCTTGGATTTTGGTGAGCACACTTCCCAGTCCTTACTTATCCTATACATATTGCAATCTCTGTCAGCATGCTGAGAACTGTCCAGGCCTTGTCAACAGATAAACCGGTGTAAGGAGCACCAGTGTGGGTGAGTAGGGATTCACTTGTTTCCTACTTGCTGTGATTTGTGGTCTGGAAATGCTGGGTCCTTGTGTCTCAGCTCACTAGCACCTTCCATTTGGAGCTTCTGCAATGCCCTTGGATCTCTAGACAGGGATGAAAAGGAATTTAGAATGCAGTTGGTGGTAGCACAGTTCTTAGCGTGTGACCTGGATCTCAGTATTGTCAGTACATGTGATCACCAGTCTCATTATCCACTTTAACACAGGACTAGTCTAGACCCATTACAGTTCATTACAGTTCTTGACCTAGGTGGAGCAGACCTGACAATAATCATCTGGACAAGAGCAAGTGTGCAGACTGGCATAACCCTTCTTTGGGCTTGGTGCAGGGTTGATGGGGACAGTGTCACTGTCCCAGATGCATGTGAGTTCAGAGAGGGATCAGGAATGACTAGGGTAGGATTGGGTCCAGTACAGTTCCTGAGGAGTATGGCTGGGTACAGAGGTTATGAGCAGAGGTGTCACTGTCTACCAATTATCACCTACATCCCCTATTATGAAACAGGTCTATATTTACAGATATAGATCCATTGTCCAATGCTGATTAAAACATCATATAGCCTCAGTCTTGTTTCATCTGTTATTCAAAGTGAGATTGATATCACTAGTGGACATGGAGCATGATATTACCATTGCTTTGTGTCTTTGCTTTGGATTTTCTGATTCTTAATGTGGGAAGGTGATTTGATACATTTTTAAAAATACATACGTTTGTGACTAATTTCTTGAATCCTGTGAGATTTTGAATGTTGTTTTTCATTTTTGAACATCTTGTAACATTTTCTAATTTCTCTCTTTCTCTGTCTCACTGGCAGTTTGGAAAATCTGTTTCTCATATCCATGCCTCTGTACACTTCTCAGCCTTCTGTTTCAGTTCAGATCCATGGTGTCAGGTAACCTAGTTTGGTTTTAATCTGTTAGATTTTATGTTAGGCTGCTGGAGGAGCTAGCAAAAGGTCTTTAATGGGCTATTACAAGCACAGTCTAACAGAATGTGTTTTGTTATTGGGTGATGTGATGTATCCCCTATCATAAAATAGGGTTATATTTATAGCTACACATGTATCTGTAATTCTGTAATGTTCAGAATTTGTATATGCTTAGTCTTGTTTTTTCATCCATTATTCAGAGTGATAACGCTGTCACTAAATATTGCTGTTGAATAGTACACTTCTCTCTTCTTTCCCCTTATTTTCCTCTTAATTTTGAACTTTTTTATGTATGTCTATAACTGTTACGTTGTCCAGATTGACCCTTTATTATTACAGAATGTCTGCTTATAATATTTTTATGAATTTATGCTGTCCATTGTGATGGTCAACCAATATATCAAGCCCTCTTACAGTTCTTCTACATAGAATGTATTTTTTCATCCTTTAACTTTTAGTTAATGTTTCTGTTTCTAAATTTTAAGTGTTACTGTTCAATCCATCTTTTCAAACCCATCTTGCAATTTCTTAAAATTCTATTTGAAATTGCCAAATCACTGTATATGTTTACATACTTTACATACACCCATTCCTTAGAGTACAGTGCATTATTTCAAAGAATGGTATACATTGCAAAATGCTCAACTCAGACTAATTAACGTGTCCATTAACTCATAGGCTTATTTTTTTGTGGTGAAAACATTTGAAATTGCATCCTTATCAACTTCAAAATGTGCAATGCATTACTGTCATCAAGAACTTACTCTTTCTATGTAAAACTTTGTTCCCTTTGACCAGTGTGTCCCATTTCTGCCTAAACTCCAAGTTCTACCATCATCCTTGGCTAATTGCTCAAATTTAATATTTGCATACTGCAGATGTGAGAGATCCTGTGTTATTTGTCTTTTTGTGCTGGACTCATATCACTTAATTTTCATTCATTTTTGAAGCAAATGACAGACTTCCTTCTCTTGAGGCTGAATGTAACTCCCTTGGGTTAGTCCATTTATCCATTCATTGATGTGTAGTAGTTTTTATGATATACCTATTCTGAATAGTACTGTAATGGAAGTGAAAGTACAGATATTTCATGTACCTAGATGTAGCATTGCTGTATACTATTTTGGTTCTATTTTTAGTTTTTCAAACTATAGTGATTTACACTCCCATCAGTAGAGTACAAATGACTCGTTTTTCTCCACATCACAAATTTTTGCTCTGTGATCTTTTCATAGCAACTGTTAAGATGAAATCTTGTTACCTTAGTTTGTATTTCACCCATGATTAGTGATGCTAAGGAATTTTTAAATGTATTTTTAATTAATGAACTTTTAATGTATTTTTTAAGGAGTTTGGCCATGTGTATCTTATTTTGAGAAATAGCCAATGAGATCCTCTGTTATATTTTTAATATTAGATGTGTAATTTGCAAATATTTTCATCCAGTGTGTGGCTTGTTTCTCCACTCTCACTATTCAGGAGCATTTTATTATCATATAATCCCATTGGTCTACATTTTGCCTGTGCTTTGAGTGTCATGACTAAGAAGTCACTTCCTAGACCAATGTCATGGCATTTTCTCCCATTGTTTATTTTATAATGTCTGTCTGGATTTGGTAGTGATGTAATGATGGCCTTATAAAATTAGCTGATATAATTTTTATTTAAAATTTTTTTAGAAACGTATCACTTTCCCCATATCTATTTTGCTCTTTGTCATTACCTTCCTTCTGCTAACTCTGGGTTTACAATGTTCTTTTCCTTTTTTGTTGATGTGTATAATGTTAGCTTATTATATTTTTGATACTCTAAATTAGATATGTGATTACTATAAACTTCCCTCTTAGAACTTTTACTCTTTCCCATTGTATGTTACATTTTCATTTTCACTTGTATCCATTAGAACATATTATATAGTTGTTTTGTGTTTTTCTCTATTTTAAGTTATTTTATTTATATAAACAAATTTCATGTATTGTACAATACAGATTTAGGAGCATAATGATACTTCATACCCCGTGCTCCATGCTGCTCACATTCCCTACCTACCATCTTCTCATTTCTTTTTCATTTGTTTTTTTTAATTTTTACAGTGTTAGATTTTTAGTTCACTTCACAATCACAGGCTTAACACTCCATTAGGTAAAAAATTAAACAGAAAACAAAAATAAACAAAAATCATTATTACTCAAGAGTATAGACAAATGCTATATATAAATATTAAAAGGTCAATCTAGCTCATATAGGGTGCATTTTTTTGTACTCTATAAATCACTAGAAACCATCATGTTTGGTAGAATAAGCCAGTTCCAAAAAGACAAATATATAGAATTGTTTTTGTTTTTAAATTTTGTGTCTTTTAATCTGTAAACAAAATTCTATTGATTTGACCACCAGAATTACAATACATGTGGTTTGGATTTCACATTGTATGTTTACTGATGAACTTTATACTTCCATATTTTCATTTTACTGAGTGCCATTTTGCAACTTTAAGAGCTTCTTCTAGCATTTGTGCCAGGCATATCTAGTGGTGGTAAATACCTTCATTTTTTGTTTATGGGAGAAGCACTTTCTCTACCTTCCATTTTTCAAATGTTAAGATTACTGGATAGTTTTCTTGGTTGATCTTTTTTAGTGTTGCTTTCAGGACTTTGAATATGTTGTGCCACATCTTTCTGTTCAGAAAATTTTCTGCTGTAAAAAAGTATGCTAGAACATTTTCATGCTAAAAAATATTTACTCTTCCACTGCTGGTTTAAAAAAACTCTGTCTCTAAGGTATAATTATGACTTATCTCCAATTTGTTTGGATTCCTCTGGGTTTATCTTAGCTGATGTCCTTCAGGCCTTTCTACTGTAAATGTTCTACTGTAAAAGCTTCCCTAGGCTTAGGAAATTTTCTGTCATTATTTCAATGTGTTTTCCTTTCCCTATCTCTTCTCCTTCTGGGATGCTGATAGTATATATGTTTCAGTTGATGGTGTGCCATTAGTCTTGTAAGGTTTCTTCACTCTTTTTCTTTCCTATTTCTTTTTGCTTTTCAAAGTAAATGCTTTCTAATGACCAGTCTTGCAAGTTCACTGATGCTGTGCAGTTTTGTTGTTCTGTCAAACATTTTATTTTTAATTTGTCTGTTACAATAGCTGTATAATTTTGTTAGATTTCAGGGAGGGGTTTGTTCTTGTATTACTTGATTTCTGTAGGCATCTTCGTGAACATTATTTCAAATTCCCTTTTTGGTAAGTGACACATTCATTTCATTAGGGTTGGTACTAGGTTTGTCTTGTTTTTATCACCTGGCATATATTCCCTCTTTGTTTATCTTGGCTTTCTGTGTGGTTTCGTGCACATTAAATAAGACAGTTGCCTCTCCTCAGTCTATCCAGAGATTCTAAAATAGCATTCAAATTTTTATCTGTTCAACCACTGTTTCTAGTTTTGTGGTCCCCAGGTGATTAGAATGTACTTACATTCTGTCAATACTCCCACAACTCTAAGATAGAAGAGGTCAGATATAACTAGCAAGCTTGGAGTGTTAGATGTGTTCCAGTTCCTTCTATCCTCACAAGGAAGCTGAAAACAGGCATTTAATATCTCTCACTCTACACTATCTGGTGACGGATTTGTAGTAATATGCCTGCAGTTACTTTCAGGTTGGACACACTGCTCCTGGGTGTGTAGCCACTGAAAATGAACCCATTGTGTATTCATGTCTTTTTTTCTGTGGTGTAAGGACACCTTGGAAAGCAGAGATCCTTCTCTTTCAGAGAGGGTGGTTACAGAGGTAGGCCCTTGAAAGGGCTGCAAAAGTAACAGCAGTTGTACGTCGTTAAATTCCTTCCAAGAAAAGTAGAACTAGAATTATCACTGCAGTCAGATGGTAGAGAAGTGTTAGGAAGTTCCAGGTTCCTGTTAAGGCTGCTTGAGCTCTAACTTGTTGCCTGGCCTCTAACACCTTGATGCAAGTTAGATGGAAGCCATTTCAGCCAGTAAGCACTGTAAATATGCTATAAACCCCTCTGGGGAGAATTTGGAAATTGTGCTAATTTTTTCACTGTAATGCTGCTTGAGATTGTAGCTCCTAAAAGTGCTTGTACACACATTTAACATTGCCCTTTTCTGTTATTTAAGGAGGCTGGGTTGGAGGGTGCTCACACTTGCTTACTCTGTTGATCCCAGAGCTTAGAGGGTTAGGATGCCACCCCTTGAATGGAAGTTACAGAACTTAGGGCCCTCAATGCTTTGACAGACTACTTCAAGGAGGAATTGCTGCCCTAGGGTTATTCATAAGTAGTCCAGGAGAAGGCTCTTGGAAAGGGCTGAATTCCCACTCGGGTGGAATTAATTTCCTGATAGAGGCTATTGATGAGTTCAACTGACAGAAACTGCAGTTGTCACAGTAAGCCAGCAGATATGTACTAGAGAGGAAGCTGAAGCTGAACTTTACCCCCTGGGAAATGAAGGTGCTGTAAACACTCTCAGGATAATTTACAGCTGCCACTTGGATCTGTGCTCGAGGGAGGCAAAGCGTGTCTAACCTGATCCCTCCCAGAGCTACATGAACTCGGAATCAACACATGAGGAACTGTAGAATTAGGGTGTTCTGTGTGATTCAAACCCTCCTGTGTTTGAGGTGATGCTCAGCGTTGGGATTTCCTTCCTAATTGCGTGGCACAGTGCCTTGGAGAAGCATCCATATTCATGTATGACAACTTTTCCTACCCATTTCATGGGGTTGTTTCCTGAATTGCCTTGTTCATATTTAGCACGTGATTTTCAGAGATGATTGATAAATGAAAAGATGCACATTTGGTGCATTCATGGGTTGGAGGTGAGTCAGGAGCATCCTGTTCCAACATGTTTCTGATATCACTCTCCTCTCCCCTTAAAATCTGCCTTTGATTGGGTTATTTAATCCTTTCATTCTTAATATTAATACTATATAGCTGAATTTATTCTCTGTTGCTCTTAAAATGCCAATTGTAACATACAACCAATTCTATATCCACAGGAATCCATTTTTGGATTTTGTTCGTATTCTGATTCCTCTATCTTTGTCCAGTATTACAGTGTTATAGTCACTTATGTTAATATCACCTAATGGTAGTTAATCCCATTGCTCTGATAATTTGCAAATTTCCTGGCTAATTTCAAATATATGAGGGATCTTCCAAAAGTTAGAAAAAGCTATGCATGGATTCAAAACCGACACCAAAATAAAATAATTTATTTCTCCATGAAGTTTTAGAAGTACCCTTGTATATTTATATGTAACCTCCCAGATATATTTTATAGTTTTTGGGTGCCTTTTCATTAAAATTTCAATGTGATAGTATATTTATAGATTATTTTGGGGAGATACCATCTTTGTAAATGATGAGTTTTATCATTTACACACAAAGTATGTATAATCAACTTTTCTTGTTTATTACAAACCTTTATTATCTCATAAAGTGTACAGATTTCTTTTTTAAAATGCACATGTGTGAAATAAGACATGCATATAACATATAAAATCTTAGGTGGTGTTTATATTATTTGTTAAATGGAACTTTTAAAACCTAAAACATGACTGACTGCTACCACTTTTCCCTCTTCTTCCCATTTATTTCCTGAATGTTCCTCTTCTTGCCCCCCTCTACCTGGATTTCAATTGTTTGGACTAATGCTACTGTGAGTAAGTATCATCCTATGGCCTACAGGTTGACATTTCCCTGAATCTATGCCTATGGTGATGATGTATCATGGATCTTCTACAGAAGATTTCCTCAAATATATAAAACAACTTAGTCTCCAACTTGAGTTCGTGAATGTTCAGTTGTTCCACTCATTCATTGGAAAAGTCTGTTGATTTTTTTTTATCTAAGATGGTTTGCCTTTCCCTCATGACAAAGATGTAGAGCATGTTTCATATGATTGTCAAACACTTAGAAATCTCTGTGAAGTATTTTTATCAAGGTCTTGCCTACCTTTCTATTCAGATCTCTGCCTTATTAAAAGTGTTTGGTTATATGTGAGAAGTTGTTTTCTCTCACTATGTCTCTTCTCTTTGCACTCTTGAATGGTGTTATTTTCATTTTAATGTAGCCTAATTTTTGAAAACTGTTTTTGTAAGTTTTAAAATAATCCCGCTTATAACAACTTCTAGAATGTTTTATGATTTGACTTTTATGTAGGTACTATCTTTGAAAATTAACTTGTGCTTCTTCATGGTTTACTGATTTGTGGATAAACGGGATCTTTAACAGTACAAATATCTCACATACCACTGCTCCTATAAGGCAAAAGTATTGCCAGTTTTCTTTCATCCTGGACCCTTAAGTTTGACATTCAGATTCTGGAAGTTACTTCAATAAAGGTGTATAAGAAAAACAAAACAACAACTACTTAAAAGTTCTAGCATTTAAAAAGACCTTGCTAAGAATGTGTGTGGTACAGTCATTGAGTTACCATGTGGGATTCCTACAACCCAAATCATAGTGCCTGGGTTTAAGACCCAACTCTGCTTCTGATTTATAGCTGCCTACCATAATGCGCATCCTGGAACAAGCAGTGGTGGCCACATGCTGTGTCTCTGCCAGCCACATGTCTTTGTTTTCTGTCTCTTTCAAATAAAATCAAATTTAGAAAGTAAAATATCTTCCTCCTAATTACTGTAAATAATAACGATAAAATCTCAGACTTCTATGTATACTGAGTTTGAGACAGCTAAGTTTTATAATTCCAATCTCTAGCCTTACTGCTTTCTGTACAGAGAAGTGGCCTTCCCTTTCCACTCCAGGTAGCTGTCTCAAGTGTGGATGAACATTTCCCTAGGACCTGGGACTACTCCCAGATTACTAGTCTCATATTTAGGCTTCTCCAAATGACATTTTATAAAATAAGTCTAATTATTTTACTTTTTACTAATCTTCAGCCTATAGCAGAATAAAAAAAGGAGGAGGAGGAGGACTATTTTACACAATCTGACATAAAAAGAAATAAATACCTCATGAAAAAAATGTCAAAAGTTCTCAGAGCACTAAATTCATGTGATGTAAGTTTGCTAAAGATAATGAAAACACTCAGTACTTTACCCCCTAGTAACCAGAACAATGGGATATGTTTACACATTTCACTTAAAATTCTCTCATTAGAAACAGGAATAAATCATTCTTTACTCCTTTAAAAGTCAAACCTACCTTCCTACATACTGTATCCTGGAGAACTAAACTGTCATAGAAAACAGTACTGAGCTGTCATTGGATGGCCATAAGCAATCCCAGCCCCCTTAAGGACCCTGGAACCAAGAAGAGAAGGCTACACTGGCAATGCTGACCTTGGAGCAGGGTATGGGAAGGAATACTGAATAGTTTTGTACTGAGGAGGCTCCAGATTCTTAAAAGTCCCTGTCCATTGCCACTAGCAATCATTCTTCCTCACACATCTGTAGAACATAGCAGGTGCACTCATTATGTGATCCTTTGACTGCCTTTTACACTTAGTAGCCCTCAGGTCCACACTGATCTTCCCAGCCAAATCCGACACCATCAAGTATATCCTGGGATGTTTTTGGGTTGCAATTACTGCCTAGTCTTGGAAAGATGGCCTTCACCTCTTGCCCTGATTTTCAGAATCTCTCTCATGTGACAGCCATTAGGCAGCAAAGTCATGAGAGCAAGCTACTAAGCCAGTAGTTCCATATGACTGCTAGTATCTAGTTATGAGATTGGCCATCAGGACCTGCTAAGATAATCCAAAACGGAAGAAGCTTTTTGCCAGGCACAGGCACCATGGAGCCAGGAACTGAAGAGCATTGCATGGCTGTTTTCCTTGCACTGGTTGACTATTGGCAATCAGTGATTCTGAAAGCAGAAGGGGTGTAACCTTGAATGATGAGTCCAGTGAGGCACAGAAGAATGTGGGAGTCCAAGTGACTGAGCAAGACCCAGCACACAGGATCCACCAGGTGGGTGAAATGGAGGTTTTGATGTATTTGCACCTTGAGCTTGGGCGTCTGAACACTGCAGACTAATGACAGCATGCCTGGAGCTTTAATATTCACTATGAAGAACCCATCACTGTTGGTGTTCACTAGCTTGAGTTTAAGTAAATTTCTTGTCAAAACAGAAGGACCCAGTTCTGAATGTAGGCCTTTGTTCTCTGCATGCATCTTATTTACAGCTGGTAGGCTAAGTGGCAATAATTGGTGAGATTGAGAAAACCAAGCTACTGGTTTTGTAGGAAGGAAATGCATTAAATCACACTATGTCTGCTTTTTCTTTTTGTCCTGTTCCTTTAGCTGCCTCAGTCTTTTGTTCGCCATCTCCTGTCATTCTGCCAAAGACCCCTCTTCATGGGGTTGTTGCAGTTGCCACAAACAGGGAGCAGAAAAAAGCAGTGTTCCTGTTTAGTCGAGTATGGACAAGCTCCCCATTTGGCTAGAAAAGGCAAAGGTCACTCATCATAGTAGCCAGACTAGTGGCAGTTCTCTAGTGCCCCCTGACTTACACCACTGAATAAAATCACATGTCTAAACCAAGGACCATAATGATGGCTTCTCACATCTCCTCTTCTGGTCATTATTATTTTCATTTCTGCTCCTGTTATGCCCTTACTGAATACTCTGCCTTTCATGGCTTTTCTTTAAATCCAACTGCCAGTTCTAGAAAAGGACTTAATATGTGATGTAAGGACTATGTATGTTTTTGTGTGTAGCAAACTGTCGTTAGCAACTTTCATTGAAAAGGGCAGCTGTTTTTCTACCTCACTGCAATTGAAAGAGAAGTTAGAGTCCCAGATTCCCAGGGTCACCCTTTTTTGGTGTAGGCTTTTCCTAACAGGGATGGGGTTTGAAATTTTAACATCTTCTCCCAAGCCAGGTTAATCTGAGTACTTAATGAACTACCTTCCTTGTACATATACTTCAAATATGCAGATATATACAAACATGCACATGCGTGATTCTTGGCAACTGTGATCACCTTTTCTGGGTGCAGGCTCTTCTTTTCTGGGCATTTCACCGTTAAACTTCCTTCTCTTTGAGAAAGATTAGTTTGGAAGAAATGGATTTGGTGCTGTGGCTAAAAAGTAGCTTAACTTCCTAAATTTGAGTCCCAGCTCTGCTGCTGAGTCCAACTCTCTGCTGTGCACAGCCATGGAAGCAGCAGGTTAAAGGATTTCTGCACACAACTGGTAGACCTAAGTTAAATTGCTTGCACCTGATTTTGGATTTCCCAAACCCCTACTGTTGTAGGAATTTGAAAAAAAAAAATCGGTGGTTGAGTGATCTCTTATCCTTTAAATCATTTTGAAAAAGAGTTTGGCATGCATTGTTGATGTGGCTGCCTTTAAGGCAATCTGTTAGTGTTGAAGGCCAAGTTGAATGGTAATGCTGATGGCTCCTGCTCCCTGTATCATGTGGAGCACGATGGGAACAAAGAGCTCCCTTCCATATGCCTCTGCAAAAATGTCCTGAAAGTCCTTTGGCATCTGGTTTGTGCTGAATATTTAACTGCCTGTTTACCTTTTCTGTCCTCTCTCCCTAAGTCACCTCCCCCAAATCTTTGACAGTTACATTGGGATAAGGGTGTTGGATTGGTGCAAATGTCCCTTAGATGTCAAATAGTCCCAGAAATGGGCCTGACCACAGTCCTCCCTGTAGACATTACAACCCTTACTGATGAGGTCACACACTGTTGTGGCATTCTGTGACTTACACTTGTTTGCAAAATATATAATGCAAGGAAAGAGGAGGAATCCTCAAACCTCAAATAAAAAATACTGGCCATTGCAATCAAAGTTCACTCTTTCTAGTCATTCATGATATTCCTCCCCACTGTTTGATAATGGAATCTGCAATTCTATAGCTCCTCTCCCAGGTGACTCAACTTGTTCTCTGCTATCTTGTCTGCCAATTTCCCAACTAGTTTCAGGACTAAATGAAAAGCACACTTCAGGGCCCGGCGGCATGGCCTAGTGGCTAAGGGCCTCTCCTTGAATGCACCGGGATCCCATATGGTCGCCGGTTCTAATCCCGGCAGCTCTACTTCCTCTCTGTTTCTCCTCCTCTCTATATCTGACTTTGTAATTAAAATAAAATAAATCTTTAGAAAAGAAAAGCACACTTCAGATTTTCCATTATGCTACTGTAGGGCCTATGTGCACAGCAGGCTAAAAATATGACTGTGACAGACCAGACTGTACCACCCAAAGTACACTTCTGTAGCATACTTTGAGCTGACGACCCTGGGGAAGAAAAAAAAATGCAAAGAACTGGCTCTGAAAAGCTGTGTTTCTGTTTAAAAATCAAACTATGCATCTATAAAAGAAGTCTGCATTAGTATATTAGCAAAAGTATTAGAAGGCTCTCTAGAAAGCTGTTATTACATCTGATTAAGTGTTTTGGTATTCAGAACATTAGATTGTGAGCAGGTTCTCTATCTTTCAAAACTCAGACTAATTGACATAATACCCTTCAAATGCAAAACCAATTTATATTCTATATACCCCAAATATTTATGTTCTTTATAGTAAATATGTGATGTAAAAAACAACCATAAAGGTGGCAGATTGTCCTATGTAAGCGTATTAAGAACAAATGGAAATGTTGCCTGCAAAATGAAATAATTACATTCTTTGATCTTTTTTACTGATATATTCATATAATTATAGCTATAATTTTAAAGGATCACAGTATAGAACATTGTTAAGGCTGAAGAGTTCTCATTAAAACTCTTAATATGCTGATTTTCTTGGGAGAACCAGTGTAGGTCTGTTTTTAAAAACGAAGGTAAACCAAGCTTAATACAATGAGTTTTTAGTAGCTTGCTACCCTTTATTTTAGCCACAGCAATATGTATCGTATTTCTTTGAAAAAGAAAAGAGATCAAGACGGTTTTTGCAAAGCTTTGTCTTTTGAAAATGATTGCTGTGAAATTTTTTTTTAAGATTTTTTTTTTAATTGCAAAGTTAGATATACAGAGAGGAGGAGAGACAGAAAGATCTTCCATCCGATGATTCACTCCCCAAGTGACCACAACGGCCAGTGCTGTGCCAATCCGAAACCAGGAGCCAGGAGCTTCTTCCAGGTCTCCCATGTGGGTGCAGAGTCCCAAGGCCTTGGGCGATCCTCCACTGCTTTCCCAGGCCACAGTAGGGAGCTTAGATAGGAAGCGGGGCCACCGGCCATATGAGATCCTGGTGCGTTCAAGGCGAGGACTTTAGCTCCTAGGCCACTGCTGTGGGCCTTGCTGTGAATTTCTAATTGATGTCTGTTGTGCTTGCCATTGACCACTTGAAATTAACTTGTGATGTCTGGTTTTAGAGATACAGACATGTTCTATTGGAGCTCTATTCCCTCCAATTAACTCTTCTGGTTTGTTTTGTTTTGTTTTTTCTAAGTTTTTTCAAAACTGCTGAGAAAAAAGAATCTGATCATGTACTCAGTGTGTAACTCATTTTCTTTAGCTGCTGTTTTGCTGTTATAGGCATAATTTTCAGCTAATTTTGATTTCCCCTTTACCACTTTTAAAGCGGTAAATACTCAAGTTACTGAAAGGACTTTCTGGACATGGGGAAGCCAACGAGACAGGAAATCACCCCAGAGACAGTGTAGCAGCCACATGTAACCTGTGAGCAGAGAGTGGTGGGAAAGAACTGAAGAAATTCTCCCTGTGAAGAGGATCTTGTACACATATCAGCATTTCTCACTTCAAAGTCACTGTTAAAGATGAATTCTGTAAGCCCCATTGAAAGGAAAATGTCCTGGAGGAACAAAGAACTCACTGAGCTATTTGTTTGGCATCCCTGCTACTTACCAACCTCAGAGACTTTCATACACATCGACCTACATTATTATTATTGTAGCTAGTAAACCCTGAAGCTCAGAGTACAAAGTTATAACCAAGGGCCACAGGTAGTAAGCAGCAAAAATATTTCTTAAACTGAGATCTATTTAAGTTTGAAACTTAACCTGTTTCTGTACAACGAGAATCTCAGGAGCAAAGGCATTAATTCAAACAATGAATGTGGTTGAAAAGATGGGAAGTAGAGGACCAAAGACATTCGTCTAGGTAGATTCTGCAACTGAAAAAAGAGGAAGCAAAGATTTGGTGTTCAGTTGACTGATTTGACTCTGTGTAAAACTTCAGGGACTTGTAGACTGTATCCTCTACTATCCTTTTAATTTTCCTGCTTATTTTCTCAGTGAGAACCTCGGGCCACAATATTAGGTCATAGCATGATGTATAGTTTCTAATTAGAAAGAAGAATCAGGACAGAGGGAAATCCAAAATCCTTAAGTAACAAGGTCTCTGTCTGTAAGAAGCAAAATCGAGGAGCAGGGAGTGCTGTTAAATACAGGAAATGTAATAGAATCTGTCCTCATTGCTTGTTTTCTTAAACTGAAAATTGATTTTATTTGAGAGGCACAAAGATTGGAAGAGACAAAAAAGAGAGAAAAGAACCTCCATCTGCTGACTCCCCCAAAAGTCCATAATATTAAGATCCAGGCTCATCAGAAATTTGATCCAGGTCTCCCCTAAAAGTCACATCATCAGCAAGCAGGAGCAGGGCCAGCACAAGAGTCCAGCCCAAGTCCTCCAATATGGGATGTGAGTAACATCGTTAACTGCTTAGTCAAGTCTCACTCCCCCACCCCCGTCACTCTTAAACTTACAGTACATTTTTATGTAAGTGAGGTTTTATGTGGGATTTGTTTGCTCATAAAAAAGTGGCTATATGATTTTCATGATAAGTAGTTAAAATGCATGACAATAACAAGACATTCAATATTGTTTTTAAAAGTGTAGATTATAATTATAGATACACGTTTAACAAGGACAGCTTGTTTATTATATGTTAATATATATGTTAATATATATATGCAATAGGTTTTTCAATTTTCCATTACTTTTTAGAGATGAGCAAGTGAAGTTGGTTTGGGGAAGGCTTGAGTGATTCCTGTTCAATCACTTGTGCTCTGGAAGCTGTCACTGAGTCCTCCCAGGGTCTTTTGTGCTGTGCCTAGCAGGAGAATTCGCAAAATTCCCCCACTAGGCTATTCCCTAGCAGCAGATCTCACATATGCTGTCAGCTGCTGCTGCCCAGACTGACATGGCCAGCCCCTAGTCCTGACACTCATTGGTGTGTACTGTGGCCTAACTTGACTGGCCTGCACCCTATTCTGGCTACAGCCTATCCCAGCTTGGTCCACCTCGAGGCCCAGCTCTCATGTGACCTGGCAGGTGCCATGGCCTAGACTGACATGTCCCACACCTGTTTTGGCCCTCACGAGCACCAGCTAGTGCTGAAGCACAGCCTAGTTTGGCCCACTCCCAGACCCAGCTCACATGCATGCCAGTGGGTACTTCAGCATTACCCAGCATAGTCTGCCCACATAACCCTGGCCCTCACATTCACCAGTGCAAGCTTCAGCCCAACAAAATAGTCTCCAGAATTCCCATACCAGGCCTGTTCTTACCCCAAGTCTTGCACATGTTGGAGGGTGCTTCAACCAAGCCTGAGATGGGCCACCTGCAGTCTTAGCCCTCACTAGTGAGCTTTGCAGCCCAGCCCAGCCAGGTATGACCCATACCCTGTCCTGGCTGTCATGTGTGCTAAGTGGATGCTAATGCCAGGCTCGACCCAGACAGTTCCCAGACCTGGCCCCCACAAATGCAAATGAGTGATGCAACCTTGACTGGCCTGGCCCCTCCCCAGCCCCAACTCCTGTGTTCCCCAGAGGGAGCTGCAGACCCAAGTTCCACTACCAGGCCTTCTCCTAGCCCCAGATCTCATGTATGCCAACAGAGGCAGCAGCCCTGCTTGGCATGGTCTGCCCTTAGTCCTGGCCCTTGCATGTACCAGCAGGTATAAGCCTTCTCCCAACTTCAGCCCCATAAGTGTCAGGTAGGTTCCTTTAAGGTGACCCAGCCTGGTTCAGCCCAATACCACTTCAGCTCCCTGCATAAATTTGTAGGTGTTACACTCCCACAGAGGTGAGCCCACAATTCCCCTACAGAATCTGGCCCCAGATCTGGTTCTCTCATGTTCTCCTGGCCAGCCTGATGTAGCTCACCCACTGCTCCAATGCTCATGGGCAGGTACTGCAGCCTAGTCTAGCCAGGTATGCCCCCCATCCCCAATCTCCCACATGGGTAAGTGCCCTGGCTCAGCCCAGACTTGCCTTCTGGTTTCCCTTCTCTAAACCACTTCATCTTGGCTCCCTTGCCTATCTGCAAGTTCAGTGGCCTGATCCATGGAAGACCCCAGATTCACTCTTTCCCTGTCAAATATGCTGTCAGTCACTTCCAAATCATTATTACTGAAATCATGGGATGTATTGTATAGGCCAAGACTGTCTTCATTTGGAACAGAACTCTGATGCAGAGAATAGCTCAGAATCTTCACAGCAACGTATTTGCTACAGAGTAGCCAGTGTTATATGAGCTACATAAAGTAAAAATGCAAGCTATTTCATAAAGTGTAACCAATCAAAGAACAAATAACAGTCAGTGTAATGAATCAAGGCTAAAGTGTAGTCAGAATGCCCCAGCCAAAACACCAGAAGTTTTCAACCTGCTGCAAGCTATTGTTCATTGTGTATGCTTTCCAAGTGGCCTTGTCAGTTGGTGTCATCTCTGGCAATTGCTGCAGAAGGACCAGTTGGACCTTCCTTGTCAGCCAGTTTCACTTCAGAGATTGTCACCATAGTCTCTGCTCCAGGCTCTGGGCAGGATACTGAGCACAGAACTTCATGCAAGACAAGAATCAGTATCAGTGCCGTACTAACTCACCTGGGACCAGTTTGCTAACCCCAACTGACTGCTTAGACTCCTTTCTCTTACTGGCTCTGTCTCTCTCCACTAACTGTATTTCTCTTTATCTTATGGCATGATTGTAATTGTTAAGCACCATATCAATGATATGCTATTATAACATAGTGAATATTACCCCCTGATTGTCATGAACCAATAGGCTTTACTGTTTGATACAGTGATTAATATGAGAAACAGGAGTGCCTGCGTTTGGAATTTAGTGAAACCCACAAAGCTCATGGTGAATTAACATGTGACTCATCAACACAGCTCAACATGGTGTAAAGGAACAACTTGTGCACACAAACTGTTCCTCATGAGCAGGATCGATTTCTAACAAGTCTCTGTGACGTCTCTCCCATTTGGTGGAGACCTGGTCCTGGATCCTACACTAATAAGTCCTAATAATTCAGCACACAGTTTACTTACACTCCCCCTGGTGTAGCTATCAACTATCACGAATATATATATCACGGAGTCAAAAAGTTTCTTAGAAGCACAATGCTTTAGATTCCCTTTTCCACAGCATGCCAGCTACTCTGATGCACTGAGGGGTGCTTATGGGTCAGCATGCGGGGCCATGAGTGGCAGTTACTGAAGCTCTGTGTTTTGCTGTGTCATGTGACCTCCTGATCCACCACCCAACCTGCCTCAAGCCAGCCTAGACACTCCCATGTCAGTCTTCTGTCTACTAAGCCTTTCGTTTATTCTTTCATGTGGCATGCACTTTACTTATGTGTCTGTTTTGGTTCCCGGCTTCAGCAAGCATAGCTGAAATACGCAGAAAACTCCAAATATCCTAATCATCTTTAACTAGCATTACTTTGCTTATGCCGCCACTGCCATGATTTTCATAGCATGTTACTGCCCTTCTCTGTGTGCTCACTGCCCTCGTTCTAGTGGACAGCGAGATCTGTAAGAATCATACCCATTAACAACTGTAGATACCCCTCCATCTCTTCTCAGTTCTACATAGTTGATCTTTTTGGATTCATATCTAGAATTACTGACAAAGCCATTTGTATGTTAAACCACCTCACCCTAGCTTGTGGTGCCAGTGAATATCATCATCATCATCTTAATAATATTAAGTCAACCTAGACAAATTTCTTGAATCATAGAAATAGACAAAATGAGTAAGGCAAGAAATATCATCTTAATTTATGGGAATATGGGAAGGCTGCTTTGTCAAGGATGTAGACTTATGGGAGTGCAGGCTATCAGATGTGATACTGAAAGCAGCATTAGACTGTGATATTAATGTAGTAAAAAGCACAATAACAGCAAAATATCCATGGCAGAACTCTAAACAGCAGGTAATACAAAATGAACTGCAGAGGTAGTAGCAACACCCTTGTTTGTTCAGAAAATCATTCACCAATATTTGAATGACTACATGCATTTGAGAAGAGCCACAGTATTCTCAACGAATTTCTCAATTTTTCTGAAGATTTCTGACTTCATTATATGCACTGATGGTGTTTCCTCCTGTCTCTCATGTGGGTGCAGGGGCCCAAGGACATGAGCCATTCTCCTCTGCTTTCCGGGCCATAAGTAGGGAGCTGGGTCAGAAGTAGAGCAGCCAAAGCTTGAATCAGCTCCCACAATGGGTGCCTGTGCTGCAGGCAGAGGAATAGCTTGCTATGCCACCACGTTTGTCCCAAAGTGTTTAATGATTCTGTGCATTACCTGAAGTCATCAAAATACGCCCTACCCTCGAGAAAGTGTTTGAAAGCTATTTAGTGAAGGGCTAATGGGATGTAGTCTGTACTAAAACCGTGCTTAGTATACAATTTGGGGGGCGGGGTTTAATTATTTTCCATGACATGATTTTGTAGGTAATACACATTTACAATTTTTATTCATGTAGTATAAAATACTCAATTCTTATGATTATGTGTGGTAAACCAACAATTGCTAAGTGTGCACACATGTTGAATGAACAGGTGCAACCACAGTGCATATGTGATACAGGCCTTTCTAGATGAGTGGACTGGAGAGGCACTGGTGTTGGGCCGTAGTCAGCGTGGCAGGGTCCACAGTCATCCATCCATACACATTCCTTTGGCTGAACCTGTGAGGAGGCTCTGCGGCCTGTGACCCCTGGGGCAGGCCCAAGCTGTAGGTACATTGCATGTTGGCTGATGTTTTAATCGAGGATTTCCTGGAAAATCGAGAGGCCTGAGGATTCTTGGAAAAACACAGTGTCTAAGACTCTGTGTCTGTGCTGCTGGGTGAGGATCCGATGTTAGCTGTGTCCCAAGCTCCTGGGAGCTTCTCTCAGACATGCGTGCAGCAGGGCTGTGCCAGCCAGCCCACAGGGCCTGTGTCCCCAGAGGGTCAAATTCAATCTTATTTGAAAGAGTCACAGGAACAGAGACAGTGTCTTCCATTTGCTTGTTTGCAATCCAAAAGGCTGGGACTGAGTCAGGGTGAAGCCAGAAACCTATATAACTCCATCTGGGTATCCCATGTGGGTGCAGGGGCCCAAGGACTCGGGCCATCTTCTCCTACCTTTCAAACCAGCATCCTGTACAGCCATTGTAGCACCCACCAGTAATAGCCAGAATGGGTATGAGTCAGTTGGGCAAGGCCATTCTACCTCCAGCAAGTGCTGGGACAGAAGGTGGGTCAAGTCAGGTTGGGCAAAGCATCCACCCATGTGTAAGATCTGCGACTGGGAGATGGCCTGATAAAAGAGTTTGGGGAAATCCTCTGTCAGTTCGTAGTCCCTGCTGGTGAGTACAAGAACCAAGGCTGGGGGCCTGGCGCGGTGGCCTAGCTGCTAAAGTCCTTATCTTGAACGCACTGGGATCCCATATGGGTGCCATTTCTAATCCCGGCAGCCTCACTTCCCATCCAGCTCCCTGCTGTGGCCTGGGAAGGCAGAGGAGGAAGGCCCAAGGCCCAAAGTCTTGGGACCCTGCACCTGTGTAGGAGACCTGGAGGAAGTTCTTGGCTCCTGGCTTCAAATCAGTGCAGCACCAGCCATTGCAGTAACTTGGGGAGTGAATCATTGGACAAAAGATCTTCCTGTCTCTCCTATTTTTCTGACTTTCCAATAAAAAATGAAATAAATCTTTAAAAAAAAAAAAAAAGAAGAAGAAGAAGCAAGGCTGGGAGCAGTCCAGAGCAGGCCAGGTTACAGTACCCACTGATACACATGGGACAGGTCTGGGAGCTGGCTAGTTCATAGCACCCACTGGCAGATATGAGAACCAGGATGGGATGTGAGACAGACCAGGTTCAGTTTCACCCAGTTCACATTAGAGCCAGAAATAGGGGTTTACTAGGCTGGAGTAGGCTGTAGCACCCACCAGTGTGAGCTAGAACTGGGGGTAAGCCAGATGGAGCAAGGCTGCAGCACCCGCTGGTGAATGCCCAGGTGATGTGGGCCATGCCAGACTGGGATAGCACCCACCAGAATATGCAAGACCCCAGGCTGAGAGTGAACCCAGTGGAGGGTGGGGAAGAGGGTGCTGGACCACTGTTCCCACTGCTGAGCCTGAGATATGGGACTTAGAGCAGACCAGTTCGGGCAGGGTTACAACATCCGTTGACCTGCAAATGACCAGGCTCAGGGGGAGAACCAAGCTGGGCTTAGCAACCATATCCACTAGTACACACTTGAGCCAGAATAGATACAGGCTGGTTGGGCTCTGCCACAGCATCAGCTGGCAAGTGCTGAGACTGAGGACAAGTCCTGTCAAGCTAGACTGCTGTACCACCTGGAAAGTGTAAGATCTGGGGCTGAGGTTGGGTCATGTGAGGAAACTGAGTACATCTCTGATGAGCTGCCGTTCTCACTGGTGAGCATGAGAACCAGGGCTGGGAACAGACCTGGCTGGACAGGCAGTAACACCCACCAGCATAAATGTGGGCTGGATAGTGGGGTCAGCTGGGCTGAGGTAGGCTGTAGCACCCATTGATATGAATGAGAGCTAATTGGGATATAGGACAGACTAGACCAGTCTATTGGACACACCAACATGTGCAGGAACCAAGGCTGTTAGTGGTTATTGGTGGTCGCTCTGACTAAGCTGCAGTTCCTGCTAGTGTGCATGAGGGCCAAATGGGGGGTAAGTGGGGTTACTGCTGGGAACCAGCATCTGTCGGTTTGTGTAGGAGATGGGGCTGGAGACAGAACTGACCAGGCGACTGTAACCACCAGTGTGTATGTGTGTGAAGGGTGATGTGGGAGACTGACTGAGCCAGACCCACCTCTGGGGGTCACCTAAGGTGAGGCTTCTTTGGGAACTGCCTCCCAAACTGGACTACTGGACTCAGAACTCCAGCCATGGGGAACGCAGGATCTGTGGTCTGACCGTGGAGTGCATGTGTCAGAACTAGGCCTCCTCAATTGCTAAAGCCTGTGCAGTGAACAGCATACCTAGATGCTCATGGAAGACATGACAGCTCATTGAGACCTACAGATGATGTCTACTACCATGAGAGGATAGAGGGCAGAACAAGTTGGACAACTCTCCCAGCCCAACTTTGACAGTAAGCATCTGGGTGAATGGAGATTCTAAGGTGGACTATGTCAGCTAATGGATCTTGGATTTATTTCACCTTTGAGCAAAAAATCAATGGCATTTCAGAACTATTAAAATCACTAATCAGTATCCTTGGAACAAGCTCTACATCAGAGACCCTAGGAAGACATGGAGGTCCCCAGTCCCAGGTACTAATGCACTTAGGCTGCTGGGAGCAGCCCTCTTCCTTCTGTCCTGGTTTACCCAAGTTACAGGAAGGAAAAAGAATTGAGAACAGTTGTCTCATCTATTCCTCAATCCTTCCCACCCTAATCAGTGATTCACCTGGGCCTTCACAAATATGTAATCATCAAAAAGACAACAAATTATTAGGAAAGAAAAGGAGGGGAAAGGTGGAGCAGCCAAAACTCCAACCAGCATTCATGGAGGATGCCAGCATAAGGGAGTAGCTTAACATGCTGGGCCACAGCACGGGCCCCAGTCTAGTCAATCATAGAATCTGGGAGTTGCCTCAGAAGGGCTAATGGCAACCTTGAACAAGCAGCTCTTCCTTCTCCTGAGGTCCCTACCCTGCACACCACTTCCAGATAGAGGTGAGAGGATGGGGGCCTGAGTTCTCAGTTGGCAGTTGGATTTTTTTCCCTCAAAAGCATCCTTGCACATCTGGGTGGGGGCTCAGATTTAAGCCCACAAAGGGCTTCCCTGGGGATTGGGGGCAAATCCACGTCCTCGGAACCCTTCACTTTGTGTCCCTTTCCCAGAAATCTGACACAGACCTGGAGACACACCACTCAGGGACGTGGTTGGAAGACTCACTTCATTGCACCAGAGGTGACCAATGAGCAACAACCACTTCCATGTTGCAGAAGTCTGCACTGCTTCCCTCTCTACCATTTCCTCTTATGGCCTGAGCCCCCAGTCTCTCTCAGACTCCCCAATCCACCTGGAGTCAGCTGTGTCGCATGCATTTATCCCACATGGCCCAAAAAGGTGTTTCTTGTGGTCCCCACATGCAGCCTTGGGGTCTATCACAGGCCACAGGCATGACTTGTGGGAGTCATCACTGTCTCAACCTTTTCTTTGGGAGACAAAGCCCAATGTCCGTCTCCACTTCTGACTCCTGAACAGTCTCAGTAAAAGACACACCTCTGTGCTCTCAGGGTGGCAGCAACTTTATGGAAAACCAGAGAGGTCTGAATCCGTGGGGTTCATGTGTGCTGGGCAGAGGTATCTGTGTCCCAAAGGGCTCGCTGGGCACAGAGAGCTTGGCAGCAGAGGTTGGTCACATGGTCCTTCTCTCCCTCTCTCCATCCTGCATGTCAGCTGCTTTTTTCAGGGGGAGGTCCGACTGCCATTAGGACTTGCAGGCCTCTGCAGGTCTCTGAGGGGCAAGGACTAAAGGGGCTACAAAGTCTGCAGCCAAGACTCTGGGTCAACAGTGGGCTGGATCCCTAAGGATTCTGTCCTTTGGGAGGCAGTGATGTACATTTCACTGAGGGCCACATTATGGAAGGACACCTGTCCTACCAGGCCTGACATGGCTGGCGTGCTGTCCCAGGTCAGGGCGAGGCAGGCTGTGAACCCTGAGGACCTTGACTGAGCCCCGTCGGGGCTGCCCAGAGCTGCACAGCTTGACCGTCATGCTAGGTTCCAGCGGGGTGAAGTCTCGGCCAGGCTTCTGGCAGTGGTGAGCCGCAGAGTGCGCCCGGGACCAGGCTTCTCTGCTTGACCGTGGACCTTGCTGGGCAGGATGGGGAGAGCCCAGCAGTCTTTTTTTGGATTCATCTTCTGGGGACCTGTACTTTCCAGCATTCAGAGACAATACTGGGGTAAAGATGAAAGCCCTCTGGGAGAGGCCTCCTCTGTACCCAGAGCCTGAGGTTCCCACACAGTGGCCAGGGTCACTCTGTGACTGTGCTGCTGCCCGTGTGCGTGGCACCTGTGAGTCCGAGGCCACAGTGCAGCCCACCTGGTTCTGTCGCCAGCCCACCCTGTGCCTCTGAGGTGTGGGGTGAAGTCCAGGCACAAGAGATGCAATTTTCAGGCTCAGGGACATGCTGGGCATTTCTTCTTGTTTTGCTGCAAGGAAGGCAGACGTGTTCAGCATCTCTCCAGAGACTACACTCACAGCTGGGACACCCAGACCTGGATCCTGGGGTCCCGGACGACCCCCTTCTAGGCTGCTGATCCCCACAGGGGGTGAGGAAGGCAGCTGAGCCATGGCAGCTGTTGCGGACCTAGGATGACTCCCGTGGGAGGGTCAGCTCTAGGTTTCCTGTCTGTGTTATCTTGGGGGTCACCTGCCCTCAACTCAGGATTCCAGTGGTCTTAGCTGTTCTCTTACCCACCCGTCACTAACTGATTACCTCCCATAGGGCTTTGAAGGCATGGCTGTGTCCCTACAGATGGCATCTGGGTGCTCCTACCCTAAGGTGGTAATAAGAGGAGGGCTGTGGGCGGGGGGAGGAGGTGCTCTCAGAGGAGGGGGTAAGGGACCTGCTGCTCTTGCCTTTCCTCTCCCACATTCGGCCACTGGAAGACTCAGGATGAGGCCATCTTGGAATGCAGTCATGCCCTCAGTGGACACTGATTGTGCTGCCCCTTTTCCCAACATTCCTGGCCTCCAGGACGTTGGGGATTCATCACTGTTGTTTACAGTGACCTGGTATCTGTTTTTCATGATATCATCAGAAGTGGATGAGAACAGAGGGCCTCTCCATGTGGCTGGACCCAGCTAGGTTGAGGACCAGCCAGCCCCATGGTGCCTCTGCCATCACAGCAGCCCTCTCCAGGTCAGAATTGAGTCCTTTTGCACTCAGCTGGATTCTGGGTTCTGTCTTGGAGCTTCTTCTCTCACAGAGCCTGTGACTTCAGGGCAGCCTTTGATGCAGATGGGGAAAGTATAGCCGGGGGGTATTGAGCGATATCCCCCAACAGCCCTGCTGCCCCAGTCAGGCTGTGCAGGCTGATTGTCCCAAGAGGAGGGCTGGCTAGCAGGTGCTTGGGTTCTGGCTGAGGTAAGCCAGGGCAAAACCATCCTGAGGAGGACAGGGACTCCCCTTGGCCCACAGTGATTCCAAAAGAACATACGACTTTTGCGACCATGGACCCTGGGCTGCAACTACCCTCTTTTCTGGCCCCTACCTCAGAGCTCAGCTTAGATCTGAATTTCTGATTAGGGACTTCTGGACACACCCCCAGCCCTGCCCTCACAACTAGTGGGGACAAGATAGGGATGGGGAACCCCCCCTTCCCCAAGGGGATGTTCTGGAACCTGATGGTGCAGCAGCTTCCCGGAGGCCCTCTAGATGACATGTACTTGGAACCAGGGAGGAGGAAGTCAGAAGCTCAGGCAAGGCTGCTGGTGCCAGGGCACCCCCACCGCTAACCACCCAGAGAGAGAAGAGGCAACCATGCATCGGAGCGAACCTGGTGGAGGCAGCAGACACTTGAACTTTTCTAGTTCTACCTTGGTGGCCTGGAGCCGCCTCAGGGCTGCATCATCACGGATGTCCCAGGCGTGGCGCAGCCCCTCCTGCAGGTACTGCTGCAGGTGGCTCCCGCTATGCTTCAAGAGGTGTCCTAGACACAGGGACATGCCTCGTGATGCGCGAGGGCAGTGCGACAGCCTGCTCCACCCCTTGTCCCTCCTGCTGCGAACATATTTGGGTGCTGCCAGGGCCACCCCTTGCAGACAGCCACATCCTATGAGAGGTTGAACCAAGAAAGGGGCCAAGATAGATAGGTAAAGGATGAGTGGTAGTTCCTGGGAGGCCCCTGGGTGCCCTGCTTAGCTCCTCACATTGGGTATGGCCTGCTATTTGGTGCAGAAAAGTGGGCCCTCTCCACTGTCCCCAGCAGAGTCCCACAGGACTTACGCCTATGGACCTTCAGGGCAGTATACGACATTGCAGTCAGAATGGGCTCCCCTTCTAGGATGTATACATCAAAAAATCGGAGCATCAACGAGAAGGGGGCCTGTGAAGACAGCGGTGTGGAAGGACCCGGCCCATCCAGGGTGAGCAGGGTCCATTAGGGGCCCATGTGTGGCATCCCAGCATGCTGTGCCCCAGTACCCGGGGAGGGCTCTCTGAAGCTGCACCCACTGAGATCCTGCAGCTCCACAGAACAGTGGATCCTTCCCTCCAGGGGAGCTAGGGTCACTTTTGAGGGTCCCCCAGGCCATGGAAGAGTCCTCAATGCACCGAGGGGAAAACAAGGCCTTCTCCTCACAAAACCTCACCTGAGGGCCAGCCTTGAGCTCTGTGGAGTACCCCTGGGAACAACAAGCCCCCAGCACCATGGGGTGCAAAGGGATCCACGGTCCCCCACAGACAGGGGCCCAAGGCCTGTGCTCCGGGAACAAAGCAGTTGCAACTCAGCTGGAGGCTGGTGTGCTGATCCCAGTCGCCTTGTGGAGCCCCCATTTCCTCCCTGGCTCTCCCATGCTGGCTCCCAGACTTGCCCTCTGCACCAGGAACTGCCCCAGCAGTGCCCTCCTGGGCCTCCAGGGGGCAGCGCTGAGCACAGCCCTTCTAGGAGATCACCTATTTCCAGGACAGCAGAGCCAGCCCAGGAGCCAGGAGCTTCCCAGGCTACAGAGTCACCTCCGCATCCTTACCCCATCCACGAAGCACTGCTGGAACCACTTCCGGGCGTATGCTGCGGCGCACACTCCCTGCTCATCCTGAGGGAAGGGGCAGAAGAGCTACAAATCTCCCAGGGCTTGGTGTGTCCCCTATAGAGGTGTCTGGGTGCACCCTCCCCTTGCACCTGCACAGTGCCCATGACAATGGCCAGCTGCCCATTGCCGCTACAGGAGAAGGGAAGGGAAAGGACTCCTGAGCCTCTGCAGAGCTCACATCCAAGGCAAAACCCAGGTCAGGCCTGGCCTCTCAGCCACCCCAACATGCTTTGGGGTCTCCATTCCTCCACCACTACTGTGTGACACAGTGCTGTCACAGAGCAGCACGGGCCACCCAACTCACCAGGTGCTGTTTCAATTTTGGAACGCGGCACTTGAGAATGTTGTCATGGTGTTGCTGCAGCCGCTGCAGCTTAGTGCCATTGGCCTTATAAAGTCCTGAGAATGCCCAGCCACCCCCCGCCCCGCCGCCAGCAAGTCAGAGCCAGGGCGGTAGAGCCTGAGCACATGACATTGGGGGCTATGGGCATAACAGGGGAAGGGGAGACTGCGACAGGGTCGACCTGAGCCCATCCAGGGCAGAGCAGTAGGGGAGGGAGATGAATGCTGGTAGGGGACCTGGGAACCACAAAGGGCTGAGATGTGGGATTGCCCAGATACCCCAGAAGGACCCATGGCCATCTCATGGGGTCAGCATAGGGATCCCTGCCATCTCGTATCTTCTAGCTTCAGATTTAGAGATGAGATTGGCAGGAGATGAGTGACAGAGGGCACTGCAGGGCCATCGGGGACATGAACAGGTAGAGGCTAAGGGTGGGGTGGCTAGGGCAGACTGGTGGTACAGAATGTGGCCCCAGGGAGGCTAAAGGGCTCTTAGCTGATGGGAGACTAAGGACTCCACCTGACTCCTTGGAGAACCTCCAAATGCACTGTCCTGGGTACCGAGAAGCCTGGTAGAGCAGGGAGGCATGTGTGTCCCCACTGTGCACGGCCACCTACCGTGCATGGCATGCCTGGGCTTCATCATGAGTTGTGCTAAGACCCAGAAGGTGTCTTCCTCCTCCAAGAACATGAGTAATACAGCAGCCACCCAGTTCATGCCGTGCCTGTAGCCCACCTCCTGCAAGGGCCAAGGCACCATGTAAGGCACCGCCTGGCAGGACCTAGCTCACCTAGGACACTGATGTGGCCTGGGAGGAAGGATCTCAACTCTCAGAACTTGTGGTCAGGGTTAGAGAGACTCTGGGCTTCGGCCCCCACCCCTTGCCAACGCAGTGACATCACACCGGCTCCGTCAACCACAGCCTGCATCTCTGTGGCACCAGAACCCTGCTGTGGGGAGCCCGGGAAAGGCGTTGGCCCCATCACCCCAGAATACTCACGTGGTCAAACACAGTGTACGCCAGCAGGACGTGGAACAGTGCCTGCTGTCTGGGAATCAGAGAGAGAGACAAGGAGGGAGGGAGACAGAGAGGGCACTGCTGTGTCCTGCTGAGACTTTGATTCTGCTTCATTCTACACTTCCAGCAGCCCCAAGACCCCAAGAAGTTCTCTGTGAAAGCGTGGAGGGCTCAGATCAGGTGCTCATCTCTACATTTCAGGGCAGGGGTGTTTTGGGTGTGTATGGTGCCACACACATGTGGGTGCATGTCTAATGTCAGTCCCATGAATTTTCTTTCAGTCAAACACAGAACTTCAAGTATAGGAAAATGAACACAAATGTGGAGTCTCCCAAGCCCCAGGCCAGAAATGCACGCCTCTGTTCCCTCAATGGATCCTCGCATCCCCTCTGAAGTCAAATTCCCCAGTCGCAGCAGTCCAGGCGACCTCTGCTCTGGCCTCTGTCCCTAAGGATCCCATCTTCTCCCAAAGGTCCTGGGAGTGACGGCACGTGGTGGGAACCTTGGGGCAGGGTGGGGGTGGGATGGTGTCTGACTTCCTTCATGTAGGACAAAGCATCCAAGGCCCAGCCATGTGCTGTGGACCTCGACACCTGCTTATTGATTCTCCCTGAGACCGACTCAGTATCATGTCTGGCTACAACAGACAGGTGCCTCCATTGAAGAGCATCAAGGTCGTGGTCAGGTGCTTGGGAATGTGGAGAAAAGCAGAGCTTGCAGATTTGTTCATTGTTTCATGAATGTAAGATTTCAAACCAATGGGATGAATAGCTTTACACAGCTGGGGGTCAGTGGTCCGTCCCCTCGCTGCAGCCATGCCCTCCTTACATCGCCCCCTTCTCCTTGTGTGGTAAACCTCCCTCCAGGCTGGGCCTGCACAGGACCTGGTAAAGGCAAGGTCAGTCCCACCTCCCTGAGCCTGGCCACCAGCCTCTCCTCGGGGCCTGTAACCTGGCTGTGGCTGCAGCTTCTTGCCACCCCAATCCACCTCACCCTAGGATTCATATTCTGTGCCTTCTTCCTCCACAAGGCCAGCTCATTGTTAGGTCTGGATGTGCAGGTTGACATGTAGCACAGTCCTTCGTCCTAATGCCCTCCCAGGAAGGTCCAGCCCTGGCTCCGCACATGCTCTGTAGAGCCTGTGATGCCTGGCAGGCCACCTTTCTGCATTTGCTGCCTTTATTCTCTGATGGAATTATCTGTGTCCCACCCTCACCTGACCCAAACCAAAGCAGGCCTTGATGTCCCGAGCTGCTCAACACAGGAAACTGACCTGGCAGCGCCTTCAGCAGCAGGTGTCACATCTGTGCTCAGGACCCCAAACTTCCCTAAGGTGCCATGGTTCTTGCAAGGACCCCAAGTCTCTCTTAGAACACCCCCATCTCTACAGACCCTTGCCTCCCCACCTCCATCTGCACCTTCCCATTCCCAAGACTCCTTGGGCCCAGAGTCTCACTTGATTCCATAGCGCTGCTGGAACATGACATGGTTCTGGAATGTCCTCTGGATGTCTGCATCTATCTCATGGACGTATTGGGACAACAGCTGGCCCTGCTCCTTCATTTGCTGTAGGGGAAGTATGCGTATAAGGTGGAGATGGGACGGAGAGGTGAGTGGGCAGAGTCAGCCTCAGGACACACAGGCACCACTGCTCCAGGAGCCATCCCAGGAGCCCACAGCTGTTTGTCAGGTCTTGACAAACAGCTGACACCCAGGAGGTCCCAGTCCCAGCTCTGCCCACACAGGTCCTGCCGAGCTTTGACAACTGCCAGCTTTTCTGGGCTCGTGGCTGTCATTGCTGCTGCTGCCAGCAGGGGGCGTCCTGCAAGAAGTTTCTTGCCCAACAAGAAGGTGAGTTGGGTGATGGGGGCCAGGTTGAGACCAGCGTAGCATGAGGGCAGCCAGGTGAAGGGAGTCTGGACTGCTAGTTTTATCTCCTACATATAACCGTCTGGGCTCATCTCTGGCTAAGCTGCACACAAAAGTTCAGTAGGGAGATAGGCAGGGCCTGGCAGTTGGGGCTGGTGCCTAGGGCCTGCCTGAACCGGGAAGATGCTGAGGAACCCTGAGGGAGGGGAGGATGGGTCAGGATGGGTCAGGAAGATGGGCCTGACACCCCTAGAAATACACTTTACCCCAGACCAGAGCCTCGGGCCCTTGTGAGGGCTGCCCTGGCTGAGAGCATACATGCAATACCTGGTATTTTCCAGTATTCTCTGCCTTCACTTTTTCTATGTCCAGCAGGAGACACCACACCTTCCCACGCATCGGAAGGGGGATGCCCTTGTAGATACGACTCTGCAACTAAGGAGAGCACGGGCTGTGTGAGTCTGGCTACAGGGTCAGTCCCGGGAGGGCAGGGTGCAGGTGTCAGGAACATGGAAGGCTGGAATGTGGCCTGTCCCCAGGAGAGGTGGTTTCCCCACCCTGGGCCTGGGTTGGCCCAAGCCCTGATGTGAGCGTCTGTCCCAGGAGGCTGGACAGGCAGCTGGGGAGGCCTGCGTGCTCCGGAGTAGGACAGGGAGCTGCCTGCTGCTGGGAGGCCGGCGGGGGCCTCGCAGGCTGAGCCCACAGGACACAGGCCTGGGCTCGGGCCCTCCTCCACCTTCTTGCTGCTCTGATACTGAGCCCAGCGCTTTGTCATCTTCATCCACTTTTCAACTCGATGGATCTCTTGATATCTGTGCTAGAAAAGCAGCAAAGGTGGACGAGTCCAGGTGCAGGGTGAGGAGGACACGCCCTAGGAACCCAGGCCAGACTCCCCAGGCCTCAAGCAGAGGACATCCTGGTGGCCAGTGGACCTTGTCCCCTGACCTGCAAGCTGCAGCCTTCATAAGATCACTCCCTCAGGCACCCCCCCTCCCCCCAGGAACAGCTGCCCCTGGTGTGGCCTCTCAGCTGCTACTGGCCATGGCCTGAGCCCACAAGCTGTGTGGATCTGGCCCCACCCCATCTGCCCAGGGAGAACCGCTCTCACTTGGGCCTCCAGGACTCTGTCCCGCGGCAACATCTTCTCTCTGGAAGGCAAGAGCAGCCGAGCTGGGAGCACCTGAGCCATGCCAGGCACTACCCACCTCCTGAGCGGGGCCAGGAAAGGGCTGGGCCAGCCCCATTTGGTCCCAGAACTGAGCCCCGGACTCTGCAAAGGGAAAGGGGGTCCCCACTCTACAATGGGCCGGGTGCCTGGATGCACAGGATAGGCAGATCTGAAGGTGATGAGAAAGATTGCTCTCGGGAGTGGGGGCTGGCCAGGCTGAGTGGGATGGGTCTCCCGCAGGGTTGAAACAGGAAACCAAAACCAGTCAGGGCCTGGCCAGGCTGAGGGGTACAGCCTATGTCCAGCCCTCTGGTGCCCTCAGCCCTCAGAGTGTGTCCACTCTGGACAGAGTTTCGCCAGCTGCCCAGCTGCCGACCTCACTCAGCCCCTCATTTCCCTGGGCCTTGAGGGAAGCCCAGCCTGAATCCTGCTCTGCTTCAGCCACGCACTGTTACATACGGGACTACTGCCACCCATCCAGAATGAAATCTGTCCAAGCCACCCCCCCCCCCCCGTCGTCCTAGGACAACTGCCAGGCAGATCCAAGGCCTGCTTGCTCCACACCAGGCCTCAATTGATTCTCCCAGCTCTAGGCCTGACAGCAGCTTCCCTTCTCCCCTCCTCCATCCCCACTGCCTCCCAGCTGCAAACCCCCAGGGGTCCTGCTCCCCTTAGTCCTCATGTGGGTCCTTCAGCACCCAGTGCCACCCTTCCCAGCTCCCAAGGTCACTTCCCCAGGACATCTCTGGCCTGGTTCCCTGTACTCTGAGTGACAGGCAGAACTGTAGCTCCTAAATCAGCACAAACTCCTGGCCCTTGGGATGCCCTCCAGACAGCTGATGAGCTGGGCAGAATCTGCCAGAGACAGGTGGGACCTCAGGCGGCAGCCACCCTCTTGTAGCAGCAGAGGCCACTGTGTAGGGTCCCAGCATCTGTTGCACAGTAGCTCTGTCCCCCGGCTCTCAGGGCCACTGTGGTGACGCAAGGCCGACCAGGGCCTGGAGTGCATGGGGACACTCACTGCAGGATCCCCAGGTAAGTTATGAAGGGGCGGGTATTGATGTCCTCATCTTCCGGACGTGCCACCTGTGCCTGTCCTCGGCATCCCTGAAACCCAGAGATGGCCTGGGTGAGAGGCCTGGGACACGAGGCAGAGGTGGGGAAGGAGCAGGGTAGCCGCTCCTACCTCTGTGCTCCCTCAGGGCCTGGGTCCCTGTGATCACCCTGGCAAGCAAAGACCAGGTACCTCCTTCAGGCAGCCACCTGGCCTGTACCTGCTCATATTTGCTGACGATGACTTCTCGCTTCTGCGGTAACTGGGGCTTCACAGCCTCCATAGCCAGGCTGCAAGAGAAACATGGAACCCTGACCCAGGCAAGAGAGCTCCAGCTCCTGCCCTCCCCATTCCCAGGTTATCTGGGTGACGGCAACCTGCCCAGGGACTCCATCTGCACCTGGTGCTCCCATCAGCCTGGCTGAGCTGCTCTGCAGCCAGAAGTTTCTATGCCCCGGGAAACCTCTCTGGGCAAGGGAAGAAGGTGGGAGGAGGTTCTAGGGGCTGCTCATGAAAAACAGGAAAGAATGTTGGTAAGGTAAAGTCCAGCCAACTCTCCCAGGATGGTCAAGTGCATACCCAGCCTACACAGTCAGGCCTGCTTGCAGCCCTGCTCTCAGTGCTTGGCCCAGGACCAAAATCTACAGAGGAGGGGCCCTCGAGAGCTCTGGTGTTCCTGGGAGCTGCTTGTTCTGTCTGGGGTCTTCCATGCATGGCCCCACTGATAGGCACTCAGACCTCCAGCTGATCAAAGGTGACAGCTCCCAAGCAGGCAGGCAACACCCATGCTGGGCTCCTAGGAGGGTTACATGGCTAGAGCACAGGGCCAGGTCCCTCAGGGTAGCCCTGGGCTTCCCCGTTGGCCCACAGAAAGAGCGCTTCTCCCCAGGTGGGCATGGGGATGTCCTAGAGTCCCCAACTCCCTGAACACAGGTGGTCCCCGACCCATACCCAGCACTGGGTCCTACATCCCACAACTGACCTGGCTTGCAACCTCAGGCACTGTTCATGAGAGCTTAGAACCCAGAACCCGTCTCCTGGACAGACTGCCACCAAGGACACATTCACATCGCTCCACGGCTCACTGCAGGGAAGGATGGAGACCATTGCATACACAGCACACATCTCTTAAAGCTCAGTTGGCAACTGCAGCAGCAGCAGCAGCCCCGTGAGTGAAAGCCCCATGGGAGCAGGCTGGGAGGACAGCAGCACTCACTCACCCCTGCCCCACATCCAACCACCTCTGCCACTTCTGCCAAATGTGCCTCTTTCCTAAGACCCAACTCTAGTCAGCCAGTCGCTAGTCAGCCAGTCGCTAGGAAAGCTCGGGTTCTGCACCTGCTCCAAGAACATGGAGTGTGCACAGGCTTGGTGATGTCACAGGATTCTACCAACGTGTCACAAGGGCACCCTCCTCCCATCAGCGGTTTGGGTCCCAGCCCCTGCACAGTAAATGTCCTAGAGCCGGCTCCCATGGCCTGTCCAGGGCCAACATGAGGAGGGCAGCCAGGGCTGTGGCAGGTGTGCCATGAACCCAGGAAGACCAGTGCTGTTTGTTACCTGTGGGCCAAGGTCCTGGGCTCCCAGAACCTTCTGCCTCCTGCCCTTCCCCTTCTCCTACCCTCTAGCTGTATCTTGTGATATATTTAAACCTGTGTTGTTGAATTAGCTACACAGGGCTTGCATGCTTCCCCCAGTTTCCTGAGATTGCATATTCTGTGCCCACTATGCAGTGACCAAACCCTAGGCCTCCCGTGGGTGCAGCCTGCTGCCCTTGAAGACACCTCCCCACCTCCCATCAGTTGCCTGACCTGCCTTGCTTCTCCCTGTGAGTGCTGCTGGAGTTGTGCACCAGCTAGTCCTCCTGGAGCGCTGGAGTGACCAGCTGGCTGAAGGCCTGTTGCCTGGAACGGCAAACTGGCAATGCAGAGTTTGCCCATAGGAGGAACAGGGACCCTGGCCTGGAGGCACTGGAGGGATTAGGAGACCAATGACGGCAGTGTCTCGAGGGATAGCACCTGCTAGGGCTGAGGATGGTGATGCAGCCAGCAGGAGTATACCAGGGACACTTAGAGGGAGATAGCCTCCAGGGTGCTGTGCTCTGGGGCCACCACCCAAGCTGTGTGTTGGGGGGTGGACACTGAGACCTCTCAATCAGGAACAGCAGCTCAGCTGTCTCAGCTCCTGGACTGGTCTTCGTGACCTCTGCCTCTTGTATCGACTATGGTCAGTGTTTGGGTTCAGCCTTGTGGGATCCAGCTCCTGCATGGGTTCCACCTGCTTCTGGTTCTTCCCTCCCCTGGGATTCTGGGCCGTGTCCCCCTGGTCAGACATCTGGCCAGAGGAAGGATGGTCAGAAACACACACACACACACACACAGAGAGAGAGAGAGAGAGAGAGAGAGAGAGAGAGAGAGAGAGAGAGAGAGAGAGAGAGCATATTGGGCTGATTTAACCAGCCTTCCTAGGACAATGGACTTACAGGCTCCCCACCAATCCCAGCTCCCAGATGCCATAGTTATGTCCATCTTCTCCCTTAAACATCGTGAACAGGAATCCATTGACCACTAACACCTTGGGGATTGAATGTCTGCATGAGTTGGGTGAAATAAATCCTGCTGAAGCCATCACAATAGGGTAAGCCATGCCAATAGCAGAAACATTGGTAATTTAGCAGATACGCTGCTGGAACCTGCTGTGTACCAGGGACTGTCCTGGGTAAACAACGCACCATTATTCAGCTTCTGACATCACCCTATGCCAAGAGCTTATAGTCCACGGTGAAAGTGAGACTGTCAGAAGTGTAGTTTCATTGGGATGAGATGGCACAGGGATGTGGCAGCAAATGGAGGGTGGTCAAGTAGAACAGAAAGGCCACAGAGAAAGTTAACAGAAATGTTAAGAAAATCGTGTTTAACGGGTAGTCATCACGGTATAGAACGTTAAGTCTGCCTGCGACACTACATCCAACATCAGCTGAGTGCCTAGGATTGAGTCCCATCCCTGCTTTCGGCCGAGTTTCCTACTAGTGATCTGGGAGGCAGCAGATAACAGCTCAAGTGTCCAGGCACTTGCCACCCACGTGGGAGACCTGTGTGGAATTCTTGGCTCCTGACTTCAGCCGAGTCCATCCCTGGTTGTTGTGAGCCTTTGAGAAGCAGACTGATGGAAGTAACATATATCACTCTGCCTTTCAAGTAAATAAAAAATAAACTTTAAAAATGTTCTGTGTTCGCAACGCAAATTTTAAAAAGAAGAAAGAGAAAGGAATGTTGAATAACTTACCCCTTGACGAATCTGCTTTGGGAAGTAAGTATATATGTGATATCCTTAAGTGTTGCAAACCATGTATGCAAGGAATGGGACAAAGTCCAACCACAAACCTCTTATATGGCTTGTACTGCTTCTTCCACGAGGGGAAGTAGGAGGGAAATGATTTCTAGCTAACGGTACTGGGTAGATGCCAACATTACTCCAAAAGACCACATGATGGCAGTGTAATCCACCAGTTACTGGGTGGATGCCAACATTACTCCAAAAGACCACATGATGGCAGTGTAATCCACCAGTTACTGGGTAGATGCCAACATTACTCCAAAAGACCACAAGATGGCAGTGTAATCCACCAGCATAGTTCCACCTCCAATATAGACACTATGATTATCTGTCCATGATTGAATTATGTCATAATTGCTTTTGGAAAGAAATTTCAAATAAATTGACTGGGTTCAAGTTTATTTTTATTCATGTGGTTCTAAGAGAACCTTTACAAATATAATCCATTCTTGGGCTCTACCTTTGTGTTTGGGGAATAAGTTTCAAGAATTTCATGCATTCGAAAACTTCACAGCACCCCAAATTTCTATACACACATCTATGATAAAGCTTAATTATAAGTTAAGCATAGAAAGAAACTAACACAATGATGAATAACAGTAAAATGCAATTGATCTTTCCATACTTGCACATTCTGCACACTCCAATTCAACTAGCCATGGGTCAAAAATACTTCTTTTTCTTTCCTAAAAAAAAATTACACTAAATATGTGAAGATTTCTTGCCACTATTCCCTAAAATATGTGACATACCATCTATCCACACAGGATTTATATTGTATCAGGTATTGTAAGTAATCTAGAAATGATTTAAATATGCAAGGGTGGGTTGCAACACAGCAGTTTGGACTGCACGTGCCAGGCCTGCCTCCCTCCCCTGCCGAGCACGGTGCCTGGGGAGGAATTCTGGCCTGCTTTTGACCACAGCCTCCTGCTAAGGAGCAGCTGAGGAGGCAGCAGCTGCTTTGCTCAAGTCACGGAGCTGAGTCCCTGCCACCTTGCATGGACACTCAGCTTCACTGCAAACGTCTGACTCTGTTACAGGCAGTTGGTGAGTGAACTAGGTTTGCAAGGTTTTGTTTTTTCTTATCATTGCTTGACTCCTAGCCTTTGAAATAAATACATCTTATTTTATTATTTTTTAAAAGATCTATTTTTATTAGAGAGTCAGATATACAGAGAGGAGGAGAGACAGAGAGGAAGATCTTCCATCCAATGATTCACTCTCCAAGTGACTGCAATGAGCTGAGTCAATCCAAAGCCAGGAGCCTGGAGCCTCCTCCGGGTCTCCCATATGAGTGCAGGGTCCCAAGGTTTTGGGCCGTCCTTGACTGCTTTCCCAGACCACAAGAGGGAGCTGGATGGGAAGCAGGGCTGCAGGGATTAGAACTGATGCTCCCATGGGATCCTGGCGCATGTGAGATGAGGACTTTAGCTGCTAGGCCACCGTGCTGGGCCTGAAATAAATACATGTTAAAGGGCGTATGGGAGGACTGAGTGGGTTCTACGCCAAGGGGTGCTGTGTCATTCAATGTGCCATTCAAAGGGATTTAAGTAACTGCAGATTTTGGTGTCCTGGGATGCAAGGGTTTTCCTGCAACCAATCCTGAGTGGATACACGGGGTAGCTGTGCTGTAATAAAACTGTCCAGCGATGCCTGTGGGGCCATCGCCCAAAGTGAAACACCATCCTGGTTGACAAGCACGAGGGCTATCAAGTGGCCAAGGGGCAGGGCGTGTTTACACGCCCTGAATGTGTCAGATTCTAGTCGTGGGTAGGGTGCAGAGCAGTACACACACCACTTAGGGTAACTCTGACATAAATACAACGCAGAAATATTTGCAAGATTGATAACTTTGGACTTAGTGGATTAAGAAGCCCTGTTAACACCCACAAATGTAGACACCTATCCACAGCGAATGGTAGGCTCAGTTTGCACACGCACACACACACTCTCTGTCTAAGATTGTTAAGATGTTTTTACTGGAATGTCAGATACACAGGGAGGAGGAGAGACAGAGATTCAATCCCCAAGTGGCCGCAGGGGCTGGAGTTGAGCTGATTTGAAGCCAGGAGCCTGGAGCCTCCTCTGGGTCTTCCATGTGGGTGCAGGGTCCCAAGGCTTCGGGCCGTCCTCACTGCCTTCCCAGGCCACAAGCAGGGAGCTGGATGGGAAGTGGGACCGCTGGGAGCAAAACCTGCGCCTATATGGGACCCCGGAGCGTTCAAGGCGAGGACCCTAGCTCCTAGGCTACCACACCGGACCCTGAGCTTGCATTCCTAATGCACTCCTCCCCACTCATTTAGTGCTTGTGAATCAAATACAAGAATAATGCAGTGGGAGATAATGTAAGAACGCGCTTCAGAATCCTGCAGTGGGGGAATCACAGGAACGGTAAGTAGGCATTGAATGCTGAGAACCTGTCTTGAGTGGCAGCGGAAAAGCGGAATCTCACCAGCTGCCACCGGCCCAGGCGGACGCCGGTGTCCACGAGGGTGGGGGACAAAGGTGGGGAGGAGGAAATCTCCAACGTGAAACGGGGATGGCGACAACACCCGCTGTGCCGGGGTTGCAACTAGACCCCGTCGTGTTCACCGACTCCGTCCTTGGCAAGCCTAACAGGAGGCTGTTTTCGGGTCTCCTTCCGGGAACTGAGAAAACCCCTTCAGCAGGCGTGCGTCACGCCAAGCCGTTTCCCAGGGCAACCGGAGGGGCGTGGCAGATGGCCAGCCCCGCCCCCGTGCCTGTCCCTGGAAGAACCATTGGTCGAGGGGCCAGGCGGGGCGGGGCGGCGGCGGCGCAGGGAGGCGGGTCCCGACGCCTGCTCCGGGCTGGCTGGCGCCGCCATTTTGGGTTGTGTGGGCTTCCGGGACGGCGGGAACTCGGCCGTTCGGCGGTGGCCGTCGCCGAGCGCAGGCCCCGGGGCCCGAGTCCGAGGGTCGGGTTGGAGGCAGGAGGCGTCCCCGGGGGCAGGATGAGCGCGGAGGCTGCGGACCGGGAGGCGGCCACCTCCAGCCGGCCCTGCACGCCGCCGCAGACGTGCTGGTTCGAGTTCCTGCTGGAGGAGTCGCTGCTGGAGAAGCATCTGCGGAAACCCTGCCCGGGTGAGGGACCCCACGAGCGACCCCCACGAGCGGGAGCCCAGCCCGGACCCGGGGTTCCCGAGCAGAGCTCACAACAAAGGCCCTCCCGGCCGCAGAGGGGCGGGCCTGTCCCCGGCAGCCGTCCCCCGCGGGTCCCCTTTGATCCCACTGATGCTGGTCTGCTTTGCACCTGCTGGAGGGCGGCCTGGCTGGCTTGACATTGGAGAGCCTCGGGAGGAATGTTTCTGTTCTGTCCGGAACCCCGCGCTGCACACAGCTGGGGGAGCTGACAGCTGTGCCGGTGCTGATCCTGAGCCGGAGTTACCACCCCGCTGCGGATCTGTCTGGCGCCCCCGCCAGCCGTGTTGCCAACTCGTGTATACCAAAGTTGGACTGCTGATTAACGCGAGAAAATTCTTGAAAGCCCAAGTTGTAAAGTGGTTATGCCTTAGTGATGGAAATGATAAATACCCCAGTTGAAAAAGGCTTTGAAGGAGGGAAAGCCCCAGACATTTCTGCAAGGAAAGATTCAGGGGAAAGTCGAAAGTCCTTGTAGAGTCCGAGTTCGGATACACGTGTGGCTTGTTCGGTGTAATCAACTCCGCTGATGGAGATACTTTGTAATTCTTAGCTCTTAGGGGGAAAAATGTGTTTATATTCATTTGAAAGGCACCTTTATAGAGAGGGAAGAGACAGATCTTCGATCCATTCATTAACGCCCCAACACGGCTTTGAGACCAGGAGCCAGAGCTGCATCTGGGTCTTCAGGGTCGGTGGTGGGGACCCAAGAATTGAGACTCGTAAACAGAGCTAGATCCGAAGTGGAGCATTTGAAATGCAGGCAGCTGCTTAACCCACTGTGCCTAGTACAGGCTCCGGGTCATTGCTTGTGCCAGAGATTGTGCTTTTGGCTGCCGCACTGCTCCGTGCTTCACCTCTGTTATCTCGTTCAGGCTTCATAGTGTTCCGGGAGGTGAGTGATGGTGTCCCTGTGGTTGGCGTTGGAGGAAAGGTGCCGAGAGGTAGTTCTAGTTCGGTAGAGATCTGTTTGGGGTCAGGCCCTTCCTTTGTTGACATAGGTGGTTTGCCGAACTGGGAATCTGTAACAGAGAAAGGATCTCCTTTGCATTGTGTGTGTCATTCTTTCCCCCTCAGGGTCTGCCAGGATCTTTCCCTAGGATCTTGTGTATCATATTCCTTAACTGTTATGACTGTTTAGATTCTTTCTGTAGGGACAAATTCAGTTAATCCTTTTGTATGTTCATAATAAAGATTAAAATTTAGAATTTGTTTTCTTTTAAATCCTAGATCCAGCACCAGTCCAACTTATAGTTCAGTTTCTGGAACAGGCTTCCAAACCTTCAGTTAATGAACAAAACCAAGTTCAACCTCCACCTGATAACAAAAGGAACCGCATTTTGAAATTGCTTGCTCTTAAAGTTGCTGCACATTTGAAGTGGGACTTGGACATTTTAGAAAAAAGGTACACAAGATTAACTAGAAATTTTATTTGAAGTACTGTTAGATATCTTGATTTACCTCTGTGTGTTTTTACAATACTAGTCTTTAAAATGAAATTTTTTTGGCATATTCTTGGTGAAATACAGAAGTTTTTTAATGCTTATTTATTTATTTGAAAAAAGTAGAGAGAATGAGTCAGAGGTCTTTTGCCAGCTGGTTCACCCCCTACATAGCCATAGCAGCCATGGCTGGCAAGGCTGAAGCCAGGAGCCAGGAGCTTCATGTAGGTCTCCCACTTGGATTCAGGGGTCCGTGGACATAGGCCATATTCCATGACTTTCCCAGGATCCTTAGCAGGGAGCTGGGCTAGAAATAGAATAGCTGGACTGGAACTGGTGTGCGTGGGGATGCCAGTTGCAGGTAGCAGCTTTTAACTTGCTATACCACGGTGCTGGCCCTAACAAGTAATTTTCAAAAGTCCAAAGAAGCCATTTGAATGTTAGAGTAATTTAAATCACATTCTTAATAAATTTGATGTAATCAGTATTGAGGAAATTTATTTTTTTATATAGTAAATAGAGAAAATTTGCACCTAAACTATTTTTTTTAAGATATATTTATTTTGGGGCATGGCGTGGTAGCCTAGTGGCTAAAGTCGTCATCTTGCATGCGTTGGGATCCCATATGGACGCCAGTTTGTATCCTGGCTGCTCCACTTCCATTCCAGTTCCTTGTTTGTGGCCTGGGAAGGCAATGGAGGATGGCCCAAGCCCCCACGACACTGTACCTGCATGGGAGACCCAGAGGAAGCTCCTGGCTCCTGGCATCAGATTGCCTCATCTCTGGCTGTTGCGTCTACTTTGGTGTGAACCAAAGAATGGAAGCTCTTGCTCTCTGCAGATCTGCTTTTCTAATGTGTGTGTGTGTGTATATGTATACATATATATATATATTTTTTTTTTCTTTTTAATTAGAGAGGCTGGTTTACAGAAAGAAAGAGAAACACAGAGAGATCTTCTACCTGATGGTTCACTCCCCAAATCCAGAGCCAGGATCTTCATCTGGGTCTCCCACATGGTTACAGAGTCACAAAGACTTGACCCTTCCTCTGCTGCCTTCCCAGACAATAAGCTGGGAACTGGATGGGAAGTGTAGCAGCTGGGACTCAAACTGGTGCCCATAGGGGATGCCAGCGCCACAGGGCTGAAGATTAGCCTATTG
Organism: Ochotona curzoniae; assembly: GCF_017591425.1. Lineage (NCBI taxonomy): Eukaryota > Metazoa > Chordata > Mammalia > Lagomorpha > Ochotonidae > Ochotona > Ochotona curzoniae. The sequence goes on from NW_024465419.1 coordinate 8,928,990, forward strand.
AGCCATGGTGCTGTTCCCTAAACTTTTTTTTTTTAAATAATCTTACATAGTTGATTAAGGTACAAAGGGTCAAGGGCTACAGGAAGGTGGATAAGACCATTGTTTCCACACTAATAGCATCATTTTCCCCTGCATCTGGGGTAAAGGGAGAAACAAAGGGAGAAGCCCACCCAGCCTCCCACCCATGTCAGGTCCCCGATGTGAGGCATGCTCTGAGGGTCCTGCTCAAGCAGTTTTGATAGTCCAGTAGTTCTGAATTGCTACCAGTCTCGCCGTCCCAAGCACGATAAAATCTATTCGGAATCCACTGGCTGACATAGTCTTTTCATGGTTGGGGTTCTGAGATCAGCAGTTCAGTTGGAGGGATCCCCAAAGAAACTTTGCCTAAGGTGATCCCAGACCTGATTCTTATGTGTGCTTGCCAGTACAGGGTCTGGCACAGTCCGTCACCGCAGTCAGCTTATGCACTCGCTGGTCGTTGCAGTTTCTGGGTCAGTTCAGTTTCCAGCCCTGTCTTCCATGTGAAACGATGGGTGCTGCAGTCCAGCCTGATCCTGCCCACTTCATATTTGGCTCCCACGCAAACCAGTGGGAGCTGCAGCCTAGTTGGAGCGACTCCTTATAATCCCTAAACTGTTCTAAATGTTTTAACTTTTACATATCTGAACAAAATGAATAGGAGTGAATGAATTATTGGTAATTTACTGTAAAATAATTCAGTTAATCATATTAGTTACAGATCAGTCACAGCCAAGCCATTAGAGTATCTGATTAGAATCAGTGCTTATTTTTGAAAACAAATGCACTCAGATCTACGGTTAGAAAGTTTTCATCTCCTTCCCTCACAATAAAAAATATTTATTATTATCTGAAAAAGAAAAAAATTTTGATTCATTGAGTCACTACCCAAATACCTACAATAACCAGGTTGGGCCACTCCAAACCCCGGAACACAGCCTTAATCCAGATCTCCCATGTGTATGGCAAGAACGCAAGTACTTAAAGCCATCTCTCCTGCCTCCTGGGGTGTCATTAGCAGGAAACTGGGTCAGAAGTGGAGCCATTACTTGAACCCAGACACTCTTCTGAATGGATATGGGCATCCCAAGGGGCATCTTAGCGATAACAAACAAATGCCCCCCCCCTGTGTTTTGTTTCAAAGATTATTTATTTATTTGAAAGAGTTAAAATGAGAGACACAGAAAGAACTACTTTGATCTACTTATTCACTCCCCATGTGGCCTTTCATCCCGCCTGGGCTGGGCTGGGCCAAAGCCATGAGCTAGAAGCTTTATCCAGGGCGCCCCATGAGCAGCAGGGGCCCCGACACTTGGGCCATATTTTGTTGCTCTACCAGGGAATTGGATCAGAAGCGGAGCAGCTGAGACCCAGACCAGTCCCCGTATGGGATGCTCGTGCCAGTTCTCCCTGTTCCCTACCACTGTTGCTGATATTTCTTTCTCTATTTAAGATTTATTTATTTTTATTAGAAAAGCAGATTTACAGAAAGGAGGAGAGATAGAAAGATATTTCATCCAGTGGCTCACTTCTCACATGGACACAATGGCAGGAGCTTTGCCCATCCAAAGCGGGGAGCCAGGAGCTTCTTCTTGGTTTCCCATGTCGGTGCAGAGTCCCAAAGCTTTAGTCCATCCTCCACGGCTTTCCAGGCCACAAGTGAGGAGCAGATGGGAAGCAGAGCATCCAAGGCAGGACCCTTGCTCATGTGGGATGCTGGTGCTTGAAGGGGGAGGATTAACCCGTTGAGCCATTGTACTTACTGGTCCTCTCTTTTGTTTGATGTGAATAATACTGTGATTATGTTAATAGCTTTCTTTTTTTAATATCTGTGAAGGAAATTATCTGGGAAGTGGGTAAGGATAGAAAAGAAACAAAGTTAACTATTAGTTAATAATCGTTCAAGTTGGGTGGTGTATTCATGGGGTTCGTGTACATTATTCTGACTACTTTGGTTTTATTTTCTGTGATTAAAAATTATAAGTCTTTCTCAGCTTTGATAGATATAACTTAGGAGTTGATCCTTAAGTAATGTGGTTATGTTCTGTGACGTTTTGGAGTTGTGTACTGTGCTTTGTGATAGCTAATATGTAAACCTGCCTCTTCTTTCTTTTAAGTTTGTCTGTTCCAGTATTGAATATGCTACTGAATGAGCTACTCTGCATCAGCAAGGTTCCTCCTGGGACAAAGCATGTGGACATGGATCTGTCCACTTTGCCTCCAACCACTGCCATGGCCATACTTCTCTACAATAGATGGTAAACTCCTTTTTTTTTTTTTTTAAAGATTTATTTATTTATCAGGCAAAATGGGGGTGGAGGGAGTAAGGACTTTCATGTGGGTGCAGAGGGCCAGGTCTTTGGGCCATGCACGGCTGCTTTCCCAGCTACCTTAACAGGGAACTGGATGCACTTGCACTGGCACCATATGGAATGCCAACACTGGCCTCGTACATGGCAAACTTGTCCATAAACCTGAACTGTGTTATGTTCCCTCTCTTTAGTTGTACTTTCAGAGATATATGTTTAAGGCATCTCTCCTACCCCAGAGATCTCTCATAGGATCTTACGGGCAGTGAACCCGATGGTAGTGAAAATGGGATTGCCAAAAAATATGAATAACTTAAAATACATTTGTTATAATTTAAAATCTCAGAAAGTTTATTATACTCTTATTAGGAGTACTTGACAAAATAATTGAAATGATACTTCATGTTAAATATCCTTTTTTCTCCAGGGCAATTAGGACAATTGTGCAAAGCAGTTTTCCTGTCAAACAAGCAAAACCTGGACCCCCTCAGCTGAGTGTGTAAGTTGCCATATAATGACCTGACACTTTTTTCTTTAGAATTAGAAAAGTTAGCAAGTTGTTAATCTTTATTACAAAGGAAATACAGTGAAAATAGGAAGGCAGAGGCCTATGTAGGTGTTTGGAGGGGTTGGAGAATCAGTGTTCTAGATTTCTAGAGTAAGAGCTGTGGAAAAGAAGGGGAAATGATTGGGAAATTGCTCCACTCATCTGTGAGTATTGTTTTTCACTTAAACAAGTTAGGTCAAAGATGCTAGCTTTGAATGTGGGACGATCACTTTATTTTACAAATTACTTACTTGAAAGAGACAGAGGGGTCTTCCGTCTGCTGGGCCGGGCCTTCGTGAAGTGAGGAGGCTGTAACTCCTCGTGTGGCTGGCAGGAATCCTGTCAGGCCATCACCAGAGCCTGTGTGGCAGGGCAGGAGGTTGAGCTGCTGCCAACAGTGTTAGCATCTTATATGGGTACAAGATTGAGTCCTGGCTGCTGCACTCCCAGTCTGTGCCTGGGAAAGTAGCAGAAGATGGCCCAGGTACTGGGGTCCCTGGTACCCACTTGGGAAACCTGGATGAAGCTCCGGACGTCAGCCTGACCCTGTACAGCCCATTGTGGCCATTTGGGGGGGGGGGGGCAACCAGTGGCTAAAAAAAATTTTTTTTTTAAGATTTTTATCTCTGTCTTTACCTCTCTCTGCCTTTCAAGCAAATAAGTAAAAAGAACGAAAAAGAGGAGAGATAGACATGAGAATCTGGTGGCCAGCAAGGTTTGAAGTCAAAGTTGAGAACCTAGTCCAGGTTCTCACAGGGAGGGGTCCAGGCACGTGCTGCCTTGCCAGGTGTTCATCAGCAGGAAGCGGACATGAGCAGAGCTGGGTCTGAAGCCCGGGCACTCTGATTTGAAATGCAGGTGTCCCAACTACCATCTTAACAAGTAGGCCGTGTGCTGACCCATTTCTTATTAGGTTTTACTCTTAAAAAGAACAAAGGTTTTTTAATCTATCTATCTTTCTTTCTTTTTTTGTGTTTTTTCTTTCTTTCTTCCGAATTATTTCTGTGGAAAGCACAGCTACAGAGAGGAAGAGATCAAGATCTTCCATCTATTTGGCACCCCCCCCACACACACACACACAAGTGGCTGCAACAGCCTTAGGCCAGGCCAAAGTCAAGAGCCTCAGGTTTCATCTGAATCTCTTGCATGGGTGGCGGGGGCCCAAGCAGTTGGACCATCATCTGTTGCTTTGCCCAAGCTGTTAGTGAAGAGCTGGATTAGAAGTAGAGCAAACCAGAACCTGGTGCGGTGGCCTAGAGGCTAAAGTCCTTGCCTTGAACGTGCTGGGATCCCATATGGGCGCTGGTTCTAATCCCAGAGGCCCCGCCTCCCGTCCAGCTCCCTGCTTGTGGCCTGGGAATGTAGAGGAGGACGGCCCAAAGCCTTGGGACCCGGCACCCACGTGGGAGACCTGGAGGAAGTCCCTGGTTCCTGACTTGGAATTGGCACAGCTCTGGCCATTGTGGTCACTTGGGGAGTGAATCATCAGACGAAAGATCTTCCTCTCTGTCTCTCCTCCTTGCTGTATATCTGACTTTCCAATAAAAATAAAATAAACATTAAAAAAAAAAGAAGAAATAGAGCAACCCAGAAATGGACCAGGGTCGTACGGGATGCCCCATCACATAGGGCAGCTGTATTCTACTCCACAACACCAACCCCAGGTTTTTACTCTGGCTTAAGGATTTTTCTTTTGAATGCAAAGCAAATGAGAAAATACTGGTGAATTAAATGCATCTGATAGGGTTTTTGTTTGGTTTTTCAAGTGTGGAAAAGCATTAAAAAATGCACAAATTGAAACTGACTTTCAAAAATGGTGCCCTTGGGTTTTGAATTTTTCAGTTGAGAGTAACGTTTGATACTCTTCTTTTTTAGTATGAATCAAATGCAACAGGAGAAAGAACTAACAGAAAATATTTTGAAAGTGGTAAGTGTTGGTGTCAGTTACACTGTTACGTTTCTGGGGCACATTTAGAGCCTGTGTGTGTATGTCTCAGTCTTAAAAATGATAGCATTATATCTTTTGTATTTTTAGAAAGTTCTTCATTAAACATTGGTAACATTGTAAAGTAGTCATGTAATCAGAAACTTTTTTATGGTCTTAAAATTTAAAAAAAATTTTTTTTTGTTTTTGATGTTTACATAGTTGATCAGGATGGGAAATATAAAGGGTAGGGGAAAGTGGGTGAGGCAATTGTTTCCAAATTTTCTTTCTTATATCTGGGGGAAGGGGGAGGATAAAGGGAGAAGCCACACCCAGTCTCCCAACCACCCCAGCACCTAGGGATGGGGAATAGCCACTTGATATGATAGTTCTGAAATGCTTTCAGTCTCACCATTCCAAGGATGAAGAAATCCTTTGAAGGTCCATTGGCTGACATAGTCAATCTTATGAGTCTCCATTTGCCCCGATTTTTTGCTGTCATTGCTTGGTTGGGGGTAGTTGTCCAATTTGTTTTGTCTTCCTTTGCTGTGGTATCAGATGTTCTTTGCAGGAGGCAATGGGCTGCCATATCCTCCATGTGCATCTGTGCCTGCCAGCCGCTGCTCTATCTTTTCCACCAAGGAGGCGTGGTTCTGACATGCACCCTATCGTCAGACCACCAATCGTGGATGCGAGTCCTCATGTCCCTATACTCCCCCACCTGTGCAACCTCTCAGACTGCCTGCATGCTCCCACAAGTGTGCCTGCGCGGAGTCAGTGAGCATCACCTGGCACCATTGCTGCCCTGGACCTCCCATCCCTGAAGCTCATAGATAGTTCTACACCCACAATGCAGGTGGGCCAAAGGACCCTGGCCAGGTGATCCAGGCCCCACAAGACCTCCCCCGCTGCTGGGTTCATGGACATGGCATCCACCACATATCTTTAGACCAAAAAAAAAAAATAGGTTAGGCAACTATGGTGGCACACTGGTAACACAAATTTTTTATTAATCAGGCCCAGAATACCCGCCAGCAGTTAACTGCTTTTCTCCCAGCGGTGTAACACTTGCCTAAGTACAATGCAACCTAGGTCATTGCCCTTAGCTAGAGAGCAGTTATGTTTGAATTTGTTTACTTAATGTCAAAGGAAAAATGTAGGAGTTTCTGTAAAATACAGATGACTTCTAGTTAACACCCACAGTATTTTAGAGATCCATGTAGGTATGGGGGCTGGGTAGGAGAGTTAAGATAAACATTCTGTTGAAAAAAAGTAGTAATGATAATAAGAAATGCCATAATTTGTATATGGAAACAAAAAGTCTACATCACTGTATTGTTGGCCCCTAGAGCCTAGGAACAGGACTTGCACGTTGAAGCGTACAAGCCCTTATTTGTTTATTTAAAAGGCAGAGAGAAAGAGAATCTTCCATCCAAGGCCAGGTTGAAGATAAGAGCAGGGAACTGCACATGTGTCTCCACTGTGGGTGGCCAAGCCTCAAGCACCATCACCCAGGGTCTTCCAAGCACATTAGCAGGGGTCAGGTTCACAAGTGGAGTAGCCAGGATGTGGAGTCCTGCTGCACAATGCTTGCCCCAAACTTCCTGAATAATGGGAAATAGATAGTACAGATCTTTTTAGAGAATGCCAGAAGCCAGCTCCAGCCGGGTTTGGAGCTCGCGAAAGGTGTGTGGAGTAGGCGATAAGGAAAGATGTGGACACTGTCACTTGGTGCCTTCTCGTAACAGCTCAACAAACTGTCCTTTTTTATTTAACCAGCCATGTCACAAACCTCTGCACAAATATTTAGTTGTTCTATTTTTACTTCATGACTAAGGGGGCATGCATAGACATTTGGTCTTTCTGTTTGTACTTCATGGCTAAGCAGGTGCCCCTAGATAATTCTGCAAAATACTGTATTCATAATCTTCAAAGCAAGCCATTGTTCATTCTTCAGTAGTGGCAATGAAGTGACAGCCAGGACTCCAAGGCCAAGGCACATGCGATTACCTGCTAATCAGTAATACATTCCTACCACATTTCTGTTTCCCCAACTTGCCCATCATTTAATGGGAGAAATATGTTACAAGGGAAAAACATAAAAATCCAAGACAAAAATTTCAGATGTTAAATCCTCCTAAAACTATAGGCTCTACAACCTCAAAAAAACAATAATTAAAAGCATGTTTCTTTAATAAAAACATCCTTAGTTCCTCTAGCCAAAAATTATAAAAGCGGCTATAACAGCTGCATGCTCCAAAGAGATTGCAAAGCAGGCTAGTCTTTCAAGTCACAGTGGCTGTATTTATCGCTGTAGCAGTTTCAGCTCATACTCCCATCATTTTCATTAATAATGTTTAAGATATTTATCAAGCTCTTTCCCAGCAGGAGTACTACATGTCTGGGCCAGATTCTGAGTGGGTAGGCACACAATAAGGTATCCAGAAATGGCATGGGCTTAATTGTGCTCCTGTGTGTAAGTTGTTTAAGGCCCACTCACCAAGACATTATCAGCAACATTAACTCCGAAGCTCACATCAGTTGCAAAAACCATCTCACAGGGGCAAACAGTGCCTTAATATGCTACAGAATTCCTAGTGGGGTGGTTGAGTGTCCATGCAAAAGAGGGTGAGACTGCATCAAGGTGGTCAGAGAGACATCTGCCATGCCTTGCCAAACAGCTGGAAACTCCTCTGGGCCTTGCCACACAGGGGAGCTGTTCTCTTCACACCTTCGTGTCATCCACACCCACTGCACGGATCCCAGCAAGAGAGAGTGATCAATCTGTCTACAGTCTGCAGGTTCTTTCCCTGAATGGCTGCCATAGCTGTAGGTGGATGGGCCAGGCCCAAGCCAGGAGCCGGGGATTCCTCCAGGTCTCCCATGCAGAAAGCAGAGACTTGATGGCTGGGACCATCTTGTGCTGCTTTCCCAGAAGCATTGGATTGGGAATGGAGCAGCTGGGTTAGAAACTGGCACTCATAAGGGATGTGCCACAGGTAGCAGCTTGTGTTGATATTGGTGTCACAGCACCACCCCCAAAGCATTTTAATACCTCAGGACACTGAGCTGCTAGGTGTTTTGGGTTCATGTAATTAATTGCAGTTTTATATTGTAATTAATTTACTGAATTTTTGTAGCTAAAAGAGCAAGCTACAGATTCCATCTTGGTGCTAGAGGCAGCTTTAAAGTTGAACAAGGATCTGTATGTACACACAATGAGAACTCTGGATTTATTGGCCATGGAACCAGGAATGGTAAATGGGGAAACTGAAAGTTCCACTGCTGGAATGAAGATCAAAACCGAGGAAATGCAGTGCCAGGTATTCATTTTGTATTTAATCAGCTTTATAGTCGTTTTTTGGGGAAATCTTACGTGAGATCATCCTAGTGTTATAATTTACTTCTGGCTTGTTCTGTTTGATTTTAAGTTTTTGTTAAAACTTCACATTGTACTTAATTTGTAACTTTGTATAAGGCTGTTTGAGATTTTCCTGAAAAAAAGTGAGAGGGAAATTTCATGTGATCTGTTGTCAGAAATTTCCCAGTTTGATTTAGGAGAATAAATTCTGAGGATATTGTTCTGATCCTAAAAGTGATTTGTATTATTGGAAATTTAATCAGAGTAAAGGCAAAAGAAGTTTAGATATTGAAGACTCTATAAACTCTTAGAAAAATGTCTAGCTTTCAAATTATTTGAAATTTGCCTACTTTCTCTAATTTTAGCCACCTTGGTGTTTTTGTTTTTGTTTTTTTGATAGTTTTTAGTTGGTGTTTACTGCCATATATTATTTAATATTTTTCTCACTAGATTAAAAACTGTAAAGTCTCTTACATATTCTGCAACTTGCTTTCTAGCATATAACTTTAATTATACTAAAATACTTAAGTAAGTCTATTCTAACGGAGTCGTCTGCAAACCCTGAGTAGAATCTTCAGGAGCTGGTGTTAGGGGCCTAGGGGCCTCAGTTCAAGGCTGGCTCTGTCATTGCTTAGGAACATGCTTCTCTTCTGGGCTTTAGCATTCTTAGCTGTAAAATGACTGTGTTAACTAGATAATGAAGTTCTTTGGAGTTCTGTATTTGGTGAATCTGAGCATCAATGTAAGAAAAATCTTGGAAAAAATAGAAATTGAGTAATTTTAACAACTGGAAAAAGATAATTTTTATTTTAAGTGTTGAAATGCAGGAGGAGAGAGACAGAGAACTGCCATCTGCTGGGTCACTCCCAGTTACCTGCAACAGTTGGGGCTGTGCCAGGCTGAAGCCTGAAATCAGGGATTCAGTTTGGGTCTCCCTCTTCTCAGTCTGTTACGGTACTGCTGCCTCCCCTTATTAGAAGACCCCCAGCAACTGTTCCTCTCTTATTCTGTGTTGGCAAAATTCTCTACCTTTTGGGTCTAGTAGGAGGCAGAGCCTATTTCTGTATAACCAATTGCAAATTCCATATAATGGCTTTGTCTCCTTCCTTCCTGCTTGAGGACAGGTATGTCTAACAGATTTGGCGGTTACACTGTAGGTGATGATGTGAGTCAGGAATCAAGTCAAAGAAGTGGAGATGGAGAGAATCCAGTCTTATGGTGGGTAGCAGCAGCAGTGACAGGGAGGTCTGGTTTCTAGGAACCCTGCTGGCAGGAGTGCAGCTAGTGCTGGACTGTGGACATGGTGCAATGGCATCTTCCTGAACAGTGTGGACTGTAGTCCTGACCAAGTGCCTCACTTGTCCCCTTTGCTTTCATCGGCTGGTTCTTTGGTCTTAACGTTCATTCTGTAGGCTACTCTGTTACCTGTGACAAGGAACAGGAATAGTAGCCTTGGTCACTGAAATGCTTTTCCTCTCTGTGTCCTTTTTGCCCCATGTGTTTTCCTAAGATCAATTTTGAATCCTTTTAGCTCCAAAGTATGTACGCAATGATTAAACGGATTTGTTTTCCTGCTGTTTCAGGTGTGTTATGATTTGGGTGCAGCATACTTCCAGCAAGGCTCCACAAATGCAGCTGCCTATGAAAATGCCAAAGAAAAGTTTTTCAGGACGAAAGAACTAATTGCAGAGGTAAATGCGGCTATCGTAGGTATATAGTCCCTTACAACATCTGTGGATTTTTTGGACTTAACTGGTGTAATATGTTCAAAAAAGTGAATTTGAGAAGTTCAAAAAGATACTGAAAGCTAGTTTTAAAGAATCTTTATTACCACCTGGAAATAATCCTTTTATTGTTTTAGCTTATTCCTTTTTTTCCTTATGTTTTTATACAGCTAAGTTCATATTGTTAATATTCTGTTTTATGTTGTGCTTAAATCTTTGCATAAGCATTCTAAGTGTATCATTCTGTTACAGGGCTGTTCTGATTTGCTTCATTTATCTTTGAGCATTTAGGTTATTTAATCTTTATTATAAACTTGTGTGACTTGTACCTCCAAGTATAAATTTCGTTAACTTTTATGTGCTTTTTAACCCATTATGTCACTTTCCAGTGTGTAGGAATCTATAAAGGCTTAAATTGAGGAATAAAAATGATCACTTAGGGCAACTTTGAAACATAGTGTGTCTTTAAGATTTTCACAAAATTGTAAAATTAGTTCCTAGTGGGTTAAATTCTTAGAAAAATAATTACTTTGTTAATGATTCTTATTTTTTTTTAAAAGCTCTATTATATAGAAAATTGGCTTCTAACAGAAATGCTTCTCTTTGTTCCACCTTTCGGTTTATGGCCCTCTATAGCCCTGAACATAGCTCAGGTGTCGGTGAGCTCACGTTTTAAGTGAACCTTATGAAAAATATAGCTCTTGCTCTCTGCTGTAGGCACAGAGGACAGAAGTGGAAATCTATTGCTTTCTCCCACTTGCTCTTCCCACCTACTCTATCCCTGAACATGGGCTGCCTCTGTGATTTTTCTCATGTTGTAAATAAATGTTATCACCTTGTAAGCTGTACGTAATAATAATGAGATAATTGAAAAAAGTTAAATCTTTTGGGGAAAACAAAATTAGCTTCTAGGTACACTTTTCTCAATATTTTAATCAATAGTGAATATCTTAAAATATGTATGTTATTTTGTTAATGAGTAAAATATCTTTTAACAAATTTCTTTTCCATTCAAGTTACTGAATTTCAAAAACAAATGACCAAGTTTTCATGTTCCTGGAAAAATTCTTGCTTCAGTAGAGAAAAAGATTAAGTCCTCAAGAGGTTAAATTTTAATCTCTTCCAGGGCCGCTAAGAATTCCCATTTGGAGGACTGTGTCATATAACAGCTTATGCTGCCTCCTGCTTGGAGTCTTGGGGGCTCTGCTTCCTTGCTGCTCACTCCCTATGTCTGAGAAAGCAGCAGCAGCCTGGGGCTAAGGCTTGTGGCCCAGCCTTGGTGGGCATTTGTGGAGTAAACAGATGGAAGATCTGTGACTTTCTCTCTGACCTTGCCTTTCAGATAAATCTTAAAAACAAACAAACAAACAAACAAACAAACAAACAAACAAAATAGTCCAGTTTTGCTTTGCATGAGGAAATCATCAAATTTCTAAAGTTATGGCATTTCAAGTAAAGTTTGCAATATTTTATTTTTTCCAAATGTATCTTTCTAAAGAAACTTGTTTTTTTCCAGTTGACTGAGCTATGATTTTTTTTTTCATTTGTTTGTTTATCTCTCTTACATATTTGCCTGGCATATGTATTTTGAGACGTTTAAGGCTGGTTTTGACAGTGGTCACTCACTGTTAATGTCTTATTTGTCCTGTCTGCTTAGAGTGATAATAATGTCCACTTTTTGCATGTTAGCTTCAAAACTCAAAACCAGTGTTTGGCAAATGTTTTCTTTTTTAAGGACTTATTTATGGGACTGGCACTGTGATGTTGCAAGGTAAGCCTCTTCCTGTCGCTCCAGCATGCCGTAATGGTGTCAGGTCAAGTACTGGCAGCTTGACTTCTAATCCAGCTTCCTGCTGGTGGCCTGGGAAAACAGCAAAGTAGGGCCCAAGTCTGTGGGCCCCTGCACCCACATGGAGACCCAGAAGTTCTGTCCCAGCTCCAGCCATTGTAGCTATCTTTGGAGTAAACTGATGGATAGGGGCTCTGTCTCTCTGCAGCTCTGCCTTTCACATAAAAATAAATAAATCTTAGGGAAATAGTATTTTTTTAAGATTCATTTATTTAAAAGGGTTAGATAAGGAGAGACCTTCTGTCCACTAGTTCAGTGCCCAGATGATCGCAGCAGCCAGGGCTGGGACAGGCCAAGGTCAGACACATCATTTGAAGCTCCCACGTGGGCGCAGGAACTCAGGAACGTGGGCTGTCTGCTGCTTTGTTCAGACCTTTAGCAGGGAGCTGGATTAGAAGTGCAGTACCTGGGACTTGAACCAGTGTACCTATGGTATGCTAATGTGGCTAGTGGCAGCTTAACTCATTATGTCACAGAGCCAGCCCCAGCAACATATTTTTAAAGGGCCACATGATAAATATTTCAGGCTTTGTGAGCCATGTTTAGTCTCTATTGCATGTTCTTACTTTTCTCTTCCTTTTTATAATTCTTGAAGTTATTCGCTCAGAATTGCTCAAGTAATGAGTAGCAGACCATGAGCCTGATTTCTGTTACCTAAGCAGTAGTTGGCTGACCTCTGCTCTAAACCTTTAGCTTTTTAATTTTTGATAGTTCTCCAGTTCTGAATTTATTGCTGTTAAGATGCACTATAGGGATGTTGGGCTGCAGGGATATATTACATTGGTAGATAATGATATATACCTCTTACTTTACAGATAGGTTCATTGTCTCTTCATTGTGCCATAGATGAGAAGCGGTTAGCTGGCTATTGTCAAGCATGTGATGTTCTTGTACCTTCTTCTGATAGCACATCTCAACAACTGACTCCTTATAGTCAAGTTCATATTTGTTTGCGATCTGGCAACTATCAGGTAAGATAGGTGATCAAGTTGCGTTTATGGGGGGTGCTGTCGTGGAGTACTGGGTAATGCCACCACGTGCCATGCTGGCATCCTGTGTAGGTCTTCTGGCTGTTCCTATCTGGCGCCCTGCTTAGTGGTCCAGAGACAGCAGCAGAAGGTGGCCCGTGTGCTTGTACCCTGCCATCCTCATGGGAGACCAAGAAGAAGATCCTTACTTTGGCTTGGTCTTCTGCTGGCTGTTGTCACCATCTTTGGGAATGTATCAGCAGATCTCTTTCTGTCCAACTCTGACTTTCAAATAAATAAATACGTCTTTTAAAAAAATTAATTATAGGGGCTGGCATTGTGATGTGGCTGGTGAAGTTGTTATCTGTGACTCCAGCATCCCATTTGGGCACTGGTTACAGTCTTAGCTGTTTTGGTTTGTTAAGAAGAGATGATGAAATTTACTACTACACTATGTATGCAGAAGGGTCTTAGAAATATTCAACGTTTTACATTAATAGGACACCATATGAACATTTTTGCTGCTGATGCAGCAGTTGAGGCTGAGGCAGATGTTGCTTCCCGTGTCTGGGAGTGGCTGACTTGCTCCCGTGAAGCCCTCCCCTGCTTGTGTTTTGCTGTGTGGTGGTTCTGTAGTTTTGAAATTGCCTTTATGAGTGCTTCAGAGTTAACGTCTGCTGAATTTTACCTGTTTCCAGAAATTCGTCTTCCCATCTCCCTTCATTATCACTTCTTTCTTTTTAAAGATGTATTTTGCTTGAAATGTAAAATTGGAGAGCGAGCTATCTTTTATGCACTGGTTCACTCTCCAAATAGTCCCAACAGTCAGGGCTAGGCCAGATCGAAGCCCAGAACTGCTTTGGGGTTTCCCATGTGGGTGTCGGGACCAGACACGAGAGCAAAGAGCTAGATCCAAAATGGAGCAGCCAGGACGTGGACTGGTGCCCAAATGATATGCTGCTATTACAGGCAGGGCTTTACTTGGCACCTCAGCAGTGCTAGCTTTTATTGCCTTTTTTTTTTTTAAATTGTTTTTCACTTCCACTGCTTGTTAGAGAGCTAAAATATGTATGTGATTATGTGTTTTCTAGTTCCTAAGTATATTTAAAATCATTTAAACTTTGGAATTGTTTGTTTTCATTCTTTGCTCAGTTGAATTATTTTTAATTTGCTTTTTCAAAGAATCTTGTTTTATGAACCATGTTTGAATAACAGAACTGAATTGTCTCTTAGTGACTGATTTTTTTCTCCTATCTCATTTCAGTCCATTATCTTTAATTTTTAATACAAGAGAGGGGGTCATTTTTACCTTTAGTAGAATTTTAGGAATAATGGCAGAAGTGTTTTTATCATTTTGTTCAGCTTATATTTTCCATTATGAAAATGATTCTGGGGCCTGGCGCGGTAGCCTTGTGGCAAAAGTCCTTGCCTTGAACATGCTGGAATCCCAGATGGGTGTCGGTTCTAATCCTGGCAGCCCCACTTTCCATCCAGCTCCCTGCTTGTGGCCTGGGAAGGCAATGTAGGATGGCCCAAAGCCTTGGGACCCTGTGCCCATGTGGGAGACCCGAAGAGGCTTCGGGCTCCTGGCTTCAGATTGGCGCAGTTTCAGCCACTGTGGCAGGTTGAGGAGTGAATCATCAGACGGAAGATCTTCCTCTCTGTCCTCCTCTCTGTATATCTGACTTTCCAATAAAAATAAATAAATTTTGAAAAAAAGATTTTTTGAAAAAAGTGTAGAAACCTTTGCATTGTTTTTGAGGTGGGTGCGGTTTTGTGTGTGTGTGTTCTAGGAGGTAATCCAGATTTTCATTGAAGATAACTTAGCCTTCAGTTTACCTGTTCAGTTCCGGCAGTCAGTCCTGAGAGAACTCTTTCAGAAAGCTCAACAAGGGTAAGTAAGTTCAAAAATTAATTTTTGGTTTTCAAAACATGAATTATGGTATCTAAAACACCTTGAAATTATCTTTGAACTTGTGACGGTGCTTTGAATTGTCTTAATGAAAGACATTTACATAGCCAGAGAAGCTATTCTCAGGTCTGTTCATCTAGTCTGTTTTACTTATTTATTTTAATTTTTATTTATCATGATATAGTTCTATAGGCTCAGAAATTTCCCCTTCCGACCTCCCCATAGGGCCACCCTGCGCTGTTTTCTCCTTTATTATTACAATAGCATAGTCCTTCCAGAACAGTTGCAAGTCCATCATTCTGCTATTTAAGTGTAACGTGACATTGTAGGTTTGAACAATGATAGAAAGTCCAACATCCTATTGTCCACATGTATTTAACTGTTCCTCTGGAGTCCATCTCTTATTTGGGAGTAGAGATGGATACTGCAGTACACTTCCCTTCTCAGTATGTCAGTCGCTATTGTACAGTTCCTCTAGATGAGTATGTATACCTTCATGTTTACCGGTATTCGTGTACTGATCTTGTATTTGACGTGAAGGTTGCCTTGTAGCCGAGAGAACATATGATATTTGTTCATTTGGGATTGGCCCAATGATATGTTTATTTGAAAGGCAGAATGACACAGGGACAAGAGAGTGAGATAAAGGAAGATTTTCCAACTTACCTGCTAGCTTGCTTCCAAATGGCCACAACATCCAGGTTTAGCAGCCGATAAGCTGGAACTCCATCTTGCTCTCCGGTGTGGGTGACAGGGACCCAGTTACTTGGGTCATGTTTTGTCAGCTTCCCAAGTGTGTTATCAGAAAACTAGATTGGAAGTGTAGCTGTCAGAACCCCAAGCTGGTGTTCCAGGCAGCCAGGGGTGCCATATTGCTGGTTCCTCATCTGTTCTGTTTTAGAAGTGCTTAGAGGAAGAAAATTGTATGTAGAATTCCATTCTGTTGTCTTATTTGAGAATTATTTCTTCATGAACTCAATTTGTTTTTCCCTTTTTGTAAGCTATTTATTGGTATGTTTGAATATTTTAAAATCTTTACTATGGTTTGGCACAGTGGTTCAACTGGCTAATCCTTGACCTGCCAGTGTTGGCTATGGGCGCCAGTTTGTGTCCTGGCTGTTTTACTTCCAATCCAGCTCCCAGCTTGTGCCCTGGAAATTCATTGGCTAATGGACCAAAGCCTTGGGACCCTGTATCCATGTGGGAGACTTAAAAGAGGTTCCTGGCTACTGGTTTTGGATTGGCTCAGCTCCAGCCATTGGGGCACTTGGGGCCACTGGGGAGTGAACCAGCAAATGGAGAATCTCTTGCCATCTATGTCTGTCTCTCCTTTTCTCTGTAAATCTACTGTTCTAATAAAAAATAGGTCTTAGAAATAAATCACTTTTCTTATGCATAATGTTTTATAGTGCACACCTTTCTTTTATAATGGAAATAACGTCAGTGGACCTATCTTTATATTCTGCAGAAATGAAGCTCTAGATGAAATCTGTTTTAAAATATGTGCCTGCAACACAGTCCGTGATATATTGGAAGGTCGAACAGTTAGTGTTCAATTTAACCAGCTGTTTCTTAGACCTAATAAGGAGAAAATAGACTTTCTTCTTGAGGTAAGACACGTTTCAGCCTGTTTGGTAGTTTTGCTTAAAGCTTGCTGGGGCCCTCTCACCTCGCCTGTCCATGCTAAGATGTTGGCATGTGCTTCTCCTTGCTCTTCTCTTTTCTAGATTTCTTTTTTTATGTCTGCTTTTTCTCTTTGTTGTATTCTTTGTGTCCTCCTTTGTTTTTAGGAATTTTGTAATTGGCTCACTCATAATTTTAATTCTTACTGAAAGCTTCGGTCATATGCGAAACAAGTCTACTAAAATCCTCTGACTGCTCACATAAGCTGCAAGTCTGTGTCTCTGCTTCTTAAGTCGTGAAAAAGACATTGAAAGAACTACAGGAAGCACATTGCTTATTTGCGGAAATGCTATGTTGCTGGCACTCTGAAGTCTGTGGTTTTCCTTTACCAATCCCTTGATTTTTCCTTTAGATAGCTACTTCCTGTCTTCCGTAATAGTCATATTGTTGCTTTTATTTATAGTTAGTAGCACTTATACATACCCTTAGAGTATTCTTCAATTTTCCGATAATATATGTTCCTCTTCTCCTTTGAGTAAACATTGCATTGGGAAATTTATTCCAGTTGCATATACAATTTTATTTTTCATTTGCTCTAAGGTTTTAAAACATGGATTGTGCCAAAGTCCATCTCTTTTTGTGATTGTTTTGGTTGTTATAGTTTCTAGATGTTATGCTGCTTGGAACATTTTTGCACATATATCAAGGTGCAAGTTCTAAGTTTTTCTTTTACATACACAGAAAGTATATCTGCTATGTAACAATATCAAAGTGATTTGTACCACCAACCTATCTGAGCGTTCTCACTGGTTAGTATTATTGCCAACACTTGATAGTGTCAGACTAGACTTGATGAGGTTATATAATAGTATCTCATTGAGGTTTAATTTCCATTTCCTTTGTAACTAAGTTTAACAGTTTGTCATTTAAGTTTTGCTCATATAGATTTAATCTTTTGAGGTACCAAAATTAAAAACAATTTTTAAAGTTGTTATCTTCTTAGAGACTGACAGAGCTATCATCCAGGTTCACTCCCCAGGTATCTGCAACAGTTGGGTATAGGGGACGAAATTCTAGAGAATGAATAATAAAAAGAAAATATTATTTGTAGCTAACCAATGTTTCTGTGACTAACTTGTGTTATTTGTTTTCATTGCTTGCTTTTTAAACCTTAATTACCTTCTAAGCCGTTGGTTCTATACCCATTCGCTATTAGAAGGACTCATTTCAGCTGTTGTTTCTAGCAGGCGCTGCTGATTCTTAAAGTTTATCACTGTGTATGTCTTGGCACCGTAATTTATGGATTCTGAGAGATTGTGGTAGTATACTGAATAGATTTTATTTTTTCTCTGTTTAAATACCTGTGGCTATTGAAATGAAATGGTCACATTCTACTCCCCGCCTTAAAGGAGTACTACTCCTTACATTCATTTCTTAAGTTACTGTACAAAATCTAATCGATACATGGAATTAAAACTGGAAAATTCAGTTGTCTTTGAATTACAGCTTATCAAACTGGAAGACATTTTTAAAAATCCATATTCAATTGAAATTATTCACATTCCTAGGTATGTTCACGATCAATAAATTTAGAAAAAGCTTCAGATTCATTGAAAGGAAACATGGCTGCATTTCTGAAGTAAGTCCCCCTGCTTTTTTCCTTACAACCTTGAGCTTAGCCCTGTGAGATTATCTCTATTTTTTTAATTTGTCCTGTATATTTTATACCAGATAGTAACTGTTATGTGAGACCCAGTGAAGGTGTACTTCAAATTTCTGGAGACTCTTCAGGGTTGTATAGTTATTTTTTGTGTGTGTGTTTGTATTGTAGGGTTGATATCACAATTTTAAATAAAAACCAAAACTGAATTTTAGAATATAGTAAAAATACTTTGGGCAGTTTATGAAATTGTGTTTTTTTTTAAATGGTTTGTTAATAAATACTTGTTTTTGTGATTGTTTTTTCCTAAACTAAATTACATACTTTTTTGTTTTATAATATTTCTTACTGATCTAGGAATGTGTGTCTGGGGTTGGAAGATCTGCAGTATGTTTTCATGATTTCTTCACATGAGCTTTTCATGACATTGTTGAAAGATGAAGAACGAAAGCTCCTTGTCGATCAGATGAGGAAGAGGTCCCCTAGAGTGAATCTGTGCATCAAACCTGTGACTTCATTTTATGATATCCCAGGTTAGCTCTCCAGTCTGCCAGCTAAAATGTTGGCATATTTTGCCCCTCTCTACAAGTTAACATTGAAATACATTTGAAGATTCCCTCTTACTTCTTTTACGTTAAAAATATGTCAGTAATTGGTAGAAGTGAATCTTTTCTTCCATAGTTAGATTTCTGAATACACAGTTAGGTGCTCGTGTTTTACTGAGCCTGTGCTCCAAAAGGTTTAGACCTAGATACATAAAAGATTTCAGCTGGAAAAAAATGACCAAGGTAACACACTGCTCCTGATGTATTCTTGTAGGTAAAAATAGGTAGAAGGGAGTGGTAAGGCATGTTGGGCTCAAGAACTGTACAGACTTTTCTGCATTTCAGCCTATCTGTGCCAAAGCACTCAGCCTTTGCAAATGTCCATTTTGCCTTGTCATTTGATGGCTTACTTCCATTTTTGCCCTTATTCTTGAATATAAGTAGAAAATCCAGTTTGTTTTAATTAAGCAGCATAATTTAGGAAAATGATATATTTTTTTTTTTGAAGGTAGGATTACAGAGAGAGGGAGGGAGGCAGAGTCTTCTATGCCCAAATATTTGCGTTGGGAAAGGCCCGTCAAGCTGAAGCCAGGAGCCAGGAGCTTCCCCCAGGTCTGCCATGTGGGTGTAGGAACCCAACGACTTGGACCATCTCCCACTGCTTTCTCAGCCACATTTGCAGGAGGCTGGATCAGCAGTGGAATAGCTGGGATTCAGAACTGGTGGGTGCTGGTGTCATAGGCTTCAGCTTTACTTGATAATAGCACAGCGCCAGCCTTTGCAAGATAAGTAATATAAATGTGTTAAAGGCTTCAGTCAGACCCTCACAAGATTTAATCTGTTGGAGTATTTAGGAATACGCAAAGGAAAAAAAAAACTAACAGAAAATGCTGGAAATTAAATATTGAAGACTAATAGCTGAGTTATAAATAAGCAATTTAGTGATCTTGCTGGTTCTCTGAGAAAGGGACCTGTCCTTTCCTTTGCTCAGGATATATACATTCTTAATGTTTGTTACTTAAGTGTAACAGTTTAAACATACTTTGTTAACATGCTTGACAGTAAGAGCCTATTTATGTAAGCTAATTCTTTGCATAAATACTATGTATTTCTTTGCTTGAACCAATGGCTGGATTTTATTTTTGTTTATATTTTCACTTTTAAAATACACCCATTTGTTAAATGCAGGTAGAATCCAAATTGCTAAGTTTGTATATGAGGATGAGTTTCATCAATCAGTTCTCAAGATCGTTCCTGGGATTAATTTATGGATATAATACCAACATATATAATTTCCTTCAACATACTATCATTTTCATGTTTATACTTTTATCTATATATTTGAATTGAATCCTTATTAAAATAGAAATTTTTCTCCTTTCATAGCATCAGCAAGTGTCAACATTGGCCAGTTGGAGCATCAGCTTATATTGTCAGTGGATCCCTGGAGGATACGGCAGATTTTAATTGAATTGCATGGTATGACTTCAGAGCGTCAATTCTGGACTGTGTCCAATAAGGTAAGAAAATTAACTTGTGTCCTAAGGTAATTTAACAGAAGAGCTACTCCTTGACCTTTCTGAGAATAATGATCCATATTATTTAACGATTTTAGATTCTTCACATGGCTATAATTGTGTTTTTTAATATCCATTCACATAGAAAACCAGAAAATGCCAAAAAAAGAGATGCTATTAAATCAGTGGTGCCTAAAAACGAGTTTGTTTGTATTCTACTTGTTGTTAGAGCATCTACATGACTTAGAATATGTAGCTAACCTGAATGTTGAGTCATTTGTGTGACAAATTGAATTGCTAGGGTTCAAACTGTTGTGTTCTGGCTGTCCATGTAGGGAGCCCCGCTTGAGTTACCGAGTTCCCATCTCCTGGCTTCAACCTGAACCCAGCCCGAGTAATTTTGGATATTTGGGGCATGAAGCCACGGATAGTAGGAATTTCACATTTCTGTTTCTGTTTCTGCTTTGCTGTCACTCGGTCTCTCAGCCACTAAAGCCACTAACTCTGAGGTGAATGTGTTTGGCCTCACATTGAAGCTGCCAGTTAGGGTGCCTGCATGCCACATTGGAGAATGTGGGTTTGTGGCTGGCTCTAGCTCTTGAATTCAGCTTCCTGCTATTGCAGACTCTGAAAGGCAAGAGTCAGGGCTCAGTGTTTGGGTGCCTACCACCCATGTTAGAGATCTGAGTTGAGTTTTTGTCTTAAATTTTTTGCAAGCATTTGGTGAAGGAACTAACAAAGGAGAAGCATGCATTTCTTACTCACTTTCTGTCTTTGCCTCTCAAAAGCTTTTTTAAAAATTTATTTATTTGAAAGTTTCAGAGAGAAAGAGATAGATTTTCCATCCAGTGGTATGTTTCCCAGTTGGCTCAGGCTGGAACAAGTTGCCAGGAACTTCATCCAGAGTCTCCCATATGAGTACAGAGGTCCAAACACTTGGGCGATCTTCTGCTGCTTTCCCAGGCACGTTATCAGGGAACTGAAACAGCTAGGACTTGAACCACCACCCATATGGGATGCAGGCATTACAGTTGTCAGTTTTAGCTGCTATGCCACAAAGTTGGCCATTCAAAACAGTTTTTTGAATGAAAACATATAGGTGTCAATGTTGTGGTACAGTGGATTAAGCCATTGCTTGTGAAGCTGGAATCCCATATGAGTGCTAATTTGAGCTCTGGCTGCTCAACTTTGGATCAGAACAGTGGAAGAAGGCTGAAGTACTTGGGCCCTAGCCACCCATGCAAAAGACCAGGATGGCGTTTCTGGCTCTGGCCCATCCCAGCCCTGGCTGTTGCAGCCATTTGGAATGTAAACCAGTAGATGAGTCTTTTTGTCTTTCCTTTCTCTTGGTGTAACTCCACATTTCAAATAGATAGAATTGTATTTTTCATTTTTTGAAAGATTAAAAGAGTTATATGTAAAGAGGAAGAGACAGAGGCCTCTTCCATCCACTTGTTCATCTCCCAAATGACTACTGTGGTCAGGCTGTAGCCAGAAACTCGAAGCCAAGAGCTTAGTTTCATTCTCCCATGTGAATGGCGAGGGTCCAGATACTGGAAGCATCTGCTGCTGCTCTTCCCAGGCCATTAGCAGAGAACTGCATTGGATATAGAGTAGCTGGGACTTGAACCAGTATATATATGGGATTCCAGCATCGCAGGCAGTGGCTTTACCTACTCTGCAATAATGTTGGCCCCAATAAAATAATTTTTTTCTTTTGTAAAATTAGTTTTTTTCATTTGGAAAGGCAGATATTTAAGAGAAGGAGAGACAGAAAGATCTTCCATCCGTTGGTTCTCTTGCCAAGTGGCCACAATGGAAGGAGCTGAACCAATCTGGAGCCAGGAGCTTCTTCTGAGTCTCCCATGTGGGAGCAGGGTCCCAAGGCTTTGGGCCGTCCTTGACTGCTTTCCCAGGCCACAGTAGTGAGCTGGATGGGAAGTGGAGCACCTGGGACACAGCTGACACCCATGTAGTATCCAGCAAATGGAAGGCGAGGATTTAGCCACTGAACCGTTGCTCAGAGACCAAAAATAAATCTTAGGGAAATAAATACTTCTAGTTAATGTATTTACCTGTTTTTGAGGTTGTGTGTTTTAAGTTTTGCTGCATGCAAAAAATAAGAATGAAAATTATTTTTAAAGCACCATTTCATAGCTTACCAATATGAGAAAGAATCTGCAGATGTAGGAAAAATTATCATGTCAGTACTTCTAACTTTACTCCTGCTAAATATGAATGAAAAACCAGCCAGATAATTATATGTATATAATATATGTATAATTTATAAGCTTAAATAAGCAAGTGTGTAGGGCCCAGCATAGTAGCCTTGCATGTGCTAGGATCCCATTTGGGTGCCAGATTTTGTCCTAGCTGCTTCACGTAACGGGGCCATTTGATTGACAAGTAGGTGGACTGTTTTACATAAGGCAGAAGAGGTATAGCTTCCAGTTTGTGAGTCTGAGCTTACTATCTGCCTGTCCTGTTTCCTTCCCTCCTGAGACTTCTGACCCCTGTTTTTTAAGGTTGCTGAAGGATCATCTTCTGTAACTACTTCCTGTTGATTAGAATGTGGGCCGTCCATACTGCAGGTTTTCTTACCTCATCCTTGGATCCTTCTTACAGCCATAGAAAGTGTAGCTTGTGTTTCCTGCTCTGGCCTTGAACTCCCTTGAACTTCAGAGACTCCAGCCTGTGCAGTGTGGCTCAAGTTCTAGGCTGTCTCTCAGGCCCACCCAAGGAAAGGAGGAAGTGTGGAAATGCTTGATTTTGATTAGCATTTCATATGATTCATTTTCCTTTAAGAAATGATTAGTGCATTTTTTAAAATTATGTTTCACACAACTACAGGAGCACAGTGTTATATTGTAATATATGCATTCATGGTGTATCTGTCAGTAATTAATACTGTTACTTTTTGTTAGGAATGTTGAAAATCTTCTCTGCTAGCTGTTTTGAGATACAACCATAATTATTTTTTTTCAACGATTTATTATATTTTTATCACTAAGTCACATATACAGAGAGGAGGAGAGACAGAGAGAAAGATCTTCCATCTGAGGATTCATTCCCCAAGCGGCTGGAGCTGTACCGATCTGAAGCCCGGGAGACAGGAAATTTTTCCAGGTCTCCCATGCAGATGCAGGGTCCCAAGGCTTCGGGCCGTCCTTGACTGCTTTTCCAGGCCACAAGCAGGGAGCTGGATGGGAAGTAGAGCTGCTGGAATTAGAACCGGTGCCCATATGGGATCCCAGCGCTTTCAGTGCGAGAACTTTAGCTGCTAGGCCACCATGCGGGGCTTTACAACTATAATTATTTACTACGTTACAGTACAGAATTATCTATCCTGTTCCAACTGCATCTTGCACCCTGAATATATTTTTTATGTGACTGAAAATTGTTGAAAAATTCTAACCGAGATTTTATTTCCTTATTTTATTATTTTTTTTTAGTAATAATTAATTCGAAGCTTCAATTTTTTGAAAATTTTATTTGGTAAAACAAAGTTTTGGGTGGGATGCAGATCTTCCATCCATTGGTTACAGTCAGGACTGGGCCAGGCCAAAGTCAGGAGTTTCTTTCTGGTCTCTCAGGTTGGTTTATGGACTCAAACACTTGGGTTATCCTCCTCTCCTTTCCCAGGCACACTAGCAGGGAGCTGGATTGGAAAGCAGCAGGGCCTCAAACCCACACAGGTATGGGATGCCAGCATTGCAAGCAGCAGCTTGGTGGCCCAGACCATAGTTCCAGTCCCATATTTCACTTTTTCCATATGTTTATATAATTTTATTTTTTTTTTCAGTGGGAAGTACCTTCTGTCTACAGTGGTGTTATCCTAGGAATTAAAGACAGTTTAACCCGAGATTTGGTATACATTCTCATGGCTAAAGGTTTGCACTGTAGTGCTGTTAAGGTGAGTAAAAGTGCATAAAATGCTTTTAAGAATGCTTAAATTTACTAAGAAATCAGAAATTGCAACCTGTTATTTGCCAGTCTTAATACAAGGCTAAAATGATACTTGGAAAAATGGATTGATTGGTGAGCCTTCCTTTACCACCTGATTATACCATTGTGGTCTTAGGTTTATGGCTACTGCTCTGTGCTTCTTCTAAAGTCTAGACAACATTGAAAGACATTACATTCATGATCTCCATAATGCTGTTTCAGTGACCACGTAAAATTGTTATCTCATAAGGTTATATTGCTTTGTAACCTCATAGCTGTCTTGGTTTATGTAAATTCATGCTATGTACAATAGCCTTATAGCATATTTCTTAGAATATGTTCCTGGCTTTAGCAGTGTGATTGTATTTGTGTCTTTAAAAAAGATTTATTTTGCTTATATATTTGAAGGAAGGGTAGTATTGGAGAGAAGGAGAGAAAAATCTTCTAATTGCTGATTCACTCCCCAAATGCCCACAACTAGCAGCCAGGAGCTTCTTTGATGTCTCCTGCATGAATGTGGGGCCCAAGCACTAGGGCCATTTTCTGCTGCCTTCCCTGTGACTACATTAGCAGGGAGCTTGATCAGAAGCGGAGCAACTGGGGCGCGTACTAGTGCCCATTTGGATGCCAAAGACATGGGCAATGGCTTTACCTGCTGGCCACAGAAAGAGGATGCTTTTATAAAACTATTTTTTTTTTAGATTTACTTTATTTTTTCACTGGAAAGGTGGATATACAGAGAGGAAGATCCTCCGTCCAATGATCCTCTCCCAAGCGGCCGCAATGGCTGAGCTGAGCCAATCTGAAGCCAGAAGCCTCTTCCGAGCCTCTGAAGCAGGTGCAGGGTCCCAAGGCCTTGGGCCGTCCTCGGCTGCCTTCCCGGGCCACAGGCAGGGAGCTGGAAGGGAAGTGGGACTGCCGGGACTAGAACCGGTGCCCAGGCCCTATAAAACTATTTTAATAGCAGTATTAGCAAAGACTTTGGAAGACAGTGCTGTAGATCAGCGATTTATTTCAAAGTGTGTTCCATGTAATAGCATCTGTAGCATTTGGGAGCTTATTAGAAATATAGCTCATGTCTGAATGCTCCATTTCAATCCAGCCCCCTGCTTATGGCTGGGAAAGCAGTCCTTGGGACCCTGCTCTCATTTGGGACACCCAGAAGAAGCTTCTGGCTCCTGGCTTCTTAGCTCAGGTGTGGCTTTTTTTGGCCATCTGTGGAATGAACCAGCAGATGAAAGAACTCACTCTCTCTGTAAAATCTGCCTTTCCAATAGAAATAAATAAATCTTTAAAAAAAAAAAAAAAAGATTGAATTTTAAAAAAGAAAGTGAGACAGAGGTATCTTCCATCTGCTGCTTGGCTGCTCAGATGCCTACATTGCCCTTCCTGGGTAAGAAGTGGAATAGCCAGGACATGAACCAGTGCCCGTACAGGTTACAGACACCACATGCAGAGGACTAGGTTGCTGTGCCACCATGCCAGGCCCCCCAAGAATATTTTCTTTTAGTAATGAGTAGAAGCCAGGTTGAATGAATGAGTTAAGGAAAACTAGTCATTAGGGAAATCAAAGCACGGTGAATAGAAAACAATTAGAGAAGTCTTTGTTACTTTATGGGTTGATGTGAAACTTGTTTAGTAATACATTTTATTATTGATTGTATTTTAATTACAAAACAGTTAAATAGTTATTGGTATAAATCAACAAAACAGAAATGGTGAAAGGGTGCTGTAGGCTCATTCCCATAGATAAATGATATTAACCATTTAAATTGTTCAGTTTTGTTTTGCCCTATACTCATAAAAGTATGTGTTTTGACTCCAGAGATCTGGTGATCCAGGCTTTTCTGTTCTGTTCTTTGTAGGACTTCTCCCATGCAAAGCAGCTATTTGCTGCTTGTTTGGAATTGGTAACTGAGTTCTCACCAAAACTCCGTCAGGTCATGTTGAATGAGATGTTGCTTTTGGACATTCATACGCATGAAGCTGGGACAGGGCAGTCGGGAGAGAGACCTCCTTCTGACCTTATTAGTAGAGTGCGAGGATATTTGGAAATGAGGCTTCCTGGTAAGACTGGGTCCCAAAGTGGAATTCAGAAATTGAATCCTCAAACCGTTGAACGTAAAAACCTAAACAACATGTAATTGACTGTTTACCATCTATGGAAAAATTACTCTTCTTCTAAAGCAATTATTTCCTTTTTAAATTCCGTTCCAGTGTTCGAGAGTATACAATGGGGAAAATGAAGGAAACTTAATTTCCTAGAACTTCATTTACAAAGATACACAGATCAGATAATTTCAGACAAAAGTTCAGTCTCAGTTCTGGGGGCTGTACTTCTGATGTTACGATGCCTATGGGGCCACCGTCTGTCCATCCTTGCTGTCATGTTCCTGGCCATTTTTGGTCTTCTCTTATGTATTTCTTCAGTGCCCCAGTCTGTCTCCATGTTCTTTTTATTAAAAATTTATTTGAAAGGCAGAGTAACAGAATGAGAGAGCTTGAGAGAGAGCATCTGTCTGCTTCTTAACTCCCCAAAGACCACAACACCCAGGGCTAAGCCAGGATCCCAGACCTCCATGTTGCTTTACCAAGTGAATGTGACAAAGACCCAAGTACTTGAGCCATCATTTGCTGCCCCCACAGTACACATTAGTAGGAAGCCAGAACTGGAAGCAGAGCAAGGCCGAGAACCTGAGTACTCCCATGTGGCGGGTGGGCATCCCAAATAATATCTTTCCTGCTGGGCCTCTAGACCAAATGCCCACCCCTGAGATTATATTCAGAGGTTCCATAGATAATGGGTTATAGGCATTCAGAGAATGATCCAGAAGAGTCTGCCTCTGAAATTAAAAAAAAAAAAGAAAATTAGGTTTGTATAAATGATCTGTGTCACATACAAATCTTAGGAAAAGCACTTAGGTTTTTGTTTGAGTATTTACAATAGGTAAGTGATACTATGTATATTGAGTGTGGTAAACAATAAAATTTAGGTTTAAAGGAAGGTGCAAAAAAATGAATCCAAACAGAATCAGTTGCTAGTTTTCTAGGGTCTTATTAATGGATTTGTTTTTAAGTTCTGATTTTTTTTATAAAGATTTAATTTAGTGTTTTTATTTGAAAGGCAGAATTGCAAAGTGAAGGAGGGACAGACAAGAGATCCTCCGTTCACTGGTTCACTCTAAAAATGGCCTCAACAGTTGGAGCTGAGCCAGTCCAAAGGCAGGAGCCTCTACTAGAGGCATATAGTAATACATTCAACATTCAGTACTGTGGACAGAGTGCAACTGAGCTTTAATGCACCAGTGCCCTTTAATATTATGTCCCTAAAGTGATAGGACACTTTAGCACCCAGTATCAAAAGATCAAAGTTTTGGATTTTCACATTTTCCTCCAAAATTAAAGGCTACGGGGTTAAATTCACCACTGGGAGCTCCTGTAGTTTACACTAAAGTGCTTGAGTTCAAGTCCTGGATGTTTTGCTTCTGAACCAGCTCCGTACTTATGTGTCTCATAGTAGGCAACAGATGATGGCTCAAGTGCTTGGATCCTACAACCCACATGGGAAACTCAGATGGAGTTACAGGCTGCCAGCTTATGCCCGGTCTAGCCTTGGCTATGGCGGTCATTTGGGAAGTGAGCCAGCAGCTGAAAGAATTTTTTCCCCTTTCTCTGCCGTCAAAAAAAATTGAAAATTTAAAAAAACAGTAACAATTTAAGAACTCTAACATTTATTGAATTCTGTGCATCATTGTTCTAAGAGCTTTACATGTAATATTAATTTCTCACTGAAATTCTGAAGTAGCTACCATTTTTTTCTTATTTTGTAAATCAAAAGATAGATGCTGAGAGGTTATGGAATTTACTCAGCATCACAGTAACTATGATGTTAATGTATCAGACCAACAAAAAAAATTTTTTTTTAAGATTTATTTTTATTATTTTTATATTGGAAAGGCGGATATACAGAGAGGAGAGACAGAGAGGAAGATCTTCCATCCGATGATTCACTCCCCAAGTGAGCGCAATGGCAGATGCTATGCTGATCAGAAGCCAGGAGCCTCTTCCTGGTCTCCCACATGGGTGCAGGGTCCCAGGGCTTTGGGCTGTCCTCTGCTGCTTTCCCAGGCCACAGGCAGGGAGCTGGAAGGGAAGCGGGGCTGCCGGGATAGAACCGGCGCCCATGTGGGATCCCGGGCGTGCAAGGCGAGGACCTTAACCACTTGCGCCATCGCGCCGGGTCCAACAAAAAAAATTTTTAAAGATTTATTTTATTTTTATTGCAAATCAGATATACAGAGAGGAGGAGAGACAGAGAGAAAGATCTTCCATCTGAGGATTCATTCCCCAAGCGGCTGGAGCTGTACCGATCTGAAGCCCGGGAGAGAGGAAATTTTTCCAGGTCTCCCACGCAGGTACAGTGTCCCGAGGCTTTATTTGGACCTTTCTCCACTGCTTTCCCAGGCCACAAGCAGGAAGCTGGATGGGAAGCAGGGCCGCCAGGAGTAGAACCGGCACCCATATGTGATCCCAGCGCATTCAAGGTAAAAACTTTAGCCGCTAGGCCACCACTCCAGGCCCACCAACAAGAATTGTTTTTAAAAGATTTATTTATTGGGTTCAGTGTGGTAGCCTAGTAGCTAAAGTTCTCGCTTTGAGTGCGCTGGGATCCCATATGGATGCCAGTTTGTGTCCTGGCTGCTCCACTTCCCTTCCAGCTCCCTGTTTGTGGCTTCAGAAAGCAGTAGAGAGTGGCCCAAACCCTTGGGTCACTGTACCTGCATGGGAGACCCGAAAGAAACTCCCGACTTCGGATTGGCGCAGCTCTGACCATTGCGCCACTTGGAGAATGAGCCACAGGATGGAAGATCTTTCTGTCTCTCTGTCTCTTTATAAATCTTTCTGATAAAAATAGATAAATTTAAAAGAAAAGGATTTATTTGAAAGGCAAAGTGACACACACGGAGAGACAGAAAGAAAGCTTTATCTGGTAGTTCATTCCCCAAATAGCTGCAACAGCCAAGGTTAGGCTAGGCTGAAGACTGGAGCCCTGAATCTAAGTGTCTTAGGTGGATGACAGGGCCCAAGTACTCTTCTGCTGCCTTCCTAGGCTGTAAGGAGCTGGGTTGGAAGTCGAGCAGCTAGAATTGGACTGCCACTCACTCTGATAGAGGATGCTCAAATTGGCTGCTATGGCTTTAGCCACTGTACCACAGCACTAGACCCTGGCAGAAGCAGCCCAATTTTGAGTCCTGTGTTTTTAGTCTTTGAAATGGCTAGAAGTGTCTTTAAATTCCTATCTGTTTTTGCTGTGTTTTTTATCTAACAGTTTGAAGTTCACATTTTCTATTTTTTACCCCTTGGGAACAAGACTTAGCTGTGCACATACTTTGTTAAAGTCTAGTTTGTTACATGTTTAGCAACTTGTTCTATAGCTTATTCTGTAAACAGTGTTTACCAAGACAAGGAGAAATTGTATTCTTTTAAATAGGAGGAACAAAAATAACATTGTTACCTATAGACGTGGGTACTTACAGTTCACCTCTTGAACTTTGAGTATGCCACTGAATCAAAGTTGGAATAAAAGATTCTGAGATCAGTGTGGATTGCTAGCAATGGAACCCTCACTGTTTTGTGCTTCAGAGGGATTGTTGTGTCAGGCTTGGTCGAAATGGGGTTGGGGCAGTGTCATTTCTCACATTTTCCCTGCTCCTGTCTTAAGGAAAAAAATGTTTTCTGTTGGTGAAAAGCCAGTGTTGAATGCAGTAGATGCACGCCCTCCACAGAGTATAGAAGGGGAAGCGTGTAGCTGGGTTGGCTTCGTTGTATTATCAAGAATATAAAGGGATCGTAATTGACCACAAGTTCATTCTTTCAATAAATTTGAGATAAGCTGTACGTTATTCTAAGATCAGCTGAGATTTCTGAGAGATTGTAAGTTTCATTTATGTCTTTATATTTTTAAATTATTTTATTTTTAATATTGTTGACAGTTGAGAGGGAGTATGCCTACATGGGGCTCCAGTTAGTGTGGGGAGGGACAAGGTAGGGAGGAAGGTGGGAGGAATAAATATTTCAGCTTTTTTTTTTTCTCCTGTGTGTATAGGGCAGAAAGGGAAGGGTCCATTCCTTGCTGTCAAACTACATCAGTTCCCAGTGATTAGGGACAGTCATTTGATGACTTAGAGACCCCAGTGTGGGGAAGAATGTTCCAGGGGTCTTACCTGAGTGTTTTTTTTTTTTTTTGAGACATCAGCTTCATTTCACCAGGATTAAGAACGTTTCTTCCAAGCTCTATTGGATGGTCATATCTACCTCCATGTGCATCCATAGACCCAGGAACATATTACAGAGATTGGCTAGGAGAGTGGTCCAAGCTGTTCTGATTTCCGTCTTCTGCCAAAGCATTTCATGTCCTCTGCTGGCCTAGATGAGCTGACTGTCAAGTCCCCTTGTGCATCTGGGCATGCTCTCCACTGCGTAGGCATCAACAGCTGAGGAAGTCCAGTCACAATGCATACGCTCTAAGGATGGATTATATAACTGTTCCCTGTAGCCAGGATTTCAATACAATGATCTAGGTGGAAGTCCCCTAAGAAACCTTGGCTGGCATGACCTCAGACTTTGGTGCATTGTACCTGTTGCAGGGTCAGGTTCAGTCCTTTACTTGCAGCAGTCAGTGAACATATTGGTGGGCGCAGCTGTGTGCAATTATGCTCATGGGACGTGACTGGCCTTCACACGTTTTCTATTTTCTTCCCCCTTTGGCAACAAGAACCAGTCTTCAGTCACACCAGCGGGTGCCACAGCCTATTCGGCTAGTCAGGGCAACCCCTAGTAACTCCCTGCCACGCCCACTCCCATCCCCAGTGTTTGTGTGTGCCAGTATGTACTGTGGCCTCACCTGTTCTGTACTGTATCTCATCTGGCTCTCGTGCACTCCCTTGCTGCTGCAGCTTAGCTTAGCCCGGGAGCGGTGAATGTTCTTATTCAGAAATGCTAGCTCTTCACATTTTACATTTTCATGTTTTTTGTGTCATAGACATTTCTTAAAAATAGTTTATGAAACCTTGTAAATTTCTATTGTATTAGTGCTTTTATGCTAATTCCAACTATTTTCTACTTTGCTTTGTAGATATTCCTCTTCGTCAAGTTATAGCTGAGGAATGTGTTGCTTTTATGTTAAATTGGAGGGAAAATGAGTATCTCACGTTGCAAGTTCCTGCATTTCTACTTCAGAGTAATCCTTATGTAAAGGTAATTAATATTTAAATAAGGATTCCGAAATTGTTAGAAAAGGGGAGTATCAGAATTATTAGATTATTTCATATTACTTCTGTTTTTAGGTTTTGCTTTTTGATTTCCATTTTTTTTTAAGGTTTATTTTTATTATTTTTTTATTGGAAAGGCAGATATACAGAGAGGAAGATCTTCCGCCCGATGATTCACTCCCCAAGTGAGCACAACGGGCCGATATTATGCCGATCCAAAGCCAGGAGCCTCTTCCAGGTCTCCCACGCGGGTGCAGGATCCCAAAGCCCCGGGCCGTCCTTGACTGCCTTCCCGGGCCACAGGCAGGGAGCTGGATGGGAAGCGGAGCTGCCAGGATAGAACCGGTGCCCATATGGGATCCTGGGCGTGTAAGGCGAGGACTTAACCTCTGCGCCATCACGCCGGCCCTGAATTATTTATTTTTGTTACAAAGTCAGATATACAGAGAAGAGGAGAGACAGAGAGGAAGATCTTCCATCCAATGATAATTACTCCCCAAGTGAGTACAACGGCCGGTGCTGTGCTGATCCGAAGCCAGGAGCCAGGAACCTCCTCCAGGCCTCCCACACAGGTGCAGGGTCCCAAAGCTTTGGGCCGTCCTCGACTGCCTTCCCAGGCCACAGCAGGGAGCTGGATGGGAAGTGGAGCTATTGAGATTAGAACCGGCGCCCATATGGGATCCTGGCGCATTCAAGGCGAGGACTTTAGCCACTAGGCCACGCTGCCAGGCCCTATACACCTTTTTAAAATGATTTTTAAAAGAATATTTGTAAGAGTGACAGAAGGGGAAGAGATAGTCCAGCTGTTGATTCAGTCCTCATATGTGTGCAACAGCCAGAGCTAAGCCAGGTGGAACTCAGCTAACTTGGGCTGAGGGTCTGCCATGTGGGTAGTTTCATCCACTGCCTGCCGAGGCACCTTAGGTCAACATGGCAGAGGAGCTGATTTGAACAACAACTTCAAATCAGGGGGTGGAACTGATCACTGTGAGATGGAAGTAGGCATCCCAAGGGGAAACTTAACCTGTTGTACCACTATTTCTGCCCTTTTTTTTTTTTTTTTGCTTTCAAGGTAGAAATCAATTTATTCATGTTTATTTTATTGTATTTATGTGTATTTTAGAATTATCTTCACTTAATAAATCACATACCTCTTTGTATTGTGTTAGTGTTGTTCTCATTAGACCATAATTATGTAGAAATGATAAAGCTGTATGGTAGAACCAAGGAATCTTCTCCAAATAGGTTCAGATCTGCTGTAAATAGGTCATGAGCTTCAAATTCCTCAGGCAGTGTATTGAATGCGTAATATAATGGTGTCGGTGCTCTTTTTGGATGGTTTTCTTTCTAAATCCCTCGTGCCTTAATAGAACTACTATATGTGATGTTACAGATTATGTTCTGTACATTTTGTTTTTGTTTTCATGTTACAGCTTGGGCAGCTTTTAGCAGCTACTTGCAAAGAACTTCCAGGCCCTAAAGAAAGTAGACGGACTGCTAAAGATCTTTGGGAAGTTGTTGTTCAAATCTGTAGTGTGTCCAATCAGCACAAACGAGGAAATGATGGCAGAGTTAGTTTAATAAAGCAGAGGGAATCTACATTAGGCATAATGTATCGGTATGTATTGGTATGGTTCTATTACTTGCATTTTTTGGGTTCTTTTCATATTTACTGTTTCAAGAACATGTATACTGAACATCGTAAATATTGACCATTTAAAAAATTATTGAAGAAGCAGAGAGCACCATTATCTGTGGTTCACTCCGCAGGTGCTTTCATTGGGAGCTGATGTTATGGAGTAATAGGTCCAGTCACTGCTGCTGAGTTGTTCCACTTCCAGTCCAGCTCCTCCTGCTAATGCTGGGAATTTAATGAGGTGTGGCCTACATCCTTTGGCCCTGGCACCCAGTTGGGAGACCTAGCTGAAGCTTCTGGTTCTGGCCTTACCCATTCTCAGCCATTGTTTCCATTTGGGGAGTGAATCAGTGGGTAGATCTTTTTCCAACTCTGCCTTTCAGATAAAATAAATCTTTAAAACACAACAACAGCTAACACCTTCAGTGACCAAAGCTGGGCTAGAGGAAAGCTGGAAGTCAGGAACTAAATCCAGCTCTATCACATGGGCTCAGGAACCTACCTGTGTGAGCCATCATGGCTTCCCGGCAGGTCTGTGCTGGCAGGGAGCTGGCTGCTGAAATTGGATGCAGGAGTTGCATCCAGGAGTCATATCCAGGCACTCTGGTGTGGGTGATACGTATCTTACTTAATGCTAGGTGTTTCTTGGGGCCATCTCTGACCACAGGGTAGATGGGCCATATGATAAAAATGGGAGACATGTTTGTATAAAATCAGAGTATTACATTCCTGAATGGAAAATTGGAGCTTTAGGAATAAACCATCATCTATACTTTATTACTTTTGTTTTTTAAATTTTCAATACTAAATGGATATAATTATTATTATTATTTTTTTTTTGTAGAAGTGAGCTGCTTTCTTTTATCAAAAAATTACGGGTAAGTTTTACTAAAATTGTCATGATTGTCATTGCTGGTTTTGTGGAAATGTGACCAAAAAATACTGAATGCTTCAAATTATGATTGTTGAGGTAGACAGCGTGAAAATTATTGGAGATGGACTAATCTAAATGGCAGCTTTATTTTCTATTTGTCCTACATTGTTTTAGCACAGAAAAGTACTTTTTTAAATTATAAAGAAGTCTTCATAGTAGGGTTCGGTGTGTAAAGGCTGGCGTTAGTTTTGCTTAATAGCATTCATGTCTTCTTTGTTTACCGAGTGTGACCTAGGCTTCATCCCAGTTGAAATTCCAGTTGGAACGAGATCTGTTAGGTCAGTTTCAGAACTGTGTGAGAACGTGAGTCTGAGAGAGCATCATGCCGAATCCATAGTGTTCATGTAAACTGTGTGGCAATGTTTTCTTGTGAGATTAAAAATGGAGCTGACACTAAATTTTAAAACGTGAAAATCTTTTGAAAAGAAATACTGGGTTTCTCTGAGGATAACAAAAAACATTAAATATTTTAAAATTTGATTTCAGAGACTGTTTTCTTTCTCATAGGAACCATTGGTTTTGACTATTATTTTATCACTGTTTGTGAAACTTCATAACGTTCGGGTCAGTATTTCTTAATTTCAGTAAAAAAATTTTTTTGAAGGCAATTTATTTTCCAAAGAAATTGGGCCTAATTTGCTCTTTACATTCTTTAATTTAAAGGAGGACATTGTGAATGATATTACAGCTGAACACATTTCTATCTGGCCGTCTTCAATTCCAAAGTAAGTAGTGGTATAGGTTACATTTTATTAAATTAGTGATGTATTTAGAAGTGATCCTTGCTGGTATAGATACCCTTAGATAATTTCATTAAAAGACCACAAATCTGTTGTTCTACAACTCTCTTTATGTTTTTGTATTTTAATAATTATCTTTCTAAAAATTTCTGAAAGGGGGCCAGCCCTGTGGCATCACGTTATGAAGCTTCCACCTGCCATGCAGGTATCTGATACCAGTACCAATTTGACTCCCAGCTTTTCCACTTCCTTTCCAACTTTCTGATATGTCTGGGAGAAGCAGCTAAAGATGATCCACGTGCCTGGGGCTCTGCAGCCGTGTGGGAGACCCAGAAAAACTCCAGGCTTCCACCTGACCCAGCTCCGCAAATGGCTGCAGTGGCAAGGACTGGGCCAGGTTGGAGCCAGGAGCCCAGAGCTCCATCTGGATTTCCCATGTTGCAGGAGCCCAAGTGCCTGGACCATTTCACACTGTTTCCCCAAGGTATGTTAGCCTAGGCCTGGCTGTTAGCTATTACAGTGAGATGGTGAGGGAGTTCTTTAAGGAGAGAATGAAAGTAAAAGAAGCAGTGGTTTATATGCTTTTTCATATTTTTACTTATTTTTTCTTTCTGCGTGTTGCAGTTTTTCATGTGGAAGGCTGATTTGTTTCCTCACCTTCTAATTCTGTTCCTAAAATGTCCACTTTTAGCTAGGCTCAGAGAATCTGCTCCCATTCTCTACCATTTCACTGGAGAGCTGTACTTGCCATGTCTGTCTCCCAACCCCTTTTTAACTAGGGAGACAGAAGTGCAGGGGAATCAGTTGCTCTTGCAAGAGGCCACATAGCAATATTGCTAAGACTTGAGCTTTTGTTTATTGTGGTTTCATCTAAATAACAGAACTTAAAAGTCATTTAGGGAAAGTTTTTTCCTATAAGTCTTGCTAGAAGCATAGTTTTTAAAAATAATTTTAAAAACTATCTTATTTGGAAGGCAAAGGTACAGAGAAAGATTGTATATTTGCTGTTTTACTCCCCACATGGCTGTAGCAGTTGGAGCTGGGCTGCACTGAAAGTCTGCCACATGGATGCAGGGACCCACGCAGTTAAGCCATTCTTCATTGCTTTCCCAGGTGAAATAGGAGGGAGCTGAATCGAAAGTGAAACAGCCAGCGCCCATGTGAGATTCTGACGCTACAGTTGGCAGTTCAACGCCTGTCCCAAAAATAAGATTTTTATCTTACCAGTTTAGTATACTTTAAACATTTAAAAAGATGTAAACATACTTTAGTCATCTGCTTAGTCAGTTTTTTACAAAAGGAAGCAAGCCAGTTTCTTTTTAGCCACCTCCTGAAATGTTAGGTAATCATGCTTTCTCAGGCATAGTAATTTTGATAGCTTTATGTATTTATGCTTAGTAATAGTGTGATGTTTGTGACTAAGTTTCGGCTGTCTTGTTTTTTTACAAATGTGTGTGTGGAATTTAAGTTGACTTTCACTGTAGGGACTCATTGAGTGTCTTTCTTTTAGCCTCCAATCTGTGGACTTTGAAGCTGTGGCAATCACAGTAAAAGAGCTCGTTCGGTATACACTCAGTATAAATCCAAACAATCATTCCTGGTTAATTATTCAGGCAGACATTTATTTTGGTAAGTGAGATATTTGGTTTTATTGGGCTTTGTTTTTCTAGCACTTTTGGAAGTGAAAGTATGCTATGCGTTTTAGTTTAATACTTGATTGAACTTCAGGGAATAAAACTGTTTTAATGGTTTTAATTTTTGATGTAGAACTCTTGATTTGAGTGCTTTTAATTTTTTTCTGTTTGTTAAAAATAGAATGTTGAAATCTATTTTTGAAAAAGATGTATTTTATGTAAAAGGCAAAGTTATGGGAGCTGAGAAGGAGAGATTGAGATCATCCATGTACTCAATCTCTTTTCCAAATGGCACAACTGTCAGGGCTGGGCCAGGCTAAAGCCAGGAACCTGCAGCTCCCTGTGGGTTACAGGAGCCCAGATACTCAGTCCATCTTCCACTGCTTTTCCCAGCACATTAGTTAGCAGAGATGTGAATGGGAGGTAGAACACCTGGGACTTGAACCGGTACTCATCTGGAATCCTGGTATTGCAGGCTGCAGGTTAACATAATGCACCACAGTATTATCTCTAGGGTCAATTTTTTTCACAGTTGTTTAAGTAAGAAATTGTAAAATATTATGGTGGAATGAACCATATAAATCAATCTTCATATGTATGCAACCCAGCTTTAACAATAATTAATTCAAGCCCCATACTATTTCATCTATTCTGTTACCTAACGTCATTTCTCTCTGAGTCATTTGGGTAATTGCTGCCTTTAATACTTATTTTTACTCCATTCCCAAAAAGAATTTATCATCAAAAAAGTTTGTGTGTGTTTTTTATCTGAATGGCAGAAAGAGATGGACCAGCAATGTGGTTAAGCCGCCATGTGCAATGGCTACACCTCATAGCAGAATGCCATAGCAGAAGGCGGTGGAGACTGACCCAAGTATTTGGGCTCCGCTTCCCATCTGGGAGTTAAGGATGGAGTCCTGGCTCCTGGCTTCAACTTGGCTCAGCATTTGCTGTTGCAGCCATTTGGGAAGTAGAATAATGGTTGGAAAATCTTTCTCTATCTGTGACCTCTCTGTGGCTCTGCCTTTCCAATAAATAAAAATAGGTAAACTTTAAAAAAAAAAAAGATACTGAAAGCTTTTCATCCATTAGTGGACTGCCCGAATGCCTACAACATCTGGTGCTGGACAGTGTTGAAACCAGGAGCATGGAATTCTGTGCATGTCTGGCACTTGGGTGACAGTGACCCAAGTGCTTGAGCTGTCATCTGCTTTCCCATGGTGCACATTAGCAAGGAGATGGTTTGGAAGTGAAGTTGGTCAAACCCAGGGACTCCATCATGGAATATGGGATCCCACTTGGAAACCACAGTGCCTAGTAACAAGACTTCAGTAACTATTTGTTGGTAGATGCACAGATTCTGAACCACTTTAGAAATTTGTGGTTTAATTCTAGCTTGGTCACTTGGGAAATAAATATCTCCAAATACTCAATTCTGTACGTGGAGATTTGATAAGTATAAAGATTGTTCTTTGAGAATCTGCTTCTGTCTGCTCATGCAGTTGCATCTGGCTGTTCACAAAAGAAGTCCTATCTCTTTTTACCAATTACTCTCTCTAATGACACGTAGTTTTTATCTCTGTTTCACTCTTCAGCAACAAATCAGTATTCGGCAGCTCTTCACTATTATCTCCAGGCAGGAGCTGTCTGTTCGGATTTCTTTAATAAGGCTGTGCCTCCTGATGTGTATACAGATCAGGTAAGTTATTTCTGTCGCTTTTCTTCTTCCCTTCCTTGACATATTCTTCCTCTTGGGCCCCAGTGGGTTGAACGTGGCCTTGCTGTGTTTTTGACGTTAAGTCCATGTATTATCAACTCCTAAGTTGATGGCACTGTAAGAAATTATGCTCCCTATATTTCCAGTACCTCTTGCTGCTTTGACTCCCAAAATGCATTCCATGTTCCAACTAAAACTGAGTATAATATCCAACTTTATAGTTTCTCCTTCTATAAAATTGACTCATGCTTCCAAAATCAAAGAACCCCAAAACGGCAGAGCATCCAGCAGTATTGTTTAACTATTGGAGTTATCAGAGCCCAAATGAGCATTATCCTTGACTTTTTTTATTTTCATTGACCCTCCTATCTGTGTCCACTCAGCTTACAAATTGTGTTTATATTGTCTCTGAAATTACCAATTTTCAAATTGGGCACATACCTAAGGCACACATGCTATTTTGATATATACATACATGATAAAATGATTACTACAATCAGATAACTCACATCTATCACTTTTCATAGTTAACTCTTTTCTTTAAATGAAAGTTTTTTTAAAAAAGATTTATTTATTTTTATTGGAAAGTCAGATATACAGAGAGGAGGAGAGACAGAGAGGAAGATCTTCCATCCAATAATTCACTCCGCAAGTGGCCACAACAGCCAGGAGCTGAGCCAATCCAATCCGAAGCCAGGAGCTTCATCTGGGTCTCCCACATAGGAGCAGGGTCCCAAAGCTCTGGGCCATCCTGGACTGCTTTCCCAGGCCACAAGCAGGGAGCTAGATGGGAAGTGGGCCACCGGAATATGAAACAAAGCCCTTAAGGTATTCTGGCACATGCAAGGGAAGGACTGTAGCTGCTAGGCCACCATGCTGGTCCAAGTTAATTCTTTTAAAAGCTTTATTTATTTGAAAGTCAGAGTGATAGATTTACATCTGCTGGTTTAGTCTTCAGTTAGCTGCAATAACAGGCTGGACCAGACCAGAGCCAGGAACAGGGTTCTTCATCAAGATTATCCATGAGTGTGACCGGATGCATGCAC
Source organism: Ochotona curzoniae (assembly GCF_017591425.1). Lineage (NCBI taxonomy): Eukaryota > Metazoa > Chordata > Mammalia > Lagomorpha > Ochotonidae > Ochotona > Ochotona curzoniae. Next base: position 8,967,870 of record NW_024465419.1, read on the forward strand.
TTGGGCCATCCTATGCTGCCTTCCCAGCCAGATTAACAGCTAAGTCAGAAATGGGGTGTCCAGGATGGGAACTACCACTCTAAAATGGGATTCCAGCATTGCAGATGGCAACTTAGCTTTCTGTGTCACGTGACAGTTCAATACTATTAACTGTAGTTTTCATAATGTATATTCTATCTCTAGACTTTGCTCATTGTATCTTATTGCAAATTGGTGCTCTTTGATGTACTTCTCACTATCTTTTCCCCCCATGCACAATTTTACACACACACACACGTGCATATGTATATATATATATAGATATATAGATATAGATATTTTTTTTCCCCTTAATGCTTATTTGTTTGCAAGTCACAGTTACAGAGAGATCTTCCATGCACTGGTTCACTCCCCAAGTGGCTGTGGCTAGGGTTGTGGCCAGGGCAAAATCAAGATCTACGAGCTTCACCTGGGTCTTCCACATGGGTGGTGGATGCCCAGATATTTGGATCAGCATCTACTTTTCCCAGTCCATTAGGTGGGAGCTGCTTAGGAAGTAGAGCAGCTTTGACTCAAACCAATACCCATACTGGGCACTGGTGTTGTAGGCTGTAGCTTTATCTACTTTGTTACAATGCTAGGGCTTTATTTTCTTTTGTATGAGTTGCTGTTTCTTCAGATTTAGACCACTATTACCACAATATAAATGATGTTTTTCTAATACTTTAATGGCTTTTGAAATAAACTTTATTAATTTCTGTTTTAGTAGCATTTCTAGATTCAAAGTTCATAGGAATATAAGATGACGCAGCCTCTGTGAAAGTTTAGCAGTTTCTCAAAAAGAAAATTGGGTGGAAAATAGTTTCCATATAACTCACTCTCCTCTCCAATCCTTGCCATTGCCACAGCATTACCTTTTGTTGACATCCCTTATGAAAAATAGCATATTTGTTACAATCAATGTTAACTAACTTTTAAAATAATCATAACTTTGTTGTAGGTAATAAAACGCATGATAAAATGCTGTTCTTTGCTGAATTGCCACACACAGGTTAGTTTATTTATATGTTGATTTATTTCATGAATGATATACTTTAGAAATTCGTGGAAAAACAAATTTATTTTGAAGTATGTGTGAATTAAAGCAGTTTTTTTTTGTTTGTTTGTTTTTTTTAACCAAAATAAGCTTAACTCACAGTTCCATTTTGCCACAGAGAGTTTGGGTTCCTTCATATGCTTGTTTATCACATATTATTATAATGCACTGGCCTGGGAAATGGCTATTACTTTTCTTAACAAAATTACTTTCAATTTATGATATTTAACTGCTTAGTATATTTTTTTTTAAATTTTAGTAGTCTTGTAGAATTTAAGTAAAATGAAACTATGTACTAGAAAATAATGACCCTCCTAAATGGAAAGGACCTTCAGGTACATTTTAATCATTATGAAGATGCACTTTAAAAACTATAGTGAGATACCACTTCACAGCTACAAGAATGGCTTCACCAAAAGACACCTAATAACAAGTGTTAGTGAGGACATCAGATTGGAACGCTCATACATTGCTCATGGGAATATAGGATGACGCAGCCTCTGTGAAAGTTTAGCAGTTCCTCAAAGAGTTAAACATAGAAATTATTGTATAACTCAGAAATTCTTCTTGGGTTTGTGCTTGAGAGAACTGAAAATCTATGGCCCCAGAACAATTCTACCTGGATGTTCATAGCATTAGAACTGTGAAGAAAAACAAGAACCACAAATAGTGATCAAATGATGAAAATATACAGTGTCCATGAAGTAAAATATTCATCCATAGAAATATTGATACATGCTACTCTATGGATAAACCTGGAAATATTTTACTTTTTGTAAGATTTATTTTATTTTTTTAGAATGCAGTTATACATATGCACACACATATATATGTATATATTATGGAGAGAGAAGTTTTCCATTGGCTGGTTCACACCCCAAGTGGCAGTTATAGCTGGGCCTGGGCCAAGCCCAGGTCAGGAATCAGGAGCTGCTTCTGGGTCTTCCAATTGGAGTATAGTAGCCCAGGACTGGGGCCATCCTCTACTGCTTTCCCGGGTGCACTAGCTTTGAGCTGGATCAGAAGCAGAGCTGTTGGACTTGAACCAGATCCCATATGGGATGCCAGTGCTATAGGCAGCAGCTTAATTCACTGTTACCACAAAAGTGTTTCCTGTTACCCTCCCTTAAAAAAAAAAAAAAAAAAAAAAAGGATGTGTGTTGAAAGTCAAAGTTATATAGACAGAAGGGTAGATCTTCCACCCCCAAGATGGCAACACAAGCAATGCTAGGCTAGGCTAATGTCAAGACCAAGGAGCTTCTTCAGCTCTTTCAAAAGGGTAGCAGCATGCCAAACACTTAAACCATTTTCCGATGCTTTTCCTTGGCCAGGAGGAGCTGGAGAGCAAGTGGGGCAGCTGGATCTCAACCTGGGGCCCACATAGGATGCCAGCGTTGTAGTCTTAACAAATTACAACATCAGCCTCAGACCTCCAATGACTGTGCTAAGTAAATGAAGTAAATGAAGCTAGACAGAAGAGTTCACATACTGTATGATTGCATTTATAGAAAAGGCTGGAAATGGACAGTTCTGTGGAGACAGAAACTAGATTAGGGGTTACCACAACGTTGAGGAGACACAGGGAATCGGGAATGATTGTGGGATTTGGGAAGGGTAGTGAAAATATTTTGAAATTATTTGTGATGGTTATACAAATTTGTTAATATTACTAAAAACCTCTCAATTGTATGTATGTCATATTTATTATTTGAAAAAAAAGTTTTTTAGAGAGATGAGTATTATAACCTTCAACTAATTTTTTATGCTGTCTAGCAGCCTACATTTTGCAGGAAGGAGCTTTTGTGGTTGGCAGCAATGAAAAGTTTAATTGCATGACTTGTATGTTATTGAAAGTCATGACACTTTCATTTGTCAGTTTTCAATTCTAGTCAGTTTTGAAATTAGTGCTTTCTGCCAGCCTCTCATTCAAAGTTGTGGTTTAGGTCAATAATGAAGAAATACTTACTGTTCAGACATTTGTGAAATTAAGATTGGGTGTAAATATGAACTAACCCACTGAACATGCAGAGCTTCTTGCAAAATATATTCTTCATATTAGAATAATTAAAGATTACTCTCCCAAGCCAGGGAAGTCACTTTTACTGAAACTGTTTTCAATTCATTTATGTAGGTGGCAATTTTATGTCAGTTCCTCAGAGAAATAGACTACAAAACAGCCTTTAAGTCACTACAGGAACAAAACAGGTATGCATGATCTTTAAAATAAAGAGATTGAACTTTTTTTTTGCTGAAGAGAAACTAACTGAATTCTGTTTTTCAGTCATGATGCTATGGACTCCTACTATGACTACATATGGGATGTGACCATTTTGGAATACTTGACGTGTATCCTTTCCTGAACATCAGTCATGTTAGACTCAAGTATTTCATATCGTGTCTTTTTTCTTACCAAAACTGAAAAACAACTAAGTATTTATTATATAACACTGTCAGATTTTTTTTTCCTTAATTGATCTATTTAGATCTTCATCATAAAAGAGGAGAAACAGATAAAAGACAGATTGCGGTAAGTTATACCATTCTTTAGTACTATACTCGATTTCTAGAATACTAAACAGTTGCTAAAATTTGGATCAACAAAAAAGATTCTGTGCTCAGTTACTGCCAAAAATTGGCTATCATTGTTTACTTATTAAAACTTCCTTTCTAATAACATAAGCTGTTCTGTCTCAGTTTATCTTAACATGTTATGTCATCTGCTGCAAACCTCCAGATGGTTTCTCATCTCAGTGTACTCATGTGACCTGATCCCTTGTTAACTTTTCCTGTGCCAGTACGCCTGTTCTTCTTGAACATGCCCAGAACATTTCCCTGCCAAAAGTCTTTAGAAAACTTTCCAGATCTCTGCTTTGTCGCCTTGTTAGCGATTATCCTGTCCTGCCCATTTTATAAAATAATGTCTCACAGGAGAGTGGAGGGAAGGGCAGGGAGAAAAGCTTCAACCTTGTTTTCCTCCTAATACTCTTATTTTTCATTTTGCTTTGAAATTTTCCACCTGTAACTTGTAACATATGATAACTGTTTATTTACTGATTTATTGTTGCATGACAGCAAGGACTTGGTTCTGTTGTAGTTAATAACTAGACTGGTGCTTGGCACATAAAAAGCGCTCAGTTCCTGAGTAGATGAATGGCTAACTAAGGTTTGACTTATATTCATACTCCAGTGCATTTTAAATGTTATGACCAATTTTATTTTCCTAATATTGGATGCATCAGTATCATCAGAGTTTTTTGAGATTTTTTTGTTTGGCTGGTCTTTTTGCTTGCTTGTTTTGGTTTTATATTTCACTTATATTAGCAAAAGTATTAAATGGTTATATTGTTTTTTGTTTGCTACTTTAAAATGTCTAGGAAACACCTTGAGGAAACATCTACTTTGGCCTGTGGTTTGGAGGTTCCATGGCTTCAGATCAGGTGGCCTCATCAGTCAGGGCGAGCCAGAAAGCAGAGGCAGACGAAACACAGGGATCATGCTTGCCTGCCGTTCTTTGTGTAGTTTCTCCTTAAGAGTGTTGTCATGATTTATTCATGAGCCTCCACCCTAGCACTTACCCAAGCTAATCACTTCCCAAGGGTCCCACCTCCAGACACCATAATTGAGTCAATCGCTTACTTTAAAACTCTGGTGATTAATCCAGTCACCATTAACTTAAGACCTTGAAGTAAACAAATACAAGTTTGCAATAGGGGTTCTTCAAAGTCAGTGGAGAAATGGAATTCAGATAAATGTGGGATCCAGTGTAGTGGCCTGGCGTGTTCAGTTGCTGCTTGTGATGCCAGCATCCCAGGGAGCACTGGTTCACATCCAGACTGCTCTTTTCGTCCAGCTCCTTACTAATTTGCCTGGGAAAGCAATGGAATGACCCAAGTGCCATCCTGCCCCCCTCATGGGAGACCAGATAAAGATCATAGCTTCATCAGTTGTTGGCTCAAAGGTCACAAAATGCCAGGCAGTTGATCCTTCTATTTCCTTCCTTCTTGAAATCCTTTATTTTCTTTGGCTTCCCTGACATTTTTATTCTTTTCTCTGATTGTTTTTATTTTTATCTCCTTGAGCCTTAATTTATTTTTTTGGAAGATTTCTGATTTATATTCTGTAAGTAACCCAATCGGTTTCTTTTTTAAACTGCTACTCACGTGTTATTTTTCTGATGTGTGGAAATTTCAGCTGTCTTACACTTGGGATTTTTGTAGCCAACCCTCTTTGGGATACCTTATTTTAAACCTTTTACATAGAACATATTACCAGCCTTTGCTACATGTATTCCATCATACCTTCTTACAACTGACTAAGAAACGATTGCCATTTCTCCAAGCCAGCCACATATCAGGATAGTCTTCGTTTCAATATAAATATGGAAAGCCTAAGACCCTACAGCATTTTCTTATAAAATACTCTGTAAAACTCTAGATATTAGAAGATTGAGATACATCTTTCTAACTATAAAATATTGAGTGCTGAGCAACTGTATTTTTGTATACTGTAAAATAAGCATGAACTTTTCAACATGTTATGTGACACTTTCACCATAAAACATGTAGTGTGTTAAGTTGCCAGAGCTAATTGGTATTTTCAGCTAAGGAAACATGCATGAACTTAGATATTTATAATTGTAAGATATAGGTCAGCTGGTCTGTACTTTAAGAGTACCTCTAGTCAATCTTTGTTCATCTTTTCCACCAGTCTTAATTATTAATCTTTTGTTAGCTTTATATTGTAGGTACTAGAAAGACTTAATTCCTGACCATTCCTCTACTAACATAACTTTTCTGTTTTGGAAGATCAAAGCTATCGGCCAGACAGAACTGAATGCAAGCAATCCAGAAGAAGTGCTACAGCTGGCAGCGCAGAGAAGGAAAAAAAAGTTTCTCCAAGCAATGGCAAAACTTTACTTTTAAACAGTTAGTTAAAAAATTTTTTAACTTTTATTTTAATAATGAGTTAAAAATAAAACAGTATTAAGAAATGATTTATATAATACATATGTACACAGTGGTGTTTTCAGACAAAAATACTGAAACAAACACTAGTTTAAAAACAAAAACTATACATTGGACTTCATACCATAACAATAGCTTAATTTTATAGTTTCTTCAGAGGGAGAAGAGATTCACATGTCCAACAAAACAAACTAGCAGTGTTTTCTCTAATTATACCTACTTTTTGAGGATCAAATTTTTGTGAAATTTCATATTATAGCAAGTTCTTATGCCTTTTTTAAAAAAAATAAATAACTTCTCGGCATCAGTATACATTTAATATTTTTCTGCCTTAAGACAATACAAGGTCAAGTCAGATGTTAGCCTGTGACTTTGACATGTGTCCTAATTCCATACATAGGAATTTAAAAAGAACTTTAACAGTTTTGTGAATATAAATAAGCCTTTTTTAAAAAAGGTCTTTAGGGATATCTTAGAGTAATAAAGTGACTTTCTCATATAAATAGCTTGAAAGGAGGGTACTTAAGTTCTTCACCCAAATTGTGATATTCACAAAGATGATAAAGCACCTACATGTCCCATAAAGCTCCCCAGGCAGGAGCCACAGCATCTAATTTCTTTGGTACTCCCACTGTTAGAGCACTATGTTCATCTAAGCCTTACTAGTGAAAAAGTGTTATGGCAAGGCAAATAAACTAGTTTAAAAAGAGAGATTATATTTCACCATTTGTAACAATTCAAGTCTTATAATAGCTTGCTTGCTATAGCAGCTATAAATTAGTCACCTTATTACAAAACTGAACTTATGTAAACACATTTAAATTTTACTTTCAAGAACCAAATTGCACTAGTTGAGTGTAGGAATTTTGAGAATCTAAAAGCTAGATACAAAACACTATAACACACCCCTTTAAGATAGCATTTATCTAGCCCAAACTTCAATGATAAAATTCCTAGATTATCAAGATAAACATCATAACACTGGATCAAAATAAATTGCCATGGCATAGCTCCTTCTATCCAGTAATCTTGGGAATGAAGTCAGCTTTGTAAACAAATTCTGCTGTTTCTTTAACAGCTAGCATAGGAATTAAATTTCTTCTTCAGTGCCAATTTTAAATGATATTAAAGAATGGCAGTGTAACTTTTGAATTGGCTAGGACAGTGATAGTTCAGTTGTATGAAATTCTACCCAAAACGTGGGTCAGTTCAAACTTGTTGAAGTCAGCTTCAGTGTTTTCCTGGTGGTTTTTCAGTGCTCTTCGGTGGTGTCATAATGCCTCCACTGCACACTGGTGATAGCTGGCCCCCTTTTCTGAAGGAGTTTACATAATTTACTTCATCCTGTAAATGTAAACAATTCATGCAATAATTAACCAGCTAAGATAAAATACTGATATAGTCAGTGAAGTAAAATGAGACTTCTAAATACCTATTTGAGATTATTCAGGCTTAATACTTGTATAATGGGCCTATGTTATACATTTGCAACTGAGTAGTCATTCTGAAAGTTCAGTGACATGTTTCATTTATATATGAGCTGTCTTTAGTCTCACCTAGACTAAAGATGCATTAATCCTATCAGTAACATTGATCCTGAAAATCAGATTGTGCTCTGAACTTAAAACTTTTACATTTTGAAATCAACATTATCTGTCAGAACTTTGTTTCCTCTTACCATCTTACATAACTGCTATTGCATAGTATCATCACTTTCAGTTTCAGCAACTTACTACACTTTTGACCAAAAAATCCTATAAACATACCAGCATAGCCAAATAATTTGTATGTGTTTGGATATTATGTCTGTCTTCTGCAGGAATCTTCTTAAAAGTCTTCAGCTTCACTGGAGAAGTACTTTTCACTACACTGACAAACGGCGCCATCCAGTCTACGCATGCTGAAATGTTGTCCCATTCCAAACCTTGACAAAAAAAATGGGTGAAAAAATGATGATTTTCTATCAAAAACTATCTAAGAGGGAGACAAGAGTTCTCATCTGTTCACTTCTCATATGTCTGCAATGATCAGGAATCAGGACTGAGTCAGACTTAAAACCAATTATTAAATTTGAGTCTTCCACACTGAGAGAGATCCAACTGTTAGAGGCATCACTGGTGCCATGTAGAATGACCTGTGCTACCAGGAGTCAGAGTCAGGAATTAAACCAAGGTACTCCATGAAAGGATGGGGGCATCTTAGGTTGGGCATTTGGCCTAGCAGTTAAGGTTGCTTGTGTCCCATTTTAGAGAACCTGCTATAATACCCACTCTCTGGCTCCTGACTCCAACGTCAGCATCTTACTAATGAATACTGTAGTACATGTGGGCTAGATTGTAATTCCAGCAACCAGTATTCACTCCCACCTCACAATTACCATGCCCTTGTGAGCTTCATGGGAGCTCATTCTCAAGTTTACTAGGTCGAACACAGTCTAACGGGTAGGGAATTTGGGGATGGAGTAGGGGAAATCCCAAAGCCTATGGAATTATCATAAAATCAAAAATAAAATAAAAAGGGAAAACAAGTCTATCTTGAAAGAGAAAAGGGTAGTACTCTACATTATATGAAATTCAAATGGTCAAACCCCAGAGAATTAGAACAGAAATGAGTTTGGCTTCTTTTGGGGGGTTGTGAGGGGATGGATATATAATGAGGAATGGAAAATACTTCTAAGAAGAAGGTAGCCACTAAACCTTTTTTTTCCTACTAATTTGAAATTCAAGTTTAGCAGAATGTTACAATTCACAGATTACACAGTCCCATTAAATGGTGTCAATAGGAAGAACATACAAAATAGAGCATTACCTGAAGCTTTCTTAACCACCTGGATGGAGGTAAAATGGCACAGGGCAGCAGCAGCCAGGATCCTGTACTGGAATTCTAAGGAATCCACGGCCAAAACACACAAATCTAAAAGCTAACAAAGGGAAGACAGAAGTATAAGTAATTAGGGGGAAGGCTGTAAATATTACATGTTTATACATCAGTCATCTAACATTTAGAGGGCTTATTATATGGACCCTATACCAGGAACTGCTAAAGCTGTGAGGCTCCAGAGAAAACAAGCCACCCTGACGAAGTCAGGCTTTGAGATAGTAAGAGAAAGGGATGGCTGCATTGTACTAGAATAGAATGAAAGGTACCTACTCCCAACTTGGGGAGACAGTGAAGCCTCCTATCACTTTAAATGAGTTAAAAAGACATAGTTATCAGGAAGCTTTGGAGGCAGGGAATGACCACATGTACTCAGAACTCATACTTCAGGACACCCAGAGTTGGCTGGTAGATCTAGATGAGATCTTTACTAAGAACACTGTTCAGTAGGCTGAAAAGTTCAGATTAGGAAGATTGTAGACTAGCAGGGAGCATTAGGTAAGAGACAGTATAATGCAGGCACTAAGAGCTGAGTATGTAGTAGTGGAGGCAATAAAAGGGCTAGACATGCCAGAGCTTTTGAGGTGATACCTGTCCAGTGGAACAAAATGTCCACATTAATCCGTTACACAGAAAAATTGGAAGTGAAATATTATTACTATATACCTCTAGAAACTGGTTCTATGTTGTTTTATCTATCAAAAGGGCATCATGGCTGCCTATGGCAATCTGGGATCCTGGGAATTCTGACTGGAGCAGTAAATATTTATTATAAAGTTACCTGAACTAATTCAATTCTAATATAAATAAATCTTACTGAGTGACCCAACACTCTTTCCCAAATACAATTTTCTTGTTCCATATGTAAGATTTTAATATCCTACATGGAATAAGAACGTAGATTTTCTTAATTTTTTTTTTTATTTTTTTTATTATTTTTTTTTTATTGGAAAGGCGGATATACAGAGAGGAGATACAGAGAGGAAGATCTTCCATCCGATGATTCACTCCCCAAGTGAGCCGCAACGGGTCGATACTATGCCGATCCGAAGCCAGGAGCCTCTTCCGGGTCTCCCACGCGGGTGCAGGGTCCCAAAGCTTTGGGCCGTCCTCAACTGCTTTCCCAGGCCACAGGCAGGGAGCTGGAAGGGAAGCGGGGCTGCCGGGATTAGAACCGGCGCCCATATGGGATCCCGGGCGTGCAAGGCGAGGACTTAACCACTTGCGCCACCGCGCCGGGCCCGATTTTCTTAATTTTGCATGTGGCAGAGTTTGTGTTCCTAAGTTGTTACTTGTGAGAAATATTTGTTGTATGCTGACCTAGGAAAGATTAGTTTGAATTTAGGGACTGGCATTGTGGTGTACTGGGTTAAGCCTTGCATGTGATGCTGGCATCCCATATGGGTTCCAGTTTGAGACCCAGCTGCTACATGTGCAATCCAGCTTCTTGCTTATGTGCCTTGGAAAGCAGTGGAAGGCAGCTCAAGTGTTCGGGCCTCTGCTCTCACATGGGAGACCTAGAAGCAGCTCCTGCCTCCTCTGTGGCTCCGCCCTGGCTATTGCAGCCATTTGAAAAGTGAACCAGCGGATGGAAGATACCTCTCTTCGTCTCTAACTCTGGCTTTCAAGTAAAATAAAATATTAAAAAAAAAAATTGAACTTAAATTTTTAAAAAATCTATAGCAAAATAAAGTGATTTTAAATCTAACATGTAACTTAATAGTGTATTATCCAAGTATAAAGAATATAAGGGAATTATACAGAATGATTCTGTGCCATCATAAGGCCTGTGTACCTTTTCTGGATTCCTAAAGAATGAAAGCAATCAACTTTAAGGACTTTGTTTTTCAGGGTCATTAAACAAAACATTGAAGAAAACATTACATATCAGAAGTTTTGCTCCAATTAAGGATTGAATTCAAAAGATCATTGTTATTTGTATAGCCTATATTTAAGACTGTACATACTAAAGAAACTTGTGATTTTTAACATTAGTAGATGTTCAAATGTCAGTACCTGAGCTATTTGAATGAACGTTTCCTGAGAATATTGAGGTAGAAGAACTTTAGGAGCATCTTTAAGAGCATCAACTTGAAGAAAGAGGTTCAGCCATGAGATGATTGTTACAGGACATAGTTCCCAGTTTAAAGCCTGTTAATGAAATTTTAAAATGCTTTTGTTAAACAGTGTAGGCACATAGACATTCTGTAACAGCATTTAAAAGCTAATACTTTACCCAATTAATTAATCTTTTTAACTGGATAAGAAATTCAGCCATAATTACTGTTTTACTAGGTTGCAACTAGAAATAAAAATGTAATCATTAATACCTTTAGTATAACGAGTTCCATCCTTAAGATATCTTCTTCACTGCAAGCACCATCAGTGACATAAGCAAACTCTTGGAGTTTAGGGGCATAGATTTCCTTGAAAGTAGAATTTTTCATTAAGCACAAATGAGATCAACAAAATAATTATAAACTATATAGGTTTCAATTTTAAGGAAAGCTTCACAGTGACTGTAAATCTTGGTCTAATAATTCTATAGCCAGAATAACATTGTTTTTAAGACAATCAAGATTCAATAAGGTCTAGGAACAAAAACCATTTCCTTTACCCTTATACAAAAATGGAATTAAAACATTTTACGTTCAGAAAAGTATGACTAGAATGATCAAAGGATTACAAGAGGGACCAGCACTGGTATTGTGGGTAGAGCTGCCGCCTGTGATGTTGGCATCCCATATGGACACTGGTTCATGTCCTGGCTGCTCCACTTCCCATCTATCTGCTAATGGTGTAGGAAAAGTAGCTGAAGATGCTCCCCATGCCAGAGTCCCTACCACCATTGGGAGCCCTAGATAAAGAGCCAGGCTTCCACCTGGACCAACAGGTGAAGTCTCTTTCAACTATATAATAGTAAATAAAATCTTATTTTAAAAATTGTCACATTAGTGAATAGGCTTTTAGTATAAAAACAGGTTTTTTTAGGGTTAAAGGAAAGAATATATTTGAATCATATAAGCAAACAAGAAGGTATTACATAAGAATATCTATATATATATCTTTGACAAGTGTGCATTAAAGAAATCTCTAATATAAAACATTTACAATGTGGAGAATACTTTTTCAAGATAAAGAAAAAAACTGTTAAGACAGGCACACCCACAATTCATAAACATGTTTATGAAGATAAAATGCCACTGACCCCATTTCTCAGATGTAAAAAAGCTGCAAAATTGTTAATTACTGGATACTGCCTTTCATTTTGCATTGAGTTTCAACACTGATTGCTATGAATTCTCAACTACTGTTATTTTTCAGTTTTCCTGCATGAATGCATCTATTTAGTATGAATACTTAAAACAGCAACATTATTTGCATTGAAGTCACCTTTGATGTCATTTTAAATTTAAAAACAGCATTATAACTAGAAAGTTTTTACACTTGATCTGAACCAAAAGACTGAGAAGCGAATAGAAAGTTTTTACTACAACATATAATGCTTTGGAAGATCTCAAACTCTCAATCAACATGTTCCATCAACCATAAGTATGATTTAAGGAACCCTAACTTAAAGAAAAAAATCACAGATGTGAAAAAATAAAGATCTGCATATATTTGGGCTGGTGGGAGTGGGTTGTGAAGATTTAGTGGGACCTTATTAGAGAATTTTATAACAATTTCAGTTCAATAAAGTCTTGTATCTTGCTGTTATTGAAAGCAGTTTCTTTAGTCACTTAAGTATACCCACAAACAAGAAAAAACATACTGTTTTTTCACCCGTAGATATTTGAAACAGTATGATTTCGGGTAAGGTTTCTCAGAATATAAACTTGGGTAGTAGATATGGCAGATTTGGGGAACAGCCTTAGCTCAATAGTGAAGAAAAAAATATATACTTAAGTGATATATGGTCATAATTGTCCTTTAACCGTAAAATGATACCCACCACAAAAATTGTCAACGAAAAACAGTGATGCTATCCATAATGTAAATGTTTCAGAAAAGCAAGTAGATGGTGGCAGCACTGTGGAGCAACAAGCCAATTCAAGTCCCAGTACAGTTTCCAATGCAGCTCCCTGTTGGTGTGCCCACGAAGCAGAACATGCCAAGTACTTGGGCTACTGCCACCAATAATGGAGACCTAGATGGAGCTCTGGTTTGTCTGCCGATATTGCACCTATTTGGGGAGTGACCCAGGAAATGGAATCTCCCTTATATAAATAAATTTTTAAAAATAGAAATATGAAGGAAAAATCTCAAGCAGGAAAATAAATGCCTTCATGGTGCCATCATCAGATACAAAAATATAGGTCAGATAAACCATTATTCTAACCAGTTTGTAACATTTTGCACATAATTTGCTGTTTAGTTTAGCTCACTGTGCTACAATGCTGGTCCCAGATGTCCCTTTTCTGTTGAAGCCAGGAGCCGTAACCACTATTTTTTCGTGGGATATATCTAAATACTAATTTCTAAATCTACACCAGAGACCAGTAGTAATAAGCTCGACCACTAGAGAAGAGCTAGGAGAATTTACTCTTCTGTTATAATGTCTAGAAAATAAATGTGCTGAGGAACAGAACCACTCACCTTTTCTAAGTAAATATGAAAAAAATAATCATCTTTGGGATTAATGTGCTAATTAGGAAAACAAGTTTTCTATTCATATATCTATGAATAAGCTTTAAGAACTTACCTCAAGTTTGGAAGCAATGAATAATGAGGTAATTCCAATGAGCTGAAGCATATTTTTATTTATATCCTTTTGTGTCAACATAAATCTATCAAAAAAGTCTTGTGCAAGATAAAACGTTTCTCTGTGAAGTGTATATACTTCGCATACCTAGAAGAGTCCAAATGTTTAGATATTTTCTCCAAGTTTCTAATTACAAAGTCCTTTCAGTGTGCCAGACTTGACTTTTAAGCCAAACAAATTAGCATGTACAAATAGAAGAAACCTGTTACCATTCTACTTTACTCTTACTAGCTTTATTGTTTTTTTCTCCATGTTTTTACCTTATTTTTCATATTTTACTGCATTGGCTAGTATAAAGGAATATTAAATAAATAATGATAAAATCTTAATGTTTCCTTCTTGTTGCTAATAAATATCCATCATTTTCCCCTTATAAGAAATTATTTTAAATCTCACAATCCTGTAAAGTAGGTATCAACATTATCCACAATCAGAAATGAGGAAACAGACAAAAATACATGGATTCCTAATAACTCTGCTTTACAGTCAGTAGAGAAGGCAGATGTTTAGCCCTTGTAGTTAAGCGGCCTGCATCTTCTATCACAGTGCCCGAGTTGAGTGTGATGTTTGACTCCAGCTTCCTGTTAACGAAGACCCTGGGAGGCACCGGTTATGGCTCAAGTGATTGTATTTCTGCCATAAGGGAGATGTAGATTAAGTTTATGGTTTCTGTTCCAGTATTGCTAGCATTTGGGGAGTGAACAAATGAATGGAAGCTTGCTCTTTCTCTCTTTACCTCTCAAATAAATAAATCAAAGATAAATGTTTTAAATTTCACAAAACATTTTTTGCATCTGTGATATCCTAAGAATTTTATAATTTAAACTATTAAGAAAATAAATTAGTAGGGTTTCCAATTTTTGCATTCCTAAACAAAGAATAACACTGCTGACTTATTTAATTGATTCTAGGATCACTAAAGGTTTGGAAAAAGAAAAATCCTATCACCTTCTTGAATCCACATGATTAAAGCTAATATTTTCTTTTAGTCACAACAAAGACTTAAGATGACCTTATAGCTTTTACAGTCTATGCTGCCATGTGCTATTCCATCAAAAAGCCTATAGTCTTCCTTCCTTCCTTCATTGTCATAAAGCACAAGAGTTGTAACACAATTGATTTGTCTTCCACATGAGCAATCATTTATCCAAAAATAAATTTGAGTTTTTAGTATTATCTAAAAAGGACTAACAAGAGCAGAAATTCTGGCACAGATCAAAAGGGATTCCAGCATCATAACTCCCTTAAATTAATGGCAGAGTATATCTCTGAAAAGAATGTAAGTACATAATAAAGGGACACTAACAGAGGGCCTTGGCTAGTCAAAGTTTCATTATTGTTTAGGACATAGAAATCAGGTTTCCTAATCACAATGCAGATTTTTAAGAAAGCAGGAAAGAACTTCTGAGGGCTCAAATACCTAGTGCTGGGTGTGTTGCATAGCAGAATTCAAAACCTCATCAACCATATATTTTCTACAGGGTTATCTACAAACCCTGAGCCAGTGCCTGGTACATAGCAATGCCCCCAGAGGCTAGGAATTCTGAATTGGATTTAGGTTATATATAGTGTTTTTGCTGTGTCTGTATTCTTACTGTCATTTTTTTACCTTGGGTACCATCAGTTACAATAAGTAAACCCCAAAAGATGGGCCTGGGGATACCTGGAGAGCAATTTAACCTTTATTTTCTTCCATCACAACAAAGGAAATTTATATTTTCTCAAACGTACCTCTAAAAGCCAGTCTAGAAGTATTGACCTCATTTGTGGTTCCAAGTCAGAATGCAGCATTTCAAAATGCTTGTCATGAACATATCTGCTTTCCTTTTTTAACATGTTTAGCCAAACCTCTTTTGAACATCCCCAGCTATGGAAAGGGAGAAAAATAACAATTTAAATGTGTGATCGATATAAAACATGTTTTATATATAATAAAACTTTCAAATGAAATTTGGAAGAAGCTTATTAATTATAGGGAAAAATAATTAATTTTAGAAAGATTGATTTATAAAAGCCAGGAGCCAGGAACTCCATCCTGGTCTCCCACATGGGTGGCAGGGATTCAAGTACTTGGGCCATCTCTGCAGACCTTCCCATGTGCATCTGTAAGAAACTGGACCAGAGGAGGAGTAGCCAGGGCCCAATTAGTGCTCTAATGTCGGGTGCTGGCGGCATTACAAGCAGCAGCTTAATTTACTGTACCATAGTTGGCCCTACTGTAATTTTTAGAAACATTTCAGATTTTCCATCAAAAAGTAAAAGCCTGAAATAACACACCAATAATGTGGACTGCAATAATTGGTAGATTCTGGGCCTGGTGTGGTGGCCTAGTGGCTAAAGTCCTTGCCTTGCAAGCACCAGGATCCCCTATGGTCACCGGTTCTAATCCCGGTGACCCTGCTTCCCATCCAGCTCCCTGCTTGTGGCCTGGGAAAGCAGTCAAGGACAGCCCAAAGCCTTGGGACGCTGCACCCATATGGGAGACCCATAAGAGCTGCTAGCTTCGGATCAGCTCAGCACCGGCTGCTACAGTCTCTTGGGGAGCGAATTGTTGGACTGAAGATATTTCTCTGTCCTCCTCTCTCTATATATATCTGCCTTTCCAATAAAAAAAAAAATGATTGGTAGATTCTAAGAGTGCTTTACAGAGCTGTCATCACAGTGTAGCCTATTAACCATCTAGCATCTCAAACCAGCACTGGTTTAAGTCCCGGCTGCTCCACTTCTCTTCCAGCTCCCGGCTAATGTACCTGGGCCCTTGCACTCATGTAGGAAACCCAGTTGAAGCTACCAATTGCTGGTTTGGGCCTCGTTCAGCCCTGGCTATTGCAGCCATTTGGAGGGTGAATCAACAGATGGAAGATTGGTCTTCATGTATTTCAAAGAAATAAATCTTAAGAAAATGCTTTTCACTCCCACTTTTAAAATGTATTAAGGGTTACTTTTAAAGTTTTTTTGTTATGAACGGTAGTTACATGTTAAAGCATATGATCACAAGAGAGACTAGTCTCAGTCACCTGCAAACAGATCCTCAATAGGAGAGTCACCTACACTGGGGTAAGATGGATCAAACTGTGGGATAGGGAGATTCATGTCTTCTGTTCATTTTCTTGGCTAAAGCCAAAAATAAATTACTACACTGTTTTGTATAAGCTGTACCTCTTACTCAAGGACTGGAAAAAAACACAGGCAGCATACATCAGTTTCAAACACTTTCTAGATTAATATTTTAGGTAAGTTATTTAAACTATTTGGAAGGCTGTGCTGGGTGAGTTTTCTGGTACAGCAGTTAGAGCACGGCTTTGGATGTCTGGACCCCATGTTGAAAGTACACAAGTTCAAGTCCTGCCTCTGCTTCTAGTTCCAGCTTCCCACTTACACACCTGGGAAGCAGCAGGTGATGGCTCAGTGAGTGAGTCAGTCTCTGCCTGAGTCCCGGCTGGAACCCCAGGTGCCTGTCTCTGGCCTGGCTCATTGGTGGGTATTTATATGGAGAGTGAAGCAGTGGATGGCAGACCTGCATGTCTCCCTGCCTTCCAGAACAATTATATTAAAAAGAAGTTCTTGGAAGTTTAATAATAGCAGATAGGAAAATAATCTTATTGACTTATATCTTAACTCCAATTTGAGTGAATAAAACTACTTGATACAGTGATACATGTTTAATAATTATTAAGGAAAGCAGTTTTTCAAATGAGCTTTTTCTTTATATCTTTTGAAAGCAAAAGATATTTCAAAATAATATCACATATTAAATCAGCACAATTTTAATGTGATACAAAATGACTGAATTTTTTTTCTTACCTTAAGTCAGGCAAAGGTGAAGGATTAATAAAAAGGTTTGTGAATCTGTAATTTGTAAATCTAGAGAAATCACTTGTTCCTATTTCTTTGTGAGGTGTCTCAATAATAATGCAAGGACTGACTCCGCCAGACAATACAGGTGGCCAGCAATTCTGTCAGGGAGGAAAAAAAAAAAGCTATATGTGCAATAGGAAACCTTAGCTTTTGTTCTGCATGTTTTATAACTGAAAGCTAATATTTCTAGACCATCTGTAGTTTTAGCTCATATAGCTGATAATCTAGCTAACCTGACATTCAGATTTTATAAATAAGACATATATCTCTTTCGGTCTTCATACACAGTAGCAGGATGTTTAGACAAGAATTCTGGTAATAGAAGGCATTCAGTATTAAAACAGAAGACTAAGAACAAAATACATCTTTTGTATAAAATGCTAATCACCTTCACGATCACATAAAATGCAGCTGTCTATTTAGAAATAGCAGGAGTACTTTTTAAGAAAAATCCTTAAGCTGGTCCTGATATTTTAGAATACTTGAATGCAAAATTTTAAAAACAGAAGCCAGTTGGATCAGTTACTTAAAGGACCCCTTCTCCAGTAATGCTGGGTCTCCAAAGGGACTTACTGCCTCTAATGTACGTTCTGTACAGCACCTAGGGGGAAGAGGTGGCCAAGGGCTGGGCTGCCGGCCCTCAAAGATCTCACATGGCATTTGTGCCCAAGAAGCAGCTACAAGGCTCCTGCATTGCCGTCTGAGCGGGAACAAAGAGTATACTGGATAGATTAGGCGGGCCCTGGTGCACCAGGCATTTCCAAGAGGGAGGGATTTACAGAAAGGAACCAGCTGCTTCAAGGCAAACTACTCCGCAGCTGTAGGAGGAATAAAGCACACAGAAACCACCGAAAGAGAAGCCCCTTCCTGCTAACCTTCAGGGACACACAGAGTCCAAGAAAGCTGTACAGAGATCCTCCCACTGCCAAACAGCTAACTCCTAAGTCTGTTCGTAAGGCTCCAGTATCCTGCGTGTGTCCCCCCTCCCCTTCGCCTCCCCCAGTTCTGCCTTACCCTAATCTCATACTGATGCTTCTTGGTGACCTTTTCCTCTTTTCTTTTTCTGACATCCTGGACAATTGAAAAGGGCATTAGTAAACTAAGGTCCCAGTCAGGAATTCCTCCCCCCGGCCCCCCCTGCTCCTTTTTCCCCAATCACCTGGGCTGTTTTTCTCCTCTTGGCTTGGATTATCTGGGCTTCTGGTGGGGAATCCGTCTGACTGGGCTGGGGCTGCTGCTTAGCTTGTAAACGGCTACTGTGGTGAATTTTTGAAAAGTTTAATTAGTAAGGCATGTATTCCGCACGCAGCGGCCAATTTCTGAAACATGTCTCCAAGACAAGAAATATTACCTGCGTCTTGACATTCTCTTCTTCCAGGTGTATGAAAACTCTTAAAAGGGGGGAAAAAAGAAAACCAGAGTCAAGTGGGTGTCATCCCTATTCTCAAAGCCAATCAGGTGACAGCCGGGCGCCTTCTCAGGTGACCCAGGCCCCCTTACCGCGCTGGCCCCTGCGCCCCTAGCGCTCTCGCGGTCATTATCTTGGGACACAAACCCTCATTTTTGAAGTGGATGTGCAGCCGGGGGCGACAGTAAGTGCCTGTAGAAATTGTCCCCCACGAACGCGCAAGGCAGGCAGGAAGGTCTCCCGGAAACGAGTCGTTTGCCCCCACCTCCCGCCCCGCGACCCTTGTCCCTCCTAAGCGGGGCTTGCGGGGCACCCCCGGGGGAGAGAGCTGTGGAGGCGCAGCGCTGTGGAGAAGCCGGTTCCGCGCCAATTTGGAGAGTGGCGGGGAGCAGGGGGCGGAGGAACCGAAGCTGGTGTCACGTCCTCCTGGGCGCTGCCCGCGCCTGCAGGGGCAACCGGACCCCCCATCGCCATCCCCCCCGCCAGCACTCCAGACGCGGGAAGCGTAAAGTGGGGGGGGGGGGCGCAAAGAAAGGGAGAAACCGCGCTGGGCTCAACTTTCCTCCCCGTGAAGGGACCAGGACCTCCCCTCTCGGGTCTCCCGCCGCATAGCTCTTCAAAGCAAGGCGGGACACCCAAATCCACCCTCCCCAAATCCCCAAGACCAAGGACTTCTGCCCTCAACTTTAGGGACGCCCTCCATCCCCTGTGGCTTTCCCGTCCCTTGCTGGGGTCCTGACAGGGAGAGATCGCGGGCGCCCATTCCCAGCAAGTCAGCCTGTCCCCAGCCGTCTTCACACTGCTTTTGCCCCCAGGTTCCCGCCCTCGGGATGGATCGACCCAGAAGGGCTTTCTTTCCTCCCAAAACCGCCTCCCTCCGCCCCTGTGCGCCCAACAACTCCTCACCGCCAGACCCGCCACCGCTCGGCTCTCAGCTGGCGCCGGCGCCAACCCAATATATAGGCCTGGCCGGGCCCGCCCCGCACGCATGCGCCGCACACTGACACCTCGGGCCAGCGCGCTCCCCTCCCCCGCCCGCCCGCCGGCCCGCGCGCGCGCCGCGCCAGGCCCTGCCCTCAGCGCGCGCCGACCCACCCGGGAACGCCTCGGCGGGCGCCCCGCGCCCCGCTTCACCGCGCCCGCACGGCCGGGCGGCGGCAGGGCGAAGAGGCGCCTCCTGAGAGCCAGGCGCCCCCGCCTTCAGCCGGTTCAGCTGGGTCTGTCAGGCCGCGGCTGCCACGGCCTGAGGCGAAGCGGGGAGGCGGCTGAGGAGAGCGTTCCATGCGGAGTGAGCGCACGGCGCAATCCTGAGGCGCGCCCCGGCGCTCCCGCCAAGGCCTCAGGGAAGCCGGGTTTTCCGGAGGGAACGCCGGGCCCGGTCGGGCACGCCCCCTGGAGGCGGGGCGCCGCGCTGGCTGGCGAGCCGACCAATGGCAGGCAACGGCGGCTGCACAACGTGGAGCGGCTCGGATGTAAACACAGCTCGGTGCGCCGCAGGACACGTGTGCCCGCGCGCGGCGGTCGGGGCCTGGGAGCCCGGGAGTCCGGGACCCCGGGGGCCCGGGGCCGCCCGCCTCGGCCCTCCAGCCCCAGCCTGGCCTCTGCAGCCCACCGCCTCGGCCCTCCAGCCCCAGCCTGGCCTCTGCAGCCCACCGCCTCGGCCCTCCAGCTCCAGCCGCGCTCCAGCCTGGCCTCTGCAGCCTACCGGCCGAGGTATGTTCCAATCCCGATGTTCCCCGTTCCCTGCCCCGGCCGATCGCGTCACCCTCCCCGTGGGCCGGCTCCGAGAGGCCCAGGCCCGCCCGCGCGGGAAACGCTCGCCCCGCAGCACCCGCCCTTTCCTCTGCTCCCAGCCTCCAAATCCCGGTCTCCCGCTGGACAAAACTCTCGGGAGCGGCCATAGAGGCATTCCTCCTGCTCTCGCTCGAGCCAGCGCGGCAGCCCCCTCCTCCCCATCCGAGGACCCTGCCGACGGGGAGAACGGTGGCCCGCACGCGCAGGCCTGGGTCCCGCCGTGCCCCGCCCAGCCCGGCCGCCAGCGCGCCCTGCGGAGCCCGCGCGAGCCGCCTGGCGGGAGAGAACCGCCCGCCCCCGAGCGCTCCTGGTTGGCGCCAGGCCCTGCGCGCGGTTCCTTCAGTTTACCCCCCCAGTGATCGAGCTTGGGATTGGGGGAGCGGGGATACCCATCTTCCTCTGTTGACGCCCCCGCCCCAACCCGGGACAACACATCTCCAACTGCGACCCGCGGATGGACTCCGCAAACAGGTTTTGCATGGACAGCTCCCAGAACAAAGCCGCTGGAGGCGGGCAGCTCCCTCTAACCCGCGGCCTCAGGGGCCGGGGGCGGGCAGATCGGTGGTGTCCGAGCTCCCGGGCTCCCAGAGCATCTGGGGCCGAGCGCGGAGCCCTTCCCGAGATGCACCAGGCGGCGGTGCACCACCCGGCCTTTGTGCAGCGCGCACTGAGCACTGCGGGGAGTCTGCTCTCCCGGGGTCCCGGGCCGGCAGGTCCTTGCACGCTTCTTGCAACCTCCTGATACGGGCAGAGGAGTTCTCTCGCCTCTAAAGTTTTCGCCTAATGGCTTTGCCCAGGATGACACAGAATGAGAAGGAGCCGGTGCCAGTCTAGGAAAACTCATTGCACGCTCCGGCAGGACAGACGGCCGTTCCGTTTGCAGAGGACTCTAGCGCCTGCTGCGGCTCTAGGCTTAGAGCACTAATGGAGTCAGCCAGTCTGCCTTAGCTTAGCACACAGGAGGGGGCCAACAGGCGTGCTTGGGAATGAAAATATACCGAGAGCCAGAGCTGTGGGGGTTAGTCTTTGAATACACGTGGGTCACATCCTGCGGTGACTAGAGGACAACGGTGGTAAAAGAGAAGTTAGAATTCCAGGGCAGCCACGCCACAGCGCAAGTACTTGGTCCACAGGGATGCAGGGGTCTGTAAAAACTTGGGCTCTGCTCTCACATGGCTGGGCTCCCGCCTCTGCTGCTGCAGGCTGCTAAATCCCTCTTGGCGGGGGCGGTGAGGGATTCTCTAGAAAAGATGTAACAGGACACTCATCTCACGGGTTGTTTTAAAGAGTAAATTTGATAATACATACAGAGACATCGTCTCCCATATGTACCTATCACAGAGCAGATGTTCCTAAGTATCAGCTTTTCTTGCTTTTCCGCACCCCTCCGCCAGGAGAGATTTAAAAATTAGTGGAATAAACAAGACCAAATTATAAAATTTCTGCTCCCAGAAAATTTTGTTTTGTCATCTTTGGGTGCCCAAGTTTAAGCAGCATATTCTAATTTTTCATCATTTCATATTTCTTCAAGTTCATTTTAACTTCCTCTTTTTTCCACTCAGTTATAAAATTCAGCTGCTTTGAAATATATGCAGCTTTTTTTATACTTTGGAGAATTTTAAGCAAATTTTTCTGAAGTTTTGCTTTTGCTTAAAGTTAAGACACTATGGTGAATAAACTATTGACCCCTATAGTGTGTCTTTTGGATAGTTATTTGGTTACTGCCACATCAGTTTCCAGGATGATTCTTGGTGTCGTAGGTTTAAAGACAGCCAGGCTCAGCACACGCACGCCTTGGTCATTGCCTTGCTCTGCTGTTACCCTCCCCGCACAGCACAGTGTGAACTGTCCAGCTGTCTTATCTACAGGTAGGCCTTCAACCTTGTTTTGTTCATCTCTGGAGGTTTTTTTTTTTTTTTTTTTTTTTTTTTTTTAGTTGGAAAGGCAGAATTAGAGAAGGAGAGACAGAGAGATCTTCTGTCTGCTGGTTCACTAATCAAATGGCCGCCATGGCCGCGGCCAATTCCTCCATAATAATGTAAGTATGCATAGCATTAGTAGTTCAATATTTCTTCAGTGTTTTTCTTTTGGTGCAAAATTTGCTTTCAGCAAAATATAATTCCTAATACATTTCTATTTCCAACACTCCTGTCAAATTTCTTTTAAAATTGTTTTTTTAAGATTTATTTATTCTTCTTGGAAAGGCAGATTTACAGAGAGAAGAGACAGAGAAAGATCTTCCATCTGCTGGTTCACTCCTCAAGTGCAATGTCTGCAACTGAGCCATCCAAAGCCAGGAGCTTCTGGGTTTCTCACGAGGTTGCAGGGTCCGAAGGCTTTGGGCTGTCATCTACTGCTTTCCCACACCACAAGCAGGGAGCTGAAAGGAAAGTGGAACAGCCGGGATATGAACCAGCACCCATAGGATATCCCAGCACATGCAAGGTAAGGACTTTAGCCACTAGGCTCATGCACCGGGACCTCTTGTCAAATTATAATTGAGAGACAGGGGTCGTATTTTTGCCGGCCCACACCTTAAATGGCTCAAACATCCAGGGCCACGGCTAGGAAACAGGCATTCAGCCTGAGTCTCCTGTATGGCTGGCAGGAATCCAGTTCCTTTAGGACATCATCATGGCCTTCCCTAGTGTGTCTATTAGCAAGGAACTGGAGTCAGGAGCTTGAGCATGGGTGCTCAGCTATGGGATGCGCACAGTGCAGGCCTCTTGAACAGCAGACACCCGTTGCCTCACTAGCATTCATGCGTGGCCTGTTGTATTCGTTTTTGACGTATGTATTCATTTCTTCCTAGTGGAACTTCAGGGTCACAGAGTAAATATTTTAGCTTTATTTTTTTTTAAGTGTTTCTCTCTGGCTCTCCTTTTCTGTGTGAATCTGACTTTCCAGATTAATAAATCTTAAGATTTATTTTTTTTATTGGAAAAGCAGATATACAGAGAGGAGGAGAGACAGAGAGGAAGATCTTCTGTCTGATGGTTTACTCCCCAAGCGGGTGCAATGGCTGGAGCTGAGCCAATCTGAAGCCAGGAACCTGGAGCTCTTCTGGGTCTCCCACACGGGTGCAGGGTCTCAAAGCTTTGGGCCGTCTTCAACTGCATTCCCAGGTCACAGGCAGGGAGCTGGATGGGAAGCGGGGCCTTTGGCATTAGAATTGGCACCCATATGGGATCCCAGCACATGCAAGGCGAGGACTTTAACCACTATGCTATCGTGCCGGGCCCCCCAAAAAATAAATCTTAAAAAAAATTAAAATGTAAACTACAAAACTATCAGGCCTCTTTCCAGAGGAACATAAGCAAAAAGAGCATGTGGATACATTGTGATATATAGTCACACTAGGTGGTGCTTTGTTTGACATAGTTAAAATGAAGTGGACACTATATAATCCACAGGTTTAAAGTCAGAAAGGCTCTTGGCAACAAAAGTGTGTTGCAGATGGAAACATTCAGTATGATGGCATTTATATAAAACTTGAAAGATGTGAAACATATTACATATAATTATGGATACAAAATTGCATAACATAATTGTAGGTGTATAATGCATAGTAAGTGTGCCTCACAAAGATAGCCTGGATTTTAGGACACTGGTGGGAGTAACAGCTGGAATCAGAGGGGCTCCTAATGGACTTCATTTACCTGTCAAAGTGTGTCTCCTTGAAAGCATCTGAAGCAAGCCCAGTAAGATGTTAAGCTTTTTTGGTAAAAAGCTGAGTGATGTGTGCATGTTCCATTACAAGTTTGTGTTTGTGTTTTGAGAGGCAGACAGAACCAAGAAACAGAGATCTCCTATCTGCTGGTCTGTTCCCCAGATGCCTGCGCTGTTTGGAGAAGCTGGGAGCCAGGAACTCACACTTCATCTTAGCCAAAAGGCAGAGAAGTGATGGAAGCCAGGAACTCAATCCAAGTCTCCCACGGGGTGCTAAAGATCCAGCCTTGAGCCATCATTACCTGCTGCTGTTTTCCAGGGTATCAGCTGGAAGCCAAGTTAAGAGGGAAGCCTGATAGCATGCAGTGGTGACTTCCTTGAGACTCATGCAGTGGTGACTTCACCTGGGCCAAGTCTTAACTGCCACTCCTGAACTATTTATTCATGCCCCTCTGCCTTCCTGTGGTCTATTGAGGCTGTCCTGTCCCTCTCCTGTCACAGTTCAGAAACCCCCTAGACACTACAGGGAGGTGGCTCCTGCAGACAAGAAACAGCCTTGACTGGTACCTCGTTCCCCTTCGATTGCTAAGATTGGCTTTGAGAGCTATGCTTTTTCCAGTCTCAGTTCTAAAGCCTACTGAAAATCAAACTATGTGCTGGGGCTGGTGTTGTGCACACAGTGGGATAAGTTTGTACTTGCAGTGCCAGCAGCCCACACAGCACAGTGCTGCTGATGTGTCTCCTCAGGCCCCAACCACCCGTATAGGAGACCCAGACGGGGTCCTGGCTGTTGTGGCCCTCTTCTGTTTTGCTCTCTGTCACTATGCCTTTAAAATATTTTGTTAAAAATTGAGTCATGTGGGGCCCGGGATAATCAGTGGTTAAGGCCCTCGCCTTACACGCCCGGGATCCCATATGGGCACCAGTTCTAATCTCAATGGCCCCGCTTCCCATCCAGCTCCCTGCCTGTGGCCTGGGAATGCAGTCAAGGATGGCCCAAAGCTTTGGGACCCTGCACCCGCATGGGAGACCCAGAAGAGACCCCTGGCTTTGGATTGGCTCAGCTCCAGCCGCTGTTGCGGCTGCCTGGGGAGTGAATCATCGGATGGAAGATCTTCCTCTCTGTCTCTCCTCTCTGTATATCTGCCTTTCCAATAAAAATAAAATAAATCTTAAAAAAAATTGAATCATGTAAGTACTCCATGTCATTTGTTTTTCTTCAGGGATTATAACTACGCTGTGTGATTTCATTTGTCAGTCACTTCCTCTCTCATAATTTAAAAATTTTTCTATAGTATTTTCACTTCTGTTATCTCTGTTCTTTATGTCTTCTGCAGTGTCCCTTAGTCCTCTTATAGGGCCTTGCTGTGGGATTTGTCACTTCTGAGACGTTTTTGTGCCAGTTTTCCGAGCCCTTTCTGAAGGCCCCAGTTCCTGTTTCGGTCCTCTGCTGTCCTGCATCTCATTGCCTACCCAGCCCTTCTTGAGTCCTCCATTTCTGCTTTATCCTCTTCCTGCATACCTGCCACTTCCCTGGGACACTGAAAAACATTCATAATAGAAGATTGCAATAGAATGTTCTGCTTTGTGTCAGCATTTTTCTGATAGATTTTTTTATCTGCGGGAAAGCTTTGTTTTTTTTTTTTTTTTCCTGGCAGAGCATCTTATGGACCTCTTTCTTACAGAGTAAGATTGAGTACTGAATTTGAACTTTATTTTTGAATGAACTGGGCTTTTCTAAATCCACGATGAGCAAGAGAGCCCTGTGATGGGAGCAAGAGAGATGGCTTTCCTCAATTCTCAGCTCAAGGGCTCCCTCCTCTGTTGTTATGGCGTATAAACTTTCTTGCAACTCCATGCCAAGGCAGCCAGGCTGCTGCTAGCTAACCGGGTGGGCTCTGGGTGCTTGCCCAGCCTTACTGCATCCTGGCCTTCCTGGCATGGCTGCCTGTGAGCTGTCAGGCATTCGCCCCATCACTCTTTTCTCCCACTCTCTTACTTCTTCTTTCCTTCTTGCTCACAGCAGCTCCCTCCCAGGATATCTGCTTTCCTCCCTGGTTGAATTTCTGAAGGGCTGCTGTGCAGCTGGTCCCGGGGTTCCCTGGAATCTCCCAGAAGCAACAGTTGGCAGGCAGTTTCCACCTCAGTTATGGCCATTTAGAGACTGAACCAGCAAATAGAAGATTGGTCTCTCCTTCTCTGTCTTTCAAATAAATAAGCCAATCTTTAAAACATGATGACTATGGGGCCCAGTGCTGTAGCCTAAAGTTCTCTCCTTGCATGCGCTAGGATCCCATATGGGTGCTGGTTCTAATCCCAACGGCCCCACTTCCCATCCAGCTCCTTGCTTGTGGCCTGGGAAAGCAGTTGAGGATGGCCCAAAGCCTTGGGACCCTGCACCTGAGTGGGAGACCCAGAAGAAGCTCCAGGCTCCTGACTTCGGATTGGCACAGCACCAGCTGTTGTGGCAGGTTGGGGAATGAATCATCGGATGGAAGATCTTCCTCTCTGTCTTTCCTCCTCTCTGTATATCTGACTTTGTAATAAAAACGAAATAAATCTTAAAAAAAAAGTGAAGACTGGCTGGGGCAGGTGTTTAGCCTGGCAGTGGAGATGCCAGTTGAGACTCCTGCATCTGGAACAGCATTCACTGAAGCCCTGTACTAGACACTGTGTCTCAGAACTTCCTTGGCCTGATTATTTTCCATTTGTCTCCCATACTTACATAGGGATAGTCTGGCTGGTCCAACTCTTTTGGTTAGAGGCCAAGAACTTTGGTGTGTTTCATTGGTGTGTTTTGTTCATTCCTGGATCTCAAGTACTTAAATGGTACCTGGCTCATGTGCAGTAGATATTCCATAGAGTTACTGGAGTTAGAACATGACTGTAGTAGATACAGCTAACTGTCCTTTTTCTTTTTTTTTTTTAATTGAAAAGTCAGATATACAAAGAGGAGAGACAGATAAGATCTTCCGTCTGTTGATTCACTCCCCAAGCAGTGGCAATAGCCGGAGCTGCGCCAGTCTGAAGCCAGGAGCCTGGAGCCTCTTTCAGGTCTCTTTCGTGGGTACAGGGTCCCAAGGCTTTGGGCCCTCTTCGACTGCTTTCCCAGGCCACAAGCAGGGAGCTGGATGGGAAGCGGGGCCACCAGGATTAGAACTAGTGCCCACATGGGATCCCAGTGCACACAAGGTAAGGACTTTAGCCAGTAGGCTACTGCACCAAGCCCCAACTGACCTTTTACATGCTCTGCTAAAATGTGTATGTCCAGATTTCCATATCTGCTAAATGTGTCACAAGAATCGTTTCAAATGCTAGTCCAATGTCCGCGCCCTGCAGTCTCATTAAGGTATCTCTAGTGCCTAAACAGAAGATACTCTGGAAGTTCCTTGTGCTAGCAAGAGGGTGAGAGTTGCTGCTGTGAGTATAACTTGCTGTACATTTTAGAAATGCAAATTGTTGTTAAAATGCAAAAAAAAAAAAAAAAAATCAGGTTACATTGTGTCACTTTTGTTTTCCAGGGAAATCAAGCTTCCAGTTGGAGCTTTATTTGTATTTGCAAAAACTAAAGACAGTATTGGGGTCTGCATCGTGGCATAGTAGATGCCTCTGCCTGTGGTATGGCACCATAAAACAGTAAACTGAGCTTCCACCTGTTGCACCAGCATCTTCTGTAGGCAGTTTTGTGTCTTAGGTGCTCTACTTCTCATCCAGCTCCCTGCTTGTGGCCTGGAAAGCAACAGAGGATGGCTCAAATCCTTGAGGCCTTGTACCCACGTGGGAAACTGGGAGAAGCTCCTGGCTTCAGAGTGACCCAGTTCTGGCCATTGTGGCCATTTGGGGGAGTGAACCAGCAGATGGAAGATCTTTGTCTTTCCTTTCCTATGTAACTCTGCCTTTCAAATAAAAATCTTTTTTTTAAAAAAAGGCAATTTAAATTTTTTAAATTCAAATGACTAAAAACTGTCTCTCCTCCTCTGTGTGTACCTGATTGTCCAATAAAAATAAAATCTTTTTTAAAAGACAATGTGAATTTTTCAAATTCAAATGACAAAAATGTCTAAAACATTATGATGCAGTTATCTTTAAAAACTGGGTTGGTTTTATCTGTGTGGCTTTGAAGCGCTGCCCTATGAGATATTGACAAGTTAATCATGCAGATTGGTATCAATGGATGTTCTTATGTTAGGGGAAAAGTTAGGAAATAATTACAGATGTATAGACATAATTCGTTTTCTGTTGTTTTTTAAAGTGATCTCTTTTACTTGAAAGGTCAAATTAGAGAGGAAGAGACAGATCTCTGCAGTAACCAGGGTTGGTCTATGCCATAGCCAGGAGCCTGCAACGCCACTGGGGTCTCCCAAATAAGTAAGCATTGCCCAAATCCTTGAACCATCTTCTGCCTTCAAGTAGAGCAGCTGGAAATTAAACTGGTGCTCATGTGGGATGCTGATGGTGCTAACCCCAGCTTCACCCAATACACAACATACATACCATCCAAGACGTAATTCTGAGTCAGGAGAAAGAAGTAGCAGGGTATCACCATGGCCTTTTAAATTTTGTTCCCCTGAGGGTAGACTTAGGATGGGGGAGGAAGAGCTGAGGTGTCTATGTGATTACAGCAACTGCATTCTGCATTGTCATTTGTTAACGTATAGTGTGAAATTTTGACAGAATGGGTTTTGGATAGATGTGCCACAATCTTGTTTTTATCACTTAATAATTGAGAGTGTTGTGGTAACTGACTGCACCTCAGGCCTCATGCGTCAAAAGGGAATAATATCTACCTCACCGTGGTTGGTTAAAGAAAGTAAAGACTACTGAGTGTGGGGCACACTGGGATTCTTCTGTGTTGCTTTCTTTTTCCTTCTGCACACAGAAATTTGTACTAGAATAATAAAATATATGCAAAACACACTGGCCCTGCAACTTGAATGTATCCTGATGTTTTTAACTTGGCCTTGGGTTGCCAACCAAAAAGATAAATGAATTTCCCTCTGGAGGGGAAAAAAAATTCCAGATGATCTTTGCTTCCTTTCCAAATTCTTTTGGAGACACAGGATACTATACAATGGTGCCTTGGCCTTTCATGTTACCTGGCACCTCAGTTACTACTAACCCAGCTGAGAAGCAGGAAGGAAAGGCCTCTGAATAGCCAAAGCAGATGTCTAAAATTCAACTTTTTGCCACATCATTGTTTCCTGTTTTACACAACCCAAAGAAGCTAGTCCAGCTCTGAGTTATTAGCTAGGATGCTACCAAAAACAGCCAGCAGGGGGCGAGCATGGTGGCATCCCAAACTAAGGGTCCCCCTGGGGTGCCTGCATCCCAGATGTGTATCAGCTGAGTCCCTGCTGCTTTCCATCAAGCTTCCTGCTTGTGACCTGGGAAGGCAGTGGAGAATGGCCCAAAGAAAGACTTGGGACCTGTACCCACATGGGAGATGCAGAAGAAGCTCCTGGCTTCTGACTTTGGACTGGCCCAGCTCTGGTCATTGCAGCCATTTGGGCAGTGACGCAGTGGATGGAAGATCTCTCGGTCTTCCCCTTTCTGTTTCTCTGTATCTCTGCCTTTCAGATAAATATAAATCTTTTCTAATTGCTGAAAAGGGATATTAAGCTGCCACAGTTTTCTATAAGTGTATTATCTGCTCAGCATAAATTAAGATCTGAGGATGGGTCTCAACTGGCTTAACCCTCCTCCTGCAGGCACCAGCATCCCATATGAGCATCAGTTCATGTCCCAACTCTTCCACTTCCCTTCCAACTCCCTGTGTATGGCATGGGAAAGTATCAGAGGATGGTCCAAAGCCTTGGGACACTGCTCCTACATCGGTGACCCAGAAGAAAGTCCTGGCTCCTGAACTCATATGGGCTCAGCTCTGGCTCTTGTGAACATTTGGGGAATGAACTAGTAGGTGGAAGATCTTTTTGTCTCTTTAAAAAATTAGATCTGCAATCTATAATATAAAATCTTTGGGGCTTGGTGCATTTTGGAATTCAGAGTTTTTCAGATTTTTCGAAAAGTAGTGTGTATGAGAACTTCAAAAAGTTTGTGAAAAATTCTTATTTAAAAAAAAGCTATGGATTTCATTTTATTTTTTGCAATGAAGCTTCCTAGTTGAGTTTTCCAATGAGTTTTTTAAAGTATTCTTGTATGCATACATACTGTTCACTTTGTAACAGCCTGGGCATTGCCTAAAAAGCATACTATCATATTACTATGGTGAAATATTTGGACAATTGGGGCAAATTGTGTGTAGATATACTGTAGAAGGACATTGTGATTCGGAGGACAACAAACATAGGATGACAATTGATAGGATATCATTTGAGTGGGGAAACACTTGATGGTATATACAAAACCAAAAGATAGGTTCAAACAAGGGTGTGGAAACAATTGATGAGTTCTATAAAAAGGTTTATGGGAACTAAGTAAGCTCAATACCTCCTCCCTCATCCTGTGTGACCTCAGTCTGTAAAAGTCTGATGCCACTAATAAACTTCAGCTATTTCACCGAGACGGTAGTCCACATACATTATTTCAGGCTCTGTGTACCAAGTCCATTGCTGCAAGACAGCAAACAATATACCAGTGGATGAAATAGTGCAAGAATTTAAGTTGTAGAGGTAGGTGCTATGGTGTATCAAGCTAAGCCACCTTCTACAGTGCCAGCATCCCACACGAGTACTGATTTGAGTCGTGGTTGCTCTACTTCCAATCCAGCTCCCTGCTAACGTGCCTGGGAAAGCAGCAGTAGATGGCATGAGTGCTTGGACCCCTGATGCAAAGTGGGAAACCTGGAAGAAGTTCTAGATTCCTGGCTTCAACCTCGCATGGCCCCTAGCTACTGTAGCTGTTTGAGAAGTGAAGCAGAAGGAAGATCTGTAACTCTGCCTTTCAACTAAATATTTACAAAAACAGATAGTTTTAAATACTGGGTTTTTTTTTTCCAAAAAAAAGATTTAACTAATTTATTTGAAAGGCAGAGTTACAAGAGAAAAAGGGAGACACAGATCTTCATCCATGTGTTCATTTCCGACAGGGATGTCTCATGGGAGTGACAGGGACACAAGCACTTGGGCCATCCTCTGCTGCCTTTTTGGACACATGAGGGACTCAACTGGCATTTGGTTGATGCTGTTCCAAGCTATAGGCTCATGCTCTGTGCCACAATATTTATCTCATCTGGTATTATTCTTGGCAGGAGCAGGGGGGAACCTTATTCTACATCTTGGAGTATGTTCAGGTTCAAATTCAGCCTATTGGGGTCTCAGGACAAGGCATCTTATGCCCGGTTTACTGACACCAGCCACCATGTGCACATGGTGAGCTGTCCCAGGCCTGCCTGGGCTCTGGGGGCTGCTCCCTTCTGGGCAAGTACACCGAGTGGGCGGGCCCGGGGCCCACCCACCACCCTTATTGAGCAGTGAATGGGATTGGAGAGGGGTGTTACCTTGGCCCTGGGGTATTTAAACTTCCTGCAGCCTCTTGGCTGCTGGTGGGTCTCAGGACGGGCGTCTCATGCCTGGATTCCTGATGCCAGCCACCACGTGCACATGGTGAGCTGTTCCCCGGGTGGTCAGTGTGCCATTTGGCGCAAGGCGCTACCTGCTGGCCACCTGACCCGGAGCTCTGGGGTTTTGGTTCTTTGAATCGCTGTTTAGGTAGCTCCAGGTTGAACCCACTGTGCTTCTGGGATGTGAATCAATCCTAAAGATTCC